>NC_084917.1:14301780-16701780 GCF_949316345.1 Pungitius pungitius | reverse complement strand
AGGTTCTAAAACTAAACATCATCCTTCATACCATAATGATAGGGATGAAAAAAGGTAATTTGCTTGATAGTAACAGTGAAAGTTAAAGCATTCTTCATACAGTCCGTTTTAGCTGTTTACTGATTCTGCAACAGCTTTGAAAGTAACAATAATGGTCAAAACGTTGTTGAGTGAATCAGGTTCTAAAACTAAACATCATCCTTCACACCATAGTGATACGGATGAAAAAAGGTCATTTGCTTGATAGTAACAGTGAAAGTTAAAGCATTCTTCATACAGTCTGTTTTAGCTGTTTTCTCCTTCTGCAAAAGCTTTGAAAGTAACAATAACGGTAAAAAACGTGGTTGAGTCATTCAGGTTCTAAAACTAAACATCATCCTTCACACCATAGTGATACGGATGAAAAAAGGTAATTTGCTTGATAGTAACAGTGAAAGTTAAAGCAATCTTGATACAGTCCGTTTTAGCTGTTTACTGATTCTGCAACAGCTTTGAAAGTAACAATAATGGTCAAAACGTTGTTGAGTGAATCAGGTTCTAAAACTAAACATCATCCTTCATACCATAATGATAGGGATGAAAAAAGGTAATTTGCTTGATAGTAACAGTGAAAGTTAAAGCATTCTTCATACAGTCTGTTTTAGCTGTTTTCTCCTTCTGCAAAAGCTTTGAAAGTAACAATAACGGTAAAAAACGTGGTTGAGTCATTCAGGTTCTAAAACTAAACATCATCATTCATAGCATAGTGATAGGGATGAAAAAAGGTATTTTGCTTGATAGAAACAGTTTAAGCTAAAGCAATCTTGATACAGTCCGTTTTAGCTGTTTACTGCTTCTGCAACAGCTTTGAAAGTAACAATAATGGTCAAAACGTGGTTGAGTGAATCAGGTTCTAAAACTAAACATCATCCTTCATACCATAATGATAGGGATGAAAAAAGGTAATTTGCTTGATAGTAACAGTGAAAGTTAAAGCATTCTTCATACAGTCCGTTTTAGCTGTTTTCTCCTTCTGCAAAAGCTTTGAAAGTAACAATAATGGTAAAAAACGTGGTTGAGTCATTCAGGTTCTAAAACTAAACATCATCCTTCATACCATAATGATAGGGATGAAAAAAGGTCATTTGCTTGATAGTAACAGTGAAAGTTAAAACATTCTTCATACAGTCCGTTTTAGCTGTTTTCTCATTCTGCAACAGCTTTGAAAGTAACAATAATGGTCAAAATGTGGTTGAGTGAATCAGGTTTTAAAACTAAACATCATCCTTCACACCATAGTGATACGGATGAAAAAAGGTCATTTGCTTGATAGTAACAGTGAAAGTTAAAGCATTCTTCATACAGTCCGTTTTAGCTGTTTTCTCCTTCTGCAAAAGCTTTGAAAGTAACAATAATGGTAAAAAACGTGGTTGAGTCATTCAGGTTCTAAAACTAAACATCATCCTTCATACTATAATGATAGGGATGAAAAAAGGTAATTTGCTTGATAGTAACAGTGAAAGTTAAAGCAATCTTGATACAGTCCGTTTTAGCTGTTTACTGATTCTGCAACAGCTTTGAAAGTAACAATAATGGTCAAAACGTTGTTGAGTGAATCAGGTTCTAAAACTAAACATCATCCTTCATACCATAATGATAGGGATGAAAAAAGGTAATTTGCTTGATAGTAACAGTGAAAGTTAAAGCATTCTTCATACAGTCCGATTTAGCTGATTTCTCCTTCTGCAAAGGCTTTGAAAGTAACAATAATGGTCAAAACGTTGTTGAGTGAATCAGGTTCTAAAACTAAACATCATCCTTCATACCATAATGATAGGGATGAAAAAAGGTAATTTGCTTGATAGTAACAGTGAAAGTTAAAGCATTCTTCATACAGTCCGTTTTAGCTGTTTTCTCCTTCTGCAAAAGCTTTGAATGTAACAATAATGGTAAAAAACGTGGTTGAGTCATTCAGGTTCTAAAACTAAACATCATCCTTCATACTATAATGATAGGGATGAAAAAAGGTAATTTGCTTGATAGTAACAGTGAAAGTTAAAGCAATCTTGATACAGTCCGTTTTAGCTGTTTACTGCTTCTGCAACAGCTTTGAAAGTAACAATAATGGTCAAAACGTTGTTGAGTGAATCAGGTTCTAAAACTAAACATCATCCTTCATACCATAATGATAGGGATGAAAAAAGGTAATTTGCTTGATAGTAACAGTGAAAGTTAAAAGCATTCTTCATACAGTCCGTTTTAGCTGTTTTCTCATTCTGCAACAGCTTTGAAAGTAACAATAATGGTCAAAACGTTGTTGAGTGAATCAGGTTCTAAAACTAAACATCATCCTTCATACCATAATGATAGGGATGAAAAAAGGTAATTTGCTTGATAGTAACAGTGAAAGTTAAAGCATTCTTCATACAGTCCGTTTTAGCTGTTTTCTCCTTCTGCAAAAGCTTTGAAAGTAACAATAATGGTAAAAAAACGTGGTTGAGTCATTCAGGTTCTAAAACTAAACATCATCCTTCACACCATAGTGATACGGATGAAAAAAGGTAATTTGCTTGATAGTAACAGTGAAAGTTAAAGCAATCTTGATACAGTCCGTTTTAGCTGTTTACTGATTCTGCAACAGCTTTGAAAGTAACAATAATGGTCAAAACGTTGTTGAGTGAATCAGGTTCTAAAACTAAACATCATCCTTCATACCATAATGATAGGGATGAAAAAAGGTAATTTGCTTGATAGTAACAGTGAAAGTTAAAGCATTCTTCATACAGTCTGTTTTAGCTGTTTTCTCCTTCTGCAAAAGCTTTGAAAGTAACAATAACGGTAAAAAACGTGGTTGAGTCATTCAGGTTCTAAAACTAAACATCATCATTCATAGCATAGTGATAGGGATGAAAAAAGGTATTTTGCTTGATAGAAACAGTTTAAGCTAAAGCAATCTTGATACAGTCCGTTTTAGCTGTTTACTGCTTCTGCAACAGCTTTGAAAGTAACAATAATGGTCAAAACGTGGTTGAGTGAATCAGGTTCTAAAACTAAACATCATCCTTCATACCATAATGATAGGGATGAAAAAAGGTAATTTGCTTGATAGTAACAGTGAAAGTTAAAGCATTCTTCATACAGTCCGTTTTAGCTGTTTTCTCCTTCTGCAAAAGCTTTGAAAGTAACAATAATGGTAAAAAACGTGGTTGAGTCATTCAGGTTCTAAAACTAAACATCATCCTTCATACCATAATGATAGGGATGAAAAAAGGTCATTTGCTTGATAGTAACAGTGAAAGTTAAAACATTCTTCATACAGTCCGTTTTAGCTGTTTTCTCATTCTGCAACAGCTTTGAAAGTAACAATAATGGTCAAAATGTGGTTGAGTGAATCAGGTTTTAAAACTAAACATCATCCTTCACACCATAGTGATACGGATGAAAAAAGGTCATTTGCTTGATAGTAACAGTGAAAGTTAAAGCATTCTTCATACAGTCCGTTTTAGCTGTTTTCTCCTTCTGCAAAAGCTTTGAAAGTAACAATAATGGTAAAAAACGTGGTTGAGTCATTCAGGTTCTAAAACTAAACATCATCCTTCATACTATAATGATAGGGATGAAAAAAGGTAATTTGCTTGATAGTAACAGTGAAAGTTAAAGCAATCTTGATACAGTCCGTTTTAGCTGTTTACTGATTCTGCAACAGCTTTGAAAGTAACAATAATGGTCAAAACGTTGTTGAGTGAATCAGGTTCTAAAACTAAACATCATCCTTCATACCATAATGATAGGGATGAAAAAAGGTAATTTGCTTGATAGTAACAGTGAAAGTTAAAGCATTCTTCATACAGTCCGATTTAGCTGATTTCTCCTTCTGCAAAGGCTTTGAAAGTAACAATAATGGTCAAAACGTTGTTGAGTGAATCAGGTTCTAAAACTAAACATCATCCTTCATACCATAATGATAGGGATGAAAAAAGGTAATTTGCTTGATAGTAACAGTGAAAGTTAAAGCATTCTTCATACAGTCCGTTTTAGCTGTTTTCTCCTTCTGCAAAAGCTTTGAATGTAACAATAATGGTAAAAAACGTGGTTGAGTCATTCAGGTTCTAAAACTAAACATCATCCTTCATACTATAATGATAGGGATGAAAAAAGGTAATTTGCTTGATAGTAACAGTGAAAGTTAAAGCAATCTTGATACAGTCCGTTTTAGCTGTTTACTGCTTCTGCAACAGCTTTGAAAGTAACAATAATGGTCAAAACGTTGTTGAGTGAATCAGGTTCTAAAACTAAACATCATCCTTCATACCATAATGATAGGGATGAAAAAAGGTAATTTGCTTGATAGTAACAGTGAAAGTTAAAAGCATTCTTCATACAGTCCGTTTTAGCTGTTTTCTCATTCTGCAACAGCTTTGAAAGTAACAATAATGGTCAAAACGTTGTTGAGTGAATCAGGTTCTAAAACTAAACATCATCCTTCATACCATAATGATAGGGATGAAAAAAGGTAATTTGCTTGATAGTAACAGTGAAAGTTAAAGCATTCTTCATACAGTCCGTTTTAGCTGTTTTCTCCTTCTGCAAAAGCTTTGAATGTAACAATAATGGTAAAAAACGTGGTTGAGTCATTCAGGTTCTAAAACTAAACATCATCCTTCATACTATAATGATAGGGATGAAAAAAGGTAATTTGCTTGATAGTAACAGTGAAAGTTAAAGCAATCTTGATACAGTCCGTTTTAGCTGTTTACTGCTTCTGCAACAGCTTTGAAAGTAACAATAATGGTCAAAACGTTGTTGAGTGAATCAGGTTCTAAAACTAAACATCATCCTTCATACCATAATGATAGGGATGAAAAAAGGTAATTTGCTTGATAGTAACAGTGAAAGTTAAAGCATTCTTCATACAGTCCGTTTTAGCTGTTTTCTCCTTCTGCAAAAGCTTTGAAAGTAACAATAATGGTAAAAAAACGTGGTTGAGTCATTCAGGTTCTAAAACTAAACATCATCCTTCATACTATAATGATAGGGATGAAAAAAGGTAATTTGCTTGATAGTAACAGTGAAAGTTAAAGCAATCTTGATACAGTCCGTTTTAGCTGTTTACTGATTCTGCAACAGCTTTGAAAGTAACAATAATGGTCAAAACGTTGTTGAGTGAATCAGGTTCTAAAACTAAACATCATCCTTCATACCATAATGATAGGGATGAAAAAAGGTAATTTGCTTGATAGTAACAGTGAAAGTTAAAGCATTCTTCATACAGTCCGTTTTAGCTGTTTTCTCCTTCTGCAAAAGCTTTGAAAGTAACAATAATGGTAAAAAACGTGGTTGAGTCATTCAGGTTCTAAAACTAAACATCATCCTTCATACTATAATGATAGGGATGAAAAAAGGTAATTTGCTTGATAGTAACAGTGAAAGTTAAAAGCATTCTTCATACAGTCCGTTTTAGCTGTTTACTCCTTCTGCAAAAGCTTTGAAAGTAACAATAATGGTCAAAACGTAGTAGAGTGAATCAGGTTTTAAAACTAAACATCATCCTCCATACCATAATGATAGGGATGAAAAAAGGTAATTTGCTTGATAGTAACAGTGAAAGTTAAAGCAATCTTGATACAGTCTGTTTTAGCTGTTTACTGCTTCTGCAACAGCTTTGAAAGTAACAATAATGGTCAAAATGTGGTTGAGTGAATCAGGTTCTAAAACTAAACATCATCCTTCACACCATAGTGATACGGATGAAAAAAGGTCATTTGCTTGATAGTAACAGTGAAAGTTAAAGCATTCTTCATACAGTTCCGTTTTAGCTGTTTTCTCCTTCTGCAAAAGCTTTGAAAGTAACAATAACGGTAAAAAACGTGGTTGAGTCATTCAGGTTCTAAAACTAAACATCATCATTCATAGCATAGTGATAGGGATGAAAAAAGGTAATTTGCTTGATAGAAACAGTGTAAGGTAAAGGATTCTTTATACAGTCTGTTTTAGCTTTTTACTGCTTCTGCAACAGCTTTGAAAGTAACAATAATGGTAAAAAACGTGGTTGAGTGATTCAGGTTCTAAAACTAAACATCATCCTTCACACCATAGTGATACGGATGAAAAAAGGTCATTTGCTTGATAGAAACAGTGTAAGGTAAATCATTCTTCATACAGTCCGTTTTAGCTGTTTACTCCTTCTGCAAAAGCTTTGAAAGTAACAATAATGGTCAAAACGTAGTAGAGTGAATCAGGTTCTAAAACTAAACATCATCCTCCATACCATAATGATAGGGATGAAAAAAGGTAATTTGCTTGATAGAAACAGTTTAAGCTAAAGCAATCTTTATACAGTCCGTTTTAGCTGTTTACTGCTTCTGCAACAGCTTTGAAAGTAACAATAATGGTCAAAACGTTGTTGAGTGAATCAGGTTCTAAAACTAAACATCATCCTTCATACCATAATGATAGGGATGAAAAAAGGTAATTTGCTTGATAGTAACAGTGAAAGTTAAAGCATTCTTCATACAGTCCGTTTTAGCTGTTTTCTCATTCTGCAACAGCTTTGAAAGTAACAATAATGGTCAAAATGTGGTTGAGTGAATCAGGTTTTAAAACTAAACATCATCCTTCACACCATAGTGATACGGATGAAAAAAGGTCATTTGCTTGATAGAAACAGTGTAAGGTAAATCATTCTTCATACAGTCCGTTTTAGCTGTTTACTCCTTCTGCAAAAGCTTTGAAAGTAACAATAATGGTAAAAAACGTGGTTGAGTCATTCAGGTTCTAAAACTAAACATCATCCTTCATACTATAATGATAGGGATGAAAAAAGGTAATTTGCTTGATAGTAACAGTGAAAGTTAAAGCAATCTTGATACAGTCTGTTTTAGCTGTTTACTGCTTCTGCAACAGCTTTGAAAATAACAATAATGGTCAAAATGTGCTTGAGTGAATCAGGTTCTAAAACTAAACATCATCCTTCACACCATAGTGATAGGGATGAAAAAAGGTAATTTGCTTGATAGAAACAGTGTAAGGTAAAGGATTCTTTATACAGTCTGTTTTAGCTTTTTACTGCTTCTGCAACAGCTTTGAAAGTAACAATAATGGTAAAAAACGTGGTTGAGTGATTCAGGTTCTAAAACTAAACATCATCCTTCACACCATAGTGATACGGATGAAAAAAGGTCATTTGCTTGATAGAAACAGTGTAAGGTAAATCATTCTTCATACAGTCCGTTTTAGCTGTTTACTCCTTCTGCAAAAGCTTTGAAAGTAACAATAATGGTCAAAACGTAGTAGAGTGAATCAGGTTCTAAAACTAAACATCATCCTCCATACCATAATGATAGGGATGAAAAAAGGTAATTTGCTTGATAGAAACAGTTTAAGCTAAAGCAATCTTTATACAGTCCGTTTTAGCTGTTTACTGCTTCTGCAACAGCTTTGAAAGTAACAATAATGGTCAAAACGTTGTTGAGTGAATCAGGTTCTAAAACTAAACATCATCCTTAATACCATAATGATAGGGATGAAAAAAGGTAATTTGCTTGATAGAAACAGTTTAAGCTAAAGCAATCTTGATACAGTCCGTTTTAGCTGTTTACTGCTTCTTCAACAGCTTTGAAAGTAACAATAATTGTCAAAACGTTGTTGAGTGAATCAGGTTCTAAAACTAAACATCATCCTTAATACCATAATGATAGGGATGAAAAAAGGTAATTTGCTTGATAGTAACAGTGAAAGTTAAAGCATTCTTCATACAGTCCGTTTTAGCTGTTTTCTCCTTCTGCAAAAGCTTTGAAAGTAACAATAATGGTAAAAAACGTGGTTGAGTCATTCAGGTTCTAAAACTAAACATCATCCTTCATACTATAATGATAGGGATGAAAAAAGGTAATTTGCTTGATAGTAACAGTGAAAGTTAAAGCAATCTTGATACAGTCTGTTTTAGCTGTTTACTGCTTCTGCAACAGCTTTGAAAGTAACAATAATGGTCAAAATGTGCTTGAGTGAATCAGGTTCTAAAACTAAACATCATCCTTCACACCATAGTGATACGGATGAAAAAAGGTCATTTGCTTGATAGTAACAGTGAAAGTTAAAGCATTCTTCATACAGTCCGTTTTAGCTGTTTTCTCCTTCTGCAAAAGCTTTGAAAGTAACAATAACGGTAAAAAACGTGGTTGAGTCATTCAGGTTCTAAAACTAAACATCATCATTCATAGCATAGTGATAGGGATGAAAAAAGGTAATTTGCTTGATAGAAACAGTTTAAGCTAAAGCAATCTTGATACAGTCCGTTTTAGCTGTTTACTGCCTCTGCAACAGCTTTGAAAGTAACAATAATTGTCAAAACGTTGTTGAGTGAATCAGGTTCTAAAACTAAACATCTTCCTTCACACCATAGTGATACGGATGAAAAAAGGTCATTTGCTTGATAGAAACAGTGTAAGGTAAATCATTCTTCATACAGTCCGATATAGCTGATTTCTCCTTCTGCAAAAGCTTTGAAAGTAACAATAATGGTCAAAACGTTGTTGAGTGAATCAGGTTGTAAAACTAAACCTAATCCATCATAGCATGATTAAAATGGTGAAAAAGGTCATTTGCTTGATAGAAACAGTGAAAGTTAAAGCATTCTTCATACAGTCCGTTTTAGCTGTTTTCTCCGTCTGCAAAAGCTTTGAAAGTAACAATAATGATCAAAACGTAGTGGAGTCAATACGATTCTAAAACTAAACATCATCCTTCATACCATAATGATAGGGATGAAAAAAGGTCATTTGCTTGATAGTAACAGTGAAAGTTAAAGCAATCTTGATACAGTCTGTTTT
This sequence comes from Pungitius pungitius, assembly GCF_949316345.1. Classification (NCBI taxonomy): domain Eukaryota; kingdom Metazoa; phylum Chordata; class Actinopteri; order Perciformes; family Gasterosteidae; genus Pungitius; species Pungitius pungitius. Next base: position 16,692,973 of record NC_084917.1, on the reverse strand, counting down.
AGCTGTTTACTGCTTCTGCAACAGCTTTGAAAGTAACAATAATGGTCAAAATGTGCTTGACTGAATCAGGTTCTAAAACTAAACATCATCCTTCATACCATAATGATAGGGATGAAAAAAGGTCATTTGCTTGATAGAAACAGTGAAAGTTAAAGCATTCTTCATTCAGTCCGTTTTAGCTGTTTTCTCATTCTGCAAAAGCTTTGAAAGTAACAATAATGGTCAAAACGTAGTGGAGTGAATCAGGTTTTAAAACTAAACATCATCATTCATATCATAGTGATAGGGATGAAAAAAGGTCATTTGCTTGATAGTAACAGTGAAAGTTAAAGCATTCTTCATACAGTCCGATTTAGCTGATTTCTCCTTCTGCAAAGGCTTTGAAAGTAACAATAATGGTCAAAATGTGGTGGAGTGAATTAGGTTTTAAAACTAAACATCATCCTTCACACCATAGTGATACGGATGAAAAAAGGTCATTTGCTTGATAGAAACAGTGTAAGGTAAATCATTCTTCATACAGTCCGATTTAGCTGTTTACTGCTTCTGCAACAGCTTTGAAAGTAACAATAATGGTCAAAATGTGGTTGAGTTAATCAGGTTTTAAAACTAAACATCTTCCTTCACACCATAGTGATACGGATGAAAAAAGGTCATTTGCTTGATAGAAACAGTGTAAGGTAAATCATTCTTCATACAGTCCGATTTAGCTGTTTACTGCTTCTGCAACAGCTTTGAAAGTAACAATAATGGTCAAAACATTGTTGACTGAATCAGGTTCTAAAACTAAACCTAATCCATCATAGCATGATTAAAATGGTGAAAAAGGTCATTTGCTTGATAGAAACAGTGAAAGTTAAAGCATTCTTCATACAGTCCGTTTTAGCTGTTTACTCCTTCTGCAAAGGCTTTGAAAGTAACAATAATGGTCAAAATGTGGTTGAGTGAATCAGGTTTTAAAACTAAACATCTTCCTTCACACCATAGTGATACGGATGAAAAAAGGTCATTTGCTTGATAGAAACAGTTTAAGGTAAATCATTCTTCATACAGTCCGATATAGCTGATTTCTCCTTCTGCAAAAGCTTTGAAAGTAACAATAATGGTCAAAACGTTGTTGAGTGAATCAGGTTGTAAAACTAAACCTAATCCATCATAGCATGATTAAAATGGTGAAAAAGGTCATTTGCTTGATAGAAACAGTGAAAGTTAAAGCATTCTTCATACAGTCTGATTTAGCTGATTTCTCCTTCTGCAAAGGCTTTGAAAGTAACAATAATGGTCAAAATGTGGTGGAGTGAATTAGGTTTTAAAACTAAACATCATCCTTCACACCATAGTGATACGGATGAAAAAAGGTCATTTGCTTGATAGAAACAGTGTAAGGTAAATCATTCTTCATACAGTCCGATTTAGCTGTTTACTGCTTCTGCAACAGCTTTGAAAGTAACAATAATGGTCAAAACATTGTTGACTGAATCAGGTTCTAAAACTAAACCTAATCCATCATAGCATGATTAAAATGGTGAAAAAGGTCATTTGCTTGATAGAAACAGTGAAAGTTAAAGCATTCTTCATACAGTCCGTTTTAGCTGTTTACTCCTTCTGCAAAGGCTTTGAAAGTAACAATAATGGTCAAAATGTGCTTGACTGAATCAGGTTCTAAAACTAAACATCATCCTTCATACCATAATGATAGGGATGAAAAAAGGTCATTTGCTTGATAGAAACAGTGAAAGTTAAAGCATTCTTCATTCAGTCCGTTTTAGCTGTTTTCTCATTCTGCAAAAGCTTTGAAAGTAACAATAATGGTCAAAACGTAGTGGAGTGAATCAGGTTTTAAAACTAAACATCATCATTGATATCATAGTGATAGGGATGAAAAAAGGTCATTTGCTTGATAGTAACAGTGAAAGTTAAAGCATTCTTCATACAGTCCGATTTAGCTGATTTCTCCTTCTGCAAAGGCTTTGAAAGTAACAATAATGGTCAAAATGTGGTGGAGTGAATTAGTTTTTAAAACTAAACATCATCCTTCACACCATAGTGATACGGATGAAAAAAGGTCATTTGCTTGATAGAAACAGTGTAAGGTAAATCATTCTTCATACAGTCTGTTTTAGCTGTTTACTGCTTCTGCAACAGCTTTGAAAGTAACAATAATGGTCAAAACATTGTTGACTGAATCAGGTTCTAAAACTAAACCTAATCGATCATAGCATGATTAAAATGGTGAAAAAGGTCATTTGCTTGATAGAAACAGTGAAAGTTAAAGCATTCTTCATACAGTCCGTTTTAGCTGTTTACTCCTTCTGCAAAGGCTTTGAAAGTAACAATAATGGTCAAAATGTGGTGGAGTGAATCAGGTTTTAAAACTAAACATCATCTTTCACACCATAGTGATACGGATGAAAAAAGGTCATTTGCTTGATAGAAACAGTGTAAGGTAAATTATTCTTCATACAGTCCGTTTTAGCTGTTTACTGCTTCTGCAACAGCTTTGAAAGTAACAATAATGGTCAAAATGTGCTTGACTGAATCAGGTTCTAAAACTAAACATCATCCTTCACACCATAGTGATACGGATGAAAAAAGGTAATTTGCTTGATAGTAACAGTGAAAGTTAAAGCAATCTTGATACAGTCCGTTTTAGCTGTTTACTGCTTCTTCAACAGCTTTGAAAGTAACAATAATGGTCAAAATGTGGTTGAGTGAATCAGGTTTTAAAACTAAACATCTTCCTTCACACCATAGTGATACGGATGAAAAAAGGTCATTTGCTTGATAGAAACAGTGTAAGGTAAATCATTCTTCATACAGTCCGATATAGCTGATTTCTCCTTCTGCAAAAGCTTTGAAAGTAACAATAATGGTCAAAACGTTGTTGAGTGAATCAGGTTGTAAAACTAAATCTAATCCATCATAGCATGATTAAAATGGTGAAAAAGGTCATTTGCTTGATAGAAACAGTGAAAGTTAAAGCATTCTTCATACAGTCCGTTTTAGCTGTTTTCTCCGTCTGCAAAAGCTTTAAAAGTAACAATAATGATCAAAACGTAGTGGAGTCAATACGATTCTAAAACTAAACATCATCCTTCATACCATAATGATAGGGATGAAAAAAGGTCATTTGCTTGATAGTAACAGTGAAAGTTAAAGCAATCTTGATACAGTCTGTTTTAGCTGTTTACTGCTTCTGCAACAGCTTTGAAAGTAACAATAATGGTCAAAATGTGCTTGACTGAATCAGGTTCTAAAACTAAACATCATCCTTCATACCATAATGATAGGGATGAAAAAAGGTCATTTGCTTGATAGAAACAGTGAAAGTTAAAGCATTCTTCATTCAGTCCGTTTTAGCTGTTTTCTCATTCTGCAAAAGCTTTGAAAGTAACAATAATGGTCAAAACCTAGTGGAGTGAATCAGGTTTTAAAACTAAACATCATCATTCATATCATAGTGATAGGGATGAAAAAAGGTCATTTGCTTGATAGTAACAGTGAAAGGTAAAGCATTCTTCATACAGTCCGATTTAGCTGATTTCTCCTTCTGCAAAGGCTTTGAAAGTAACAATAATGGTCAAAATGTGGTGGAGTGAATTAGGTTTTAAAACTAAACATCATCCTTCACACCATAGTGATACGGATGAAAAAAGGTCATTTGCTTGATAGAAACAGTGTAAGGTAAATCATTCTTCATACAGTCCGATTTAGCTGTTTACTGCTTCTGCAACAGCTTTGAAAGTAACAATAATGGTCAAAATGTGGTTGAGTTAATCAGGTTTTAAAACTAAACATCTTCCTTCACACCATAGTGATACGGATGAAAAAAGGTCATTTGCTTGATAGAAACAGTGTAAGGTAAATCATTCTTCATACAGTCCGTTTTAACTGTTTACTGCTTCTGCAACAGCTTTGAAAGTAACAATAATGGTCAAAATGTGGTTGAGTGAATCAGGTTTTAAAACTAAACATCTTCCTTCACACCATAGTGATACGGATGAAAAAAGGTCATTTGCTTGATAGAAACAGTTTAAGGTAAATCATTCTTCATACAGTCCGATATAGCTGATTTCTCCTTCTGCAAAAGCTTTGAAAGTAACAATAATGGTCAAAACGTTGTTGAGTGAATCAGGTTGTAAAACTAAACCTAATCCATCATAGCATGATTAAAATGGTGAAAAAGGTCATTTGCTTGATAGAAACAGTGAAAGTTAAAGCATTCTTCATACAGTCCGATTTAGCTGATTTCTCCTTCTGCAAAGGCTTTGAAAGTAACAATAATGGTCAAAATGTGGTGGAGTGAATTAGGTTTTAAAACTAAACATCATCCTTCACACCATAGTGATACGGATGAAAAAAGGTCATTTGCTTGATAGTAACAGTGAAAGTTAAAGCATTCTTCATACAGTCCGATTTAGCTGATTTCTCCTTCTGCAAAGGCTTTGAAAGTAACAATAATGGTCAAAATGTGGTGGAGTGAATTAGTTTTTAAAACTAAACATCATCCTTCACACCATAGTGATACGGATGAAAAAAGGTCATTTGCTTGATAGAAACAGTGTAAGGTAAATCATTCTTCATACAGTCTGTTTTAGCTGTTTACTGCTTCTGCAACAGCTTTGAAAGTAACAATAATGGTCAAAACATTGTTGACTGAATCAGGTTCTAAAACTAAACCTAATCGATCATAGCATGATTAAAATGGTGAAAAAGGTCATTTGCTTGATAGAAACAGTGAAAGTTAAAGCATTCTTCATACAGTCCGTTTTAGCTGTTTACTCCTTCTGCAAAGGCTTTGAAAGTAACCATAATGGTCAAAATGTGGTGGAGTGAATCAGGTTTTAAAACTAAACATCATCTTTCACACCATAGTGATACGGATGAAAAAAGGTCATTTGCTTGATAGAAACAGTGTAAGGTAAATTATTCTTCATACAGTCCGTTTTAGCTGTTTACTGCTTCTGCAACAGCTTTGAAAGTAACAATAATGGTCAAAATGTGCTTGACTGAATCAGGTTCTAAAACTAAACATCATCCTTCACACCATAGTGATACGGATGAAAAAAGGTAATTTGCTTGATAGTAACAGTGAAAGTTAAAGCAATCTTGATACAGTCCGTTTTAGCTGTTTACTGCTTCTTCAACAGCTTTGAAAGTAACAATAATGGTCAAAATGTGGTTGAGTGAATCAGGTTTTAAAACTAAACATCTTCCTTCACACCATAGTGATACGGATGAAAAAAGGTCATTTGCTTGATAGAAACAGTGTAAGGTAAATCATTCTTCATACAGTCCGATATAGCTGATTTCTCCTTCTGCAAAAGCTTTGAAAGTAACAATAATGGTCAAAACGTTGTTGAGTGAATCAGGTTGTAAAACTAAATCTAATCCATCATAGCATGATTAAAATGGTGAAAAAGGTCATTTGCTTGATAGAAACAGTGTAAGTTAAAGCATTCTTCATTCAGTCCGGTTTAGCTGTTTTCTCATTCTGCAAAAGCTTTGAAAGTAACAATAATGGTCAAAACGTAGTGGAGTGAATTAGTTTTTGAAACTAAACATCTTCCTTCACACCATAGTGATAGGGATGAAAAAAGGTCATTTGCTTGATAGTAACAGTGAAAGTTAAAGCATTCTTCATACAGTCCGATTTAGCTGATTTCTCCTTCTGCAAAGGCTTTGAAAGTAACAATAATGGTCAAAATGTGGTGGAGTGAATTAGTTTTTGAAACTAAACATCTTCCTTCACACCATAGTGATAGGGATGAAAAAAGGTCATTTGCTTGATAGTAACAGTGAAAGTTAAAGCATTCTTCATACAGTCCGTTTTAGCTGTTTTCTCCGTCTGCAAAAGCTTTGAAAGTAACAATAATGATCAAAACGTAGTGGAGTCAATACGATTCTAAAACTAAACATCATCCTTCATACCATAATGATAGGGATGAAAAAAGGTCATTTGCTTGATAGTAACAGTGAAAGTTAAAGCAATCTTGATACAGTCTGTTTTAGCTGTTTACTGCTTCTGCAACAGCTTTGAAAGTAACAATAATGGTCAAAATGTGCTTGACTGAATCAGGTTCTAAAACTAAACATCATCCTTCATACCATAATGATAGGGATGAAAAAAGGTCATTTGCTTGATAGAAACAGTGAAAGTTAAAGCATTCTTCATTCAGTCCGTTTTAGCTGTTTTCTCATTCTGCAAAAGCTTTGAAAGTAACAATAATGGTCAAAACGTAGTGGAGTGAATCAGGTTTTAAAACTAAACATCATCATTCATATCATAGTGATAGGGATGAAAAAAGGTCATTTGCTTGATAGTAACAGTGAAAGGTAAAGCATTCTTCATACAGTCCGATTTAGCTGATTTCTCCTTCTGCAAAGGCTTTGAAAGTAACAATAATGGTCAAAATGTGGTGGAGTGAATTAGGTTTTAAAACTAAACATCATCCTTCACACCATAGTGATACGGATGAAAAAAGGTCATTTGCTTGATAGAAACAGTGTAAGGTAAATCATTCTTCATACAGTCCGATTTAGCTGTTTACTGCTTCTGCAACAGCTTTGAAAGTAACAATAATGGTCAAAATGTGGTTGAGTTAATCAGGTTTTAAAACTAAACATCTTCCTTCACACCATAGTGATACGGATGAAAAAAGGTCATTTGCTTGATAGAAACAGTGTAAGGTAAATCATTCTTCATACAGTCCGTTTTAACTGTTTACTGCTTCTGCAACAGCTTTGAAAGTAACAATAATGGTCAAAATGTGGTTGAGTGAATCAGGTTTTAAAACTAAACATCTTCCTTCACACCATAGTGATACGGATGAAAAAAGGTCATTTGCTTGATAGAAACAGTTTAAGGTAAATCATTCTTCATACAGTCCGATATAGCTGATTTCTCCTTCTGCAAAAGCTTTGAAAGTAACAATAATGGTCAAAACGTTGTTGAGTGAATCAGGTTGTAAAACTAAACCTAATCCATCATAGCATGATTAAAATGGTGAAAAAGGTCATTTGCTTGATAGAAACAGTGAAAGTTAAAGCATTCTTCATACAGTCCGATTTAGCTGATTTCTCCTTCTGCAAAGGCTTTGAAAGTAACAATAATGGTCAAAATGTGGTGGAGTGAATTAGGTTTTAAAACTAAACATCATCCTTCACACCATAGTGATACGGATGAAAAAAGGTCATTTGCTTGATAGAAACAGTGTAAGGTAAATCATTCTTCATACAGTCCGATTTAGCTGTTTACTGCTTCTGCAACAGCTTTGAAAGTAACAATAATGGTCAAAACATTGTTGACTGAATCAGGTTCTAAAACTAAACCTAATCCATCATAGCATGATTAAAATGGTGAAAAAGGTAATTTGCTTGATAGAAACAGTGAAAGTTAAAGCATTCTTCATACAGTCCGTTTTAGCTGTTTACTCCTTTTGCAAAGGCTTTGAAAGTAACAATAATGGTCAAAATGTGGTGGAGTGAATCAGGTTTTAAAACTAAACATCATCCTTCACACCATAGTGATACGGATGAAAAAAGGTCATTTGCTTGATAGAAACAGTGTAAGGTAAATTATTCTTCATACAGTCAGTTTTAGCTGTTTACTGCTTCTGCAACAGCTTTGAAAGTAACAATAATGGTCAAAATGTGGTTGAGTTAATCAGGTTTTAAAACTAAACATCTTCCTTCACACCATAGTGATACGGATGAAAAAAGGTCATTTGCTTGATAGAAACAGTGTAAGGTAAATCATTCTTCATACAGTCCGTTTTAACTGTTTACTGCTTCTGCAACAGCTTTGAAAGTAACAATAATGGTCAAAATGTGGTTGAGTGAATCAGGTTTTAAAACTAAACATCTTCCTTCACACCATAGTGATACGGATGAAAAAAGGTCATTTGCTTGATAGAAACAGTTTAAGGTAAATCATTCTTCATACAGTCCGATATAGCTGATTTCTCCTTCTGCAAAAGCTTTGAAAGTAACAATAATGGTCAAAACGTTGTTGAGTGAATCAGGTTGTAAAACTAAACCTAATCCATCATAGCATGATTAAAATGGTGAAAAAGGTCATTTGCTTGATAGAAACAGTGAAAGTTAAAGCATTCTTCATACAGTCCGTTTTAGCTGTTTTCTCCGTCTGCAAAAGCTTTGAAAGTAACAATAATGATCAAAACGTAGTGGAGTCAATACGATTCTAAAACTAAACATCATCCTTCATACCATAATGATAGGGATGAAAAAAGGTCATTTGCTTGATAGTAACAGTGAAAGTTAAAGCAATCTTGATACAGTCTGTTTTAGCTGTTTACTGCTTCTGCAACAGCTTTGAAAGTAACAATAATGGTCAAAATGTGCTTGACTGAATCAGGTTCTAAAACTAAACATCATCCTTCATACCATAATGATAGGGATGAAAAAAGGTCATTTGCTTGATAGAAACAGTGAAAGTTAAAGCATTCTTCATTCAGTCCGTTTTAGCTGTTTTCTCATTCTGCAAAAGCTTTGAAAGTAACAATAATGGTCAAAACGTAGTGGAGTGAATCAGGTTTTAAAACTAAACATCATCATTCATATCATAGTGATAGGGATGAAAAAAGGTCATTTGCTTGATAGTAACAGTGAAAGGTAAAGCATTCTTCATACAGTCCGATTTAGCTGATTTCTCCTTCTGCAAAGGCTTTGAAAGTAACAATAATGGTCAAAATGTGGTGGAGTGAATTAGGTTTTAAAACTAAACATCATCCTTCACACCATAGTGATACGGATGAAAAAAGGTCATTTGCTTGATAGAAACAGTGTTGTCAGGATCGCGTGGAGGAGCAGGCGGAAGCAGGACTCAGGCGCAGACTTCTCCAGGTTTCCAAAAAAAGTGATCTTTATTCTATACAAAACCCAAACGTGCTCCCACAGCGAGGGACATATAGACAATGACACGACAACGGACAACAGGCACACAGGGCTTAAATACACAAGGGAGGTGCAGGTGATTGGACACAGGTGGAATCAATCAGGCAATCACAGGACAAGGCAGGAAGTGAAGTTACCCAGGAACACAAGAGACATGAAAACTACCAAATAAAACAGGAAGAGAGACCAAACCGTGACAGAACCCCCCCCTCAAGGACCGAATTCCAGACGGTCCTCAAGGGGAACAGAACCAGAGAAACACAGACAAGGGGAGGGAGGGTGGGAACCCAACGATCTTGGGCCGCGCAAGGAACTCAGGGTGATGGCGGCCACTCGTCGGGTCCTTCGGGGGGTCTACCGCTACGGCGACCGGGCTTCAGGGTCTCGGGGGGGCGACCGCTACGGCGGCCGGGCTTCAGGGTCTCGGGGGGCCGACCGCTACGGCGGCCGGGCTTCCGGGTCTCGGGGGGCCGACCGCTACGGCGGCCGGGCCTCAGGATCTCGGGGGGTCTGCCGGGTCGGCGGCCGGGCCTCAGGGTCTCGGGGGCCCTGCCGGGTCGGCGACCGGGCCTCGGAGTGGCGGTGAGCGCCGAGCTGTGCGGCTGCGGCGTCGTCGCGGCGGGGGGCGCCGAGCTCTGCGGCTCCGGCGTCGTCGTGGCGGGGGGCGCCGAGCTCTGCGGCTCCGGCGTCGTCGTGGCGGGGGGCGCCGAGCTCTGCGGCTCCGGCGTCGTCGTGGCGGGGGGCGCCGAGCTCTGCGGCTCCGGCGTCGTCGTGGCGGGGGGCGCCGAGCTCTGCGGCTCCGGCGTCGTCGTGGCGGGGGGCGCCGAGCAGTGCGGCTCCGGCGTCGTCGTGGCGGGGGGCGCCGAGCAGTGCGGCTCCGGCGTCGTCGTGGCGGGGGGCGCCGAGCAGTGCGGCTCTGGCGTCGTCGTGGCGAGGGGCGCCGAGCTGTGCGGCTCCGTCGTCGTCGTCGTGGCGGGGGGCGCCGAGCTGTGCGGCTCCGGCGTCGTCGTGGCGGGGGGCTCCGGCCCAACCCCTGACCCCACCCCCCCTTCAAGGACCGACTTCCAGGCGGTCACAAGAGGGTGGGAGGGAGGGGCCATCGTCGGGGGCCGTGGGGGCGGGGGAGGAGACTGGACTCTGGGGGCCGGAACGGGCGGAGACTGGACTCTGGGGGCCGGAACGGGCGGAGACTGGACTCTGGGGGCCGGAACGGGCGGAGACTGGACTCTGGGGGCCGGAACGGGCGGAGACTGGACTCTGGGGGCCGGAACGGGCGGAGACTGGACTCTGGGGGCCGGAACGGGCGGAGACTGGACTCTGGGGGCCGGAACGGGCGGAGACTGGACTCTGGGGGCCGGAACGGGCGGAGACTGGACTCTGGGGGCCGGAACGGGCGCCGACGGGCGTCTCGGCGCAGGAACGGGCTGGGGCGAGCGTCTTTGGGCCGGGTCAGGAGCCGGGGCTGGAGGGGTTCGTATCCTCCTCCTCCGGCTCTTCCTCGGGTTGAGGAGGTCCCTTATTTCCAGGCACGCCTTCTGATAGCCCCTGGGACCAAAAATGAAGTTCGTCTTGCGCTGGAAAAACGGGCTCCTCACATCCAGGTATTCCGGGCCCAAGTCGTACCAGGAGTCTGCTGAGTCCTTCCTTGGTCGTGTCATTCTGTCAGGATCGCGTGGAGGAGCAGGCGGAAGCAGGACTCAGGCGCAGACTTCTCCAGGTTTCCAAAAAAAGTGATCTTTATTCTATACAAAACCCAAACGTGCTCCCACAGCGAGGGACATATAGACAATGACACGACAACGGACAACAGGCACACAGGGCTTAAATACACAAGGGAGGTGCAGGTGATTGGACACAGGTGGAATCAATCAGGCAATCACAGGACAAGGCAGGAAGTGAAGTTACCCAGGAACACAAGAGACATGAAAACTACCAAATAAAACAGGAAGAGAGACCAAACCGTGACAAGTGTAAGGTAAATCATTCTTCATACAGTCCGATTTAGCTGTTTACTGCTTCTGCAACAGCTTTGAAAGTAACAATAATGGTCAAAATGTGGTTGAGTTAATCAGGTTTTAAAACTAAACATCTTCCTTCACACCATAGTGATACGGATGAAAAAAGGTCATTTGCTTGATAGAAACAGTGTAAGGTAAATCATTCTTCATACAGTCCGTTTTAACTGTTTACTGCTTCTGCAACAGCTTTGAAAGTAACAATAATGGTCAAAATGTGGTTGAGTGAATCAGGTTTTAAAACTAAACATCTTCCTTCACACCATAGTGATACGGATGAAAAAAGGTCATTTGCTTGATAGAAACAGTTTAAGGTAAATCATTCTTCATACAGTCCGATATAGCTGATTTCTCCTTCTGCAAAAGCTTTGAAAGTAACAATAATGGTCAAAACGTTGTTGAGTGAATCAGGTTGTAAAACTAAACCTAATCCATCATAGCATGATTAAAATGGTGAAAAAGGTCATTTGCTTGATAGAAACAGTGAAAGTTAAAGCATTCTTCATACAGTCCGATTTAGCTGATTTCTCCTTCTGCAAAGGCTTTGAAAGTAACAATAATGGTCAAAATGTGGTGGAGTGAATTAGGTTTTAAAACTAAACATCATCCTTCACACCATAGTGATACGGATGAAAAAAGGTCATTTGCTTGATAGAAACAGTGTAAGGTAAATCATTCTTCATACAGTCCGATTTAGCTGTTTACTGCTTCTGCAACAGCTTTGAAAGTAACAATAATGGTCAAAACATTGTTGACTGAATCAGGTTCTAAAACTAAACCTAATCCATCATAGCATGATTAAAATGGTGAAAAAGGTAATTTGCTTGATAGAAACAGTGAAAGTTAAAGCATTCTTCATACAGTCCGTTTTAGCTGTTTACTCCTTTTGCAAAGGCTTTGAAAGTAACAATAATGGTCAAAATGTGGTGGAGTGAATCAGGTTTTAAAACTAAACATCATCCTTCACACCATAGTGATACGGATGAAAAAAGGTCATTTGCTTGATAGAAACAGTGTAAGGTAAATTATTCTTCATACAGTCAGTTTTAGCTGTTTACTGCTTCTGCAACAGCTTTGAAAGTAACAATAATGGTCAAAATGTGGTTGAGTTAATCAGGTTTTAAAACTAAACATCTTCCTTCACACCATAGTGATACGGATGAAAAAAGGTCATTTGCTTGATAGAAACAGTGTAAGGTAAATCATTCTTCATACAGTCCGTTTTAACTGTTTACTGCTTCTGCAACAGCTTTGAAAGTAACAATAATGGTCAAAATGTGGTTGAGTGAATCAGGTTTTAAAACTAAACATCTTCCTTCACACCATAGTGATACGGATGAAAAAAGGTCATTTGCTTGATAGAAACAGTTTAAGGTAAATCATTCTTCATACAGTCCGATATAGCTGATTTCTCCTTCTGCAAAAGCTTTGAAAGTAACAATAATGGTCAAAACGTTGTTGAGTGAATCAGGTTGTAAAACTAAACCTAATCCATCATAGCATGATTAAAATGGTGAAAAAGGTCATTTGCTTGATAGAAACAGTGAAAGTTAAAGCATTCTTCATACAGTCCGTTTTAGCTGTTTACTCCTTCTGCAAAGGCTTTGAAAGTAACAATAATGGTCAAAATGTGGTGGAGTGAATCAGGTTTTAAAACTAAACATCATCCTTCACACCATAGTGATACGGATGAAAAAAGGTCATTTGCTTGATAGAAACAGTGTAAGGTAAATCATTCTTCATACAGTCCGTTTTAGCTGTTTACTGCTTCTGCAACAGCTTTGAAAGTAACAATAATGGTCAAAATGTGGTTGAGTGAATCAGGTTTTAAAACTAAACATCTTCCTTCACACCATAGTGATACGGATGAAAAAAGGTCATTTGCTTGATAGTAACAGTGTAAGGTAAATCATTCTTCATACAGTCCGATATAGCTGATTTCTCCTTCTGCAAAAGCTTTGAAAGTAACAATAATGGTCAAAACGTTGTTGAGTGAATCAAGTTCTAAAACTAAACCTAATCCATCATAGCATGATTAAAATGGTGAAAAAGGTCATTTGCTTGATAGAAACAGTGTAAGGTAAATCATTCTTCATACAGTCCGTTTTAGCTGTTTTCTCCGTCTGCAAAAGCTTTGAAAGTAACAATAATGATCAAAACGTAGTGGAGTCAATACGGTTCTAAAACTAAAAATCATCCTTCATACCATAATGATAGGGATGAAAAAAGGTCATTTGCTTGATAGTAACAGTGAAAGTTAAAGCAATCTTGATACAGTCTGTTTTAGCTGTTTACTGCTTCTGCAACAGCTTTGAAAGTAACAATAATGGTCAAAATGTGCTTGACTGAATCAGGTTCTAAAACTAAACATCATCCTTCATACCATAATGATAGGGATGAAAAAAGGTCATTTGCTTGATAGTAACAGTGAAAGTTAAAGCATTCTTCATACAGTCCGATTTAGCTGATTTCTCCTTCTGCAAAGGCTTTGAAAGTAACAATAATGGTCAAAATGTGGTGGAGTGAATTAGTTTTTGAAACTAAACATCTTCCTTCACACCATAGTGATAGGGATGAAAAAAGGTCATTTGCTTGATAGTAACAGTGAAAGTTAAAGCATTCTTCATACAGTCCGATTTAGCTGATTTCTCCTTCTGCAAAGGCTTTGAAAGTAACAATAATGGTCAAAATGTGGTGGAGTGAATTAGTTTTTGAAACTAAACATCTTCCTTCACACCATAGTGATACGGATGAAAAAACGTAATTTGCTTGATAGTAACAGTGAAAGTTAAAGCAATCTTGATACAGTCCGTTTTAGCTGTTTACTGCTTCTGCAACAGCTTTGAAAGTAACAAAAATGGTCAAAATGTGGTTGAGTGAATCAGGTTCTAAAACTAAACATCATCATTCATATCATAATGATAGGGATGAAAAAAGGTCATTTGCTTGATAGTAACAGTGAAAGTTAAAGCAATCTTGATACAGTCTGTTTTAGCTGTTTACTGCTTCTGCAACAGCTTTGAAAGTAACAATAATGGTCAAAATGTGCTTGACTGAATCAGGTTCTAAAACTAAACATCATCCTTCATACCATAATGATAGGGATGAAAAAAGGTCATTTGCTTGATAGAAACAGTGAAAGTTAAAGCATTCTTCATTCAGTCCGTTTTAGCTGTTTTCTCATTCTGCAAAAGCTTTGAAAGTAACAATAATGGTCAAAACGTAGTGGAGTGAATTAGTTTTTGAAACTAAACATCTTCCTTCACACCATAGTGATAGGGATGAAAAAAGGTCATTTGCTTGATAGTAACAGTGAAAGTTAAAGCATTCTTCATACAGTCCGATTTAGCTGATTTCTCCTTCTGCAAAGGCTTTGAAAGTAACAATAATGGTCAAAATGTGGTGGAGTGAATTAGTTTTTGAAACTAAACATCTTCCTTCACACCATAGTGATACGGATGAAAAAACGTAATTTGCTTGATAGTAACAGTGAAAGTTAAAGCAATCTTGATACAGTCCGTTTTAGCTGTTTACTGCTTCTGCAACAGCTTTGAAAGTAACAAAAATGGTCAAAATGTGGTTGAGTGAATCAGGTTCTAAAACTAAACATCATCATTCATATCATAATGATAGGGATGAAAAAAGGTCATTTGCTTGATAGTAACAGTGAAAGTTAAAGCAATCTTGATACAGTCTGTTTTAGCTGTTTACTGCTTCTGCAACAGCTTTGAAAGTAACAATAATGGTCAAAATGTGCTTGACTGAATCAGGTTCTAAAACTAAACATCATCCTTCATACCATAATGATAGGGATGAAAAAAGGTCATTTGCTTGATAGAAACAGTGTAAGGTAAATTATTCTTCATACAGTCCGTTTTAGCTGTTTACTGCTTCTGCAACAGCTTTGAAAGTAACAATAATGGTCAAAACGTTGTTGAGTGAATCAGGTTCTAAAACTAAACCTAATCCATCATAGCATGATTAAAATGGTGAAAAAGGTCATTTGCTTGATAGAAACAGTGAAAGTTAAAGCATTCTTCATACAGTCCGTTTTAGCTGTTTACTCCTTCTGCAAAGGGTTTGAAAGTAACAATAATGGTCAAAATGTGGTGGAGTGAATCAGGTTTTAAAACTAAACATCATCCTTCACACCATAGTGATACGGATGAAAAAAGGTCATTTGCTTGATAGAAACAGTGTAAGGTAAATCATTCTTCATACAGTCCGTTTTAGCTGTTTACTGCTTCTGCAACAGCTTTGAAAGTAACAATAATGGTCAAAATGTGGTTGAGTCAATACGGTTCTAAAACTAAACATCATCCTTCATACCATAATGATAGGTGAAAGTTAAAGCATTCTTCATACAGTCCGTTTTAGCTGTTTACTCCTTCTGCAAAGGCTTTGAAAGTAACAATAATGGTCAAAATGTGGTGGAGTGAATCAGGTTTTAAAACTAAACATCATCCTTCACACCATAGTGATACGGATGAAAAAAGGTCATTTGCTTGATAGAAACAGTGTAAGGTAAATCATTCTTCATACAGTCCGTTTTAGCTGTTTACTGCTTCTGCAACAGCTTTGAAAGTAACAATAATGGTCAAAATGTGGTTGAGTGAATCAGGTTTTAAAACTAAACATCTTCCTTCACACCATAGTGATACGGATGAAAAAAGGTCATTTGCTTGATAGAAACAGTGTAAGGTAAATCATTCTTCATACAGTCCGATATAGCTGATTTCTCCTTCTGCAAAAGCTTTGAAAGTAACAATAATGGTCAAAACGTTGTTGAGTGAATCAGGTTCTAAAACTAAACCTAATCCATCATACGATGATGAAAATGGTGAAAAGGTCATTTGCCTTATAGAAACAGTGTAAGCTAAAGGATTCTTTATACAGTCCGTTTTAGCTGTTTTCTCATTCTGCAAAAGCTTTGAAAGTAACAATAATGGTCAAAACGTAGTAGAGTGATTCAGGTTCTAAAACTAAACATCATCCTTCATACCATAATGATAGGGATGAAAAAAGGTCATTTGCTTGATAGTAACAGTGAAAGTTAAAGCAATCTTGATACAGTCTGTTTTAGCTGTTTACTGCTTCTGCAACAGCTTTGAAAGTAACAATAATGGTCAAAATGTGCTTGACTGAATCAGGTTCTAAAACTAAACATCATCCTTCACACCATAGTGATACGGATGAAAAAAGGTCATTTGCTTGATAGAAACGGTGTAAGGTAAATCATTCTTCATACAGTCCGTTTTAACTGTTTACTGCTTCTGCAACAGCTTTGAAAGTAACAATAATGGTCAAAACGTTGTTGAGTGAATCAGGTTCTAAAACTAAACCTAATCCATCATACGATGACGAAAATGGTGAAAAGGTCATTTGCTTGATAGAAACAGTGTAAGCTAAAGGATTCTTTATACAGTCCGTTTTAGCTGTTTTCTCATTCTGCAAAAGCTTTGAAAGTAACAATAATGGTCAAAACGTAGTAGAGTGATTCAGGTTCTAAAACTAAACATCATCCTTCATACCATAATGATAGGGATGAAAAAAGGTCATTTGCTTGATAGTAACAGTGAAAGTTAAAGCAATCTTGATACAGTCTGTTTTAGCTGTTTACTGCTTCTGCAACAGCTTTGAAAGTAACAATAATGGTCAAAATGTGCTTGACTGAATCAGGTTCTAAAACTAAACCTAATCCATCATAGCATGATTAAAATGTTGAAAAAGGTCATTTGCTTGATAGAAACAGTGAAAGTTAAAGCATTCTTCATACAGTCCGTTTTAGCTGTTTACTCCTTCTGCAAAGGCTTTGAAAGTAACAATAATGGTCAAAATGTGGTGGAGTGAATCAGGTTTTAAAACTAAACATCATCCTTCACACCATAGTGATACGGATGAAAAAAGGTCATTTGCTTGATAGAAACAGTGTAAGGTAAATTATTCTTCATACAGTCCGTTTTAGCTGTTTACTGCTTCTGCAACAGCTTTGAAAGTAACAATAATGGTCAAAATGTGGTTGAGTGAATCAGGTTTTAAAACTAAACATCTTCCTTCACACCATAGTGATACGGATGAAAAAAGGTCATTTGCTTGATAGAAACAGTGTAAGGTAAATCATTCTTCATACAGTCCGATATAGCTGATTTCTCCTTCTGCAAAAGCTTTGAAAGTAACAATAATGGTCAAAACGTTGTTGAGTGAATCAAGTTCTAAAACTAAACCTAATCCATCATAGCATGATTAAAATGGTGAAAAAGGTCATTTGCTTGATAGAAACAGTGTAAGGTAAATCATTCTTCATACAGTCCGTTTTAGCTGTTTTCTCCGTCTGCAAAAGCTTTGAAAGTAACAATAATGATCAAAACGTAGTGGAGTCAATACGGTTCTAAAACTAAAAATCATCCTTCATACCATAATGATAGGGATGAAAAAAGGTCATTTGCTTGATAGTAACAGTGAAAGTTAAAGCAATCTTGATACAGTCTGTTTTAGCTGTTTACTGCTTCTGCAACAGCTTTGAAAGTAACAATAATGGTCAAAATGTGCTTGACTGAATCAGGTTCTAAAACTAAACATCATCCTTCATACCATAATGATAGGGATGAAAAAAGGTCATTTGCTTGATAGTAACAGTGAAAGTTAAAGCATTCTTCATACAGTCCGATTTAGCTGATTTCTCCTTCTGCAAAGGCTTTGAAAGTAACAATAATGGTCAAAATGTGGTGGAGTGAATTAGTTTTTGAAACTAAACATCTTCCTTCACACCATAGTGATAGGGATGAAAAAAGGTCATTTGCTTGATAGTAACAGTGAAAGTTAAAGCATTCTTCATACAGTCCGATTTAGCTGATTTCTCCTTCTGCAAAGGCTTTGAAAGTAACAATAATGGTCAAAATGTGGTGGAGTGAATTAGTTTTTGAAACTAAACATCTTCCTTCACACCATAGTGATACGGATGAAAAAACGTAATTTGCTTGATAGTAACAGTGAAAGTTAAAGCAATCTTGATACAGTCCGTTTTAGCTGTTTACTGCTTCTGCAACAGCTTTGAAAGTAACAATAATGGTCAAAATGTGCTTGACTGAATCAGGTTCTAAAACTAAACATCATCCTTCATACCATAATGATAGGGATGAAAAAAGGTCATTTGCTTGATAGAAACAGTGAAAGTTAAAGCATTCTTCATTCAGTCCGTTTTAGCTGTTTTCTCATTCTGCAAAAGCTTTGAAAGTAACAATAATGGTCAAAACGTAGTGGAGTGAATTAGTTTTTGAAACTAAACATCTTCCTTCACACCATAGTGATAGGGATGAAAAAAGGTCATTTGCTTGATAGTAACAGTGAAAGTTAAAGCATTCTTCATACAGTCCGATTTAGCTGATTTCTCCTTCTGCAAAGGCTTTGAAAGTAACAATAATGGTCAAAATGTGGTGGAGTGAATCAGGTTCTAAAACTAAACATCATCATTCATATCATAATGATAGGGATGAAAAAAGGTCATTTGCTTGATAGTAACAGTGAAAGTTAAAGCAATCTTGATACAGTCTGTTTTAGCTGTTTACTGCTTCTGCAACAGCTTTGAAAGTAACAATAATGGTCAAAATGTGCTTGACTGAATCAGGTTCTAAAACTAAACATCATCCTTCATACCATAATGATAGGGATGAAAAAAGGTCATTTGCTTGATAGAAACAGTGAAAGTTAAAGCATTCTTCATTCAGTCCGTTTTAGCTGTTTTCTCATTCTGCAAAAGCTTTGAAAGTAACAATAATGGTCAAAACGTAGTGGAGTGAATCAGGTTTTAAAACTAAACATCATCATTCATATCATAGTGATAGGGATGAAAAAAGGTCATTTGCTTGATAGTAACAGTGAAAGTTAAAGCATTCTTCATACAGTCCGATTTAGCTGATTTCTCCTTCTGCAAAGGCTTTGAAAGTAACAATAATGGTCAAAATGTGGTGGAGTGAATTAGGTTTTAAAACTAAACATCATCCTTCACACCATAGTGATACGGATGAAAAAAGGTCATTTGCTTGATAGAAACAGTGTAAGGTAAATTATTCTTCATACAGTCCGTTTTAGCTGTTTACTGCTTCTGCAACAGCTTTGAAAGTAACAATAATGGTCAAAACGTTGTTGAGTGAATCAGGTTCTAAAACTAAACCTAATCCATCATAGCATGATTAAAATGGTGAAAAAGGTCATTTGCTTGATAGAAACAGTGAAAGTTAAAGCATTCTTCATACAGTCCGTTTTAGCTGTTTACTCCTTCTGCAAAGGGTTTGAAAGTAACAATAATGGTCAAAATGTGGTGGAGTGAATCAGGTTTTAAAACTAAACATCATCCTTCACACCATAGTGATACGGATGAAAAAAGGTCATTTGCTTGATAGAAACAGTGTAAGGTAAATCATTCTTCATACAGTCCGTTTTAGCTGTTTACTGCTTCTGCAACAGATTTGAAAGTAACAATAATGGTCAAAACGTTGTTGAGTGAATCAGGTTCTAAAACTAAACCTAATCCATCATAGCATGATTAAAATGGTGAAAAAAGGTCATTTGCTTGATAGAAACAGTGTAAGGTAAATCATTCTTCATACAGTCCGTTTTAGCTGTTTTCTCCGTCTGCAAAAGCTTTGTAAGTAACAATAATGATCAAAACGTAGTGGAGTCAATACGATTCTAAAACTAAACATCATCCTTCATACCATAATGATAGGGATGAAAAAAGGTCATTTGCTTGATAGTAACAGTGAAAGTTAAAGCAATCTTGATACAGTCTGTTTTAGCTGTTTACTGCTTCTGCAACAGCTTTGAAAGTAACAATAATGGTCAAAATGTGCTTGACTGAATCAGGTTCTAAAACTAAACATCATCATTCATATCATAGTGATAGGGATGAAAAAAGGTCATTTGCTTGATAGTAACAGTGAAAGTTAAAGCATTCTTCATACAGTCCGATTTAGCTGATTTCTCCTTCTGCAAAGGCTTTGAAAGTAACAATAATGGTCAAAATGTGGTGGAGTGAATTAGTTTTTAAAACTAAACATCTTCCTTCACACCATAGTGATACGGATGAAAAAACGTAATTTGCTTGATAGTAACAGTGAAAGTTAAAGCAATCTTGATACAGTCCGTTTTAGCTGTTTACTGCTTCTGCAACAGCTTTGAAAGAAACAATAATGGTCAAAACGTTGTGGAGTGAATCAGGTTCTAAAACTAAACCTAATCCATCATACGATGACGAAAATGGTGAAAAGGTCATTTGCTTGATAGAAACAGTGTAAGCTAAAGGATTCTTTATACAGTCTGTTTTAGCTTTTTACTGCTTCTGCAACAGCTTTGAAAGTAACAATAATGGTCAAAACGTGGTTGAGTGAATCAGGTTCTAAAACTAAACATCATCCTTCATACCATAATGATAGGGATGAAAAAAGGTCATTTGCTTGATAGTAACAGTGAAAGTTAAAAGCATTCTTCATACAGTCCGTTTTAGCTGTTTAATCCTTCTGCAAAAGCTTTGAAAGTAACAATAATGGTCAAAACGTAGTAGAGTGAATCAGGTTCTAAAACTAAACATCATCCTCCATACCATAATGATAGGGATGAAAAAAGGTAATTTGCTTGATAGAAACAGTTTAAGCTAAAGCAATCTTGATACAGTCCGTTTTAGCTGTTCACTGCTTCTGCAACGGCTTTGAAAGTAACAATAATGGTCAAAACGTTGAGTGAATCAGGTTCTAAAACTAAACATCATCCTTCATACCATAATGATAGGGATGAAAAAAGGTCATTTGCTTGATAGTAACAGTGAAAGTTAAAGCATTCTTCATACAGTCCGTTTTAGCTGTTTTCTCATTCTGCAACAGCTTTGAAAGTAACAATAATGGTCAAAATGTGGTTGAGTGAATCAGGTTTTAAAACTAAACATCATCCTTCACACCATAGTGATACGGATGAAAAAAGGTCATTTGCTTAATAGAAACAGTGAAAGTTAAAGCAATCTTGATACAGTCTGTTTTAGCTGTTTACTGCTTCTGCAACAGCTTTGAAAGTAACAATAATGGTCAAAATGTGCTTGACTGAATCAGGTTTTAAAACTAAACATCTTCCTTCACACCATAGTGATACGGATGAAAAAAGGTCATTTGCTTGATAGAAACAGTGTAAGGTAAATCATTCTTCATACAGTCCGATATAGCTGATTTCTCCTTCTGCAAAAGCTTTGAAAGTAACAATAATGGTCAAAACGTTGTTGAGTGAATCAGGTTCTAAAACTAAACCTAATCCATCATAGCATGATTAAAATGGTGAAAAAGGTCATTTGCTTGATAGAAACAGTGTAAGGTAAATCATTCTTCATACAGTCCGTTTTAGCTGTTTTCTCCGTCTGCAAAAGCTTTGAAAGTAACAATAATGATCAAAACGTAGTGGAGTCAATACGATTCTAAAACTAAACATCATCCTTCATACCATAATGATAGGGATGAAAAAAGGTCATTTGCTTGATAGTAACAGTGAAAGTTAAAGCAATCTTGATACAGTCTGTTTTAGCTGTTTACTGCTTCTGCAACAGCTTTGAAAGTAACAATAATGGTCAAAATGTGCTTGACTGAATCAGGTTCTAAAACTAAACATCATCCTTCATACCATAATGATAGGGATGAAAAAAGGTCATTTGCTTGATAGTAACAGTGAAAGTTAAAGCATTCTTCATACAGTCCGATTTAGCTGATTTCTCCTTCTGCAAAGGCTTTGAAAGTAACAATAATGGTCAAAATGTGGTGGAGTGAATTAGTTTTTGAAACTAAACATCTTCCTTCACACCATAGTGATAGGGATGAAAAAAGGTCATTTGCTTGATAGTAACAGTGAAAGTTAAAGCATTCTTCATACAGTCCGATTTAGCTGATTTCTCCTTCTGCAAAGGCTTTGAAAGTAACAATAATGGTCAAAATGTGGTGGAGTGAATTAGTTTTTGAAACTAAACATCTTCCTTCACACCATAGTGATACGGATGAAAAAACGTAATTTGCTTGATAGTAACAGTGAAAGTTAAAGCAATCTTGATACAGTCCGTTTTAGCTGTTTACTGCTTCTGCAACAGCTTTGAAAGTAACAAAAATGGTCAAAATGTGGTTGAGTGAATCAGGTTCTAAAACTAAACATCATCATTCATATCATAATGATAGGGATGAAAAAAGGTCATTTGCTTGATAGAAACAGTGAAAGTTAAAGCATTCTTCATTCAGTCCGTTTTAGCTGTTTTCTCATTCTGCAAAAGCTTTGAAAGTAACAATAATGGTCAAAACGTAGTGGAGTGAATCAGGTTTTAAAACTAAACATCATCATTCATATCATAGTGATAGGGATGAAAAAAGGTCATTTGCTTGATAGTAACAGTGAAAGTTAAAGCATTCTTCATACAGTCCGATTTAGCTGATTTCTCCTTCTGCAAAGGCTTTGAAAGTAACAATAATGGTCAAAATGTGGTGGAGTGAATTAGGTTTTAAAACTAAACATCATCCTTCACACCATAGTGATACGGATGAAAAAAGGTCATTTGCTTGATAGAAACAGTGTAAGGTAAATCATTCTTCATACAGTCCGTTTTAGCTGTTTACTGCTTCTGCAACAGCTTTGAAAGTAACAATAATGGTCAAAACATTGTTGACTGAATCAGGTTCTAAAACTAAACCTAATCCATCATAGCATGATTAAAATGGTGAAAAAGGTCATTTGCTTGATAGTAACAGTGAAAGTTAAAGCAATCTTGATACAGTCTGTTTTAGCTGTTTACTGCTTCTGCAACAGCTTTGAAAGTAACAATAATGGTCAAAATGTGCTTGACTGAATCAGGTTCTAAAACTAAACATCATCATTCATATCATAGTGATAGGGATGAAAAAAGGTCATTTGCTTGATAGTAACAGTGAAAGTTAAAGCATTCTTCATACAGTCCGATTTAGCTGATTTCTCCTTCTGCAAAGGCTTTGAAAGTAACAATAATGGTCAAAATGTGGTGGAGTGAATTAGTTTTTAAAACTAAACATCTTCCTTCACACCATAGTGATACGGATGAAAAAACGTAATTTGCTTGATAGTAACAGTGAAAGTTAAAGCAATCTTGATACAGTCCGTTTTAGCTGTTTACTGCTTCTGCAACAGCTTTGAAAGTAACAAAAATGTTTAAAATGTGGTTGAGTGAATCAGGTTTTAAAACTAAACATCATCCTTCACACCATAGTGATACGGATGAAAAAAGGTCATTTGCTTAATAGAAACAGTGAAAGTTAAAGCAATCTTGATACAGTCTGTTTTAGCTGTTTACTGCTTCTGCAACAGCTTTGAAAGTAACAATAATGGTCAAAATGTGGTGGAGTGAATCAGGTTTTAAAACTAAACATCTTCCTTCACACCATAGTGATACGGATGAAAAAAGGTAATTTGCTTGATAGAAACAGTGTAAGGTAAATCATTCTTCATACAGTCCGATATAGCTGATTTCTCCTTCTGCAAAAGCTTTGAAAGTAACAATAATGGTCAAAACGTTGTTGAGTGAATCAGGTTCTAAAACTAAACCTAATCCATCATAGCATGATTAAAATGGTGAAAAAGGTCATTTGCTTGATAGAAACAGTGTAAGGTAAATCATTCTTCATACAGTCCGTTTTAGCTGTTTTCTCCGTCTGCAAAAGCTTTGAAAGTAACAATAATGGTCAAAATGTGGTGGAGTGAATTAGGTTTTAAAACTAAACATCATCCTTCACACCATAGTGATACGGATGAAAAAACGTAATTTGCTTGATAGTAACAGTGAAAGTTAAAGCATTCTTCATACAGTCCGATTTAGCTGATTTCTCCTTCTGCAAAGGCTTTGAAAGTAACAATAATGGTCAAAATGTGGTGGAGTGAATTAGTTTTTAAAACTAAACATCATCCTTCACACCATAGTGATACGGATGAAAAAACGTAATTTGCTTGATAGTAACAGTGAAAGTTAAAGCAATCTTGATACAGTCCGTTTTAGCTGTTTACTGCTTCTGCAACAGCTTTGAAAGTAACAAAAATGGTCAAAATGTGGTTGAGTGAATCAGGTTCTAAAACTAAACATCATCATTCATATCATAGTGATAGGGATGAAAAAAGGTCATTTGCTTGATAGAAACAGTGAAAGTTAAAGCAATCTTGATACAGTCCGTTTTAGCTGTTTACTGCTTCTGCAACAGCTTTGAAAGAAACAATAATGGTCAAAACGTTGTTGAGTGAATCAGGTTCTAAAACTAAACATCATCCTTCATACGATAATGATAGGGATGAAAAAAGGTAATTTGCTTGATAGAAACAGTGAAAGTTAAAGCATTCTTCATACAGTCCGTTTTAGCTGTTCACTGCTTCTGCAACGGCTTTGAAAGTAACAATAATGGTCAAAACGTTGAGTGAATCAGGTTCTAAAACTAAACATCATCCTTCATACCATAATGATAGGGATGAAAAAAGGTCATTTGCTTGATAGTAACAGTGAAAGTTAAAGCATTCTTCATACAGTCTGTTTTAGCTTTTTACTGCTTCTGCAACAGCTTTGAAAGTAACAATAATAATCAAAACGTGGTTGAGTGAATCAGGTTCTAAAACTAAACATCATCCTTCACACCATAGTGATACGGATGAAAAAAGGTCATTTGCTTAATAGAAACAGTGAAAGTTAAAGCAATCTTGATACAGTCTGTTTTAGCTTTTTACTGCTTCTGCAACAGCTTTGAAAGTAACAATAATAATCAAAACGTGGTTGAGTGAATCAGGTTCTAAAACTAAACATCATCCTTCATACCATAATGATAGGGATGAAAAAAGGTAATTTGCTTGATAGTAACAGTGAAAGTTAAAAGCATTCTTCATACAGTCCGTTTTAGCTGTTTAATCCTTCTGCAAAAGCTTTGAAAGTAACAATAATGGTCAAAACGTAGTAGAGTGAATCAGGTTCTAAAACTAAACATCATCCTCCATACCATAATGATAGGGATGAAAAAAGGTAATTTGCTTGATAGAAACAGTGAAAGTTAAAGCATTCTTCATACAGTCCGTTTTAGCTGTTCACTGCTTCTGCAACGGCTTTGAAAGTAACAATAATGGTCAAAACGTTGAGTGAATCAGGTTCTAAAACTAAACATCATCCTTCATACCATAATGATAGGGATGAAAAAAGGTCATTTGCTTGATAGTAACAGTGAAAGTTAAAGCATTCTTCATACAGTCCGTTTTAGCTGTTTTCTCATTCTGCAACAGCTTTGAAAGTAACAATAATGGTCAAAATGTGGTTGAGTGAATCAGGTTTTAAAACTAAACATCATCCTTCACACCATAGTGATACGGATGAAAAAAGGTCATTTGCTTAATAGAAACAGTGAAAGTTAAAGCAATCTTGATACAGTCTGTTTTAGCTGTTTACTGCTTCTGCAACAGCTTTGAAAGTAACAATAATGGTCAAAATGTGGTGGAGTGAATCAGGTTTTAAAACTAAACATCTTCCTTCACACCATAGTGATACGGATGAAAAAAGGTAATTTGCTTGATAGAAACAGTGTAAGGTAAATCATTCTTCATACAGTCCGATATAGCTGATTTCTCCTTCTGCAAAAGCTTTGAAAGTAACAATAATGGTCAAAACGTTGTTGAGTGAATCAGGTTCTAAAACTAAACCTAATCCATCATAGCATGATTAAAATGGTGAAAAAGGTCATTTGCTTGATAGAAACAGTGTAAGGTAAATCATTCTTCATACAGTCCGTTTTAGCTGTTTTCTCCGTCTGCAAAAGCTTTGAAAGTAACAATAATGGTCAAAATGTGGTGGAGTGAATTAGGTTTTAAAACTAAACATCATCCTTCACACCATAGTGATACGGATGAAAAAAGGTCATTTGCTTGATAGAAACAGTGTAAGGTAAATCATTCTTCATACAGTCCGTTTTAGCTGTTTACTGCTTCTGCAACAGCTTTGAAAGTAACAATAATGGTCAAAACATTGTTGACTGAATCAGGTTCTAAAACTAAACCTAATCCATCATAGCATGATTAAAATGGTGAAAAAGGTCATTTGCTTGATAGAAACAGTGAAAGTTAAAGCATTCTTCATACAGTCCGTTTTAGCTGTTTACTCCTTCTGCAAAGGCTTTGAAAGTAACAATAATGGTCAAAATGTGGTGGAGTGAATCAGGTTTTAAAACTAAACATCATCCTTCACACCATAGTGATACGGATGAAAAAAGGTCATTTGCTTGATAGAAACAGTGTAAGGTAAATTATTCTTCATACAGTCCGTTTTAGCTGTTTACTGCTTCTGCAACAGCTTTGAAAGTAATAATAATGGTCAAAACGTTGTTGAGTGAATCAGGTTGTAAAACTAAACCTAATCCTTAATAGCATGATTAAAATGGTGAAAAAGGTCATTTGCTTGATAGAAACAGTGAAAGTTAAAGCATTCTTCATACAGTCCGTTTTAGCTGTTTACTCCTTCTGCAAAGGGTTTGAAAGTAACAATAATGGTCAAAATGTGGTGGAGTGAATCAGGTTTTAAAACTAAACATCATCCTTCACACCATAGTGATACGGATGAAAAAAGGTCATTTGCTTGATAGAAACAGTGTAAGGTAAATCATTCTTCATACAGTCCGTTTTAGCTGTTTACTGCTTCTGCAACAGCTTTGAAAGTAACAATAATGGTCAAAACGTTGTTGAGTGAATCAGGTTCTAAAACTAAACCTAATCCATCATAGCATGATTAAAATGGTGAAAAAGGTCATTTGCTTGATAGAAACAGTGTAAGGTAAATCATTCTTCATACAGTCCGTTTTAGCTGTTTTCTCCGTCTGCAAAAGCTTTGAAAGTAACAATAATGATCAAAACGTAGTGGAGTCAATACGATTCTAAAACTAAACATCATCCTTCATACCATAATGATAGGGATGAAAAAAGGTCATTTGCTTGATAGTAACAGTGAAAGTTAAAGCAATCTTGATACAGTCTGTTTTAGCTGTTTACTGCTTCTGCAACAGCTTTGAAAGTAACAATAATGGTCAAAATGTGCTTGACTGAATCAGGTTCTAAAACTAAACATCATCCTTCATACCATAATGATAGGGATGAAAAAAGGTCATTTGCTTGATAGAAACAGTGAAAGTTAAAGCATTCTTCATTTAGTCCGTTATAGCTGTTTTCTCATTCTGCAAAAGCTTTGAAAGTAACAATAATGGTCAAAATGTAGTGGAGTGAATCAGGTTTTAAAACTAAACCTCATCATTCATATCATAGTGATAGGGATGAAAAAAGGTCATTTGCTTGATAGTAACAGTGAAAGTTAAAGCATTCTTCATACAGTCCGATTTAGCTGATTTCTCCTTCTGCAAAGGCTTTGAAAGTAACAATAATGGTCAAAATGTGGTTGAGTGAATCAGGTTTTAAAACTAAACATCATCCTTCACACCATAGTGATACGGATGAAAAAAGGTCATTTGCTTAATAGAAACAGTGAAAGTTAAAGCAATCTTGATACAGTCTGTTTTAGCTGTTTACTGCTTCTGCAACAGCTTTGAAAGTAACAATAATGGTCAAAATGTGGTGGAGTGAATCAGGTTTTAAAACTAAACATCTTCCTTCACACCATAGTGATACGGATGAAAAAAGGTAATTTGCTTGATAGAAACAGTGTAAGGTAAATCATTCTTCATACAGTCCGATATAGCTGATTTCTCCTTCTGCAAAAGCTTTGAAAGTAACAATAATGGTCAAAACGTTGTTGAGTGAATCAGGTTCTAAAACTAAACCTAATCCATCATAGCATGATTAAAATGGTGAAAAAGGTCATTTGCTTGATAGAAACAGTGTAAGGTAAATCATTCTTCATACAGTCCGTTTTAGCTGTTTTCTCCGTCTGCAAAAGCTTTGAAAGTAACAATAATGGTCAAAATGTGGTGGAGTGAATTAGGTTTTAAAACTAAACATCATCCTTCACACCATAGTGATACGGATGAAAAAAGGTCATTTGCTTGATAGAAACAGTGTAAGGTAAATCATTCTTCATACAGTCCGTTTTAGCTGTTTACTGCTTCTGCAACAGCTTTGAAAGTAACAATAATGGTCAAAACATTGTTGACTGAATCAGGTTCTAAAACTAAACCTAATCCATCAAAGCATGATTAAAATGGTGAAAAAGGTCATTTGCTTGATAGAAACAGTGAAAGTTAAAGCATTCTTCATACAGTCCGTTTTAGCTGTTTACTCCTTCTGCAAAGGGTTTGAAAGTAACAATAATGGTCAAAATGTGGTGGAGTGAATCAGGTTTTAAAACTAAACATCATCCTTCACACCATAGTGATACGGATGAAAAAAGGTCATTTGCTTGATAGAAACAGTGTAAGGTAAATCATTCTTCATACAGTCCGTTTTAGCTGTTTACTGCTTCTGCAACAGCTTTGAAAGTAACAATAATGGTCAAAACGTTGTTGAGTGAATCAGGTTCTAAAACTAAACCTAATCCATCATAGCATGATTAAAATGGTGAAAAAGGTCATTTGCTTGGTAGAAACAGTGTAAGGTAAATCATTCTTCATACAGTCCGTTTTAGCTGTTTTCTCCGTCTGCAAAGGGTTTGAAAGTAACAATAATGGTCAAAATGTGGTGGAGTGAATCAGGTTTTAAAACTAAACATCATCCTTCACACCTTAGTGATACGGATGAAAAAAGGTCATTTGCTTGATAGAAACAGTGTAAGGTAAATCATTCTTCATACAGTCCGTTTTAGCTGTTTACTGCTTCTGCAACAGCTTTGAAAGTAACAATAATGGTCAAAACGTTGTTGAGTGAATCAGGTTCTAAAACTAAACCTAATCCATCATAGCATGATTAAAATGGTGAAAAAGGTCATTTGCTTGATAGAAACAGTGTAAGGTAAATCATTCTTCATACAGTCCGTTTTAGCTGTTTTCTCCGTCTGCAAAAGCTTTGAAAGTAACAATAATGATCAAAACGTAGTGGAGTCAATACGATTCTAAAACAAAACATCATCCTTCATACCATAATGATAGGGATGAAAAAAGGTCATTTGCTTGATAGTAACAGTGAAAGTTAAAGCAATCTTGATACAGTCTGTTTTAGCTGTTTACTGCTTCTGCAACAGCTTTGAAAGTAACAATAATGGTCAAAATGTGCTTGACTGAATCAGGTTCTAAAACTAAACATCATCCTTCATACCATAATGATAGGGATGAAAAAAGGTCATTTGCTTGATAGAAACAGTGAAAGTTAAAGCATTCTTCATTCAGTCCGTTTTAGCTGTTTTCTCATTCTGCAACAGCTTTGAAAGTAACAATAATGGTCAAAATGTGGTTGAGTGAATCAGGTTTTAAAACTAAACATCATCCTTCACACCATAGTGATACGGATGAAAAAAGGTCATTTGCTTAATAGAAACAGTGAAAGTTAAAGCAATCTTGATACAGTCTGTTTTAGCTGTTTACTGCTTCTGCAACAGCTTTGAAAGTAACAATAATGGTCAAAATGTGGTGGAGTGAATCAGGTTTTAAAACTAAACATCTTCCTTCACACCATAGTGATACGGATGAAAAAAGGTAATTTGCTTGATAGAAACAGTGTAAGGTAAATCATTCTTCATACAGTCCGATATAGCTGATTTCTCCTTCTGCAAAGGCTTTGAAAGTAACAATAATGGTCAAAATGTGGTTGAGTGAATCAGGTTTTAAAACTAAACATCATCCTTCACACCATAGTGATACGGATGAAAAAAGGTCATTTGCTTAATAGAAACAGTGAAAGTTAAAGCAATCTTGATACAGTCTGTTTTAGCTGTTTACTGCTTCTGCAACAGCTTTGAAAGTAACAATAATGGTCAAAATGTGGTGGAGTGAATCAGGTTTTAAAACTAAACATCTTCCTTCACACCATAGTGATACGGATGAAAAAAGGTAATTTGCTTGATAGAAACAGAGTAAGGTAAATCATTCTTCATACAGTCCGATATAGCTGATTTCTCCTTCTGCAAAAGCTTTGAAAGTAACAATAATGGTCAAAACGTTGTTGAGTGAATCAGGTTCTAAAACTAAACCTAATCCATCATAGCATGATTAAAATGGTGAAAAAGGTCATTTGCTTGATAGAAACAGTGTAAGGTAAATCATTCTTCATACAGTCCGTTTTAGCTGTTTTCTCCGTCTGCAAAAGCTTTGAAAGTAACAATAATGGTCAAAATGTGGTGGAGTGAATTAGGTTTTAAAACTAAACATCATCCTTCACACCATAGTGATACGGATGAAAAAAGGTCATTTGCTTGATAGTAACAGTGAAAGTTAAAGCAATCTTGATACAGTCTGTTTTAGCTGTTTACTGCTTCTGCAACAGCTTTGAAAGTAACAATAATGGTCAAAATGTGCTTGAGTGAATCAGGTTCTAAAACTAAACATCATCCTTCACACCATAGTGATACGGATGAAAAAAGGTCATTTGCTTGATAGAAACAGTGTAAGGTAAATCATTCTTCATACAGTCCGTTTTAGCTGTTTACTCCTTCTGCAACAGCTTTGAAAGTAACAATAATGGTCAAAACGTTGTTGAGTGAATCAGGTTCTAAAACTAAACCTAATCCATCATACGATGACGAAAATGGTGAAAAGGTCATTTGCTTGATAGAAACAGTGTAAGCTAAAGGATTCTTTATACAGTCTGTTTTAGCTTTTTACTGCTTCTGCAACAGCTTTGAAAGTAACAATAATGGTCAAAACGTGGTTGAGTGAATCAGGTTCTAAAACTAAACATCATCCTTCATACCATAATGATAGGGATGAAAAAAGGTCATTTGCTTGATAGTAACAGTGAAAGTTAAAAGCATTCTTCATACAGTCCGTTTTAGCTGTTTAATCCTTCTGCAAAAGCTTTGAAAGTAACAATAATGGTCAAAACGTAGTAGAGTGAATCAGGTTCTAAAACTAAACATCATCCTCCATACCATAATGATAGGGATGAAAAAAGGTAATTTGCTTGATAGAAACAGTTTAAGCTAAAGCAATCTTCATACAGTCCGTTTTAGCTGTTTTCTCATTCTGCAACAGCTTTGAAAGTAACAATAATGGTCAAAATGTGGTTGAGTGAATCAGGTTTTAAAACTAAACATCATCCTTCACACCATAGTGATACGGATGAAAAAAGGTCATTTGCTTAATAGAAACAGTGAAAGTTAAAGCAATCTTGATACAGTCTGTTTTAGCTGTTTACTGCTTCTGCAACAGCTTTGAAAGTAACAATAATGGTCAAAATGTGGTGGAGTGAATCAGGTTTTAAAACTAAACATCTTCCTTCACACCATAGTGATACGGATGAAAAAAGGTAATTTGCTTGATAGAAACAGTGTAAGGTAAATCATTCTTCATACAGTCCGATATAGCTGATTTCTCCTTCTGCAAAAGCTTTGAAAGTAACAATAATGGTCAAAACGTTGTTGAGTGAATCAGGTTCTAAAACTAAACCTAATCCATCATAGCATGATTAAAATGGTGAAAAAGGTCATTTGCTTGATAGAAACAGTGTAAGGTAAATCATTCTTCATACAGTCCGTTTTAGCTGTTTTCTCCGTCTGCAAAAGCTTTGAAAGTAACAATAATGATCAAAACGTAGTGGAGTCAATACGATTCTAAAACTAAACATCATCCTTCATACCATAATGATAGGGATGAAAAAAGGTCATTTGCTTGATAGTAACAGTGAAAGTTAAAGCAATCTTGATACAGTCTGTTTTAGCTGTTTACTGCTTCTGCAACAGCTTTGAAAGTAACAATAATGGTCAAAATGTGCTTGAGTGAATCAGGTTCTAAAACTAAACATCATCCTTCACACCATAGTGATACGGATGAAAAAAGGTCATTTGCTTGATAGAAACAGTGTAAGGTAAATCATTCTTCATACAGTCCGTTTTAGCTGTTTACTCCTTCTGCAACAGCTTTGAAAGTAACAATAATGGTCAAAACGTTGTTGAGTGAATCAGGTTCTAAAACTAAACCTAATCCATCATAAGATGACGAAAATGGTGAAAAGGTCATTTGCTTGATAGAAACAGTGTAAGCTAAAGGATTCTTTATACAGTCTGTTTTAGCTTTTTACTGCTTCTGCAACAGCTTTGAAAGTAACAATAATGGTCAAAACGTGGTTGAGTGAATCAGGTTCTAAAACTAAACATCATCCTTCATACCATAATGATAGGGATGAAAAAAGGTCATTTGCTTGATAGTAACAGTGAAAGTTAAAAGCATTCTTCATACAGTCCGTTTTAGCTGTTTAATCCTTCTGCAAAAGCTTTGAAAGTAACAATAATGGTCAAAACGTAGTAGAGTGAATCAGGTTCTAAAACTAAACATCATCCTCCATACCATAATGATAGGGATGAAAAAAGGTAATTTGCTTGATAGAAACAGTTTAAGCTAAAGCAATCTTCATACAGTCCGTTTTAGCTGTTTTCTCATTCTGCAACAGCTTTGAAAGTAACAATAATGGTCAAAATGTGGTTGAGTGAATCAGGTTTTAAAACTAAACATCATCCTTCACACCATAGTGATACGGATGAAAAAAGGTCATTTGCTTGATAGAAACAGTGTAAGGTAAATCATTCTTCATACAGTCCGTTTTAGCTGTTTACTCCTTCTGCAACAGCTTTGAAAGTAACAATAATGGTCAAAACGTTGTTGAGTGAATCAGGTTCTAAAACTAAACCTAATCCATCATAAGATGACGAAAATGGTGAAAAGGTCATTTGCTTGATAGAAACAGTGTAAGCTAAAGGATTCTTTATACAGTCTGTTTTAGCTTTTTACTGCTTCTGCAACAGCTTTGAAAGTAACAATAATGGTCAAAACGTGGTTGAGTGAATCAGGTTCTAAAACTAAACATCATCCTTCATACCATAATGATAGGGATGAAAAAAGGTCATTTGCTTGATAGTAACAGTGAAAGTTAAAAGCATTCTTCATACAGTCCGTTTTAGCTGTTTAATCCTTCTGCAAAAGCTTTGAAAGTAACAATAATGGTCAAAACGTAGTAGAGTGAATCAGGTTCTAAAACTAAACATCATCCTCCATACCATAATGATAGGGATGAAAAAAGGTAATTTGCTTGATAGAAACAGTTTAAGCTAAAGCAATCTTCATACAGTCCGTTTTAGCTGTTTTCTCATTCTGCAACAGCTTTGAAAGTAACAATAATGGTCAAAATGTGGTTGAGTGAATCAGGTTTTAAAACTAAACATCATCCTTCACACCATAGTGATACGGATGAAAAAAGGTCATTTGCTTAATAGAAACAGTGAAAGTTAAAGCAATCTTGATACAGTCTGTTTTAGCTGTTTACTGCTTCTGCAACAGCTTTGAAAGTAACAATAATGGTCAAAATGTGGTGGAGTGAATCAGGTTTTAAAACTAAACATCTTCCTTCACACCATAGTGATACGGATGAAAAAAGGTAATTTGCTTGATAGAAACAGTGTAAGGTAAATCATTCTTCATACAGTCCGATATAGCTGATTTCTCCTTCTGCAAAAGCTTTGAAAGTAACAATAATGGTCAAAACGTTGTTGAGTGAATCAGGTTCTAAAACTAAACCTAATCCATCATAGCATGATTAAAATGGTGAAAAAGGTCATTTGCTTGATAGAAACAGTGTAAGGTAAATCATTCTTCATACAGTCCGTTTTAGCTGTTTTCTCCGTCTGCAAAAGCTTTGAAAGTAACAATAATGATCAAAACGTAGTGGAGTCAATACGATTCTAAAACTAAACATCATCCTTCATACCATAATGATAGGGATGAAAAAAGGTCATTTGCTTGATAGTAACAGTGAAAGTTAAAGCAATCTTGATACAGTCTGTTTTAGCTGTTTACTGCTTCTGCAACAGCTTTGAAAGTAACAATAATGGTCAAAATGTGCTTGACTGAATCAGGTTCTAAAACTAAACATCATCCTTCATACCATAATGATAGGAATGAAAAAAGGTCATTTGCTTGATAGAAACAGTGAAAGTTAAAGCATTCTTCATTCAGTCCGTTTTAGCTGTTTTCTCATTCTGCAAAAGCTTTGAAAGTAACAATAATGGTCAAAACGTAGTGGAGTGAATCAGGTTTTAAAATTAAACATCATCATTCATATCATAGTGATAGGGATGAAAAAAGGTCATTTGCTTGATAGTAACAGTGAAAGTTAAAGCATTCTTCATACAGTCCGATTTAGCTGATTTCTCCTTCTGCAAAGGCTTTGAAAGTAACAATAATGGTCAAAATGTGGTGGAGTGAATTAGGTTTTAAAACTAAACATCATCCTTCACACCATAGTGATACGGATGAAAAAAGGTCATTTGCTTGATAGAAACAGTGTAAGGTAAATCATTCTTCATACAGTCCGTTTTAGCTGTTTACTGCTTCTGCAACAGCTTTGAAAGTAACAATAATGGTCAAAATGTGGTTGAGTGAATCAGGTTTTAAAACTAAACATCTTCCTTCACACCATAGTGATACGGATGAAAAAAGGTAATTTGCTTGATAGAAACAGTGTAAGGTAAATCATTCTTCATACAGTCTGATATAGCTGATTTCTCCTTCTGCAAAAGCTTTGAAAGTAACAATAATGGTCAAAACGTTGTTGAGTGAATCAGGTTCTAAAACTAAACCTAATCCATCATAGCATGATTAAAATGGTGAAAAAGGTCATTTGCTTGATAGAAACAGTGAAAGTTAAAGCAATCTTGATACAGTCTGTTTTAGCTGTTTACTGCTTCTGCAACAGCTTTGAAAGTAACAATAATGGTCAAAATGTGCTTGACTGAATCAGGTTCTAAAACTAAACATCATCCTTCATACCATAATGATAGGGATGAAAAAAGGTCATTTGCTTGATAGAAACAGTGAAAGTTAAAGCATTCTTCATTCAGTCCGTTTTAGCTGTTTTCTCATTCTGCAAAAGCTTTGAAAGTAACAATAATGGTCAAAACGTAGTGGAGTGAATCAGGTTTTAAAACTAAACATCATCATTCATATCATAGTGATAGGGATGAAAAAAGGTCATTTGCTTGATAGTAACAGTGAAAGTTAAAGCATTCTTCATACAGTCCGATTTAGCTGTTTACTCCTTCTGCAAAGGCTTTGAAAGTAACAATAATGGTCAAAACGTTGTTGAGTGAATCAGGTTCTAAAACTAAACCTAATCCATCATACGATGATGAAAATGGTGAAAAGGTCATTTGCCTTATAGAAACAGTGTAAGCTAAAGGATTCTTTATACAGTCCGTTTTAGCTGTTTTCTCATTCTGCAAAAGCTTTGAAAGTAACAATAATGGTCAAAACGTAGTAGAGTGAATCAGGTTCTAAAACTAAACATCATCCTTCATACCATAATGATAGGGATGAAAAAAGGTCATTTGCTTGATAGTAACAGTGAAAGTTAAAGCAATCTTGATACAGTCTGTTTTAGCTGTTTACTGCTTCTGCAACAGCTTTGAAAGTAACAATAATGGTCAAAATGTGCTTGAGTGAATCAGGTTCTAAAACTAAACATCATCCTTCACACCATAGTGATACGGATGAAAAAAGGTCATTTGCTTGATAGAAACAGTGTAAGGTAAATCATTCTTCATACAGTCCGTTTTAGCTGTTTACTCCTTCTGCAACAGCTTTGAAAGTAACAATAATGGTCAAAACGTTGTTGAGTGAATCAGGTTCTAAAACTAAACCTAATCCATCATAGCATGATTAAAATGGTGAAAAAGGTCATTTGCTTGATAGAAACAGTGTAAGGTAAATCATTCTTCATACAGTCCGTTTTAGCTGTTTTCTCCGTCTGCAAAGGGTTTGAAAGTAACAATAATGGTCAAAATGTGGTGGAGTGAATCAGGTTTTAAAACTAAACATCATCCTTCACACCATAGTGATACGGATGAAAAAAGGTCATTTGCTTGATAGAAACAGTGTAAGGTAAATCATTCTTCATACAGTCCGTTTTAGCTGTTTACTGCTTCTGCAACAGCTTTGAAAGTAACAATAATGGTCAAAACGTTGTTGAGTGAATCAGGTTCTAAAACTAAACCTAATCCATCATAGCATGATTAAAATGGTGAAAAAGGTCATTTGCTTGATAGAAACAGTGTAAGGTAAATCATTCTTCATACAGTCCGTTTTAGCTGTTTTCTCCGTCTGCAAAAGCTTTGAAAGTAACAATAATGATCAAAACGTAGTGGAGTCAATACGATTCTAAAACTAAACATCATCCTTCATACCATAATGATAGGGATGAAAAAAGGTCATTTGCTTGATAGTAACAGTGAAAGTTAAAGCAATCTTGATACAGTCTGTTTTAGCTGTTTACTGCTTCTGCAACAGCTTTGAAAGTAACAATAATGGTCAAAATGTGCTTGACTGAATCAGGTTCTAAAACTAAACATCACCCTTCATACCATAATGATAGGGATGAAAAAAGGTCATTTGCTTGATAGAAACAGTGAAAGTTAAAGCATTCTTCATTCAGTCCGTTTTAGCTGTTTTCTCATTCTGCAAAAGCTTTGAAAGTAACAATAATGGTCAAAACGTAGTGGAGTGAATCAGGTTTTAAAACTAAACATCATCATTCATATCATAGTGATAGGGATGAAAAAAGGTCATTTGCTTGATAGTAACAGTGAAAGTTAAAGCATTCTTCATACAGTCCGATTTAGCTGATTTCTCCTTCTGCAAAGGCTTTGAAAGTAACAATAATGGTCAAAATGTGGTGGAGTGAATTAGTTTTTAAAACTAAACATCTTCCTTCACACCATAGTGATACGGATGAAAAAACGTAATTTGCTTGATAGTAACAGTGAAAGTTAAAGCAATCTTGATACAGTCCGTTTTAGCTGTTTACTGCTTCTGCAACAGCTTTGAAAGTAACAAAAATGGTCAAAATGTGGTTGAGTGAATCAGGTTCTAAAACTAAACATCATCATTCATATCATAGTGATAGGGATGAAAAAAGGTCATTTGCTTGATAGAAACAGTGAAAGTTAAAGCAATCTTGATACAGTCCGTTTTAGCTGTTTACTGCTTCTGCAACAGCTTTGAAAGAAACAATAATGGTCAAAACGTTGTTGAGTGAATCAGGTTCTAAAACTAAACATCATCCTTCATACGATAATGATAGGGATGAAAAAAGGTAATTTGCTTGATAGAAACAGTGAAAGTTAAAGCATTCTTCATACAGTCCGTTTTAGCTGTTTACTCCTTCTGCAAAGGCTTTGAAAGTAACAATAATGGTCAAAACGTTGTTGAGTGAATCAGGTTCTAAAACTAAACCTAATCCATCATACGATGATGAAAATGGTGAAAAGGTCATTTGCCTTATAGAAACAGTGTAAGCTAAAGGATTCTTTATACAGTCCGTTTTAGCTGTTTTCTCATTCTGCAAAAGCTTTGAAAGTAACAATAATGGTCAAAACGTAGTAGAGTGAATCAGGTTCTAAAACTAAACATCATCCTTCATACCATAATGATAGGGATGAAAAAAGGTCATTTGCTTGATAGTAACAGTGAAAGTTAAAGCAATCTTGATACAGTCTGTTTTAGCTGTTTACTGCTTCTGCAACAGCTTTGAAAGTAACAATAATGGTCAAAATGTGCTTGAGTGAATCAGGTTCTAAAACTAAACATCATCCTTCACACCATAGTGATACGGATGAAAAAAGGTCATTTGCTTGATAGAAACAGTGTAAGGTAAATCATTCTTCATACAGTCCGTTTTAGCTGTTTACTCCTTCTGCAACAGCTTTGAAAGTAACAATAATGGTCAAAACGTTGTTGAGTGAATCAGGTTCTAAAACTAAACCTAATCCATCATACGATGACGAAAATGGTGAAAAGGTCATTTGCTTGATAGAAACAGTGTAAGCTAAAGGATTCTTTATACAGTCTGTTTTAGCTTTTTACTGCTTCTGCAACAGCTTTGAAAGTAACAATAATGGTCAAAACGTGGTTGAGTGAATCAGGTTCTAAAACTAAACATCATCCTTCATACCATAATGATAGGGATGAAAAAAGGTCATTTGCTTGATAGTAACAGTGAAAGTTAAAAGCATTCTTCATACAGTCCGTTTTAGCTGTTTAATCCTTCTGCAAAAGCTTTGAAAGTAACAATAATGGTCAAAACGTAGTAGAGTGAATCAGGTTCTAAAACTAAACATCATCCTCCATACCATAATGATAGGGATGAAAAAAGGTAATTTGCTTGATAGAAACAGTTTAAGCTAAAGCAATCTTCATACAGTCCGTTTTAGCTGTTTTCTCATTCTGCAACAGCTTTGAAAGTAACAATAATGGTCAAAATGTGGTTGAGTGAATCAGGTTTTAAAACTAAACATCATCCTTCACACCATAGTGATACGGATGAAAAAAGGTCATTTGCTTAATAGAAACAGTGAAAGTTAAAGCAATCTTGATACAGTCTGTTTT
This sequence comes from Pungitius pungitius, assembly GCF_949316345.1. NCBI lineage: Eukaryota > Metazoa > Chordata > Actinopteri > Perciformes > Gasterosteidae > Pungitius > Pungitius pungitius. The sequence goes on along the minus strand of NC_084917.1, from coordinate 16,654,521 downwards.
AGCTGTTTACTGCTTCTGCAACAGCTTTGAAAGTAACAATAATGGTCAAAATGTGGTGGAGTGAATCAGGTTTTAAAACTAAACATCTTCCTTCACACCATAGTGATACGGATGAAAAAAGGTAATTTGCTTGATAGAAACAGTGTAAGGTAAATCATTCTTCATACAGTCCGATATAGCTGATTTCTCCTTCTGCAAAAGCTTTGAAAGTAACAATAATGGTCAAAACGTTGTTGAGTGAATCAGGTTCTAAAACTAAACCTAATCCATCATAGCATGATTAAAATGGTGAAAAAGGTCATTTGCTTGATAGAAACAGTGTAAGGTAAATCATTCTTCATACAGTCCGTTTTAGCTGTTTTCTCCGTCTGCAAAAGCTTTGAAAGTAACAATAATGATCAAAACGTAGTGGAGTCAATACGATTCTAAAACTAAACATCATCCTTCATACCATAATGATAGGGATGAAAAAAGGTCATTTGTTTGATAGTAACAGTGAAAGTTAAAGCAATCTTGATACAGTCTGTTTTAGCTGTTTACTGCTTCTGCAACAGCTTTGAAAGTAACAATAATGGTCAAAATGTGCTTGACTGAATCAGGTTCTAAAACTAAACATCATCCTTCATACCATAATGATAGGAATGAAAAAAGGTCATTTGCTTGATAGAAACAGTGAAAGTTAAAGCATTCTTCATTCAGTCCGTTTTAGCTGTTTTCTCATTCTGCAAAAGCTTTGAAAGTAACAATAATGGTCAAAACGTAGTGGAGTGAATCAGGTTTTAAAACTAAACATCATCATTCATATCATAGTGATAGGGATGAAAAAAGGTCATTTGCTTGATAGTAACAGTGAAAGTTAAAGCATTCTTCATACAGTCCGATTTAGCTGATTTCTCCTTCTGCAAAGGCTTTGAAAGTAACAATAATGGTCAAAATGTGGTGGAGTGAATTAGGTTTTAAAACTAAACATCATCCTTCACACCATAGTGATACGGATGAAAAAAGGTCATTTGCTTGATAGAAACAGTGTAAGGTAAATCATTCTTCATACAGTCCGTTTTAGCTGTTTACTGCTTCTGCAACAGCTTTGAAAGTAACAATAATGGTCAAAATGTGGTTGAGTGAATCAGGTTTTAAAACTAAACATCTTCCTTCACACCATAGTGATACGGATGAAAAAAGGTAATTTGCTTGATAGAAACAGTGTAAGGTAAATCATTCTTCATACAGTCTGATATAGCTGATTTCTCCTTCTGCAAAAGCTTTGAAAGTAACAATAATGGTCAAAACGTTGTTGAGTGAATCAGGTTCTAAAACTAAACCTAATCCATCATAGCATGATTAAAATGGTGAAAAAGGTCATTTGCTTGATAGAAACAGTGAAAGTTAAAGCATTCTTCATTCAGTCCGTTTTAGCTGTTTTCTCATTCTGCAAAAGCTTTGAAAGTAACAATAATGGTCAAAACGTAGTGGAGTGAATCAGGTTTTAAAACTAAACATCATCATTCATATCATAGTGATAGGGATGAAAAAAGGTCATTTGCTTGATAGTAACAGTGAAAGTTAAAGCATTCTTCATACAGTCCGATTTAGCTGATTTCTATGAGGGGCCGTTTAGGACTTAACTACTGAGACACTCTCACACACACTATTGAGACACTCTCACACACACTATTGAGACACTCTCATACACACTACTGAGACACTCTCATACACACTATTGAGACACTCTCACACACACTACTGAGACACTCTCACACACACTACTGAGACACTCTCACACACACTACTGAGACACTCTCACACACACTATTGAGACACTCTCACACACACTACTGAGACACTCTCATACACACTATTGAGACACTCAGACAGCATCTCACTATACAATGTGAGAGAATCTCAGTATACAGTGTGAGAGCATCTCAGTATACAGTGTGAGAGCATCTCAGTATACAGTGTGAGAGAATCTCAGTATACACTGTGAGAGAATCTCAGTTACACCGGAAGGCATCTCAGTTACACCGGAAGGCGGAAGCAAAGAGCGCTGATTTTGAACAGCGTAATGCGCCAATCATACGCGCCCTTCCTTCATATGCCTTGAAGTCTGTGGTCGCCCGTCCAAGTTTATAAATACTACCATATTCAAGGGACGGAATGTCATTTTAGGACGTTTTCAGGCGAGAAATTAGGTGTTTAAGCAACATTTCTGCGGTCGGTTTGTTAACATTCAGCCATCGTAAAAAATTCCATGGAGGATGTCGGAGACGTGAGGCGTAGTTAACGGGACCATCTGATGCCCCCAGCACCGGGCGGTCAGCCTCATCTCACGCCGCAGACAGCAGCCTGTTCTCGGCCAGACTTCTGTGAAATTGACTACTTGTATTAGGGGGATGTTGGACCGTCCTGATTTGCAATGCCCTGACGCGTATTTGTCCTCCTTTTTTGGAGTTGCGCTGGGAAAACTGTCGCCCCCCCCCCCCCCCCCCTCTGGCCGTAACGTCCGCGCCACCCCCGCTAACCTGAAACGACTTTGACACCCCTGATTTAGAGCCTCACGAAATATTGTCCTTTTTTATGGTGTTATGGATATGGTCACCCTACATTGTATCTACTTTTCTATAGCGGAGACACATGTGGATCTTACAATAGAAATATTCATTAATTCATATTTGGATTTTAATGTATTATTTAATCGATTATTATCCTTCGCTTTGAAGCTGATGCCCTGCTGCCGGTTTCCATGACGGTCTCCCCACAAGACCTTTAATAAAGACACGATTAGTTTTATTCCACAATGATAGACAGTACAATAAGCGCGCACACTATGGATACAGTATAGTTTACGTATAGTTTATTAAGGTTATGAATTTAAACTCTGCTCGCAAAATAGCCATTAAACAAACACCAGTCTCAGATTAGAGGTTATGAACACTCATCCTAGTATTACTATCGTATATATAACCGCTACGGAAAAGTGGATCGAAGCGGAGCATTTCACGGATGTCTGGCCGAGAACAGGCTGCTGTCTGCGGCGTGAGATGAGGCTGACCGCCCGGTGCTGGGGGCATCAGATGGTCCCGTTAACTACGCCTCACGTCTCCGACATCCTCCATGGAATTTTTTACGATGGCTGAATGTTAACAAACCGACCGCAGAAATGTTGCTTAAACACCTAATTTCTCGCCTGAAAACGTCCTAAAATGACATTCCGTCCCTTGAATATGGTAGTATTTATAAACTTGGACGGGCGACCGCAGACTTCAAGGCATATGAAGGAAGGGCGTATGATTGGCGCATTGCGCTGTTCAAAATCAGCGCTCTTTGCTTCCGCCTTCCGGTGTAACTGAGATGCCTTCCGGTGTAACTGAGATTCTCTCACACTGTATACTGAGATGCTCTCACACTGTATACTGAGATTCTCTCACATTGTATAGTGAGATGCTCTCATGTTGTATAGTGAGATGCTGTCTGAGTGTCTCAATAGTGTGTATGAGAGTGTCTCAATAGTGTGTATGAGAGTGTCTCAATAGTGTGTATGAGAGTGTCTCAATAGTGCGTGTGAGAGTGTCTCAGTAGTGTGTGTGAGAGTGTCTCAGTAGTGTGTGTGAGAGTGTCTCAGTAGTGTGTGTGAGAGTGTCTCAGTAGTGTGTGTGAGAATGTCTCAGTAGTGTGTGTGAGAGTGTCTCAGTAGTGTGTGTGAGTGTTGAGTGTCTCAGTAGAGTGTGTGACAGTGTCTCAGTAGTGTGTGTGAGTGTTGAGTGTCTCAGTAGAGTGTGTGAGAGTGTCTCAGTAGTGTGTGTGAGAGTGTCTCAGTAGTGTGTGTGAGTGTGTCTCAGTAGTGTGTGTGAGTGTTGAGTGTCTCAGTAGAGTGTGTGAGAGTGTCTCAGTAGTGTGTGTGAGAGTGTCTCAGTAGTTAAGTCCTAAACGGCCCCTCATAGATTTCTCCTTCTGCAAAGGCTTTGAAAGTAACAATAATGGTCAAAATGTGGTGGAGTGAATTAGGTTTTAAAACTAAACATCATCCTTCACACCATAGTGATACGGATGAAAAAACGTAATTTGCTTGATAGTAACAGTGAAAGTTAAAGCAATCTTGATACAGTCCGTTTTAGCTGTTTACTGCTTCTGCAACAGCTTTGAAAGTAACAAAAATGGTCAAAACGTAGTAGAGTGAATCAGGTTCTAAAACTAAACATCATCCTCCATACCATAATGATAGGGATGAAAAAAGGTAATTTGCTTGATAGAAACAGTTTAAGCTAAAGCAATCTTCATACAGTCCGTTTTAGCTGTTTTCTCATTCTGCAACAGCTTTGAAAGTAACAATAATGGTCAAAATGTGGTTGAGTGAATCAGGTTTTAAAACTAAACATCATCCTTCACACCATAGTGATACGGATGAAAAAAGGTCATTTGCTTAATAGAAACAGTGAAAGTTAAAGCAATCTTGATACAGTCTGTTTTAGCTGTTTACTGCTTCTGCAACAGCTTTGAAAGTAACAATAATGGTCAAAATGTGGTGGAGTGAATCAGGTTTTAAAACTAAACATCTTCCTTCACACCATAGTGATACGGATGAAAAAAGGTAATTTGCTTGATAGAAACAGTGTAAGGTAAATCATTCTTCATACAGTCCGATATAGCTGATTTCTCCTTCTGCAAAAGCTTTGAAAGTAACAATAATGGTCAAAACGTTGTTGAGTGAATCAGGTTCTAAAACTAAACCTAATCCATCATAGCATGATTAAAATGGTGAAAAAGGTCATTTGCTTGATAGAAACAGTGTAAGGTAAATCATTCTTCATACAGTCCGTTTTAGCTGTTTTCTCCGTCTGCAAAAGCTTTGAAAGTAACAATAATGATCAAAACGTAGTGGAGTCAATACGATTCTAAAACTAAACATCATCCTTCATACCATAATGATAGGGATGAAAAAAGGTCATTTGCTTGATAGTAACAGTGAAAGTTAAAGCAATCTTGATACAGTCTGTTTTAGCTGTTTACTGCTTCTGCAACAGCTTTGAAAGTAACAATAATGGTCAAAATGTGCTTGACTGAATCAGGTTCTAAAACTAAACATCATCCTTCATACCATAATGATAGGGATGAAAAAAGGTCATTTGCTTGATAGAAACAGTGAAAGTTAAAGCATTCTTCATTCAGTCCGTTTTAGCTGTTTTCTCATTCTGCAAAAGCTTTGAAAGTAACAATAATGGTCAAAACGTAGTGGAGTGAATCAGGTTTTAAAACTAAACATCATCATTCATATCATAGTGATAGGGATGAAAAAAGGTCATTTGCTTGATAGTAACAGTGAAAGTTAAAGCATTCTTCATACAGTCCGATTTAGCTGATTTCTATGAGGGGCCGTTTAGGACTTAACTACTGAGACACTCTCACACACACTATTGAGACACTCTCATACACACTACTGAGACACTCTCATACACACTATTGAGACACTCTCACACACACTACTGAGACACTCTCACACACACTACTGAGACACTCTCACACACACTACTGAGACACTCTCACACACACTACTGAGACACTCTCACACACACTATTGAGACACTCTCACACACACTACTGAGACACTCTCATACACACTATTGAGACACTCAGACAGCATCTCACTATACAATGTGAGAGAATCTCAGTATACAGTGTGAGAGCATCTCAGTATACAGTGTGAGAGCATCTCAGTATACAGTGTGAGAGAATCTCAGTATACACTGTGAGAGAATCTCAGTTACACCGGAAGGCATCTCAGTTACACCGGAAGGCGGAAGCAAAGAGCGCTGATTTTGAACAGCGTAATGCGCCAATCATACGCGCCCTTCCTTCATATGCCTTGAAGTCTGTGGTCGCCCGTCCAAGTTTATAAATACTACCATATTCAAGGGACGGAATGTCATTTTAGGACGTTTTCAGGCGAGAAATTAGGTGTTTAAGCAACATTTCTGCGGTCGGTTTGTTAACATTCAGCCATCGTAAAAAATTCCATGGAGGATGTCGGAGACGTGAGGCGTAGTTAACGGGACCATCTGATGCCCCCAGCACCGGGCGGTCAGCCTCATCTCACGCCGCAGACAGCAGCCTGTTCTCGGCCAGACTTCTGTGAAATTGACTACTTGTATTAGGGGGATGTTGGACCGTCCTGATTTGCAATGCCCTGACGCGTATTTGTCCTCCTTTTTTGGAGTTGCGCTGGGAAAACTGTCGCCCCCCCCCCCCCCCCCCTCTGGCCGTAACGTCCGCGCCACCCCCGCTAACCTGAAACGACTTTGACACCCCTGATTTAGAGCCTCACGAAATATTGTCCTTTTTTATGGTGTTATGGATATGGTCACCCTACATTGTATCTACTTTTCTATAGCGGAGACACATGTGGATCTTACAATAGAAATATTCATTAATTCATATTTGGATTTTAATGTATTATTTAATCGATTATTATCCTTCGCTTTGAAGCTGATGCCCTGCTGCCGGTTTCCATGACGGTCTCCCCACAAGACCTTTAATAAAGACACGATTAGTTTTATTCCACAATGATAGACAGTACAATAAGCGCGCACACTATGGATACAGTATAGTTTACGTATAGTTTATTAAGGTTATGAATTTAAACTCTGCTCGCAAAATAGCCATTAAACAAACACCAGTCTCAGATTAGAGGTTATGAACACTCATCCTAGTATTACTATCGTATATATAACCGCTACGGAAAAGTGGATCGAAGCGGAGCATTTCACGGATGTCTGGCCGAGAACAGGCTGCTGTCTGCGGCGTGAGATGAGGCTGACCGCCCGGTGCTGGGGGCATCAGATGGTCCCGTTAACTACGCCTCACGTCTCCGACATCCTCCATGGAATTTTTTACGATGGCTGAATGTTAACAAACCGACCGCAGAAATGTTGCTTAAACACCTAATTTCTCGCCTGAAAACGTCCTAAAATGACATTCCGTCCCTTGAATATGGTAGTATTTATAAACTTGGACGGGCGACCGCAGACTTCAAGGCATATGAAGGAAGGGCGTATGATTGGCGCATTGCGCTGTTCAAAATCAGCGCTCTTTGCTTCCGCCTTCCGGTGTAACTGAGATGCCTTCCGGTGTAACTGAGATTCTCTCACACTGTATACTGAGATGCTCTCACACTGTATACTGAGATTCTCTCACATTGTATAGTGAGATGCTCTCATGTTGTATAGTGAGATGCTGTCTGAGTGTCTCAATAGTGTGTATGAGAGTGTCTCAATAGTGTGTATGAGAGTGTCTCAATAGTGTGTATGAGAGTGTCTCAATAGTGCGTGTGAGAGTGTCTCAGTAGTGTGTGTGAGAGTGTCTCAGTAGTGTGTGTGAGAGTGTCTCAGTAGTGTGTGTGAGAGTGTCTCAGTAGTGTGTGTGAGAATGTCTCAGTAGTGTGTGTGAGAGTGTCTCAATAGTGTGTATGAGAGTGTCTCAGTAGTGTGTGTGAGTGTGTCTCAGTAGTGTGTGTGAGTGTTGAGTGTCTCAGTAGAGTGTGTGAGAGTGTCTCAGTAGTGTGTGTGAGAGTGTCTCAGTAGTTAAGTCCTAAACGGCCCCTCATAGATTTCTCCTTCTGCAAAGGCTTTGAAAGTAACAATAATGGTCAAAATGTGGTGGAGTGAATTAGGTTTTAAAACTAAACATCATCCTTCACACCATAGTGATACGGATGAAAAAACGTAATTTGCTTGATAGTAACAGTGAAAGTTAAAGCAATCTTGATACAGTCCGTTTTAGCTGTTTACTGCTTCTGCAACAGCTTTGAAAGTAACAAAAATGGTCAAAACGTAGTAGAGTGAATCAGGTTCTAAAACTAAACATCATCCTCCATACCATAATGATAGGGATGAAAAAAGGTAATTTGCTTGATAGAAACAGTTTAAGCTAAAGCAATCTTCATACAGTCCGTTTTAGCTGTTTTCTCATTCTGCAACAGCTTTGAAAGTAACAATAATGGTCAAAATGTGGTTGAGTGAATCAGGTTTTAAAACTAAACATCATCCTTCACACCATAGTGATACGGATGAAAAAAGGTCATTTGCTTAATAGAAACAGTGAAAGTTAAAGCAATCTTGATACAGTCTGTTTTAGCTGTTTACTGCTTCTGCAACAGCTTTGAAAGTAACAATAATGGTCAAAATGTGGTGGAGTGAATCAGGTTTTAAAACTAAACATCTTCCTTCACACCATAGTGATACGGATGAAAAAAGGTAATTTGCTTGATAGAAACAGTGTAAGGTAAATCATTCTTCATACAGTCCGATATAGCTGATTTCTCCTTCTGCAAAAGCTTTGAAAGTAACAATAATGGTCAAAACGTTGTTGAGTGAATCAGGTTCTAAAACTAAACCTAATCCATCATAGCATGATTAAAATGGTGAAAAAGGTCATTTGCTTGATAGAAACAGTGTAAGGTAAATCATTCTTCATACAGTCCGTTTTAGCTGTTTTCTCCGTCTGCAAAAGCTTTGAAAGTAACAATAATGATCAAAACGTAGTGGAGTCAATACGATTCTAAAACTAAACATCATCCTTCATACCATAATGATAGGGATGAAAAAAGGTCATTTGCTTGATAGTAACAGTGAAAGTTAAAGCAATCTTGATACAGTCTGTTTTAGCTGTTTACTGCTTCTGCAACAGCTTTGAAAGTAACAATAATGGTCAAAATGTGCTTGACTGAATCAGGTTCTAAAACTAAACATCATCCTTCATACCATAATGATAGGGATGAAAAAAGGTCATTTGCTTGATAGAAACAGTGAAAGTTAAAGCATTCTTCATTCAGTCCGTTTTAGCTGTTTTCTCATTCTGCAAAAGCTTTGAAAGTAACAATAATGGTCAAAACGTAGTGGAGTGAATCAGGTTTTAAAACTAAACATCATCATTCATATCATAGTGATAGGGATGAAAAAAGGTCATTTGCTTGATAGTAACAGTGAAAGTTAAAGCATTCTTCATACAGTCCGATTTAGCTGATTTCTCCTTCTGCAAAGGCTTTGAAAGTAACAATAATGGTCAAAATGTGGTGGAGTGAATTAGGTTTTAAAACTAAACATCATCCTTCACACCATAGTGATACGGATAAAAAAAGGTCATTTGCTTGATAGAAACAGTGTAAGGTAAATCATTCTTCATACAGTCCGTTTTAGCTGTTTACTGCTTCTGCAACAGCTTTGAAAGTAACAATAATGGTCAAAATGTGGTTGAGTGAATCAGGTTTTAAAACTAAACATCTTCCTTCACACCATAGTGATACGGATGAAAAAAGGTAATTTGCTTGATAGAAACAGTGTAAGGTAAATCATTCTTCATACAGTCCGATATAGCTGATTTCTCCTTCTGCAAAAGCTTTGAAAGTAACAATAATGGTCAAAACGTTGTTGAGTGAATCAGGTTCTAAAACTAAACCTAATCCATCATAGCATGATTAAAATGGTGAAAAAGGTCATTTGCTTGATAGAAACAGTGTAAGGTAAATCATTCTTCATACAGTCCGTTTTAGCTGTTTTCTCCGTCTGCAAAAGCTTTGAAAGTAACAATAATGATCAAAACGTAGTGGAGTCAATACGATTCTAAAACTAAACATCATCCTTCATACCATAATGATAGGGATGAAAAAAGGTCATTTGCTTGATAGTAACAGTGAAAGTTAAAGCAATCTTGATACAGTCTGTTTTAGCTGTTTACTGCTTCTGCAACAGCTTTGAAAGTAACAATAATGGTCAAAATGTGCTTGACTGAATCAGGTTCTAAAACTAAACATCATCCTTCATACCATAATGATAGGGATGAAAAAAGGTCATTTGCTTGATAGAAACAGTGAAAGTTAAAGCATTCTTCATTCAGTCCGTTTTAGCTGTTTTCTCATTCTGCAAAAGCTTTGAAAGTAACAATAATGGTCAAAACGTAGTGGAGTGAATCAGGTTTTAAAACTAAACATCATCATTCATATCATAGTGATAGGGATGAAAAAAGGTCATTTGCTTGATAGTAACAGTGAAAGTTAAAGCATTCTTCATACAGTCCGATTTAGCTGATTTCTCCTTCTGCAAAGGCTTTGAAAGTAACAATAATGGTCAAAATGTGGTGGAGTGAATTAGGTTTTAAAACTAAACATCATCCTTCACACCATAGTGATACGGATGAAAAAAGGTCATTTGCTTGATAGAAACAGTGTAAGGTAAATCATTCTTCATACAGTCCGTTTTAGCTGTTTACTGCTTCTGCAACAGCTTTGAAAGTAACAATAATGGTCAAAATGTGGTTGAGTGAATCAGGTTTTAAAACTAAACATCTTCCTTCACACCATAGTGATACGGATGAAAAAAGGTAATTTGCTTGATAGAAACAGTGTAAGGTAAATCATTCTTCATACAGTCTGATATAGCTGATTTCTCCTTCTGCAAAAGCTTTGAAAGTAACAATAATGGTCAAAACGTTGTTGAGTGAATCAGGTTCTAAAACTAAACCTAATCCATCATAGCATGATTAAAATGGTGAAAAAGGTCATTTGCTTGATAGAAACAGTGAAAGTTAAAGCAATCTTGATACAGTCTGTTTTAGCTGTTTACTGCTTCTGCAACAGCTTTGAAAGTAACAATAATGGTCAAAATGTGCTTGACTGAATCAGGTTCTAAAACTAAACATCATCCTTCATACCATAATGATAGGGATGAAAAAAGGTCATTTGCTTGATAGAAACAGTGAAAGTTAAAGCATTCTTCATTCAGTCCGTTTTAGCTGTTTTCTCATTCTGCAAAAGCTTTGAAAGTAACAATAATGGTCAAAACGTAGTGGAGTGAATCAGGTTTTAAAACTAAACATCATCATTCATATCATAGTGATAGGGATGAAAAAAGGTCATTTGCTTGATAGTAACAGTGAAAGTTAAAGCATTCTTCATACAGTCCGATTTAGCTGATTTCTATGAGGGGCCGTTTAGGACTTAACTACTGAGACACTCTCACACACACTATTGAGACACTCTCATACACACTACTGAGACACTCTCATACACACTATTGAGACACTCTCACACACACTACTGAGACACTCTCACACACACTACTGAGACACTCTCACACACACTACTGAGACACTCTCACACACACTACTGAGACACTCTCACACACACTATTGAGACACTCTCACACACACTACTGAGACACTCTCATACACACTATTGAGACACTCAGACAGCATCTCACTATACAATGTGAGAGAATCTCAGTATACAGTGTGAGAGCATCTCAGTATACAGTGTGAGAGCATCTCAGTATACAGTGTGAGAGAATCTCAGTATACACTGTGAGAGAATCTCAGTTACACCGGAAGGCATCTCAGTTACACCGGAAGGCGGAAGCAAAGAGCGCTGATTTTGAACAGCGCAATGCGCCAATCATACGCCCTTCCTTCATATGCCTTGAAGTCTGCGGTCGCCCGTCCAAGTTTATAAATACTACCATATTCAAGGGACGGAATGTCATTTTAGGACGTTTTCAGGCGAGAAATTAGGTGTTTAAGCAACATTTCTGCGGTCGGTTTGTTAACATTCAGCCATCGTAAAAAATTCCATGGAGGATGTCGGAGACGTGAGGCGTAGTTAACGGGACCATCTGATGCCCCCAGCACCGGGCGGTCAGCCTCATCTCACGCCGCAGACAGCAGCCTGTTCTCGGCCAGACTTCTGTGAAATTGACTACTTGTATTAGGGGGATGTTGGACCGTCCTGATTTGCAATGCCCTGACGCGTATTTGTCCTCCTTTTTTGGAGTTGCGCTGGGAAAACTGTCGCCCCCCCCCCCCCCCCTCTGGCCGTAACGTCCGCGCCACCCCCGCTAACCTGAAACGACTTTGACACCCCTGATTTAGAGCCTCACGAAATATTGTCCTTTTTTATGGTGTTATGGATATGGTCACCCTACATTGTATCTACTTTTCTATAGCGGAGACACATGTGGATCTTACAATAGAAATATTCATTAATTCATATTTGGATTTTAATGTATTATTTAATCGATTATTATCCTTCGCTTTGAAGCTGATGCCCTGCTGCCGGTTTCCATGACGGTCTCCCCACAAGACCTTTAATAAAGACACGATTAGTTTTATTCCACAATGATAGACAGTACAATAAGCGCGCACACTATGGATACAGTATAGTTTACGTATAGTTTATTAAGGTTATGAATTTAAACTCTGCTCGCAAAATAGCCATTAAACAAACACCAGTCTCAGATTAGAGGTTATGAACACTCATCCTAGTATTACTATCGTATATATAACCGCTACGGAAAAGTGGATCGAAGCGGAGCATTTCACGGATGTCTGGCCGAGAACAGGCTGCTGTCTGCGGCGTGAGATGAGGCTGACCGCCCGGTGCTGGGGGCATCAGATGGTCCCGTTAACTACGCCTCACGTCTCCGACATCCTCCATGGAATTTTTTACGATGGCTGAATGTTAACAAACCGACCGCAGAAATGTTGCTTAAACACCTAATTTCTCGCCTGAAAACGTCCTAAAATGACATTCCGTCCCTTGAATATGGTAGTATTTATAAACTTGGACGGGCGACCGCAGACTTCAAGGCATATGAAGGAAGGGCGTATGATTGGCGCATTGCGCTGTTCAAAATCAGCGCTCTTTGCTTCCGCCTTCCGGTGTAACTGAGATGCCTTCCGGTGTAACTGAGATTCTCTCACACTGTATACTGAGATGCTCTCACACTGTATACTGAGATTCTCTCACATTGTATAGTGAGATGCTCTCATGTTGTATAGTGAGATGCTGTCTGAGTGTCTCAATAGTGTGTATGAGAGTGTCTCAATAGTGTGTATGAGAGTGTCTCAATAGTGTGTATGAGAGTGTCTCAATAGTGCGTGTGAGAGTGTCTCAGTAGTGTGTGTGAGAGTGTCTCAGTAGTGTGTGTGAGAGTGTCTCAGTAGTGTGTGTGAGAGTGTCTCAGTAGTGTGTGTGAGAATGTCTCAGTAGTGTGTGTGAGAGTGTCTCAGTAGTGTGTGTGAGTGTTGAGTGTCTCAGTAGAGTGTGTGACAGTGTCTCAGTAGTGTGTGTGAGTGTTGAGTGTCTCAGTAGAGTGTGTGAGAGTGTCTCAGTAGTGTGTGTGAGAGTGTCTCAGTAGTGTGTGTGAGTGTGTCTCAGTAGTGTGTGTGAGTGTTGAGTGTCTCAGTAGATTGTGTGAGAGTGTCTCAGTAGTGTGTGTGAGAGTGTCTCAGTAGTTAAGTCCTAAACGGCCCCTCATAGATTTCTCCTTCTGCAAAGGCTTTGAAAGTAACAATAATGGTCAAAATGTGGTGGAGTGAATTAGGTTTTAAAACTAAACATCATCCTTCACACCATAGTGATACGGATGAAAAAACGTAATTTGCTTGATAGTAACAGTGAAAGTTAAAGCAATCTTGATACAGTCCGTTTTAGCTGTTTACTGCTTCTGCAACAGCTTTGAAAGTAACAAAAATGGTCAAAACGTAGTAGAGTGAATCAGGTTCTAAAACTAAACATCATCCTCCATACCATAATGATAGGGATGAAAAAAGGTAATTTGCTTGATAGAAACAGTTTAAGCTAAAGCAATCTTCATACAGTCCGTTTTAGCTGTTTTCTCATTCTGCAACAGCTTTGAAAGTAACAATAATGGTCAAAATGTGGTTGAGTGAATCAGGTTTTAAAACTAAACATCATCCTTCACACCATAGTGATACGGATGAAAAAAGGTCATTTGCTTAATAGAAACAGTGAAAGTTAAAGCAATCTTGATACAGTCTGTTTTAGCTGTTTACTGCTTCTGCAACAGCTTTGAAAGTAACAATAATGGTCAAAATGTAGTGGAGTGAATCAGGTTTTAAAACTAAACATCTTCCTTCACACCATAGTGATACGGATGAAAAAAGGTAATTTGCTTGATAGAAACAGTGTAAGGTAAATCATTCTTCATACAGTCCGATATAGCTGATTTCTCCTTCTGCAAAAGCTTTGAAAGTAACAATAATGGTCAAAACGTTGTTGAGTGAATCAGGTTCTAAAACTAAACCTAATCCATCATAGCATGATTAAAATGGTGAAAAAGGTCATTTGCTTGATAGAAACAGTGTAAGGTAAATCATTCTTCATACAGTCCGTTTTAGCTGTTTTCTCCGTCTGCAAAAGCTTTGAAAGTAACAATAATGATCAAAACGTAGTGGAGTCAATACGATTCTAAAACTAAACATCATCCTTCATACCATAATGATAGGGATGAAAAAAGGTCATTTGCTTGATAGTAACAGTGAAAGTTAAAGCAATCTTGATACAGTCTGTTTTAGCTGTTTACTGCTTCTGCAACAGCTTTGAAAGTAACAATAATGGTCAAAATGTGCTTGACTGAATCAGGTTCTAAAACTAAACATCATCCTTCATACCATAATGATAGGGATGAAAAAAGGTCATTTGCTTGATAGAAACAGTGAAAGTTAAAGCATTCTTCATTCAGTCCGTTTTAGCTGTTTTCTCATTCTGCAAAGGCTTTGAAAGTAACAATAATGGTCAAAATGTGGTGGAGTGAATTAGTTTTTGAAACTAAACATCTTCCTTCACACCATAGTGATAGGGATGAAAAAAGGTCATTTGCTTGATAGTAACAGTGAAAGTTAAAGCATTCTTCATACAGTCCGATTTAGCTGATTTCTCCTTCTGCAAAGGCTTTGAAAGTAACAATAATGGTCAAAATGTGGTGGAGTGAATTAGGTTTTAAAACTAAACATCATCCTTCACACCATAGTGATACGGATGAAAAAAGGTCATTTGCTTGATAGAAACAGTGTAAGGTAAATCATTCTTCATACAGTCCGTTTTAGCTGTTTACTGCTTCTGCAACAGCTTTGAAAGTAACAATAATGGTCAAAATGTGGTTGAGTGAATCAGGTTTTAAAACTAAACATCATCATTCATATCATAGTGATAGGGATGAAAAAAGGTCATTTGCTTGATAGAAACAGTGAAAGTTAAAGCAATCTTGATACAGTCCGTTTTAGCTGTTTACTGCTTCTGCAACAGCTTTGAAAGAAACAATAATGGTCAAAACGTTGTTGAGTGAATCAGGTTCTAAAACTAAACATCATCCTTCATACGATAATGATAGGGATGAAAAAAGGTAATTTGCTTGATAGAAACAGTGAAAGTTAAAGCATTCTTCATACAGTCCGTTTTAGCTGTTTACTCCTTCTGCAAAGGCTTTGAAAGTAACAATAATGGTCAAAACGTTGTTGAGTGAATCAGGTTCTAAAACTAAACCTAATCCATCATACGATGATGAAAATGGTGAAAAGGTCATTTGCCTTATAGAAACAGTGTAAGCTAAAGGATTCTTTATACAGTCCGTTTTAGCTGTTTTCTCATTCTGCAAAAGCTTTGAAAGTAACAATAATGGTCAAAACGTAGTAGAGTGAATCAGGTTCTAAAACTAAACATCATCCTTCATACCATAATGATAGGGATGAAAAAAGGTCATTTGCTTGATAGTAACAGTGAAAGTTAAAGCAATCTTGATACAGTCTGTTTTAGCTGTTTACTGCTTCTGCAACAGCTTTGAAAGTAACAATAATGGTCAAAATGTGCTTGAGTGAATCAGGTTCTAAAACTAAACATCATCCTTCACACCATAGTGATACGGATGAAAAAAGGTCATTTGCTTGATAGAAACAGTGTAAGGTAAATCATTCTTCATACAGTCCGTTTTAGCTGTTTACTCCTTCTGCAACAGCTTTGAAAGTAACAATAATGGTCAAAACGTTGTTGAGTGAATCAGGTTCTAAAACTAAACCTAATCCATCATACGATGACGAAAATGGTGAAAAGGTCATTTGCTTGATAGAAACAGTGTAAGCTAAAGGATTCTTTATACAGTCTGTTTTAGCTTTTCACTGCTTCTGCAACAGCTTTGAAAGTAACAATAATGGTCAAAACGTGGTTGAGTGAATCAGGTTCTAAAACTAAACATCATCCTTCATACCATAATGATAGGGATGAAAAAAGGTCATTTGCTTGATAGTAACAGTGAAAGTTAAAAGCATTCTTCATACAGTCCGTTTTAGCTGTTTAATCCTTCTGCAAAAGCTTTGAAAGTAACAATAATGGTCAAAACGTAGTAGAGTGAATCAGGTTCTAAAACTAAACATCATCCTCCATACCATAATGATAGGGATGAAAAAAGGTAATTTGCTTGATAGAAACAGTTTAAGCTAAAGCAATCTTCATACAGTCCGTTTTAGCTGTTTTCTCATTCTGCAACAGCTTTGAAAGTAACAATAATGGTCAAAATGTGGTTGAGTGAATCAGGTTTTAAAACTAAACATCATCCTTCACACCATAGTGATACGGATGAAAAAAGGTCATTTGCTTAATAGAAACAGTGAAAGTTAAAGCAATCTTGATACAGTCTGTTTTAGCTGTTTACTGCTTCTGCAACAGCTTTGAAAGTAACAATAATGGTCAAAATGTGGTGGAGTGAATCAGGTTTTAAAACTAAACATCTTCCTTCACACCATAGTGATACGGATGAAAAAAGGTAATTTGCTTGATAGAAACAGTTTAAGCTAAAGCAATCTTCATACAGTCCGTTTTAGCTGTTTTCTCATTCTGCAACAGCTTTGAAAGTAACAATAATGGTCAAAATGTGGTTGAGTGAATCAGGTTTTAAAACTAAACATCATCCTTCACACCATAGTGATACGGATGAAAAAAGGTCATTTGCTTAATAGAAACAGTGAAAGTTAAAGCAATCTTGATACAGTCTGTTTTAGCTGTTTACTGCTTCTGCAACAGCTTTGAAAGTAACAATAATGGTCAAAATGTGGTGGAGTGAATCAGGTTTTAAAACTAAACATCATCCTTCACACCATAGTGATACGGATGAAAAAAGGTCATTTGCTTGATAGTAACAGTGAAAGTTAAAGCATTCTTCATACAGTCCGATTTAGCTGATTTCTCCTTCTGCAAAGGCTTTGAAAGTAACAATAATGGTCAAAATGTGGTGGAGTGAATTAGTTTTTGAAACTAAACATCTTCCTTCACACCATAGTGATACGGATGAAAAAACGTAATTTGCTTGATAGTAACAGTGAAAGTTAAAGCAATCTTGATACAGTCTGTTTTAGCTGTTTACTGCTTCTGCAACAGCTTTGAAAGTAACAATAATGGTCAAAATGTGGTGGAGTGAATCAGGTTTTAAAACTAAACATCTTCCTTCACACCATAGTGATACGGATGAAAAAAGGTAATTTGCTTGATAGAAACAGTGTAAGGTAAATCATTCTTCATACAGTCCGATATAGCTGATTTCTCCTTCTGCAAAAGCTTTGAAAGTAACAATAATGGTCAAAACGTTGTTGAGTGAATCAGGTTCTAAAACTAAACCTAATCCATCATAGCATGATTAAAATGGTGAAAAAGGTCATTTGCTTGATAGAAACAGTGTAAGGTAAATCATTCTTCATACAGTCCGTTTTAGCTGTTTTCTCCATCTGCAAAAGCTTTGAAAGTAACAATAATGATCAAAACGTAGTGGAGTCAATACGATTCTAAAACTAAACATCATCCTTCATACCATAATGATAGGGATGAAAAAAGGTCATTTGCTTGATAGTAACAGTGAAAGTTAAAGCATTCTTCATACAGTCCGTTTTAGCTGTTTACTCCTTCTGCAAAGGCTTTGAAAGTAACAATAATGGTCAAAACGTTGTTGAGTGAATCAGGTTCTAAAACTAAACCTAATCCATCATACGATGATGAAAATGGTGAAAAGGTCATTTGCCTTATAGAAACAGTGTAAGCTAAAGGATTCTTTATACAGTCCGTTTTAGCTGTTTTCTCATTCTGCAAAAGCTTTGAAAGTAACAATAATGGTCAAAACGTAGTAGAGTGAATCAGGTTCTAAAACTAAACATCATCCTTCATACCATAATGATAGGGATGAAAAAAGGTCATTTGCTTGATAGTAACAGTGAAAGTTAAAGCAATCTTGATACAGTCTGTTTTAGCTGTTTACTGCTTCTGCAACAGCTTTGAAAGTAACAATAATGGTCAAAATGTGCTTGAGTGAATCAGGTTCTAAAACTAAACATCATCCTTCACACCATAGTGATACGGATGAAAAAAGGTCATTTGCTTGATAGAAACAGTGTAAGGTAAATCATTCTTCATACAGTCCGTTTTAGCTGTTTACTCCTTCTGCAACAGCTTTGAAAGTAACAATAATGGTCAAAACGTTGTTGAGTGAATCAGGTTCTAAAACTAAACCTAATCCATCATACGATGACGAAAATGGTGAAAAGGTCATTTGCTTGATAGAAACAGTGTAAGCTAAAGGATTCTTTATACAGTCTGTTTTAGCTTTTCACTGCTTCTGCAACAGCTTTGAAAGTAACAATAATGGTCAAAACGTGGTTGAGTGAATCAGGTTCTAAAACTAAACATCATCCTTCATACCATAATGATAGGGATGAAAAAAGGTCATTTGCTTGATAGTAACAGTGAAAGTTAAAAGCATTCTTCATACAGTCCGTTTTAGCTGTTTAATCCTTCTGCAAAAGCTTTGAAAGTAACAATAATGGTCAAAACGTAGTAGAGTGAATCAGGTTCTAAAACTAAACATCATCCTCCATACCATAATGATAGGGATGAAAAAAGGTAATTTGCTTGATAGAAACAGTTTAAGCTAAAGCAATCTTCATACAGTCCGTTTTAGCTGTTTTCTCATTCTGCAACAGCTTTGAAAGTAACAATAATGGTCAAAATGTGGTTGAGTGAATCAGGTTTTAAAACTAAACATCATCCTTCACACCATAGTGATACGGATGAAAAAAGGTCATTTGCTTAATAGAAACAGTGAAAGTTAAAGCAATCTTGATACAGTCTGTTTTAGCTGTTTACTGCTTCTGCAACAGCTTTGAAAGTAACAATAATGGTCAAAATGTGGTGGAGTGAATCAGGTTTTAAAACTAAACATCTTCCTTCACACCATAGTGATACGGATGAAAAAAGGTAATTTGCTTGATAGAAACAGTGTAAGGTAAATCATTCTTCATACAGTCCGATATAGCTGATTTCTCCTTCTGCAAAAGCTTTGAAAGTAACAATAATGGTCAAAACGTTGTTGAGTGAATCAGGTTCTAAAACTAAACCTAATCAATCATAGCATGATTAAAATGGTGAAAAAGGTCATTTGCTTGATAGAAACAGTGTAAGGTAAATCATTCTTCATACAGTCCGTTTTAGCTGTTTTCTCCATCTGCAAAAGCTTTGAAAGTAACAATAATGATCAAAACGTAGTGGAGTCAATACGATTCTAAAACTAAACATCATCCTTCATACCATAATGATAGGGATGAAAAAAAGTCATTTGCTTGATAGTAACAGTGAAAGTTAAAGCAATCTTGATACAGTCTGTTTTAGCTGTTTACTGCTTCTGCAACAGCTTTGAAAGTAACAATAATGGTCAAAATGTGCTTGACTGAATCAGGTTCTAAAACTAAACATCATCCTTCATACCATAATGATAGGAATGAAAAAAGGTCATTTGCTTGATAGAAACATTGAAAGTTAAATCATTCTTCATTCAGTCCGTTTTAGCTGTTTTCTCATTCTGCAAAAGCTTTGAAAGTAACAATAATGGTCAAAACGTAGTGGAGTGAATCAGGTTTTAAAACTAAACATCATCATTCATATCATAGTGATAGGGATGAAAAAAGGTCATTTGCTTGATAGTAACAGTGAAAGTTAAAGCATTCTTCATACAGTCCGATTTAGCTGATTTCTCCTTCTGCAAAGGCTTTGAAAGTAACAATAATGGTCAAAATGTGGTGGAGTGAATTAGGTTTTAAAACTAAACATCATCCTTCACACCATAGTGATACGGATGAAAAAAGGTCATTTGCTTGATAGAAACAGTGTAAGGTAAATCATTCTTCATACAGTCCGTTTTAGCTGTTTACTGCTTCTGCAACAGCTTTGAAAGTAACAATAATGGTCAAAATGTGGTTGAGTGAATCAGGTTTTAAAACTAAACATCTTCCTTCACACCATAGTGATACGGATGAAAAAAGGTAATTTGCTTGATAGAAACAGTGTAAGGTAAATCATTCTTCATACAGTCTGATATAGCTGATTTCTCCTTCTGCAAAAGCTTTGAAAGTAACAATAATGGTCAAAACGTTGTTGAGTGAATCAGGTTCTAAAACTAAACCTAATCCATCATAGCATGATTAAAATGGTGAAAAAGGTCATTTGCTTGATAGAAACAGTGAAAGTTAAAGCAATCTTGATACAGTCTGTTTTAGCTGTTTACTGCTTCTGCAACAGCTTTGAAAGTAACAATAATGGTCAAAATGTGCTTGACTGAATCAGGTTCTAAAACTAAACATCATCCTTCATACCATAATGATAGGGATGAAAAAAGGTCATTTGCTTGATAGAAACAGTGAAAGTTAAAGCATTCTTCATTCAGTCCGTTTTAGCTGTTTTCTCATTCTGCAAAAGCTTTGAAAGTAACAATAATGGTCAAAACGTAGTGGAGTGAATCAGGTTTTAAAACTAAACATCATCATTCATATCATAGTGATAGGGATGAAAAAAGGTCATTTGCTTGATAGTAACAGTGAAAGTTAAAGCATTCTTCATACAGTCCGATTTAGCTGATTTCTATGAGGGGCCGTTTAGGACTTAACTACTGAGACACTCTCACACACACTATTGAGACACTCTCATACACACTACTGAGACACTCTCATACACACTATTGAGACACTCTCACACACACTACTGAGACACTCTCACACACACTACTGAGACACTCTCACACACACTACTGAGACACTCTCACACACACTACTGAGACACTCTCACACACACTATTGAGACACTCTCACACACACTACTGAGACACTCTCATACACACTATTGAGACACTCAGACAGCATCTCACTATACAATGTGAGAGAATCTCAGTATACAGTGTGAGAGCATCTCAGTATACAGTGTGAGAGCATCTCAGTATACAGTGTGAGAGAATCTCAGTATACACTGTGAGAGAATCTCAGTTACACCGGAAGGCATCTCGGTTACACCGGAAGGCGGAAGCAAAGAGCGCTGATTTTGAACAGCGTAATGCGCCAATCATACGCGCCCTTCCTTCATATGCCTTGAAGTCTGTGGTCGCCCGTCCAAGTTTATAAATACTACCATATTCAAGGGACGGAATGTCATTTTAGGACGTTTTCAGGCGAGAAATTAGGTGTTTAAGCAACATTTCTGCGGTCGGTTTGTTAACATTCAGCCATCGTAAAAAATTCCATGGAGGATGTCGGAGACGTGAGGCGTAGTTAACGGGACCATCTGATGCCCCCAGCACCGGGCGGTCAGCCTCATCTCACGCCGCAGACAGCAGCCTGTTCTCGGCCAGACATCTTCCTTCACACCATAGTGATACGGATGAAAAAAGGTCATTTGCTTGATAGAAACAGTTTAAGGTAAATCATTCTTCATACAGTCCGATATAGCTGATTTCTCCTTCTGCAAAAGCTTTGAAAGTAACAATAATGGTCAAAACGTTGTTGAGTGAATCAGGTTGTAAAACTAAACCTAATCCATCATAGCATGATTAAAATGGTGAAAAAGGTCATTTGCTTGTTAGAAACAGTGAAAGTTAAAGCATTCTTCATACAGTCCGTTTTAGCTGTTTACTCCTTCTGCAAAGGCTTTGAAAGTAACAATAATGGTCAAAACATTGTTGACTGAATCAGGCCCTAAAACTAAACCTAATCCATCATACGATGACGAAAATGGTGAAAAGGTCATTTGCTTGATAGAAACAGTGTAAGGTAAATCATTCTTCATACAGTCCGTTTTAGCTGTTTTCTCCGTCTGCAAAAGCTTTGAAAGTAACAATAATGATCAAAACGTAGTGGAGTCAATACGATTCTAAAACTAAACATCATCCTTCATACCATAATGATAGGGATGAAAAAAGGTCATTTGCTTGATAGTAACAGTGAAAGTTAAAGCAATCTTGATACAGTCTGTTTTAGCTGTTTACTGCTTCTGCAACAGCTTTGAAAGTAACAATAATGGTCAAAATGTGCTTGACTGAATCAGGTTCTAAAACTAAACCTAATCCATCATAGCATGATTAAAATGTTGAAAAAGGTCATTTGCTTGATAGAAACAGTGAAAGTTAAAGCATTCTTCATACAGTCCGTTTTAGCTGTTTACTCCTTCTGCAAAGGCTTTGAAAGTAACAATAATGGTCAAAATGTGGTGGAGTGAATCAGGTTTTAAAACTAAACATCATCCTTCACACCATAGTGATACGGATGAAAAAAGGTCATTTGCTTGATAGAAACAGTGTAAGGTAAATTATTCTTCATACAGTCCGTTTTAGCTGTTTACTGCTTCTGCAACAGCTTTGAAAGTAACAATAATGGTCAAAATGTGGTTGAGTGAATCAGGTTTTAAAACTAAACATCTTCCTTCACACCATAGTGATACGGATGAAAAAAGGTCATTTGCTTGATAGAAACAGTGTAAGGTAAATCATTCTTCATACAGTCCGATATAGCTGATTTCTCCTTCTGCAAAAGCTTTGAAAGTAACAATAATGGTCAAAACGTTGTTGAGTGAATCAGGTTGTAAAACTAAACCTAATCCATCATAGCATGATTAAAATGGTGAAAAAGGTCATTTGCTTGATAGAAACAGTGAAAGTTAAAGCATTCTTCATACAGTCCGTTTTAGCTGTTTACTCCTTCTGCAAAGGCTTTGAAAGTAACAATAATGGTCAAAATGTGGTGGAGTGAATTAGTTTTTGAAACTAAACATCTTCCTTCACACCATAGTGATAGGGATGAAAAAAGGTCATTTGCTTGATAGTAACAGTGAAAGTTAAAGCATTCTTCATACAGTCCGATTTAGCTGATTTCTCCTTCTGCAAAGGCTTTGAAAGTAACAATAATGGTCAAAATGTGGTGGAGTGAATTAGTTTTTGAAACTAAACATCTTCCTTCACACCATAGTGATACGGATGAAAAAAGGTAATTTGCTTGATAGAAACAGTGTAAGGTAAATCATTCTTCATACAGTCCGATATAGCTGATTTCTCCTTCTGCAAAAGCTTTGAAAGTAACAATAATGGTCAAAACGTTGTTGAGTGAATCAGGTTCTAAAACTAAACCTAATCCATCATAGCATGATTAAAATGGTGAAAAAGGTCATTTGCTTGATAGAAACAGTGTAAGGTAAATCATTCTTCATACAGTCCGTTTTAGCTGTTTTCTCCGTCTGCAAAAGCTTTGAAAGTAACAATAATGATCAAAACGTAGTGGAGTCAATACGATTCTAAAACTAAACATCATCCTTCATACCATAATGATAGGGATGAAAAAAGGTCATTTGCTTGATAGTAACAGTGAAAGTTAAAGCATTCTTCATACAGTCCGATTTAGCTGATTTCTCCTTCTGCAAAGGCTTTGAAAGTAACAATAATGGTCAAAATGTGGTGGAGTGAATTAGTTTTTGAAACTAAACATCTTCCTTCACACCATAGTGATAGGGATGAAAAAAGGTCATTTGCTTGATAGTAACAGTGAAAGTTAAAGCATTCTTCATACAGTCCGATTTAGCTGATTTCTCCTTCTGCAAAGGCTTTGAAAGTAACAATAATGGTCAAAATGTGGTGGAGTGAATTAGTTTTTGAAACTAAACATCTTCCTTCACACCATAGTGATACGGATGAAAAAACGTAATTTGCTTGATAGTAACAGTGAAAGTTAAAGCAATCTTGATACAGTCCGTTTTAGCTGTTTACTGCTTCTGCAACAGCTTTGAAAGTAACAAAAATGGTCAAAATGTGGTTGAGTGAATCAGGTTCTAAAACTAAACATCATCATTCATATCATAATGATAGGGATGAAAAAAGGTCATTTGCTTGATAGAAACAGTGTAAGGTAAATCATTCTTCATACAGTCCGTTTTAGCTGTTTTCTCCGTCTGCAAAAGCTTTGAAAGTAACAATAATGATCAAAACGTAGTGGAGTCAATACGATTCTAAAACTAAACATCATCCTTCATACCATAATGATAGGGATGAAAAAAGGTCATTTGCTTGATAGAAACAGTGAAAGTTAAAGCATTCTTCATTCAGTCCGTTTTAGCTGTTTTCTCATTCTGCAAAAGCTTTGAAAGTAACAATAATGGTCAAAACGTAGTGGAGTGAATCAGGTTTTAAAACTAAACATCATCATTCATATCATAGTGATAGGGATGAAAAAAGGTCATTTGCTTGATAGTAACAGTGAAAGTTAAAGCATTCTTCATACAGTCCGATTTAGCTGATTTCTCCTTCTGCAAAGGCTTTGAAAGTAACAATAATGGTCAAAATGTGGTGGAGTGAATTAGGTTTTAAAACTAAACATCATCCTTCACACCATAGTGATACGGATGAAAAAAGGTCATTTGCTTGATAGAAACAGTGTAAGGTAAATCATTCTTCATACAGTCCGTTTTAGCTGTTTACTGCTTCTGCAACAGCTTTGAAAGTAACAATAATGGTCAAAATGTGGTTGAGTGAATCAGGTTTTAAAACTAAACATCTTCCTTCACACCATAGTGATACGGATGAAAAAAGGTAATTTGCTTGATAGAAACAGTGTAAGGTAAGTCATTCTTCATACAGTCTGATATAGCTGATTTCTCCTTCTGCAAAAGCTTTGAAAGTAACAATAATGGTCAAAACGTTGTTGAGTGAATCAGGTTCTAAAACTAAACCTAATCCATCATAGCATGATTAAAATGGTGAAAAAGGTCATTTGCTTGATAGAAACAGTGAAAGTTAAAGCAATCTTGATACAGTCTGTTTTAGCTGTTTACTGCTTCTGCAACAGCTTTGAAAGTAACAATAATGGTCAAAATGTGCTTGACTGAATCAGGTTCTAAAACTAAACATCATCCTTCATACCATAATGATAGGGATGAAAAAAGGTCATTTGCTTGATAGAAACAGTGAAAGTTAAAGCATTCTTCATTCAGTCCGTTTTAGCTGTTTTCTCATTCTGCAAAAGCTTTGAAAGTAACAATAATGGTCAAAACGTAGTGGAGTGAATCAGGTTTTAAAACTAAACATCATCATTCATATCATAGTGATAGGGATGAAAAAAGGTCATTTGCTTGATAGTAACAGTGAAAGTTAAAGCATTCTTCATACAGTCCGATTTAGCTGATTTCTATGAGGGGCCGTTTAGGACTTAACTACTGAGACACTCTCACACACACTATTGAGACACTCTCATACACACTACTGAGACACTCTCATACACACTATTGAGACACTCTCACACACACTACTGAGACACTCTCACACACACTACTGAGACACTCTCACACACACTACTGAGACACTCTCACACACACTACTGAGACACTCTCACACACACTATTGAGACACTCTCACACACACTACTGAGACACTCTCATACACACTATTGAGACACTCAGACAGCATCTCACTATACAATGTGAGAGAATCTCAGTATACAGTGTGAGAGCATCTCAGTATACAGTGTGAGAGCATCTCAGTATACAGTGTGAGAGAATCTCAGTATACACTGTGAGAGAATCTCAGTTACACCGGAAGGCATCTCGGTTACACCGGAAGGCGGAAGCAAAGAGCGCTGATTTTGAACAGCGTAATGCGCCAATCATACGCGCCCTTCCTTCATATGCCTTGAAGTCTGTGGTCGCCCGTCCAAGTTTATAAATACTACCATATTCAAGGGACGGAATGTCATTTTAGGACGTTTTCAGGCGAGAAATTAGGTGTTTAAGCAACATTTCTGCGGTCGGTTTGTTAACATTCAGCCATCGTAAAAAATTCCATGGAGGATGTCGGAGACGTGAGGCGTAGTTAACGGGACCATCTGATGCCCCCAGCACCGGGCGGTCAGCCTCATCTCACGCCGCAGACAGCAGCCTGTTCTCGGCCAGACATCTTCCTTCACACCATAGTGATACGGATGAAAAAAGGTCATTTGCTTGATAGAAACAGTTTAAGGTAAATCATTCTTCATACAGTCCGATATAGCTGATTTCTCCTTCTGCAAAAGCTTTGAAAGTAACAATAATGGTCAAAACGTTGTTGAGTGAATCAGGTTGTAAAACTAAACCTAATCCATCATAGCATGATTAAAATGGTGAAAAAGGTCATTTGCTTGATAGAAACAGTGAAAGTTAAAGCATTCTTCATACAGTCCGTTTTAGCTGTTTACTCCTTCTGCAAAGGCTTTGAAAGTAACAATAATGGTCAAAATGTGGTGGAGTGAATCAGGTTTTAAAACTAAACATCATCCTTCACACCATAGTGATACGGATGAAAAAAGGTCATTTGCTTGATAGAAACAGTGTAAGGTAAATCATTCTTCATACAGTCCGTTTTAGCTGTTTACTGCTTCTGCAACAGCTTTGAAAGTAACAATAATGGTCAAAATGTGGTTGAGTGAATCAGGTTTTAAAACTAAACATCTTCCTTCACACCATAGTGATACGGATGAAAAAAGGTCATTTGCTTGATAGAAACAGTGTAAGGTAAATCATTCTTCATACAGTCCGTTTTAGCTGTTTACTGCTTCTGCAACAGCTTTGAAAGTAACAATAATGGTCAAAACATTGTTGACTGAATCAGGCCCTAAAACTAAACCTAATCCATCATACGATGACGAAAATGGTGAAAAGGTCATTTGCTTGATAGAAACAGTGTAAGGTAAATCATTCTTCATACAGTCCGTTTTAGCTGTTTTCTCCGTCTGCAAAAGCTTTGAAAGTAACAATAATGATCAAAACGTAGTGGAGTCAATACGATTCTAAAACTAAACATCATCCTTCATACCATAATGATAGGGATGAAAAAAGGTCATTTGCTTGATAGTAACAGTGAAAGTTAAAGCAATCTTGATACAGTCTGTTTTAGCTGTTTACTGCTTCTGCAACAGCTTTGAAAGTAACAATAATGGTCAAAATGTGCTTGACTGAATCAGGTTCTAAAACTAAACCTAATCCATCATAGCATGATTAAAATGTTGAAAAAGGTCATTTGCTTGATAGAAACAGTGAAAGTTAAAGCATTCTTCATACAGTCCGTTTTAGCTGTTTACTCCTTCTGCAAAGGCTTTGAAAGTAACAATAATGGTCAAAATGTGGTGGAGTGAATCAGGTTTTAAAACTAAACATCATCCTTCACACCATAGTGATACGGATGAAAAAAGGTCATTTGCTTGATAGAAACAGTGTAAGGTAAATTATTCTTCATACAGTCCGTTTTAGCTGTTTACTGCTTCTGCAACAGCTTTGAAAGTAACAATAATGGTCAAAATGTGGTTGAGTGAATCAGGTTTTAAAACTAAACATCTTCCTTCACACCATAGTGATACGGATGAAAAAAGGTCATTTGCTTGATAGAAACAGTGTAAGGTAAATCATTCTTCATACAGTCCGATATAGCTGATTTCTCCTTCTGCAAAAGCTTTGAAAGTAACAATAATGGTCAAAACGTTGTTGAGTGAATCAGGTTGTAAAACTAAACCTAATCCATCATAGCATGATTAAAATGGTGAAAAAGGTCATTTGCTTGATAGAAACAGTGAAAGTTAAAGCATTCTTCATACAGTCCGTTTTAGCTGTTTACTCCTTCTGCAAAGGCTTTGAAAGTAACAATAATGGTCAAAATGTGGTGGAGTGAATTAGTTTTTGAAACTAAACATCTTCCTTCACACCATAGTGATAGGGATGAAAAAAGGTCATTTGCTTGATAGTAACAGTGAAAGTTAAAGCATTCTTCATACAGTCCGATTTAGCTGATTTCTCCTTCTGCAAAGGCTTTGAAAGTAACAATAATGGTCAAAATGTGGTGGAGTGAATTAGTTTTTGAAACTAAACATCTTCCTTCACACCATAGTGATACGGATGAAAAAACGTAATTTGCTTGATAGTAACAGTGAAAGTTAAAGCAATCTTGATACAGTCCGTTTTAGCTGTTTACTGCTTCTGCAACAGCTTTGAAAGTAACAAAAATGGTCAAAATGTGGTTGAGTGAATCAGGTTCTAAAACTAAACATCATCATTCATATCATAATGATAGGGATGAAAAAAGGTCATTTGCTTGATAGTAACAGTGAAAGTTAAAGCAATCTTGATACAGTCTGTTTTAGCTGTTTACTGCTTCTGCAACAGCTTTGAAAGTAACAATAATGGTCAAAATGTGCTTGACTGAATCAGGTTCTAAAACTAAACATCATCCTTCATACCATAATGATAGGGATGAAAAAAGGTCATTTGCTTGATAGAAACAGTGAAAGTTAAAGCATTCTTCATTCAGTCCGTTTTAGCTGTTTTCTCATTCTGCAAAAGCTTTGAAAGTAACAATAATGGTCAAAACGTAGTGGAGTGAATCAGGTTTTAAAACTAAACATCATCATTCATATCATAGTGATAGGGATGAAAAAAGGTCATTTGCTTGATAGTAACAGTGAAAGTTAAAGCATTCTTCATACAGTCCGATTTAGCTGATTTCTCCTTCTGCAAAGGCTTTGAAAGTAACAATAATGGTCAAAATGTGGTGGAGTGAATTAGGTTTTAAAACTAAACATCATCCTTCACACCATAGTGATACGGATGAAAAAAGGTCATTTGCTTGATAGAAACAGTGTAAGGTAAATTATTCTTCATACAGTCCGTTTTAGCTGTTTACTGCTTCTGCAACAGCTTTGAAAGTAACAATAATGGTCAAAACGTTGTTGAGTGAATCAGGTTCTAAAACTAAACCTAATCCATCATAGCATGATTAAAATGGTGAAAAAGGTCATTTGCTTGATAGAAACAGTGAAAGTTAAAGCATTCTTCATACAGTCCGTTTTAGCTGTTTACTCCTTCTGCAAAGGGTTTGAAAGTAACAATAATGGTCAAAATGTGGTGGAGTGAATCAGGTTTTAAAACTAAACATCATCCTTCACACCATAGTGATACGGATGAAAAAAGGTCATTTGCTTGATAGAAACAGTGTAAGGTAAATCATTCTTCATACAGTCCGTTTTAGCTGTTTACTGCTTCTGCAACAGATTTGAAAGTAACAATAATGGTCAAAACGTTGTTGAGTGAATCAGGTTCTAAAACTAAACCTAATCCATCATAGCATGATTAAAATGGTGAAAAAGGTCATTTGCTTGATAGAAACAGTGTAAGGTAAATCATTCTTCATACAGTCCGTTTTAGCTGTTTTCTCCGTCTGCAAAAGCTTTGAAAGTAACAATAATGATCAAAACGTAGTGGAGTCAATACGATTCTAAAACTAAACATCATCCTTCATACCATAATGATAGGGATGAAAAAAGGTCATTTGCTTGATAGTAACAGTGAAAGTTAAAGCAATCTTGATACAGTCTGTTTTAGCTGTTTACTGCTTCTGCAACAGCTTTGAAAGTAACAATAATGGTCAAAATGTGCTTGACTGAATCAGGTTCTAAAACTAAACATCATCATTCATATCATAGTGATAGGGATGAAAAAAGGTCATTTGCTTGATAGTAACAGTGAAAGTTAAAGCATTCTTCATACAGTCCGATTTAGCTGATTTCTCCTTCTGCAAAGGCTTTGAAAGTAACAATAATGGTCAAAATGTGGTGGAGTGAATTAGTTTTTAAAACTAAACATCTTCCTTCACACCATAGTGATACGGATGAAAAAACGTAATTTGCTTGATAGTAACAGTGAAAGTTAAAGCAATCTTGATACAGTCCGTTTTAGCTGTTTACTGCTTCTGCAACAGCTTTGAAAGAAACAATAATGGTCAAAACGTTGTGGAGTGAATCAGGTTCTAAAACTAAACCTAATCCATCATACGATGACGAAAATGGTGAAAAGGTCATTTGCTTGATAGAAACAGTGTAAGCTAAAGGATTCTTTATACAGTCTGTTTTAGCTTTTTACTGCTTCTGCAACAGCTTTGAAAGTAACAATAATGGTCAAAACGTGGTTGAGTGAATCAGGTTCTAAAACTAAACATCATCCTTCATACCATAATGATAGGGATGAAAAAAGGTCATTTGCTTGATAGTAACAGTGAAAGTTAAAAGCATTCTTCATACAGTCCGTTTTAGCTGTTTAATCCTTCTGCAAAAGCTTTGAAAGTAACAATAATGGTCAAAACGTAGTAGAGTGAATCAGGTTCTAAAACTAAACATCATCCTCCATACCATAATGATAGGGATGAAAAAAGGTAATTTGCTTGATAGAAACAGTTTAAGCTAAAGCAATCTTGATACAGTCCGTTTTAGCTGTTCACTGCTTCTGCAACGGCTTTGAAAGTAACAATAATGGTCAAAACGTTGAGTGAATCAGGTTCTAAAACTAAACATCATCCTTCATACCATAATGATAGGGATGAAAAAAGGTCATTTGCTTGATAGTAACAGTGAAAGTTAAAGCATTCTTCATACAGTCCGTTTTAGCTGTTTTCTCATTCTGCAACAGCTTTGAAAGTAACAATAATGGTCAAAATGTGGTTGAGTGAATAAGGTTTTAAAACTAAACATCATGCTTCACACCATAGTGATACGGATGAAAAAAGGTCATTTGCTTAATAGAAACAGTGAAAGTTAAAGCAATCTTGATACAGTCTGTTTTAGCTGTTTACTGCTTCTGCAACAGCTTTGAAAGTAACAATAATGGTCAAAATGTGCTTGACTGAATCAGGTTTTAAAACTAAACATCTTCCTTCACACCATAGTGATACGGATGAAAAAAGGTAATTTGCTTGATAGAAACAGTGTAAGGTAAATCATTCTTCATACAGTCCGATATAGCTGATTTCTCCTTCTGCAAAGGCTTTGAAAGTAACAATAATGGTCAAAATGTGGTGGAGTGAATTAGTTTTTGAAACTAAACATCTTCCTTCACACCATAGTGATAGGGATGAAAAAAGGTCATTTGCTTGATAGTAACAGTGAAAGTTAAAGCATTCTTCATACAGTCCGTTTTAGCTGTTTTCTCATTCTGCAACAGCTTTGAAAGTAACAATAATGGTCAAAACGTTGTTGAGTGAATCAGGTTCTAAAACTAAACCTAATCCATCATAGCATGATTAAAATGGTTTAAAAAGGTCATTTGCTTGATAGAAACAGTGTAAGGTAAATCATTCTTCATACAGTCCGTTTTAGCTGTTTTCTCCGTCTGCAAAAGCTTTGAAAGTAACAATAATGATCAAAACGTAGTGGAGTCAATACGATTCTAAAACTAAACATCATCCTTCATACCATAATGATAGGGATGAAAAAAGGTCATTTGCTTGATAGTAACAGTGAAAGTTAAAGCAATCTTGATACAGTCTGTTTTAGCTGTTTACTGCTTCTGCAACAGCTTTGAAAGTAACAATAATGGTCAAAATGTGCTTGACTGAATCAGGTTCTAAAACTAAACATCATCCTTCATACCATAATGATAGGGATGAAAAAAGGTCATTTGCTTGATAGTAACAGTGAAAGTTAAAGCATTCTTCATACAGTCCGATTTAGCTGATTTCTCCTTCTGCAAAGGCTTTGAAAGTAACAATAATGGTCAAAATGTGGTGGAGTGAATTAGTTTTTGAAACTAAACATCTTCCTTCACACCATAGTGATAGGGATGAAAAAAGGTCATTTGCTTGATAGTAACAGTGAAAGTTAAAGCATTCTTCATACAGTCCGATTTAGCTGATTTCTCCTTCTGCAAAGGCTTTGAAAGTAACAATAATGGTCAAAATGTGGTGGAGTGAATTAGTTTTTGAAACTAAACATCTTCCTTCACACCATAGTGATACGGATGAAAAAACGTAATTTGCTTGATAGTAACAGTGAAAGTTAAAGCAATCTTGATACAGTCCGTTTTAGCTGTTTACTGCTTCTGCAACAGCTTTGAAAGTAACAAAAATGGTCAAAATGTGGTTGAGTGAATCAGGTTCTAAAACTAAACATCATCATTCATATCATAATGATAGGGATGAAAAAAGGTCATTTGCTTGATAGAAACAGTGTAAGGTAAATCATTCTTCATACAGTCCGTTTTAGCTGTTTTCTCCGTCTGCAAAAGCTTTGAAAGTAACAATAATGATCAAAACGTAGTGGAGTCAATACGATTCTAAAACTAAACATCATCCTTCATACCATAATGATAGGGATGAAAAAAGGTCATTTGCTTGATAGAAACAGTGAAAGTTAAAGCATTCTTCATTCAGTCCGTTTTAGCTGTTTTCTCATTCTGCAA
Organism: Pungitius pungitius; assembly: GCF_949316345.1. Taxonomy (NCBI): domain Eukaryota; kingdom Metazoa; phylum Chordata; class Actinopteri; order Perciformes; family Gasterosteidae; genus Pungitius; species Pungitius pungitius. The sequence continues at coordinate 16,622,159 of NC_084917.1, read as the reverse complement.
AAGCTTTGAAAGTAACAATAATGGTCAAAACGTAGTGGAGTGAATCAGGTTTTAAAACTAAACATCATCATTCATATCATAGTGATAGGGATGAAAAAAGGTCATTTGCTTGATAGTAACAGTGAAAGTTAAAGCATTCTTCATACAGTCCGATTTAGCTGATTTCTCCTTCTGCAAAGGCTTTGAAAGTAACAATAATGGTCAAAATGTGGTGGAGTGAATTAGGTTTTAAAACTAAACATCATCCTTCACACCATAGTGATACGGATGAAAAAAGGTCATTTGCTTGATAGAAACAGTGTAAGGTAAATCATTCTTCATACAGTCCGTTTTAGCTGTTTACTGCTTCTGCAACAGCTTTGAAAGTAACAATAATGGTCAAAATGTGGTTGAGTGAATCAGGTTTTAAAACTAAACATCTTCCTTCACACCATAGTGATACGGATGAAAAAAGGTAATTTGCTTGATAGAAACAGTGTAAGGTAAATCATTCTTCATACAGTCTGATATAGCTGATTTCTCCTTCTGCAAAAGCTTTGAAAGTAACAATAATGGTCAAAACGTTGTTGAGTGAATCAGGTTCTAAAACTAAACCTAATCCATCATAGCATGATTAAAATGGTGAAAAAGGTCATTTGCTTGATAGAAACAGTGAAAGTTAAAGCAATCTTGATACAGTCTGTTTTAGCTGTTTACTGCTTCTGCAACAGCTTTGAAAGTAACAATAATGGTCAAAATGTGCTTGACTGAATCAGGTTCTAAAACTAAACATCATCCTTCATACCATAATGATAGGGATGAAAAAAGGTCATTTGCTTGATAGAAACAGTGAAAGTTAAAGCATTCTTCATTCAGTCCGTTTTAGCTGTTTTCTCATTCTGCAAAAGCTTTGAAAGTAACAATAATGGTCAAAACGTAGTGGAGTGAATCAGGTTTTAAAACTAAACATCATCATTCATATCATAGTGATAGGGATGAAAAAAGGTCATTTGCTTGATAGTAACAGTGAAAGTTAAAGCATTCTTCATACAGTCCGATTTAGCTGATTTCTATGAGGGGCCGTTTAGGACTTAACTACTGAGACACTCTCACACACACTATTGAGACACTCTCATACACACTACTGAGACACTCTCATACACACTATTGAGACACTCTCACACACACTACTGAGACACTCTCACACACACTACTGAGACACTCTCACACACACTACTGAGACACTCTCACACACACTACTGAGACACTCTCACACACACTATTGAGACACTCTCACACACACTACTGAGACACTCTCATACACACTATTGAGACACTCAGACAGCATCTCACTATACAATGTGAGAGAATCTCAGTATACAGTGTGAGAGCATCTCAGTATACAGTGTGAGAGCATCTCAGTATACAGTGTGAGAGAATCTCAGTATACACTGTGAGAGAATCTCAGTTACACCGGAAGGCATCTCAGTTACACCGGAAGGCGGAAGCAAAGAGCGCTGATTTTGAACAGCGTAATGCGCCAATCATACGCGCCCTTCCTTCATATGCCTTGAAGTCTGTGGTCGCCCGTCCAAGTTTATAAATACTACCATATTCAAGGGACGGAATGTCATTTTAGGACGTTTTCAGGCGAGAAATTAGGTGTTTAAGCAACATTTCTGCGGTCGGTTTGTTAACATTCAGCCATCGTAAAAAATTCCATGGAGGATGTCGGAGACGTGAGGCGTAGTTAACGGGACCATCTGATGCCCCCAGCACCGGGCGGTCAGCCTCATCTCACGCCGCAGACAGCAGCCTGTTCTCGGCCAGACATCTTCCTTCACACCATAGTGATACGGATGAAAAAAGGTCATTTGCTTGATAGAAACAGTTTAAGGTAAATCATTCTTCATACAGTCCGATATAGCTGATTTCTCCTTCTGCAAAAGCTTTGAAAGTAACAATAATGGTCAAAACGTTGTTGAGTGAATCAGGTTGTAAAACTAAACCTAATCCATCATAGCATGATTAAAATGGTGAAAAAGGTCATTTGCTTGATAGAAACAGTGAAAGTTAAAGCATTCTTCATACAGTCCGTTTTAGCTGTTTACTCCTTCTGCAAAGGCTTTGAAAGTAACAATAATGGTCGAAATGTGGTGGAGTGAATCAGGTTTTAAAACTAAACATCATCCTTCACACCATAGTGATACGGATGAAAAAAGGTCATTTGCTTGATAGAAACAGTGTAAGGTAAATCATTCTTCATACAGTCCGTTTTAGCTGTTTACTGCTTCTGCAACAGCTTTGAAAGTAACAATAATGGTCAAAATGTGGTTGAGTGAATCAGGTTTTAAAACTAAACATCTTCCTTCACACCATAGTGATACGGATGAAAAAAGGTCATTTGCTTGATAGTAACAGTGTAAGGTAAATCATTCTTCATACAGTCCGATATAGCTGATTTCTCCTTCTGCAAAAGCTTTGAAAGTAACAATAATGGTCAAAACGTTGTTGAGTGAATCAAGTTCTAAAACTAAACCTAATCCATCATAGCATGATTAAAATGGTGAAAAAGGTCATTTGCTTGATAGAAACAGTGTAAGGTAAATCATTCTTCATACAGTCCGTTTTAGCTGTTTTCTCCGTCTGCAAAAGCTTTGAAAGTAACAATAATGATCAAAACGTAGTGGAGTCAATACGGTTCTAAAACTAAAAATCATCCTTCATACCATAATGATAGGGATGAAAAAAGGTCATTTGCTTGATAGTAACAGTGAAAGTTAAAGCAATCTTGATACAGTCTGTTTTAGCTGTTTACTGCTTCTGCAACAGCTTTGAAAGTAACAATAATGGTCAAAATGTGCTTGACTGAATCAGGTTCTAAAACTAAACATCATCCTTCATACCATAATGATAGGGATGAAAAAAGGTCATTTGCTTGATAGTAACAGTGAAAGTTAAAGCATTCTTCATACAGTCCGATTTAGCTGATTTCTCCTTCTGCAAAGGCTTTGAAAGTAACAATAATGGTCAAAATGTGGTGGAGTGAATTAGTTTTTGAAACTAAACATCTTCCTTCACACCATAGTGATAGGGATGAAAAAAGGTCATTTGCTTGATAGTAACAGTGAAAGTTAAAGCATTCTTCATACAGTCCGATTTAGCTGATTTCTCCTTCTGCAAAGGCTTTGAAAGTAACAATAATGGTCAAAATGTGGTGGAGTGAATTAGTTTTTGAAACTAAACATCTTCCTTCACACCATAGTGATACGGATGAAAAAACGTAATTTGCTTGATAGTAACAGTGAAAGTTAAAGCAATCTTGATACAGTCCGTTTTAGCTGTTTACTGCTTCTGCAACAGCTTTGAAAGTAACAAAAATGGTCAAAATGTGGTTGAGTGAATCAGGTTCTAAAACTAAACATCATCATTCATATCATAATGATAGGGATGAAAAAAGGTCATTTGCTTGATAGTAACAGTGAAAGTTAAAGCAATCTTGATACAGTCTGTTTTAGCTGTTTACTGCTTCTGCAACAGCTTTGAAAGTAACAATAATGGTCAAAATGTGCTTGACTGAATCAGGTTCTAAAACTAAACATCATCCTTCATACCATAATGATAGGGATGAAAAAAGGTCATTTGCTTGATAGAAACAGTGAAAGTTAAAGCATTCTTCATTCAGTCCGTTTTAGCTGTTTTCTCATTCTGCAAAAGCTTTGAAAGTAACAATAATGGTCAAAACGTAGTGGAGTGAATTAGTTTTTGAAACTAAACATCTTCCTTCACACCATAGTGATAGGGATGAAAAAAGGTCATTTGCTTGATAGTAACAGTGAAAGTTAAAGCATTCTTCATACAGTCCGATTTAGCTGATTTCTCCTTCTGCAAAGGCTTTGAAAGTAACAATAATGGTCAAAATGTGGTGGAGTGAATTAGTTTTTGAAACTAAACATCTTCCTTCACACCATAGTGATACGGATGAAAAAACGTAATTTGCTTGATAGTAACAGTGAAAGTTAAAGCAATCTTGATACAGTCCGTTTTAGCTGTTTACTGCTTCTGCAACAGCTTTGAAAGTAACAAAAATGGTCAAAATGTGGTTGAGTGAATCAGGTTCTAAAACTAAACATCATCATTCATATCATAATGATAGGGATGAAAAAAGGTCATTTGCTTGATAGTAACAGTGAAAGTTAAAGCAATCTTGATACAGTCTGTTTTAGCTGTTTACTGCTTCTGCAACAGCTTTGAAAGTAACAATAATGGTCAAAATGTGCTTGACTGAATCAGGTTCTAAAACTAAACATCATCCTTCATACCATAATGATAGGGATGAAAAAAGGTCATTTGCTTGATAGAAACAGTGAAAGTTAAAGCATTCTTCATTCAGTCCGTTTTAGCTGTTTTCTCATTCTGCAAAAGCTTTGAAAGTAACAATAATGGTCAAAACGTAGTGGAGTGAATCAGGTTTTAAAACTAAACATCATCATTCATATCATAGTGATAGGGATGAAAAAAGGTCATTTGCTTGATAGTAACAGTGAAAGTTAAAGCATTCTTCATACAGTCCGATTTAGCTGATTTCTCCTTCTGCAAAGGCTTTGAAAGTAACAATAATGGTCAAAATGTGGTGGAGTGAATTAGGTTTTAAAACTAAACATCATCCTTCACACCATAGTGATACGGATGAAAAAAGGTCATTTGCTTGATAGAAACAGTGTAAGGTAAATTATTCTTCATACAGTCCGTTTTAGCTGTTTACTGCTTCTGCAACAGCTTTGAAAGTAACAATAATGGTCAAAACGTTGTTGAGTGAATCAGGTTCTAAAACTAAACCTAATCCATCATAGCATGATTAAAATGGTGAAAAAGGTCATTTGCTTGATAGAAACAGTGAAAGTTAAAGCATTCTTCATACAGTCCGTTTTAGCTGTTTACTCCTTCTGCAAAGGGTTTGAAAGTAACAATAATGGTCAAAATGTGGTGGAGTGAATCAGGTTTTAAAACTAAACATCATCCTTCACACCATAGTGATACGGATGAAAAAAGGTCATTTGCTTGATAGAAACAGTGTAAGGTAAATCATTCTTCATACAGTCCGTTTTAGCTGTTTACTGCTTCTGCAACAGATTTGAAAGTAACAATAATGGTCAAAACGTTGTTGAGTGAATCAGGTTCTAAAACTAAACCTAATCCATCATAGCATGATTAAAATGGTGAAAAAGGTCATTTGCTTGATAGAAACAGTGTAAGGTAAATCATTCTTCATACAGTCCGTTTTAGCTGTTTTCTCCGTCTGCAAAAGCTTTGAAAGTAACAATAATGATCAAAACGTAGTGGAGTCAATACGATTCTAAAACTAAACATCATCCTTCATACCATAATGATAGGGATGAAAAAAGGTCATTTGCTTGATAGTAACAGTGAAAGTTAAAGCAATCTTGATACAGTCTGTTTTAGCTGTTTACTGCTTCTGCAACAGCTTTGAAAGTAACAATAATGGTCAAAATGTGCTTGACTGAATCAGGTTCTAAAACTAAACATCATCATTCATATCATAGTGATAGGGATGAAAAAAGGTCATTTGCTTGATAGTAACAGTGAAAGTTAAAGCATTCTTCATACAGTCCGATTTAGCTGATTTCTCCTTCTGCAAAGGCTTTGAAAGTAACAATAATGGTCAAAATGTGGTGGAGTGAATTAGTTTTTAAAACTAAACATCTTCCTTCACACCATAGTGATACGGATGAAAAAACGTAATTTGCTTGATAGTAACAGTGAAAGTTAAAGCAATCTTGATACAGTCCGTTTTAGCTGTTTACTGCTTCTGCAACAGCTTTGAAAGAAACAATAATGGTCAAAACGTTGTGGAGTGAATCAGGTTCTAAAACTAAACCTAATCCATCATACGATGACGAAAATGGTGAAAAGGTCATTTGCTTGATAGAAACAGTGTAAGCTAAAGGATTCTTTATACAGTCTGTTTTAGCTTTTTACTGCTTCTGCAACAGCTTTGAAAGTAACAATAATGGTCAAAACGTGGTTGAGTGAATCAGGTTCTAAAACTAAACATCATCCTTCATACCATAATGATAGGGATGAAAAAAGGTCATTTGCTTGATAGTAACAGTGAAAGTTAAAGCATTCTTCATACAGTCCGTTTTAGCTGTTTTCTCATTCTGCAACAGCTTTGAAAGTAACAATAATGGTCAAAATGTGCTTGACTGAATCAGGTTTTAAAACTAAACATCTTCCTTCACACCATAGTGATACGGATGAAAAAAGGTAATTTGCTTGATAGAAACAGTGTAAGGTAAATCATTCTTCATACAGTCCGATATAGCTGATTTCTCCTTCTGCAAAAGCTTTGAAAGTAACAATAATGGTCAAAACGTTGTTGAGTGAATCAGGTTCTAAAACTAAACCTAATCCATCATAGCATGATTAAAATGGTGAAAAAGGTCATTTGCTTGATAGAAACAGTGTAAGGTAAATCATTCTTCATACAGTCCGTTTTAACTTTTTTCTCCGTCTGCAAAAGCTTTGAAAGTAACAATAATGATCAAAACGTAGTGGAGTCAATACGATTCTAAAACTAAACATCATCCTTCATACCATAATGATAGGGATGAAAAAAGGTCATTTGCTTGATAGTAACAGTGAAAGTTAAAGCATTCTTCATACAGTCCGATTTAGCTGATTTCTCCTTCTGCAAAGGCTTTGAAAGTAACAATAATGGTCAAAAGGTGGTGGAGTGAATTAGTTTTTGAAACTAAACATCTTCCTTCACACCATAGTGATAGGGATGAAAAAAGGTCATTTGCTTGATAGTAACAGTGAAAGTTAAAGCATTCTTCATACAGTCCGATTTAGCTGATTTCTCCTTCTGCAAAGGCTTTGAAAGTAACAATAATGGTCAAAATGTGGTGGAGTGAATTAGTTTTTGAAACTAAACATCTTCCTTCACACCATAGTGATACGGATGAAAAAACGTAATTTGCTTGATAGTAACAGTGAAAGTTAAAGCAATCTTGATACAGTCCGTTTTAGCTGTTTACTACTTCTGCAACAGCTTTGAAAGTAACAAAAATGGTCAAAATGTGGTTGAGTGAATCAGGTTCTAAAACTAAACATCATCATTCATATCATAATGATAGGGATGAAAAAAGGTCATTTGCTTGATAGTAACAGTGAAAGTTAAAGCAATCTTGATACAGTCTGTTTTAGCTGTTTACTGCTTCTGCAACAGCTTTGAAAGTAACAATAATGGTCAAAATGTGCTTGACTGAATCAGGTTCTAAAACTAAACATCATCCTTCATACCATAATGATAGGGATGAAAAAAGGTCATTTGCTTGATAGAAACAGTGAAAGTTAAAGCATTCTTCATTCAGTCCGTTTTAGCTGTTTTCTCATTCTGCAAAAGCTTTGAAAGTAACAATAATGGTCAAAACGTAGTGGAGTGAATCAGGTTTTAAAACTAAACATCATCATTCATATCATAGTGATAGGGATGAAAAAAGGTCATTTGCTTGATAGTAACAGTGAAAGTTAAAGCATTCTTCATACAGTCCGATTTAGCTGATTTCTCCTTCTGCAAAGGCTTTGAAAGTAACAATAATGGTCAAAATGTGGTGGAGTGAATTAGGTTTTAAAACTAAACATCATCCTTCACACCATAGTGATACGGATGAAAAAAGGTCATTTGCTTGATAGAAACAGTGTAAGGTAAATCATTCTTCATACAGTCCGTTTTAGCTGTTTACTGCTTCTGCAACAGCTTTGAAAGTAACAATAATGGTCAAAACATTGTTGACTGAATCAGGTTCTAAAACTAAACCTAATCCATCATAGCATGATTAAAATGGTGAAAAAGGTCATTTGCTTGATAGAAACAGTGAAAGTTAAAGCATTCTTCATACAGTCCGTTTTAGCTGTTTACTCCTTCTGCAAAGGCTTTGAAAGTAACAATAATGGTCAAAATGTGGTGGAGTGAATCAGGTTTTAAAACTAAACATCATCCTTCACACCATAGTGATACGGATGAAAAAAGGTCATTTGCTTGATAGAAACAGTGTAAGGTAAATTATTCTTCATACAGTCCGTTTTAGCTGTTTACTGCTTCTGCAACAGCTTTGAAAGTAACAATAATGGTCAACACGTTGTTGAGTGAATCAGGTTCTAAAACTAAACCTAATCCATCATAGCATGATTAAAATGGTGAAAAAGGTCATTTGCTTGATAGAAACAGTGTAAGGTAAATCATTCTTCATACAGTCCGTTTTAGCTGTTTTCTCCGTCTGCAAAAGCTTTGAAAGTAACAATAATGATCAAAACGTAGTGGAGTCAATACGATTCTAAAACTAAACATCATCCTTCATACCATAATGATAGGGATGAAAAAAGGTCATTTGCTTGATAGTAACAGTGAAAGTTAAATCATTCTTCATACAGTCCGTTTTAGCTGTTTACTGCTTCTGCAACAGCTTTGAAAGTAACAATAATGGTCAAAACGTGGTTGAGTGAATCAGGTTCTAAAACTAAACATCATCCTTCATACCATAATGATAGGGATGAAAAAAGGTCATTTGCTTGATAGTAACAGTGAAAGTTAAAAGCATTCTTCATACAGTCCGTTTTAGCTGTTTAATCCTTCTGCAAAAGCTTTGAAAGTAACAATAATGGTCAAAACGTAGTAGAGTGAATCAGGTTCTAAAACTAAACATCATCCTCCATACCATAATGATAGGGATGAAAAAAGGTAATTTGCTTGATAGAAACAGTTTAAGCTAAAGCAATCTTGATACAGTCCGTTTTAGCTGTTCACTGCTTCTGCAACGGCTTTGAAAGTAACAATAATGGTCAAAACGTTGAGTGAATCAGGTTCTAAAACTAAACATCATCCTTCATACCATAATGATAGGGATGAAAAAAGGTCATTTGCTTGATAGTAACAGTGAAAGTTAAAGCATTCTTCATACAGTCCGTTTTAGCTGTTTTCTCATTCTGCAACAGCTTTGAAAGTAACAATAATGGTCAAAATGTGCTTGACTGAATCAGGTTTTAAAACTAAACATCTTCCTTCACACCATAGTGATACGGATGAAAAAAGGTAATTTGCTTGATAGAAACAGTGTAAGGTAAATCATTCTTCATACAGTCCGATATAGCTGATTTCTCCTTCTGCAAAAGCTTTGAAAGTAACAATAATGGTCAAAACGTTGTTGAGTGAATCAGGTTCTAAAACTAAACCTAATCCATCATAGCATGATTAAAATGGTGAAAAAGGTCATTTGCTTGATAGAAACAGTGTAAGGTAAATCATTCTTCATACAGTCCGTTTTAGCTGTTTTCTCCGTCTGCAAAAGCTTTGAAAGTAACAATAATGATCAAAACGTAGTGGAGTCAATACGATTCTAAAACTAAACATCATCCTTCATACCATAATGATAGGGATGAAAAAAGGTCATTTGCTTGATAGTAACAGTGAAAGTTAAAGCAATCTTGATACAGTCTGTTTTAGCTGTTTACTGCTTCTGCAACAGCTTTGAAAGTAACAATAATGGTCAAAATGTGCTTGACTGAATCAGGTTCTAAAACTAAACATCATCATTCATATCATAGTGATAGGGATGAAAAAAGGTCATTTGCTTGATAGTAACAGTGAAAGTTAAAGCATTCTTCATACAGTCCGATTTAGCTGATTTCTCCTTCTGCAAAGGCTTTGAAAGTAACAATAATGGTCAAAATGTGGTGGAGTGAATTAGTTTTTAAAACTAAACATCTTCCTTCACACCATAGTGATACGGATGAAAAAACGTAATTTGCTTGATAGTAACAGTGAAAGTTAAAGCAATCTTGATACAGTCCGTTTTAGCTGTTTACTGCTTCTGCAACAGCTTTGAAAGAAACAATAATGGTCAAAACGTTGTGGAGTGAATCAGGTTCTAAAACTAAACCTAATCCATCATACGATGACGAAAATGGTGAAAAGGTCATTTGCTTGATAGAAACAGTGTAAGCTAAAGGATTCTTTATACAGTCTGTTTTAGCTTTTTACTGCTTCTGCAACAGCTTTGAAAGTAACAATAATGGTCAAAACGTGGTTGAGTGAATCAGGTTCTAAAACTAAACATCATCCTTCATACCATAATGATAGGGATGAAAAAAGGTCATTTGCTTGATAGTAACAGTGAAAGTTAAAAGCATTCTTCATACAGTCCGTTTTAGCTGTTTAATCCTTCTGCAAAAGCTTTGAAAGTAACAATAATGGTCAAAACGTAGTAGAGTGAATCAGGTTCTAAAACTAAACATCATCCTCCATACCATAATGATAGGGATGAAAAAAGGTAATTTGCTTGATAGAAACAGTTTAAGCTAAAGCAATCTTGATACAGTCCGTTTTAGCTGTTCACTGCTACTGCAACGGCTTTGAAAGTAACAATAATGGTCAAAACGTTGAGTGAATCAGGTTCTAAAACTAAACATCATCCTTCATACCATAATGATAGGGATGAAAAAAGGTCATTTGCTTGATAGTAACAGTGAAAGTTAAAGCATTCTTCATACAGTCCGTTTTAGCTGTTTTCTCATTCTGCAACAGCTTTGAAAGTAACAATAATGGTCAAAATGTGCTTGACTGAATCAGGTTTTAAAACTAAACATCTTCCTTCACACCATAGTGATACGGATGAAAAAAGGTAATTTGCTTGATAGAAACAGTGTAAGGTAAATCATTCTTCATACAGTCCGATATAGCTGATTTCTCCTTCTGCAAAAGCTTTGAAAGTAACAATAATGGTCAAAACGTTGTTGAGTGAATCAGGTTCTAAAACTAAACCTAATCCATCATAGCATGATTAAAATGGTGAAAAAGGTCATTTGCTTGATAGAAACAGTGTAAGGTAAATCATTCTTCATACAGTCCGTTTTAACTTTTTTCTCCGTCTGCAAAAGCTTTGAAAGTAACAATAATGATCAAAACGTAGTGGAGTCAATACGATTCTAAAACTAAACATCATCCTTCATACCATAATGATAGGGATGAAAAAAGGTCATTTGCTTGATAGTAACAGTGAAAGTTAAAGCAATCTTGATACAGTCTGTTTTAGCTGTTTACTGCTTCTGCAACAGCTTTGAAAGTAACAATAATGGTCAAAATGTGCTTGACTGAATCAGGTTCTAAAACTAAACATCATCCTTCATACCATAATGATAGGGATGAAAAAAGGTCATTTGCTTGATAGTAACAGTGAAAGTTAAAGCATTCTTCATACAGTCCGATTTAGCTGATTTCTCCTTCTGCAAAGGCTTTGAAAGTAACAATAATGGTCAAAATGTGGTGGAGTGAATTAGTTTTTGAAACTAAACATCTTCCTTCACACCATAGTGATAGGGATGAAAAAAGGTCATTTGCTTGATAGTAACAGTGAAAGTTAAAGCATTCTTCATACAGTCCGATTTAGCTGATTTCTCCTTCTGCAAAGGCTTTGAAAGTAACAATAATGGTCAAAATGTGGTGGAGTGAAATAGTTTTTGAAACTAAACATCTTCCTTCACACCATAGTGATACGGATAAAAAAACGTAATTTGCTTGATAGTAACAGTGAAAGTTAAAGCAATCTTGATACAGTCTGTTTTAGCTGTTTACTGCTTCTGCAACAGCTTTGAAAGTAACAATAATGGTCAAAATGTGCTTGACTGAATCAGGTTCTAAAACTAAACATCATCCTTCATACCATAATGATAGGGATGAAAAAAGGTCATTTGCTTGATAGAAACAGTGAAAGTTAAAGCATTCTTCATACAGTCCGTTTTAGCTGTTTAATCCTTCTGCAAAAGCTTTGAAAGTAACAATAATGGTCAAAACGTAGTAGAGTGAATCAGGTTCTAAAACTAAACATCATCCTCCATACCATAATGATAGGGATGAAAAAAGGTAATTTGCTTGATAGAAACAGTTTAAGCTAAAGCAATCTTGATACAGTCCGTTTTAGCTGTTCACTGCTACTGCAACGGCTTTGAAAGTAACAATAATGGTCAAAACGTTGAGTGAATCAGGTTCTAAAACTAAACATCATCCTTCATACCATAATGATAGGGATGAAAAAAGGTCATTTGCTTGATAGTAACAGTGAAAGTTAAAGCATTCTTCATACAGTCCGTTTTAGCTGTTTTCTCATTCTGCAACAGCTTTGAAAGTAACAATAATGGTCAAAATGTGCTTGACTGAATCAGGTTTTAAAACTAAACATCTTCCTTCACACCATAGTGATACGGATGAAAAAAGGTAATTTGCTTGATAGAAACAGTGTAAGGTAAATCATTCTTCATACAGTCCGATATAGCTGATTTCTCCTTCTGCAAAAGCTTTGAAAGTAACAATAATGGTCAAAACGTTGTTGAGTGAATCAGGTTCTAAAACTAAACCTAATCCATCATAGCATGATTAAAATGGTGAAAAAGGTCATTTGCTTGATAGAAACAGTGTAAGGTAAATCATTCTTCATACAGTCCGTTTTAACTTTTTTCTCCGTCTGCAAAAGCTTTGAAAGTAACAATAATGATCAAAACGTAGTGGAGTCAATACGATTCTAAAACTAAACATCATCCTTCATACCATAATGATAGGGATGAAAAAAGGTCATTTGCTTGATAGTAACAGTGAAAGTTAAAGCAATCTTGATACAGTCTGTTTTAGCTGTTTACTGCTTCTGCAACAGCTTTGAAAGTAACAATAATGGTCAAAATGTGCTTGACTGAATCAGGTTCTAAAACTAAACATCATCCTTCATACCATAATGATAGGGATGAAAAAAGGTCATTTGCTTGATAGTAACAGTGAAAGTTGAAGCATTCTTCATACAGTCCGATTTAGCTGATTTCTCCTTCTGCAAAGGCTTTGAAAGTAACAATAATGGTCAAAATGTGGTGGAGTGAATTAGTTTTTGAAACTAAACATCTTCCTTCACACCATAGTGATAGGGATGAAAAAAGGTCATTTGCTTGATAGTAACAGTGAAAGTTAAAGCATTCTTCATACAGTCCGATTTAGCTGATTTCTCCTTCTGCAAAGGCTTTGAAAGTAACAATAATGGTCAAAATGTGGTGGAGTGAAATAGTTTTTGAAACTAAACATCTTCCTTCACACCATAGTGATACGGATAAAAAAACGTAATTTGCTTGATAGTAACAGTGAAAGTTAAAGCAATCTTGATACAGTCCGTTTTAGCTGTTTACTACTTCTGCAACAGCTTTGAAAGTAACAAAAATGGTCAAAATGTGGTTGAGTGAATCAGGTTCTAAAACTAAACATCATCATTCATATCATAATGATAGGGATGAAAAAAGGTCATTTGCTTGATAGTAACAGTGAAAGTTAAAGCAATCTTGATACAGTCTGTTTTAGCTGTTTACTGCTTCTGCAACAGCTTTGAAAGTAACAATAATGGTCAAAATGTGCTTGACTGAATCAGGTTCTAAAACTAAACATCATCCTTCATACCATAATGATAGGGATGAAAAAAGGTCATTTGCTTGATAGAAACAGTGAAAGTTAAAGCATTCTTCATTCAGTCCGTTTTAGCTGTTTTCTCATTCTGCAAAAGCTTTGAAAGTAACAATAATGGTCAAAACGTAGTGGAGTGAATCAGGTTTTAAAACTAAACATCATCATTCATATCATAGTGATAGGGATGAAAAAAGGTCATTTGCTTGATAGTAACAGTGAAAGTTAAAGCATTCTTCATACAGTCCGATTTAGCTGATTTCTCCTTCTGCAAAGGCTTTGAAAGTAACAATAATGGTCAAAATGTGGTGGAGTGAATTAGGTTTTAAAACTAAACATCATCCTTCACACCATAGTGATACGGATGAAAAAAGGTCATTTGCTTGATAGAAACAGTGTAAGGTAAATCATTCTTCATACAGTCCGTTTTAGCTGTTTACTGCTTCTGCAACAGCTTTGAAAGTAACAATAATGGTCAAAACATTGTTGACTGAATCAGGTTCTAAAACTAAACCTAATCCATCATAGCATGATTAAAATGGTGAAAAAGGTCATTTGCTTGATAGAAACAGTGAAAGTTAAAGCATTCTTCATACAGTCCGTTTTAGCTGTTTACTCCTTCTGCAAAGGCTTTGAAAGTAACAATAATGGTCAAAATGTGGTGGAGTGAATCAGGTTTTAAAACTAAACATCATCCTTCACACCATAGTGATACGGATGAAAAAAGGTCATTTGCTTGATAGAAACAGTGTAAGGTAAATTATTCTTCATACAGTCCGTTTTAGCTGTTTACTGCTTCTGCAACAGCTTTGAAAGTAACAATAATGGTCAACACGTTGTTGAGTGAATCAGGTTCTAAAACTAAACCTAATCCATCATAGCATGATTAAAATGGTGAAAAAGGTCATTTGCTTGATAGAAACAGTGTAAGGTAAATCATTCTTCATACAGTCCGTTTTAGCTGTTTTCTCCGTCTGCAAAAGCTTTGAAAGTAACAATAATGATCAAAACGTAGTGGAGTCAATACGATTCTAAAACTAAACATCATCCTTCATACCATAATGATAGGGATGAAAAAAGGTCATTTGCTTGATAGTAACAGTGAAAGTTAAATCATTCTTCATACAGTCCGTTTTAGCTGTTTACTGCTTCTGCAACAGCTTTGAAAGTAACAATAATGGTCAAAACGTGGTTGAGTGAATCAGGTTCTAAAACTAAACATCATCCTTCATACCATAATGATAGGGATGAAAAAAGGTCATTTGCTTGATAGTAACAGTGAAAGTTAAAAGCATTCTTCATACAGTCCGTTTTAGCTGTTTAATCCTTCTGCAAAAGCTTTGAAAGTAACAATAATGGTCAAAACGTAGTAGAGTGAATCAGGTTCTAAAACTAAACATCATCCTCCATACCATAATGATAGGGATGAAAAAAGGTAATTTGCTTGATAGAAACAGTTTAAGCTAAAGCAATCTTGATACAGTCCGTTTTAGCTGTTCACTGCTTCTGCAACGGCTTTGAAAGTAACAATAATGGTCAAAACGTTGAGTGAATCAGGTTCTAAAACTAAACATCATCCTTCATACCATAATGATAGGGATGAAAAAAGGTCATTTGCTTGATAGTAACAGTGAAAGTTAAAGCATTCTTCATACAGTCCGTTTTAGCTGTTTTCTCATTCTGCAACAGCTTTGAAAGTAACAATAATGGTCAAAATGTGCTTGACTGAATCAGGTTTTAAAACTAAACATCTTCCTTCACACCATAGTGATACGGATGAAAAAAGGTAATTTGCTTGATAGAAACAGTGTAAGGTAAATCATTCTTCATACAGTCCGATATAGCTGATTTCTCCTTCTGCAAAAGCTTTGAAAGTAACAATAATGGTCAAAACGTTGTTGAGTGAATCAGGTTCTAAAACTAAACCTAATCCATCATAGCATGATTAAAATGGTGAAAAAGGTCATTTGCTTGATAGAAACAGTGTAAGGTAAATCATTCTTCATACAGTCCGTTTTAACTTTTTTCTCCGTCTGCAAAAGCTTTGAAAGTAACAATAATGATCAAAACGTAGTGGAGTCAATACGATTCTAAAACTAAACATCATCCTTCATACCATAATGATAGGGATGAAAAAAGGTCATTTGCTTGATAGTAACAGTGAAAGTTAAAGCAATCTTGATACAGTCTGTTTTAGCTGTTTACTGCTTCTGCAACAGCTTTGAAAGTAACAATAATGGTCAAAATGTGCTTGACTGAATCAGGTTCTAAAACTAAACATCATCCTTCATACCATAATGATAGGGATGAAAAAAGGTCATTTGCTTGATAGTAACAGTGAAAGTTAAAGCATTCTTCATACAGTCCGATTTAGCTGATTTCTCCTTCTGCAAAGGCTTTGAAAGTAACAATAATGGTCAAAATGTGGTGGAGTGAATTAGTTTTTGAAACTAAACATCTTCCTTCACACCATAGTGATAGGGATGAAAAAAGGTCATTTGCTTGATAGTAACAGTGAAAGTTAAAGCATTCTTCATACAGTCCGATTTAGCTGATTTCTCCTTCTGCAAAGGCTTTGAAAGTAACAATAATGGTCAAAATGTGGTGGAGTGAATTAGTTTTTGAAACTAAACATCTTCCTTCACACCATAGTGATACGGATGAAAAAACGTAATTTGCTTGATAGTAACAGTGAAAGTTAAAGCAATCTTGATACAGTCCGTTTTAGCTGTTTACTACTTCTGCAACAGCTTTGAAAGTAACAAAAATGGTCAAAATGTGGTTGAGTGAATCAGGTTCTAAAACTAAACATCATCATTCATATCATAATGATAGGGATGAAAAAAGGTCATTTGCTTGATAGTAACAGTGAAAGTTAAAGCAATCTTGATACAGTCTGTTTTAGCTGTTTACTGCTTCTGCAACAGCTTTGAAAGTAACAATAATGGTCAAAATGTGCTTGACTGAATCAGGTTCTAAAACTAAACATCATCCTTCATACCATAATGATAGGGATGAAAAAAGGTCATTTGCTTGATAGAAACAGTGAAAGTTAAAGCATTCTTCATTCAGTCCGTTTTAGCTGTTTTCTCATTCTGCAAAAGCTTTGAAAGTAACAATAATGGTCAAAACGTAGTGGAGTGAATCAGGTTTTAAAACTAAACATCATCATTCATATCATAGTGATAGGGATGAAAAAAGGTCATTTGCTTGATAGTAACAGTGAAAGTTAAAGCATTCTTCATACAGTCCGATTTAGCTGATTTCTCCTTCTGCAAAGGCTTTGAAAGTAACAATAATGGTCAAAATGTGGTGGAGTGAATTAGGTTTTAAAACTAAACATCATCCTTCACACCATAGTGATACGGATGAAAAAAGGTCATTTGCTTGATAGAAACAGTGTAAGGTAAATCATTCTTCATACAGTCCGTTTTAGCTGTTTACTGCTTCTGCAACAGCTTTGAAAGTAACAATAATGGTCAAAACATTGTTGACTGAATCAGGTTCTAAAACTAAACCTAATCCATCATAGCATGATTAAAATGGTGAAAAAGGTCATTTGCTTGATAGAAACAGTGAAAGTTAAAGCATTCTTCATACAGTCCGTTTTAGCTGTTTACTCCTTCTGCAAAGGCTTTGAAAGTAACAATAATGGTCAAAATGTGGTGGAGTGAATCAGGTTTTAAAACTAAACATCATCCTTCACACCATAGTGATACGGATGAAAAAAGGTCATTTGCTTGATAGAAACAGTGTAAGGTAAATTATTCTTCATACAGTCCGTTTTAGCTGTTTACTGCTTCTGCAACAGCTTTGAAAGTAACAATAATGGTCAACACGTTGTTGAGTGAATCAGGTTCTAAAACTAAACCTAATCCATCATAGCATGATTAAAATGGTGAAAAAGGTCATTTGCTTGATAGAAACAGTGTAAGGTAAATCATTCTTCATACAGTCCGTTTTAGCTGTTTTCTCCGTCTGCAAAAGCTTTGAAAGTAACAATAATGATCAAAACGTAGTGGAGTCAATACGATTCTAAAACTAAACATCATCCTTCATACCATAATGATAGGGATGAAAAAAGGTCATTTGCTTGATAGTAACAGTGAAAGTTAAAGCAATCTTGATACAGTCTGTTTTAGCTGTTTACTGCTTCTGCAACAGCTTTGAAAGTAACAATAATGGTCAAAATGTGCTTGACTGAATCAGGTTCTAAAACTAAACATCATCATTCATATCATAGTGATAGGGATGAAAAAAGGTCATTTGCTTGATAGTAACAGTGAAAGTTAAAGCATTCTTCATACAGTCCGATTTAGCTGATTTCTCCTTCTGCAAAGGCTTTGAAAGTAACAAAAATGTTTAAAATGTGGTTGAGTGAATCAGGTTCTAAAACTAAACATCATCATTCATATCATAGTGATAGGGATGAAAAAAGGTCATTTGCTTGATAGAAACAGTGAAAGTTAAAGCAATCTTGATACAGTCCGTTTTAGCTGTTTACTGCTTCTGCAAGAGCTTTGAAAGAAACAATAATGGTCAAAACGTTGTGGAGTGAATCAGGTTTTAAAACTAAACATCATCATTCATATCATAGTGATAGGGATGAAAAAAGGTCATTTGCTTGATAGTAACAGTGAAAGTTAAAGCATTCTTCATACAGTCCGATTTAGCTGATTTCTCCTTCTGCAAAGGCTTTGAAAGTAACAATAATGGTCAAAATGTGGTGGAGTGAATTAGTTTTTAAAACTAAACATCATCCTTCACACCATAGTGATACGGATGAAAAAACGTAATTTGCTTGATAGTAACAGTGAAAGTTAAAGCAATCTTGATACAGTCCGTTTTAGCTGTTTACTGCTTCTGCAACAGCTTTGAAAGTAACAAAAATGGTCAAAATGTGGTTGAGTGAATCAGGTTCTAAAACTAAACATCATCATTCATATCATAGTGATAGGGATGAAAAAAGGTCATTTGCTTGATAGAAACAGTGAAAGTTAAAAGCATTCTTCATACAGTCCGTTTTAGCTGTTTAATCCTTCTGCAAAAGCTTTGAAAGTAACAATAATGGTCAAAACGTAGTAGAGTGAATCAGGTTCTAAAACTAAACATCATCCTCCATACCATAATGATAGGGATGAAAAAAGGTAATTTGCTTGATAGAAACAGTGAAAGTTAAAGCATTCTTCATACAGTCCGTTTTAGCTGTTCACTGCTTCTGCAACGGCTTTGAAAGTAACAATAATGGTCAAAACGTTGAGTGAATCAGGTTCTAAAACTAAACATCATCCTTCATACCATAATGATAGGGATGAAAAAAGGTCATTTGCTTGATAGTAACAGTGAAAGTTAAAGCATTCTTCATACAGTCCGTTTTAGCTGTTTTCTCATTCTGCAACAGCTTTGAAAGTAACAATAATGGTCAAAATGTGGTTGAGTTAATCAGGTTTTAAAACTAAACATCATCCTTCACACCATAGTGATACGGATGAAAAAAGGTCATTTGCTTAATAGAAACAGTGAAAGTTAAAGCAATCTTGATACAGTCTGTTTTAGCTGTTTACTGCTTCTGCAACAGCTTTGAAAGTAACAATAATGGTCAAAATGTGGTGGAGTGAATCAGGTTTTAAAACTAAACATCTTCCTTCACACCATAGTGATACGGATGAAAAAAGGTAATTTGCTTGATAGAAACAGTGTAAGGTAAATCATTCTTCATACAGTCCGATATAGCTGATTTCTCCTTCTGCAAAAGCTTTGAAAGTAACAATAATGGTCAAAACGTTGTTGAGTGAATCAGGTTCTAAAACTAAACCTAATCCATCATAGCATGATTAAAATGGTGAAAAAGGTCATTTGCTTGATAGAAACAGTGTAAGGTAAATCATTCTTCATACAGTCCGTTTTAGCTGTTTTCTCCGTCTGCAAAAGCTTTGAAAGTAACAATAATGGTCAAAATGTGGTGGAGTGAATTAGGTTTTAAAACTAAACATCATCCTTCACACCATAGTGATACGGATGAAAAAAGGTCATTTGCTTGATAGAAACAGTGTAAGGTAAATCATTCTTCATACAGTCCGTTTTAGCTGTTTACTGCTTCTGCAACAGCTTTGAAAGTAACAATAATGGTCAAAACATTGTTGACTGAATCAGGTTCTAAAACTAAACCTAATCCATCATAGCATGATTAAAATGGTGAAAAAGGTCATTTGCTTGATAGAAACAGTGAAAGTTAAAGCATTCTTCATACAGTCCGTTTTAGCTGTTTACTCCTTCTGCAAAGGCTTTGAAAGTAACAATAATGGTCAAAATGTGGTGGAGTGAATCAGGTTTTAAAACTAAACATCATCCTTCACACCATAGTGATACGGATGAAAAAAGGTCATTTGCTTGATAGAAACAGTGTAAGGTAAATTATTCTTCATACAGTCCGTTTTAGCTGTTTACTGCTTCTGCAACAGCTTTGAAAGTAACAATAATGGTCAAAACGTTGTTGAGTGAATCAGGTTGTAAAACTAAACCTAATCCTTAATAGCATGATTAAAATGGTGAAAAAGGTCATTTGCTTGATAGAAACAGTGAAAGTTAAAGCATTCTTCATACAGTCCGTTTTAGCTGTTTACTCCTTCTGCAAAGGGTTTGAAAGTAACAATAATGATCAAAACGTAGTGGAGTCAATACGATTCTAAAACTAAACATCATCCTTCATACCATAATGATAGGGATGAAAAAAGGTCATTTGCTTGATAGTAACAGTGAAAGTTAAAGCAATCTTGATACAGTCTGTTTTAGCTGTTTACTGCTTCTGCAACAGCTTTGAAAGTAACAATAATGGTCAAAATGTGCTTGACTGAATCAGGTTCTAAAACTAAACATCATCCTTCATACCATAATGATAGGGATGAAAAAAGGTCATTTGCTTGATAGAAACAGTGAAAGTTAAAGCATTCTTCATTTAGTCCGTTATAGCTGTTTTCTCATTCTGCAAAAGCTTTGAAAGTAACAATAATGGTCAAAATGTAGTGGAGTGAATCAGGTTTTAAAACTAAACCTCATCATTCATATCATAGTGATAGGGATGAAAAAAGGTCATTTGCTTGATAGTAACAGTGAAAGTTAAAGCATTCTTCATACAGTCCGATTTAGCTGATTTCTCCTTCTGCAAAGGCTTTGAAAGTAACAATAATGGTCAAAATGTGGTTGAGTGAATCAGGTTTTAAAACTAAACATCATCCTTCACACCATAGTGATACGGATGAAAAAAGGTCATTTGCTTAATAGAAACAGTGAAAGTTAAAGCAATCTTGATACAGTCTGTTTTAGCTGTTTACTGCTTCTGCAACAGCTTTGAAAGTAACAATAATGGTCAAAATGTGGTGGAGTGAATCAGGTTTTAAAACTAAACATCTTCCTTCACACCATAGTGATACGGATGAAAAAAGGTAATTTGCTTGATAGAAACAGTGTAAGGTAAATCATTCTTCATACAGTCCGATATAGCTGATTTCTCCTTCTGCAAAAGCTTTGAAAGTAACAATAATGGTCAAAACGTTGTTGAGTGAATCAGGTTCTAAAACTAAACCTAATCCATCATAGCATGATTAAAATGGTGAAAAAGGTCATTTGCTTGATAGAAACAGTGTAAGGTAAATCATTCTTCATACAGTCCGTTTTAGCTGTTTTCTCCGTCTGCAAAAGCTTTGAAAGTAACAATAATGGTCAAAATGTGGTGGAGTGAATTAGGTTTTAAAACTAAACATCATCCTTCACACCATAGTGATACGGATGAAAAAAGGTCATTTGCTTGATAGAAACAGTGTAAGGTAAATCATTCTTCATACAGTCCGTTTTAGCTGTTTACTGCTTCTGCAACAGCTTTGAAAGTAACAATAATGGTCAAAACATTGTTGACTGAATCAGGTTCTAAAACTAAACCTAATCCATCATAGCATGATTAAAATGGTGAAAAAGGTCATTTGCTTGATAGAAACAGTGAAAGTTAAAGCATTCTTCATACAGTCCGTTTTAGCTGTTTACTCCTTCTGCAAAGGGTTTGAAAGTAACAATAATGGTCAAAATGTGGTGGAGTGAATCAGGTTTTAAAACTAAACATCATCCTTCACACCATAGTGATACGGATGAAAAAAGGTCATTTGCTTGATAGAAACAGTGTAAGGTAAATCATTCTTCATACAGTCCGTTTTAGCTGTTTACTGCTTCTGCAACAGCTTTGAAAGTAACAATAATGGTCAAAACGTTGTTGAGTGAATCAGGTTCTAAAACTAAACCTAATCCATCATAGCATGATTAAAATGGTGAAAAAGGTCATTTGCTTGATAGAAACAGTGTAAGGTAAATCATTCTTCATACAGTCCGTTTTAGCTGTTTTCTCCGTCTGCAAAGGGTTTGAAAGTAACAATAATGGTCAAAATGTGGTGGAGTGAATCAGGTTTTAAAACTAAACATCATCCTTCACACCATAGTGATACGGATGAAAAAAGGTCATTTGCTTGATAGAAACAGTGTAAGGTAAATCATTCTTCATACAGTCCGTTTTAGCTGTTTACTGCTTCTGCAACAGCTTTGAAAGTAACAATAATGGTCAAAACGTTGTTGAGTGAATCAGGTTCTAAAACTAAACCTAATCCATCATAGCATGATTAAAATGGTGAAAAAGGTCATTTGCTTGATAGAAACAGTGTAAGGTAAATCATTCTTCATACAGTCCGTTTTAGCTGTTTTCTCCGTCTGCAAAAGCTTTGAAAGTAACAATAATGATCAAAACGTAGTGGAGTCAATACGATTCTAAAACTAAACATCATCCTTCATACCATAATGATAGGGATGAAAAAAGGTCATTTGCTTGATAGTAACAGTGAAAGTTAAAGCAATCTTGATACAGTCTGTTTTAGCTGTTTACTGCTTCTGCAACAGCTTTGAAAGTAACAATAATGGTCAAAATGTGCTTGACTGAATCAGGTTCTAAAACTAAACATCATCCTTCATACCATAATGATAGGGATGAAAAAAGGTCATTTGCTTGATAGAAACAGTGAAAGTTAAAGCATTCTTCATTCAGTCCGTTTTAGCTGTTTTCTCATTCTGCAAAAGCTTTGAAAGTAACAATAATGGTCAAAACGTAGTGGAGTGAATCAGGTTTTAAAACTAAACATCATCATTCATATCATAGTGATAGGGATGAAAAAAGGTCATTTGCTTGATAGTAACAGTGAAAGTTAAAGCATTCTTCATACAGTCCGATTTAGCTGATTTCTCCTTCTGCAAAGGCTTTGAAAGTAACAATAATGGTCAAAATGTGGTGGAGTGAATTAGTTTTTAAAACTAAACATCTTCCTTCACACCATAGTGATACGGATGAAAAAACGTAATTTGCTTGATAGTAACAGTGAAAGTTAAAGCAATCTTGATACAGTCCGTTTTAGCTGTTTACTGCTTCTGCAACAGCTTTGAAAGTAACAAAAATGGTCAAAATGTGGTTGAGTGAATCAGGTTCTAAAACTAAACATCATCATTCATATCATAGTGATAGGGATGAAAAAAGGTCATTTGCTTGATAGAAACAGTGAAAGTTAAAGCAATCTTGATACAGTCTGTTTTAGCTGTTTACTGCTTCTGCAACAGCTTTGAAAGTAACAATAATGGTCAAAATGTGCTTGACTGAATCAGGTTCTAAAACTAAACATCATCCTTCATACCATAATGATAGGGATGAAAAAAGGTCATTTGCTTGATAGAAACAGTGAAAGTTAAAGCATTCTTCATTCAGTCCGTTTTAGCTGTTTTCTCATTCTGCAAAAGCTTTGAAAGTAACAACAATGGTCAAAACGTAGTGGAGTGAATCAGGTTTTAAAACTAAACATCATCATTCATATCATAGTGATAGGGATGAAAAAAGGTCATTTGCTTGATAGTAACAGTGAAAGTTAAAGCATTCTTCATACAGTCCGATTTAGCTGATTTCTCCTTCTGCAAAGGCTTTGAAAGTAACAATAATGGTCAAAATGTGGTGGAGTGAATTAGGTTTTAAAACTAAACATCATCCTTCACACCATAGTGATACGGATAAAAAAAGGTCATTTGCTTGATAGAAACAGTGTAAGGTAAATCATTCTTCATACAGTCCGTTTTAGCTGTTTACTGCTTCTGCAACAGCTTTGAAAGTAACAATAATGGTCAAAACATTGTTGACTGAATCAGATTCTAAAACTAAACCTAATCCATCATAGCATGATTAAAATGGTGAAAAAGGTCATTTGCTTGATAGAAACAGTGAAAGTTAAAGCATTCTTCATACAGTCCGTTTTAGCTGTTTACTCCTTCTGCAAAGGCTTTGAAAGTAACAATAATGGTCAAAATGTGGTGGAGTGAATCAGGTTTTAAAACTAAACATCATCCTTCACACCATAGTGATACGGATGAAAAAAGGTCATTTGCTTGATAGAAACAGTGTAAGGTAAATTATTCTTCATACAGTCCGTTTTAGCTGTTTACTGCTTCTGCAACAGCTTTGAAAGTAACAATAATGGTCAAAATGTGGTTGAGTGAATCAGGTTTTAAAACTAAACATCTTCCTTCACACCATAGTGATACGGATGAAAAAAGGTAATTTGCTTGATAGAAACAGTGTAAGGTAAATCATTCTTCATACAGTCCGATATAGCTGATTTCTCCTTCTGCAAAAGCTTTGAAAGTAACAATAATGGTCAAAACGTTGTTGAGTGAATCAGGTTCTAAAACTAAACCTAATCCATCATAGCATGATTAAAATGGTGAAAAAGGTCATTTGCTTGATAGAAACAGTGTAAGGTAAATCATTCTTCATACAGTCCGTTTTAGCTGTTTTCTCCGTCTGCAAAAGCTTTGAAAGTAACAATAATGATCAAAACGTAGTGGAGTCAATACGATTCTAAAACTAAACATCATCCTTCATACCATAATGATAGGGATGAAAAAAGGTCATTTGCTTGATAGTAACAGTGAAAGTTAAAGCAATCTTGATACAGTCTGTTTTAGCTGTTTACTGCTTCTGCAACAGCTTTGAAAGTAACAATAATGGTCAAAATGTGCTTGACTGAATCAGGTTCTAAAACTAAACATCATCCTTCATACCATAATGATAGGGATGAAAAAAGGTCATTTACTTGATAGAAACAGTGAAAGTTAAAGCATTCTTCATTCAGTCCGTTTTAGCTGTTTTCTCATTCTGCAAAAGCTTTGAAAGTAACAATAATGGTCAAAACGTAGTGGAGTGAATCAGGTTTTAAAACTAAACATCATCATTCATATCATAGTGATAGGGATGAAAAAAGGTCATTTGCTTGATAGTAACAGTGAAAGTTAAAGCATTCTTCATACAGTCCGATTTAGCTGATTTCTCCTTCTGCAAAGGCTTTGAAAGTAACAATAATGGTCAAAATGTGGTGGAGTGAATTAGGTTTTAAAACTAAACATCATCCTTCACACCATAGTGATACGGATGAAAAAAGGTCATTTGCTTGATAGAAACAGTGTAAGGTAAATCATTCTTCATACAGTCCGTTTTAGCTGTTTACTGCTTCTGCAACAGCTTTGAAAGTAACAATAATGGTCAAAATGTGGTTGAGTGAATCAGGTTTTAAAACTAAACATCTTCCTTCACACCATAGTGATACGGATGAAAAAAGGTAATTTGCTTGATAGAAACAGTGTAAGGTAAATCATTCTTCATACAGTCTGATATAGCTGATTTCTCCTTCTGCAAAAGCTTTGAAAGTAACAATAATGGTCAAAACGTTGTTGAGTGAATCAGGTTCTAAAACTAAACCTAATCCATCATAGCATGATTAAAATGGTGAAAAAGGTCATTTGCTTGATAGAAACAGTGAAAGTTAAAGCAATCTTGATACAGTCTGTTTTAGCTGTTTACTGCTTCTGCAACAGCTTTGAAAGTAACAATAATGGTCAAAATGTGCTTGACTGAATCAGGTTCTAAAACTAAACATCATCCTTCATACCATAATGATAGGGATGAAAAAAGGTCATTTGCTTGATAGAAACAGTGAAAGTTAAAGCATTCTTCATTCAGTCCGTTTTAGCTGTTTTCTCATTCTGCAAAAGCTTTGAAAGTAACAATAATGGTCAAAACGTAGTGGAGTGAATCAGGTTTTAAAACTAAACATCATCATTCATATCATAGTGATAGGGATGAAAAAAGGTCATTTGCTTGATAGTAACAGTGAAAGTTAAAGCATTCTTCATACAGTCCGATTTAGCTGATTTCTATGAGGGGCCGTTTAGGACTTAACTACTGAGACACTCTCACACACACTATTGAGACACTCTCATACACACTACTGAGACACTCTCATACACACTATTGAGACACTCTCACACACACTACTGAGACACTCTCACACACACTACTGAGACACTCTCACACACACTACTGAGACACTCTCACACACACTACTGAGACACTCTCACACACACTATTGAGACACTCTCACACACACTACTGAGACACTCTCATACACACTATTGAGACACTCAGACAGCATCTCACTATACAATGTGAGAGAATCTCAGTATACAGTGTGAGAGCATCTCAGTATACAGTGTGAGAGCATCTCAGTATACAGTGTGAGAGAATCTCAGTATACACTGTGAGAGAATCTCAGTTACACCGGAAGGCATCTCAGTTACACCGGAAGGCGGAAGCAAAGAGCGCTGATTTTGAACAGCGTAATGCGCCAATCATACGCGCCCTTCCTTCATATGCCTTGAAGTCTGTGGTCGCCCGTCCAAGTTTATAAATACTACCATATTCAAGGGACGGAATGTCATTTTAGGACGTTTTCAGGCGAGAAATTAGGTGTTTAAGCAACATTTCTGCGGTCGGTTTGTTAACATTCAGCCATCGTAAAAAATTCCATGGAGGATGTCGGAGACGTGAGGCGTAGTTAACGGGACCATCTGATGCCCCCAGCACCGGGCGGTCAGCCTCATCTCACGCCGCAGACAGCAGCCTGTTCTCGGCCAGACTTCTGTGAAATTGACTACTTGTATTAGGGGGATGTTGGACCGTCCTGATTTGCAATGCCCTGACGCGTATTTGTCCTCCTTTTTTGGAGTTGCGCTGGGAAAACTGTCGCCCCCCCCCCCCCCCCTCTGGCCGTAACGTCCGCGCCACCCCCGCTAACCTGAAACGACTTTGACACCCCTGATTTAGAGCCTCACGAAATATTGTCCTTTTTTATGGTGTTATGGATATGGTCACCCTACATTGTATCTACTTTTCTATAGCGGAGACACATGTGGATCTTACAATAGAAATATTCATTAATTCATATTTGGATTTTAATGTATTATTTAATCGATTATTATCCTTCGCTTTGAAGCTGATGCCCTGCTGCCGGTTTCCATGACGGTCTCCCCACAAGACCTTTAATAAAGACACGATTAGTTTTATTCCACAATGATAGACAGTACAATAAGCGCGCACACTATGGATACAGTATAGTTTACGTATAGTTTATTAAGGTTATGAATTTAAACTCTGCTCGCAAAATAGCCATTAAACAAACACCAGTCTCAGATTAGAGGTTATGAACACTCATCCTAGTATTACTATCGTATATATAACCGCTACGGAAAAGTGGATCGAAGCGGAGCATTTCACGGATGTCTGGCCGAGAACAGGCTGCTGTCTGCGGCGTGAGATGAGGCTGACCGCCCGGTGCTGGGGGCATCAGATGGTCCCGTTAACTACGCCTCACGTCTCCGACATCCTCCATGGAATTTTTTACGATGGCTGAATGTTAACAAACCGACCGCAGAAATGTTGCTTAAACACCTAATTTCTCGCCTGAAAACGTCCTAAAATGACATTCCGTCCCTTGAATATGGTAGTATTTATAAACTTGGACGGGCGACCGCAGACTTCAAGGCATATGAAGGAAGGGCGTATGATTGGCGCATTGCGCTGTTCAAAATCAGCGCTCTTTGCTTCCGCCTTCCGGTGTAACTGAGATGCCTTCCGGTGTAACTGAGATTCTCTCACACTGTATACTGAGATGCTCTCACACTGTATACTGAGATTCTCTCACATTGTATAGTGAGATGCTCTCATGTTGTATAGTGAGATGCTGTCTGAGTGTCTCAATAGTGTGTATGAGAGTGTCTCAATAGTGTGTATGAGAGTGTCTCAATAGTGTGTATGAGAGTGTCTCAATAGTGCGTGTGAGAGTGTCTCAGTAGTGTGTGTGAGAGTGTCTCAGTAGTGTGTGTGAGAGTGTCTCAGTAGTGTGTGTGAGAGTGTCTCAGTAGTGTGTGTGAGAATGTCTCAGTAGTGTGTGTGAGAGTGTCTCAGTAGTGTGTGTGAGTGTTGAGTGTCTCAGTAGAGTGTGTGACAGTGTCTCAGTAGTGTGTGTGAGTGTTGAGTGTCTCAGTAGAGTGTGTGAGAGTGTCTCAGTAGTGTGTGTGAGAGTGTCTCAGTAGTGTGTGTGAGTGTGTCTCAGTAGTGTGTGTGAGTGTTGAGTGTCTCAGTAGAGTGTGTGAGAGTGTCTCAGTAGTGTGTGTGAGAGTGTCTCAGTAGTTAAGTCCTAAACGGCCCCTCATAGATTTCTCCTTCTGCAAAGGCTTTGAAAGTAACAATAATGGTCAAAATGTGGTGGAGTGAATTAGGTTTTAAAACTAAACATCATCCTTCACACCATAGTGATACGGATGAAAAAACGTAATTTGCTTGATAGTAACAGTGAAAGTTAAAGCAATCTTGATACAGTCCGTTTTAGCTGTTTACTGCTTCTGCAACAGCTTTGAAAGTAACAAAAATGGTCAAAACGTAGTAGAGTGAATCAGGTTCTAAAACTAAACATCATCCTCCATACCATAATGATAGGGATGAAAAAAGGTAATTTGCTTGATAGAAACAGTTTAAGCTAAAGCAATCTTCATACAGTCCGTTTTAGCTGTTTTCTCATTCTGCAACAGCTTTGAAAGTAACAATAATGGTCAAAATGTGGTTGAGTGAATCAGGTTTTAAAACTAAACATCATCCTTCACACCATAGTGATACGGATGAAAAAAGGTCATTTGCTTAATAGAAACAGTGAAAGTTAAAGCAATCTTGATACAGTCTGTTTTAGCTGTTTACTGCTTCTGCAACAGCTTTGAAAGTAACAATAATGGTCAAAATGTGGTGGAGTGAATCAGGTTTTAAAACTAAACATCTTCCTTCACACCATAGTGATACGGATGAAAAAAGGTAATTTGCTTGATAGAAACAGTGTAAGGTAAATCATTCTTCATACAGTCCGATATAGCTGATTTCTCCTTCTGCAAAAGCTTTGAAAGTAACAATAATGGTCAAAACGTTGTTGAGTGAATCAGGTTCTAAAACTAAACCTAATCCATCATAGCATGATTAAAATGGTGAAAAAGGTCATTTGCTTGATAGAAACAGTGTAAGGTAAATCATTCTTCATACAGTCCGTTTTAGCTGTTTTCTCCGTCTGCAAAAGCTTTGAAAGTAACAATAATGATCAAAACGTAGTGGAGTCAATACGATTCTAAAACTAAACATCATCCTTCATACCATAATGATAGGGATGAAAAAAGGTCATTTGCTTGATAGTAACAGTGAAAGTTAAAGCAATCTTGATACAGTCTGTTTTAGCTGTTTACTGCTTCTGCAACAGCTTTGAAAGTAACAATAATGGTCAAAATGTGCTTGACTGAATCAGGTTCTAAAACTAAACATCATCCTTCATACCATAATGATAGGGATGAAAAAAGGTCATTTGCTTGATAGAAACAGTGAAAGTTAAAGCATTCTTCATTCAGTCCGTTTTAGCTGTTTTCTCATTCTGCAAAAGCTTTGAAAGTAACAACAATGGTCAAAACGTAGTGGAGTGAATCAGGTTTTAAAACTAAACATCATCATTCATATCATAGTGATAGGGATGAAAAAAGGTCATTTGCTTGATAGTAACAGTGAAAGTTAAAGCATTCTTCATACAGTCCGATTTAGCTGATTTCTCCTTCTGCAAAGGCTTTGAAAGTAACAATAATGGTCAAAATGTGGTGGAGTGAATTAGGTTTTAAAACTAAACATCATCCTTCACACCATAGTGATACGGATAAAAAAAGGTCATTTGCTTGATAGAAACAGTGTAAGGTAAATCATTCTTCATACAGTCCGTTTTAGCTGTTTACTGCTTCTGCAACAGCTTTGAAAGTAACAATAATGGTCAAAACATTGTTGACTGAATCAGATTCTAAAACTAAACCTAATCCATCATAGCATGATTAAAATGGTGAAAAAGGTCATTTGCTTGATAGAAACAGTGAAAGTTAAAGCATTCTTCATACAGTCCGTTTTAGCTGTTTACTCCTTCTGCAAAGGCTTTGAAAGTAACAATAATGGTCAAAATGTGGTGGAGTGAATCAGGTTTTAAAACTAAACATCATCCTTCACACCATAGTGATACGGATGAAAAAAGGTCATTTGCTTGATAGAAACAGTGTAAGGTAAATTATTCTTCATACAGTCCGTTTTAGCTGTTTACTGCTTCTGCAACAGCTTTGAAAGTAACAATAATGGTCAAAACGTTGTTGAGTGAATCAGGTTCTAAAACTAAACCTAATCCATCATAGCATGATTAAAATGGTGAAAAAGGTCATTTGCTTGATAGAAACAGTGTAAGGTAAATCATTCTTCATACAGTCCGTTTTAGCTGTTTTCTCCGTCTGCAAAAGCTTTGAAAGTAACAATAATGATCAAAACGTAGTGGAGTCAATACGATTCTAAAACTAAACATCATCCTTCATACCATAATGATAGGGATGAAAAAAGGTCATTTGCTTGATAGTAACAGTGAAAGTTAAAGCAATCTTGATACAGTCTGTTTTAGCTGTTTACTGCTTCTGCAACAGCTTTGAAAGTAACAATAATGGTCAAAATGTGCTTGACTGAATCAGGTTCTAAAACTAAACATCATCCTTCATACCATAATGATAGGGATGAAAAAAGGTCATTTGCTTGATAGAAACAGTGAAAGTTAAAGCATTCTTCATTCAGTCCGTTTTAGCTGTTTTCTCATTCTGCAAAAGCTTTGAAAGTAACAATAATGGTCAAAACGTAGTGGAGTGAATCAGGTTTTAAAACTAAACATCATCATTCATATCATAGTGATAGGGATGAAAAAAGGTCATTTGCTTGATAGTAACAGTGAAAGTTAAAGCATTCTTCATACAGTCCGATTTAGCTGATTTCTCCTTCTGCAAAGGCTTTGAAAGTAACAATAATGGTCAAAATGTGGTGGAGTGAATTAGGTTTTAAAACTAAACATCATCCTTCACACCATAGTGATACGGATAAAAAAAGGTCATTTGCTTGATAGAAACAGTGTAAGGTAAATCATTCTTCATACAGTCCGTTTTAGCTGTTTACTGCTTCTGCAACAGCTTTGAAAGTAACAATAATGGTCAAAACATTGTTGACTGAATCAGATTCTAAAACTAAACCTAATCCATCATAGCATGATTAAAATGGTGAAAAAGGTCATTTGCTTGATAGTAACAGTGAAAGTTAAAGCAATCTTGATACAGTCTGTTTTAGCTGTTTACTGCTTCTGCAACAGCTTTGAAAGTAACAATAGTGGTCAAAATGTGCTTGACTGAATCAGGTTCTAAAACTAAACATCATCCTTCATACCATAATGATAGGGATGAAAAAAGGTCATTTGCTTGATAGAAACAGTGAAAGTTAAAGCATTCTTCATTCAGTCCGTTTTAGCTGTTTTCTCATTCTGCAAAAGCTTTGAAAGTAACAATAATGGTCAAAACGTAGTGGAGTGAATCAGGTTTTAAAACTAAACATCATCATTCATATCATAGTGATAGGGATGAAAAAAGGTCATTTGCTTGATAGTAACAGTGAAAGTTAAAGCATTCTTCATACAGTCCGATTTAGCTGATTTCTCCTTCTGCAAAGGCTTTGAAAGTAACAATAATGGTCAAAATGTGGTGGAGTGAATTAGGTTTTAAAACTAAACATCATCCTTCACACCATAGTGATACGGATGAAAAAAGGTCATTTGCTTGATAGAAACAGTGTAAGGTAAATCATTCTTCATACAGTCCGTTTTAGCTGTTTACTGCTTCTGCAACAGCTTTGAAAGTAACAATAATGGTTAAAACATTGTTGACTGAATCAGATTCTAAAACTAAACCTAATCCATCATAGCATGATTAAAATGGTGAAAAAGGTCATTTGCTTGATAGAAACAGTGTAAGGTAAATCATTCTTCATACAGTCCGTTTTAGCTGTTTACTGCTTCTGCAACAGCTTTGAAAGTAACAATAATGGTCAAAACATTGTTGACTGAATCAGATTCTAAAACTAAACCTAATCCATCATAGCATGATTAAAATGGTGAAAAAGGTCATTTGCTTGATAGAAACAGTGAAAGTTAAAGCATTCTTCATACAGTCCGTTTTAGCTGTTTACTCCTTCTGCAAAGGCTTTGAAAGTAACAATAATGGTCAAAATGTGGTGGAGTGAATCAGGTTTTAAAACTAAACATCATCCTTCACACCATAGTGATACGGATGAAAAAAGGTCATTTGCTTGATAGAAACAGTGTAAGGTAAATTATTCTTCATACAGTCCGTTTTAGCTGTTTACTGCTTCTGCAACAGCTTTGAAAGTAACAATAATGGTCAAAACGTTGTTGAGTGAATCAGGTTCTAAAACTAAACCTAATCCATCATAGCATGATTAAAATGGTGAAAAAGGTCATTTGCTTGATAGAAACAGTGTAAGGTAAATCATTCTTCATACAGTCCGTTTTAGCTGTTTTCTCCGTCTGCAAAAGCTTTGAAAGTAACAATAATGATCAAAACGTAGTGGAGTCAATACGATTCTAAAACTAAACATCATCCTTCATACCATAATGATAGGGATGAAAAAAGGTCATTTGCTTGATAGTAACAGTGAAAGTTAAAGCAATCTTGATACAGTCTGTTTTAGCTGTTTACTGCTTCTGCAACAGCTTTGAAAGTAACAATAATGGTCAAAATGTGCTTGACTGAATCAGGTTCTAAAACTAAACATCATCCTTCATACCATAATGATAGGGATGAAAAAAGGTCATTTGCTTGATAGAAACAGTGAAAGTTAAAGCATTCTTCATTCAGTCCGTTTTAGCTGTTTTCTCATTCTGCAAAAGCTTTGAAAGTAACAATAATGGTCAAAACGTAGTGGAGTGAATCAGGTTTTAAAACTAAACATCATCATTCATATCATAGTGATAGGGATGAAAAAAGGTCATTTGCTTGATAGTAACAGTGAAAGTTAAAGCATTCTTCATACAGTCCGATTTAGCTGATTTCTCCTTCTGCAAAGGCTTTGAAAGTAACAATAATGGTCAAAATGTGGTGGAGTGAATTAGGTTTTAAAACTAAACATCATCCTTCACACCATAGTGATACGGATAAAAAAAGGTCATTTGCTTGATAGAAACAGTGTAAGGTAAATCATTCTTCATACAGTCCGTTTTAGCTGTTTACTGCTTCTGCAACAGCTTTGAAAGTAACAATAATGGTCAAAACATTGTTGACTGAATCAGATTCTAAAACTAAACCTAATCCATCATAGCATGATTAAAATGGTGAAAAAGGTCATTTGCTTGATAGTAACAGTGAAAGTTAAAGCAATCTTGATACAGTCTGTTTTAGCTGTTTACTGCTTCTGCAACAGCTTTGAAAGTAACAATAGTGGTCAAAATGTGCTTGACTGAATCAGGTTCTAAAACTAAACATCATCCTTCATACCATAATGATAGGGATGAAAAAAGGTCATTTGCTTGATAGAAACAGTGAAAGTTAAAGCATTCTTCATTCAGTCCGTTTTAGCTGTTTTCTCATTCTGCAAAAGCTTTGAAAGTAACAATAATGGTCAAAACGTAGTGGAGTGAATCAGGTTTTAAAACTAAACATCATCATTCATATCATAGTGATAGGGATGAAAAAAGGTCATTTGCTTGATAGTAACAGTGAAAGTTAAAGCATTCTTCATACAGTCCGATTTAGCTGATTTCTCCTTCTGCAAAGGCTTTGAAAGTAACAATAATGGTCAAAATGTGGTGGAGTGAATTAGGTTTTAAAACTAAACATCATCCTTCACACCATAGTGATACGGATGAAAAAAGGTCATTTGCTTGATAGAAACAGTGTAAGGTAAATCATTCTTCATACAGTCCGTTTTAGCTGTTTACTGCTTCTGCAACAGCTTTGAAAGTAACAATAATGGTTAAAACATTGTTGACTGAATCAGATTCTAAAACTAAACCTAATCCATCATAGCATGATTAAAATGGTGAAAAAGGTCATTTGCTTGATAGAAACAGTGTAAGGTAAATCATTCTTCATACAGTCCGTTTTAGCTGTTTACTGCTTCTGCAACAGCTTTGAAAGTAACAATAATGGTCAAAATGTGGTTGAGTGAATCAGGTTTTAAAACTAAACATCTTCCTTCACACCATAGTGATACGGATGAAAAAAGGTAATTTGCTTGATAGAAACAGTGTAAGGTAAATCATTCTTCATACAGTCTGATATAGCTGATTTCTCCTTCTGCAAAAGCTTTGAAAGTAACAATAATGGTCAAAACGTTGTTGAGTGAATCAGGTTCTAAAACTAAACCTAATCCATCATAGCATGATTAAAATGGTGAAAAAGGTCATTTGCTTGATAGAAACAGTGAAAGTTAAAGCAATCTTGATACAGTCTGTTTTAGCTGTTTACTGCTTCTGCAACAGCTTTGAAAGTAACAATAATGGTCAAAATGTGCTTGACTGAATCAGGTTCTAAAACTAAACATCATCCTTCATACCATAATGATAGGGATGAAAAAAGGTCATTTGCTTGATAGAAACAGTGAAAGTTAAAGCATTCTTCATTCAGTCCGTTTTAGCTGTTTTCTCATTCTGCAAAAGCTTTGAAAGTAACAATAATGGTCAAAACGTAGTGGAGTGAATCAGGTTTTAAAACTAAACATCATCATTCATATCATAGTGATAGGGATGAAAAAAGGTCATTTGCTTGATAGTAACAGTGAAAGTTAAAGCATTCTTCATACAGTCCGATTTAGCTGATTTCTATGAGGGGCCGTTTAGGACTTAACTACTGAGACACTCTCACACACACTATTGAGACACTCTCATACACACTACTGAGACACTCTCATACACACTATTGAGACACTCTCACACACACTACTGAGACACTCTCACACACACTACTGAGACACTCTCACACACACTACTGAGACACTCTCACACACACTACTGAGACACTCTCACACACACTATTGAGACACTCTCACACACACTACTGAGACACTCTCATACACACTATTGAGACACTCAGACAGCATCTCACTATACAATGTGAGAGAATCTCAGTATACAGTGTGAGAGCATCTCAGTATACAGTGTGAGAGCATCTCAGTATACAGTGTGAGAGAATCTCAGTATACACTGTGAGAGAATCTCAGTTACACCGGAAGGCATCTCAGTTACACCGGAAGGCGGAAGCAAAGAGCGCTGATTTTGAACAGCGTAATGCGCCAATCATACGCGCCCTTCCTTCATATGCCTTGAAGTCTGTGGTCGCCCGTCCAAGTTTATAAATACTACCATATTCAAGGGACGGAATGTCATTTTAGGACGTTTTCAGGCGAGAAATTAGGTGTTTAAGCAACATTTCTGCGGTCGGTTTGTTAACATTCAGCCATCGTAAAAAATTCCATGGAGGATGTCGGAGACGTGAGGCGTAGTTAACGGGACCATCTGATGCCCCCAGCACCGGGCGGTCAGCCTCATCTCACGCCGCAGACAGCAGCCTGTTCTCGGCCAGACTTCTGTGAAATTGACTACTTGTATTAGGGGGATGTTGGACCGTCCTGATTTGCAATGCCCTGACGCGTATTTGTCCTCCTTTTTTGGAGTTGCGCTGGGAAAACTGTCGCCCCCCCCCCCCCCCCTCTGGCCGTAACGTCCGCGCCACCCCCGCTAACCTGAAACGACTTTGACACCCCTGATTTAGAGCCTCACGAAATATTGTCCTTTTTTATGGTGTTATGGATATGGTCACCCTACATTGTATCTACTTTTCTATAGCGGAGACACATGTGGATCTTACAATAGAAATATTCATTAATTCATATTTGGATTTTAATGTATTATTTAATCGATTATTATCCTTCGCTTTGAAGCTGATGCCCTGCTGCCGGTTTCCATGACGGTCTCCCCACAAGACCTTTAATAAAGACACGATTAGTTTTATTCCACAATGATAGACAGTACAATAAGCGCGCACACTATGGATACAGTATAGTTTACGTATAGTTTATTAAGGTTATGAATTTAAACTCTGCTCGCAAAATAGCCATTAAACAAACACCAGTCTCAGATTAGAGGTTATGAACACTCATCCTAGTATTACTATCGTATATATAACCGCTACGGAAAAGTGGATCGAAGCGGAGCATTTCACGGATGTCTGGCCGAGAACAGGCTGCTGTCTGCGGCGTGAGATGAGGCTGACCGCCCGGTGCTGGGGGCATCAGATGGTCCCGTTAACTACGCCTCACGTCTCCGACATCCTCCATGGAATTTTTTACGATGGCTGAATGTTAACAAACCGACCGCAGAAATGTTGCTTAAACACCTAATTTCTCGCCTGAAAACGTCCTAAAATGACATTCCGTCCCTTGAATATGGTAGTATTTATAAACTTGGACGGGCGACCGCAGACTTCAAGGCATATGAAGGAAGGGCGTATGATTGGCGCATTGCGCTGTTCAAAATCAGCGCTCTTTGCTTCCGCCTTCCGGTGTAACTGAGATGCCTTCCGGTGTAACTGAGATTCTCTCACACTGTATACTGAGATGCTCTCACACTGTATACTGAGATTCTCTCACATTGTATAGTGAGATGCTCTCATGTTGTATAGTGAGATGCTGTCTGAGTGTCTCAATAGTGTGTATGAGAGTGTCTCAATAGTGTGTATGAGAGTGTCTCAATAGTGTGTATGAGAGTGTCTCAATAGTGCGTGTGAGAGTGTCTCAGTAGTGTGTGTGAGAGTGTCTCAGTAGTGTGTGTGAGAGTGTCTCAGTAGTGTGTGTGAGAGTGTCTCAGTAGTGTGTGTGAGAATGTCTCAGTAGTGTGTGTGAGAGTGTCTCAGTAGTGTGTGTGAGTGTTGAGTGTCTCAGTAGAGTGTGTGACAGTGTCTCAGTAGTGTGTGTGAGTGTTGAGTGTCTCAGTAGAGTGTGTGAGAGTTTCTCAGTAGTGTGTGTGAGAGTGTCTCAGTAGTGTGTGTGAGTGTGTCTCAGTAGTGTGTGTGAGTGTTGAGTGTCTCAGTAGAGTGTGTGAGAGTGTCTCAGTAGTGTGTGTGAGAGTGTCTCAGTAGTTAAGTCCTAAACGGCCCCTCATAGATTTCTCCTTCTGCAAAGGCTTTGAAAGTAACAATAATGGTCAAAATGTGGTGGAGTGAATTAGGTTTTAAAACTAAACATCATCCTTCACACCATAGTGATACGGATGAAAAAACGTAATTTGCTTGATAGTAACAGTGAAAGTTAAAGCAATCTTGATACAGTCCGTTTTAGCTGTTTACTGCTTCTGCAACAGCTTTGAAAGTAACAAAAATGGTCAAAACGTAGTAGAGTGAATCAGGTTCTAAAACTAAACATCATCCTCCATACCATAATGATAGGGATGAAAAAAGGTAATTTGCTTGATAGAAACAGTTTAAGCTAAAGCAATCTTCATACAGTCCGTTTTAGCTGTTTTCTCATTCTGCAACAGCTTTGAAAGTAACAATAATGGTCAAAATGTGGTTGAGTGAATCAGGTTTTAAAACTAAACATCATCCTTCACACCATAGTGATACGGATGAAAAAAGGTCATTTGCTTAATAGAAACAGTGAAAGTTAAAGCAATCTTGATACAGTCTGTTTTAGCTGTTTACTGCTTCTGCAACAGCTTTGAAAGTAACAATAATGGTCAAAATGTGGTGGAGTGAATCAGGTTTTAAAACTAAACATCTTCCTTCACACCATAGTGATACGGATGAAAAAAGGTAATTTGCTTGATAGAAACAGTGTAAGGTAAATCATTCTTCATACAGTCCGATATAGCTGATTTCTCCTTCTGCAAAAGCTTTGAAAGTAACAATAATGGTCAAAACGTTGTTGAGTGAATCAGGTTCTAAAACTAAACCTAATCCATCATAGCATGATTAAAATGGTGAAAAAGGTCATTTGCTTGATAGAAACAGTGTAAGGTAAATCATTCTTCATACAGTCCGTTTTAGCTGTTTTCTCCGTCTGCAAAAGCTTTGAAAGTAACAATAATGATCAAAACGTAGTGGAGTCAATACGATTCTAAAACTAAACATCATCCTTCATACCATAATGATAGGGATGAAAAAAGGTCATTTGCTTGATAGTAACAGTGAAAGTTAAAGCAATCTTGATACAGTCTGTTTTAGCTGTTTACTGCTTCTGCAACAGCTTTGAAAGTAACAATAATGGTCAAAATGTGCTTGACTGAATCA
This sequence comes from Pungitius pungitius, assembly GCF_949316345.1. Taxonomy (NCBI): domain Eukaryota; kingdom Metazoa; phylum Chordata; class Actinopteri; order Perciformes; family Gasterosteidae; genus Pungitius; species Pungitius pungitius. The sequence goes on along the minus strand of NC_084917.1, from coordinate 16,584,046 downwards.
GGTTCTAAAACTAAACATCATCCTTCATACCATAATGATAGGGATGAAAAAAGGTCATTTGCTTGATAGAAACAGTGAAAGTTAAAGCATTCTTCATTCAGTCCGTTTTAGCTGTTTTCTCATTCTGCAAAAGCTTTGAAAGTAACAACAATGGTCAAAACGTAGTGGAGTGAATCAGGTTTTAAAACTAAACATCATCATTCATATCATAGTGATAGGGATGAAAAAAGGTCATTTGCTTGATAGTAACAGTGAAAGTTAAAGCATTCTTCATACAGTCCGATTTAGCTGATTTCTCCTTCTGCAAAGGCTTTGAAAGTAACAATAATGGTCAAAATGTGGTGGAGTGAATTAGGTTTTAAAACTAAACATCATCCTTCACACCATAGTGATACGGATAAAAAAAGGTCATTTGCTTGATAGAAACAGTGTAAGGTAAATCATTCTTCATACAGTCCGTTTTAGCTGTTTACTGCTTCTGCAACAGCTTTGAAAGTAACAATAATGGTCAAAACATTGTTGACTGAATCAGATTCTAAAACTAAACCTAATCCATCATAGCATGATTAAAATGGTGAAAAAGGTCATTTGCTTGATAGAAACAGTGAAAGTTAAAGCATTCTTCATACAGTCCGTTTTAGCTGTTTACTCCTTCTGCAAAGGCTTTGAAAGTAACAATAATGGTCAAAATGTGGTGGAGTGAATCAGGTTTTAAAACTAAACATCATCCTTCACACCATAGTGATACGGATGAAAAAAGGTCATTTGCTTGATAGAAACAGTGTAAGGTAAATTATTCTTCATACAGTCCGTTTTAGCTGTTTACTGCTTCTGCAACAGCTTTGAAAGTAACAATAATGGTCAAAACGTTGTTGAGTGAATCAGGTTCTAAAACTAAACCTAATCCATCATAGCATGATTAAAATGGTGAAAAAGGTCATTTGCTTGATAGAAACAGTGTAAGGTAAATCATTCTTCATACAGTCCGTTTTAGCTGTTTTCTCCGTCTGCAAAAGCTTTGAAAGTAACAATAATGATCAAAACGTAGTGGAGTCAATACGATTCTAAAACTAAACATCATCCTTCATACCATAATGATAGGGATGAAAAAAGGTCATTTGCTTGATAGTAACAGTGAAAGTTAAAGCAATCTTGATACAGTCTGTTTTAGCTGTTTACTGCTTCTGCAACAGCTTTGAAAGTAACAATAATGGTCAAAATGTGCTTGACTGAATCAGGTTCTAAAACTAAACATCATCCTTCATACCATAATGATAGGGATGAAAAAAGGTCATTTGCTTGATAGAAACAGTGAAAGTTAAAGCATTCTTCATTCAGTCCGTTTTAGCTGTTTTCTCATTCTGCAAAAGCTTTGAAAGTAACAATAATGGTCAAAACGTAGTGGAGTGAATCAGGTTTTAAAACTAAACATCATCATTCATATCATAGTGATAGGGATGAAAAAAGGTCATTTGCTTGATAGTAACAGTGAAAGTTAAAGCATTCTTCATACAGTCCGATTTAGCTGATTTCTCCTTCTGCAAAGGCTTTGAAAGTAACAATAATGGTCAAAATGTGGTGGAGTGAATTAGGTTTTAAAACTAAACATCATCCTTCACACCATAGTGATACGGATAAAAAAAGGTCATTTGCTTGATAGAAACAGTGTAAGGTAAATCATTCTTCATACAGTCCGTTTTAGCTGTTTACTGCTTCTGCAACAGCTTTGAAAGTAACAATAATGGTCAAAACATTGTTGACTGAATCAGATTCTAAAACTAAACCTAATCCATCATAGCATGATTAAAATGGTGAAAAAGGTCATTTGCTTGATAGTAACAGTGAAAGTTAAAGCAATCTTGATACAGTCTGTTTTAGCTGTTTACTGCTTCTGCAACAGCTTTGAAAGTAACAATAATGGTCAAAATGTGCTTGACTGAATCAGGTTCTAAAACTAAACATCATCCTTCATACCATAATGATAGGGATGAAAAAAGGTCATTTGCTTGATAGAAACAGTGAAAGTTAAAGCATTCTTCATTCAGTCCGTTTTAGCTGTTTTCTCATTCTGCAAAAGCTTTGAAAGTAACAATAATGGTCAAAACGTAGTGGAGTGAATCAGGTTTTAAAACTAAACATCATCATTCATATCATAGTGATAGGGATGAAAAAAGGTCATTTGCTTGATAGTAACAGTGAAAGTTAAAGCATTCTTCATACAGTCCGATTTAGCTGATTTCTCCTTCTGCAAAGGCTTTGAAAGTAACAATAATGGTCAAAATGTGGTGGAGTGAATTAGGTTTTAAAACTAAACATCATCCTTCACACCATAGTGATACGGATGAAAAAAGGTCATTTGCTTGATAGAAACAGTGTAAGGTAAATCATTCTTCATACAGTCCGTTTTAGCTGTTTACTGCTTCTGCAACAGCTTTGAAAGTAACAATAATGGTCAAAACATTGTTGACTGAATCAGATTCTAAAACTAAACCTAATCCATCATAGCATGATTAAAATGGTGAAAAAGGTCATTTGCTTGATAGAAACAGTGAAAGTTAAAGCATTCTTCATACAGTCCGTTTTAGCTGTTTACTCCTTCTGCAAAGGCTTTGAAAGTAACAATAATGGTCAAAATGTGGTGGAGTGAATCAGGTTTTAAAACTAAACATCATCCTTCACACCATAGTGATACGGATGAAAAAAGGTCATTTGCTTGATAGAAACAGTGTAAGGTAAATTATTCTTCATACAGTCCGTTTTAGCTGTTTACTGCTTCTGCAACAGCTTTGAAAGTAACAATAATGGTCAAAATGTGGTTGAGTGAATCAGGTTTTAAAACTAAACATCTTCCTTCACACCATAGTGATACGGATGAAAAAAGGTAATTTGCTTGATAGAAACAGTGTAAGGTAAATCATTCTTCATACAGTCCGATATAGCTGATTTCTCCTTCTGCAAAAGCTTTGAAAGTAACAATAATGGTCAAAACGTTGTTGAGTGAATCAGGTTCTAAAACTAAACCTAATCCATCATAGCATGATTAAAATGGTGAAAAAGGTCATTTGCTTGATAGAAACAGTGTAAGGTAAATCATTCTTCATACAGTCCGTTTTAGCTGTTTTCTCCGTCTGCAAAAGCTTTGAAAGTAACAATAATGATCAAAACGTAGTGGAGTCAATACGATTCTAAAACTAAACATCATCCTTCATACCATAATGATAGGGATGAAAAAAGGTCATTTGCTTGATAGTAACAGTGAAAGTTAAAGCAATCTTGATACAGTCTGTTTTAGCTGTTTACTGCTTCTGCAACAGCTTTGAAAGTAACAATAATGGTCAAAATGTGCTTGACTGAATCAGGTTCTAAAACTAAACATCATCCTTCATACCATAATGATAGGGATGAAAAAAGGTCATTTGCTTGATAGAAACAGTGAAAGTTAAAGCATTCTTCATTCAGTCCGTTTTAGCTGTTTTCTCATTCTGCAAAAGCTTTGAAAGTAACAATAATGGTCAAAACGTAGTGGAGTGAATCAGGTTTTAAAACTAAACATCATCATTCATATCATAGTGATAGGGATGAAAAAAGGTCATTTGCTTGATAGTAACAGTGAAAGTTAAAGCATTCTTCATACAGTCCGATTTAGCTGATTTCTCCTTCTGCAAAGGCTTTGAAAGTAACAATAATGGTCAAAATGTGGTGGAGTGAATTAGGTTTTAAAACTAAACATCATCCTTCACACCATAGTGATACGGATGAAAAAAGGTCATTTGCTTGATAGAAACAGTGTAAGGTAAATCATTCTTCATACAGTCCGTTTTAGCTGTTTACTGCTTCTGCAACAGCTTTGAAAGTAACAATAATGGTCAAAATGTGGTTGAGTGAATCAGGTTTTAAAACTAAACATCTTCCTTCACACCATAGTGATACGGATGAAAAAAGGTAATTTGCTTGATAGAAACAGTGTAAGGTAAATCATTCTTCATACAGTCTGATATAGCTGATTTCTCCTTCTGCAAAAGCTTTGAAAGTAACAATAATGGTCAAAACGTTGTTGAGTGAATCAGGTTCTAAAACTAAACCTAATCCATCATAGCATGATTAAAATGGTGAAAAAGGTCATTTGCTTGATAGAAACAGTGAAAGTTAAAGCAATCTTGATACAGTCTGTTTTAGCTGTTTACTGCTTCTGCAACAGCTTTGAAAGTAACAATAATGGTCAAAATGTGCTTGACTGAATCAGGTTCTAAAACTAAACATCATCCTTCATACCATAATGATAGGGATGAAAAAAGGTCATTTGCTTGATAGAAACAGTGAAAGTTAAAGCATTCTTCATTCAGTCCGTTTTAGCTGTTTTCTCATTCTGCAAAAGCTTTGAAAGTAACAATAATGGTCAAAACGTAGTGGAGTGAATCAGGTTTTAAAACTAAACATCATCATTCATATCATAGTGATAGGGATAAAAAAAGGTCATTTGCTTGATAGTAACAGTGAAAGTTAAAGCATTCTTCATACAGTCCGATTTAGCTGATTTCTATGAGGGGCCGTTTAGGACTTAACTACTGAGACACTCTCACACACACTATTGAGACACTCTCATACACACTACTGAGACACTCTCATACACACTATTGAGACACTCTCACACACACTACTGAGACACTCTCACACACACTACTGAGACACTCTCACACACACTACTGAGACACTCTCACACACACTACTGAGACACTCTCACACACACTATTGAGACACTCTCACACACACTACTGAGACACTCTCATACACACTATTGAGACACTCAGACAGCATCTCACTATACAATGTGAGAGAATCTCAGTATACAGTGTGAGAGCATCTCAGTATACAGTGTGAGAGCATCTCAGTATACAGTGTGAGAGAATCTCAGTATACACTGTGAGAGAATCTCAGTTACACCGGAAGGCATCTCAGTTACACCGGAAGGCGGAAGCAAAGAGCGCTGATTTTGAACAGCGTAATGCGCCAATCATACGCGCCCTTCCTTCATATGCCTTGAAGTCTGTGGTCGCCCGTCCAAGTTTATAAATACTACCATATTCAAGGGACGGAATGTCATTTTAGGACGTTTTCAGGCGAGAAATTAGGTGTTTAAGCAACATTTCTGCGGTCGGTTTGTTAACATTCAGCCATCGTAAAAAATTCCATGGAGGATGTCGGAGACGTGAGGCGTAGTTAACGGGACCATCTGATGCCCCCAGCACCGGGCGGTCAGCCTCATCTCACGCCGCAGACAGCAGCCTGTTCTCGGCCAGACTTCTGTGAAATTGACTACTTGTATTAGGGGGATGTTGGACCGTCCTGATTTGCAATGCCCTGACGCGTATTTGTCCTCCTTTTTTGGAGTTGCGCTGGGAAAACTGTCGCCCCCCCCCCCCCCCCCCCCCTCTGGCCGTAACGTCCGCGCCACCCCCGCTAACCTGAAACGACTTTGACACCCCTGATTTAGAGCCTCACGAAATATTGTCCTTTTTTATGGTGTTATGGATATGGTCACCCTACATTGTATCTACTTTTCTATAGCGGAGACACATGTGGATCTTACAATAGAAATATTCATTAATTCATATTTGGATTTTAATGTATTATTTAATCGATTATTGTCCTTCGCTTTGAAGCTGATGCCCTGCTGCCGGTTTCCATGACGGTCTCCCCACAAGACCTTTAATAAAGACACGATTAGTTTTATTCCACAATGATAGACAGTACAATAAGCGCGCACACTATGGATACAGTATAGTTTACGTATAGTTTATTAAGGTTATGAATTTAAACTCTGCTCGCAAAATAGCCATTAAACAAACACCAGTCTCAGATTAGAGGTTATGAACACTCATCCTAGTATTACTATCGTATATATAACCGCTACGGAAAAGTGGATCGAAGCGGAGCATTTCACGGATGTCTGGCCGAGAACAGGCTGCTGTCTGCGGCGTGAGATGAGGCTGACCGCCCGGTGCTGGGGGCATCAGATGGTCCCGTTAACTACGCCTCACGTCTCCGACATCCTCCATGGAATTTTTTACGATGGCTGAATGTTAACAAACCGACCGCAGAAATGTTGCTTAAACACCTAATTTCTCGCCTGAAAACGTCCTAAAATGACATTCCGTCCCTTGAATATGGTAGTATTTATAAACTTGGACGGGCGACCGCAGACTTCAAGGCATATGAAGGAAGGGCGTATGATTGGCGCATTGCGCTGTTCAAAATCAGCGCTCTTTGCTTCCGCCTTCCGGTGTAACTGAGATGCCTTCCGGTGTAACTGAGATTCTCTCACACTGTATACTGAGATGCTCTCACACTGTATACTGAGATTCTCTCACATTGTATAGTGAGATGCTCTCATGTTGTATAGTGAGATGCTGTCTGAGTGTCTCAATAGTGTGTATGAGAGTGTCTCAATAGTGTGTATGAGAGTGTCTCAATAGTGTGTATGAGAGTGTCTCAATAGTGCGTGTGAGAGTGTCTCAGTAGTGTGTGTGAGAGTGTCTCAGTAGTGTGTGTGAGAGTGTCTCAGTAGTGTGTGTGAGAGTGTCTCAGTAGTGTGTGTGAGAATGTCTCAGTAGTGTGTGTGAGAGTGTCTCAGTAGTGTGTGTGAGTGTTGAGTGTCTCAGTAGAGTGTGTGACAGTGTCTCAGTAGTGTGTGTGAGTGTTGAGTGTCTCAGTAGAGTGTGTGAGAGTGTCTCAGTAGTGTGTGTGAGAGTGTCTCAGTAGTGTGTGTGAGTGTGTCTCAGTAGTGTGTGTGAGTGTTGAGTGTCTCAGTAGAGTGTGTGAGAGTGTCTCAGTAGTGTGTGTGAGAGTGTCTCAGTAGTTAAGTCCTAAACGGCCCCTCATAGATTTCTCCTTCTGCAAAGGCTTTGAAAGTAACAATAATGGTCAAAATGTGGTGGAGTGAATTAGGTTTTAAAACTAAACATCATCCTTCACACCATAGTGATACGGATGAAAAAACGTAATTTGCTTGATAGTAACAGTGAAAGTTAAAGCAATCTTGATACAGTCCGTTTTAGCTGTTTACTGCTTCTGCAACAGCTTTGAAAGTAACAAAAATGGTCAAAACGTAGTAGAGTGAATCAGGTTCTAAAACTAAACATCATCCTCCATACCATAATGATAGGGATGAAAAAAGGTAATTTGCTTGATAGAAACAGTTTAAGCTAAAGCAATCTTCATACAGTCCGTTTTAGCTGTTTTCTCATTCTGCAACAGCTTTGAAAGTAACAATAATGGTCAAAATGTGGTTGAGTGAATCAGGTTTTAAAACTAAACATCATCCTTCACACCATAGTGATACGGATGAAAAAAGGTCATTTGCTTAATAGAAACAGTGAAAGTTAAAGCAATCTTGATACAGTCTGTTTTAGCTGTTTACTGCTTCTGCAACAGCTTTGAAAGTAACAATAATGGTCAAAATGTGGTGGAGTGAATCAGGTTTTAAAACTAAACATCTTCCTTCACACCATAGTGATACGGATGAAAAAAGGTAATTTGCTTGATAGAAACAGTGTAAGGTAAATCATTCTTCATACAGTCCGATATAGCTGATTTCTCCTTCTGCAAAAGCTTTGAAAGTAACAATAATGGTCAAAACGTTGTTGAGTGAATCAGGTTCTAAAACTAAACCTAATCCATCATAGCATGATTAAAATGGTGAAAAAGGTCATTTGCTTGATAGAAACAGTGTAAGGTAAATCATTCTTCATACAGTCCGTTTTAGCTGTTTTCTCCGTCTGCAAAAGCTTTGAAAGTAACAATAATGATCAAAACGTAGTGGAGTCAATACGATTCTAAAACTAAACATCATCCTTCATACCATAATGATAGGGATGAAAAAAGGTCATTTGCTTGATAGTAACAGTGAAAGTTAAAGCAATCTTGATACAGTCTGTTTTAGCTGTTTACTGCTTCTGCAACAGCTTTGAAAGTAACAATAATGGTCAAAATGTGCTTGACTGAATCAGGTTCTAAAACTAAACATCATCCTTCATACCATAATGATAGGGATGAAAAAAGGTCATTTGCTTGATAGTAACAGTGAAAGTTAAAGCATTCTTCATTCAGTCCGTTTTAGCTGTTTTCTCATTCTGCAAAAGCTTTGAAAGTAACAATAATGGTCAAAACGTAGTGGAGTGAATCAGGTTTTAAAACTAAACATCATCATTCATATCATAGTGATAGGGATGAAAAAAGGTCATTTGCTTGATAGTAACAGTGAAAGTTAAAGCATTCTTCATACAGTCCGATTTAGCTGATTTCTCCTTCTGCAAAGGCTTTGAAAGTAACAATAATGGTCAAAATGTGGTGGAGTGAATTAGGTTTTAAAACTAAACATCATCCTTCACACCATAGTGATACGGATAAAAAAAGGTCATTTGCTTGATAGAAACAGTGTAAGGTAAATCATTCTTCATACAGTCCGTTTTAGCTGTTTACTGCTTCTGCAACAGCTTTGAAAGTAACAATAATGGTCAAAACATTGTTGACTGAATCAGGTTCTAAAACTAAACCTAATCCATCATAGCATGATTAAAATGGTGAAAAAGGTCATTTGCTTGATAGAAACAGTGAAAGTTAAAGCATTCTTCATACAGTCCGTTTTAGCTGTTTACTCCTTCTGCAAAGGCTTTGAAAGTAACAATAATGGTCAAAATGTGCTTGACTGAATCAGGTTCTAAAACTAAACATCATCCTTCATACCATAATGATAGGGATGAAAAAAGGTCATTTGCTTGATAGAAACAGTGAAAGTTAAAGCATTCTTCATTCAGTCCGTTTTAGCTGTTTTCTCATTCTGCAAAAGCTTTGAAAGTAACAATAATGGTCAAAACGTAGTGGAGTGAATCAGGTTTTAAAACTAAACATCATCATTCATATCATAGTGATAGGGATGAAAAAAGGTCATTTGCTTGATAGTAACAGTGAAAGTTAAAGCATTCTTCATACAGTCCGATTTAGCTGATTTCTCCTTCTGCAAAGGCTTTGAAAGTAACAATAATGGTCAAAATGTGGTGGAGTGAATTAGGTTTTAAAACTAAACATCATCCTTCACACCATAGTGATACGGATAAAAAAAGGTCATTTGCTTGATAGAAACAGTGTAAGGTAAATCATTCTTCATACAGTCCGTTTTAGCTGTTTACTGCTTCTGCAACAGCTTTGAAAGTAACAATAATGGTCAAAACATTGTTGACTGAATCAGGTTCTAAAACTAAACCTAATCCATCATAGCATGATTAAAATGGTGAAAAAGGTCATTTGCTTGATAGAAACAGTGAAAGTTAAAGCATTCTTCATACAGTCCGTTTTAGCTGTTTACTCCTTCTGCAAAGGCTTTGAAAGTAACAATAATGGTCAAAATGTTGTGGAGTGAATCAGGTTTTAAAACTAAACATCATCCTTCACACCATAGTGATACGGATGAAAAAAGGTCATTTGCTTGATAGAAACAGTGTAAGGTAAATTATTCTTCATACAGTCCGTTTTAGCTGTTTACTGCTTCTGCAACAGCTTTGAAAGTAACAATAATGGTCAAAATGTGGTTGAGTGAATCAGGTTTTAAAACTAAACATCTTCCTTCACACCATAGTGATACGGATGAAAAAAGGTAATTTGCTTGATAGAAACAGTGTAAGGTAAATCATTCTTAATACAGTCCGATATAGCTGATTTCTCCTTCTGCAAAAGCTTTGAAAGTAACAATAATGGTCAAAACGTTGTTGAGTGAATCAGGTTCTAAAACTAAACCTAATCCATCATAGCATGATTAAAATGGTGAAAAAGGTCATTTGCTTGATAGAAACAGTGTAAGGTAAATCATTCTTCATACAGTCCGTTTTAGCTGTTTTCTCCGTCTGCAAAAGCTTTGAAAGTAACAATAATGATCAAAACGTAGTGGAGTCAATACGATTCTAAAACTAAACATCATCCTTCATACCATAATGATAGGGATGAAAAAAGGTCATTTGCTTGATAGTAACAGTGAAAGTTAAAGCAATCTTGATACAGTCTGTTTTAGCTGTTTACTGCTTCTGCAACAGCTTTGAAAGTAACAATAATGGTCAAAATGTGCTTGACTGAATCAGGTTCTAAAACTAAACATCATCCTTCATACCATAATGATAGGGATGAAAAAAGGTCATTTGCTTGATAGAAACAGTGAAAGTTAAAGCATTCTTCATTCAGTCCGTTTTAGCTGTTTTCTCATTCTGCAAAAGCTTTGAAAGTAACAATAATGGTCAAAACGTAGTGGAGTGAATCAGGTTTTAAAACTAAACATCATCATTCATATCATAGTGATAGGGATGAAAAAAGGTCATTTGCTTGATAGTAACAGTGAAAGTTAAAGCATTCTTCATACAGTCCGATTTAGCTGATTTCTCCTTCTGCAAAGGCTTTGAAAGTAACAATAATGGTCAAAATGTGGTGGAGTGAATTAGGTTTTAAAACTAAACATCATCCTTCACACCATAGTGATACGGATGAAAAAAGGTCATTTGCTTGATAGAAACAGTGTAAGGTAAATCATTCTTCATACAGTCCGTTTTAGCTGTTTACTGCTTCTGCAACAGCTTTGAAAGTAACAATAATGGTCAAAATGTGGTTGAGTGAATCAGGTTTTAAAACTAAACATCTTCCTTCACACCATAGTGATACGGATGAAAAAAGGTAATTTGCTTGATAGAAACAGTGTAAGGTAAATCATTCTTCATACAGTCTGATATAGCTGATTTCTCCTTCTGCAAAAGCTTTGAAAGTAACAATAATGGTCAAAACGTTGTTGAGTGAATCAGGTTCTAAAACTAAACCTAATCCATCATAGCATGATTAAAATGGTGAAAAAGGTCATTTGCTTGATAGAAACAGTGAAAGTTAAAGCAATCTTGATACAGTCTGTTTTAGCTGTTTACTGCTTCTGCAACAGCTTTGAAAGTAACAATAATGGTCAAAATGTGCTTGACTGAATCAGGTTCTAAAACTAAACATCATCCTTCATACCATAATGATAGGGATGAAAAAAGGTCATTTGCTTGATAGAAACAGTGAAAGTTAAAGCATTCTTCATTCAATCCGTTTTAGCTGTTTTCTCATTCTGCAAAAGCTTTGAAAGTAACAATAATGGTCAAAACGTAGTGGAGTGAATCTGGTTTTAAAACTAAACATCATCATTCATATCATAGTGATAGGGATGAAAAAAGGTCATTTGCTTGATAGTAACAGTGAAAGTTAAAGCATTCTTCATACAGTCCGATTTAGCTGATTTCTCCTTCTGCAAAGGCTTTGAAAGTAACAATAATGGTCAAAATGTGGTGGAGTGAATTAGGTTTTAAAACTAAACATCATCCTTCACACCATAGTGATACGGATGAAAAAAGGTCATTTGCTTGATAGAAACAGTGTAAGGTAAATCATTCTTCATACAGTCCGTTTTAGCTGTTTACTGCTTCTGCAACAGCTTTGAAAGTAACAATAATGGTCAAAATGTGGTTGAGTGAATCAGGTTTTAAAACTAAACATCATCCTTCACACCATAGTGATACGGATGAAAAAAGGTCATTTGCTTGATAGAAACAGTGTAAGGTAAATCATTCTTCATACAGTCCGTTTTAGCTGTTTACTGCTTCTGCAACAGCTTTGAAAGTAACAATAATGGTCAAAATGTGCTTGACTGAATCAGGTTCTAAAACTAAACATCATCCTTCATACCATAATGATACGGATGAAAAAAGGTAATTTGCTTGATAGAAACAGTGTAAGGTAAATCATTCTTCATACAGTCTGATATAGCTGATTTCTCCTTCTGCAAAAGCTTTGAAAGTAACAATAATGGTCAAAACGTTGTTGAGTGAATCAGGTTCTAAAACTAAACCTAATCCATCATAGCATGATTAAAATGGTGAAAAAGGTCATTTGCTTGATAGAAACAGTGTAAGGTAAATCATTCTTCATACAGTCCGTTTTAGCTGTTTTCTCCGTCTGCAAAAGGTTTGAAAGTAACAATAATGATCAAAACGTAGTGGAGTCAATACGATTCTAAAACTAAACATCATCCTTCATACCATAATTATAGGGATGAAAAAAGGTCATTTGCTTGATAGTAACAGTGAAAGTTAAAGCAATCTTGATACAGTCTGTTTTAGCTGTTTACTGCTTCTGCAACAGCTTTGAAAGTAACAATAATGGTCAAAATGTGCTTGACTGAATCAGGTTCTAAAACTAAACATCATCCTTCATACCATAATGATAGGGATGAAAAAAGGTCATTTGCTTGATAGAAACAGTGAAAGTTAAAGCATTCTTCATTCAGTCCGTTTTAGCTGTTTTCTCATTCTGCAAAAGCTTTGAAAGTAACAATAATGGTCAAAACGTAGTGGAGTGAATCAGGTTTTAAAACTAAACATCATCATTCATATCATAGTGATAGGGATGAAAAAAGGTCATTTGCTTGATAGTAACAGTGAAAGTTAAAGCATTCTTCATACAGTCCGATTTAGCTGATTTCTCCTTCTGCAAAGGCTTTGAAAGTAACAATAATGGTCAAAATGTGGTGGAGTGAATTAGGTTTTAAAACTAAACATCATCCTTCACACCATAGTGATACGGATAAAAAAAGGTCATTTGCTTGATAGAAACAGTGTAAGGTAAATCATTCTTCATACAGTCCGTTTTAGCTGTTTACTGCTTCTGCAACAGCTTTGAAAGTAACAATAATGGTCAAAACATTGTTGACTGAATCAGGTTCTAAAACTAAACCTAATCCATCATAGCATGATTAAAATGGTGAAAAAGGTCATTTGCTTGATAGAAACAGTGAAAGTTAAAGCATTCTTCATACAGTCCGTTTTAGCTGTTTACTCCTTCTGCAAAGGCTTTGAAAGTAACAATAATGGTCAAAATGTGGTGGAGTGAATCAGGTTTTAAAACTAAACATCATCCTTCACACCATAGTGATACGGATGAAAAAAGGTCATTTGCTTGATAGAAACAGTGTAAGGTAAATTATTCTTCATACAGTCCGTTTTAGCTGTTTACTGCTTCTGCAACAGCTTTGAAAGTAACAATAATGGTCAAAATGTGGTTGAGTGAATCAGGTTTTAAAACTAAACATCTTCCTTCACACCATAGTGATACGGATGAAAAAAGGTAATTTGCTTGATAGAAACAGTGTAAGGTAAATCATTCTTCATACAGTCCGATATAGCTGATTTCTCCTTCTGCAAAAGCTTTGAAAGTAACAATAATGGTCAAAACGTTGTTGAGTGAATCAGGTTCTAAAACTAAACCTAATCCATCATAGCATGATTAAAATGGTGAAAAAGGTCATTTGCTTGATAGAAACAGTGTAAGGTAAATCATTCTTCATACAGTCCGTTTTAGCTGTTTTCTCCGTCTGCAAAAGCTTTGAAAGTAACAATAATGATCAAAACGTAGTGGAGTCAATACGATTCTAAAACTAAACATCATCCTTCATACCATAATGATAGGGATGAAAAAAGGTCATTTGCTTGATAGTAACAGTGAAAGTTAAAGCAATCTTGATACAGTCTGTTTTAGCTGTTTACTGCTTCTGCAACAGCTTTGAAAGTAACAATAATGGTCAAAATGTGCTTGACTGAATCAGGTTCTAAAACTAAACATCATCCTTCATACCATAATGATAGGGATGAAAAAAGGTCATTTGCTTGATAGAAACAGTGAAAGTTAAAGCATTCTTCATTCAGTCCGTTTTAGCTGTTTTCTCATTCTGCAAAAGCTTTGAAAGTAACAATAATGGTCAAAACGTAGTGGAGTGAATCAGGTTTTAAAACTAAACATCATCATTCATATCATAGTGATAGGGATGAAAAAAGGTCATTTGCTTGATAGTAACAGTGAAAGTTAAAGCATTCTTCATACAGTCCGATTTAGCTGATTTCTCCTTCTGCAAAGGCTTTGAAAGTAACAATAATGGTCAAAATGTGGTGGAGTGAATTAGGTTTTAAAACTAAACATCATCCTTCACACCATAGTGATACGGATAAAAAAAAGGTCATTTGCTTGATAGAAACAGTGTAAGGTAAATCATTCTTCATACAGTCCGTTTTAGCTGTTTACTGCTTCTGCAACAGCTTTGAAAGTAACAATAATGGTCAAAACATTGTTGACTGAATCAGGTTCTAAAACTAAACCTAATCCATCATAGCATGATTAAAATGGTGAAAAAGGTCATTTGCTTGATAGAAACAGTGAAAGTTAAAGCATTCTTCATACAGTCCGTTTTAGCTGTTTTCTCATTCTGCAAAAGCTTTGAAAGTAACAATAATGGTCAAAACGTAGTGGAGTGAATCAGGTTTTAAAACTAAACATCATCATTCATATCATAGTGATAGGGATGAAAAAAGGTCATTTGCTTGATAGTAACAGTGAAAGTTAAAGCATTCTTCATACAGTCCGATTTAGCTGATTTCTCCTTCTGCAAAGGCTTTGAAAGTAACAATAATGGTCAAAATGTGGTGGAGTGAATTAGGTTTTAAAACTAAACATCATCCTTCACACCATAGTGATACGGATGAAAAAAGGTCATTTGCTTGATAGAAACAGTGTAAGGTAAATCATTCTTCATACAGTCCGTTTTAGCTGTTTACTGCTTCTGCAACAGCTTTGAAAGTAACAATAATGGTCAAAATGTGGTTGAGTGAATCAGGTTTTAAAACTAAACATCATCCTTCACACCATAGTGATACGGATGAAAAAAGGTCATTTGCTTGATAGAAACAGTGTAAGGTAAATCATTCTTCATACAGTCCGTTTTAGCTGTTTACTGCTTCTGCAACAGCTTTGAAAGTAACAATAATGGTCAAAATGTGCTTGACTGAATCAGGTTCTAAAACTAAACATCATCCTTCATACCATAATGATACGGATGAAAAAAGGTAATTTGCTTGATAGAAACAGTGTAAGGTAAATCATTCTTCATACAGTCTGATATAGCTGATTTCTCCTTCTGCAAAAGCTTTGAAAGTAACAATAATGGTCAAAACGTTGTTGAGTGAATCAGGTTCTAAAACTAAACCTAATCCATCATAGCATGATTAAAATGGTGAAAAAGGTCATTTGCTTGATAGAAACAGTGTAAGGTAAATCATTCTTCATACAGTCCGTTTTAGCTGTTTTCTCCGTCTGCAAAAGGTTTGAAAGTAACAATAATGATCAAAACGTAGTGGAGTCAATACGATTCTAAAACTAAACATCATCCTTCATACCATAATTATAGGGATGAAAAAAGGTCATTTGCTTGATAGTAACAGTGAAAGTTAAAGCAATCTTGATACAGTCTGTTTTAGCTGTTTACTGCTTCTGCAACAGCTTTGAAAGTAACAATAATGGTCAAAATGTGCTTGACTGAATCAGGTTCTAAAACTAAACATCATCCTTCATACCATAATGATAGGGATGAAAAAAGGTCATTTGCTTGATAGAAACAGTGAAAGTTAAAGCATTCTTCATTCAGTCCGTTTTAGCTGTTTTCTCATTCTGCAAAAGCTTTGAAAGTAACAATAATGGTCAAAACGTAGTGGAGTGAATCAGGTTTTAAAACTAAACATCATCATTCATATCATAGTGATAGGGATGAAAAAAGGTCATTTGCTTGATAGTAACAGTGAAAGTTAAAGCATTCTTCATACAGTCCGATTTAGCTGATTTCTCCTTCTGCAAAGGCTTTGAAAGTAACAATAATGGTCAAAATGTGGTGGAGTGAATTAGGTTTTAAAACTAAACATCATCCTTCACACCATAGTGATACGGATAAAAAAAAGGTCATTTGCTTGATAGAAACAGTGTAAGGTAAATCATTCTTCATACAGTCCGTTTTAGCTGTTTACTGCTTCTGCAACAGCTTTGAAAGTAACAATAATGGTCAAAACATTGTTGACTGAATCAGGTTCTAAAACTAAACCTAATCCATCATAGCATGATTAAAATGGTGAAAAAGGTCATTTGCTTGATAGAAACAGTGAAAGTTAAAGCATTCTTCATACAGTCCGTTTTAGCTGTTTACTCCTTCTGCAAAGGCTTTGAAAGTAACAATAATGGTCAAAATGTGGTGGAGTGAATCAGGTTTTAAAACTAAACATCATCCTTCACACCATAGTGATACGGATGAAAAAAGGTCATTTGCTTGATAGAAACAGTGTAAGGTAAATTATTCTTCATACAGTCCGTTTTAGCTGTTTACTGCTTCTGAAACAGCTTTGAAAGTAACAATAATGGTCAAAATGTGGTTGAGTGAATCAGGTTTTAAAACTAAACATCTTCCTTCACACCATAGTGATACGGATGAAAAAAGGTAATTTGCTTGATAGAAACAGTGTAAGGTAAATCATTCTTCATACAGTCCGATATAGCTGATTTCTCCTTCTGCAAAAGCTTTGAAAGTAACAATAATGGTCAAAACGTTGTTGAGTGAATCAGGTTCTAAAACTAAACCTAATCCATCATAGCATGATTAAAATGGTGAAAAAGGTCATTTGCTTGATAGAAACAGTGTAAGGTAAATCATTCTTCATACAGTCCGTTTTAGCTGTTTTCTCCGTCTGCAAAAGCTTTGAAAGTAACAATAATGATCAAAACGTAGTGGAGTCAATACGATTCTAAAACTAAACATCATCCTTCATACCATAATGATAGGGATGAAAAAAGGTCATTTGCTTGATAGTAACAGTGAAAGTTAAAGCAATCTTGATACAGTCTGTTTTAGCTGTTTACTGCTTCTGCAACAGCTTTGAAAGTAACAATAATGGTCAAAATGTGCTTGACTGAATCAGGTTCTAAAACTAAACATCATCCTTCATACCATAATGATAGGGATGAAAAAAGGTCATTTGCTTGATAGAAACAGTGAAAGTTAAAGCATTCTTCATTCAGTCCGTTTTAGCTGTTTTCTCATTCTGCAAAAGCTTTGAAAGTAACAATAATGGTCAAAACGTAGTGGAGTGAATCAGGTTTTAAAACTAAACATCATCATTCATATCATAGTGATAGGGATGAAAAAAGGTCATTTGCTTGATAGTAACAGTGAAAGTTAAAGCATTCTTCATACAGTCCGATTTAGCTGATTTCTCCTTCTGCAAAGGCTTTGAAAGTAACAATAATGGTCAAAATGTGGTGGAGTGAATTAGGTTTTAAAACTAAACATCATCCTTCACACCATAGTGATACGGATAAAAAAAAGGTCATTTGCTTGATAGAAACAGTGTAAGGTAAATCATTCTTCATACAGTCCGTTTTAGCTGTTTACTGCTTCTGCAACAGCTTTGAAAGTAACAATAATGGTCAAAACATTGTTGACTGAATCAGGTTCTAAAACTAAACCTAATCCATCATAGCATGATTAAAATGGTGAAAAAGGTCATTTGCTTGATAGAAACAGTGAAAGTTAAAGCATTCTTCATACAGTCCGTTTTAGCTGTTTACTCCTTCTGCAAAGGCTTTGAAAGTAACAATAATGGTCAAAATGTGGTGGAGTGAATCAGGTTTTAAAACTAAACATCATCCTTCACACCATAGTGATACGGATGAAAAAAGGTCATTTGCTTGATAGAAACAGTGTAAGGTAAATTATTCTTCATACAGTCCGTTTTAGCTGTTTACTGCTTCTGCAACAGCTTTGAAAGTAACAATAATGGTCAAAATGTGGTTGAGTGAATCAGGTTTTAAAACTAAACATCTTCCTTCACACCATAGTGATACGGATGAAAAAAGGTAATTTGCTTGATAGAAACAGTGTAAGGTAAATCATTCTTCATACAGTCCGATATAGCTGATTTCTCCTTCTGCAAAAGCTTTGAAAGTAACAATAATGGTCAAAACGTTGTTGAGTGAATCAGGTTCTAAAACTAAACCTAATCCATCATAGCATGATTAAAATGGTGAAAAAGGTCATTTGCTTGATAGAAACAGTGTAAGGTAAATCATTCTTCATACAGTCCGTTTTAGCTGTTTTCTCCGTCTGCAAAAGCTTTGAAAGTAACAATAATGATCAAAACGTAGTGGAGTCAATACGATTCTAAAACTAAACATCATCCTTCATACCATAATGATAGGGATGAAAAAAGGTCATTTGCTTGATAGTAACAGTGAAAGTTAAAGCAATCTTGATACAGTCTGTTTTAGCTGTTTACTGCTTCTGCAACAGCTTTGAAAGTAACAATAATGGTCAAAATGTGCTTGACTGAATCAGGTTCTAAAACTAAACATCATCCTTCATACCATAATGATAGGGATGAAAAAAGGTCATTTGCTTGATAGAAACAGTGAAAGTTAAAGCATTCTTCATTCAGTCCGTTTTAGCTGTTTTCTCATTCTGCAAAAGCTTTGAAAGTAACAATAATGGTCAAAACGTAGTGGAGTGAATCAGGTTTTAAAACTAAACATCATCATTCATATCATAGTGATAGGGATGAAAAAAGGTCATTTGCTTGATAGTAACAGTGAAAGTTAAAGCATTCTTCATACAGTCCGATTTAGCTGATTTCTCCTTCTGCAAAGGCTTTGAAAGTAACAATAATGGTCAAAATGTGGTGGAGTGAATTAGGTTTTAAAACTAAACATCATCCTTCACACCATAGTGATACGGATGAAAAAAGGTCATTTGCTTGATAGAAACAGTGTAAGGTAAATCATTCTTCATACAGTCCGTTTTAGCTGTTTACTGCTTCTGCAACAGCTTTGAAAGTAACAATAATGGTCAAAATGTGGTTGAGTGAATCAGGTTTTAAAACTAAACATCTTCCTTCACACCATAGTGATACGGATGAAAAAAGGTAATTTGCTTGATAGAAACAGTGTAAGGTAAATCATTCTTCATACAGTCTGATATAGCTGATTTCTCCTTCTGCAAAAGCTTTGAAAGTAACAATAATGGTCAAAACGTTGTTGAGTGAATCAGGTTCTAAAACTAAACCTAATCCATCATAGCATGATTAAAATGGTGAAAAAGGTCATTTGCTTGATAGAAACAGTGAAAGTTAAAGCAATCTTGATACAGTCTGTTTTAGCTGTTTACTGCTTCTGCAACAGCTTTGAAAGTAACAATAATGGTCAAAATGTGCTTGACTGAATCAGGTTCTAAAACTAAACATCATCCTTCATACCATAATGATAGGGATGAAAAAAGGTCATTTGCTTGATAGAAACAGTGAAAGTTAAAGCATTCTTCATTCAGTCCGTTTTAGCTGTTTTCTCATTCTGCAAAAGCTTTGAAAGTAACAATAATGGTCAAAACGTAGTGGAGTGAATCAGGTTTTAAAACTAAACATCATCATTCATATCATAGTGATAGGGATGAAAAAAGGTCATTTGCTTGATAGTAACAGTGAAAGTTAAAGCATTCTTCATACAGTCCGATTTAGCTGATTTCTATGAGGGGCCGTTTAGGACTTAACTACTGAGACACTCTCACACACACTATTGAGACACTCTCATACACACTACTGAGACACTCTCATACACACTATTGAGACACTCTCACACACACTACTGAGACACTCTCACACACACTACTGAGACACTCTCACACACACTACTGAGACACTCTCACACACACTACTGAGACACTCTCACACACACTATTGAGACACTCTCACACACACTACTGAGACACTCTCATACACACTATTGAGACACTCAGACAGCATCTCACTATACAATGTGAGAGAATCTCAGTATACAGTGTGAGAGCATCTCAGTATACAGTGTGAGAGCATCTCAGTATACAGTGTGAGAGAATCTCAGTATACACTGTGAGAGAATCTCAGTTACACCGGAAGGCATCTCAGTTACACCGGAAGGCGGAAGCAAAGAGCGCTGATTTTGAACAGCGTAATGCGCCAATCATACGCGCCCTTCCTTCATATGCCTTGAAGTCTGTGGTCGCCCGTCCAAGTTTATAAATACTACCATATTCAAGGGACGGAATGTCATTTTAGGACGTTTTCAGGCGAGAAATTAGGTGTTTAAGCAACATTTCTGCGGTCGGTTTGTTAACATTCAGCCATCGTAAAAAATTCCATGGAGGATGTCGGAGACGTGAGGCGTAGTTAACGGGACCATCTGATGCCCCCAGCACCGGGCGGTCAGCCTCATCTCACGCCGCAGACAGCAGCCTGTTCTCGGCCAGACTTCTGTGAAATTGACTACTTGTATTAGGGGGATGTTGGACCGTCCTGATTTGCAATGCCCTGACGCGTATTTGTCCTCCTTTTTTGGAGTTGCGCTGGGAAAACTGTCGCCCCCCCCCCCCCCCCCCTCTGGCCGTAACGTCCGCGCCACCCCCGCTAACCTGAAACGACTTTGACACCCCTGATTTAGAGCCTCACGAAATATTGTCCTTTTTTATGGTGTTATGGATATGGTCACCCTACATTGTATCTACTTTTCTATAGCGGAGACACATGTGGATCTTACAATAGAAATATTCATTAATTCATATTTGGATTTTAATGTATTATTTAATCGATTATTATCCTTCGCTTTGAAGCTGATGCCCTGCTGCCGGTTTCCATGACGGTCTCCCCACAAGACCTTTAATAAAGACACGATTAGTTTTATTCCACAATGATAGACAGTACAATAAGCGCGCACACTATGGATACAGTATAGTTTACGTATAGTTTATTAAGGTTATGAATTTAAACTCTGCTCGCAAAATAGCCATTAAACAAACACCAGTCTCAGATTAGAGGTTA
The DNA here is from genome assembly GCF_949316345.1 of Pungitius pungitius. Lineage (NCBI taxonomy): Eukaryota > Metazoa > Chordata > Actinopteri > Perciformes > Gasterosteidae > Pungitius > Pungitius pungitius. The sequence goes on along the minus strand of NC_084917.1, from coordinate 16,563,278 downwards.
TGAACACTCATCCTAGTATTACTATCGTATATATAACCGCTACGGAAAAGTGGATCGAAGCGGAGCATTTCACGGATGTCTGGCCGAGAACAGGCTGCTGTCTGCGGCGTGAGATGAGGCTGACCGCCCGGTGCTGGGGGCATCAGATGGTCCCGTTAACTACGCCTCACGTCTCCGACATCCTCCATGGAATTTTTTACGATGGCTGAATGTTAACAAACCGACCGCAGAAATGTTGCTTAAACACCTAATTTCTCGCCTGAAAACGTCCTAAAATGACATTCCGTCCCTTGAATATGGTAGTATTTATAAACTTGGACGGGCGACCGCAGACTTCAAGGCATATGAAGGAAGGGCGTATGATTGGCGCATTGCGCTGTTCAAAATCAGCGCTCTTTGCTTCCGCCTTCCGGTGTAACTGAGATGCCTTCCGGTGTAACTGAGATTCTCTCACACTGTATACTGAGATGCTCTCACACTGTATACTGAGATTCTCTCACATTGTATAGTGAGATGCTCTCATGTTGTATAGTGAGATGCTGTCTGAGTGTCTCAATAGTGTGTATGAGAGTGTCTCAATAGTGTGTATGAGAGTGTCTCAATAGTGTGTATGAGAGTGTCTCAATAGTGCGTGTGAGAGTGTCTCAGTAGTGTGTGTGAGAGTGTCTCAGTAGTGTGTGTGAGAGTGTCTCAGTAGTGTGTGTGAGAGTGTCTCAGTAGTGTGTGTGAGAATGTCTCAGTAGTGTGTGTGAGAGTGTCTCAGTAGTGTGTGTGAGTGTTGAGTGTCTCAGTAGAGTGTGTGACAGTGTCTCAGTAGTGTGTGTGAGTGTTGAGTGTCTCAGTAGAGTGTGTGAGAGTGTCTCAGTAGTGTGTGTGAGAGTGTCTCAGTAGTGTGTGTGAGTGTGTCTCAGTAGTGTGTGTGAGTGTTGAGTGTCTCAGTAGAGTGTGTGAGAGTGTCTCAGTAGTGTGTGTGAGAGTGTCTCAGTAGTTAAGTCCTAAACGGCCCCTCATAGATTTCTCCTTCTGCAAAGGCTTTGAAAGTAACAATAATGGTCAAAATGTGGTGGAGTGAATTAGGTTTTAAAACTAAACATCATCCTTCACACCATAGTGATACGGATGAAAAAACGTAATTTACTTGATAGTAACAGTGAAAGTTAAAGCAATCTTGATACAGTCCGTTTTAGCTGTTTACTGCTTCTGCAACAGCTTTGAAAGTAACAAAAATGGTCAAAACGTAGTAGAGTGAATCAGGTTCTAAAACTAAACATCATCCTCCATACCATAATGATAGGGATGAAAAAAGGTAATTTGCTTGATAGAAACAGTTTAAGCTAAAGCAATCTTCATACAGTCCGATTTAGCTGATTTCTCCTTCTGCAAAGGCTTTGAAAGTAACAATAATGGTCAAAATGTGGTGGAGTGAATTAGGTTTTAAAACTAAACATCATCCTTCACACCATAGTGATACGGATAAAAAAAAGGTCATTTGCTTGATAGAAACAGTGTAAGGTAAATCATTCTTCATACAGTCCGTTTTAGCTGTTTACTGCTTCTGCAACAGCTTTGAAAGTAACAATAATGGTCAAAACATTGTTGACTGAATCAGGTTCTAAAACTAAACCTAATCCATCATAGCATGATTAAAATGGTGAAAAAGGTCATTTGCTTGATAGAAACAGTGAAAGTTAAAGCATTCTTCATACAGTCCGTTTTAGCTGTTTACTCCTTCTGCAAAGGCTTTAAAAGTAACAATAATGGTCAAAATGTGGTGGAGTGAATCAGGTTTTAAAACTAAACATCATCCTTCACACCATAGTGATACGGATGAAAAAAGGTCATTTGCTTGATAGAAACAGTGTAAGGTAAATCATTCTTCATACAGTCCGTTTTAGCTGTTTACTGCTTCTGCAACAGCTTTGAAAGTAACAATAATGGTCAAAATGTGGTTGAGTGAATCAGGTTTTAAAACTAAACATCTTCCTTCACACCATAGTGATACGGATGAAAAAAGGTCATTTGCTTGATAGAAACAGTGTAAGGTAAATCATTCTTCATACAGTCCGATATAGCTGATTTCTCCTTCTGCAAAAGCTTTGAAAGTAACAATAATGGTCAAAACGTTGTTGAGTGAATCAAGTTCTAAAACTAAACCTAATCCATCATAGCATGATTAAAATGGTGAAAAAGGTCATTTGCTTGATAGAAACAGTGTAAGGTAAATCATTCTTCATACAGTCCGTTTTAGCTGTTTTCTCCGTCTGCAAAAGCTTTGAAAGTAACAATAATGATCAAAACGTAGTGGAGTCAATACGGTTCTAGAACTAAACATCATCCTTCATACCATAATGATAGGGATGAAAAAAGGTCATTTGCTTGATAGTAACAGTGAAAGTTAAAGCAATCTTGATACAGTCTGTTTTAGCTGTTTACTGCTTCTGCAACAGCTTTGAAAGTAACAATAATGGTCAAAATGTGCTTGACTGAATCAGGTTCTAAAACTAAACATCATCCTTCACACCATAGTGATACGGATGAAAAAACGTAATTTGCTTGATAGTAACAGTGAAAGTTAAAGCAATCTTGATACAGTCCGTTTTAGCTGTTTACTGCTTCTGCAACAGCTTTGAAAGTAACAAAAATGGTCAAAATGTGGTTGAGTGAATCAGGTTCTAAAACTAAACATCATCATTCATATCATAGTGATAGGGATGAAAAAAGGTCATTTGCTTGATAGAAACAGTGAAAGTTAAAGCAATCTTGATACAGTCCGTTTTAGCTGTTTACTGCTTCTGCAACAGCTTTGAAAGAAACAATAATGGTCAAAACGTTGTTGAGTGAATCAGGTTCTAAAACTAAACATCATCCTTCATACGATAATGATAGGGATGAAAAAAGGTAATTTGCTTGATAGAAACAGTGAAAGTTAAAGCATTCTTCATACAGTCCGTTTTAGCTGTTTACTCCTTCTGCAAAGGCTTTGAAAGTAACAATAATGGTCAAAACGTTGTTGAGTGAATCAGGTTCTAAAACTAAACCTAATCCATCATACGATGATGAAAATGGTGAAAAGGTCATTTGCCTTATAGAAACAGTGTAAGCTAAAGGATTCTTTATACAGTCCGTTTTAGCTGTTTTCTCATTCTGCAAAAGCTTTGAAAGTAACAATAATGGTCAAAACGTAGTAGAGTGAATCAGGTTCTAAAACTAAACATCATCCTTCATACCATAATGATAGGGATGAAAAAAGGTCATTTGCTTGATAGTAACAGTGAAAGTTAAAGCAATCTTGATACAGTCTGTTTTAGCTGTTTACTGCTTCTGCAACAGCTTTGAAAGTAACAATAATGGTCAAAATGTGCTTGAGTGAATCAGGTTCTAAAACTAAACATCATCCTTCACACCATAGTGATACGGATGAAAAAAGGTCATTTGCTCGATAGAAACAGTGTAAGGTAAATCATTCTTCATACAGTCCGTTTTAGCTGTTTACTCTTTCTGCAACAGCTTTGAAAGTAACAATAATGGTCAAAACGTGGTTGAGTGAATCAGGTTCTAAAACTAAACATCATCCTTCATACCATAATGATAGGGATGAAAAAAGGTCATTTGCTTGATAGTAACAGTGAAAGTTAAAAGCATTCTTCATACAGTCCGTTTTAGCTGTTTAATCCTTCTGCAAAAGCTTTAAAAGTAACAATAATGGTCAAAACGTAGTAGAGTGAATCAGGTTCTAAAACTAAACATCATCCTTCACACCATAGTGATACGGATGAAAAAAGGTCATTTGCTTGATAGAAACAGTGTAAGGTAAATCATTCTTCATACAGTCCGTTTTAGCTGTTTACTGCTTCTGCAACAGCTTTGAAAGTAACAATAATGGTCAAAACATTGTTGACTGAATCAGGTTCTAAAACTAAACCTAATCCATCATACGATGACGAAAATGGTGAAAAGGTCATTTGCTTGATAGAAACAGTGTAAGCTAAAGGATTCTTTATACAGTCTGTTTTAGCTTTTTACTGCTTCTGCAACAGCTTTGAAAGTAACAATAATGGTCAAAACGTTGTTGAGTGAATCAGGTTCTAAAACTAAACCTAATCCATCATACGATGACGAAAATGGTGAAAAGGTAATTTGCTTGATAGAAACAGTTTAAGCTAAAGCAATCTTGATACAGTCCGTTTTAGCTGTTCACTGCTTCTGCAACAGCTTTGAAAGTAACAATAATGGTCAAAACGTTGAGTGAATCAGGTTCTAAAACTAAACATCATCCTTCATACCATAATGATAGGGATGAAAAAAGGTCATTTGCTTGATAGTAACAGTGAAAGTTAAAGCAATCTTGATACAGTCTGTTTTAGCTGTTTACTGCTTCTGCAACAGCTTTGAAAGTAACAATAATGGTCAAAATGTGCTTGACTGAATCAGGTTCTAAAACTAAACATCATCCTTCATACCATAATGATAGGGATGAAAAAAGGTCATTTGCTTGATAGAAACAGTGAAAGTTAAAGCATTCTTCATTCAGTCCGTTTTAGCTGTTTTCTCATTCTGCAAAAGCTTTGAAAGTAACAATAATGGTCAAAACGTAGTGGAGTGAATCAGGTTTTAAAACTAAACATCATCATTCATATCATAGTGATAGGGATGAAAAAAGGTCATTTGCTTGATAGTAACAGTGAAAGTTAAAGCATTCTTCATACAGTCCGTTTTAGCTGTTTACTGCTTCTGCAACAGCTTTGAAAGTAACAATAATGGTCAAAATGTGGTTGAGTGAATCAGGTTTTAAAACTAAACATCTTCCTTCACACCATAGTGATACGGATGAAAAAAGGTCATTTGCTTGATAGAAACAGTGTAAGGTAAATCATTCTTCATACAGTCCGTTTTAACTGTTTACTGCTTCTGCAACAGCTTTGAAAGTAACAATAATGGTCAAAATGTGGTTGAGTGAATCAGGTTTTAAAACTAAACATCTTCCTTCACACCATAGTGATACGGATGAAAAAAGGTCATTTGCTTGATAGAAACAGTGTAAGGTAAATCATTCTTCATACAGTCCGTTTTAACTGTTTACTGCTTCTGCAACAGCTTTGAAAGTAACAATAATGGTCAAAATGTGGTTGAGTGAATCAGGTTTTAAAACTAAACATCTTCCTTCACACCATAGTGATACGGATGAAAAAAGGTCATTTGCTTGATAGAAACAGTGTAAGGTAAATCATTCTTCATACAGTCCGTTTTAACTGTTTACTGCTTCTGCAACAGCTTTGAAAGTAACAATAATGGTCAAAACGTTGTTGAGTGAATCAGGTTGTAAAACTAAACCTAATCCATCATAGCATGATTAAAATGGTGAAAAAGGTCATTTGCTTGATAGAAACAGTGAAAGTTAAAGCATTCTTCATACAGTCCGTTTTAGCTGTTTACTCCTTCTGCAAAGGCTTTGAAAGTAACAATAATGGTCGAAATGTGGTGGAGTGAATCAGGTTTTAAAACTAAACATCATCCTTCACACCATAGTGATACGGATGAAAAAAGGTCATTTGCTTGATAGAAAAAGTGTAAGGTAAATCATTCTTCATACAGTCCGTTTTAGCTGTTTACTGCTTCTGCAACAGCTTTAAAAGTAACAATAATGGTCAAAATGTGGTTGAGTGAATCAGGTTTTAAAACTAAACATCTTCCTTCACACCATAGTGATACGGATGAAAAAAGGTCATTTGCTTGATAGAAACAGTGTAAGGTAAATCATTCTTCATACAGTCCGATATAGCTGATTTCTCCTTCTGCAAAAGCTTTGAAAGTAACAATAATGGTCAAAACGTTGTTGAGTGAATCAAGTTCTAAAACTAAACATCATCCTTCATACCATAATGATAGGGATGAAAAAAGGTAATTTGCTTGATAGTAACAGTGAAAGTTAAAGCAATCTTGATACAGTCTGTTTTAGCTGTTTACTGCTTCTGCAACAGCTTTGAAAGTAACAATAATGGTCAAAATGTGCTTGAGTGAATCAGGTTCTAAAACTAAACATCATCCTTCACACCATAGTGATACGGATGAAAAAAGGTCATTTGCTTGATAGTAACAGTGAAAGTTAAAAGCATTCTTCATACAGTCCGTTTTAGCTGTTTAATCCTTCTGCAAAAGCTTTGAAAGTAACAATAATGGTCAAAACGTAGTAGAGTGAATCAGGTTCTAAAACTAAACATCATCCTCCATACCATAATGATAGGGATGAAAAAAGGTAATTTGCTTGATAGAAACAGTTTAAGCTAAAGCAATCTTGATACAGTCCGTTTTAGCTGTTCACTGCTTCTGCAACAGCTTTGAAAGTAACAATAATGGTCAAAACGTTGAGTGAATCAGGTTCTAAAACTAAACATCATCCTTCATACCATAATGATAGGGATGAAAAAAGGTCATTTGCTTGATAGTAACAGTGAAAGTTAAAGCATTCTTCATACAGTCCGTTTTAGCTGTTTTCTCATTCTGCAACAGCTTTGAAAGTAACAATAATGGTCAAAATGTGGTTGAGTGAATCAGGTTTTAAAACTAAACATCATCCTTCACACCATAGTGATACGGATGAAAAAAGGTCATTTGCTTAATAGAAACAGTGAAAGTTAAAGCAATCTTGATACAGTCTGTTTTAGCTGTTTACTGCTTCTGCAACAGCTTTGAAAGTAACAATAATGGTCAAAATGTGCTTGAGTGAATCAGGTTCTAAAACTAAACATCATCCTTCACACCATAGTGATACGGATGAAAAAAGGTCATTTGCTTGATAGAAACAGTGTAAGGTAAATCATTCTTCATACAGTCCGTTTTAGCTGTTTTCTCCGTCTGCAAAAGCTTTGAAAGTAACAATAATGATCAAAACGTAGTGGAGTCAATACGATTCTAAAACTAAACATCATCCTTCATACCATAATGATAGGGATGAAAAAAGGTCATTTGCTTGATAGTAACAGTGAAAGTTAAAGCAATCTTGATACAGTCTGTTTTAGCTGTTTACTGCTTCTGCAACAGCTTTGAAAGTAACAATAATGGTCAAAATGTGCTTGACTGAATCAGGTTCTAAAACTAAACATCATCCTTCACACCATAGTGATACGGATGAAAAAAGGTTATTTGCTTGATAGAAACAGTGTAAGGTAAATCATTCTTCATACAGTCCGTTTTAGCTGTTTACTGCTTCTGCAACAGCTTTGAAAGTAACAATAATGGTCAAAACGTTGAGTGAATCAGGTTCTAAAACTAAACATCATCCTTCATACCATAATGATAGGGATGAAAAAAGGTCATTTGCTTGATAGTAACAGTGAAAGTTAAATCATTCTTCATACAGTCCGTTTTAGCTGTTTACTGCTTCTGCAACAGCTTTGAAAGTAACAATAATGGTCAAAACATTGTTGACTGAATCAGGTTCTAAAACTAAACCTAATCCATCATAGCACAATTAAAATGGTGAAAAAGGTCATTTGCTTGATAGAAACAGTGAAAGTTAAAGCATTCTTCATACAGTCCGTTTTAGCTGTTTACTCCTTCTGCAAAGGCTTTGAAAGTAACAATAATGGTCAAAATGTGGTGGAGTGAATCAGGTTTTAAAACTAAACATCATCCTTCACACCATAGTGATACGGATGAAAAAAGGTCATTTGCTTGATAGAAACAGTGTAAGGTAAATTATTCTTCATACAGTCCGTTTTAGCTGTTTACTGCTTCTGCAACAGCTTTGAAAGTAACAATAATGGTCAAAATGTGGTTGAGTGAATCAGGTTTTAAAACTAAACATCTTCCTTCACACCATAGTGATACGGATGAAAAAAGGTCATTTGCTTGATAGAAACAGTGTAAGGTAAATCATTCTTCATACAGTCCGATATAGCTGATTTCTCCTTCTGCAAAAGCTTTGAAAGTAACAATAATGGTCAAAACGTTGTTGAGTGAATCAAGTTCTAAAACTAAACCTAATCCATCATAGCATGATTAAAATGGTGAAAAAGGTCATTTGCTTGATAGAAACAGTGTAAGGTAAATCATTCTTCATACAGTCCGTTTTAGCTGTTTTCTCCGTCTGCAAAAGCTTTGAAAGTAACAATAATGATCAAAACGTAGTGGAGTCAATACGGTTCTAAAACTAAACATCATCCTTCATACCATAATGATAGGGATGAAAAAAGGTCATTTGCTTGATAGTAACAGTGAAAGTTAAAGCAATCTTGATACAGTCTGTTTTAGCTGTTTACTGCTTCTGCAACAGCTTTGAAAGTAACAATAATGGTCAAAATGTGGTTGAGTGAATCAGGTTCTAAAACTAAACATCATCATTCATATCATAGTGATAGGGATGAAAAAAGGTCATTTGCTTGATAGAAACAGTGAAAGTTAAAGCAATCTTGATACAGTCCGTTTTAGCTGTTTACTGCTTCTGCAACAGCTTTGAAAGAAACAATAATGGTCAAAACGTTGTTGAGTGAATCAGGTTCTAAAACTAAACATCATCCTTCATACGATAATGATAGGGATGAAAAAAGGTAATTTGCTTGATAGAAACAGTGAAAGTTAAAGCATTCTTCATACAGTCCGTTTTAGCTGTTTACTCCTTCTGCAAAGGCTTTGAAAGTAACAATAATGGTCAAAACGTTGTTGAGTGAATCAGGTTCTAAAACTAAACCTAATCCATCATACGATGATGAAAATGGTGAAAAGGTCATTTGCCTTATAGAAACAGTGTAAGCTAAAGGATTCTTTATACAGTCTGTTTTAGCTGTTTACTGCTTCTGCAACAGCTTTGAAAGTAACAATAATGGTCAAAACGTTGTTGAGTGAATCAGGTTCTAAAACTAAACCTAATCCATCATACGATGACGAAAATGGTGAAAAGGTCATTTGCTTGATAGAAACAGTGTAAGCTAAAGGATTCTTTATACAGTCTGTTTTAGCTTTTTACTGCTTCTGCAACAGCTTTGAAAGTAACAATAATGGTCAAAACGTTGTTGAGTGAATCAGGTTCTAAAACTAAACCTAATCCATCATACGATGACGAAAATGGTGAAAAGGTAATTTGCTTGATAGAAACAGTTTAAGCTAAAGCAATCTTGATACAGTCCGTTTTAGCTGTTCACTGCTTCTGCAACAGCTTTGAAAGTAACAATAATGGTCAAAACGTTGAGTGAATCAGGTTCTAAAACTAAACATCATCCTTCATACCATAATTATAGGGATGAAAAAAGGTCATTTGCTTGATAGTAACAGTGAAAGTTAAAGCATTCTTCATACAGTCCGTTTTAGCTGTTTTCTCATTCTGCAACAGCTTTGAAAGTAACAATAATGGTCAAAATGTGGTTGAGTGAATCAGGTTTTAAAACTAAACATCATCCTTCACACCATAGTGATACGGATGAAAAAAGGTCATTTCCTTAATAGAAACAGTGAAAGTTAAAGCAATCTTGATACAGTCCGTTTTAGCTGTTTACTGCTTCTGCAACAGCTTTGAAAGTAACAATAATGGTCAAAATGTGCTTGACTGAATCAGGTTCTAAAACTAAACATCATCCTTCACACCATAGTGATACGGATGAAAAAAGGTAATTTGCTTGATAGTAACAGTGAAAGTTAAAGCAATCTTGATACAGTCCGTTTTAGCTGTTTACTGCTTCTGCAACAGCTTTGAAAGTAACAATAATGGTCAAAATGTGGTTGAGTGAATCAGGTTTTAAAACTAAACATCTTCCTTCACACCATAGTGATACGGATGAAAAAAGGTCATTTGCTTGATAGAAACAGTGTAACGTAAATTATTCTTCATACAGTCCGTTTTAGCTGTTTACTCCTTCTGCAACAGCTTTGAAAGTAACAATAATGGTCAAAACGTTGTTGAGTGAATCAGGTTCTAAAACTAAACCTAATCCATCATACGATGACGAAAATGGTGAAAAGGTCATTTGCTTGATAGAAACAGTGTAAGCTAAAGGATTCTTTATACAGTCTGTTTTAGCTTTTTACTGCTTCTGCAACAGCTTTGAAAGTAACAATAATGGTCAAAACGTGGTTGAGTGAATCAGGTTCTAAAACTAAACATCATCCTTCATACCATAATGATAGGGATGAAAAAAGGTCATTTGCTTGATAGTAACAGTGAAAGTTAAAAGCATTCTTCATACAGTCCGTTTTAGCTGTTTAATCCTTCTGCAAAAGCTTTGAAAGTAACAATAATGGTCAAAACGTAGTAGAGTGAATCAGGTTCTAAAACTAAACATCATCCTTCACACCATAGTGATACGGATGAAAAAAGGTCATTTGCTTGATAGAAACAGTGTAAGGTAAATCATTCTTCATACAGTCCGTTTTAGCTGTTTACTGCTTCTGCAACAGCTTTGAAAGTAACAATAATGGTCAAAACATTGTTGACTGAATCAGGTTCTAAAACTAAACCTAATCCATCATACGATGACGAAAATGGTGAAAAGGTCATTTGCTTGATAGAAACAGTGTAAGCTAAAGGATTCTTTATACAGTCTGTTTTAGCTTTTTACTGCTTCTGCAACAGCTTTGAAAGTAACAATAATGGTCAAAACGTTGTTGAGTGAATCAGGTTCTAAAACTAAACCTAATCCATCATACGATGACAAAAATGGTGAAAAGGTAATTTGCTTGATAGAAACAGTTTAAGCTAAAGCAATCTTGATACAGTCCGTTTTAGCTGTTCACTGCTTCTGCAACAGTTTTGAAAGTAACAATAATGGTCAAAACGTTGAGTGAATCAGGTTCTAAAACTAAACATCATCCTTCATACCATAATGATAGGGATGAAAAAAAGTCATTTGCTTGATAGTAACAGTGAAAGTTAAAGCAATCTTGATACAGTCTGTTTTAGCTGTTTACTGCTTCTGCAACAGCTTTGAAAGTAACAATAATGGTCAAAATGTGCTTGACTGAATCAGGTTCTAAAACTAAACATCATCCTTCATACCATAATGATAGGGATGAAAAAAGGTCATTTGCTTGATAGAAACAGTGAAAGTTAAAGCATTCTTCATTCAGTCCGTTTTAGCTGTTTTCTCATTCTGCAAAAGCTTTGAAAGTAACAATAATGGTCAAAACGTAGTGGAGTGAATCAGGTTTTAAAACTAAACATCATCATTCATATCATAGTGATAGGGATGAAAAAAGGTCATTTGCTTGATAGTAACAGTGAAAGTTAAAGCATTCTTCATACAGTCCGTTTTAGCTGTTTACTGCTTCTGCAACAGCTTTGAAAGTAACAATAATGGTCAAAATGTGGTTGAGTGAATCAGGTTTTAAAACTAAACATCTTCCTTCACACCATAGTGATACGGATGAAAAAAGGTCATTTGCTTGATAGAAACAGTGTAAGGTAAATCATTCTTCATACAGTCCGTTTTAACTGTTTACTGCTTCTGCAACAGCTTTGAAAGTAACAATAATGGTCAAAATGTGGTTGAGTGAATCAGGTTTTAAAACTAAACATCTTCCTTCACACCATAGTGATACGGATGAAAAAAGGTCATTTGCTTGATAGAAACAGTGTAAGGTAAATCATTCTTCATACAGTCCGTTTTAACTGTTTACTGCTTCTGCAACAGCTTTGAAAGTAACAATAATGGTCAAAACGTTGTTGAGTGAATCAGGTTCTAAAACTAAACCTAATCCATCATACGATGACGAAAATGGTGAAAAGGTCATTTGCTTGATAGAAACAGTGTAAGCTAAAGGATTCTTTATACAGTCTGTTTTAGCTTTTTACTGCTTCTGCAACAGCTTTGAAAGTAACAATAATGGTCAAAACGTTGTTGAGTGAATCAGGTTCTAAAACTAAACCTAATCCATCATACGATGACGAAAATGGTGAAAAGGTAATTTGCTTGATAGAAACAGTTTAAGCTAAAGCAATCTTGATACAGTCCGTTTTAGCTGTTCACTGCTTCTGCAACAGCTTTGAAAGTAACAATAATGGTCAAAACGTTGAGTGAATCAGGTTCTAAAACTAAACATCATCCTTCATACCATAATTATAGGGATGAAAAAAGGTCATTTGCTTGATAGTAACAGTGAAAGTTAAAGCATTCTTCATACAGTCCGTTTTAGCTGTTTTCTCATTCTGCAACAGCTTTGAAAGTAACAATAATGGTCAAAATGTGGTTGAGTGAATCAGGTTTTAAAACTAAACATCATCCTTCACACCATAGTGATACGGATGAAAAAAGGTCATTTCCTTAATAGAAACAGTGAAAGTTAAAGCAATCTTGATACAGTCCGTTTTAGCTGTTTACTGCTTCTGCAACAGCTTTGAAAGTAACAATAATGGTCAAAATGTGCTTGACTGAATCAGGTTCTAAAACTAAACATCATCCTTCACACCATAGTGATACGGATGAAAAAAGGTAATTTGCTTGATAGTAACAGTGAAAGTTAAAGCAATCTTGATACAGTCCGTTTTAGCTGTTTACTGCTTCTGCAACAGCTTTGAAAGTAACAATAATGGTCAAAATGTGGTTGAGTGAATCAGGTTTTAAAACTAAACATCTTCCTTCACACCATAGTGATACGGATGAAAAAAGGTCATTTGCTTGATAGAAACAGTGTAACGTAAATTATTCTTCATACAGTCCGTTTTAGCTGTTTACTCCTTCTGCAACAGCTTTGAAAGTAACAATAATGGTCAAAACGTTGTTGAGTGAATCAGGTTCTAAAACTAAACCTAATCCATCATACGATGACGAAAATGGTGAAAAGGTCATTTGCTTGATAGAAACAGTGTAAGCTAAAGGATTCTTTATACAGTCTGTTTTAGCTTTTTACTGCTTCTGCAACAGCTTTGAAAGTAACAATAATGGTCAAAACGTGGTTGAGTGAATCAGGTTCTAAAACTAAACATCATCCTTCATACCATAATGATAGGGATGAAAAAAGGTCATTTGCTTGATAGTAACAGTGAAAGTTAAAAGCATTCTTCATACAGTCCGTTTTAGCTGTTTAATCCTTCTGCAAAAGCTTTGAAAGTAACAATAATGGTCAAAACGTAGTAGAGTGAATCAGGTTCTAAAACTAAACATCATCCTTCACACCATAGTGATACGGATGAAAAAAGGTCATTTGCTTGATAGAAACAGTGTAAGGTAAATCATTCTTCATACAGTCCGTTTTAGCTGTTTACTGCTTCTGCAACAGCTTTGAAAGTAACAATAATGGTCAAAACATTGTTGACTGAATCAGGTTCTAAAACTAAACCTAATCCATCATACGATGACGAAAATGGTGAAAAGGTCATTTGCTTGATAGAAACAGTGTAAGCTAAAGGATTCTTTATACAGTCTGTTTTAGCTTTTTACTGCTTCTGCAACAGCTTTGAAAGTAACAATAATGGTCAAAACGTTGTTGAGTGAATCAGGTTCTAAAACTAAACCTAATCCATCATACGATGACAAAAATGGTGAAAAGGTAATTTGCTTGATAGAAACAGTTTAAGCTAAAGCAATCTTGATACAGTCCGTTTTAGCTGTTCACTGCTTCTGCAACAGTTTTGAAAGTAACAATAATGGTCAAAACGTTGAGTGAATCAGGTTCTAAAACTAAACATCATCCTTCATACCATAATGATAGGGATGAAAAAAAGTCATTTGCTTGATAGTAACAGTGAAAGTTAAAGCAATCTTGATACAGTCTGTTTTAGCTGTTTACTGCTTCTGCAACAGCTTTGAAAGTAACAATAATGGTCAAAATGTGCTTGACTGAATCAGGTTCTAAAACTAAACATCATCCTTCATACCATAATGATAGGGATGAAAAAAGGTCATTTGCTTGATAGAAACAGTGAAAGTTAAAGCATTCTTCATTCAGTCCGTTTTAGCTGTTTTCTCATTCTGCAAAAGCTTTGAAAGTAACAATAATGGTCAAAACGTAGTGGAGTGAATCAGGTTTTAAAACTAAACATCATCATTCATATCATAGTGATAGGGATGAAAAAAGGTCATTTGCTTGATAGTAACAGTGAAAGTTAAAGCATTCTTCATACAGTCCGTTTTAGCTGTTTACTGCTTCTGCAACAGCTTTGAAAGTAACAATAATGGTCAAAATGTGGTTGAGTGAATCAGGTTTTAAAACTAAACATCTTCCTTCACACCATAGTGATACGGATGAAAAAAGGTCATTTGCTTGATAGAAACAGTGTAAGGTAAATCATTCTTCATACAGTCCGTTTTAACTGTTTACTGCTTCTGCAACAGCTTTGAAAGTAACAATAATGGTCAAAATGTGGTTGAGTGAATCAGGTTTTAAAACTAAACATCTTCCTTCACACCATAGTGATACGGATGAAAAAAGGTCATTTGCTTGATAGAAACAGTGTAAGGTAAATCATTCTTCATACAGTCCGTTTTAACTGTTTACTGCTTCTGCAACAGCTTTGAAAGTAACAATAATGGTCAAAACGTTGTTGAGTGAATCAGGTTGTAAAACTAAACCTAATCCATCATAGCATGATTAAAATGGTGAAAAAGGTCATTTGCTTGATAGAAACAGTGAAAGTTAAAGCATTCTTCATACAGTCCGTTTTAGCTGTTTACTCCTTCTGCAAAGGCTTTGAAAGTAACAATAATGGTCGAAATGTGGTGGAGTGAATCAGGTTTTAAAACTAAACATCATCCTTCACACCATAGTGATACGGATGAAAAAAGGTCATTTGCTTGATAGAAACAGTGTAAGGTAAATCATTCTTCATACAGTCCGTTTTAGCTGTTTACTGCTTCTGCAACAGCTTTAAAAGTAACAATAATGGTCAAAATGTGGTTGAGTGAATCAGGTTTTAAAACTAAACATCTTCCTTCACACCATAGTGATACGGATGAAAAAAGGTCATTTGCTTGATAGAAACAGTGTAAGGTAAATCATTCTTCATACAGTCCGATATAGCTGATTTCTCCTTCTGCAAAAGCTTTGAAAGTAACAATAATGGTCAAAACGTTGTTGAGTGAATCAAGTTCTAAAACTAAACATCATCCTTCATACCATAATGATAGGGATGAAAAAAGGTAATTTGCTTGATAGTAACAGTGAAAGTTAAAGCAATCTTGATACAGTCTGTTTTAGCTGTTTACTGCTTCTGCAACAGCTTTGAAAGTAACAATAATGGTCAAAATGTGCTTGAGTGAATCAGGTTCTAAAACTAAACATCATCCTTCACACCATAGTGATACGGATGAAAAAAGGTCATTTGCTTGATAGTAACAGTGAAAGTTAAAAGCATTCTTCATACAGTCCGTTTTAGCTGTTTAATCCTTCTGCAAAAGCTTTGAAAGTAACAATAATGGTCAAAACGTAGTAGAGTGAATCAGGTTCTAAAACTAAACATCATCCTCCATACCATAATGATAGGGATGAAAAAAGGTAATTTGCTTGATAGAAACAGTTTAAGCTAAAGCAATCTTGATACAGTCCGTTTTAGCTGTTCACTGCTTCTGCAACAGCTTTGAAAGTAACAATAATGGTCAAAACGTTGAGTGAATCAGGTTCTAAAACTAAACATCATCCTTCATACCATAATGATAGGGATGAAAAAAGGTCATTTGCTTGATAGTAACAGTGAAAGTTAAAGCATTCTTCATACAGTCCGTTTTAGCTGTTTACTGCTTCTGCAACAGCTTTGAAAGTAACAATAATGGTCAAAATGTGCTTGACTGAATCAGGTTCTAAAACTAAACATCATCCTTCACACCATAGTGATACGGATGAAAAAAGGTAATTTGCTTGATAGTAACAGTGAAAGTTAAAGCAATCTTGATACAGTCCGTTTTAGCTGTTTACTGCTTCTGCAACAGCTTTGAAAGTAACAAAAATGGTCAAAATGTGGTTGAGTGAATCAGGTTCTAAAACTAAACATCATCATTCATATCATAGTGATAGGGATGAAAAAAGGTCATTTGCTTGATAGAAACAGTGAAAGTTAAAGCATTCTTCATTCAGTCCGTTTTAGCTGTTTTCTAATTCTGCAAAAGCTTTGAAAGTAACAATAATGGTCAAAACGTAGTGGAGTGAATCAGGTTTTAAAACTAAACATCATCATTCATATCATAGTGATAGGGATGAAAAAAGGTCATTTGCTTGATAGAAACAGTGAAAGTTAAAGCATTCTTCATACAGTCCGATTTAGCTGATTTCTCCTTCTGCAAAAGCTTTGAAAGTAACAATAATGGTCAAAACATTGTTGACTGAATCAGGTTCTAAAACTAAACCTAATCCATCATAGCATGATTAAAATGGTGAAAAAGGTCATTTGCTTGATAGAAACAGTGAAAGTTAAAGCATTCTTCATACAGTCCGTTTTAGCTGTTTACTCCTTCTGCAAAGGCTTTGAAAGTAACAATAATGGTCAAAATGTGGTGGAGTGAATCAGGTTTTAAAACTAAACATCATCCTTCACACCATAGTGATACGGATGAAAAAAGGTCATTTGCTTGATAGAAACAGTGTAAGGTAAATCATTCTTCATACAGTCCGTTTTAGCTGTTTACTGCTTCTGCAACAGCTTTGAAAGTAACAATAATGGTCAAAACGTTGTTGAGTGAATCAGGTTCTAAAACCAAACCTAATCCATCATACGATGACGAAAATGGTGAAAAGGTCATTTGCTTGATAGAAACAGTGTAAGCTAAAGGATTCTTCATACAGTCCGTTTTAGCTGTTTACTCCTTCTGCAACAGCTTTGAAAGTAACAATAATGGTCAAAACGTTGTTGAGTGAATCAGGTTCTAAAACTAAACATCATCCTTCATACCATAATGATAGGGATGAAAAAGGGTAATTTGCTTGATAGAAACAGTTTAAGCTAAAGCAATCTTGATACAGTCCGTTTTAGCTGTTTACTGCTTCTGCAACAGCTTTGAAAGTAACAATAATGGTCAAAATGTGGTGGAGTGAATCAGGTTTTAAAACTAAACATCTTCCTTCACACCATAGTGATACGGATGAAAAAAGGTCATTTGCTTGATAGAAACAGTGTAACGTAAATTATTCTTCATACAGTCCGTTTTAGCTGTTTACTCCTTCTGCAACAGCTTTGAAAGTAACAATAATGGTCAAAACGTTGTTGAGTGAATCAGGTTCTAAAACTAAACCTAATCCATCATACGATGACGAAAATGGTGAAAAGGTCATTTGCTTGATAGAAACAGTGTAAGCTAAAGGATTCTTTATACAGTCTGTTTTAGCTTTTTACTGCTTCTGCAACAGCTTTGAAAGTAACAATAATGGTCAAAACGTGGTTGAGTGAATCAGGTTCTAAAACTAAACATCATCCTTCATACCATAATGATAGGGATGAAAAAAGGTCATTTGCTTGATAGTAACAGTGAAAGTTAAAAGCATTCTTCATACAGTCCGTTTTAGCTGTTTAATCCTTCTGCAAAAGCTTTGAAAGTAACAATAATGGTCAAAACGTAGTAGAGTGAATCAGGTTCTAAAACTAAACATCATCCTTCACACCATAGTGATACGGATGAAAAAAGGTCATTTGCTTGATAGAAACAGTGTAAGGTAAATCATTCTTCATACAGTCCGTTTTAGCTGTTTACTGCTTCTGCAACAGCTTTGAAAGTAACAATAATGGTCAAAACATTGTTGACTGAATCAGGTTCTAAAACTAAACCTAATCCATCATACGATGACGAAAATGGTGAAAAGGTCATTTGCTTGATAGAAACAGTGTAAGCTAAAGGATTCTTTATACAGTCTGTTTTAGCTTTTTACTGCTTCTGCAACAGCTTTGAAAGTAACAATAATGGTCAAAACGTTGTTGAGTGAATCAGGTTCTAAAACTAAACCTAATCCATCATACGATGACAAAAATGGTGAAAAGGTAATTTGCTTGATAGAAACAGTTTAAGCTAAAGCAATCTTGATACAGTCCGTTTTAGCTGTTCACTGCTTCTGCAACAGCTTTGAAAGTAACAATAATGGTCAAAACGTTGAGTGAATCAGGTTCTAAAACTAAACATCATCCTTCATACCATAATGATAGGGATGAAAAAAAGTCATTTGCTTGATAGTAACAGTGAAAGTTAAAGCAATCTTGATACAGTCTGTTTTAGCTGTTTACTGCTTCTGCAACAGCTTTGAAAGTAACAATAATGGTCAAAATGTGCTTGACTGAATCAGGTTCTAAAACTAAACATCATCCTTCATACCATAATGATAGGGATGAAAAAAGGTCATTTGCTTGATAGAAACAGTGAAAGTTAAAGCATTCTTCATTCAGTCCGTTTTAGCTGTTTTCTCATTCTGCAAAAGCTTTGAAAGTAACAATAATGGTCAAAACGTAGTGGAGTGAATCAGGTTTTAAAACTAAACATCATCATTCATATCATAGTGATAGGGATGAAAAAAGGTCATTTGCTTGATAGTAACAGTGAAAGTTAAAGCATTCTTCATACAGTCCGTTTTAGCTGTTTACTGCTTCTGCAACAGCTTTGAAAGTAACAATAATGGTCAAAATGTGGTTGAGTGAATCAGGTTTTAAAACTAAACATCTTCCTTCACACCATAGTGATACGGATGAAAAAAGGTCATTTGCTTGATAGAAACAGTGTAAGGTAAATCATTCTTCATACAGTCCGTTTTAACTGTTTACTGCTTCTGCAACAGCTTTGAAAGTAACAATAATGGTCAAAATGTGGTTGAGTGAATCAGGTTTTAAAACTAAACATCTTCCTTCACACCATAGTGATACGGATGAAAAAAGGTCATTTGCTTGATAGAAACAGTGTAAGGTAAATCATTCTTCATACAGTCCGTTTTAACTGTTTACTGCTTCTGCAACAGCTTTGAAAGTAACAATAATGGTCAAAACGTTGTTGAGTGAATCAGGTTGTAAAACTAAACCTAATCCATCATAGCATGATTAAAATGGTGAAAAAGGTCATTTGCTTGATAGAAACAGTGAAAGTTAAAGCATTCTTCATACAGTCCGTTTTAGCTGTTTACTCCTTCTGCAAAGGCTTTGAAAGTAACAATAATGGTCGAAATGTGGTGGAGTGAATCAGGTTTTAAAACTAAACATCATCCTTCACACCATAGTGATACGGATGAAAAAAGGTCATTTGCTTGATAGAAACAGTGTAAGGTAAATCATTCTTCATACAGTCCGTTTTAGCTGTTTACTGCTTCTGCAACAGCTTTAAAAGTAACAATAATGGTCAAAATGTGGTTGAGTGAATCAGGTTTTAAAACTAAACATCTTCCTTCACACCATAGTGATACGGATGAAAAAAGGTCATTTGCTTGATAGAAACAGTGTAAGGTAAATCATTCTTCATACAGTCCGATATAGCTGATTTCTCCTTCTGCAAAAGCTTTGAAAGTAACAATAATGGTCAAAACGTTGTTGAGTGAATCAAGTTCTAAAACTAAACATCATCCTTCATACCATAATGATAGGGATGAAAAAAGGTAATTTGCTTGATAGAAACAGTGAAAGTTAAAGCAATCTTGATACAGTCTGTTTTAGCTGTTTACTGCTTCTGCAACAGCTTTGAAAGTAACAATAATGGTCAAAATGTGCTTGAGTGAATCAGGTTCTAAAACTAAACATCATCCTTCATACCATAATGATAGGGATGAAAAAAGGTAATTTGCTTGATAGTAACAGTGAAAGTTAAAGCAATCTTGATACAGTCTGTTTTAGCTGTTTACTGCTTCTGCAACAGCTTTGAAAGTAACAATAATGGTCAAAATGTGCTTGAGTGAATCAGGTTCTAAAACTAAACATCATCCTTCACACCATAGTGATACGGATGAAAAAAGGTCATTTGCTTGATAGTAACAGTGAAAGTTAAAAGCATTCTTCATACAGTCCGTTTTAGCTGTTTAATCCTTCTGCAAAAGCTTTGAAAGTAACAATAATGGTCAAAACGTAGTAGAGTGAATCAGGTTCTAAAACTAAACATCATCCTCCATACCATAATGATAGGGATGAAAAAAGGTAATTTGCTTGATAGAAACAGTTTAAGCTAAAGCAATCTTGATACAGTCCGTTTTAGCTGTTCACTGCTTCTGCAACAGCTTTGAAAGTAACAATAATGGTCAAAACGTTGAGTGAATCAGGTTCTAAAACTAAACATCATCCTTCATACCATAATGATAGGGATGAAAAAAGGTCATTTGCTTGATAGTAACAGTGAAAGTTAAAGCATTCTTCATACAGTCCGTTTTAGCTGTTTACTGCTTCTGCAACAGCTTTGAAAGTAACAATAATGGTCAAAATGTGCTTGACTGAATCAGGTTCTAAAACTAAACATCATCCTTCACACCATAGTGATACGGATGAAAAAAGGTAATTTGCTTGATAGTAACAGTGAAAGTTAAAGCAATCTTGATACAGTCCGTTTTAGCTGTTTACTGCTTCTGCAACAGCTTTGAAAGTAACAAAAATGGTCAAAATGTGGTTGAGTGAATCAGGTTCTAAAACTAAACATCATCATTCATATCATAGTGATAGGGATGAAAAAAGGTCATTTGCTTGATAGAAACAGTGAAAGTTAAAGCATTCTTCATTCAGTCCGTTTTAGCTGTTTTCTAATTCTGCAAAAGCTTTGAAAGTAACAATAATGGTCAAAACGTAGTGGAGTGAATCAGGTTTTAAAACTAAACATCATCATTCATATCATAGTGATAGGGATGAAAAAAGGTCATTTGCTTGATAGAAACAGTGAAAGTTAAAGCATTCTTCATACAGTCCGATTTAGCTGATTTCTCCTTCTGCAAAAGCTTTGAAAGTAACAATAATGGTCAAAACATTGTTGACTGAATCAGGTTCTAAAACTAAACCTAATCCATCATAGCATGATTAAAATGGTGAAAAAGGTCATTTGCTTGATAGAAACAGTGAAAGTTAAAGCATTCTTCATACAGTCCGTTTTAGCTGTTTACTCCTTCTGCAAAGGCTTTGAAAGTAACAATAATGGTCAAAACGTTGTTGAGTGAATCAGGTTCTAAAACTAAACATCATCCTTCATACCATAATGATAGGGATGAAAAAGGGTAATTTGCTTGATAGAAACAGTTTAAGCTAAAGCAATCTTGATACAGTCCGTTTTAGCTGTTTACTGCTTCTGCAACAGCTTTGAAAGTAACAATAATGGTCAAAACGTTGTTGAGTGAATCAGGTTCTAAAACTAAACCTAATCCATCATAGCATGATTAAAATGGTGAAAAAGGTCATTTGCTTGATAGAAACAGTGTAAGGTAAATCATTCTTCATACAGTCCGTTTTAGCTGTTTTCTCCGTCTGCAAAAGCTTTGAAAGTAACAATAATGATCAAAACGTAGTGGAGTCAATACGATTCTAAAACTAAACATCATCCTTCATACCATAATGATAGGGATGAAAAAAGGTCATTTGCTTGATAGTAACAGTGAAAGTTAAAGCAATCTTGATACAGTCTGTTTTAGCTGTTTACTGCTTCTGCAACAGCTTTGAAAGTAACAATAATGGTCAAAATGTGCTTGACTGAATCAGGTTCTAAAACTAAACATCATCCTTCATACCATAATGATAGGGATGAAAAAAGGTCATTTGCTTGATAGAAACAGTGAAAGTTAAAGCATTCTTCATTCAGTCCGTTTTAGCTGTTTTCTCATTCTGCAAAAGCTTTGAAAGTAACAATAATGGTCAAAACGTAGTGGAGTGAATCAGGTTTTAAAACTAAACATCATCATTCATATCATAGTGATAGGGATGAAAAAAGGTCATTTGCTTGATAGTAACAGTGAAAGTTAAAGCATTCTTCATACAGTCCGATTTAGCTGATTTCTCCTTCTGCAAAGGCTTTGAAAGTAACAATAATGGTCAAAATGTGGTGGAGTGAATTAGGTTTTAAAACTAAACATCATCCTTCATATCATAGTGATAGGGATGAAAAAAGGTCATTTGCTTGATAGAAACAGTGAAAGTTAAAGCAATCTTGATACAGTCCGTTTTAGCTGTTTACTGCTTCTGCAACAGCTTTGAAAGAAACAATAATGGTCAAAACGTTGTTGAGTGAATCAGGTTCTAAAACTAAACATCTTCCTTCACACCATAGTGATACGGATGAAAAAAGGTCATTTGCTTGATAGAAACAGTGTAACGTAAATTATTCTTCATACAGTCCGTTTTAGCTGTTTACTCCTTCTGCAACAGCTTTGAAAGTAACAATAATGGTCAAAACGTTGTTGAGTGAATCAGGTTCTAAAACTAAACCTAATCCATCATACGATGACGAAAATGGTGAAAAGGTCATTTGCTTGATAGAAACAGTGTAAGCTAAAAGCATTCTTCATACAGTCCGTTTTAGCTGTTTAATCCTTCTGCAAAAGCTTTGAAAGTAACAATAATGGTCAAAACGTAGTAGAGTGAATCAGGTTCTAAAACTAAACATCATCCTTCACACCATAGTGATACGGATGAAAAAAGGTCATTTGCTTGATAGAAACAGTGTAAGGTAAATCATTCTTCATACAGTCCGTTTTAGCTGTTTACTGCTTCTGCAACAGCTTTGAAAGTAACAATAATGGTCAAAACATTGTTGACTGAATCAGGTTCTAAAACTAAACCTAATCCATCATACGATGACGAAAATGGTGAAAAGGTCATTTGCTTGATAGAAACAGTGTAAGCTAAAGGATTCTTTATACAGTCTGTTTTAGCTTTTTACTGCTTCTGCAACAGCTTTGAAAGTAACAATAATGGTCAAAACGTTGTTGAGTGAATCAGGTTCTAAAACTAAACCTAATCCATCATACGATGACGAAAATGGTGAAAAGGTAATTTGCTTGATAGAAACAGTTTAAGCTAAAGCAATCTTGATACAGTCCGTTTTAGCTGTTCACTGCTTCTGCAACAGCTTTGAAAGTAACAATAATGGTCAAAACGTTGAGTGAATCAGGTTCTAAAACTAAACATCATCCTTCATACCATAATGATAGGGATGAAAAAAAGTCATTTGCTTGATAGTAACAGTGAAAGTTAAAGCAATCTTGATACAGTCTGTTTTAGCTGTTTACTGCTTCTGCAACAGCTTTGAAAGTAACAATAATGGTCAAAATGTGCTTGACTGAATCAGGTTCTAAAACTAAACATCATCCTTCATACCATAATGATAGGGATGAAAAAAGGTCATTTGCTTGATAGAAACAGTGAAAGTTAAAGCATTCTTCATTCAGTCCGTTTTAGCTGTTTTCTCATTCTGCAAAAGCTTTGAAAGTAACAATAATGGTCAAAACGTAGTGGAGTGAATCAGGTTTTAAAACTAAACATCATCATTCATATCATAGTGATAGGGATGAAAAAAGGTCATTTGCTTGATAGTAACAGTGAAAGTTAAAGCATTCTTCATACAGTCCGTTTTAGCTGTTTACTGCTTCTGCAACAGCTTTGAAAGTAACAATAATGGTCAAAATGTGGTTGAGTGAATCAGGTTTTAAAACTAAACATCTTCCTTCACACCATAGTGATACGGATGAAAAAAGGTCATTTGCTTGATAGAAACAGTGTAAGGTAAATCATTCTTCATACAGTCCGTTTTAACTGTTTACTGCTTCTGCAACAGCTTTGAAAGTAACAATAATGGTCAAAATGTGGTTGAGTGAATCAGGTTTTAAAACTAAACATCTTCCTTCACACCATAGTGATACGGATGAAAAAAGGTCATTTGCTTGATAGAAACAGTGTAAGGTAAATCATTCTTCATACAGTCCGTTTTAACTGTTTACTGCTTCTGCAACAGCTTTGAAAGTAACAATAATGGTCAAAACGTTGTTGAGTGAATCAGGTTGTAAAACTAAACCTAATCCATCATAGCATGATTAAAATGGTGAAAAAGGTCATTTGCTTGATAGAAACAGTGAAAGTTAAAGCATTCTTCATACAGTCCGTTTTAGCTGTTTACTCCTTCTGCAAAGGCTTTGAAAGTAACAATAATGGTCGAAATGTGGTGGAGTGAATCAGGTTTTAAAACTAAACATCATCCTTCACACCATAGTGATACGGATGAAAAAAGGTCATTTGCTTGATAGAAACAGTGTAAGGTAAATCATTCTTCATACAGTCCGTTTTAGCTGTTTACTGCTTCTGCAACAGCTTTAAAAGTAACAATAATGGTCAAAATGTGGTTGAGTGAATCAGGTTTTAAAACTAAACATCTTCCTTCACACCATAGTGATACGGATGAAAAAAGGTCATTTGCTTGATAGAAACAGTGTAAGGTAAATCATTCTTCATACAGTCCGATATAGCTGATTTCTCCTTCTGCAAAAGCTTTGAAAGTAACAATAATGGTCAAAACGTTGTTGAGTGAATCAAGTTCTAAAACTAAACATCATCCTTCATACCATAATGATAGGGATGAAAAAAGGTAATTTGCTTGATAGTAACAGTGAAAGTTAAAGCAATCTTGATACAGTCTGTTTTAGCTGTTTACTGCTTCTGCAACAGCTTTGAAAGTAACAATAATGGTCAAAATGTGCTTGAGTGAATCAGGTTCTAAAACTAAACATCATCCTTCACACCATAGTGATACGGATGAAAAAAGGTCATTTGCTTGATAGTAACAGTGAAAGTTAAAAGCATTCTTCATACAGTCCGTTTTAGCTGTTTAAACCTTCTGCAAAAGCTTTGAAAGTAACAATAATGGTCAAAACGTAGTAGAGTGAATCAGGTTCTAAAACTAAACATCATCCTCCATACCATAATGATAGGGATGAAAAAAGGTAATTTGCTTGATAGAAACAGTTTAAGCTAAAGCAATCTTGATACAGTCCGTTTTAGCTGTTCACTGCTTCTGCAACAGCTTTGAAAGTAACAATAATGGTCAAAACGTTGAGTGAATCAGGTTCTAAAACTAAACATCATCCTTCATACCATAATGATAGGGATGAAAAAAGGTCATTTGCTTGATAGTAACAGTGAAAGTTAAAGCATTCTTCATACAGTCCGTTTTAGCTGTTTTCTCATTCTGCAACAGCTTTGAAAGTAACAATAATGGTCAAAATGTGGTTGAGTGAATCAGGTTTTAAAACTTAACATCATCCTTCACACCATAGTGATACGGATGAAAAAAGGTCATTTGCTTGATAGTAACAGTGAAAGTTAAAGCAATCTTGATACAGTCTGTTTTAGCTGTTTACTGCTTCTGCAACAGCTTTGAAAGTAACAATAATGGTCAAAATGTGGTTGAGTGAATCAGGTTTTAAAACTAAACATCTTCCTTCACACCATAGTGATACGGATGAAAAAAGGTCATTTGCTTGATAGAAACAGTGTAAGGTAAATCATTCTTCATACAGTCCGATATAGCTGATTTCTCCTTCTGCAAAAGCTTTGAAAGTAACAATAATGGTCAAAACGTTGTTGAGTGAATCAAGTTCTAAAACTAAACCTAATCCATCATAGCATGATTAAAATGGTGAAAAAGGTCATTTGCTTGATAGAAACAGTGTAAGGTAAATCATTCTTCATACAGTCCGTTTTAGCTGTTTTCTCCGTCTGCAAAAGCTTTGAAAGTAACAATAATGATCAAAACGTAGTGGAGTCAATACGGTTCTAAAACTAAACATCATCCTTCATACCATAATGATAGGGATGAAAAAAGGTCATTTGCTTGATAGTAACAGTGAAAGTTAAAGCAATCTTGATACAGTCTGTTTTAGCTGTTTACTGCTTCTGCAACAGCTTTGAAAGTAACAATAATGGTCAAAATGTGCTTGACTGAATCAGGTTCTAAAACTAAACATCATCCTTCACACCATAGTGATACGGATGAAAAAACGTAATTTGCTTGATAGTAACAGTGAAAGTTAAAGCAATCTTGATACAGTCCGTTTTAGCTGTTTACTGCTTCTGCAACAGCTTTGAAAGTAACAAAAATGGTCAAAATGTGGTTGAGTGAATCAGGTTCTAAAACTAAACATCATCATTCATATCATAGTGATAGGGATGAAAAAAGGTCATTTGCTTGATAGAAACAGTGAAAGTTAAAGCAATCTTGATACAGTCCGTTTTAGCTGTTTACTGCTTCTGCAACAGCTTTGAAAGAAACAATAATGGTCAAAACGTTGTTGAGTGAATCAGGTTCTAAAACTAAACATCATCCTTCATACGATAATGATAGGGATGAAAAAAGGTAATTTGCTTGATAGAAACAGTGAAAGTTAAAGCATTCTTCATACAGTCCGTTTTAGCTGTTTACTCCTTCTGCAAAGGCTTTGAAAGTAACAATAATGGTCAAAACGTTGTTGAGTGAATCAGGTTCTAAAACTAAACCTAATCCATCATACGATGATGAAAATGGTGAAAAGGTCATTTGCCTTATAGAAACAGTGTAAGCTAAAGGATTCTTTATACAGTCCGTTTTAGCTGTTTTCTCATTCTGCAAAAGCTTTGAAAGTAACAATAATGGTCAAAACGTAGTAGAGTGAATCAGGTTCTAAAACTAAACATCATCCTTCATACCATAATGATAGGGATGAAAAAAGGTCATTTGCTTGATAGTAACAGTGAAAGTTAAAGCAATCTTGATACAGTCTGTTTTAGCTGTTTACTGCTTCTGCAACAGCTTTGAAAGTAACAATAATGGTCAAAATGTGGTTGAGTGAATCAGGTTTTAAAACTAAACATCTTCCTTCACACCATAGTGATACGGATGAAAAAAGGTCATTTGCTTGATAGAAACAGTGTAAGGTAAATCATTCTTCATACAGTCCGTTTTAACTGTTTACTGCTTCTGCAACAGCTTTGAAAGTAACAATAATGGTCAAAATGTGGTTGAGTGAATCAGGTTTTAAAACTAAACATCTTCCTTCACACCATAGTGATACGGATGAAAAAAGGTCATTTGCTTGATAGAAACAGTGTAAGGTAAATCATTCTTCATACAGTCCGTTTTAACTGTTTACTGCTTCTGCAACAGCTTTGAAAGTAACAATAATGGTCAAAACGTTGTTGAGTGAATCAGGTTGTAAAACTAAACCTAATCCATCATAGCATGATTAAAATGGTGAAAAAGGTCATTTGCTTGATAGAAACAGTGAAAGTTAAAGCATTCTTCATACAGTCCGTTTTAGCTGTTTACTCCTTCTGCAAAGGCTTTGAAAGTAACAATAATGGTCGAAATGTGGTGGAGTGAATCAGGTTTTAAAACTAAACATCATCCTTCACACCATAGTGATACGGATGAAAAAAGGTCATTTGCTTGATAGAAACAGTGTAAGGTAAATCATTCTTCATACAGTCCGTTTTAGCTGTTTACTGCTTCTGCAACAGCTTTAAAAGTAACAATAATGGTCAAAATGTGGTTGAGTGAATCAGGTTTTAAAACTAAACATCTTCCTTCACACCATAGTGATACGGATGAAAAAAGGTCATTTGCTTGATAGAAACAGTGTAAGGTAAATCATTCTTCATACAGTCCGATATAGCTGATTTCTCCTTCTGCAAAAGCTTTGAAAGTAACAATAATGGTCAAAACGTTGTTGAGTGAATCAAGTTCTAAAACTAAACCTAATCCATCATAGCATGATTAAAATGGTGAAAAAGGTCATTTGCTTGATAGAAACAGTGTAAGGTAAATCATTCTTCATACAGTCCGTTTTAGCTGTTTACTGCTTCTGCAACAGCTTTGAAAGTAACAATAATGGTCAAAATGTGGTTGAGTCAATACGGTTCTAAAACTAAACATCATCCTTCATACCATAATGATAGGTGAAAGTTAAAGCATTCTTCATACAGTCCGTTTTAGCTGTTTACTCCTTCTGCAAAGGCTTTGAAAGTAACAATAATGGTCAAAATGTGGTGGAGTGAATCAGGTTTTAAAACTAAACATCATCCTTCACACCATAGTGATACGGATGAAAAAAGGTCATTTGCTTGATAGAAACAGTGTAAGGTAAATCATTCTTCATACAGTCCGTTTTAGCTGTTTACTGCTTCTGCAACAGCTTTGAAAGTAACAATAATGGTCAAAATGTGGTTGAGTGAATCAGGTTTTAAAACTAAACATCTTCCTTCACACCATAGTGATACGGATGAAAAAAGGTCATTTGCTTGATAGAAACAGTGTAAGGTAAATCATTCTTCATACAGTCCGATATAGCTGATTTCTCCTTCTGCAAAAGCTTTGAAAGTAACAATAATGGTCAAAACGTTGTTGAGTGAATCAGGTTCTAAAACTAAACCTAATCCATCATACGATGATGAAAATGGTGAAAAGGTCATTTGCCTTATAGAAACAGTGTAAGCTAAAGGATTCTTTATACAGTCCGTTTTAGCTGTTTTCTCATTCTGCAAAAGCTTTGAAAGTAACAATAATGGTCAAAACGTAGTAGAGTGATTCAGGTTCTAAAACTAAACATCATCCTTCATACCATAATGATAGGGATGAAAAAAGGTCATTTGCTTGATAGTAACAGTGAAAGTTAAAGCAATCTTGATACAGTCTGTTTTAGCTGTTTACTGCTTCTGCAACAGCTTTGAAAGTAACAATAATGGTCAAAATGTGCTTGACTGAATCAGGTTCTAAAACTAAACATCATCCTTCACACCATAGTGATACGGATGAAAAAAGGTCATTTGCTTGATAGAAACGGTGTAAGGTAAATCATTCTTCATACAGTCCGTTTTAACTGTTTACTGCTTCTGCAACAGCTTTGAAAGTAACAATAATGGTCAAAACGTTGTTGAGTGAATCAGGTTCTAAAACTAAACCTAATCCATCATACGATGACGAAAATGGTGAAAAGGTCATTTGCTTGATAGAAACAGTGTAAGCTAAAGGATTCTTTATACAGTCCGTTTTAGCTGTTTTCTCATTCTGCAAAAGCTTTGAAAGTAACAATAATGGTCAAAACGTAGTAGAGTGATTCAGGTTCTAAAACTAAACATCATCCTTCATACCATAATGATAGGGATGAAAAAAGGTCATTTGCTTGATAGTAACAGTGAAAGTTAAAGCAATCTTGATACAGTCTGTTTTAGCTGTTTACTGCTTCTGCAACAGCTTTGAAAGTAACAATAATGGTCAAAATGTGCTTGACTGAATCAGGTTCTAAAACTAAACATCATCCTTCACACCATAGTGATACGGATGAAAAAAGGTCATTTGCTTGATAGAAACAGTGTAAGGTAAATCATTCTTCATACAGTCCGTTTTAACTGTTTACTGCTTCTGCAACAGCTTTGAAAGTAACAATAATGGTCAAAACGTTGTTGAGTGAATCAGGTTCTAAAACTAAACCTAATCCATCATACGATGACGAAAATGGTGAAAAGGTCATTTGCTTGATAGAAACAGTGTAAGCTAAAGGATTCTTTATACAGTCTGTTTTAGCTTTTTACTGCTTCTGCAACAGCTTTGAAAGTAACAATAATGGTCAAAACGTTGTTGAGTGAATCAGGTTCTAAAACTAAACCTAATCCATCATACGATGACGAAAATGGTGAAAAGGTCATTTGCTTGATAGAAACAGTGTAAGCTAAAGGATTCTTTATACAGTCCGTTTTAGCTGTTTTCTCATTCTGCAAAAGCTTTGAAAGTAACAATAATGGTCAAAACGTAGTAGAGTGATTCAGGTTCTAAAACTAAACATCATCCTTCATACCATAATGATAGGGATGAAAAAAGGTCATTTGCTTGATAGTAACAGTGAAAGTTAAAGCAATCTTGATACAGTCTGTTTTAGCTGTTTACTGCTTCTGCAACAGCTTTGAAAGTAACAATAATGGTCAAAATGTGCTTGACTGAATCAGGTTCTAAAACTAAACATCATCCTTCACACCATAGTGATACGGATGAAAAAAGGTCATTTGCTTGATAGAAACAGTGTAAGGTAAATCATTCTTCATACAGTCCGTTTTAACTGTTTACTGCTTCTGCAACAGCTTTGAAAGTAACAATAATGGTCAAAACGTTGTTGAGTGAATCAGGTTCTAAAACTAAACCTAATCCATCATACGATGACGAAAATGGTGAAAAGGTCATTTGCTTGATAGAAACAGTGTAAGCTAAAGGATTCTTTATACAGTCTGTTTTAGCTTTTTACTGCTTCTGCAACAGCTTTGAAAGTAACAATAATGGTCAAAACGTTGTTGAGTGAATCAGGTTGTAAAACTAAACCTAATCCATCATAGCATGATTAAAATGGTGAAAAAGGTCATTTGCTTGATAGAAACAGTGAAAGTTAAAGCATTCTTCATACAGTCCGTTTTAGCTGTTTACTCCTTCTGCAAAGGCTTTGAAAGTAACAATAATGGTCAAAATGTGGTTGAGTGAATCAGGTTTTAAAACTAAACATCATCCTTCACACCATAGTGATACGGATGAAAAAAGGTCATTTCCTTAATAGAAACAGTGAAAGTTAAAGCAATCTTGATACAGTCCGTTTTAGCTGTTTACTGCTTCTGCAACAGCTTTGAAAGTAACAATAATGGTCAAAATGTGCTTGACTGAATCAGGTTCTAAAACTAAACATCATCCTTCACACCATAGTGATACGGATGAAAAAAGGTAATTTGCTTGATAGTAACAGTGAAAGTTAAAGCAATCTTGATACAGTCCGTTTTAGCTGTTTACTGCTTCTGCAACAGCTTTGAAAGTAACAAAAATGGTCAAAATGTGGTTGAGTGAATCAGGTTCTAAAACTAAACATCATCATTCATATCATAGTGATAGGGATGAAAAAAGGTCATTTGCTTGATAGAAACAGTGAAAGTTAAAGCATTCTTCATTCAGTCCGTTTTAGCTGTTTTCTAATTCTGCAAAAGCTTTGAAAGTAACAATAATGGTCAAAACGTAGTGGAGTGAATCAGGTTTTAAAACTAAACATCATCATTCATATCATAGTGATAGGGATGAAAAAAGGTCATTTGCTTGATAGAAACAGTGAAAGTTAAAGCATTCTTCATACAGTCCGATTTAGCTGATTTCTCCTTCTGCAAAAGCTTTGAAAATAACAATAATGGTCAAAACATTGTTGACTGAATCAGGTTCTAAAACTAAACCTAATCCATCATAGCATGATTAAAATGGTGAAAAAGGTCATTTGCTTGATAGAAACAGTGAAAGTTAAAGCATTCTTCATACAGTCCGTTTTAGCTGTTTACTCCTTCTGCAAAGGCTTTGAAAGTAACAATAATGGTCAAAATGTGGTGGAGTGAATCAGGTTTTAAAACTAAACATCATCCTTCACACCATAGTGATACGGATGAAAAAAGGTCATTTGCTTGATAGAAACAGTGTAAGGTAAATCATTCTTCATACAGTCCGTTTTAGCTGTTTACTGCTTCTGCAACAGCTTTGAAAGTAACAATAATGGTCAAAATGTGGTTGAGTGAATCAAGTTTTAAAACTAAACATCTTCCTTCACACCATAGTGATACGGATGAAAAAAGGTCATTTGCTTGATAGAAACAGTGTAAGGTAAATCATTCTTCATACAGTCCGTTTTAGCTGTTTACTGCTTCTGCAACAGCTTTGAAAGTAACAATAATGGTCAAAATGTGGTTGAGTGAATCAGGTTTTAAAACTAAACATCTTCCTTCACACCATAGTGATACGGATGAAAAAAGGTCATTTGCTTGATAGAAACAGTGTAAGGTAAATCATTCTTCATACAGTCCGTTTTAGCTGTTTACTCCTTCTGCAACAGCTTTGAAAGTAACAATAATGGTCAAAACGTTGTTGAGTGAATCAGGTTCTAAAACCAAACCTAATCCATCATACGATGACGAAAATGGTGAAAAGGTCATTTGCTTGATAGAAACAGTGTAAGCTAAAGGATTCTTCATACAGTCCGTTTTAGCTGTTTACTCCTTCTGCAACAGCTTTGAAAGTAACAATAATGGTCAAAACGTTGTTGAGTGAATCAGGTTCTAAAACTAAACATCATCCTTCATACCATAATGATAGGGATGAAAAAAGGTAATTTGCTTGATAGAAACAGTTTAAGCTAAAGCAATCTTGATACAGTCCGTTTTAGCTGTTTACTGCTTCTGCAACAGCTTTGAAAGTAACAATAATGGTCAAAACGTTGTTGAGTGAATCAGGTTCTAAAACTAAACCTAATCCATCATAGCATGATTAAAATGGTGAAAAAGGTCATTTGCTTGATAGAAACAGTGTAAGGTAAATCATTCTTCATACAGTCCGTTTTAGCTGTTTTCTCCGTCTGCAAAAGCTTTGAAAGTAACAATAATGATCAAAACGTAGTGGAGTCAATACGGTTCTAAAACTAAACATCATCCTTCATACCATAATGATAGGGATGAAAAAAGGTCATTTGCTTGATAGAAACAGTGAAAGTTAAAGCAATCTTGATACAGTCTGTTTTAGCTGTTTACTGCTTCTGCAACAGCTTTGAAAGTAACAATAATGGTCAAAATGTGGTTGAGTGAATCAGGTTCTAAAACTAAACATCATCATTCATATCATAGTGATAGGGATGAAAAAAGGTCATTTGCTTGATAGAAACAGTGAAAGTTAAAGCAATCTTGAT
The DNA here is from genome assembly GCF_949316345.1 of Pungitius pungitius. Taxonomy (NCBI): domain Eukaryota; kingdom Metazoa; phylum Chordata; class Actinopteri; order Perciformes; family Gasterosteidae; genus Pungitius; species Pungitius pungitius. Next base: position 16,530,731 of record NC_084917.1, on the reverse strand, counting down.
ACAGTCCGTTTTAGCTGTTTACTGCTTCTGCAACAGCTTTGAAAGAAACAATAATGGTCAAAACGTTGTTGAGTGAATCAGGTTCTAAAACTAAACATCATCCTTCATACGATAATGATAGGGATGAAAAAAGGTAATTTGCTTGATAGAAACAGTGAAAGTTAAAGCATTCTTCATACAGTCCGTTTTAGCTGTTTACTCCTTCTGCAAAGGCTTTGAAAGTAACAATAATGGTCAAAACGTTGTTGAGTGAATCAGGTTCTAAAACTAAACCTAATCCATCATACGATGACGAAAATGGTGAAAAGGTCATTTGCTTGATAGAAACAGTGTAAGCTAAAGGATTCTTTATACAGTCTGTTTTAGCTTTTTACTGCTTCTGCAACAGCTTTGAAAGTAACAATAATGGTCAAAACGTTGTTGAGTGAATCAGGTTCTAAAACTAAACCTAATCCATCATACGATGACGAAAATGGTGAAAATGTAATTTGCTTGATAGAAACAGTTTAAGCTAAAGCAATCTTGATACAGTCCGTTTTAGCTGTTCACTGCTTCTGCAACAGCTTTGAAAGTAACAATAATGGTCAAAACGTTGAGTGAATCAGGTTCTAAAACTAAACATCATCCTTCATACCATAATTATAGGGATGAAAAAAGGTCATTTGCTTGATAGTAACAGTGAAAGTTAAAGCATTCTTCATACAGTCCGTTTTAGCTGTTTTCTCATTCTGCAACAGCTTTGAAAGTAACAATAATGGTCAAAATGTGGTTGAGTGAATCAGGTTTTAAAACTAAACATCATCCTTCACACCATAGTGATACGGATGAAAAAAGGTCATTTCCTTAATAGAAACAGTGAAAGTTAAAGCAATCTTGATACAGTCCGTTTTAGCTGTTTACTGCTTCTGCAACAGCTTTGAAAGTAACAATAATGGTCAAAATGTGCTTGACTGAATCAGGTTCTAAAACTAAACATCATCCTTCACACCATAGTGATACGGATGAAAAAAGGTAATTTGCTTGATAGTAACAGTGAAAGTTAAAGCAATCTTGATACAGTCCGTTTTAGCTGTTTACTGCTTCTGCAACAGCTTTGAAAGTAACAAAAATGGTCAAAATGTGGTTGAGTGAATCAGGTTCTAAAACTAAACATCATCATTCATATCATAGTGATAGGGATGAAAAAAGGTCATTTGCTTGATAGAAACAGTGAAAGTTAAAGCATTCTTCATTCAGTCCGTTTTAGCTGTTTTCTAATTCTGCAACAGCTTTGAAAGTAACAATAATGGTCAAAATGTGGTTGAGTGAATCAGGTTTTAAAACTAAACATCTTCCTTCACACCATAGTGATACGGATGAAAAAAGGTCATTTGCTTGATAGAAACAGTGTAAGGTAAATCATTCTTCATACAGTCCGTTTTAACTGTTTACTGCTTCTGCAACAGCTTTGAAAGTAACAATAATGGTCAAAACGTTGTTGAGTGAATCAGGTTGTAAAACTAAACCTAATCCATCATAGCATGATTAAAATGGTGAAAAAGGTCATTTGCTTGATAGAAACAGTGAAAGTTAAAGCATTCTTCATACAGTCCGTTTTAGCTGTTTACTGCTTCTGCAACAGCTTTGAAAGTAACAATAATGGTCAAAATGTGGTTGAGTGAATCAGGTTTTAAAACTAAACATCTTCCTTCACACCATAGTGATACGGATGAAAAAAGGTCATTTGCTTGATAGAAACAGTGTAAGGTAAATCATTCTTCATACAGTCCGTTTTAGCTGTTTACTGCTTCTGCAACAGCTTTGAAAGTAACAATAATGGTCAAAATGTGGTTGAGTGAATCAGGTTTTAAAACTAAACATCTTCCTTCACACCATAGTGATACGGATGAAAAAAGGTCATTTGCTTGATAGAAACAGTGTAAGGTAAATCATTCTTCATACAGTCCGATATAGCTGATTTCTCCTTCTGCAAAAGCTTTGAAAGTAACAATAATGGTCAAAACGTTGTTGAGTGAATCAGGTTCTAAAACTAAACCTAATCCATCATACGATGATGAAAATGGTGAAAAGGTCATTTGCCTTATAGAAACAGTGTAAGCTAAAGGATTCTTTATACAGTCCGTTTTAGCTGTTTTCTCATTCTGCAAAAGCTTTGAAAGTAACAATAATGGTCAAAACGTAGTAGAGTGATTCAGGTTCTAAAACTAAACATCATCCTTCATACCATAATGATAGGGATGAAAAAAGGTCATTTGCTTGATAGTAACAGTGAAAGTTAAAGCAATCTTGATACAGTCTGTTTTAGCTGTTTACTGCTTCTGCAACAGCTTTGAAAGTAACAATAATGGTCAAAACGTTGTTGAGTGAATCAGGTTCTAAAACTAAACCTAATCCATCATACGATGACGAAAATGGTGAAAAGGTCATTTGCTTGATAGAAACAGTGTAAGCTAAAGGATTCTTTATACAGTCCGTTTTAGCTGTTTTCTCATTCTGCAAAAGCTTTGAAAGTAACAATAATGGTCAAAACGTAGTAGAGTGATTCAGGTTCTAAAACTAAACATCATCCTTCACACCATAGTGATACGGATGAAAAAAGGTCATTTGCTTGATAGAAACGGTGTAAGGTAAATCATTCTTCATACAGTCCGTTTTAACTGTTTACTGCTTCTGCAACAGCTTTGAAAGTAACAATAATGGTCAAAACGTTGTTGAGTGAATCAGGTTCTAAAACTAAACCTAATCCATCATACGATGACGAAAATGGTGAAAAGGTCATTTGCTTGATAGAAACAGTGTAAGCTAAAGGATTCTTTATACAGTCCGTTTTAGCTGTTTTCTCATTCTGCAAAAGCTTTGAAAGTAACAATAATGGTCAAAACGTAGTAGAGTGATTCAGGTTCTAAAACTAAACATCATCCTTCATACCATAATGATAGGGATGAAAAAAGGTCATTTGCTTGATAGTAACAGTGAAAGTTAAAGCAATCTTGATACAGTCTGTTTTAGCTGTTTACTGCTTCTGCAACAGCTTTGAAAGTAACAATAATGGTCAAAACGTTGTTGAGTGAATCAGGTTCTAAAACTAAACCTAATCCATCATACGATGACGAAAATGGTGAAAAGGTCATTTGCTTGATAGAAACAGTGTAAGCTAAAGGATTCTTTATACAGTCTGTTTTAGCTTTTTACTGCTTCTGCAACAGCTTTGAAAGTAACAATAATGGTCAAAACGTTGTTGAGTGAATCAGGTTGTAAAACTAAACCTAATCCATCATAGCATGATTAAAATGGTGAAAAAGGTCATTTGCTTGATAGAAACAGTGAAAGTTAAAGCATTCTTCATACAGTCCGTTTTAGCTGTTTACTCCTTCTGCAAAGGCTTTGAAAGTAACAATAATGGTCAAAATGTGGTTGAGTGAATCAGGTTTTAAAACTAAACATCATCCTTCACACCATAGTGATACGGATGAAAAAAGGTCATTTCCTTAATAGAAACAGTGAAAGTTAAAGCAATCTTGATACAGTCCGTTTTAGCTGTTTACTGCTTCTGCAACAGCTTTGAAAGTAACAATAATGGTCAAAATGTGCTTGACTGAATCAGGTTCTAAAACTAAACATCATCCTTCACACCATAGTGATACGGATGAAAAAAGGTAATTTGCTTGATAGTAACAGTGAAAGTTAAAGCAATCTTGATACAGTCCGTTTTAGCTGTTTACTGCTTCTGCAACAGCTTTGAAAGTAACAAAAATGGTCAAAATGTGGTTGAGTGAATCAGGTTCTAAAACTAAACATCATCATTCATATCATAGTGATAGGGATGAAAAAAGGTCATTTGCTTGATAGAAACAGTGAAAGTTAAAGCATTCTTGATACAGTCCGATTTAGCTGATTTCTCCTTCTGCAAAAGCTTTGAAAGTAACAATAATGGTCAAAACATTGTTGACTGAATCAGGTTCTAAAACTAAACCTAATCCATCATAGCATGATTAAAATGGTGAAAAAGGTCATTTGCTTGATAGAAACAGTGAAAGTTAAAGCATTCTTCATACAGTCCGTTTTAGCTGTTTACTGCTTCTGCAACAGCTTTGAAAGTAACAATAATGGTCAAAACATTGTTGACTGAATCAGGTTCTAAAACTAAACCTAATCCATCATACGATGACGAAAATGGTGAAAAGGTCATTTGCTTGATAGAAACAGTGAAAGTTAAAGCATTCTTCATTCAGTCCGTTTTAGCTGTTTTCTAATTCTGCAAAAGCTTTGAAAGTAACAATAATGGTCAAAACGTAGTGGAGTGAATCAGGTTTTAAAACTAAACATCATCATTCATATCATAGTGATAGGGATGAAAAAAGGTCATTTGCTTGATAGAAACAGTGAAAGTTAAAGCATTCTTCATACAGTCCGATTTAGCTGATTTCTCCTTCTGCAAAAGCTTTGAAAGTAACAATAATGGTCAAAACATTGTTGACTGAATCAGGTTCTAAAACTAAACCTAATCCATCATAGCATGATTAAAATGGTGAAAAAGGTCATTTGCTTGATAGAAACAGTGAAAGTTAAAGCATTCTTCATACAGTCCGTTTTAGCTGTTTACTCCTTCTGCAAAGGCTTTGAAAGTAACAATAATGGTCAAAATGTGGTGGAGTGAATCAGGTTTTAAAACTAAACATCATCCTTCACACCATAGTGATACGGATGAAAAAAGGTCATTTGCTTGATAGAAACAGTGTAAGGTAAATCATTCTTCATACAGTCCGTTTTAGCTGTTTACTGCTTCTGCAACAGCTTTGAAAGTAACAATAATGGTCAAAATGTGGTTGAGTGAATCAAGTTTTAAAACTAAACATCTTCCTTCACACCATAGTGATACGGATGAAAAAAGGTCATTTGCTTGATAGAAACAGTGTAAGGTAAATCATTCTTCATACAGTCCGTTTTAGCTGTTTACTGCTTCTGCAACAGCTTTGAAAGTAACAATAATGGTCAAAATGTGGTTGAGTGAATCAGGTTTTAAAACTAAACATCTTCCTTCACACCATAGTGATACGGATGAAAAAAGGTCATTTGCTTGATAGAAACAGTGTAAGGTAAATCATTCTTCATACAGTCCGTTTTAGCTGTTTACTCCTTCTGCAACAGCTTTGAAAGTAACAATAATGGTCAAAACGTTGTTGAGTGAATCAGGTTCTAAAACCAAACCTAATCCATCATACGATGACGAAAATGGTGAAAAGGTCATTTGCTTGATAGAAACAGTGTAAGCTAAAGGATTCTTCATACAGTCCGTTTTAGCTGTTTACTCCTTCTGCAACAGCTTTGAAAGTAACAATAATGGTCAAAACGTTGTTGAGTGAATCAGGTTCTAAAACTAAACATCATCCTTCATACCATAATGATAGGGATGAAAAAAGGTAATTTGCTTGATAGAAACAGTTTAAGCTAAAGCAATCTTGATACAGTCCGTTTTAGCTGTTTACTGCTTCTGCAACAGCTTTGAAAGTAACAATAATGGTCAAAACGTTGTTGAGTGAATCAGGTTCTAAAACTAAACCTAATCCATCATAGCATGATTAAAATGGTGAAAAAGGTCATTTGCTTGATAGAAACAGTGTAAGGTAAATCATTCTTCATACAGTCCGTTTTAGCTGTTTTCTCCGTCTGCAAAAGCTTTGAAAGTAACAATAATGATCAAAACGTAGTGGAGTCAATACAATTCTAAAACTAAACATCATCCTTCATACCATAATGATAGGGATGAAAAAAGGTCATTTGCTTGATAGTAACAGTGAAAGTTAAAGCATTCTTCATACAGTCCGATTTAGCTGATTTCTCCTTCTGCAAAGGCTTTGAAAGTAACAATAATGGTCAAAATGTGGTGGAGTGAATTAGGTTTTAAAACTAAACATCATCCTTCACACCATAGTGATACGGATGAAAAAAGGTCATTTGCTTGATAGAAACAGTGTAAGGTAAATCATTCTTCATACAGTCCGTTTTAGCTGTTTACTGCTTCTGCAACAGCTTTGAAAGTAACAATAATGGTCAAAACATTGTTGACTGAATCAGGTTCTAAAACTAAACCTAATCCATCATAGCATGATTAAAATGGTGAAAAAGGTCATTTGCTTGATAGAAACAGTGAAAGTTAAAGCATTCTTCATACAGTCCGTTTTAGCTGTTTACTCCTTCTGCAAAGGCTTTGAAAGTAACAATAATGGTCAAAATGTGGTGGAGTGAATCAGGTTTTAAAACTAAACATCATCCTTCACACCATAGTGATACGGATGAAAAAAGGTCATTTGCTTGATAGAAACAGTGTAAGGTAAATTATTCTTCATACAGTCCGTTTTAGCTGTTTACTGCTTCTGCAACAGCTTTGAAAGTAACAATAATGGTCAAAATGTGGTTGAGTGAATCAGGTTTTAAAACTAAACATCTTCCTTCACACCATAGTGATACGGATGAAAAAAGGTCATTTGCTTGATAGAAACAGTGTAAGGTAAATCATTCTTCATACAGTCCGTTTTAACTGTTTACTGCTTCTGCAACAGCTTTGAAAGTAACAATAATGGTCAAAATGTGGTTGAGTAAATCAGGTTTTAAAACTAAACATCTTCCTTCACACCATAGTGATACGGATGAAAAAAGGTCATTTGCTTGATAGAAACAGTGTAAGGTAAATCATTCTTCATACAGTCCGATATAGCTGATTTCTCCTTCTGCAAAAGCTTTGAAAGTAACAATAATGGTCAAAACGTTGTTGAGTGAATCAGGTTGTAAAACTAAACCTAATCCATCATAGCATGATTAAAATGGTGAAAAAGGTCATTTGCTTGATAGAAACAGTGAAAGTTAAAGCATTCTTCATACAGTCCGTTTTAGCTGTTTTCTCCGTCTGCAAAAGCTTTGAAAGTAACAATAATGATCAAAACGTAGTGGAGTCAATACGGTTCTAAAACTAAACATCATCCTTCATACCATAATGATAGGGATGAAAAAAGGTCATTTGCTTGATAGTAACAGTGAAAGTTAAAGCAATCTTGATACAGTCTGTTTTAGCTGTTTACTGCTTCTGCAACAGCTTTGAAAGTAACAATAATGGTCAAAATGTGCTTGACTGAATCAGGTTCTAAAACTAAACATCATCCTTCACACCATAGTGATACGGATGAAAAAACGTAATTTGCTTGATAGTAACAGTGAAAGTTAAAGCAATCTTGATACAGTCCGTTTTAGCTGTTTACTGCTTCTGCAACAGCTTTGAAAGTAACAAAAATGGTCAAAATGTGGTTGAGTGAATCAGGTTCTAAAACTAAACATCATCATTCATATCATAGTGATAGGGATGAAAAAAGGTCATTTGCTTGATAGAAACAGTGAAAGTTAAAGCATTCTTCATTCAGTCCGTTTTAGCTGTTTTCTAATTCTGCAAAAGCTTTGAAAGTAACAATAATGGTCAAAACGTAGTGGAGTGAATCAGGTTTTAAAACTAAACATCATCATTCATATCATAGTGATAGGGATGAAAAAAGGTCATTTGCTTGATAGAAACAGTGAAAGTTAAAGCATTCTTCATACAGTCCGATTTAGCTGATTTCTCCTTCTGCAAAAGCTTTGAAAGTAACAATAATGGTCAAAACATTGTTGACTGAATCAGGTTCTAAAACTAAACCTAATCCATCATAGCATGATTAAAATGGTGAAAAAGGTCATTTGCTTGATAGAAACAGTGAAAGTTAAAGCATTCTTCATACAGTCCGTTTTAGCTGTTTACTCCTTCTGCAAAGGCTTTGAAAGTAACAATAATGGTCAAAATGTGGTGGAGTGAATCAGGTTTTAAAACTAAACATCATCCTTCACACCATAGTGATACGGATGAAAAAAGGTCATTTGCTTGATAGAAACAGTGTAAGGTAAATCATTCTTCATACAGTCCGTTTTAGCTGTTTACTGCTTCTGCAACAGCTTTGAAAGTAACAATAATGGTCAAAACGTTGTTGAGTGAATCAGGTTCTAAAACCAAACCTAATCCATCATACGATGACGAAAATGGTGAAAAGGTCATTTGCTTGATAGAAACAGTGTAAGCTAAAGGATTCTTCATACAGTCCGTTTTAGCTGTTTACTCCTTCTGCAACAGCTTTGAAAGTAACAATAATGGTCAAAACGTTGTTGAGTGAATCAGGTTCTAAAACTAAACATCATCCTTCATACCATAATGATAGGGATGAAAAAGGGTAATTTGCTTGATAGAAACAGTTTAAGCTAAAGCAATCTTGATACAGTCCGTTTTAGCTGTTTACTGCTTCTGCAACAGCTTTGAAAGTAACAATAATGGTCAAAACGTTGTTGAGTGAATCAGGTTCTAAAACTAAACCTAATCCATCATAGCATGATTAAAATGGTGAAAAAGGTCATTTGCTTGATAGAAACAGTGTAAGGTAAATCATTCTTCATACAGTCCGTTTTAGCTGTTTTCTCCGTCTGCAAAAGCTTTGAAAGTAACAATAATGATCAAAACGTAGTGGAGTCAATACGATTCTAAAACTAAACATCATCCTTCATACCATAATGATAGGGATGAAAAAAGGTCATTTGCTTGATAGTAACAGTGAAAGTTAAAGCAATCTTGATACAGTCTGTTTTAGCTGTTTACTGCTTCTGCAACAGCTTTGAAAGTAACAATAATGGTCAAAATGTGCTTGACTGAATCAGGTTCTAAAACTAAACATCATCCTTCATACCATAATGATAGGGATGAAAAAAGGTCATTTGCTTGATAGAAACAGTGAAAGTTAAAGCATTCTTCATTCAGTCCGTTTTAGCTGTTTTCTCATTCTGCAAAAGCTTTGAAAGTAACAATAATGGTCAAAACGTAGTGGAGTGAATCAGGTTTTAAAACTAAACATCATCATTCATATCATAGTGATAGGGATGAAAAAAGGTCATTTGCTTGATAGTAACAGTGAAAGTTAAAGCATTCTTCATACAGTCCGATTTAGCTGATTTCTCCTTCTGCAAAGGCTTTGAAAGTAACAATAATGGTCAAAATGTGGTGGAGTGAATTAGGTTTTAAAACTAAACATCATCCTTCACACCATAGTGATACGGATGAAAAAAGGTCATTTGCTTGATAGAAACAGTGTAAGGTAAATCATTCTTCATACAGTCCGATATAGCTGATTTCTCCTTCTGCAAAAGCTTTGAAAGTAACAATAATGGTCAAAACGTTGTTGAGTGAATCAGGTTGTAAAACTAAACCTAATCCATCATAGCATGATTAAAATGGTGAAAAAGGTCATTTGCTTGATAGAAACAGTGAAAGTTAAAGCATTCTTCATACAGTCCGTTTTAGCTGTTTTCTCCGTCTGCAAAAGCTTTGAAAGTAACAATAATGATCAAAACGTAGTGGAGTCAATACGGTTCTAAAACTAAACATCATCCTTCATACCATAATGATAGGGATGAAAAAAGGTCATTTGCTTGATAGTAACAGTGAAAGTTAAAGCAATCTTGATACAGTCTGTTTTAGCTGTTTACTGCTTCTGCAACAGCTTTGAAAGTAACAATAATGGTCAAAATGTGCTTGACTGAATCAGGTTCTAAAACTAAACATCATCCTTCACACCATAGTGATACGGATGAAAAAACGTAATTTGCTTGATAGTAACAGTGAAAGTTAAAGCAATCTTGATACAGTCCGTTTTAGCTGTTTACTGCTTCTGCAACAGCTTTGAAAGTAACAAAAATGGTCAAAATGTGGTTGAGTGAATCAGGTTCTAAAACTAAACATCATCATTCATATCATAGTGATAGGGATGAAAAAAGGTTATTTGCTTGATAGAAACAGTGAAAGTTAAAGCATTCTTCATTCAGTCCGTTTTAGCTGTTTTCTAATTCTGCAAAAGCTTTGAAAGTAACAATAATGGTCAAAACGTAGTGGAGTGAATCAGGTTTTAAAACTAAACATCATCATTCATATCATAGTGATAGGGATGAAAAAAGGTCATTTGCTTGATAGAAACAGTGAAAGTTAAAGCATTCTTCATACAGTCCGATTTAGCTGATTTCTCCTTCTGCAAAAGCTTTGAAAGTAACAATAATGGTCAAAACATTGTTGACTGAATCAGGTTCTAAAACTAAACCTAATCCATCATAGCATGATTAAAATGGTGAAAAAGGTCATTTGCTTGATAGAAACAGTGAAAGTTAAAGCATTCTTCATACAGTCCGTTTTAGCTGTTTACTCCTTCTGCAAAGGCTTTGAAAGTAACAATAATGGTCAAAATGTGGTGGAGTGAATCAGGTTTTAAAACTAAACATCATCCTTCACACCATAGTGATACGGATGAAAAAAGGTCATTTGCTTGATAGAAACAGTGTAAGGTAAATCATTCTTCATACAGTCCGTTTTAGCTGTTTACTGCTTCTGCAACAGCTTTGAAAGTAACAATAATGGTCAAAATGTGGTTGAGTGAATCAAGTTTTAAAACTAAACATCTTCCTTCACACCATAGTGATACGGATGAAAAAAGGTCATTTGCTTGATAGAAACAGTGTAAGGTAAATCATTCTTCATACAGTCCGTTTTAGCTGTTTACTGCTTCTGCAACAGCTTTGAAAGTAACAATAATGGTCAAAATGTGGTTGAGTGAATCAGGTTTTAAAACTAAACATCTTCCTTCACACCATAGTGATACGGATGAAAAAAGGTCATTTGCTTGATAGAAACAGTGTAAGGTAAATCATTCTTCATACAGTCCGTTTTAGCTGTTTACTCCTTCTGCAACAGCTTTGAAAGTAACAATAATGGTCAAAACGTTGTTGAGTGAATCAGGTTCTAAAACCAAACCTAATCCATCATACGATGACGAAAATGGTGAAAAGGTCATTTGCTTGATAGAAACAGTGTAAGCTAAAGGATTCTTCATACAGTCCGTTTTAGCTGTTTACTCCTTCTGCAACAGCTTTGAAAGTAACAATAATGGTCAAAACGTTGTTGAGTGAATCAGGTTCTAAAACTAAACATCATCCTTCATACCATAATGATAGGGATGAAAAAAGGTAATTTGCTTGATAGAAACAGTTTAAGCTAAAGCAATCTTGATACAGTCCGTTTTAGCTGTTTACTGCTTCTGCAACAGCTTTGAAAGTAACAATAATGGTCAAAACGTTGTTGAGTGAATCAGGTTCTAAAACTAAACCTAATCCATCATAGCATGATTAAAATGGTGAAAAAGGTCATTTGCTTGATAGAAACAGTGTAAGGTAAATCATTCTTCATACAGTCCGTTTTAGCTGTTTTCTCCGTCTGCAAAAGCTTTGAAAGTAACAATAATGATCAAAACGTAGTGGAGTCAATACGATTCTAAAACTAAACATCATCCTTCATACCATAATGATAGGGATGAAAAAAGGTCATTTGCTTGATAGTAACAGTGAAAGTTAAAGCAATCTTGATACAGTCTGTTTTAGCTGTTTACTGCTTCTGCAACAGCTTTGAAAGTAACAATAATGGTCAAAATGTGCTTGACTGAATCAGGTTCTAAAACTAAACATCATCCTTCATACCATAATGATAGGGATGAAAAAAGGTCATTTGCTTGATAGAAACAGTGAAAGTTAAAGCATTCTTCATTCAGTCCGTTTTAGCTGTTTTCTCATTCTGCAAAAGCTTTGAAAGTAACAATAATGGTCAAAACGTAGTGGAGTGAATCAGGTTTTAAAACTAAACATCATCATTCATATCATAGTGATAGGGATGAAAAAAGGTCATTTGCTTGATAGTAACAGTGAAAGTTAAAGCATTCTTCATACAGTCCGATTTAGCTGATTTCTCCTTCTGCAAAGGCTTTGAAAGTAACAATAATGGTCAAAATGTGGTGGAGTGAATTAGGTTTTAAAACTAAACATCATCCTTCACACCATAGTGATACGGATGAAAAAAGGTCATTTGCTTGATAGAAACAGTGTAAGGTAAATCATTCTTCATACAGTCCGTTTTAGCTGTTTACTGCTTCTGCAACAGCTTTGAAAGTAACAATAATGGTCAAAACATTGTTGACTGAATCAGGTTCTAAAACTAAACCTAATCCATCATAGCATGATTAAAATGGTGAAAAAGGTCATTTGCTTGATAGAAACAGTGAAAGTTAAAGCATTCTTCATACAGTCCGTTTTAGCTGTTTACTCCTTCTGCAAAGGCTTTGAAAGTAACAATAATGGTCAAAATGTGGTGGAGTGAATCAGGTTTTAAAACTAAACATCATCCTTCACACCATAGTGATACGGATGAAAAAAGGTCATTTGCTTGATAGAAACAGTGTAAGGTAAATTATTCTTCATACAGTCCGTTTTAGCTGTTTACTGCTTCTGCAACAGCTTTGAAAGTAACAATAATGGTCAAAATGTGGTTGAGTGAATCAGGTTTTAAAACTAAACATCTTCCTTCACACCATAGTGATACGGATGAAAAAAGGTCATTTGCTTGATAGAAACAGTGTAAGGTAAATCATTCTTCATACAGTCCGTTTTAACTGTTTACTGCTTCTGCAACAGCTTTGAAAGTAACAATAATGGTCAAAATGTGGTTGAGTGAATCAGGTTTTAAAACTAAACATCTTCCTTCACACCATAGTGATACGGATTAAAAAAGGTCATTTGCTTGATAGAAACAGTGTAAGGTAAATCATTCTTCATACAGTCCGATATAGCTGATTTCTCCTTCTGCAAAAGCTTTGAAAGTAACAATAATGGTCAAAACGTTGTTGAGTGAATCAGGTTGTAAAACTAAACCTAATCCATCATAGCATGATTAAAATGGTGAAAAAGGTCATTTGCTTGATAGAAACAGTGAAAGTTAAAGCATTCTTCATACAGTCCGTTTTAGCTGTTTTCTCCGTCTGCAAAAGCTTTGAAAGTAACAATAATGATCAAAACGTAGTGGAGTCAATACGGTTCTAAAACTAAACATCATCCTTCATACCATAATGATAGGGATGAAAAAAGGTCATTTGCTTGATAGTAACAGTGAAAGTTAAAGCAATCTTGATACAGTCTGTTTTAGCTGTTTACTGCTTCTGCAACAGCTTTGAAAGTAACAATAATGGTCAAAATGTGCTTGACTGAATCAGGTTCTAAAACTAAACCTAATCCATCATACGATGACGAAAATGGTAAAAAGGTCATTTGCTTGATAGAAACAGTGTAAGCTAAAGGATTCTTCATACAGTCCGTTTTAGCTGTTTTCTCATTCTGCAACAGCTTTGAAAGTAACAATAATGGTCAAAATGTGGTTGAGTGAATCAGGTTTTAAAACTAAACATCATCCTTCACACCATAGTGATACGGATGAAAAAAGGTCATTTGCTTAATAGAAACAGTGTAAGGTAAATCATTCTTCATACAGTCCGTTTTAGCTGTTTACTCCTTCTGCAACAGCTTTGAAAGTAACAATAATGGTCAAAACGTTGTTGAGTGAATCAGGTTTTAAAACTAAACATCATCCTTCACACCATAGTGATACGGATGAAAAAAGGTCATTTGCTTAATAGAAACAGTGTAAGGTAAAGCATTCTTTATACAGTCCGTTTTAAATGTTTTCTCCGTCTGCAAAAGCTTTGAAAGTAACAATAATGGTCAAAACGTAGTGGAGTCAATACGGTTCTAAAACTAAACATCATCATTCATATCATAGTGATAGGGATGAAAAAAGGTAATTTGCTTGATAGAAACAGTGTAAGGTAAAGCATTCTTCATACAGTCCGTTTTAGCTGTTTTCTCCTTCTGCAAAAGCTTTGAAAGTAACAATAATGGTCAAAACGTGGTTGAGTGAATCAGGTTCTAAAACTAAACATCATCCTTTATACCATAATGATAGGGATGAAAAAACGTCATTTGCTTGATAGTAACAGTAAAAGTTAAAAGCATTCTTCATACAGTCCGTTTTAGCTGTTTAATCCTTCTGCAAAAGCTTTGAAAGTAACAATAATGGTCAAAACGTAGTAGAGTGAATCAGGTTCTAAAACTAAACATCATCCTCCATACCATAATGATAGGGATGAAAAAAGGTAATTTGCTTGATAGTAACAGTGAAAGTTAAAGCAATCTTGATACAGTCTGTTTTAGCTGTTTACTGCTTCTGCAACAGCTTTGAAAGTAACAATAATGGTCAAAATGTGCTTGACTGAATCAGGTTCTAAAACTAAACCTAATCCATCATAGCATGATTAAAATGGTGAAAAAAGGTCATTTGCTTGATAGAAACAGTGAAAGTTAAAGCATTCTTCATACAGTCCGTTTTAGCTGTTTACTCCTTCTGCAAAGGCTTTGAAAGTAACAATAATGGTCAAAATGTGGTGGAGTGAATCAGGTTCTAAAACTAAACATCATCCTCCATACCATAATGATAGGGATGAAAAAAGGTAATTTGCTTGATAGAAACAGTTTAAGCTAAAGCAATCTTGATACAGTCCGTTTTAGCTGTTTACTGCTTCTGCAACAGCTTTGAAAGTAACAATAATGGTCAAAATGTGGTTGAGTGAATCAGGTTTTAAAACTAAACATCTTCCTTCACACCATAGTGATACGGATGAAAAAAGGTCATTTGCTTGATAGAAACAGTGTAAGGTAAATCATTCTTCATACAGTCCGATTTAGCTGATTTCTCCTTCTGCAAAGGCTTTGAAAGTAACAATAATGGTCAAAATGTGGTGGAGTGAATTAGGTTTTAAAACTAAACATCATCCTTCACACCATAGTGATACGGATGAAAAAAGGTCATTTGCTTGATAGAAACAGTGTAAGGTAAATCATTCTTCATACAGTCCGTTTTAGCTGTTTACTGCTTCTGCAACAGCTTTGAAAGTAACAATAATGGTCAAAACATTGTTGACTGAATCAGGTTCTAAAACTAAACCTAATCCATCATAGCATGATTAAAATGGTGAAAAAGGTCATTTGCTTGATAGAAACAGTGAAAGTTAAAGCATTCTTCATACAGTCCGTTTTAGCTGTTTACTCCTTCTGCAAAGGCTTTGAAAGTAACAATAATGGTCAAAATGTGGTGGAGTGAATCAGGTTTTAAAACTAAACATCATCCTTCACACCATAGTGATACGGATGAAAAAAGGTCATTTGCTTGATAGAAACAGTGTAAGGTAAATCATTCTTCATACAGTCCGTTTTAACTGTTTACTGCTTCTGCAACAGCTTTGAAAGTAACAATAATGGTCAAAATGTGGTTGAGTGAATCAGGTTTTAAAACTAAACATCTTCCTTCACACCATAGTGATACGGATGAAAAAAGGTCATTTGCTTGATAGAAACAGTGTAAGGTAAATCATTCTTCATACAGTCCGATATAGCTGATTTCTCCTTCTGCAAAAGCTTTGAAAGTAACAATAATGGTCAAAACGTTGTTGAGTGAATCAGGTTGTAAAACTAAACCTAATCCATCATAGCATGATTAAAATGGTGAAAAAGGTCATTTGCTTGATAGAAACAGTGAAAGTTAAAGCATTCTTCATACAGTCCGTTTTAGCTGTTTACTCCTTCTGCAAAAGCTTTGAAAGTAACAATAATGATCAAAACGTAGTGGAGTCAATACGGTTCTAAAACTAAACATCATCCTTCATACCATAATGATAGGGATGAAAAAAGGTCATTTGCTTGATAGTAACAGTGAAAGTTAAAGCAATCTTGATACAGTCTGTTTTAGCTGTTTACTGCTTCTGCAACAGCTTTGAAAGTAACAATAATGGTCAAAATGTGCTTGACTGAATCAGGTTCTAAAACTAAACATCATCCTTCACACCATAGTGATACGGATGAAAAAACGTAATTTGCTTGATAGTAACAGTGAAAGTTAAAGCAATCTTGATACAGTCCGTTTTAGCTGTTTACTGCTTCTGCAACAGCTTTGAAAGTAACAAAAATGGTCAAAATGTGGTTGAGTGAATCAGGTTCTAAAACTAAACATCATCATTTATATCATAGTGATAGGGATGAAAAAAGGTCATTTGCTTGATAGAAACAGTGAAAGTTAAAGCATTCTTCATACAGTCCGTTTTAGCTGTTTACTCCTTCTGCAAAGGCTTTGAAAGTAACAATAATGGTCAAAACGTTGTTGAGTGAATCAGGTTCTAAAACTAAACCTAATCCATCATACGATGATGAAAATGGTGAAAAGGTCATTTGCCTTATAGAAACAGTGTTAGCTAAAGGATTCTTTATACAGTCCGTTTTAGCTGTTTTCTCATTCTGCAAAAGCTTTGAAAGTAACAATAATGGTCAAAACGTAGTAGAGTGAATCAGGTTCTAAAACTAAACATCATCCTTCATACCATAATAATAGGGATGAAAAAAGGTCATTTGCTTGATAGTAACAGTGAAAGTTAAAGCAATCTTGATACAGTCTGTTTTAGCTGTTTACTGCTTCTGCAACAGCTTTGAAAGTAACAATAATGGTCAAAATGTGCTTGAGTGAATCAGGTTCTAAAACTAAACATCATCCTTCACACCATAGTGATACGGATGAAAAAAGGTCATTTGCTTGATAGTAACAGTGAAAGTTAAAAGCATTCTTCATACAGTCCGTTTTAGCTGTTTAATCCTTCTGCAAAAGCTTTGAAAGTAACAATAATGGTCAAAACGTAGTAGAGTGAATCAGGTTCTAAAACTAAACATCATCCTCCATACCATAATGATAGGGATGAAAAAAGGTAATTTGCTTGATAGAAACAGTTTAAGCTAAAGCAATCTTGATACAGTCCGTTTTAGCTGTTTACTGCTTCTGCAACAGCTTTGAAAGTAACAATAATGGTCAAAATGTGGTTGAGTGAATCAGGTTTTAAAACTAAACATCATCATTCATATCATAGTGATAGGGATGAAAAAAGGTCATTTGCTTGATAGTAACAGTGAAAGTTAAAGCATTCTTCATACAGTCCGATTTAGCTGATTTCTCCTTCTGCAAAAGCTTTGAAAGTAACAATAATGGTCAAAACATTGTTGACTGAATCAGGTTCTAAAACTAAACCTAATCCATCATAGCATGATTAAAATGGTGAAAAAGGTCATTTTCTTGATAGAAACAGTGAAAGTTAAAGCATTCTTCATACAGTCCGTTTTAGCTTTTTTCTCATTCTGCAACAGCTTTGAAAGTAACAATAATGGTCAAAATGTGGTTGAGTGAATCAGGTTTTAAAACTAAACATCATCCTTCACACCATAGTGATACGGATGAAAAAAGGTCATTTGCTTGATAGAAACAGTGTAAGGTAAATCATTCTTCATACAGTCCGTTTTAGCTGTTTACTGCTTCTGCAACAGCTTTAAAAGTAACAATAATGGTCAAAATGTGGTTGAGTGAATCAGGTTTTAAAACTAAACATCATCCTTCATATCATAGTGATAGGGATGAAAAAAGGTCATTTGCTTGATAGAAACAGTGTAAGGTAAATCATTCTTCATACAGTCCGTTTTAGCTGTTTACTGCTTCTGCAACAGCTTTGAAAGTAACAATAATGGTCAAAACATTGTTGACTGAATCAGGTTCTAAAACTGAACCTAATCCATCATAGCATGATTAAAATGGTGAAAAAGGTCATTTGCTTGATGGAAACAGTGAAAGTTAAAGCATTCTTCATACAGTCCGTTTTAGCTGTTTACTCCTTCTGCAAAGGCTTTGAAAGTAACAATAATGGTCAAAATGTGGTGGAGTGAATCAGGTTTTAAAACTAAACATCATCCTTCACACCATAGTGATACGGATGAAAAAAGGTCATTTGCTTGATAGAAACAGTGTAAGGTAAATCATTCTTCATACAGTCCGTTTTAGCTGTTTACTGCTTCTGCAACAGCTTTGAAAGTAACAATAATGGTCAAAACGTTGAGTGAATCAGGTTCTAAAACTAAACATCATCCTTCATACCATAATGATAGGGATGAAAAAAGGTCATTTGCTTGATAGTAACAGTGAAAGTTAAAGCAATCTTGATACAGTCTGTTTTAGCTGTTTACTGCTTCTGCAACAGCTTTGAAAGTAACAATAATGGTCAAAATGTGCTTGACTGAATCAGGTTCTAAAACTAAACCTAATCCATCATAGCATGATTAAAATGGTGAAAAAAGGTCATTTGCTTGATAGAAACAGTGAAAGTTAAAGCATTCTTCATACAGTCCGTTTTAGCTGTTTACTCCTTCTGCAAAGGCTTTGAAAGTAACAATAATGGTCAAAATGTGGTGGAGTGAATCAGGTTCTAAAGCTAAACATCATCCTCCATACCATAATGATAGGGATGAAAAAAGGTAATTTGCTTGATAGAAACAGTTTAAGCTAAAGCAATCTTGATACAGTCCGTTTTAGCTGTTTACTGCTTCTGCAACAGCTTTGAAAGTAACAATAATGGTCAAAATGTGGTTGAGTGAATCAGGTTTTAAAACTAAACATCATCATTCATATCATAGTGATAGGGATGAAAAAAGGTCATTTGCTTGATAGTAACAGTGAAAGTTAAAGCATTCTTCATACAGTCCGACTTAGCTGATTTCTCCTTCTGCAAAAGCTTTGAAAGTAACAATAATGGTCAAAACATTGTTGACTGAATCAGGTTCTAAAACTAAACCTAATCCATCATAGCATGATTAAAATGGTGAAAAAGGTCATTTTCTTGATAGAAACAGTGAAAGTTAAAGCATTCTTCATACAGTCCGTTTTAGCTTTTTTCTCATTCTGCAACAGCTTTGAAAGTAACAATAATGGTCAAAATGTGGTTGAGTGAATCAGGTTTTAAAACTAAACATCATCCTTCACACCATAGTGATACGGATGAAAAAAGGTCATTTGCTTGATAGAAACAGTGTAAGGTAAATCATTCTTCATACAGTCCGTTTTAGCTGTTTACTGCTTCTGCAACAGCTTTAAAAGTAACAATAATGGTCAAAATGTGGTTGAGTGAATCAGGTTTTAAAACTAAACATCATCCTTCATATCATAGTGATAGGGATGAAAAAAGGTCATTTGCTTGATAGAAACAGTGTAAGGTAAATCATTCTTCATACAGTCCGTTTTAGCTGTTTACTGCTTCTGCAACAGCTTTGAAAGTAACAATAATGGTCAAAACATTGTTGACTGAATCAGGTTCTAAAACTGAACCTAATCCATCATAGCATGATTAAAATGGTGAAAAGGGTCATTTGCTTGATAGAAACAGTGAAAGTTAAAGCATTCTTCATACAGTCCGTTTTAGCTGTTTATTCCTTCTGCAACAGCTTTGAAAGTAACAATAATGGTCAAAATGTGGTGGAGTGAATCAGGTTTTAAAACTAAACATCATCCTTCACACCATAGTGATACGGATGAAAAAAGGTCATTTGCTTGATAGAAACAGTGTAAGGTAAATCATTCTTCATACAGTCCGTTTTAGCTGTTTACTGCTTCTGCAACAGCTTTGAAAGTAACAATAATGGTCAAAATGTGGTTGAGTGAATCAGGTTTTAAAACTAAACATCATCCTTCACACCATAGTGATACGGATGAAAAAAGGTCATTTGCTTGATAGAAACAGTGTAAGGTAAATCATTCTTCATACAGTCCGTTTTAGCTGTTTACTGCTTCTGCAACAGCTTTGAAAGTAACAATAATGGTCAAAACATTGTTGACTGAATCAGGTTCTAAAACTAAACCTAATCCATCATACGATGACGAAAATGGTGAAAAGGTCATTTGCTTGATAGAAACAGTGTAAGCTAAAGGATTCTTCATACAGTCCGTTTTAGCTGTTTTCTCATTCTGCAACAGCTTTGAAAGTAACAATAATGGTCAAAATGTGGTTGAGTGAATCAGGTTTTAAAACTAAACATCATCCTTCACACCATAGTGATACGGATGAAAAAAGGTCATTTGCTTAATAGAAACAGTGTAAGGTAAATCATTCTTCATACAGTCCGTTTTAGCTGTTTACTCCTTCTGCAACAGCTTTGAAAGTAACAATAATGGTCAAAACGTTGTTGAGTGAATCAGGTTTTAAAACTAAACATCATCCTTCACACCATAGTGATACGGATGAAAAAAGGTCATTTGCTTAATAGAAACAGTGTAAGGTAAAGCATTCTTTATACAGTCCGTTTTAAATGTTTTCTCCGTCTGCAAAAGCTTTGAAAGTAACAATAATGGTCAAAACGTAGTGGAGTCAATACGGTTCTAAAACTAAACATCATCATTCATATCATAGTGATAGGGATGAAAAAAGGTAATTTGCTTGATAGAAACAGTGTAAGGTAAAGCATTCTTCATACAGTCCGTTTTAGCTGTTTTCTCCTTCTGCAAAAGCTTTGAAAGTAACAATAATGGTCAAAACGTGGTTGAGTGAATCAGGTTCTAAAACTAAACATCATCCTTTATACCATAATGATAGGGATGAAAAAACGTCATTTGCTTGATAGTAACAGTAAAAGTTAAAAGCATTCTTCATACAGTCCGTTTTAGCTGTTTAATCCTTCTGCAAAAGCTTTGAAAGTAACAATAATGGTCAAAACGTAGTAGAGTGAATCAGGTTCTAAAACTAAACATCATCCTCCATACCATAAGGATAGGGATGAAAAAAGGTAATTTGCTTGATAGTAACAGTGAAAGTTAAAGCAATCTTGATACAGTCTGTTTTAGCTGTTTACTGCTTCTGCAACAGCTTTGAAAGTAACAATAATGGTCAAAATGTGCTTGACTGAATCAGGTTCTAAAACTAAACCTAATCCATCATAGCATGATTAAAATGGTGAAAAAAGGTCATTTGCTTGATAGAAACAGTGAAAGTTAAAGCATTCTTCATACAGTCCGTTTTAGCTGTTTACTCCTTCTGCAAAGGCTTTGAAAGTAACAATAATGGTCAAAATGTGGTGGAGTGAATCAGGTTCTAAAACTAAACATCATCCTCCATACCATAATGATAGGGATGAAAAAAGGTAATTTGCTTGATAGAAACAGTTTAAGCTAAAGCAATCTTGATACAGTCCGTTTTAGCTGTTTACTGCTTCTGCAACAGCTTTGAAAGTAACAATAATGGTCAAAATGTGGTTGAGTGAATCAGGTTTTAAAACTAAACATCTTCCTTCACACCATAGTGATACGGATGAAAAAAGGTCATTTGCTTGATAGAAACAGTGTAAGGTAAATCATTCTTCATACAGTCCGATTTAGCTGATTTCTCCTTCTGCAAAGGCTTTGAAAGTAACAATAATGGTCAAAATGTGGTGGAGTGAATTAGGTTTTAAAACTAAACATCATCCTTCACACCATAGTGATACGGATGAAAAAAGGTCATTTGCTTGATAGAAACAGTGTAAGGTAAATCATTCTTCATACAGTCCGTTTTAGCTGTTTACTGCTTCTGCAACAGCTTTGAAAGTAACAATAATGGTCAAAACATTGTTGACTGAATCAGGTTCTAAAACTAAACCTAATCCATCATAGCATGATTAAAATGGTGAAAAAGGTCATTTGCTTGATAGAAACAGTGAAAGTTAAAGCATTCTTCATACAGTCCGTTTTAGCTGTTTACTCCTTCTGCAAAGGCTTTGAAAGTAACAATAATGGTCAAAATGTGGTGGAGTGAATCAGGTTTTAAAACTAAACATCATCCTTCACACCATAGTGATACGGATGAAAAAAGGTCATTTGCTTGATAGAAACAGTGTAAGGTAAATCATTCTTCATACAGTCCGTTTTAACTGTTTACTGCTTCTGCAACAGCTTTGAAAGTAACAATAATGGTCAAAATGTGGTTGAGTGAATCAGGTTTTAAAACTAAACATCTTCCTTCACACCATAGTGATACGGATGAAAAAAGGTCATTTGCTTGATAGAAACAGTGTAAGGTAAATCATTCTTCATACAGTCCGATATAGCTGATTTCTCCTTCTGCAAAAGCTTTGAAAGTAACAATAATGGTCAAAACGTTGTTGAGTGAATCAGGTTGTAAAACTAAACCTAATCCATCATAGCATGATTAAAATGGTGAAAAAGGTCATTTGCTTGATAGAAACAGTGAAAGTTAAAGCATTCTTCATACAGTCCGTTTTAGCTGTTTTCTCCTTCTGCAAAAGCTTTGAAAGTAACAATAATGGTCAAAACGTGGTTGAGTGAATCAGGTTCTAAAACTAAACATCATCCTTTATACCATAATGATAGGGATGAAAAAACGTCATTTGCTTGATAGTAACAGTAAAAGTTAAAAGCATTCTTCATACAGTCCGTTTTAGCTGTTTAATCCTTCTGCAAAAGCTTTGAAAGTAACAATAATGGTCAAAACGTAGTAGAGTGAATCAGGTTCTAAAACTAAACATCATCCTCCATACCATAATGATAGGGATGAAAAAAGGTAATTTGCTTGATAGTAACAGTGAAAGTTAAAGCAATCTTGATACAGTCTGTTTTAGCTGTTTACTGCTTCTGCAACAGCTTTGAAAGTAACAATAATGGTCAAAATGTGCTTGACTGAATCAGGTTCTAAAACTAAACCTAATCCATCATACCATGATTAAAATGGTGAAAAAAGGTCATTTGCTTGATAGAAACAGTGAAAGTTAAAGCATTCTTCATACAGTCCGTTTTAGCTGTTTACTCCTTCTGCAAAGGCTTTGAAAGTAACAATAATGGTCAAAATGTGGTGGAGTGAATTAGGTTTTAAAACTAAACATCTTCCTTCACACCATAGTGATACGGATGAAAAAAGGTCATTTGCTTGATAGAAACAGTGTAAGGTAAATCATTCTTCATACAGTCCGATTTAGCTGATTTCTCCTTCTGCAAAGGCTTTGAAAGTAACAATAATGGTCAAAATGTGGTGGAGTGAATTAGGTTTTAAAACTAAACATCATCCTTCACACCATAGTGATACGGATGAAAAAAGGTCATTTGCTTGATAGAAACAGTGTAAGGTAAATCATTCTTCATACAGTCCGTTTTAGCTGTTTACTGCTTCTGCAACAGCTTTGAAAGTAACAATAATGGTCAAAACATTGTTGACTGAATCAGGTTCTAAAACTAAACCTAATCCATCATAGCATGATTAAAATGGTGAAAAAGGTCATTTGCTTGATAGAAACAGTGAAAGTTAAAGCATTCTTCATACAGTCCGTTTTAGCTGTTTACTCCTTCTGCAAAGGCTTTGAAAGTAACAATAATGGTCAAAATGTGGTTGAGTGAATCAGGTTTTAAAACTAAACATCTTCCTTCACACCATAGTGATACGGATGAAAAAAGGTCATTTGCTTGATAGAAACAGTGTAAGGTAAATCATTCTTCATACAGTCCGATATAGCTGATTTCTCCTTCTGCAAAAGCTTTGAAAGTAACAATAATGGTCAAAACGTTGTTGAGTGAATCAGGTTGTAAAACTAAACCTAATCCATCATAGCATGATTAAAATGGTGAAAAAGGTCATTTGCTTGATAGAAACAGTGAAAGTTAAAGCATTCTTCATACAGTCCGTTTTAGCTGTTTACTCCTTCTGCAAAAGCTTTGAAAGTAACAATAATGATCAAAACGTAGTGGAGTCAATACGGTTCTAAAACTAAACATCATCCTTCATACCATAATGATAGGGATGAAAAAAGGTCATTTGCTTGATAGTAACAGTGAAAGTTAAAGCAATCTTGATACAGTCTGTTTTAGCTGTTTACTGCTTCTGCAACAGCTTTGAAAGTAACAATAATGGTCAAAATGTGCTTGACTGAATCAGGTTCTAAAACTAAACATCATCCTTCACACCATAGTGATACGGATGAAAAAACGTAATTTGCTTGATAGTAACAGTGAAAGTTAAAGCAATCTTGATACAGTCCGTTTTAGCTGTTTACTGCTTCTGCAACAGCTTTGAAAGTAACAAAAATGGTCAAAATGTGGTTGAGTGAATCAGGTTCTAAAACTAAACATCATCATTTATATCATAGTGATAGGGATGAAAAAAGGTCATTTGCTTGATAGAAACAGTGAAAGTTAAAGCAATCTTGATACAGTCCGTTTTAGCTGTTTACTGCTTCTGCAACAGCTTTGAAAGAAACAATAATGGTCAAAACGTTGTTGAGTGAATCAGGTTCTAAAACTAAACATCATCCTTCATACGATAATGATAGGGATGAAAAAAGGTAATTTGCTTGATAGAAACAGTGAAAGTTAAAGCATTCTTCATACAGTCCGTTTTAGCTGTTTACTCCTTCTGCAAAGGCTTTGAAAGTAACAATAATGGTCAAAACGTTGTTGAGTGAATCAGGTTCTAAAACTAAACCTAATCCATCATACGATGATGAAAATGGTGAAAAGGTCATTTGCCTTATAGAAACAGTGTTAGCTAAAGGATTCTTTATACAGTCCGTTTTAGCTGTTTTCTCATTCTGCAAAAGCTTTGAAAGTAACAATAATGGTCAAAACGTAGTAGAGTGAATCAGGTTCTAAAACTAAACATCATCCTTCATACCATAATAATAGGGATGAAAAAAGGTCATTTGCTTGATAGTAACAGTGAAAGTTAAAGCAATCTTGATACAGTCTGTTTTAGCTGTTTACTGCTTCTGCAACAGCTTTGAAAGTAACAATAATGGTCAAAATGTGCTTGAGTGAATCAGGTTCTAAAACTAAACATCATCCTTCACACCATAGTGATACGGATGAAAAAAGGTCATTTGCTTGATAGTAACAGTTTAAGCTAAAGCAATCTTGATACAGTCCGTTTTAGCTGTTCACTGCTTCTGCAACAGCTTTGAAAGTAACAATAATGGTCAAAACGTTGAGTGATTCAGGTTCTAAAACTAAACATCATCCTTCATACCATAATGATAGGGATGAAAAAAGGTCATTTGCTTGATAGAAACAGTGTAAGGTAAAGCATTCTTTATACAGTCAGTTTTAAATGTTTTCTCCGTCTGCAAAAGCTTTGAAAGTAACAATAATGGTCAAAACGTAGTGGAGTCAATACGGTTCTAAAACTAAACATCATCATTCATATCATAGTGATAGGGATGAAAAAAGGTAATTTGCTTGATAGAAACAGTGTAAGGTAAAGCATTCTTCATACAGTCCGTTTTAGCTGTTTTCTCCTTCTGCAAAAGCTTTGAAAGTAACAATAATGGTCAAAACGTGGTTGAGTGAATCAGGTTCTAAAACTAAACATCATCCTTTATACCATAATGATAGGGATGAAAAAACGTCATTTGCTTGATAGTAACAGTAAAAGTTAAAAGCATTCTTCATACAGTCCGTTTTAGCTGTTTAATCCTTCTGCAAAAGCTTTGAAAGTAACAATAATGGTCAAAACGTAGTAGAGTGAATCAGGTTCTAAAACTAAACATCATCCTCCATACCATAATGATAGGGATGAAAAAAGGTAATTTGCTTGATAGTAACAGTGAAAGTTAAAGCAATCTTGATACAGTCTGTTTTAGCTGTTTACTGCTTCTGCAACAGCTTTGAAAGTAACAATAATGGTCAAAATGTGCTTGACTGAATCAGGTTCTAAAACTAAACCTAATCCATCATAGCATGATTAAAATGGTGAAAAAAGGTCATTTGCTTGATAGAAACAGTGAAAGTTAAAGCATTCTTCATACAGTCCGTTTTAGCTGTTTACTCCTTCTGCAAAGGCTTTGAAAGTAACAATAATGGTCAAAATGTGGTGGAGTGAATCAGGTTTTAAAACTAAACATCTTCCTTCACACCATAGTGATACGGATGAAAAAAGGTCATTTGCTTGATAGAAACAGTGTAAGGTAAATCATTCTTCATACAGTCCGATTTAGCTGATTTCTCCTTCTGCAAAGGCTTTGAAAGTAACAATAATGGTCAAAATGTGGTGGAGTGAATTAGGTTTTAAAACTAAACATCATCCTTCACACCATAGTGATACGGATGAAAAAAGGTCATTTGCTTGATAGAAACAGTGTAAGGTAAATCATTCTTCATACAGTCCGTTTTAGCTGTTTACTGCTTCTGCAACAGCTTTGAAAGTAACAATAATGGTCAAAACATTGTTGACTGAATCAGGTTCTAAAACTAAACCTAATCCATCATAGCATGATTAAAATGGTGAAAAAGGTCATTTGCTTGATAGAAACAGTGAAAGTTAAAGCATTCTTCATACAGTCCGTTTTAGCTGTTTACTCCTTCTGCAAAAGCTTTGAAAGTAACAATAATGATCAAAACGTAGTGGAGTCAATACGGTTCTAAAACTAAACATCATCCTTCATACCATAATGATAGGGATGAAAAAAGGTCATTTGCTTGATAGTAACAGTGAAAGTTAAAGCAATCTTGATACAGTCTGTTTTAGCTGTTTACTGCTTCTGCAACAGCTTTGAAAGTAACAATAATGGTCAAAATGTGCTTGACTGAATCAGGTTCTAAAACTAAACATCATCCTTCACACCATAGTGATACGGATGAAAAAACGTAATTTGCTTGATAGTAACAGTGAAAGTTAAAGCAATCTTGATACAGTCCGTTTTAGCTGTTTACTGCTTCTGCAACAGCTTTGAAAGTAACAAAAATGGTCAAAATGTGGTTGAGTGAATCAGGTTCTAAAACTAAACATCATCATTTATATCATAGTGATAGGGATGAAAAAAGGTCATTTGCTTGATAGAAACAGTGAAAGTTAAAGCAATCTTGATACAGTCCGTTTTAGCTGTTTACTGCTTCTGCAACAGCTTTGAAAGAAACAATAATGGTCAAAACGTTGTTGAGTGAATCAGGTTCTAAAACTAAACATCATCCTTCATACGATAATGATAGGGATGAAAAAAGGTAATTTGCTTGATAGAAACAGTGAAAGTTAAAGCATTCTTCATACAGTCCGATTTAGCTGATTTCTCCTTCTGCAAAAGCTTTGAAAGTAACAATAATGGTCAAAACATTGTTGACTGAATCAGATTCTAAAACTAAACCTAATCCATCATAGCATGATTAAAATGGTGAAAAAGGTCATTTGCTTGATAGTAACAGTGAAAGTTAAAGCATTCTTCATACAGTCCGATTTAGCTGATTTCTCCTTCTGCAAAAGCTTTGAAAGTAACAATAATGGTCAAAACATTGTTGACTGAATCAGGTTCTAAAACTAAACCTAATCCATCATAGCATGATTAAAATGGTGAAAAAGGTCATTTTCTTGATAGAAACAGTGAAAGTTAAAGCATTCTTCATACAGTCCGTTTTAGCTTTTTTCTCATTCTGCAACAGCTTTGAAAGTAACAATAATGGTCAAAATGTGGTTGAGTGAATCAGGTTTTAAAACTAAACATCATCCTTCACACCATAGTGATACGGATGAAAAAAGGTCATTTGCTTGATAGAAACAGTGTAAGGTAAATCATTCTTCATACAGTCCGTTTTAGCTGTTTACTGCTTCTGCAACAGCTTTAAAAGTAACAATAATGGTCAAAATGTGGTTGAGTGAATCAGGTTTTAAAACTAAACATCATCCTTCATATCATAGTGATAGGGATGAAAAAAGGTCATTTGCTTGATAGAAACAGTGTAAGGTAAATCATTCTTCATACAGTCCGTTTTAGCTGTTTACTGCTTCTGCAACAGCTTTGAAAGTAACAATAATGGTCAAAACATTGTTGACTGAATCAGGTTCTAAAACTGAACCTAATCCATCATAGCATGATTAAAATGGTGAAAAGGGTCATTTGCTTGATAGAAACAGTGAAAGTTAAAGCATTCTTCATACAGTCCGTTTTAGCTGTTTACTCCTTCTGCAAAGGCTTTGAAAGTAACAATAATGGTCAAAATGTGGTGGAGTGAATCAGGTTTTAAAACTAAACATCATCCTTCACACCATAGTGATACGGATGAAAAAAGGTCATTTGCTTGATAGAAACAGTGTAAGGTAAATCATTCTTCATACAGTCCGTTTTAGCTGTTTACTGCTTCTGCAACAGCTTTGAAAGTAACAATAATGGTCAAAATGTGGTTGAGTGAATCAGGTTTTAAAACTAAACATCATCCTTCACACCATAGTGATACGGATGAAAAAAGGTCATTTGCTTGATAGAAACAGTGTAAGGTAAATCATTCTTCATACAGTCCGTTTTAGCTGTTTACTGCTTCTGCAACAGCTTTGAAAGTAACAATAATGGTCAAAACATTGTTGACTGAATCAGGTTCTAAAACTAAACCTAATCCATCATACGATGACGAAAATGGTGAAAAGGTCATTTGCTTGATAGAAACAGTGTAAGCTAAAGGATTCTTCATACAGTCCGTTTTAGCTGTTTTCTCATTCTGCAACAGCTTTGAAAGTAACAATAATGGTCAAAATGTGGTTGAGTGAATCAGGTTTTAAAACTAAACATCATCCTTCACACCATAGTGATACGGATGAAAAAAGGTCATTTGCTTAATAGAAACAGTGTAAGGTAAATCATTCTTCATACAGTCCGTTTTAGCTGTTTACTCCTTCTGCAACAGCTTTGAAAGTAACAATAATGGTCAAAACGTTGTTGAGTGAATCAGGTTTTAAAACTAAACATCATCCTTCACACCATAGTGATACGGATGAAAAAAGGTCATTTGCTTAATAGAAACAGTGTAAGGTAAAGCATTCTTTATACAGTCCGTTTTAAATGTTTTCTCCGTCTGCAAAAGCTTTGAAAGTAACAATAATGGTCAAAACGTAGTGGAGTCAATACGGTTCTAAAACTAAACATCATCATTCATATCATAGTGATAGGGATGAAAAAAGGTAATTTGCTTGATAGAAACAGTGTAAGGTAAAGCATTCTTCATACAGTCCGTTTTAGCTGTTTTCTCCTTCTGCAAAAGCTTTGAAAGTAACAATAATGGTCAAAACGTGGTTGAGTGAATCAGGTTCTAAAACTAAACATCATCCTTTATACCATAATGATAGGGATGAAAAAACGTCATTTGCTTGATAGTAACAGTAAAAGTTAAAAGCATTCTTCATACAGTCCGTTTTAGCTGTTTAATCCTTCTGCAAAAGCTTTGAAAGTAACAATAATGGTCAAAACGTAGTAGAGTGAATCAGGTTCTAAAACTAAACATCATCCTCCATACCATAATGATAGGGATGAAAAAAGGTAATTTGCTTGATAGTAACAGTGAAAGTTAAAGCAATCTTGATACAGTCTGTTTTAGCTGTTTACTGCTTCTGCAACAGCTTTGAAAGTAACAATAATGGTCAAAATGTGCTTGACTGAATCAGGTTCTAAAACTAAACCTAATCCATCATAGCATGATTAAAATGGTGAAAAAAGGTCATTTGCTTGATAGAAACAGTGAAAGTTAAAGCATTCTTCATACAGTCCGTTTTAGCTGTTTACTCCTTCTGCAAAGGCTTTGAAAGTAACAATAATGGTCAAAATGTGGTGGAGTGAATCAGGTTCTAAAACTAAACATCATCCTCCATACCATAATGATAGGGATGAAAAAAGGTAATTTGCTTGATAGAAACAGTTTAAGCTAAAGCAATCTTGATACAGTCCGTTTTAGCTGTTTACTGCTTCTGCAACAGCTTTGAAAGTAACAATAATGGTCAAAATGTGGTTGAGTGAATCAGGTTTTAAAACTAAACATCATCCTTCACACCATAGTGATACGGATGAAAAAAGGTCATTTGCTTAATAGAAACAGTGTAAGGTAAATCATTCTTCATACAGTCCGTTTTAGCTGTTTACTCCTTCTGCAACAGCTTTAAAAGTAACAATAATGGTCAAAACGTTGTTGAGTGAATCAGGTTTTAAAACTAAACATCATCCTTCACACCATAGTGATACGGATGAAAAAAGGTCATTTGCTTAATAGAAACAGTGTAAGGTAAAGCATTCTTTATACAGTCAGTTTTAAATGTTTTCTCCGTCTGCAAAAGCTTTGAAAGTAACAATAATGGTCAAAACGTAGTGGAGTCAATACGGTTCTAAAACTAAACATCATCATTCATATCATAGTGATAGGGATGAAAAAAGGTAATTTGCTTGATAGAAACAGTGTAAGGTAAAGCATTCTTCATACAGTCCGTTTTAGCTGTTTTCTCCTTCTGCAAAAGCTTTGAAAGTAACAATAATGGTCAAAACGTGGTTGAGTGAATCAGGTTCTAAAACTAAACATCATCCTTTATACCATAATGATAGGGATGAAAAAACGTCATTTGCTTGATAGTAACAGTAAAAGTTAAAAGCATTCTTCATACAGTCCGTTTTAGCTGTTTAATCCTTCTGCAAAAGCTTTGAAAGTAACAATAATGGTCAAAACGTAGTAGAGTGAATCAGGTTCTAAAACTAAACATCATCCTCCATACCATAATGATAGGGATGAAAAAAGGTAATTTGCTTGATAGTAACAGTGAAAGTTAAAGCAATCTTGATACAGTCTGTTTTAGCTGTTTACTGCTTCTGCAACAGCTTTGAAAGTAACAATAATGGTCAAAATGTGCTTGACTGAATCAGGTTCTAAAACTAAACCTAATCCATCATACCATGATTAAAATGGTGAAAAAAGGTCATTTGCTTGATAGAAACAGTGAAAGTTAAAGCATTCTTCATACAGTCCGTTTTAGCTGTTTACTCCTTCTGCAAAGGCTTTGAAAGTAACAATAATGGTCAAAATGTGGTGGAGTGAATTAGGTTTTAAAACTAAACATCTTCCTTCACACCATAGTGATACGGATGAAAAAAGGTCATTTGCTTGATAGAAACAGTGTAAGGTAAATCATTCTTCATACAGTCCGATTTAGCTGATTTCTCCTTCTGCAAAGGCTTTGAAAGTAACAATAATGGTCAAAATGTGGTGGAGTGAATTAGGTTTTAAAACTAAACATCATCCTTCACACCATAGTGATACGGATGAAAAAAGGTCATTTGCTTGATAGAAACAGTGTAAGGTAAATCATTCTTCATACAGTCCGTTTTAGCTGTTTACTGCTTCTGCAACAGCTTTGAAAGTAACAATAATGGTCAAAACATTGTTGACTGAATCAGGTTCTAAAACTAAACCTAATCCATCATAGCATGATTAAAATGGTGAAAAAGGTCATTTGCTTGATAGAAACAGTGAAAGTTAAAGCATTCTTCATACAGTCCGTTTTAGCTGTTTACTCCTTCTGCAAAGGCTTTGAAAGTAACAATAATGGTCAAAATGTGGTTGAGTGAATCAGGTTTTAAAACTAAACATCTTCCTTCACACCATAGTGATACGGATGAAAAAAGGTCATTTGCTTGATAGAAACAGTGTAAGGTAAATCATTCTTCATACAGTCCGATATAGCTGATTTCTCCTTCTGCAAAAGCTTTGAAAGTAACAATAATGGTCAAAACGTTGTTGAGTGAATCAGGTTGTAAAACTAAACCTAATCCATCATAGCATGATTAAAATGGTGAAAAAGGTCATTTGCTTGATAGAAACAGTGAAAGTTAAAGCATTCTTCATACAGTCCGTTTTAGCTGTTTACTCCTTCTGCAAAAGCTTTGAAAGTAACAATAATGATCAAAACGTAGTGGAGTCAATACGGTTCTAAAACTAAACATCATCCTTCATACCATAATGATAGGGATGAAAAAAGGTCATTTGCTTGATAGTAACAGTGAAAGTTAAAGCAATCTTGATACAGTCTGTTTTAGCTGTTTACTGCTTCTGCAACAGCTTTGAAAGTAACAATAATGGTCAAAATGTGCTTGACTGAATCAGGTTCTAAAACTAAACATCATCCTTCACACCATAGTGATACGGATGAAAAAACGTAATTTGCTTGATAGTAACAGTGAAAGTTAAAGCAATCTTGATACAGTCCGTTTTAGCTGTTTACTGCTTCTGCAACAGCTTTGAAAGTAACAAAAATGGTCAAAATGTGGTTGAGTGAATCAGGTTCTAAAACTAAACATCATCATTTATATCATAGTGATAGGGATGAAAAAAGGTCATTTGCTTGATAGAAACAGTGAAAGTTAAAGCAATCTTGATACAGTCCGTTTTAGCTGTTTACTGCTTCTGCAACAGCTTTGAAAGAAACAATAATGGTCAAAACGTTGTTGAGTGAATCAGGTTCTAAAACTAAACATCATCCTTCATACGATAATGATAGGGATGAAAAAAGGTAATTTGCTTGATAGAAACAGTGAAAGTTAAAGCATTCTTCATACAGTCCGTTTTAGCTGTTTACTCCTTCTGCAAAGGCTTTGAAAGTAACAATAATGGTCAAAACGTTGTTGAGTGAATCAGGTTCTAAAACTAAACCTAATCCATCATACGATGATGAAAATGGTGAAAAGGTCATTTGCCTTATAGAAACAGTGTTAGCTAAAGGATTCTTTATACAGTCCGTTTTAGCTGTTTTCTCATTCTGCAAAAGCTTTGAAAGTAACAATAATGGTCAAAACGTAGTAGAGTGAATCAGGTTCTAAAACTAAACATCATCCTTCATACCATAATAATAGGGATGAAAAAAGGTCATTTGCTTGATAGTAACAGTGAAAGTTAAAGCAATCTTGATACAGTCTGTTTTAGCTGTTTACTGCTTCTGCAACAGCTTTGAAAGTAACAATAATGGTCAAAATGTGCTTGAGTGAATCAGGTTCTAAAACTAAACATCATCCTTCACACCATAGTGATACGGATGAAAAAAGGTCATTTGCTTGATAGTAACAGTTTAAGCTAAAGCAATCTTGATACAGTCCGTTTTAGCTGTTCACTGCTTCTGCAACAGCTTTGAAAGTAACAATAATGGTCAAAACGTTGAGTGATTCAGGTTCTAAAACTAAACATCATCCTTCATACCATAATGATAGGGATGAAAAAAGGTCATTTGCTTGATAGAAACAGTGTAAGGTAAAGCATTCTTTATACAGTCAGTTTTAAATGTTTTCTCCGTCTGCAAAAGCTTTGAAAGTAACAATAATGGTCAAAACGTAGTGGAGTCAATACGGTTCTAAAACTAAACATCATCATTCATATCATAGTGATAGGGATGAAAAAAGGTAATTTGCTTGATAGAAACAGTGTAAGGTAAAGCATTCTTCATACAGTCCGTTTTAGCTGTTTTCTCCTTCTGCAAAAGCTTTGAAAGTAACAATAATGGTCAAAACGTGGTTGAGTGAATCAGGTTCTAAAACTAAACATCATCCTTTATACCATAATGATAGGGATGAAAAAACGTCATTTGCTTGATAGTAACAGTAAAAGTTAAAAGCATTCTTCATACAGTCCGTTTTAGCTGTTTAATCCTTCTGCAAAAGCTTTGAAAGTAACAATAATGGTCAAAACGTAGTAGAGTGAATCAGGTTCTAAAACTAAACATCATCCTCCATACCATAATGATAGGGATGAAAAAAGGTAATTTGCTTGATAGTAACAGTGAAAGTTAAAGCAATCTTGATACAGTCTGTTTTAGCTGTTTACTGCTTCTGCAACAGCTTTGAAAGTAACAATAATGGTCAAAATGTGCTTGACTGAATCAGGTTCTAAAACTAAACCTAATCCATCATAGCATGATTAAAATGGTGAAAAAAGGTCATTTGCTTGATAGAAACAGTGAAAGTTAAAGCATTCTTCATACAGTCCGTTTTAGCTGTTTACTCCTTCTGCAAAGGCTTTGAAAGTAACAATAATGGTCAAAATGTGGTGGAGTGAATCAGGTTTTAAAACTAAACATCTTCCTTCACACCATAGTGATACGGATGAAAAAAGGTCATTTGCTTGATAGAAACAGTGTAAGGTAAATCATTCTTCATACAGTCCGATTTAGCTGATTTCTCCTTCTGCAAAGGCTTTGAAAGTAACAATAATGGTCAAAATGTGGTGGAGTGAATTAGGTTTTAAAACTAAACATCATCCTTCACACCATAGTGATACGGATGAAAAAAGGTCATTTGCTTGATAGAAACAGTGTAAGGTAAATCATTCTTCATACAGTCCGTTTTAGCTGTTTACTGCTTCTGCAACAGCTTTGAAAGTAACAATAATGGTCAAAACATTGTTGACTGAATCAGGTTCTAAAACTAAACCTAATCCATCATAGCATGATTAAAATGGTGAAAAAGGTCATTTGCTTGATAGAAACAGTGAAAGTTAAAGCATTCTTCATACAGTCCGTTTTAGCTGTTTACTCCTTCTGCAAAAGCTTTGAAAGTAACAATAATGATCAAAACGTAGTGGAGTCAATACGGTTCTAAAACTAAACATCATCCTTCATACCATAATGATAGGGATGAAAAAAGGTCATTTGCTTGATAGTAACAGTGAAAGTTAAAGCAATCTTGATACAGTCTGTTTTAGCTGTTTACTGCTTCTGCAACAGCTTTGAAAGTAACAATAATGGTCAAAATGTGCTTGACTGAATCAGGTTCTAAAACTAAACATCATCCTTCACACCATAGTGATACGGATGAAAAAACGTAATTTGCTTGATAGTAACAGTGAAAGTTAAAGCAATCTTGATACAGTCCGTTTTAGCTGTTTACTGCTTCTGCAACAGCTTTGAAAGTAACAAAAATGGTCAAAATGTGGTTGAGTGAATCAGGTTCTAAAACTAAACATCATCATTTATATCATAGTGATAGGGATGAAAAAAGGTCATTTGCTTGATAGAAACAGTGAAAGTTAAAGCAATCTTGATACAGTCCGTTTTAGCTGTTTACTGCTTCTGCAACAGCTTTGAAAGAAACAATAATGGTCAAAACGTTGTTGAGTGAATCAGGTTCTAAAACTAAACATCATCCTTCATACGATAATGATAGGGATGAAAAAAGGTAATTTGCTTGATAGAAACAGTGAAAGTTAAAGCATTCTTCATACAGTCCGTTTTAGCTGTTTACTCCTTCTGCAAAGGCTTTGAAAGTAACAATAATGGTCAAAACGTTGTTGAGTGAATCAGGTTCTAAAACTAAACCTAATCCATCATACGATGATGAAAATGGTGAAAAGGTCATTTGCCTTATAGAAACAGTGTTAGCTAAAGGATTCTTTATACAGTCCGTTTTAGCTGTTTTCTCATTCTGCAAAAGCTTTGAAAGTAACAATAATGGTCAAAACGTAGTAGAGTGAATCAGGTTCTAAAACTAAACATCATCCTTCATACCATAATAATAGGGATGAAAAAAGGTCATTTGCTTGATAGTAACAGTGAAAGTTAAAGCAATCTTGATACAGTCTGTTTTAGCTGTTTACTGCTTCTGCAACAGCTTTGAAAGTAACAATAATGGTCAAAATGTGCTTGAGTGAATCAGGTTCTAAAACTAAACATCATCCTTCACACCATAGTGATACGGATGAAAAAAGGTCATTTGCTTGATAGTAACAGTGAAAGTTAAAAGCATTCTTCATACAGTCCGTTTTAGCTGTTTACTGCTTCTGCAACAGCTTTGAAAGTAACAATAATGGTCAAAATGTGCTTGACTGAATCAGGTTCTAAAACTAAACCTAATCCATCATAGCATGATTAAAATGGTGAAAAAAGGTCATTTGCTTGATAGAAACAGTGAAAGTTAAAGCATTCTTCATACAGTCCGTTTTAGCTGTTTACTCCTTCTGCAAAGGCTTTGAAAGTAACAATAATGGTCAAAATGTGGTGGAGTGAATCAGGTTCTAAAGCTAAACATCATCCTCCATACCATAATGATAGGGATGAAAAAAGGTAATTTGCTTGATAGTAATTGTGAAAGTTAAAGCATTCTTCATACAGTCCGATTTAGCTGATTTCTCCTTCTGCAAAAGCTTTGAAAGTAACAATAATGGTCAAAACATTGTTGACTGAATCAGGTTCTAAAACTAAACCTAATCCATCATAGCATGATTAAAATGGTGAAAAAGGTCATTTTCTTGATAGAAACAGTGAAAGTTAAAGCATTCTTCATACAGTCCGTTTTAGCTTTTTTCTCATTCTGCAACAGCTTTGAAAGTAACAATAATGGTCAAAATGTGGTTGAGTGAATCAGGTTTTAAAACTAAACATCATCCTTCACACCATAGTGATACGGATGAAAAAAGGTCATTTGCTTGATAGAAACAGTGTAAGGTAAATCATTCTTCATACAGTCCGTTTTAGCTGTTTACTGCTTCTGCAACAGCTTTAAAAGTAACAATAATGGTCAAAATGTGGTTGAGTGAATCAGGTTTTAAAACTAAACATCATCCTTCATATCATAGTGATAGGGATGAAAAAAGGTCATTTGCTTGATAGAAACAGTGTAAGGTAAATCATTCTTCATACAGTCCGTTTTAGCTGTTTACTGCTTCTGCAACAGCTTTGAAAGTAACAATAATGGTCAAAACATTGTTGACTGAATCAGGTTCTAAAACTGAACCTAATCCATCATAGCATGATTAAAATGGTGAAAAGGGTCATTTGCTTGATAGAAACAGTGAAAGTTAAAGCATTCTTCATACAGTCCGTTTTAGCTGTTTACTCCTTCTGCAAAGGCTTTGAAAGTAACAATAATGGTCAAAATGTGGTGGAGTGAATCAGGTTTTGAAACTAAACATCATCCTTCACACCATAGTGATACGGATGAAAAAAGGTCATTTGCTTGATAGAAACAGTGTAAGGTAAATCATTCTTCATACAGTCCGTTTTAGCTGTTTACTGCTTCTGCAACAGCTTTGAAAGTAACAATAATGGTCAAAATGTGGTTGAGTGAATCAGGTTTTAAAACTAAACATCATCCTTCACACCATAGTGATACGGATGAAAAAAGGTCATTTGCTTGATAGAAACAGTGTAAGGTAAATCATTCTTCATACAGTCCGTTTTAGCTGTTTACTGCTTCTGCAACAGCTTTGAAAGTAACAATAATGGTCAAAACATTGTTGACTGAATCAGGTTCTAAAACTAAACCTAATCCATCATACGACGACGAAAATGGTGAAAAGGTCATTTGCTTGATAGAAACAGTGTAAGCTAAAGGATTCTTCATACAGTCCGTTTTAGCTGTTTACTCCTTCTGCAAAGGCTTTGAAAGTAACAATAATGGTCAAAATGTGGTGGAGTGAATCAGGTTCTAAAACTAAACATCATCCTCCATACCATAATGATAGGGATGAAAAAAGGTAATTTGCTTGATAGTAACAGTGAAAGTTAAAGCAATCTTGATACAGTCTGTTTTAGCTGTTTACTGCTTCTGCAACAGCTTTGAAAGTAACAATAATGGTCAAAATGTGCTTGACTGAATCAGGTTCTAAAACTAAACCTAATCCATCATAGCATGATTAAAATGGTGAAAAAAGGTCATTTGCTTGATAGAAACAGTGAAAGTTAAAGCATTCTTCATACAGTCCGTTTTAGCTGTTTACTCCTTCTGCAAAGGCTTTGAAAGTAACAATAATGGTCAAAATGTGGTGGAGTGAATCAGGTTCTAAAACTAAACATCATCCTCCATACCATAATGATAGGGATGAAAAAAGGTAATTTGCTTGATAGAAACAGTTTAAGCTAAAGCAATCTTGATACAGTCCGTTTTAGCTGTTTACTGCTTCTGCAACAGCTTTGAAAGTAACAATAATGGTCAAAACGTTGTTGAGTGAATCAGGTTTTAAAACTAAACATCATCCTTCACACCATAGTGATACGGATGAAAAAAGGTCATTTGCTTAATAGAAACAGTGTAAGGTAAAGCATTCTTTCTACAGTCAGTTTTAAATGTTTTCTCCGTCTGCAAAAGCTTTGAAAGTAACAATAATGGTCAAAACGTAGTGGAGTCAATACGGTTCTAAAACTAAACATCATCATTCATATCATAGTGATAGGGATGAAAAAAGGTAATTTGCTTGATAGAAACAGTGTAAGGTAAATCATTCTTCATACAGTCCGATATAGCTGATTTCTCCTTCTGCAAAAGCTTTGAAAGTAACAATAATGGTCAAAACGTTGTTGAGTGAATCAAGTTCTAAAACTAAACCTAATCCATCATAGCATGATTAAAATGGTGAAAAAGGTCATTTGCTTGATAGAAACAGTGTAAGGTAAATCATTCTTCATACAGTCCGTTTTAGCTGTTTTCTCCGTCTGCAAAAGCTTTGAAAGTAACAATAATGATCAAAACGTAGTAGAGTCAATACGGTTCTAAAACTAAACATCATCCTTCATACCATAATGATAGGGATGAAAAAAGGTAATTTGCTTGATAGAAACAGTTTAAGCTAAAGCAATCTTGATACAGTCCGTTTTAGCTGTTTACTGCTTCTGCAACAGCTTTGAAAGTAACAATAATGGTCAAAACGTTGTTGAGTGAATCAGGTTTTAAAACTAAACATCATCCTTCACACCATAGTGATACGGATGAAAAAAGGTCATTTGCTTAATAGAAACAGTGTAAGGTAAAGCATTCTTTCTACAGTCAGTTTTAAATGTTTTCTCCGTCTGCAAAAGCTTTGAAAGTAACAATAATGGTCAAAACGTAGTGGAGTCAATACGGTTCTAAAACTAAACATCATCATTCATATCATAGTGATAGGGATGAAAAAAGGTAATTTGCTTGATAGAAACAGTGTAAGGTAAATCATTCTTCATACAGTCCGATATAGCTGATTTCTCCTTCTGCAAAAGCTTTGAAAGTAACAATAATGGTCAAAACGTTGTTGAGTGAATCAAGTTCTAAAACTAAACCTAATCCATCATAGCATGATTAAAATGGTGAAAAAGGTCATTTGCTTGATAGAAACAGTGTAAGGTAAATCATTCTTCATACAGTCCGTTTTAGCTGTTTTCTCCGTCTGCAAAAGCTTTGAAAGTAACAATAATGATCAAAACGTAGTAGAGTCAATACGGTTCTAAAACTAAACATCATCCTTCATACCATAGTGATAGGGATGAAAAAAGGTCATTTGCTTGATAGAAACAGTGAAAGTTAAAGCAATCTTGATACAGTCCGTTTTAGCTGTTTACTCCTTCTGCAACAGCTTTGAAAGTAACAATAATGGTCAAAATGTGCTTGAGTGAATCAGGTTCTAAAACTAAACATCATCCTTCATACGATAATGATAGGGATGAAAAAAGGTAATTTGCTTGATAGAAACAGTGAAAGTTAAAGCATTCTTCATACAGTCCGTTTTAGCTGTTTACTCCTTCTGCAACAGCTTTGAAAGTAACAATAATGGTCAAAATGTGCTTGAGTGAATCAGGTTCTAAAACTAAACATCATCCTTCACACCATAGTGATACGGATGAAAAAAGGTAATTTGCTTGATAGAAACAGTGAAAGTTAAAGCATTCTTCATACAGTCCGTTTTAGCTGTTTACTCCTTCTGCAAAGGCTTTGAAAGTAACAATAATGGTCAAAATGTGGTGGAGTGAATCAGGTTTTAAAACTAAACATCATCCTTCACACCATAGTCATACGGATGAAAAAAGGTCATTTGCTTGATAGAAACAGTGTAAGGTAAATCATTCTTCATACAGTCCGTTTTAGCTGTTTACTGCTTCTGCAACAGCTTTGAAAGTAACAATAATGGTCAAAATGTGGTTGAGTGAATCAGGTTTTAAAACTAAACATCTTCCTTCACACCATAGTGATACGGATGAAAAAAGGTCATTTGCTTGATAGAAACAGTGTAAGGTAAATCATTCTTCATACAGTCCGATATAGCTGATTTCTCCTTCTGCAAAAGCTTTGAAAGTAACAATAATGGTCAAAACGTTGTTGAGTGAATCAAGTTCTAAAACTAAACCTAATCCATCATAGCATGATTAAAATGGTGAAAAAGGTCATTTGCTTGATAGAAACAGTGTAAGGTAAATCATTCTTCATACAGTCCGTTTTAGCTGTTTTCTCCGTCTGCAAAAGCTTTGAAAGTAACAATAATGATCAAAACGTAGTGGAGTCAATACGGTTCTAAAACTAAACATCATCCTTCATACCATAATGATAGGGATGAAAAAAGGTCATGTGCTTGATAGTAACAGTGAAAGTTAAAGCAATCTTGATACAGTCTGTTTTAGCTGTTTACTGCTTCTGCAACAGCTTTGAAAGTAACAAAAATGGTCAAAATGTGTTTGAGTGAATCAGGTTCTAAAACTAAACATCATCATTCATATCATAGTGATAGGGATGAAAAAAGGTCATTTGCTTGATAGAAACAGTTTAAGCTAAAGCAATCTTGATACAGTCCGTTTTAGCTGTTTACTGCTTCTGCAACAGCTTTGAAAGTAACAATAATGGTCAAAATGTGGTTGAGTGAATCAGGTTTTAAAACTAAACATCTTCCTTCACACCATAGTGATACGGATGAAAAAAGGTCATTTGCTTGATAGAAACAGTGTAAGGTAAATCATTCTTCATACAGTCCGTTTTAGCTGTTTACTGCTTCTGCAACAGCTTTGAAAGTAACAATAATGGTCAAAATGTGGTTGAGTGAATCAGGTTTTAAAACTAAACATCTTCCTTCACACCATAGTGATACGGATGAAAAAAGGTCATTTGCTTGATAGAAACAGTGTAAGGTAAATCATTCTTCATACAGTCCGATATAGCTGATTTCTCCTTCTGCAAAAGCTTTGAAAGTAACAATAATGGTCAAAACGTTGTTGAGTGAATCGGGTTGTAAAACTAAACCTAATCCATCATAGCATGATTAAAATGGTGAAAAAGGTCATTTGCTTGATAGAAACAGTGAAAGTTAAAGCATTCTTCATACAGTCCGTTTTAGCTGTTTACTCCTTCTGCAAAGGCTTTGAAAGTAACAATAATGGTCAAAATGTGGTGGAGTGAATCGGGTTTTAAAATTAAACATCATCCTTCACACCATAGTGATACGGATGAAAAAAGGTCATTTGCTTGATAGAAACAGTCTAAGGTAAATCATTCTTCATACAGTCCGTTTTAGCTGTTTACTGCTTCTGCAACAGCTTTGAAAGTAACAATAATGGTCAAAATGTGGTTGAGTGAATCAGGTTTTAAAACTAAACATCTTCCTTCACACCATAGTGATACGGATGAAAAAAGGTCATTTGCTTGATAGAAACAGTGTAAGGTAAATCATTCTTCATACAGTCCGTTTTAGCTGTTTACTGCTTCTGCAACAGCTTTGAAAGTAACAATAATGGTCAAAATGTGGTTGAGTGAATCAGGTTTTAAAACTAAACATCTTCCTTCACACCATAGTGATACGGATGAAAAAAGGTCATTTGCTTGATAGAAACAGTGTAAGGTAAATCATTCTTCATACAGTCCGTTTTAGCTGTTTACTGCTTCTGCAACAGCTTTGAAAGTAACAATAATGGTCAAAACATTGTTGACTGAATCAGGCCCTAAAACTAAACCTAATCCATCATACGATGACGAAAATGGTGAAAAGGTCATTTGCTTGATAGAAACAGTG
This sequence comes from Pungitius pungitius, assembly GCF_949316345.1. Classification (NCBI taxonomy): domain Eukaryota; kingdom Metazoa; phylum Chordata; class Actinopteri; order Perciformes; family Gasterosteidae; genus Pungitius; species Pungitius pungitius. The sequence goes on along the minus strand of NC_084917.1, from coordinate 16,489,411 downwards.
TAAGGTAAATCATTCTTCATACAGTCCGTTTTAGCTGTTTTCTCCGTCTGCAAAAGCTTTGAAAGTAACAATAATGATCAAAACGTAGTGGAGTCAATACGATTCTAAAACTAAACATCATCCTTCATACCATAATGATAGGGATGAAAAAAGGTCATTTGCTTGATAGTAACAGTGAAAGTTAAAGCAATCTTGATACAGTCTGTTTTAGCTGTTTACTGCTTCTGCAACAGCTTTGAAAGTAACAATAATGGTCAAAATGTGCTTGACTGAATCAGGTTCTAAAACTAAACCTAATCCATCATAGCATGATTAAAATGGTGAAAAAGGTCATTTGCTTGATAGAAACAGTGAAAGTTAAAGCATTCTTCATACAGTCCGTTTTAGCTGTTTACTCCTTCTGCAAAGGCTTTGAAAGTAACAATAATGGTCAAAATGTGGTGGAGTGAATCAGGTTTTAAAACTAAACATCATCCTTCACACCATAGTGATACGGATGAAAAAGGTCATTTGCTTGATAGAAACAGTGTAAGGTAAATCATTCTTCATACAGTCCGTTTTAGCTGTTTACTGCTTCTGCAACAGCTTTGAAAGTAACAATAATGGTCAAAATGTGGTTGAGTGAATCAGGTTTTAAAACTAAACATCTTCCTTCACACCATAGTGATACGGATGTAAAAAGGTCATTTGCTTGATAGAAACAGTGTAAGGTAAATCATTCTTCATACAGTCCGATATAGCTGATTTCTCCTTCTGCAAAAGCTTTGAAAGTAACAATAATGGTCAAAACGTTGTTGAGTGAATCAAGTTCTAAAACTAAACCTAATCCATCATAGCATGATTAAAATGGTGAAAAAGGTCATTTGCTTGATAGAAACAGTGTAAGGTAAATCATTCTTCATACAGTCCGTTTTAGCTGTTTTCTCCGTCTGCAAAAGCTTTGAAAGTAACAATAATGATCAAAACGTAGTAGAGTCAATACGGTTCTAAAACTAAACATCATCCTTCATACCATAATGATAGGGATGAAAAAAGGTCATTTGCTTGATAGTAACAGTGAAAGTTAAAGCAATCTTGATACAGTCTGTTTTAGCTGTTTACTGCTTCTGCAACAGCTTTGAAAGTAACAAAAATGGTCAAAATGTGTTTGAGTGAATCAGGTTCTAAAACTAAACATCATCATTCATATCATAGTGATAGGGATGAAAAAAGGTCATTTGCTTGATAGAAACAGTGAAAGTTAAAGCAATCTTGATACAGTCCGTTTTAGCTGTTTACTCCTTTTGCAACAGCTTTGAAAGTAACAATAATGGTCAAAATGTGCTTGAGTGAATCAGGTTCTAAAACTAAACATCATCCTTCATACGATAATGATAGGGATGAAAAAAGGTAATTTGCTTGATAGAAACAGTGAAAGTTAAAGCATTCTTCATACAGTCCGTTTTAGCTGTTTACTCCTTCTGCAACAGCTTTGAAAGTAACAATAATGGTCAAAATGTGCTTGAGTGAATCAGGTTCTAAAACTAAACATCATCCTTCACACCATAGTGATACGGATGAAAAAAGGTAATTTGCTTGATAGAAACAGTGAAAGTTAAAGCATTCTTCATACAGTCCGTTTTAGCTGTTTACTCCTTCTGCAAAGGCTTTGAAAGTAACAATAATGGTCAAAATGTGGTGGAGTGAATCAGGTTTTAAAACTAAACATCATCCTTCACACCATAGTCATACGGATGAAAAAAGGTCATTTGCTTGATAGAAACAGTGTAAGGTAAATCATTCTTCATACAGTCCGATATAGCTGATTTCTCCTTCTGCAAAAGCTTTGAAAGTAACAATAATGGTCAAAACGTTGTTGAGTGAATCAAGTTCTAAAACTAAACCTAATCCATCATAGCATGATTAAAATGGTGAAAAAGGTCATTTGCTTGATAGAAACAGTGTAAGGTAAATCATTCTTCATACAGTCCGTTTTAGCTGTTTTCTCCGTCTGCAAAAGCTTTGAAAGTAACAATAATGATCAAAACGTAGTGGAGTCAATACGGTTCTAAAACTAAACATCATCCTTCATACCATAATGATAGGGATGAAAAAAGGTCATTTGCTTGATAGTAACAGTGAAAGTTAAAGCAATCTTGATACAGTCTGTTTTAGCTGTTTACTGCTTCTGCAACAGCTTTGAAAGTAACAAAAATGGTCAAAATGTGTTTGAGTGAATCAGGTTCTAAAACTAAACATCATCATTCATATCATAGTGATAGGGATGAAAAAAGGTCATTTGCTTGATAGAAACAGTGAAAGTTAAAGCAATCTTGATACAGTCCGTTTTAGCTGTTTACTCCTTCTGCAACAGCTTTGAAAGTAACAATAATGGTCAAAATGTGGTTGAGTGAATCAGGTTCTAAAACTAAACCTAATCCATCATACGATGACGAAAATGGTGAAAAGGTCATTTGCTTGATAGAAACAGTGTAAGCTAAAGGATTCTTTATACAGTCTGTTTTAGCTTTTTACTGCTTCTGCAACAGCTTTGAAAGTAACAATAATGGTCAAAACGTGGTTGAGTGAATCAGGTTCTAAAACTAAACATCATCCTTCATACCATAATGATAGGGATGAAAAAAGGTCATTTGCTTGATAGTAACAGTGAAAGTTAAAGCATTCTTCATACAGTCCGTTTTAGCTGTTTTCTCATTCTGCAACAGCTTTGAAAGTAACAATAATGGTCAAAATGTGGTTGAGTGAATCAGGTTTTAAAACTAAACATCATCATTCATATCATAGTGATAGGGATGAAAAAAGGTCATTTGCTTGATAGAAACAGTGAAAGTTAAAGCATTCTTCATTCAGTCCGTTTTAGCTGTTTTCTAATTCTGCAAAAGCTTTGAAAGTAACAATAATGGTCAAAACGTAGTGGAGTGAATCAGGTTTTAAAACTAAACATCATCATTCATATCATAGTGACAGGGATGAAAAAAGGTCATTTGCTTGATAGTAACAGTGAAAGTTAAAGCATTCTTCATACAGTCCGATTTAGCTGATTTCTCCTTCTGCAAAAGCTTTGAAAGTAACAATAATGGTCAAAACATTGTTGACTGAATCAGGTTCTAAAACTAAACCTAATCCATCATAGCATGATTAAAATGGTTAAAAAGGTCATTTGCTTGATAGAAACAGTGAAAGTTAAAGCATTCTTCATACAGTCCGTTTTAGCTGTTTACTCCTTCTGCAAAGGCTTTGAAAGTAACAATAATGGTCAAAATGTGGTGGAGTGAATCAGGTTTTAAAATTAAACATCATCCTTCACACCATAGTGATACGGATGAAAAAAGGTCATTTGCTTGATAGAAACAGTCTAAGGTAAATCATTCTTCATACAGTCCGTTTTAGCTGTTTACTGCTTCTGCAACAGCTTTGAAAGTAACAATAATGGTCAAAATGTGGTTGAGTGAATCAGGTTTTAAAACTAAACATCTTCCTTCACACCATAGTGATACGGATGAAAAAAGGTCATTTGCTTGATAGAAACAGTGTAAGGTAAATCATTCTTCATACAGTCCGTTTTAGCTGTTTACTGCTTCTGCAACAGCTTTGAAACTAACAATAATGGTCAAAATGTGGTTGAGTGTATCAGGTTTTAAAACTAAACATCTTCCTTCACACCATAGTGATACGGATGAAAAAAGGTCATTTGCTTGATAGAAACAGTGTAAGGTAAATCATTCTTCATACAGTCCGTTTTAGCTGTTTACTGCTTCTGCAACAGCTTTGAAAGTAACAATAATGGTCAAAACATTGTTGACTGAATCAGGCCCTAAAACTAAACCTAATCCATCATACGATGACGAAAATGGTGAAAAGGTCATTTGCTTGATAGAAACAGTGTAAGGTAAATCATTCTTCATACAGTCCGTTTTAGCTGTTTTCTCCGTCTGCAAAAGCTTTGAAAGTAACAATAATGATCAAAACGTAGTGGAGTCAATACGATTCTAAAACTAAACATCATCCTTCATACCATAATGATAGGGATGAAAAAAGGTCATTTGCTTGATAGTAACAGTGAAAGTTAAAGCAATCTTGATACAGTCTGTTTTAGCTTTTTACTGCTTCTGCAACAGCTTTGAAAGTAACAATAATGGTCAAAACGTGGTTGAGTGAATCAGGTTCTAAAACTAAACATCATCCTTCATACCATAATGATAGGGATGAAAAAAGGTCATTTGCTTGATAGTAACAGTGAAAGTTAAAGCATTCTTCATTCAGTCCGTTTTAGCTGTTTTCTAATTCTGCAAAAGCTTTGAAAGTAACAATAATGGTCAAAACGTAGTGGAGTGAATCAGGTTTTAAAACTAAACATCATCATTCATATCATAGTGACAGGGATGAAAAAAGGTCATTTGCTTGATAGTAACAGTGAAAGTTAAAGCATTCTTCATACAGTCCGATTTAGCTGATTTCTCCTTCTGCAAAAGCTTTGAAAGTAACAATAATGGTCAAAACATTGTTGACTGAATCAGGTTCTAAAACTAAACCTAATCCATCATAGCATGATTAAAATGGTTAAAAAGGTCATTTGCTTGATAGAAACAGTGAAAGTTAAAGCATTCTTCATACAGTCCGTTTTAGCTGTTTACTCCTTCTGCAAAGGCTTTGAAAGTAACAATAATGGTCAAAATGTGGTGGAGTGAATCAGGTTTTAAAATTAAACATCATCCTTCACACCATAGTGATACGGATGAAAAAAGGTCATTTGCTTGATAGAAACAGTCTAAGGTAAATCATTCTTCATACAGTCCGTTTTAGCTGTTTACTGCTTCTGCAACAGCTTTGAAAGTAACAATAATGGTCAAAATGTGGTTGAGTGAATCAGGTTTTAAAACTAAACATCTTCCTTCACACCATAGTGATACGGATGAAAAAAGGTCATTTGCTTGATAGAAACAGTGTAAGGTAAATCATTCTTCATACAGTCCGTTTTAGCTGTTTACTGCTTCTGCAACAGCTTTGAAACTAACAATAATGGTCAAAATGTGGTTGAGTGTATCAGGTTTTAAAACTAAACATCTTCCTTCACACCATAGTGATACGGATGAAAAAAGGTCATTTGCTTGATAGAAACAGTGTAAGGTAAATCATTCTTCATACAGTCCGTTTTAGCTGTTTACTGCTTCTGCAACAGCTTTGAAAGTAACAATAATGGTCAAAACATTGTTGACTGAATCAGGCCCTAAAACTAAACCTAATCCATCATACGATGACGAAAATGGTGAAAAGGTCATTTGCTTGATAGAAACAGTGTAAGGTAAATCATTCTTCATACAGTCCGTTTTAGCTGTTTTCTCCGTCTGCAAAAGCTTTGAAAGTAACAATAATGATCAAAACGTAGTGGAGTCAATACGATTCTAAAACTAAACATCATCCTTCATACCATAATGATAGGGATGAAAAAAGGTCATTTGCTTGATAGTAACAGTGAAAGTTAAAGCAATCTTGATACAGTCTGTTTTAGCTGTTTACTGCTTCTGCAACAGCTTTGAAAGTAACAATAATGGTCAAAACATTGTTGACTGAATCAGGTTCTAAAACTAAACCTAATCCATCATAGCATGATTAAAATGGTGAAAAAGGTCATTTGCTTGATAGAAACAGTGAAAGTTAAAGCATTCTTCATACAGTCCGTTTTAGCTGTTTACTCCTTCTGCAAAGGCTTTGAAAGTAACAATAATGGTCAAAATGTGGTGGAGTGAATCAGGTTTTAAAACTTAACATCATCCTTCACACCATAGTGATACGGATGAAAAAAGGTCATTTGCTTGATAGAAACAGTGTAAGGTAAATCATTCTTCATACAGTCCGTTTTAGCTGTTTACTGCTTCTGCAACAGCTTTGAAAGTAACAATAATGGTCAAAATGTGGTTGAGTGAATCAGGTTTCAAAACTAAACATCTTCCTTCACACCATAGTGATACGGATGAAAAAAGGTCATTTGCTTGATAGAAACAGTGTAAGGTAAATCATTCTTCATACAGTCCGATATAGCTGATTTCTCCTTCTGCAAAAGCTTTGAAAGTAACAATAATGGTCAAAACGTTGTTGAGTGAATCAGGTTCTAAAACTAAACCTAATCCATCATAGCATGATTAAAATGGTGAAAAGGGTCATTTGCTTGATAGAAACAGTGAAAGTTAAAGCATTCTTCATACAGTCCGTTTTAGCTGTTTACTCCTTCTGCAAAGGCTTTGAAAGTAACAATAATGGTCAAAATGTGGTGGAGTGAATCAGGTTTTAAAACTAAACATCATCCTTCACACCATAGTGATACGGATGAAAAAAGGTCATTTGCTTGATAGAAACAGTGTAAGGTAAATCATTCTTCATACAGTCCGTTTTAGCTGTTTACTGCTTCTGCAACAGCTTTGAAAGTAACAATAATGGTCAAAATGTGGTTGAGTGAATCAGGTTTCAAAACTAAACATCTTCCTTCACACCATAGTGATACGGATGAAAAAAGGTCATTTGCTTGATAGAAACAGTGTAAGGTAAATCATTAGTTGGAATGCTTCAAGTATTCCAAGTATTGTTCTTTGAATCTTTATTCAACTTATTAGTTGGAATGCTTCAAGCATTCCAAGTATTGTTCTTTGAATCTTTATTCAACTTATTAGTTGGAATGCTTCAAGCATTCCAAGTATTGTTCTTCTAATCTTTATTCCGCCTTATTCATCTTCTTCATATTATTCTTCTATTTCTTCCGCCGCACCTTTCAACTCCTTCACACTTTCAGCTATTAAGACCATTCAAATATTAAAATGTTCAGCTCATTCAGGGGAGGGGTGCTATGACTTTTCAGCTTTTTAGCTCTTATAATTGAATAAATATAAATTAATATCTTCAACCTTTTTAACATGGTTTCCTAATGGATTAAATTTTCAAATCCTTTCAAAACTTCTTCAACTTTCAACTTTTTCAGCTTTTCCAATCTTTCAGCTAGAGACACCATTTAAACTTTAAAATGTTGACACAAGTCTTAACAATTTTATTAAAAAAACAGCTCGTTGATATCTATTATAGTTTTTTCATAATCACTAATTATGTTTCATTAGTTTTGGGGTTTCTTTCGAATTTAGAGTGGAGTTTTCCGGATTGTCCCGCGATTTAGAGTGAGCGCCGTGTCAGGATTCAGTAAAAAAAAAAGAGGCACTTTTCTCTTTACGGCCACAATATTCACTTTTCAGCCTTCATTTAAAAAGAAAACATTAGCCGTGCTTGTGCTGGTTGGACTCGTATAAGTTTGGAATGTCAGAGTTATTTACTTTTTGCGTGAGGAGCCTGGTTGTGAGACAAAGTCTGCCCCGAGCCCCATACGCTTCCATACAAATCTGCCGACATTTAAAAAAAAAAAACACAGCCGGTACACTTTTTGTAAACGGCTGTTTGAGCAGTTTTAAAACACATAGAGACATAAAAACTACACTCAAACGTTCGGTTTTTTGGCTACTCCAAATAGTTTTGCTCCAGGAAGCATTTGTTTGAGGTGTGGATTATGTCTAAATCTCTTCACTCTCTTCACTGCGAGCTAATTAGCGATCAGCTGTTGATCGATGGCCATAAAGACGCAGCTCAGGGACGTGCAGGTTTAACCGTGGTTAGATAACGGTACGTGTGGACGTGCGTGTCGTGAGTTGGGACGGAGACCCGGGATGAGCAGACCGTAAGTAATGTGGAGGCTGGACCGTAAGATATTTGAGACATGTGAGAGCCATAAGTACTAGATTGCTAGCTAGCTAAACTGCTAACGAGGCTACTCCCCGCTGGAGACTTAAACCGTGGTTGTGACGTTGTTCCTTCGGTGTTGTCATTAAGCTGCAGGCACGTGAGTTTATTTTTTTACGCGAGTGATACTATTAATAACCTTTTCGCGGACCGCAAGAAGGTCCGTAGGTTAATAAGCACGTCAAAAGTTACGGGGAGTGGCGTGACGTTGTTCCTTCGGTGATTGAGCTGCAGACACGTGAGTTTGTTTTCTTACGCGAATGACAGGAGATCGTTTGGTCTTTATTTTACGCAACAAAGCGTCAACCTAATATACTATTAATAACCTTCATCGGACCGCAAGAAGGTCCGTCAGTTAATAAGCAAGTCAAAAGTTACGGTGGGCCAGCCGGGGTTAGGGGGGAGGAGGGGGTCCGCTGGTGGGCGAAACTGCGCACTGAGGAGTGAACAATTGTAATCGAGATGGGGGCTGTAGTATTTGTGTGTGTCCACTAACATTTAATTGTCCAAGTGAAACACTTAGTACTTATTTTAGTCATTGGCGCTGTATGCGTCCATCTTTATTTGACAAAACCGCGCATCTCTATGACATCATCAAGACATGACTGTTAACTTATCCGGAAGTATCCAGGGGCGTTTTTGATGGGACCGCCACAAAGCTCTTGGTAATTTCTACACTATTTGCAAAAAGATTTTTATATTTTATTTTGACTTGTTGCCAGGATCTTCTCCTGTCTTGTTTATTCTGTGCAAATGGGCAGGTGCCACTGTGTATGGTAGGTTGTGACATCAATGTATTAATGGGTGAGAGATGTCATCTAGTATTAAAGCGCTTTGAGTAGTCAGAAGACTAGCAAAGCGTTGTACACGTCCATTTACCAAGTTCATTTAGTTTGAATGATGAACATGGTTTCCAATGGATTAAATTTTCAAATCCTCTCAAAACTTGTTCAACTTTCAACTTTTTCAGCTTTTCCAATCTTTCGGCTAGAGACACCATTTAAACTTTAAAATGTTGCCACAAGTCTTAACAATTTCATTAAAAAAACAGCTTGTTGATATCTATTATAGTTTTTTCATAATCACTCATTATGTTTCACTAGTTTTGGGGTCCTTTTCGAATTTAGAGTGAGCGCTAGAGTGCGGGCAAAGTCGGAAGACAAGAGAGGGTCCATGTTTTGTAAACTGTTGGTAGAGCAGTTTTAAAAGACATAAAGACATAAAAACTACACTCAAACGTTCGGTAGAGTCTTGTGTCGCTCAAAATGTAATTATTTTTTGGCTACTCCAAATAGTTTTGCTCCAGGAAGCATTTGTTTGAGGTGTGGGTACTCAGTAACTGTCTGTGGGCTAACAGCAGCTACTCCGTTGCCGCGCCAACGAGCTGGGGCTCTTTCTGTGACTCACAGCTGATCCTTATTAGCTGATTAGTGCAGCCTGACATGACCTCCTTCTCTCCACCTTCTCTCATCATTTCAAACCCCCATGGAGGGAGTTCTTACTGTAATGTTTGATGAGGCCTATTAATTAACATATACTGTCTCTCAACCCCCCCACCCCCCCACCCACTCACCCAATACCATCATTTCAAAATAAAAGCTGCAATGATTATCTGTAATTTAGCCATGAAGCTTAGGATAAAGCTGTTTTGTTAAATACTTATTGCGCTTTCAATTAGTACTACAACCACTACTAATATTTCTAGTACTTCTAGTAGTACTTCTAGTATTTCAACTGGTATTATTACTAAAATGACTTTTACTACTACTAATATTACTAGTATTTCAACCCCCATGGAGGGAATTGTTACTGTAATGTTTGATGAAGCCTATTAATTAATATATTCTGTCTCTCAACCCCCCCAGCCATTCACCCAATACCATCATTTCAAAATAAAAGCTGCAATGATTATCTGTAATTTAGCCATGAAGCTTAGGATAAAGCTGTTTTGTTAAATACTTATTGCGCTTTCAATTAGTACTACAACCACTACTAATATTTCTAGTACTTCTAGTATTTCAACTGGTATTATTACTAAAATGACTTTTACTACTACTAATATTACTAGTATTTCAACCCCCATGGAGGGAATTGTTACTGTAATGTTTGATGAAGCCTATTAATTAATATATTCTGTCTCTCAACCCCCCCAGCCATTCACCCAATACCATCATTTCAAAATAAAAGCTGCAATGATTATCTGTAATTTAGCCATGAAGCTTAGGATAAAGCTGTTTTGTTAAATACGTATTGCTCTTTCAAATAGTACTACAACCACTACTAATATTTCTAGTACTTCTAGTAGTACTTCTAGTATTTCAACTGGTATTATTACTAAAATGACTTTTACTACTACTAATATTACTAGTACTACTAGTATTTCAACCCCAATAGAGGGAATTCTTACTGTAATGTTTGAGGCCCATCAATAACTTTTTAGTTTTCTTAGCTTAAGGCGACTGTGGGTGAGTGGGGAGCGCGGGCGGCCGTCCTCCAATCAGAGGGTTGGCGGTCTGATCCCAGGCCCGGCTAACCTGCATGTCAATGTGTCCTTGGGCAAGACGCTTAATCCCAGCATTGTTCCTCTAGCTGTGACTACAGTGTGTGTGAATGTTAGTTACTGGTTGGGCAGGCGCCACTGTGTATGGTAGGTCCTGTCATTGGTGTGTGTGAATGGGTGAATGATGTTATGTAGTGTTAAGGTGCTTTGAGTGGTCAGAAGACTAGAAGAGCGCTGTACAAATCTATTTTACCAAGTCCATTTGCTTTGAATGACAAACATTCTGTCTCCCAAACCACCCCCACCCAATTCCATTATTTCAAAATAAAAGCCTCAATGATTATCTGTACCTCAACAATAGGTACACCACAATTGCTTTCAAATACTAGTGAAACTAGTACTTACTACTTCTACTGCTGCTAGTACCACTAGTACAACAATTACAACAAAATGTATTTTTTATATTCTCAGCTTTTCCTATTTCTATTTCAGCAATGTTTAAATTAATTTCAGCTTTTATTATTTCTGTGTTCTAAAAATTCATAGAAGCTTCTCCCATTTAGTTTTTTTTGCAATTGTTTCAAGTTCATTTCAGCTTTTCTCATTTCTGTATTTTCAGATATTTTTAAATGTATTTCAGCTATGTTTAGAAATAATTTCAGCTTTTATTATTTCTGTGTTTTCAAATTCATAGAAGCTTCTCCCATTTCAGTTTTTTTGCAATTGTTTCAAGTTCATTTGAGCTTTTCTCATTTCTGTATTTTCAGCAACTTTTTGAAATTAATTTCAGCTTTCTGCATTCCAACGCATTTTCAGCAGGAAATGCATTTTCTAGTTATTTCTGTGATTTCAAATTCATAGAAGCTTCTCCCATTTCAGTTTTTTTGCAATTGTTTCAAGTTCATTTCAGCTTTTCTCATTTCTGTATTTTCAGCCATTTTTAAATGTATTTGAGCTTTTTCTATTCTTTCAGCAATGTTTAGAATAATTTCAGCTTGTTTCATTTTTGTACTTTAAGCAACTTTTTGAAATTAATTTCAGCTTTTTGCATTCCAACGCATTTTCAGCAGGAAATGCATTTTCTAGTTATTCTATTTCTTCCGCCGCACCTTTCAACTCCTTCACACTTTCAGCTATTCAAACCATTCAAATATTAAAATGTTCAGCTCATTCAGGGGAGGGGTGCTATGACTTTTCAGCTTTTTAGCTCTTATAATTGAATTAATATAAATTAAATTCTTCAACTTTTTTAACATGGTTTCCAATGGATTAAATTTTCAAATCCTTTCAAAACTTCTTCAACTTTCAACTTTTTCAGCTTTTCCAATCTTTCAGCTAGAGACACCATTTAAACTTTAAAATGTTGCCACAAGTCTTAACAATTTCATTAAAAAAACAGCTTGTTGATATCTATTATAGTTTTTTCATAACCACTAATTATGTTTCAGTAGTTTTGGGGTTTCTTTCGAATTTAGAGTGGAGTTTTCCGGATGGTCCCGCGATTTAGAGTGAGCGCCTTGTCAGGATTCAGTAAAAAAAAAAGAGGCACTTTTATCTTTACGGCCACAATATTCACTTTTGAGCCTTCATTTAAAAAGAAAACATTAGCCGTGCTTGTGCTGGTTGGACTCGTATAAGTTTGAAATCTCAGAGTCATTTACTTTTTGCGTGAGGAGCCCGATTGAGAGACAAAGTCTGCCCCGAGCCCCATAAGCTTCCATACAAATCTGGCGACATTTAAAAAAAAAAAACACAGCCGGTACACTTTTTGTAAACGGCTGTTTGAGCAGTTTTAAAACACATAGAGACATAAAAACTACACTCGTGCGTTTGATAGGGTCTTGGGTCTCTCAAAATGTCATTATTTTTTGGCTACCCCATATAGTTTTGCTCCAGGAAGCATTTGTTTGAGGTGTGGATTTTGTCTAAATCTCTTCACTCTCTTCGCCGTGAGCTAATTAGCGACCAGCTGTTGATCTATAGCCATAAAGACGTAGCTCAGGGACGTGCAGGTTTAACCGTGGTTAGATAATGGTACGTATGGACGTGCAGGTTTAACCGTGGTTAGATAACGGTACGTATGGACGTGCGTGTCGTGAGTTGGGACGGAGACCCGGGATGAGCAGACCGTAAGTAATGTGGAGGCTGGACCGTAAGATATTTGAGACATGTGAGAGCCATAAGTACTAGAGTGCTAGCTAGCTAAACTGCTAACGAGGCTACTCCCCTCTGGAGACTTAAACCGTGGGTGTGACGTTGTTCATTCGGTGTTGTCATTAAGCTGCAGGCACGTGAGTTTATTTTCTTACGCGAGTGATACTATTAATAACCTTTTCGCGGACCGCAAGAAGGTCCGTAGGTTAATAAGCACGTCAAAAGTTACGGGGGAGGGGCGTGACGTTGTTCCTTCGGGGATTGAGCTGCAGATACGTGAGTTTGTTTTCTTACGCGAATGACAGGAGATCGTTTGGTCTTTATTTTACGCAACAGAGCGTCAACTTAATATACTATTAATAACCTTCATCGGACCGCAAGAAGGTCCGTCAGTTAATAAGCACGTCAAAAGTTACGGTGGACCAGCCGGGGTTAGGGGGGAGGAGGGGGTTCGCTGGTGGGCGAAACTGCGCACTGAGGAGTGAACAATTGTAATCGAGATGGGGGCTGTAGTATTTGTGTGTGTCCACTAACATTTAATTGTCCAAGTGAAACACGTAGTACTTGTATTAGTCATTGGCGCTGTATGCGTCCATGTTTATTTAACAAAACCGCGCATCTTTATGACATCATCAAGACATGACGGTTAACTTATCCGGAAGTATCCAGGGGCGTTTTTGATGGGACCGCCACGAAGCTTTCAGTAATTTCTACACTATTTGCAAACTTTTGAGGCACTCACCAACCATGCAAAATGTTTTTATATTTTATTTTGACTTGTTGCCAGGATCTTCTCCTGTCTTGTTATTCTGTGCACATGGGCAGGTGCCACTGTGTATGGTAGGTTGTGTCATCAGTGTATTAATGGGTGAGAGATGTCATCTAGTATTAAAGCGCTTTGAGTTGTCAGAAGACTAGCAAAGCGGTGTACAAGTTCATTAAGTTTGAATGAAAAAGATTCAGCAATGTTTAGAAGTAATTTAAGCTTTTATTAGTTCTGTATTTTGTCAAATTCATAGAAGCTTCCCCCATTTCTGTTTTTTCCAATTCTTTCAAGTTCGTTTCAGCTTTTCTCATTTCTGTATTTTCAGCAATTTTTAAATGTATTTCAGCCTTTTTTATTTCAGCAATGTTTAGAATAATTTCAGCTTTTATTATTTCTGTGATTTCAAATTCATAGAAGCTTCTCCCATTTCAGTTTTTTTGATATTCTTTCAAGTTCATTTCAGCTTTTCTCATTTATGTAGTTCAGCTTTTTCTATTCTTTCAGCAATGTTTAGAATAATTTCAGCTTGTTGCATTTTAAGCAACTTTTTGAAATTAACTTCAGCTTTTTGCATTCCAACGCATTTTCAGCAGGAAATGCATTTTCTAGTTCTTCATACAGTCCGATATAGCTGATTTCTCCTTCTGCAAAAGCTTTGAAAGTAACAATAATGGTCAAAACGTTGTTGAGTGAATCAGGTTCTAAAACTAAACCTAATCCATCATAGCATGATTAAAATGGTAAAAAAGGTCATTTGCTTGATAGAAACAGTGTAAGGTAAATCATTCTTCATACAGTCCGTTTTAGCTGTTTTCTCCGTCTGCAAAAGCTTTGAAAGTAACAATAATGATCAAAACGTAGTGGAGTCAATACGGTTCTAAAACTAAACATCATCCTTCATACCATAATGATAGGGATGAAAAAAGGTCTTTTGCTTGATAGTAACAGTGAAAGTTAAAGCAATCTTGATACAGTCTGTTTTAGCTGTTTACTGCTTCTGCAACAGCTTTGAAAGTAACAATAATGGTCAAAATGTGGTTGACTGAATCAGGTTCTAAAACTAAACATCATCATTCATATCATAGTGATAGGGATGAAAAAAGGTCATTTGCTTGATAGAAACAGTGAAAGTTAAAGCATTCTTCATTCAGTCCGTTTTAGCTGTTTTCTCATTCTGCAAAAGCTTTGAAAGTAACAATAATGGTCAAAACGTAGTGGAGTGAATCAGGTTTTAAAACTAAACATCATCATTCATATCATAGTGATAGGGATGAAAAAAGGTCATTTGCTTGTAGTAACAGTGAAAGTTAAAGCATTCTTCATACAGTCCGATTTAGCTGATTTCTCCTTCTGCAAAGGCTTTGAAAGTAACAATAATAGTCAAAATGTGGTGGAGTGAATTAGGTTTTAAAACTAAACATCATCCTTCACACCATAGTGATACGGATGAAAAAAGGTCATTTGCTTGATAGAAACAGTGTAAGGTAAATCATTCTTCATACAGTCCGTTTTAGCTGTTTTCTCCGTCTGCCAAAGCTTTGAAAGTAACAATAATGATCAAAACGTAGTGGAGTCAATACGGTTCTAAAACTAAACATCATCATTCATATCATAGTGATAGGGATGAAAAAAGGTCATTTGCTTGATAGAAACAGTTTAAGCTAAAGGATTCTTCATACAGTCGGATATAGCTGATTTCTCCTTCTGCAAAAGCTTTGAAAGTAACAATAATGGTCAAAACGTTGTTGAGTGAATCAGGTTCTAAAACTAAACCTAATCCATCATACCATAATGAAAATGGTAAAAAAGGTCATTTGCTTGATAGTAACAGTGAAAGTTAAAAGCATTCTTCATACAGTCCGTTTTAGCTGTTTACTCCTTCTGCAAAAGCTTTGAAAGTAACAATAATGGTCAAAACGTTGTTGAGTGAATCAGGTTCTAAAACTAAACCTAATCCATCATACCATAATGAAAATGGTAAAAAAGGTCATTTGCTTGATAATTATAGTGAAAGCTAAAGCCTTCCTCTTACAGTCCGTTTTAGCTGTTTTCTCCTTCTGCAAAAGCTTTGAAAGTAACAATAATGGTCAAAACGTAGTGGAGTGAATCAGGTTCTAAAACTAAACATCATCCTTCATACCATAATGATAGGGATGAAAAAAGGTAATTTGCTTGATAGAAACAGTTTAAGCTAAAGCAATCTTGATACAGTCTGTTTTAGCTGTTTACTGCTTCTGCAACAGCTTTGAAAGTAACATAATGGTCAAAATGTGGTTGAGTGAATCAGGTTTTGAAACTAAACATCATCCTTCACACCATAGTGATACGGATGAAAAAAGGTCATTTGCTTGATAGAAACAGTGAAAGTTAAAGCATTCTTCATACAGTCCGTTTTAGCTGTTTTCTCCTTCTGCAAAAGCTTTGAAAGTAACAATAATGGTAAAAAACGTGGTTGAGTGATTCAGGTTCTAAAACTAAACATCATCCTTCATACCATAATGATAGGGATGAAAAAAGGTCATTTGCTTGATAGTAACAGTGAAAGTTAAAAGCATTCTTCATACAGTCCGTTTTAGCTGTTTACTGCTTCTGCAACAGCTTTGAAAGTAACAATAATGGTCAAAACGTAGTAGAGTAAATCAGGTTCTAAAACCAAACCTCATCCATCATACCATGATGAAAATGGTGAAAAAAGGTCATTTGCTTGATAGAAACAGTTTAAGCTAAATTAATCTTGATACAGTCCGTTTAGCTGTTTACTGCTTCTGCAACAGCTTTGAAAGTAACAAAAATGGTCAAAACGTTGTTGAGTGAATCAGGTTCTAAAACTAAACATCATCCTTCATACCATAATGATAGGGATGAAAAAAGGTAATTTGCTTGATAGAAACAGTGAAAGTTAAAGCATTCTTCATACAGTCCGTTTTAGCTGTTTACTCCTTCTGCAAAGGCTTTGAAAGTAACAATAATGGTCAAAACGTAGTAGTTAATCAGGTTCTAAAACTAAGCCTATTCCATCATACCATAATGAAAATGGTGAAAAAAAGGTCATTTGCTTGATAATTATAGTGAAAGTTAAAGCCTTCCTCTTACAGTCCGTTTTAGCTGTTTTCTCCTTCTGCAAAAGCTTTGAAAGTAACAATAATGGTCAAAACGTAGTGGAGTGAATCAGGTTCTAAAACTAAACATCATCCATCATACCATGATGAAAATGGTGAAAAAAGGTCATTTGCTTGATAGAAACAGTGTAAGCTAAAGCAATCTTGATACAGTCCGTTTTAGCTGTTTACTGCTTCTGCAACAGCTTTGAAAGTAACAATAATGGTCAAAATGTGGTTGAGTGAATCAGGTTTTAAAACTAAACATCATCCTTCATACCATAATGAAAGGGATGAAAAAAGGTAATTTGCTTGATAGAGACAGTGTAAGCTAAAGCATTCTTCATACAGTCCGTTTTAGCTGTTTTCTCCTTCTGCAAAAGCTTTAAAATGAACAATAATGGTCAAAACGTAGTAGAGTTAATCAGGTTCTAAAACTAAGCCTATTCCATCATACCATAATGAAAATTGTGAAAAAAGGTCATTTGCTTGATAGAGACAGTGTAAGTTAAAGCCTTCCTCTGGCGCTGCAAAGAAAACCGCTAGCACCCGCGCCCCCCTTCTTGAATATTCAAGAAGGGGGGCGCGGGTGCTAGCGGTTTTCTTTGCAGCGCCAGTCTCATCATCCAGTCTCAAATGCGGATGCCCTAGAGACACCCTGGCGCCAGGGCAGCATTCGCGCATTACGTAAACATCTGGGGTGAGAGGGCTAGGCCGAGTGGAAGAACCAAGTGGTGGTAAGCTTCGTCCGCAAAAGCGAACCTCCGGAACTCTCGGTAGTGTGGAACAATGAGGTAATGGCTGTGATAGCCTGACTCTCTGTCTGGGGGAAGGGCTCGTACTGAGGCTTCCAACCGCAGCCGGGTCTCTTCTCGCTCCAATATACAAGCCTGCTGGAGGTCTACCTGGGTGGGTAGTACCTCGCGAAGCCGAGGAGGCCGCCACGGACACAGTGTGACGGATGGTGTAGCAATATTGTTGTTCGGGTGGAAATCGGGAGAAATTCGGGCGAAAGCTCGGTCCGGGAGATTTTCGGGATGGGCTTTGAAATTCGGTAGTCTCCCGGAAATATCGGGAGGGTTGACATGTCTAGTCATTGCAGCCCTGGACCATCAGCAGCACAAACTCGTTTTGCCGACCGCAGCACAGTGGGATAAACTGCAGAGGCTCGAGACCCTTCTAGAGCCATGCAGGGAAATCAGTCTGTAACTTATCAAATAACATTGCTTTGATTATTTTCTGGAATGAATTAAACGAAGTCAAATATCAATAACATGTATTTATGTAAAAAATAATAATGATGATAATAATAATGATAATTATGTATCTGTGTCCTGTAATTTATCTTTGGTATGCATTTCAGAAAGAAAAAATGGTTAGGATTCAGGTGTAATTGCAAATAGTGATTAATCCTAATTAATCCACTGAAAATTCTGATTAATTTGATTAAAATTTTTAATCATTTGACAGCCCTAATAAATACACAAACATATAAATATTTATGCGTGTGTCTATGTAACCATTTCTATTTCTGTTGCCATTAATCCAACAAAACCTAAATACTAATACTAAGTTCAATTGTGGTCTAGGTGGCATCATTGCTCACCAATCTCTGCGTTACAGATCCACCACTGAGCTCCATCCTACAGACCCTTCTAAACCCCCGGGCGTTATTAATCCCTTCTAAAAGTGACCCTAATGGCTTCCACTTAGGTTACCTCTCAGGGAACTCGAGCTGCGTAAAGACGCTGTGGGAACGCCCCTGCGTGACCGCGTCATGAAGCACGTGTGAAACCTAACCAATGGCGAGCTGGTACGTCATAGGCGGGACGCCGAACCAGGGCGCTATAAAGAGACCCGAAGGGCAGGACCATTCATCTCTGTGGCTTCATCTAGTGCGTGTGAAGTTTTTCCACTTAGAAATGGCTGAGCGGTATATGCAGTGTGCCCCCCCTTGCACCCGTTTCATTACGGGCAGAGACTCGCACGGTCTTCCAGCTCCGAGGAGGTGGACGTGGTGAGCGTAGAGGCAGCGGAGGCTGCCGTCCAGGCGCTTCATTCCCCCGCTGCCGCCCAGGAACTGCTGGAGGTTCTTACCCATGCCGCTGACAGACTTCACATCAGCTGGCCGGCGGATAGGCAGCAGCCTACTACAACAGGTAAGCTGCAAGAACGGTTTTTGCCTTCCCGTATAGTTCCTCCGCGTCTTTGGGAAACCTTGGGATTGTGTCTTTCACAATCAATGCATGGCAAAAAAATGTATAAGTAATTTAACAGCTAAATGCAGCCTTCCCATCCCTCCTGTTGAACATGTGTTCATTCTCATCATAGCTCAAAATAACCAAATCTCCATATAAAGTCTCTACCATCTTCTGCATTATCTCACAGTTGCATTTTACCCCAAAAAGTTTTTCCTTAAAGGTGTGTCACCAGGGGGACATTGTGGTTTAATAAATTATTGGTTATTATATTTTAGCATGGTTTGGTTTTACATTTTAGCATGTTTTGTTTTTATAAACATTTTAGCATGTTTTGTTTTATTACATTTTAGAATGTTTTGTTTTTATAACATTTTAGCATGGTTTGTTTTATCACATTTTAGCATGGTTTGTTTTATTACATTTTTACTTGTAAAACCAATGTCTAGTCAACTACATGCACCTGGAGGGACTAATCAACTACAGAGCCCTGGCCAACCATATTTCACTAGGAGAAAGGACCTCCCCTCTCCAATCACCCCAGCTGCTATAAGGACACCAAGCACGGCATGAGAGGGGGCAGAGAGACCACGGAGCAGAGAGACCACGGAGCAGAGAGACCACGGAGCAGAGAGGCCACGGGAAGGAGAGGCCACGGGAAGGAGAGGCCACGGGAAGGAGAGGCCACAGGAAGGAGAAGCCACAGTGGAGTAAAGCAGTGGAGGACGGCAAGGCAACGGACGAGCAGGCAGGGTGCATACAAGAACGAGACGGATTGGTGACCTCACTGGGCAACCGGAAACTCGGAGAAAGGGCCGGACGGATCAGCGGCTGGTTAAATTTTAAACCTTGTTTTTAGCGCTTTGTTCCAGCTGGACTTTTTACAATTGTAGTTATTTATGGGCTTTTAGTTATAATAAAATCCTCCTTTTAACCACGTTTTTAAGTCTTGTGACCAATGCTGTTCTTCCTTCGATGAACAAAGAACCGTTTTTTATGGAGACCTAGACTCCGCAACTAGGTGGCGTTGCTGGTACCCTTTTTATAAATTTATCTTAATTTTTTTTATTAGATTTTAAGTCCCCCGCCTCACCAGGCTGACAGGTGGTTTGTGGTTCCCTGTTGAAACGTTCATCACCAATTCTTGTACCAATTCTTGTATTTGAACCCGCTTTTTCCTGAGGTAGTTTAGTTCATTTAGTAGCTGTAATACCAATTATGTTTTTTGTAGATCTGTTTCTTGATGTCACAAATTTTCCTCTAGAATCGTTTTGTTTGTGTAAAAAATCTTTACATTCCAGTAATTGTGAGCATATTCTTTTAAATTAAAGACCAAACCAAATGTACAATCTTTATGCCCTTGTATTTGAAAAAGAGTAAGCTAACATGGCAGAACAACTAAGGATATTGCCTCGACTGACGTTCGACGGAGATGAGACTAGGTATGAGCTCTGGGAGACCAAAATGTTGGGACATTTTTATTTATCAGGGCTAAAGGACACGGTGCTGAGAGAACGCGGACGCGTATGCGGAGCTAATTCTACTTTTAGACGACAAAAGTCTCTCATTAGTTATGAGAGATGCACCCAACAATGGAAGAAAACTTTGGCAATACTGAGAGAGTATTATGCCGGGAGGGGAAAGCCCCGTGTAATCAACTTGTACACCACGTTGACATCGCTTCTGAAAGCAAATGATGAAAGTGTAATGGACTATATTATCAGAGCCGAAACGTTAGGAGACGGACTGCTAGTCGCTATGGTCCTAAAGGGATTGCCTGAAAGTTTTAAGCCATTTGCAATACATGTGGCATATGCAGACGATAATATTACGTTTGCAGAATTCAAGACTGAACTACTTAGTTTTGAAGAAACAGAAAAGATAAAAGCAGCTGAGTCAAGCGACAGTATTGTCTGTCAACGACTCATAAGGAGTCTGCCCAGTACGTCTGCTAAAACACCGGTTGCGTACTATTGCTGCTGTTTGTACTGCGTAGGGCCATAACTGCAAATGCTCAAGAACCAAATGCCCAAGCACAACAGAGTGTGACGAGTGATGAACCCGAGAGTAGGAGGCATCCAGCTAGAGAAAGGAGAACACCGAGTTACTTAGATCACTTTGTAACTGAAGACAGTGACGGTGACAGGGTTCATATCACAGTAGACTATTGCTGTAGAGCCATATGTGGTATTCCACAGACTTATGGGGGAGAAATGGAGTTAGCTAACTCAAATGGATGGGTGAAAGCAATGGATGAGGAAATCCAATCCCTGAACAAGAACAAAACTTTTACCCCGACAACACTACCAATAGGCAAGAAAACAGTGGGGGGTAGATGGGTTTACTCCATAAAGACTGATGCAGACGGAAAAGACAAATATAAAGCAAGGTTTGTAGCTAAGGGTTACAGCCAGAAACTGGGAGTAGACTATGGGGAAACGTTTTCACCCACTGCAGACTGCAGTGTAAGGGTTGTGCTACAGAAAGCAGCACAGGAGAATTTACTCTTACACCAAATGGACGTGAAAACAGCGTATCTACACGCCCCCATAGACTTTGAGATCTACATAAATCCACCAGAGGGCTATTAAGAGAAAGAGGGTATAGTCTATAAGCTAGAAAAATCGCTTTATGGTCTAAAACAATTCGGCCGAAATTGGAATAAGGTTTTGCATGATTGCCTAACTAAGAATGGTTTTACACAAAACCCAGCCGACCACTGTGTTTATGCCAAAGAGTCAAAAAAAGGAAAGGTGATCATAATCATATGGGTCGATGATCTGAACATTGCAGTGAGCAATGAAGAGAGACTGAAAAATGTGAAAGAGATGCTTGCAGAAAAGTTTAGAATGAAAGATCTTGGCAAACTAAAACAATTTCTGGGTAGTCAGTCAGATGAGTGAGCAAATGCTGGAGTATACTGAGGGTGCAGTAAAGATGGAAGATGTCAGGTTGTACAGAGAGGCTGTGGGAAGTCTTATATATCTGACTGTTTGCATTTGTGAGCAGGTTGTCACAATTCTTTGCTGAGCCTACAGAGGAACAGTGGGTCACTGTGAAGCATGTACTTAGGTATCTCAAAGGAACAGCAGAAAAAGGGCTTAGTTTTAGGAAAAACAACAGTGAGAAACTAGGTATACAGGCCTACAGTGACGCAGACTGGGCGGCTGATACCAGTGATAGACCCAATACCACAGGATACTGTGTGAGCCTTAGTCAGAACAGCTCTCTGATCTCGTGGAAGACTAGAAAGCAGCCTACTGTCGCGCTATCCACATGCGAGGCAGAATATATGGCACTGGCATCAACCATACAAGAGTGTCTATACCTAGAACAGTTACTGGAAGGTATAGATGACTATGAGTACACACAAACTGTAGTACATGAGGACAATCAGGGAACAATACCTCTCGCCCAAAACCCTGTAAACAGACAAAGATGTATACGTATTGACATAAAGTATCACTTTATCAGGTCAACTGTGAATGAGGGAAGAGTGACTTTGATGATAACATGATTGCTGATGTAATGACCAAACCTGTAAATAAGTTGAAACTGAAGAAGTTTACAGGTGCTCTTTTTGGAGATTGATATGTGTATGACAGGAGTCCACATTCATTCTGTTTTGTTGTTTTCATTTTGCTTAAGAGGATAGCAATCTGAGTACAAGTGGGGGTGTTAAAATATGTTCATTAGGTCCTCAGTTGTAATAATGTAATGCAGTACCGTTCTGTATTGTGCGTAAGCCACAAGGGGGCACTAAGATGCTGGCTAAAGTGGACGCGTTTGCACTACGGTTTTATTTGTTCCAAATGTTTTGCCGTTTCTTTTATAAGAAGGTAATGAAGGCTGTCTGACCGTGAGACTGACGTGTCAGCAGCAGCTTGTAAAAATAAATATGCCGAAGACGGCTAAAGATGGCTCATCTCTATCGTCCACTCTTTTCCTCCGAATGCAACCTTAGCTGCAAGAATGCAATCAACTCAATTCAACAGCCCCCACTGTTTTCCCTGCATTCATACAGCAATCCTCCATATCTGTCCACCGTTCAGTGACACCTCAGTTTCTCAAAACCCTTCATTGTTTCAACAAAGATTTGTTTTAGTCTTCTCTGATCTTTGTTTTAAAGAATGCCCGTGCATCTGTTATCTGTGACCTTGAGTCTCTGTAGAAACATTTCACTGCACGTCACCAGATCTTATTCTCTTAGACACATTGAGGAGTTACTTCATGAATTTCCTTTAGCCTTTGTGTAACTAATTAATAACCTCTTAAAGTTAAACCAAAATAGTAATAGTTGAGTTAAACTTTTTCACATCAGTCACTCCTGCTTCATTTCAACAGCTTACATTCATTTTGCCGAAACAGATTAACTAAAAAATTCTTTGATAATACCAACTGTCGTCTCGTTTGTAAACCTGTTTTTAGATCTATGATCCCTAATTGCAGACACATATCCTGTGTGCTGGTGTTTGTATGTAGTCTCACAATAATAGTGACATTTTATCAAATTTTTCTTTTTCGTTCATTCTGAGGTCTGCATCCTTCTGGAATCATGCAAAAGTATTACCTCACATCCTTCGTTGTTCAAATTAATTAATTAACTTTACTTCTCTCCTGTTCTCCATCCGTCTATGACTGTGTGTTTGTGTTTGTGTATGACCTGTTGTCCGTTGAAGAGGGATCCACCACCTCCACTTGTCCTCTCCTCCATCCAAACACCTTTACTTCCATTGAAGGCCTCCTCCCTGCTCCACTCATGTTGTCCCCCCCACAGACCCCCCGTCCACAGGCCTAAATGTCTCTATTCTCAGGAATACACACAAGAACAAACAGGTTTCAGATACTTCAACATCATCGTATTAAGTATTTTCTTTCTCTTTTCTTTCTTATGCTCTGCAGCACTGTTGCTGCTGGCATAAACTCATTAGTTTTGGGCTCCCAGGAGTAATGTACTGGTATTTGTTGCTTACCAGTCACTCTGTCTCATCTGGTGGGAGCTGGCCTGCAGCTGGATGCTGATGTCCTGGCTCATAGCTTTGTTCAATGCAGACACAGGGTCTGGGCTCTGTGGGACCAGGGCTGTGGTTTGTGATGGGGACCGAGGAGGTGGAGGGGGACGTGACAGGTGGATGGAGGCTGGAGGATAAACAAGCAGAAGAGGCTTTGTCTCCCTTATATCACTTCTCAAAAGGAAAAAACCAAATCAGGATTAATCACAATTTATCACATCTCTTGTTATTCACTTCTTACCGTCTCCTCTTACTTCCTTGTTACGCCCCAGCCTAGGGGGTGCCTAGGACCCAACATAAACAGGCCCCATCTTCCCCGTCCCCCAAGTAGCCACAAACTCAACTCTGTTGACGTGTAAGGTTATTTATTTCTAGAAACAAAAAGAGATTGTGTAATCACGCCAAGGGTGTAAATAACAAATATATCAGTAATCTTACCTAGAAAAGAAAAATAGCTGACATGCCAACCAAAAAAAGGAAAAGAAAGACAGGAGAATCTTACCTCCCTAACTATCACAAAACAGGAGAAAAACAACCTCAGTGGGAACATATATAAACAGTTTCACACACAACCCCTCAGGGTGGCCAGTTGGGACACGAGGAGGACGAGAACGGCGTGCTGCTGCTGCCTTCCCCTCTCTCGCAAAGTACGCCATCTTGGCTCCTTTTATCTCCCAGGAGTCCCGCTGCAGCCAACCAGGGCCCGGCGAGGATCTTCGGCCAATCAGCACATGGCGGTGGCACACCCCAATCTACATAGGGAAAAACATAAACCAAGGAAAAAACCCAAAAGGAAATACACAGGGCACACGGCCGTACACAAATTACCAGGGTCATAACACTCCTTGCGCTCCTGCGCCTCTTCAACATAAAAATCCATTTACTTAGCAACCTTCCTGTCGTGGTGCGGTTCTCGGTGGACCCCGAAATGCAGAGACAGGAGGCCAGGATGGTCTTCAAAAAGTTTAATCACCACAGCAGGGCACACACAAAAACACAAGGCGCTGGAAACGGAGGAGACGACGGAGGTTGAGCTGGCTGGGCTGGAGTCGAGCACGGGGGGAAAAGCCGGGAGCCACAAGTAGCAGCGGGTACGAACGGGGATACTCTGGCACTGGAGTGACGAGCAGAGCCTGTCTTTATGGCACACGTGATTAAGTGGGATGGGAACCAGGTGTTTCTCGTTCTGCACCAACCTCGCCCTCCGCCGTCTCCTATTGCCAGGAAAATGGAAGAACACAAAACAACAAGTACCAAAAATCAAACCACGACAGTACCAGCCCCTCAACGGACGCCTCCCCAACGCCTGGCAAAAGGCTTTCCAGACCCGAGAGGCGAACTGAGGCCCCCGGTCCGACACGATATCTAGAGGAATGCCATGGAGTCTTAACACATGTAGGACGAGGAGGTTGGCAGTCTCTAGAGCCGAGGGGAGTTTGGACAGAGGGACGAAGTGCACAGCCTTGGAGAAACGATCAACTATAGTAAGGATAACAGTGTGACCCTCCGAAAGTGGGAGTCCAGTAACGAAGTCTACTGCAATGTGGGACCAGGGGCGGTGGGGAATCGGCAGTGGGCAAAGGAGGCCTGCAGGCGCTTGGTGGAGGATTTGCTGCGAGCACAAACGGAGCAAGCTGAGACAAATTCCCTGGTGTCAGCTGCGATGGTAGGCCACCAGAAACGCTGCCGGAGAAGTGTGAGGGTCCGGTGAGAACCGGGATGACAAGCGATCTTCGAAGCTTGGCTGCCTGTGACCACAAAAAGGGGAGTTTGGAGGACGTCAGCTGGGTAAGTGGTCCTGATACCTGACTGTAGTTACGGATAAATCTCCTATAGAAATTAGCAAATCTCAGGAATCTCTGGAGTTGCTTCCTGGTGGAAGGGGGTGGCCACTCTGCCACTGCTTGGACCTTGGCAGGGTCCGCCTTCAGCTGTCCCTTTTCCACCACAAAACCAAGGAAGCTTACAGAGGTGACATGAAACTGACACTTTTCGGCTTTTACAAATAATCTGTTTTCCAGCAGTCTTCTGAACACCAGTCTTACATGCTGCACGTGTTCCTCCAGGTCTCTGGAAAAAATCAAAATGTCATCCAAGTATACAAACACAAGACGATTGAGCATATCCCTAAGCACATCGTTGATGAGGGCTTGAAAAACTGCGGGGGCATTGGTCAGCCCAAAAGGCATGACCAGATATTCAAAATGGCCGAGTGGTGTGTTAAAAGCAGTTTTCCATTCGCCCCCTCCTTGATTCTGATGAGGTGGTAGGCATTACGAAGATCCAGCTTTGAGAACACTGTAGCATGATGCAGGGGGCCAAAAGCGGAATCGATCAGGGGGAGCGGGTACTTGTTTTTAACAGTAATGTCATTTAATCTCAGACGGGTTTGGCAGTGAGGGGGTACGGAAAGGGATAGCCGAATGTAGGCAATGGGAATGACAGAAAATGCTCCAATTGGTGATGGCCGCGTTAGACCAGTCAATATGGGGGTTGTGCAATCTTAACCACGGGAGACCTAGGACCAGAGGGCAGGTGGGCGAGGGAATGACAAAAAGAGATATGATCTCCTGATGGTTACCAGAGAGCTGGAGGGAAATAGGAGCAGTACGGTGAGTAACATGAGCGAGTAACTGACCATTCAATGCAAAAACATCTTTGTGCTCAGAGAGAGTCTCCGTCGGCAGGTTAGCTTGAGTACACAGTTCAGAGTTGTTACGTTTCCTTCAGTTAAGAGGGAAACAATAACGCTGACATCCAATGGATAAATAAAACAGGGACCGTGTAAGGCAGTTAAAGAAAAGTAGATTTATTTACAAAAAGGAACATAACGGGTAGGTTGGAAAAAGGTGGGGGGGAGAGTGAACTGTGGGGGTTGTGCCAAACAAAAGTATCAAAGTACAACTAGAAAATGCATTTCCTGCTGAAAATGCGTTGGAATGCAGAAAGCTGAAATTAATTTCAAAAAGTTGCTTAAAGTACAGAAATGAAACAAGCTGAAATTATTATAAACATTGCTGAAAGAATGGAAAAAGCTGAAATACATTTAAAAATGGCTGAAAATACAGAAATGAGAAGCTCAAATGAACTTGAAACAATTGCAAAAAAACTGAAATGGGAGAAGCTTCAATGACTTTTTAAAACACAGAAATAATGAAAGCTGAAATTAATTTAAACATTGCTGGAATAGAATTAGGAAAAGCTGAGAATTAAAAAATACATTTTGTAGTAATTTAAGGTTTAGTACTATAGTTGTAATTGTGGTACTAGTGGTACTAGCAGGAGTAGAAGTAGTAAGTACTAGTTTCACTAGTATTTGAAAGCAATTGTGGTGTACCTATTGTTGAGGTACAGATAATCATTGAGGCTTTTATTTTGAAACTAGAAGTACTAGAAATATTAGTAGTGGTTGTAGTACTATTTGAAAGAGCAATACGTATTTAACAAAACAGCTTTATCCTAAGCTTCATGGCTAAATTACAGATAATCATTGCAGCTTTTATTTTGAAATGATGGTATTGGGTGAGTGGGTGGGGGGGTTGAGAGACAGTATATATTATTTAATAGGCCTCATCAAACATTACAGTAAGAATTCCCTCCATGGGGGTTGAAATACTAGTAGTACTAGTAATATTAGTAGTAGTAAAAGTCATTTTACTAATAATACCAGTTGAAATACTAGAAGTACTACTAGAAGTACTAGAAATATTAGTAGTGGTTGTAGTACTATTTGAAAGAGCAATACGTATTCAACAAAACAGCTTGATCCTAAGCTTCATGTTTAAATAACATAATCATTGCAGCTTTTATTTTGAAATGATGGTATTGGGTGAGTGGGTGGGGGGGTGGGGGGGGTTGAGAGACAGTATATATTATTTAATAGGCCTCATCAAACATTACAGTAAGAATTCCCTCCATGGGGGTTGAAATACTAGTAGTACTAGTAGTAGTAAAAGTCATTTTAGTAATGATACCAGTTGAAATACTAGAAGTACTAGAAATATTAGTAGTGGTTGTAGTACTAATTGAAAGCGCAATAAGTATTCAACGAAACAGCTGAATCCTAAGCTTCATGGCTAAATTACAGATAATCATTGCAGCTTTTATTTTGAAATGATGGTATTGGGTGAGTGGGTGGGGGGGTTGAGAGACAGAATATATTAATAGGCCTCAAACATTACAGTAAGAACTCCCTCCATGGGGGTTGCTTTGAAATGATGAGAGAAGGTGGAGAGAAGGAGGTCATGTCAGGCTGCACTAATCAGCTAATTCGGATCAGCTGTGAGTCACAGAAAGAGCCCCAGCTCGTTGTCGCGGCAACGGAGCAGCTGCACTTAGCTCACAGACAGTTACTGAGAACCCACACCTCAAACAAATGCTTCCTGGAGCAAAACTATTTGGAGTAGCCAAAAAATAATGACATTTTGAGAGACACAAGACTCTACCGAACGTTTGAGTGTAGTTTTTATGTCTCTATGTGTTTTAAAACTGCTCTACCAGCAGTTTACAAAACATGGACCCTCTCTTGTCTTCCGACTTTGTCTGCACTCTAGCGCACACTGTAAATTTGAAAAGGACCCCAAAACTAGTCAAACATAATTAGTGATTATGAAAAAACTATAATAGATATCAACAAGCTGTTTTTTTAATGAAATTGTTAAGACTTGTGTCAACATTTTAAAGTTTAAATGGTGTCTCTAGCTGAAAGATTGGAAAAGCTGAAAAAGTTGAAAGTTGAACAAGTTTTGAGAGGATTTGAAAATTTAATCCATTGGAAACCATGTTAAAAAGTTTGATGTTTTTAATTTATATTAATTCAATTATAAGAGCTAAAAAGCTGAAAAGTCATAGCACCCCTCTCCTGAAGGAGCTGAACATTTTAATATTTGAATGGTCTTAATAGCTGAAAGTGTGAAGGAGTTGAAAGGTGCGGCGGAAGAAATAGAATAAGAACTAGAAAATGCATTTCCTGCTGAAAATGCGTTGGAATGCAAGCTGAAAATAATTTCTAAAAGTTGCTTAAAGTACAGAAATGAAACCAGCTGAAATTATTCTAAACATTGCTGAAAGAATAGAAAAAGCTGAAATACACTTAAAAATGGCTGAAAATACAGAAATGAGAAAAGCTGAAATGAACTTGAAACAATTGCAAAAAAACTGAAATGGGAGAAGCTTCTATGAATTTGAAATCACAGAAATAATAAAAGCTGAAATTAATTTCAAAAAGTTGCTTAAAATGCAAAAAGCTGAAATTATTCAAAACATTGCTGAAAGAATAGAAAAAGGTGAAATACATTTAAAAATGGCTGAAAATACAGAAATGAGAAAAGCTGAAATGAACTTGAAACAATTGCAAAAAAACTGAAATGGGAGAAGCTTCTATGAATTTGAAATCACAGACATAAAAGCTGAAATTAATTTTAAAAAGTTGCTTAAACTGCAACAAGCTGAAATTATTCAAAACATTGCTGAAAGAATAGAAAAAGCTGAAGTACATTTGAAAAGCTGAAATGAACTTGAAAGAATTGGAAAAAACAGAAATGGCAAAATACAGAACGAAAAAAGCTTAAATTACTTATAAACATTGCTGAATCTTTTTCATTCAAACTAAATGAACTTGGTAAATGGACGTGTACAACGCTTTGCTAGTCTTCTGACTACTCAAAGCGCTTTAATACTAGATGACATCTCTCACCCATTAATACATTGATGTCACAACCTACCATACACAGTGGCACCTGCCCATTTGCACAGAATAAACAAGACAGGAGAAGATCCTGGCAACAAGTCAAAATAAAATATAAAAATCTTTTTGCAAATAGTGTAGAAATTACCAAGAGCTTTGTGGCGGTCCCATCAAAAACGCCCCTGGATACTTCCGGATAAGTTAACAGTCATGTCTTGATGATGTCATAGAGATGCGCGGTTTTGTGAAATAAAGATGGACGCATACAGCGCCAATGACTAAAATAAGTACTAAGTGTTTCACTTGGACAATTAAATGTTAGTGGACACACACAAATACTACAGCCCCCATCTCGATTACAATTGTTCACTCCTCAGTGCGCAGTTTCGCCCACCAGCGGACCCCCTCCTCCCCCCCTAACCCCGGCTGGCCCACCGTAACTTTTGACTTGCTTATTAACTGACGGACCTTCTTGCGGTCCGATGAAGGTTATTAATAGTATATTAGGTTGACGCTTTGTTGCGTAAAATAAAGACCAAACGATCTCCTGTCATTCGCGTAAGAAAACAAACTCACGTGTCTGCAGCTCAATCACCGAAGGAACAACGTCACGCCACTCCCCGTAACTTTTGACGTGCTTATTAACCTACGGACCTTCTTGCGGTCCGCGAAAAGGTTATTAATAGTATCACTCGCGTAAAAAAATAAACTCACGTGCCTGCAGCTTAATGACAACACCGAAGGAACAACGTCACAACCACGGTTTAAGTCTCCAGCGGGGAGTAGCCTCGTTAGCAGTTTAGCTAGCTAGCAATCTAGTACTTATGGCTCTCACATGTCTCAAATATCTTACGGTCCAGCCTCCACATTACTTACGGTCTGCTCATCCCGGGTCTCCGTCCCAACTCACGACACGCACGTCCACACGTACCGTTATCTAACCACGGTTAAACCTGCACGTCCATACGTACCGTTATCTAACCACGGTTAAACCTGCACGTCCCTGAGCTGCGTCTTTATGGCCATCGATCAACAGCTGATCGCTAATTAGCTCGCAGTGAAGAGAGTGAAGAGATTTAGACAAAATCCACACCTCAAACAAATGCTTCCTGGAGCAAAACTATTTGGAGTAGCCAAAAAATAATGACATTTTGAGAGACACAAGACTCTACCGAACGTTTGAGTGTAGTTTTTATGTCTCTATGTGTTTTAAAACTGCTCAAACAGCCGTTTACAAAAAGTGTACCGGCTGTGTTTTTTTTTTTTTAAATGTCGGCAGATTTGTATGGAAGCATATGGGGCTCGGGGCAGACTTTGTCTCACAACCAGGCTCCTCACGCAAAAAGTAAATAACTCTGACATTCCAAACTTATACGAGTCCAACCAGCACAAGCACGGCTAATGTTTTCTTTTTAAATGAAGGCTGAAAAGTGAATATTGTGGCCGTAAAGAGAAAAGTGCCTCTTTTTTTTTTACTGAATCCTGACACGGCGCTCACTCTAAATCGCGGGACAATCCGGAAAACTCCACTCTAAATTCGAAAGAAACCCCAAAACTAATGAAACATAATTAGTGATTATGAAAAAACTATAATAGATATCAACGAGCTGTTTTTTTAATAAAATTGTTAAGACTTGTGTCAACATTTTAAAGTTTAAATGGTGTCTCTAGCTGAAAGATTGGAAAAGCTGAAAAAGTTGAAAGTTGAAGAAGTTTTGAAAGGATTTGAAAATTTAATCCATTAGGAAACCATGTTAAAAAGGTTGAAGATATTAATTTATATTAATTCAATTATAAGAGCTAAAAAGCTGAAAAGTCATAGCACCCCTCCCCTGAATGAGCTGAACATTTTAATATTTGAATGGTCTTAATAGCTGAAAGTGTGAAGGAGTTGAAAGGTGCGGCGGAAGAAATAGAAGAATAATATGAAGAAGATGAATAAGGCGGAATAAAGATTAGAAGAACAATACTTGGAATGCTTGAAGCATTCCAACTAATAAGTCGGAACTAGAAAATGCATTTCCTGCTGAAAATGCGTTGGAATGCAGAAAGCTGAAATTAATTTCAAAAAGTTGCTTAAAGTACAGAAATGAAACAAGCTGAAATTATTCTTAACATTGCTGAAAGAATGGAAAAAGCTGAAATACATTTAAAAATGGCTGAAAATACAGAAATGAGAAAAGCTGAAATCAACTTGAAACAATTGCAAAAAAACAAAAATGGGAGAAGCTTCTATGAATTTGAAAACACAGAAATAAAAGCTGAAATTAATTTAAACGTTGCTGAAATAATAGAAATAGGAAAAGCTGAGAATTAAAAAATACATTCTCTGTAGTAATATACGGTTTAGTTATATACTAGTTATAAAACTAAACTCTGTCCTCAAACAGACGTAACCGGTGAACAACATCAGTCTCTGACACCACATTAAAACGTATGAAGACTCGTTATAGTATAGTTATGTAGCAGGTCGAACCAACCATATAGAAAGATAAATTTCAAAGTATGATTTAATTAGAGAATTTTAGAACAATTATTTCATACTGAAACATTTCCCCTTGTTCATGACCATGCTTTAACAGGGAAACACCAGTCTTACTCAAGGGGGAGTTATTCTAACTGAAGGGGGCTCAGTAACCAGAACAAAACAAATAAATTCCCCGTAACAACGTACATTAATTCCACTGCGTGGTAATGTCATTAGCAACATATAGCCATAGATGCAGTAAACGACAGGCCAAGCTTAACACTGTACTGTAACACTGAATGCAGCAAACAAGTAATCACAGCATTCAAAACTACCCATAACGTAGACGTAAAAAAAGGAGCCACGATCAGCTGATCACGTTGCTGTTCGTGGACAAGGTGGATTCACGTGTGGCAGGATATTACTCACGTCGGGTAGTGGCGTGGGAGAGGGAGGGAGAGAAAGCATGCGTGCTGCTGGCACATCACGGGCTGTAGAGGTGAGGCGGCTGGCCGTCGTTATTCGCTGGCGCGGTGAAGCCTTCAGCGTTGGAGACGAGCTAATAAAGTTCCTAAAGTCAGCTAAACACTTAACTAGCGGCTAACATCCTACCGTTGCGCTTCCTCAATCACAGGTGTACTTCCCGGGCTCCGCCAGCAGCTTAATAACAACACCGAAGGAACGTCACGCCCCCGGTTTAAGTCCAGCATACGGGGAGTAGCCTCGTTAGCAGTTAAGCTAGCTAGCGCTCATCTCTCTCCCATGTTTGAAATACCTAACCGTCCTGCCTCCACATTACTTACGGTCCGCTCGTCCGGGGTCCCCCGTAACTTTCGACGTGCTTATTAACCGACGGACCTTCTTGCGGTCCGCGAAAAGTTTATTAATAGTATCACACCACGTAAGAAAATAAACTCACGTGCCTGCAGCTCAATCACCGAACAACGTCACGCCCCTCCCCCGTAACTTTTGACGTGCTTATTAACCTACGGACCTTCTTGCGGACCGTGAAAAGGTTATTAATAGTATCACTCGCGTAAGAAAATAAACTCACGTGCCTGCAGCTTAATGAAAACACCGAAGGAACAACGTCACACCCCAGCAGAAGGGGAGTAGCCTCGTTAGCAGTATAACTAGCTAGCACCTATCGCTCTCCCATGTCCCAAATATCTAACCGTCCTGCCTCCACATTACTTACGGTCTGCTCATCCCGGGTCACCGTACCCACTCACGACACGCACGTCCATGTCATTCTTCCTCGACACGGACCCTGAACTTAACTTGAAGCTAAACTTGCGATTAGCAGACGCATCTGCCATCGTATCCGCCATTGCTCATCGCTCTTAGTCTCTCCCTCGTCCCGCCCCCTCCGCACTCTCCGTTCGCCTGCACACCAACTTCCTGGTCAATGATTGGCCGGACCTATGGCCAAGTTCAGGGGCGCTATTGGGTGTGGAACTTCAGATTGACATCCCAAAGTAATCTCAGGGGCTGTATATAAAGAAACATGTCCGTATTGTTATTTTTTTCCATGACTGTACGAACCCTGGTTGAAAGAATAGCTGTGTCACGTGACGACACTAATCAGCCGTTATGGTTCAGCTGGGTGAGACCAACTGACAGAGTGGAGTATCCATGGCGACGGAGAAGCTGCTCACAGACAGGCGGTGATTTACAGAAAACCAACACCTCAAACAAATGCTTCCTGGAGCAAAACTATTTGGAGTAGCCAAAAAATAATGACATTTTGAGAGACACAAGACTCTACCGAACGTTTGAGTCTAGTTTTTATGTCTCTATGTGTTTTAAAACTGCTCTACGAGCAGTTTACAAAACATGGACCCTCTCTTGTCTTCCGACTTTGTCTGCACTCTAGCGCCCACTCTAAATTCAAAAAGGACCCCAAAACTAATGAAACATAATTAGTGGTTATGAAAAAAGTATAATAGATATCAACAAGCTGTTTTTTTAATAAAATTGTTAAGACTTGTGTCAACATTTTAAAGTTTAAATGGTGTCTCTAGCTGAAAGATTGGAAAAGCTGAAAAAGTTGAAAGTTGAAGAAGTTTTGAAAGGATTTGAAAATTTAATCCATTAGGAAACCATGTTAAAAAGGTTGAAGATATTAATTTATATTAATTCAATTATAAGAGCTAAAAAGCTGAAAAGTCATAGCACCCCTCCCCTGAATGAGCTGAACATTTTAATATTTGAATGGTCTTAATAGCTGAAAGTGTGAAGGAGTTGAAAGGTGCGGCGGAAGAAATAGTAGAATAAGGCGGAATAAAGACTAGAAAATGCATTTCCTGCTGAAAATGCGTTGGAATGCAGGCTGAAAATAATATGAAAAAGTTGCTTAAAGTACAGAATTGAAACAAGCTGAAATACATTTAAAAATGGCTGAAAATACAGAAATTTTCTAAACATTGCTGAAATAGAAAAGGCTGAAATACATTTAAAATTGCTGAAATTACAGAAATGAGAAAAGCTGAAATGAACTTGAAAGAATTGCAAAAAAAGAAATGGGAGAAGCTTCTATGAATTTGAAAACACAAATAATAAAAGCTGAAATAATAGAAATAGGAAAAGCTGAGAATTAAAAAATACATTTTTTGTAGTAATATAAAGTTTAGTACTATAGTTGTAATTGTGGTACTAGTGGTACTAGCAGCAGTAGAAGAAGTAAGTACTAGTTTCACTAGTATTTGAAAGCAATTGTGGTGTACCCATTGTTGAGGTACAGATAATCATTGAGGCTTTTATTTTGAAATAATGGAATTGGGTGGGGGGGTTTGAGAGACAGACTGTTTGTTATTCAAACCAAATGGACTTGGTAAAATAGATTTGTACAGCGCTCTTCTAGTCTTCTGACCACTCAAAGCACCTTAACACTACATAACATCATTCACCCATTCACACACCAATGACAGGACCTACCATACACAGTGGCACCTGCCCAACCAGTAACTAACATTCACACAGTGTAGTCACAGCTAGAGGAACAATTCTGGGATCAAGTGTCTTGCCCAAGGACACAGTGACATACAGGTTAGCCAGGCCTGGGATCAGACCGCCAACCCTCTGATTGGAGGACGGCCGCCCGCGCTCCCCACTCACCCACAGTCGCCCTAAGCTAAGAAAACTAAAGTTATTAATTGATGGGCCTCATCAAACATTACAGTAAGAATTCCCACCATTGGGGTTGAAATACTAGTAGTACTAGTAATATTAGTAGTAGTAAAAGTCATTTTAGTAATACTACCAGTTGAAATACTAGAAGTACTACTAGAAGTACTAGAAATATTAGTAGTGGTTGTAGTACTATTTGAAAGAGCAATACGTATTTAACAAAACAGCTTCATCCTAAGCTTCATGGCTAAATTAGATAATCATTGCAGCTTTTATTTTGAAATGATGGTATTGGGGGAGTGGGTGAGTAGGTGCAGGGGTTGAGAGACAGTATATATTATTTAATAGGCCTCATCAAACATTACAGTAAGAATTCCCTCCATTGGGTTGAAATACTAGTAGTAAAAGTATTTTAGTAATAATACCAGTTGAAATACTAGAAGTACTACTAGAAGTACTAGACATTCTAGTAGTGGTTGTAGTACTATTTGAAAGCGCAATAAGTATTCAACGAAACAGCTGAATCCTAAGCTTTATGTTTAAATAACATAATCACTGCAGCTTTTTATTTTGAAATGATGGTATTGGGTGAGTGGGTGGCGGGGTGGGGGGTTGAGAGACAGTATATATTATTTAATAGGCCTCATCAAACATTACAGTAAGAATTCCCTCCATTGGGTTGAAATACTAGTAGTAAAAGTATTTTAGTAATAATACCAGTTTAAATACTAGAAGTACTACTAGAAGTACTAGAAATATTAGTAGTGGTTGTAGTACTATTTGAAAGCGCAATAAGTATTCAACGAAACAGCTGAATCCTAAGCTTCATGTTTAAATAACATAATCACTGCAGCTTTTATTTTGAAATGATGGTATTGGGGGAGTGGGTGGGGGGGTTGAGAGACAGTATATATTATTTAATAGGCCTCATCAAACATTACAGTAAGAACTCCCTCCATGGGGGTTTGAAATGATGAGAGAAGGTGGAGAGAAGGAGGTCATGTCAGGCTGCACTAATCAGCTAATTAGGATCAGCTGTGAGTCACAGAAAGAGCCCCAGCTTGTTGGCGCGGCAACGGAGCAAGGTGCACTTAGCTCACAGACAGTTACCGAGAACCCACACCTCAAACAAATGCTTCCTGGAGCAAAACTATTTGGAGTAGCCAAAAAATAATTACATTTTGAGCGACACAAGACTCTACCGAACGTTTGAGTGTAGTTTTTATGTCTTTATGTCTTTTAAAACTGCTCTACCAACAGTTTACAAAACATGGACCCTCTCTTGTCTTCCGACTTTGCCCGCACTCTAGCGCTCACTCTAAATTCGAAAAGGACCCCAAAACTAGTGAAACATAATGAGTGGTTATGAAAAAACTATAATAGATATCAACAAGCTGTTTTTTTTAGGAAATTGTTAAGACTTGTGTCAACATTTTAAAGTTTAAATGGTGTCTCTAGCTGAAAGATTGGAAAAGCTGAAAAAGTTGAAAGTTGAAGAAGTTTTGAAAGGATTTGAAATTTAATACATTAGGAAACCATGTTAAAAAGGTTGAAGATATTAATTTATATTAATTCAATTATAAGAGCTAAAAAGCTGAAAAGTCATAGCACCCCTCCCCTGAATGAGCTGAACATTTTAATATTTGAATGGTCTTAATAGCTGAAAGTGTGAAGGAGTTGAAAGGTGCGGCGGAAGAAATAGAATATGAAGAAGATGAATAAGTCGGAACTAGAAAATGCATTTCCTGCTGAAAATGCGTTGGAATGCAGAAAGCTGAAATTAATTTCATAAAGTTGCTTAAAGTACAGAAATGAAACAAGCTGAAATTATTCTTAACATTGCTGAAAGAATGGAAAAAGCTGAAATACATTTAAAAATGGCTGAAAATACAGAAATGAGAAAAGCTGAAATCAACTTGAAACAATTGCAAAAAAACAAAAATGGGAGAAGCTTCTATGAATTTGAAAACACAGAAATAAAAGCTGAAATTAATTTAAACGTTGCTGAAATAATAGAAATAGGAAAAGCTGAGAATTAAAAAATACATTCTCTGTAGTAATATACGGTTTAGTTATATACTAGTTATAAAACTAAACTCTGTCCTCAAACAGACGTAACCGGTGAACAACATCAGTCTCTGACACCACATTAAAACGTATGAAGACTCGTTATAGTATAGTTATGTAGCAGGTCGAACCAACCATATAGAAAGTTAAATTTCAAAGTATGATTTAATTAGAGAATTTTAGAACAATTATTTCATACTGAAACATTTCCCCTTGTTCATGACCATGCTTTAACAGGGAAACACCAGTCTTACTCAAGGGGGAGTTATTCTAACTGAAGGGGGCTCAGTAACCAGAACAAAACAAATAAATTCCCCGTAACAACGTACATTAATTCCACTGCGTGGTAATGTCATTAGCAACATATAGCCATAGATGCAGTAAACGACAGGCCAAGCTTAACACTGTACTGTAACACTGAATGCAGCAAACAAGTAATCACAGCATTCAAAACTACCCATAACGTAGACGTAAAAAAAGGAGCCACGATCAGCTGATCACGTTGCTGTTCGTGGACAAGGTGGATTCACGTGTGGCAGGATATTACTCACGTCGGGTAGTGGCGTGGGAGAGGGAGGGAGAGAAAGCATGCGTGCTGCTGGCACATCACGGGCTGTAGAGGTGAGGCGGCTGGCCGTCGTTATTCGCTGGCGCGGTGAAGCCTTCAGCGTTGGAGACGAGCTAATAAAGTTCCTAAAGTCAGCTAAACACTTAACTAGCGGCTAACATCCTACCGTTGCGCTTCCTCAATCACAGGTGTACTTCCCTGGCTCCGCCAGCAGCTTAATAACAACACCGAAGGAACGTCACGCCCCCGGTTTAAGTCCAGCATACGGGGAGTAGCCTCGTTAGCAGTTAAGCTAGCTAGCGCTCATCTCTCTCCCATGTTTGAAATACCTAACCGTCCTGCCTCCACATTACTTACGGTCCGCTCGTCCGGGGTCCCCCGTAACTTTCGACGTGCTTATTAACCGACGGACCTTCTTGCGGTCCGCGAAAAGTTTATTAATAGTATCACACCACGTAAGAAAATAAACTCACGTGCCTGCAGCTCAATCACCGAACAACGTCACGCCCCTCCCCCGTAACTTTTGACGTGCTTATTAACCTACGGACCTTCTTGCGGACCGTGAAAAGGTTATTAATAGTATCACTCGCGTAAGAAAATAAACTCACGTGCCTGCAGCTTAATGAAAACACCGAAGGAACAACGTCACACCCCAGCAGAAGGGGAGTAGCCTCGTTAGCAGTATAACTAGCTAGCACGTATCGCTCTCCCATGTCCCAAATATCTAACCGTCCTGCCTCCACATTACTTACGGTCTGCTCATCCCGGGTCACCGTACCCACTCACGACACGCACGTCCATGTCATTCTTCCTCGACACGGACCCTGAACTTAACTTGAAGCTAAACTTGCGATTAGCAGACGCATCTGCCATCGTATCCGCCATTGCTCATCGCTCTTAGTCTCTCCCTCGTCCCGCCCCCTCCGCACTCTCCGTTCGCCTGCACACCAACTTCCTGGTCAATGATTGGCCGG
Source organism: Pungitius pungitius (assembly GCF_949316345.1). NCBI lineage: Eukaryota > Metazoa > Chordata > Actinopteri > Perciformes > Gasterosteidae > Pungitius > Pungitius pungitius. The sequence goes on along the minus strand of NC_084917.1, from coordinate 16,451,019 downwards.
ACCTATGGCCAAGTTCAGGGGCGCTATTGGGTGTGGAACTTCAGATTGACATCCCAAAGTAATCTCAGGGGCTGTATATAAAGAAACATGTCCGTATTGTTATTTTTTTCCATGACTGTACGAACCCTGGTTGAAAGAATAGCTGTGTCACGTGACGACACTAATCAGCCGTTATGGTTCAGCTGGGTGAGACCAACTGACAGAGTGGAGTATCCATGGCGACGGAGAAGCTGCTCACAGACAGGCAGTGATTTACAGAAAACCCACACCTCAAACAAATGCTTCCTGGAGCAAAACTATTTGGAGTAGCCAAAAAATAATGACATTTTGAGAGACACAAGACTCTACCGAACGTTTGAGTCTAGTTTTTATGTCTCTATGTGTTTTAAAACTGCTCTACCAGCAGTTTACAAAACATGGACCCTCTCTTGTCTTCCGACTTTGTCTGCACTCTAGCGCACACTGTAAATTCGAAAAGGACCCCAAAACTAGTCAAACATAATTAGTGATTATGAAAAAACTATAATAGATATCAACAAGCTGTTTTTTTAATGAAATTGTTAAGACTTGTGTCAACATTTTAAAGTTTAAATGGTGTCTCTAGCTGAAAGATTGGAAAAGCTGAAAAAGTTGAAAGTTAAACAAGTTTTGAGAGGATTTGAAAATTTAATCCATTGGAAACCATGTTAAAAAGTTTGATGTTTTTAATTTATATTAATTCAATTATAAGAGCTAAAAAGCTGAAAAGTCATAGCACACCTCTCCTGAAGGAGCTGAACATTTTAATATTTGAATGGTCTTAATAGCTGAAAGTGTGAAGGAGTTGAAAGGTGCGGCGGAAGAAATAGAATAATAAAAATAAGGCGGAATAAAGAAAAGAAGAACAATACTTGGAATGCTTGAAGCATTCCAACTAATAAAGATTAGAAGAACAATACTTGGAATGCTTGAAGCATTCCAACTAATTAGAAGAACAATACTTGGAATGCTTGAAGCATTCCAACTAACTAGAAAATGCATTTCCTGCTGAAAATGCGTTGGAATGCAGAAAGCTGAAATTAATTTCAAAAAGTTGCTTAAAGTACAGAAATGAAACAAGCTGAAATTATTATAAACATTGCTGAAAGAATGGAAAAAGCTGAAATACATTTAAAAATGGCTGAAAATACAGAAATGAGAAAATCTCAAATGAACTTGAAACAATTGCAAAAAAACTGAAATGGGAGAAGCGTCTATGAATTTGAAAACACAGAAATAATAAAAGCTGAAATTATTTCTAAACATAGCTGAAATACATTTAAAAATATCTGAAAATACAGAAATGAGAAAAGCTGAAATGAACTTGAAACAATTGCAAAAAAAACTAAATGGGAGAAGCTTCTATGAATTTTTAAAACACAGAAATAATAAAAGCTGAAATTAATTTAAACATTGCTGAAATAGAAATAGGAAAAGCTGAGAATTAAAAAATACATTTTGTAGTAATTTAAGGTTTAGTACTATAGTTGTAATTGTGGTACTAGTGGTACTAGCAGGAGTAGAAGTAGTAAGTACTAGTTTCACTAGTATTTGAAAGCAATTGTGGTGTACCTATTGTTGAGGTACAGATAATCATTGAGGCTTTTATTTTGAAACTAGAAGTACTAGAAATATTAGTAGTGGTTGTAGTACTATTTGAAAGAGCAATACGTATTTAACAAAACAGCTTTATCCTAAGCTTCATGGCTAAATTACAGATAATCATTGCAGCTTTTATTTTGAAATGATGGTATTGGGTGAGTGGGTGGGGGGGTTGAGAGACAGTATATATTATTTAATAGGCCTCATCAAACATTACAGTAAGAATTCCCTCCATGGGGGTTGAAATACTAGTAGTACTAGTAAAAGTCATTTAGTAATAATACCAGTTGAAATACTAGAAGTACTACTAAAAGTACTTACATTTAAAAATTGCTGAAAATACAGAAATGAGAAAAGCTGAAATGAACTTGAAAGAATTGAAAAAAAAGAAATGGGAGAAGCTTCTATGAATTTGAAATCACAGAAATAATAAAAGCTGAAATTAATTTAAACGTTACTGAAAGAACAGAAATAGGAAAAGCTGAGAATTAAAAAAACTACATTTTTTGTAGTAATATAAGGTTTAGTACTATAGTTGTAATTGTGGTACTAGTAGTACTAGCAGCAGTAGAAGAAGTAAGTACTAGTTTCACTAGTATTTGAAAGCAATTGTGGTGTACCTATTGTTGAGGTACAGATAATCATTGAGGCTTTTATTTTGAAATAATGGTACTAGTGGTACTAGCAGCAGTAGAAGAAGTAAGTACTAGTTTCACTAGTATTTGAAAGCAATTGTGGTGTACCTATTGTTGAGGTACAGATAATCATTGAGGCTTTTATTTTGAAATAATGGAATTGGGTGGGGGGGGTTTGGGAGAGAGAATGTTTGTTATTTAAAGCAAATGGACTTGGTAAAATAGAGTTGTACAGCGCTCTTCTAGTCTTCTGACCACTCAAAGCACCTTAACACTACATAACATCATTCACCCATTCACACACCAATGACAGGACCTACCATACACAGTGGCACCTGCCCAACCAGTAACTAACATTCACACACACTGTAGTCACAGCTAGAGGAACAATCCTGGGATTAAGCGTCTTGCCCAAGGACACATTGACATGCAGGTTAGCCGGGCCTGGGATCAGACCGCCAACCCTCTGATTGGAGGACGGCCGCGCTGCCCACTCACCCACAGTCGCACTAAGCTAATAAAACTAAAGTTTATAATTGATGGGCCTCAAACATTACAGGAAGAAATCCCTCCATTGGGGTTGAAATACTAGTACTAGTAATATTAGTAGTAGTAAAAGTCATTTTACTAATAATACCAGTTGAAATACTAGAAGTACTACTAGAAGTACTAGAAATATTAGTAGTGGTTGTAGTACTATTTGAATAAGCAATACGTATTCAACAAAACAGCTTTATCCTAAGCTTCATGTTTAAATAACATAATCATTGCAGCTTTTATTTTGAAATGATGGTATTGGGTGAGTGGGTGGGGGGGTGGGGGGGGTTGAGAGACAGTATATATTATTTAATAGGCCTCACCAAACATTACAGTAAGAATCCCCTTCATGGCGGTTTGAAATGATGAGAGAAGGTGGAGAGAAGGAGGTCATGTCAGGCTGCACTAATCAGCTAATAAGGATCAGCTGTGAGTCACAGAAAGAGCCCCAGCTCGTTGTCGCGGCAACGGAGCAGCTGCACTTAGCTCACAGACAGTTACTGAGAACCCACACCTCAAACAAATGCTTCCTGGAGCAAAACTATTTGGAGTAGCCAAAAAATAATGACATTTTGAGAGACACAAGACTCTACCGAACGTTTGAGTGTAGTTTTTATGTCTCTATGTGTTTTAAAACTGCTCTACCAGCAGTTTACAAAACATGGACCCTCTCTTGTCTTCCGACTTTGTCTGCACTCAAGCGCCCACTCTAAATTCAAAAAGGACCCCAAAACTAATGAAACATAATTAGTGATTATGAAAAAAGTATAATAGATATCAACAAGCTGTTTTTTTAATATAATTGTTAAGACTTGTGTCACCATTTTAAAGTTTAAATGGTGTCTCTAGCTGAAAGATTGGAAGAGCTGAAAAAGTTGAAAGTTGAACAAGTTTTGAGAGGATTTGAAAATTTATTCCATTGGAAACCATGTTAAAAAGGTTGATGTTTTTAATTTATATTAATTCAATTATAAGAGCTAAAAAGCTGAAAAGTCATAGCACCCCTCTCCTGAAGGAGCTGAACATTTTAATATTTGAATGGTCTTAATAGCTGAAAGTGTGAAGGAGTTGAAAGGTGCGGCGGAAGAAATAGAATAACTAGAAAATGCATTTCCTGCAGAAAATGCGTTGGAATGCAGAAAGCTGAAATTAATTTCAAAAAGTTGCTTAAAGTACAGAAATGAAACAAGCTGAAATTATTCCAAACATTGCTGAACGAATAGAAAAAGCTAAAAATACATTTAAAAATTGCTGAAATTACAGAAATGAGAAAAGCTGAAATCAACTTGAAACAATTGCAAAAAAACTGAAATGGGAGAATTTTCTATGAATTCGAAATCACAGAAATAATAAAAGCTGAAATTATTTCTAAACATTGCTGAAAGAATAGAAAAAGCTGAAATACATTTAAAAATTGCTGTGTTGTTCTATGTTAACTTTTTGTAAAATGGATGTATAATCAGTTTAATCAATTCAATCAGTTATGACAAATCCATGTAATCGTGCAGTCTGTGTTCAATGTCCAATCAATACATGTTTTGATCCCTGATTACTGATTCAATTTTCAATCAATAAATGTTTGTCACAATTCTCGACTTTTCTTTTAAAGTCTTCAAAATCCCCGTGTAGCCTCGGATAGTGCTATTATTTGATTACTGTGTGGATGTTAAAAAGCCTTTAATTTTTGCCCACAAATGATAATTTACTCCTCGCGTGTTTCAGCATTAACTCTGATCATTTGTAGCCGGCATCGTGTGACGTCTGCCTTTGTTAGAGCGCTCTGTTTAGGACAGTTCTAATCAGTCTGTCGCTTCCACTCTGCCGCAACTCTCCCCATAGCAACCAGAGCCCCGCACACACAAGCAGCCGCTACGTCACACATAAACAAATGACTCTGTATCCAGTCAGCTGACGCTACCGGCAGCTAGCTTTCGTCGGCTAGCGCTACTATCGCGCTAGCTTTGCGGTGGCTGACAAGTTATGTCAGCAAGCGCAAACAAGTTGTACGAAGCTACTGCTGCTCTTGTATTTAGCCAGCTAGCCTACGTGGATAACCGTCACTCTGTCTGTCTGTCTGTCTGTCTGTCTGTCTGTCTGTCTGTCACTATTAGCTACGGAAATGGACGAGGGTCTCTGTTAGCTGTCCCTTTCCCGAGTACTGAAAGCAGCGCTTTACGCAGTGGCTGTTTAGCACAACAATGTCAAATATATACCTGTGTATGAACATCTATCTATCTATCTATCTATATCTATCTATATAGATATAGATATAGATAAATGCACACGTGTTATCTATCTATCGATTATTATCTATCTGATGGATACAACTCTGTGTATCCGGAACATATATATGTACATAACATCCGACTATTTTTATAATAAATGATAACACCAAATATGAAATGATAATCGTGTCCATAAATATTCAAAATAATAATTACTGAACTATAAAAGAGAGCAAAGAGAACAAAAACTTTGTTTCATGAGCACAAAACTCGCAAACGAGTTTTCCTGGACGAAGGGCTCGCGGACATGACGAGGCGGCGCGTGGACCTTCTAGAACATTGTCGGAGCCGCAGCGGCGCGAAAAATCCACTGCTGTCCATCCTGAACCGAGAAAGGTAGGTCACTTTGGTCCCTTAAAGATTCGATAAAAACGAGAGGCAAAAAAGCCGTGCTCTTTGAACCCCCTGCTTTGTATAACGTCAAACTTGGTCAAATAAATCAAAATAATATTAAAATGATATTAATTGAGAGGCTCGTGTAAAGACGTAACAGGTAGTTTAAATTTGAGAAGGCTGAAATGTTCGCCTTCAAGGGCTAGCATAAAACAGCACTCAGTTAATAGTAGGTAGCCTGTCTACATTCGATAAATACATACACCTGTTTAAAAATGAATGAAGACAGAAAATCTGCAAATGTCCATTTAGAAAAGACTTGCTGTGACTTTGACTATTTGTCTTTATTCATTTCAGAATGGCGTTAAGAAAAGTTCTTTCGTCGAAGCCCCAAACCCCTTACTTTAAGCCCCCGGCAATACACATTTGTGTGGTTGCACTGAAGGACCAGCATAGGGTCACGAGGTGGGACTTCCAGGACGGCAGAGCGGTGGCGGCCGTCACAAAAGCTAATGCCGTCATGGCCATCAGCGACGGGCACTCCGTGGCCAAAGTGACCCTGTATGAAGACCTGAAGGCCCAAGTTCAAGAGGGTGCTTCCTACGTGGTTCGTGGCTATAACCTGAGGGGCAATTCCCCTCCATATGCCTTTAATGTCTCAAGGGAGACAGAATTCTTTCGAAGCAGCGCCCTCGTCATCGACGAGAAATTACAAAACGAGGCCTTGAGGCTGATCAATCCTCGCTCGCCCCTGACCCCCCTCAGCACCTGCAGGGAATCTGCTGGTCTGGTCACGGTGGAAGGGGAGGTGGTCGAGGTAAGTAACTTTCCGTTTAACGGGACTGCGATATATATAGCCAATGTAGGTTGTTGCTGTAAAATTAAGAGTGTAAGTCCGCCGGACTGCAGCTATGAGAACATTAACACCCAAATCCACTGTGTTCAGGTGTCTGAGCTGAAGGAGGTGGTGGTGGCGAGGGACCGCGTGCCACTGCAAAACATCACGTTGAAGCAGGTGGGCTTTTTAATGAATGCCTATAGGTCACTTTGCATATTGTCAGCACAGTAATACACTATGTCATTCACAGGGGGAAACAAAGGTGCCCGTGTCCCTCTGGAGGGAAACCGCCCTCCACTGCTGTGAGATCGGGAACGTCCTGAGAGTGTCCCACCTGAGAGGGTCGGAGTCCAATTATGGATTCCGGCTCCAAACAACGGTGGAGTCAGCAATTGAGGTATGCCTACTAGGCTTTTTTTCTGCTTTTTCTTCATGTGTTAGTTACCTTGTTACGGTTATCCTCATCATCACAATAAATATGATAATGCATCAATTCAACAATGTATTTACGAAGCATGAAGCTGCATCAGATATTTTGTTGCGTATGCTATCAGTTTAATAGAACGTTTGTATGCTTGTGACCAAATACCTGCATGTCTTTCGCCAGGCGGTCAGTTCCACGGCAGCGGAGGAGGTTGGAGTTTACGGGGCAACACCGGCACGCGGGGCTCCCGGAAGCCTAAAAGTGCTCCTGGAGGACGACAGGACGCTGTTCATCGAGGAGAGCAAGTGGCTGCCAATAGCTGCCATAATGGAAGCGCCACCCTTACCGGTCAAAATAACCGTTAAAGGCAACACCATTGTCGCCATTGAAGCCATGCGGAAGGAGGAGTAGCTGTTTGAGTTTCTTTTTGTTGTTGCTGTTTTTGCTGTTGTTTTAATGTGTTCATTAGGAATCGGTTCTCCGTTGTTCAAATTACCTTTCACATTGTATAGGATGTTATTAATCAATTTGCCAAAGTTCATGTGTTCTGTTTTTGTTCTATGTTAACCTTTTGTAAAATGGATGTATAATCAGTTTAATCAATTCAATCAGTTTAATCAATTCAATCAGTTTATTCAATTCAATCAGTTATGACAAATCCATGTAATCGTGCAGTCTGTGTTCAATGTCCAATCAATACATGTTTTAATCTCTGATTACTGATTCAATTTTCAATCAATAAATGTTTGTCACAATTCTCGACTTTTCTTTTAAAGTCTTCAAAATCCCCGTGTAGCCACGGATAGTGCTATTATTTGATTACTGTGTGGATGTTAAAAAGCCTTTAATTTTTGCCCACAAATGATAATTTACTCCTCGCGTGTTTCAGCATTAACTCTGATCATTTGTAGCCGGCATCGTGTGACGTCTGCCTTTGTTAGAGCGCTCTGTTTAGGACAGTTCTAATCAGTCTGTCGCTTCCACTCTGCCGCAACTCTCCCCATAGCAACCAGAGCCCCGCACACACAAGCAGCCGCTACGTCACACATAAACAAATGACTCTGTATCCAGTCAGCTGACGCTACCGGCAGCTAGCTTTCGTCGGCTAGCGCTACTATCGCGCTAGCTTTGCGGTGGCTGACAAGTTATGTCAGCAAGCGCAAACAAGTTGTACGAAGCTACTGCTGCTCTTGTATTTAGCCAGCTAGCCTACGTGGATAACCGTCACTCTGTCTGTCTGTCTGTCTGTCTGTCTCTCACTATTAGCTACGGAAATGGACGAGGGTCTCTGTTAGCTGTCCCCTTCCCGAGTACTGAAAGCAGCGCTTTACGCAGTGGCTGTTTAGCACAACAATGTCAAATATATACCTGTGTATGAACATCTATCTATCTATATAGATAGATAGATAGATATAGATATAGATAAATGCACACGTGTTATCTATCTATCGATTATTATCTATCTGATGGATACAACTCTGTGTATCCGGAACATATATACAGTATGTACATAACATTTGACTATATTTACAATAAATGATAACACAAAATATTCCATTTCCAATGGTTTGCAGTATTCTTTATTTCAAACACAGGCTTTTTACATTGTTACCAGACCTAGGTTAATACTCACAGAAGTTCAAGTCTTTATGTTCCAGTAGCCCGGACTGATACGTCTGGTCCAAATTGTCATTTAAACTATCCCAACGCTAAGCTCAGTTTACTGAGGCTCACCAAAACACTTCCACTTCCTTATTTTGATGGAACATTTGGTTAGAATCACTACTCAAGGTTAGAACATGAGCATGATAGGATTTGCTTCAAATTAAATATTTTTACAAAACTCTTTGAACCAAGTTATTTTCAAGCCAATTTGGAAGATTTAGCTTGGATTACCCATTTTGATAATTTAACACTGGGTTTGAATACTCATCTTTACAGTAGAGTTTAGGTTACCCTAAGGATTGGTATATGCCTGTGAAGAACCTCCTATGTACCTACCAGCTGAAACCCCATAATAATGACTCATTTAATACAAATATGGAATTTCTTAAGGTTAATTTGTTCATATACACGTAGCAATTGCAATAACACATTTCCACTATTCATCTTGCATATATCTGTTAGAATATTGACTGAAGAGGGATGGATGACATAAATGAATAAATACAATCAACAAAAAAAAAGTGATGAAACAAAGAAAACATACATTGTTAGATCAAATGAAACAAACAAAATAGACAGGTGTCCTGTAGTTTTTAGAGATAACCATACTTTTCTTGAATTTGTTTTGTACGCTGTAAAGACCTGTAGTATTGTGACCTTTGACCTGAACCACTACACCAGTTATTATGTCATTGCTTAGTGCAAGGATAGTGTTTCTATAGCAACATGGAGGAGGAGAGGCCTTAAAGACAAAAACAGGAGAAGCTTCATTCATGTAGTTAAAAATGTAAATAGCACATGCAAGTAGTAAGACTACCAGAGATATATTTTAAAAAGGATATATTAACAAATTGTTACCGTTACTGCTGGTTTAGGAAGGAGCTTAATGCTTCACAAAATTGGGGCTGTGACAGTGATGACTGACTGAAGACTCATCTGCAGCTGTTTCATTGCAGTTGCACACATGATCTCTTGCTTAAGAACCAACTGTTAGTCTCTGCTGAACGGACCAGTGGGCACCAATGGATGCACAAATGGAGACAGGGGGGTAGGAGGACAATGCTGGTCCTGAAAAAAGTAAACAGGAAGTTATTGTTATCAACTGAAGATTGAAACTAAACATTAAATAATTACATAGACAAAATACCTTGAACTCGGGCTGCAGGGCAGAACAACTTGTATCGCCAGTGCAACTGAATACGCTGCATGATCTTCATTTGTGTGTTTAGCCCTTTCTGCAGTCCTGAGTGTCTTCATTGTGAAGTGGAGAAATCACAGAGGAGAAGGAGCTGAAGGAAGAGGTGGATATAAATTACAATGTTATTTAAGATGTAAAGTTAGTGTTAATACATGTAGTGTTAGTGTTAATGCATTTATATAGAATGAATACATGAATGAAAACACAATTAAAAGAGAACATTAGGAGGCACATATCAAATAACAAAACAATACCTTATTATCTGTTGTGAAAAAAACTCGAAACTGACAGAGAGAACACGTGTCTCTGTGGTCCAGCCGTGAGGTGTCCACTGACAGTTAAGATAGTGCTCCAACATCTGCTCTGTGGTGGCATGATGTCTTGTTCGGTATGAGCTGATCCAGAATCTCAGAGTCAGAGAAAAAGTGAGGCAAAGACCAGCAGGTGTTTTCTCATCCTGTGCTTTAAAGATGACTCGGACAGCCAGGAAGTAAAATGTGTCTCTATGAGGTCTAATGGTGTTAGACAGTTCAGTTGGTGCTGCAGTCTTTGGCATGTCTTAGATGCTGTAAACTGATCCACCCATTGAGGAAGGAGATGAGGACAAAACTGGAAGGTGTCTTTACAGAGGACACAGGAGGATTGTGTCTCCCATCTATTACAAAGGAAACTTAACATTAGAGGACATGTGAGAACTGTGTCTCCTGTCCATCAAAAAGGAAAATTAACATTATAAAGGACACATAAGAACTATGTCACCTGCCCATCAGAAAGGAAACTTAACATTATGAAGGACACATAAGAACGGTGTCTCCTGTACACCAGAAAGGAAACTTAACATTATGAAGGACACATAAGAACGGTGTCTCCTGTACACCAGAAAGGAAACTTAACATTATGAAGGACACATAAGAACGGTGTCTCCTGTACACCAGAAAGGAAACTTAACATTATGAAGGACACATAAGAACGGTGTCTCCTGTACACCAGAAAGGAAACTTAACACTACGGAAGACACAGAAGGACATTGTCTGATGTCCATTACAAAGGAAACTTAACATTACACAGAACACAGGATAAATAAAATGACATTAATGGGGATAGAAGTGTGGGGATTCAGCTGGTAGGTACATCAGAAAGTATGTGTTACATCTAGAACACATACTTTCTGATGTGCGTCTGCTACACTAAATGTCAGCAGCTGTGTACAATGCCGTGTACAGCATTTTACATTGTACACGGCTGCTGAAAGATTTTTGGCCTGTGCATTTATCAACCCTGATCCAAACCCACCCTGATAAATGCACAGGCCAAAATGTGTTAGAAATATAGATAAAAACAACATGATTACCTGGAAAACTATATGACCCATAATGTTTCCCATATTGTGAACACTTAAAATTACTCATTCTACTAACTAATTAACATGCAACCACATATTTTGACCAGATGATTAAGTTTTCTTTACATTGACAGTTGCATGAACCAAGACTAATAACATTTTATTTAATTTTTTTTAAATCCATGATTCTCAATGGATTTTGGACTTACCTGACAATTTTAAGACCTGTTGGAGGAATGTGGACAGAAAACGTGATTATGACAAGTGATATTTTTTACTGTACAAGAATAAAGGCCCTGCTGTGGCTGAGAAAATAAAAATGGCTGCACAGAGGATGCCCCTCTTCTGAATAATTTTGGAGAATAGTATTAAATCAATGTATATAAATATTAGTTTAAATTAAGTCACAGGGACATTACTTTTTTCTTTAAAACTCAGCTGATACCTTCATGGACCATTAGAGGACATGACACAATAGACAGGGTTGTGATAACTGTAATAAGTTCTCATCACACCAGAGTGGAGACAGTGTTGTGGTTGTGAGATGAAAATGAGGTCCAGCAGTGTGTTCTTATCGGTGGTTGCATTAGTGATGACTTGTGCATATCCTCTGGACTGGAAGAGCTCAAGGATTGGCTTACCAGTGTTGGAGAAGAGATTCTCATTGAAATCCCCACAGACAATGATGGGCTGACAGTCCATGATCTCCAATGAGTCCAGAAGGTTCCCCAGGTTGGACAAGAATGATCTCACACTGTAGTCTGGAGGTCTGTACACAGCTGCAATCAGGGCACTCGCTGGGGCTTCTACCTTCAGAGCCACAAACTCAAGATCGGTTACATTATGTACGTACTGTTTCTCACGCACTTGAATGTGGTTTTTCACATAAACAGCCACTCCACCACCACCTCTGTTGGCTATTTGTGGAACATTTGTGTAAGACAGGTGTCTGTTGCGTTTGAACATGTTGTAGCCCTCTAAATGAAGACTCTCTGCAACAAAGGAGCCTTGAAGGTGAGTTTCTGTGAGACACAAAACATCTGCAAGACACAGTTCATGATGGCTCCTGATGTCATTGATGTGAGATGGCAAACCTTCAGTGTTATGGTGAACAATGGTCAGAGTGTCTCGTCTGCTCAATGTCTGTGTCATACAAAGAAGAGGCATCATGTCGTCCAAGTTGACTTGTCTCATGGTCTCGAGTGCTCCAGTGATTTCTCGGTTGGCATAGATTTTACTCTCATCCAAATCCAGCATGTGCAATCCACTGAGAGAGGTCACTCTACTGATAGCTACATAAGCCATGCCAGGTTCAAAAATATGTTTCAGTGACACTACAGCTGATGTCCTTGTCATACCCTGAACCTTGTGTATGGTACAGGCAAAGGCAAGTCTAACAGGAAACTGTCTGCGTACCACTCCTTTCTGTTTCAGATTATCCTCTGCTCTCTCTATGTACACCACATCATCAGGGCCGCCTGGTGCTCTATTACGGTAATTCGTTCCAGCAGTTTGATCATCCATCTTAAGGCCGAGCATAGTGACATGTGCAACACCACTCTGTTCTGAGGTTATCACCCTGACTAGTGTAGCAAACGACCCATTCACCAATCCCTGAGACACGTCTATGTTTCTGGTGAGCATGACTCGAGCACCTTCAGCTAGGTTTAGTGTATCTGGTAACTCATTTCTGGTTCCTTTGTATGGTTGGGCTTGTCGAGCCATTCTTCCAGTGCGTGGGTCTTTCTTGTAGTCATCTGCATCGATCTTGGTGATATTAGAATGGAGCAGAGCTAATGTTACTGAGTTGTGTGAATCAACCTGTTTATTAGTTGCAAAGATGTGCAGGACATCAGGTGGACAAAGTGATGGTTCAGTGATGGTCTGTGACAACAAGGCTCTGTCTGCTTTAGACAACTCATCTGACTTTCCTTTCACACGGATCCGATTCAACATCTCTGCAAAGGCAACATCATCCTTCTGCCGCATAATCTCAGTAAGGGTGATTGTCTGAAAGTGTTCCTGCCATAGGTCAATCTCACAGGGCTCGTACACACAGAGGGTCTTGGACTGTCGAACTGGTGGCAGCTGATAAAAGTCTCCAACCGCTATTACTGACATTCCTCCAAAGGGTTTGGGACTGCCTTTGATCTGTTTCAGTCTTGCATCCACATAAGCAAACAGGGGCTTTGACACCATGGAAACTTCATCAATGATGAAGATTTCAGCATTTAAAAGTTCTGATCGGACCTCATCCAGTTGGTTACCAAGTCCTTGAAATGGAGGTTTCAGACTTCGTGGAAGCTTGAGCAGAGAGTGCAGTGTTGATCCTGATATATTATAGGCTGCAGTTCCAGTGAAAGCTGTCAGCAGGACCGTAGGGTTTGATATGTCCACCTCCTCAGAATGGCTGGGCACTTTGCACAGTATCTTAGATGCTTCTGAGTAGATGCATTTAATCAGATGTGACTTTCCTGTTCCTGCACCACCATTGATGTAAAAGAAAAACTGCTCAGGGTTTAGGCCACAGACACGCTTTACGCACCAGTCTCTAACTGCATAGAATACACATGCTTGTTTCTGGTTCAGGTTCTGATACATCTGTCGTAGCAGTGCGGGGTCAAAGGCAGGAGGCTCTCTGATGGCTCGAGCTTCTGTTGCAGCATCAGCCTGATTACTGTATTCTGGAACATTTTCTTGAACACTTTCATGATCTGGCTCTCTTGCCTCCAGTTCTTCGATACATTCCAACCTCTCCACTTCAGATTCGGGAGCCAGATTGCACCATTCATCAATAACTCCTCTGTTCTGTTCAAATTCTTCAACTGCATTCTCAATCTCCTCACTATTTTTCTCATATTTGTCTTTGTTTCGTTTCACAATGTGTTGGACATACTCAGCATAGTCAGAACCTGGTAGTTGGACGCAACCATTTTTATAGAAGGACTCATATGTGGGAAAATGGGGTCTTTTGAGTTCCATGTCTGATCGGTGAGGAATGTACAATTTCAGTAATGTGCCATAAAACTTCTCTGGATATTTTTCCTGTGAGCAGCGGTAAAATCTGATGATAGCAGGCTTATCGTTTTTACGCTTTTGCACAAATCCCATCTCATTGAGGAGGGGCAACACATCTTTTCCTTTTTTCTGCTGGCCATAGACAATCCTGCAAGTAGCTGCGAAATCAGCCAAACACATCTGCTCAAACTCTGGTGTTTCTGGTCTGGCTTTGTATTTGTCAGTCAAAGATGTCATCCACACATTTACACTTTCTAATGTTGTGTTCTCCAGGTAAGACATGGGGCGACTCATTTTCAGTGCGTTGTCATCCGTAGGTACGAATATGACACCACGTGAACACTTCTTCATGTTTATTCCACATGCTCGAGTCACACACTCCTGGGCACTGACCTCTCTCTTTTTAGAGTATGCCTGCATGATTTCCCTCATTTCATCACATTCATTGACGTGGTCTCTGGTGGAGTTTTCAATGACTGTTTTAAGGTACTCAGAAAGTCCAGATTCCTTTTTGGTGATGTAGCTGGTGAGATACATGATGCACGAATATGCATTGAGAATATAACTGACATCAATGTTGGCATCCCAGGCTTTAAGTAGATGTGGATTATATCCATTTACCCAGCAGTCTTTTGGCTCACGTTTCAGGATCACCGCACTGGATTTGTTAATCACATTGAGGCATCCTTCATACTCTTGGAGTGTTAAGTTGCATTTAGCGAGGAGCTGCTGCAAACTGAGTGAGGCAGTTTCAGGTTCATTCAGCAACAAGTTCAGTGGTTGGAGCTTGGACTTTGCTATTTGCAGTTGCAGTGGAGCAACGCCCTCACCAGGTCTCGATATCATTGTCTTACTGGAAGGTGGTTTAGGAAAACCAAATCTGCAACCCGAGCTGGGACTTCTGAAACATGTCCTTGAGTGTTTTTTGCTGTGAATTTGCACCTCTGTGACCTTCTTGTGTAGTTCAGGTTGTCTGCGTGGATCAGGTAGCTGAGCTGTGATGTATTTGGAAACAAAAGCTGACACAGTCTGATCATCATCCTCCTCAAACACAGGCGCACCATCTACCCATATGAGACAGTGAATGTGTGGGCTTCCTCTGTGCTGAAACTCAACTCGATAAAAGTAGTCAACAACTTTGCCAAGAGGCTGTGCAGGAGATAAGAGCAGATCTCTGAATAAGGCCTCAACACGCTTATCAAACATGCGCATTGTTGTCACTGGATTGCTTCTCAGAATATCACACTTTGCTGACCAGTCAAGCCCTTCAAAATTCACCTCCTCGCCTTGCTGTCTTTTTATTGCTTCAATCACTTCAGGCCAACGCATCTCAGCAGCAGAAAATGTACAAAAGAATGTAGGAGTTCCCAACTGTCTGATCATGGCAAAAAGGTCTCGTGTGGTTTTCTCCCAGTAGGCTGGTGTTCCTCTCAGTGGCTGCATGAATCTGACTGCATCTTTGTTCCTCACCAGTTTCTCTACCTCTCGTTTATTCTGCAGCATACCAGAAGTTATATTTCGTCCATCTCGAGTCATTGGCTTTCCTTTCCTCAACTGTATTGTCATGCTGGATGTGGCCAAGTGTATTTCAGTCACAAACTGAGCAAAGAACAAATAGTTTGTGTCTCTGGCAAAACGATCATCAATACAGAAAAGCCTTGCTTTGAAATAACTGCTGGGTGTTACTTTCATACGTCTCCCTTCATCCAGTGTGTTTTGACCTGTAGGGAACTGCACAGGAAAAGCCATCGCCTCAAGTTTAGGAGTTTTAAAGAAACCAACTGGACTGTTACTTTCTGCAGGGGCAACCGAGTAGATTCCTTCACTGAAACATAAAATCTCCTCTGAAACATCACATGGCTGAAGACATGATTCTAGAGCAAAACCACCATTAGGCATGTCACCTTCCTGTTCTTCATCATCTCTTTGCTCCTCTGTTTGTTCACCATCACATGACAATATTTCAACATCCTGCTCTCCACCAAGCTCAGTCTCACACAGTGCACTTTTCTCACACATGTCAATTTCCTTTAAATCAGCATCATCATAGTCGTTCTCATCCATGGAGGCATCCTCATCATCATCCTCATCTTGAAGTGTTGGGTCACAAAGCTCAGCCTCATCTCTGATAGTGATGTCCTGATATTGTGGATGAATGCGTTTGAGTTTATGCAGCGCCTGCACTAGTTTAGACCAAGTGACCGTCTGGAACAGCTGATGACCTCTGTAACACAATCGTCTCTTCAGCTTTACTCTCATCACTTGAGACTCACTTCTCAGTCTGGGTAACGCTTCCACTGTTTCCTGCACCTCAGACGGGACACAAACCACATTGCCATGTATCGCTCTCTGTCGTCCTTTGGGAAGAGGAATGATCTTTGCAAACGCTATGCACTTGGCTATGAGATGTCTCTCCAATATGTTGAGGTCACACAGTTCAGGTGGAATGTCAGCGAGCTCCAAGTTGTTGGCTACAGCGAGTGTTGGCATGACTCCATCTTTAAGATGATTGTGGCAGGTGTGACAGATCCACTCTTCCTTTCTCTCATCAGGCACATTGCACTGTTGTTCATCTCTGCACTCATCATCACACACATGGACGTACTTTCCTGTCAGGCATGATGCTACTATGTCTGAATTTCGTACATAGTTTAACCTCTTACAGGGTCTTACTTGGTTTGGAAATGATGCTTTGTGACAGACGGTGCAAACATAAGTGGGACCGAACTTTATTTGTGATCTGAAAACAGATATGGCCTCTTTGATTACACTGTTGTCACTTTCTTCTGTTGGTTTATTTATCCCTCTGTATTTCCTTTTTACTTTCATGGCACATTTCATGTTCTGCATACTCCGATATGTAGGATTGTTTTTATATCTGTCTTTCATCCGTTGTTTCATTAGTTGTTTGTGTCTCAGTCTGAATGCCTGGTCATGGGCATAACGCTGAATAATATGAGATCTCTTCTTTTGTCTAAAATCAAGGCTGTCTCTATAAAAAGCAGTGTAGTACAGTTTTCTTCCCTTTCTAAACTCAGCATTGTCTCTGTAGCGGCCAGTAAAGTGCTGTTTTTGTTTCTCTCTAAATTCTGGATTATTTCTGTAACGAGAGACCAAGATTTGTTTTTGTTTCTCTCTAAATTCTGGATTATTTCTGTAACGAGAGACCAAGATTTGTTTTTGTTTCTCTCTAAATTCTGGATTATTTCTGTAACGAGAGACAAAGATTTCTTTTCGTTTCTCTCTAAATTGAGGATTATTTCTGTAACGAGAGGCAAAGATTTGTTTTTGTTTCTCTCTAAATTGAAGATTATTTCTGTAACGAGAGACCAAGATTTGTTTTTGTTTCTCTCTAAATTCAGGATTATTTCTGTAACGAGAGACAAAGATTTGTTTTTGTTTCTCTCTAAATTCAGGATTATTTCTGTAACGAGAGACAAAGATTTGTTTTTGTTTCTCTCTAAATTCAGGATTATTTCTGTAACGAGAGACAAAGATTTGTTTTTGTTTCTCTCTAAATTCAGGATTATTTCTGTAATGAGAGACAAAGATTTGTTTTTTTTTCTGTCTAAAATCAGCATTTTCTCTGTACCTCTTTGAAATGTACTCTTTCCGTTTTTGCTTGAAGTCAACGTTGTCTCTCGTATTATTACTTTTCTTTTGTCTAAATTCCGGATTATTCTGGTATTGCCTTTTTGCATGAGATATTTTTTCTGCTTTATATGCTTTATTTGAAGCATACCGTTCCCTTTCTTTTCTTTTCTTAATCTCTTTTCTTCGTTGAGTTTTCTCTGAGGTCATTAGTCTGCTCTTCATTTTTCTCCTTTTGTTTTTATTACACTTTGTCAGTTTACATGAGATTCCCTCTAATAGAATATCGGATAAATCACTGACAACAGTCATTTCTACTGAAGAAGAAATATTTGGTTCATTGAGCAAAGCGTCATGTGATGGAAGCAAAGTGGCTTGACTTGACAGTTGTGGTTCATTCGGGGCATCAGGGAATATGACCTCTTGTGGTCTCGCCGATGATGTAAAGATGATGTCACTGGACTCTGCGGTCAATATGTTGTCAGAGAGATCACTGAGAACAGGGTTTATCACTTGAGCAGGTGATTCTGATTCATTGTGAGGAGCATCATGTGCTGTGATGAAGACCTCTGGTTGTTTTACAGCTGGAGTGTGAGGAGTCATTTCAGGTGAACTTGTCTGATCAGTGGCTGTGTTTCTCTTATGAGGAGGTGAGTTTGATTCATCCACAGGGACAGCTGTAGGTCTGCAGTCTGTGTTTGGGAGACCATTGTTCAGGTTGACTGTGTTCATGTTGTAGAACTCCACAGGCTTCAACTCATAGGTACATGAGGACTGTGTTTCCATCATTCTGTGGGACTTCTTGAGCCTGTCAATCATGTCACTGAGACGTGAGAATGTCACCATGATAGCAGTACCTGGTGTGCGTGAACCGGCTGGTAGGGGCAAACCTCTGGCTGTTCTGGAGTGTGGGTCAAAGAAACCATATCTGCCTGACTTGGTTCTGAATACTGCGATACACAAGAGTCTCATCAACAGCAGAGCGTACTTCACATCTGATAACAAGCAGCTGAGTCCTGACTCCAGGTCCAGGAAGCTATCCACAGCTCCAGGTAAAGGTTCTCCTAATGTGCCGTACCTTGAAAGCTGAGTCATGTTGACATAGTGTGTAGCGCTGCGTGCAGGAACTTCATCAGTGAGCTCATCGGTGGTCAGATAGATGTGATTAGTGACTTGTTTCCTGGTCTCTCTATACATGGTGTTACCTTTATCCAAAACATGGTCCAGGTCTGCTCTTGTGATGTTTTCATTCTCATGAAGGAATGAAAGAAAGGTCAGTGAGTTACAGGTGCACTGCCGATTTCTGGATCTGCCGTATCTGATGGAAGCCTGGCTGTGGGATGCACGCACATGTTGTTCAGAAGGCTGATCTCCAGGGTCTACACACTCTGCATTAGAAGGTCCTGCTACACATGGATCATCACAGTTTGTTCCTCTTTCTCCAGCATCTGATACCTGTGGTTCACATGACTCATTACTTTGACCTAGAAGGTTCACCTGCATGACATTAGAAGGTCCTGCTACACATGGATCATCACTGTGCTTTCCTCTTTTCACAACATCTGCATAAGATAGCGGTGGTGGACATGAAGCGTCAGGCTGACCTTCCTGTTCCACACGTTTACACTCTGCAGACATCTTTACCTCTGCACTGCTCTCAGGCCCAACGCATACTGCTCCTTCAGTAGTTGTTGCACAGTGAGTGTCATTGGACCGCTGCCAGCGCAGGCTCTGAGCTTGTGACCTCTTACTTTTCCTTGGCATTGTTGTCGTTTCAAAAACCACAAATGTTGTACAAAACCAAGATATTAAATGAAATTTAGTAAAATATGACCTTTAACGAACCAGGATTTGAAGATGGATTAAACCGGTTTGCTGCGATTAAACAAAAACTAATAATGCTAATATGAATGAAAAATAAACTGTTTGGGGTTACACTTTTCAAAACATGAATAAATAACCTAACACTTAAAGAGATCAATATATTAGTGTTACACAAATGTTTTGAACGTCAAATTCAGTGACAGCAACCTCAAGGATATTCCGGATTCTTTTGAGGTTTTAATCTAAAACCAAATTATCCAATTGTTTGCCTTATTACAATATATGAGGCTCTGGACAAAGCACTTCTAAGATTTAAATACTGCAATCGGGTCTCAGTATGTCTGCCTATGTTAATGAAGTACCATGTACTAAAGTGACCGATTGTATTTAATATGCAATAGATATTGCTTACCGAAACCTTGATTTATCTGTGAAAATAAATATTCAATGTAAAAACTGAAGTTTACCACAAACACACAACTAGGAACTGGTTAATTAAACTGAAAGGCGGGGTCAGATTCAAATGGCTCAATTTACTTGTAGAAATGATCCTAATACTTTACTAAGCTATTGTTTATATTCAGGAGCAGATGTTATAGGAGTGTGAGATGGCTGATGAATGCTTCTGAAGAACGTTGGATCAGCAGGAAACAGCCACACCTGATGAATCCAATTCAGTATTAACAGGTTAAACAACAAAACACTGATATACACAATGTAAGTTTATAAGAAAAATATGTTTAATTAGGTATAATGCATGTAGCAGTATGAGGTTTCCTTGTACGTAGACTAATCAAGTTAACAACAGTGTTAAGTGTGAAAATATATCGGTTCACCAAGAAAACCTCTTAAGTACAAACCAACAGAAGTCCACAGCAACAGAGATCAGGAGCAAATAACGCTTCTCTGTAATATAGATTTGTAATAGTTCTATGTATATTGACCAGAGTGCAGTTGTCTTAAATTATGTTTATTCCTTGCACTTTTGTAAATAGTATACCAGGAAATCTACCAGACTAGATTATAAAGTGTAATTTCTTTTCACAATCCAATTATCCAATTCTTTGTATCAAAGTGTAGTTCAATTACAACAAAAATATTTGTGCTTGTGTTTTTTTAGCTTCTGAATTAACTTTTCAATTCTTTCTTTAGGCCAATTTTGTTAATCTCATTAATAGTAAATTTCAAATGCTTTGTCAAATTAGTAAAAAGAGTAATAGCGTTGTATAAATATATGAGTTGATAGGAGATGGAAAGAGGTGAGAGTGAGAGAAGAGAATCTCTCAGATCATTCAAAAAGGTAGATCAGGTACCAATAACCCGGGTGAGAGTGTTCAGAGGAGAGACAGAGAGCGTGAGAGTGGAGACTCTCAGAGTTCTGTTCAGACAGACAGGTATCAATGACCTTAGGCAACCAAAAATTGGGTTTCAGAGTTCAGGTTTCAAAATTCAAGTTTCAAAATTCAGGTTTCAAAATATCAGTTCAGTATACAGATAGAGTGGGATAGAAGAGGGATACAAAGATAGAGTTTCCAAAATCAAAGACAGAGAGGTAGATTTGACAGGAAAGCTAGAGTAATCATATTGTAGACAGAGTGGATACAAGGTATAGGATAGACAGAGAGCCAATGGGATAGAAGAGAGATGCTGGACAACAGGACACCTGCAAGACACACAAAAAAACATCCGTTAGACAATCTTTATATATATATATATATATATATATATATATATATAAAATAATAAATAATGCTGGCAGGCACTTATTATATTGAGTGTTGATTTAAATCAATAATGGACTATTCTCCTGGTAAATGTTGACAAAGGGACATCAAAACTGTAGCAAGTTAAAGCTGTTGGTTGTACATCGAGAACTGTCAACGATGATTCCTGAGCCGATGGTGGGCTTCCGTGACAGGGGATGCTGTAGGTGCACACATTGTAAACCCCTGAGACAAATTTATGATTTTGGGCTTAAAAGAATTGATTGAAAATATTTTGTTATGCTCTGACTGTGAACCAAGCACAACCTGTAACATAATACAGTGATCTCCCCTACTATTATAACATTATATATGTTAAAAATATGTCACCAGAGTAGCAACAGCCCTCAAATCTCTGGAGAAGACACAGCTGACAAAGCCGGGCTACGCTGCTAACGTACGCGCCGAATATAAAACCAAGAGGTTGAGCAACACACACATGCTGCTCATACAAACAATGCTGCTCGGCCATCTGTGATTCATTACAACTTCACTAAATGTTTTAAGAAAGTACATTCAGTTGTCAGTCATATCTGAAAACTTACTGTAAAATGTGTCCGAGGAGTCACCAACACTAGTAGGCTGCAGTTAGAGACAGGAAAGAGGAGGCAGAAAGAATGAGAACTAAATGAGGGTTTTCAAGACTATTATTATGATGGGATGGTATTCTAAACTGGAAACCAATAAAAGATCAGTTTACTTACAGTAATATCTGAATGAATGTGTGAGCTTACACTTTAGAGTCACCAGCCGCAATAGTCTTCCGTTCTAGATAGAAAAGAGAAGTTGGGAGGAGTAAGAGGAGGGTGACGGATGAAGAGAGGTTGAGAAAAGGTAGATATTTTTAGTTCAGTTTATTTAACATGCAAGTACTTTCAAGTGAAACAATGCATTTCTTTATTGATCATTTCTGTCTCATTGAAAAGTCGCAGTTTTCACCAAAGTTAAAATATATATTGCAGTGTCGCGGTTTTGTGGCAATACTGACTGACGTCAACAAGACAACATTATATATTCTTTCCATATGTGTTAATGCCTCTTAGGGACTGAAATGGCTCTATAGTATGGTACATACAGTCAGAGCCGGGGCAATTAGTTTGGTAGCTGCAAAGTATGAAATTAAAGAAAGAAATGTAAAACTCTAATTCCACCTTCTCAATATTTATATTTATTAATCACTTTATTCCTTAAAAAAATAAAGACATTTGAGGAAATTATCTTGCAATATATCTGGACGATTAAAAACCCATCCCATTTCAAACAAAAATGAACTATTCAAATTATAAAGAAACAATAATATACCAACAACTTCAAAAATGATGTGGCAGCCATCCATAAAATACGATGCAAATGTTGAATAAATTGAAAATATCTACGTCATTTGCAGTATAGTTATGTAGTCTATTAGATATTTCTGTTGCATTATTTTTAACTTACCACACACAATGCAGATAAGGAGGATGCTCTGTTGTCTAAGAGAGGAAACAATATGACAAACTGACATTAAGAAGGTTCTATCTTTCAGCCTTTAAACAAAACACCTTAGAAAATGATATATTACATACATAGAGAAGTAGATAACTGCTGTTCCATATTACCGACATAATGAGGAATGAAGTGTAATTCAATCTCAGTCATATATTAAGGTAATGTTGTTGTGGACAACGTTTTTATGACCTTAAAAGAAATAGACTACATACATACAGCTGGTAAATAAACATATGGCGGAAAAACGCATCAACTAAATTAACTTGTTCTTATAAAGTCAAGCATTAGCTTGAACTGGTCTCCAGCAGTCTACCACAGCCAATAAAGTTGACGTTTTACATAGATTTGCATTTTACATGTCCCAGCTTGGTAATATGTAATGTCAATTTATTGAGTTGACGTGATAAACTAACGTTAGTTAATTATGTTTCTCAAAAGCAACAAACTACTTTAAATGGAATTGACATCGGATTTGTTAATAGAAGAGTGAAACAGTCCCGTGGTTACCACATGCTAACTTCTACGTAATGGTAAAAGTAGCATTACGGTTAGAGCGGACGTGGCAATTTCATCAGTTGGCTGACTAGTTTGGCAGCGAGCAAAGTAACGCTAACCAGCTAACTCATAACTAATGCCTGGCAAACTAGTCAACTCAAACTGATAAAATCATTGCTATTTTAACCAATCTCCAATTAACTTTACTTGAATTATTATATTATAAAACGGGTAGAATAGATTCAGCGTTCTAATTGGTTGAGAGTGAGTCATGGGGTGTACATTATTGAGCTCTGTACAGTTCTTGTTCACATGGACCAGCGTTCCATATCACTGCGCACTCAAAGTAACAGATTACCGTTAGATTTTGCGCGACCGTTAGGTAATATTTCAATTTTTAGCTCGGTGGCGATCGCAGAAAAAAGACCGGAAACAGTACGAATGATTTCGGCCAGTGCGAGCTTTCGCAACCGGTGTGAATGAATAAGAATGTGCGAGATATTGCAAGGAGACCCAATGTTGTTTACATACACCTTCGGGGACTATTTTCTCTAGGCTACTGAAATGCGATACACAACCATTTAGTGCTGAAGCTATTTACTTACTATTTATAATTTCGCTGGTATCTGCATCATAGCATAAGCAATAAGGTTTTGAGCAGTACTTTATCTTCAATAATGTAAAGCCTATCGCACCTTTTTCCTCAATGTTGCAAATGAATTAAAATCGCCTCCTTCCTCGTAATAAACTATGACACAAATAGAAATATTTCCCTTATGGCACACAAACGAACCCGTGACTTTTAAACGTTAAACTACGTGAACATAGAGGCTAACGGAGACTAGCCATATTAACTGAAATGATAGTTAGATAAATAAGTAACCCAACTAACCAGTTGATGCCAGTTCAACACATAGCTTAATCCTGTTAACGTTACATATTTTTTGTCTTCGTCATACTAATGTGTGGCTAACGTAGCGGCTAGGCAAGTGTTAGCCACGAGTTGGCGTTGTCATACGGAGGGAATATTTCACGCTTTTATTAGCGTACAAATAGTGCACGGGTTACAAACGGACCGCAACGCCGTTTCACAACTATATAACTGTCATTACACCATCCAAACTATGAGCCCGGGGCTTAGTGGTACTTACCGGTCAAGACTTCAGAGGAAATTGACGGAGATCCGTTGAATGTGACGTGGAATTTGATAGATGCATTCAGGAACATTCGGAAAGTCATAAATCCGGGTATCGATAGAAAACTGTGCCACACAAACCTCATAGCTTAATTCATCAGCTATCTTAATTCATTTTATTAAATCCATAGATGTCCTTTAAGATCATTTGTATCATCACCAAGATACTGTAAAACAAGCTGATAAATTGACAAAAAGATATGGTCTTGATTAGGTAATGTTTTCCTAATGCATTATATGAATTCACTAATGTTTTTTTTAGTACATAATCCGTGACATGTTTTGTTAATATCACCATCAACACTATTAACCTGCTATCACCCGCTGAACAACTAAATACGCAAAAAAGAAGAATGTTATAGTTGTAATTGTGGTACTTGTGGTACTAGTGGTACTAGCAGTAGAAGAAGTAAGTACTAGTTTCACTAGTATTTGAAAGCAATTGTGGTGTACCTATTGTTGAGGCACAGATAATCATTGAGGCTTTTATTTTGAAATAATGGAATTGGGTGGGGGGGGGGTTTGGGAGACAGAATGTTTGTTATTCAAAGCAAATGGACTTGGTAAAATAGATTTGTACAGCGCTCTTCTAGTCTTCTGACCACTCAAAGCACCTTAACACTACATAACATCATTCATCCATTCACACACCAATGACAGGACCTACCATACACAGTGGCACCTGCCCAACCAGTAACTAACATTCACACACACTCGTCGTCACAGCTAGAGGAACAATGCTGGGATCAAGTGTCTTGCCCAAGGACACATTGACATGCAGGTTAGCCGGGCCTGGGATCAGACCGCCAACCCTCTGACTGGAGGACGGCCGCCCGCGCTCCCCACTCACCCACAGTCGCCCTAAGCTAATAAAACTAAAGTTATTAATTGATGGGCCTCAAACATTACAGTAAGAATTCCCTCCATGGGGGTTGAAATACTAGTAGTACTAGTAATATTAGTAGAAGTAAAAGTCATTTTAGTAATACTACCAGTTGAAATACTAGAAGTACTAGAAATATTAGTAGTGGTTGTAGTACTATTTGAAAGAGCAATACGTATTTAACAAAACAGCTTCATCCTAAGCTTCATGGCTAAATTAGATAATCATTGCAGCTTTTATTTTGAAATGATGGTATTGGGGGAGTGGGTGAGTAGGTGCAGGGGTTGAGAGACAGTATATATTATTTAATAGGCCTCATCAAACATTACAGTAAGAATTCCCTCCATTGGGTTGAAATACTAGTAGTAAAAGTATTTTAGTAATAATACCAGTTGAAATACTAGAAGTACTAGACATTCTAGTAGTGGTTGTAGTACTATTTGAAAGAGCAATACGTATTTAACAAAACAGCTTCATCCTAAGCTTCATGGCTAAATTAGATAATCATTGCAGCTTTTATTTTGAAATGATGGTATTGGGGGAGTGGGTGAGTAGGTGCAGGGGTTGAGAGACAGTATATATTATTTAATAGGCCTCATCAAACATTACAGTAAGAATTCCCTCCATTGGGTTGAAATACTAGTAGTAAAAGTATTTTAGTAATAATACCAGTTGAAATACTAGAAGTACTACTAGAAGTACTAGACATTCTAGTAGTGGTTGTAGTACTATTTGAAAGAGCAATACGTATTTAACAAAACAGCTTCATCCTAAGCTTCATGGCTAAATTAGATAATCATTGCAGCTTTTATTTTGAAATGATGGTATTGGGGGAGTGGGTGAGTAGGTGCAGGGGTTGAGAGACAGTATATATTATTTAATAGGCCTCATCAAACATTACAGTAAGAATTCCCTCCATTGGGTTGAAATACTAGTAGTAAAAGTATTTTAGTAATAATACCAGTTGAAATACTAGAAGTACTACTAGAAGTACTAGACATTCTAGTAGTGGTTGTAGTACTATTTGAAAGCGCAATAAGTATTCAACGAAACAGCTGAATCCTAAGCTTTATGTTTAAATAACATAATCACTGCAGCTTTTTATTTTGAAATGATGGTATTGGGTGAGTGGGTGGCGGGGTGGGGGGTTGAGAGACAGTATATATTATTTAATAGGCCTCATCAAACATTACAGTAAGAATTCCCTCCATTGGGTTGAAATACTAGTAGTAAAAGTATTTTAGTAATAATACCAGTTTAAATACTAGAAGTACTACTAGAAGTACTAGAAATATTAGTAGTGGTTGTAGTACTATTTGAAAGCGCAATAAGTATTCAACGAAACAGCTGTATCATAAGCTTCATGTTTAAATTACAGATAATCATTGCAGCTTTTATTTTGAAATGATGGTATTGGGTGAGTGGGTGGGGGGGTTGAGAGACAGTATATATTATTTAATAGGCCTCATCAAACATTACAGTAAGAACTCCCTCCATGGGGGTTTGAAATGATGAGAGAAGGTGGAGAGAAGGAGGTCATGTCAGGCTGCACTAATCAGCTAATTAGGATCAGCTGTGAGTCACAGAAAGAGCCCCAGCTCGTTGGCGCGGCAACGGAGCAAGGTGCACTTAGCTCACAGACAGTTACCGAGAACCCACACCTCAAACAAATGCTTCCTGGAGCAAAACTATTTGGAGTAGCCAAAAAATAATTACATTTTGAGCGACACAAGACTCTACCGAACGTTTGAGTGTAGTTTTTATGTCTTTATGTCTTTTAAAACTGCTCTACCAACAGTTTACAAAACATGGACCCTCTCTTGTCTTCCGACTTTGCCCGCACTCTAGCGCTCACTCTAAATTCGAAAAGGACCCCAAAACTAGTGAAACATAATGAGTGGTTATGAAAAAACTATAATAGATATCAACAAGCTGTTTTTTTTAGGAAATTGTTAAGACTTGTGTCAACATTTTAAAGTTTAAATGGTGTCTCTAGCTGAAAGATTGGAAAAGCTGAAAAAGTTGAAAGTTGAAGAAGTTTTGAAAGGATTTGAAAATTGAATCCATTAGGAAACCATGTTAAAAAGGTTGAAGATATTAATTTATATTAATTCAATTATAAGAGCTAAAAAGCTGAAAAGTCATAGCACCCCTCCCCTGAATGAGCTGAACATTTTAATATTTGAATGGTCTTAATAGCTGAAAGTGTGAAGGAGTTGAAAGGTGCGGCGGAAGAAATAGAAGAATAATAATATGAAGAAGATGAATAAGGCGGAATAAAGATTAGAAGAACAATACTTGGAATGCTTGAAGCATTCCAACTAATAAAAAAAAAAAAAAAAAGGCGGAATAAAGAAAAGAAGAACAATACTTGGAATGCTTGAAGCATTCCAACTAACTATAAAATGCATTTCCTGCTGAAAATGCGTTGGAATGCAAAAAGCTGAAGTTAATTTCAAAAAGTTGCTTAAAGTACAGAAATGAAACAAGCTGAAATTATTCTAAATATTGCTGAAAGAATAGAAAAAGCTGAAATACATTTTAAAATGGCTGAAAATACAGAAATGAGTAAAGCTGAAATGAACTTGAAACAATTGCAAAAAAACTGAAATGGGAGAAGCTTCTATGAATTTGAAATCACAGAAATAATAAAAGCTGGAATTAATTTCAAAAAGTTGCTTAAAATGCAACAAGCTGAAATTATTCTAAACATTGCTGAAAGAATAGAAAAGGCTGAAATACATAAATGAGAAAAGCTGAAATGAACTTGAAAGAATATCAAAAAAACAGAAATGGGAGAAGCTTCTATGAATTTGATATCACAGAAATAATAAAAGCTGAAATTATTCTAAACATTGCTGAAATAAAAAAGGCTGAAATACATTTAAAAATTGCTGAAAATACAGAAATGAGAAAAGCTGAAACGAACTTGAAAGAATTGGAAAAAACAGAAATGGGGGAAGCTTCTATGAATTTGACAAAATACAGAACTAATAAAAGCTTAAATTACTTCTAAACATTGCTGAATCTTTTTCATTCAAACTTAATGAACTTGTACACCGCTTTGCTAGTCTTCTGACAACTCAAAGCGCTTTAATACTAGATGACATCTCTCACCCATTAATACACTGATGACACAACCTACCATACACAGTGGCACCTGCCCATGTGCACAGAATAACAAGACAGGAGAAGATCCTGGCAACAAGTCAAAATAAACTAGAAAATGCATTTCCTGCTGAAAATGCGTTGGAATGCAAAAAGCTGAAATTAATTTCAAAAAGTTGCTTAAAGTACAGAAATGAAACAAGCTGAAATTATTCTAAATATTGCTGAAAGAATAGAAAAAGCTGAAATACATTTTAAAATGGCTGAAAATACAGAAATGAGTAAAGCTGAAATGAACTTGAAACAATTGCAAAAAAACTGAAATGGGAGAAGCTTCTATGAATTTGAAATCACAGAAATAATAAAAGCTGGAATTAATTTCAAAAAGTTGTTTAAAATGCAACAAGCTGAAATTATTCTAAACATTGCTGAAAGAATAGAAAAAGCTGAAATACATAAATGAGAAAAGCTGAAATGAACTTGAAAGAATATCAAAAAAACAGAAATGGGAGAAGCTTCTATGAATTTGATATCACAGAAATAATAAAAGCTGAAATTATTCTAAACATTGCTGAAATAAAAAAGGCTGAAATACATTTAAAAATTGCTAAAAATACAGAAATGAGAAAAGCTGAAACGAACTTGAAAGAATTGGAAAAAACAGAAATGGGGGAAGCTTCTATGAATTTGACAAAATACAGAACTAATAAAAGCTTAAATTACTTCTAAACATTGCTGAATCTTTTTCATTCAAACTTAATGAACTTGTACACCGCTTTGCTAGTCTTCTGACAACTCAAAGCGCTTTAATACTAGATGACATCTCTCACCCATTAATACACTGATGACACAACCTACCATACAAAGTGGCACCTGCCCATGTGCACAGAATAAACAAGACAGGAGAAGATCCTGGCAACAAGTCAAAATAAAATATAAAAACATTTTGCATGGTTGGTGAGTGCCTCAAAAGTTTGCAAATAGTGTAGAAATTACTGAAAGCTTCGTGGCGGTGCCATCAAAAACGCTCCTGGATACTTCCGGATAAGTTAACCGTCATGTCTTGATGATGTCATAAAGATGCGCGGTTTTGTGAAATAAACATGGACGCATACAGCGCCAATGACTAATACAAGTACTACGTGTTTCACTTGGACAATTAAATGTTAGTGGACACACACAAATACTACAGCCCCCATCTCGATTACAATTGTTCACTCCTCAGTGCGCAGTTTCGCCCACCAGCGGACCCCCTCCTCCCCCCTAACCCCGGCTGGTCCACCGTAACTTTTGACGTGCTTATTAACTGACGGACCTTCTTGCGGTCCGATGAAGGTTATTAATAGTATATTAAGTTGACGCTTTGTTGCGTAAAATAAAGACCAAACGATCTCCTGTCATTCGCGTAAGAAAACAAACTCACGTATCTGCAGTTCAATCACCGAAGGAACAACGTCACGCCACTCCCCGTAACTTTTGCGTGCTTATTAACCTACGGACCTTCTTGCGGTCCGCGAAAAGGTTATTAATAGTATCACTCGCGTAAAAAAATAAACTCACGTGCCTGCAGCTTAATGACAACACCGAAGGAACAACGTCACAACCACGGTTTAAGTCTCCAGCGGGGAGTAGCCTCGTTAGCAGTTTAGCTAGCTAGCAATCTAGTACTTATGGCTCTCACATGTCTCAAATATCTTACGGTCCAGCCTCCACATTACTTACGGTCTGCTCATCCCGGGTCTCCGTCCCAACTCACGACACGCACGTCCACACGTACCGTTATCTAACCACGGTTAAACCTGCACGTCCCTGAGCTACGTCTTTATGGCCATAGATCAACAGCTGATCGCTAATTAGCTCACGGCGAAGAGAGTGAAGAGATTTAGACAAAATCCACACCTCAAACAAATGCTTCCTGGAGCAAAACTATTTGGAGTAGCCAAAAAATAATGACATTTTGAGAGACACAAGACTCTACCGAACGTTTGAGTGTAGTTTGTATGTCTCTATGTGTTTTAAAACTGCTCAAACAGCCGTTTACAAAAAGTGTACCGGCTGTGTTTTTTTTTTTTTAAATGTCGGCAGATTTGTATGGAAGCGTATGGGGCTCGGGGCAGACTTTGTCTCACAATCAGGCTCCTCACGCAAAAAGTAAATAACTCTGACATTCCAAACTTATACGAGTCCAACCAGCACAAGCACGGCTAATGTTTTCTTTTTAAATGAAGGCTGAAAAGTGAATATTGTGGCCGTAAAGATAAAAGTGCCTCTTTTTTTTTTACTGAATCCTCACACGGCGCTCACTCTAAATCGCGGGACAATCCGGAAAACTCCACTCTAAATTCGAAAGAAACCCCAAAACTAATGAAACATAATTAGTGTTTATGAAAAAACTATAATAGATATCAACAAGCTGATTTTTTTATAAAATTGTTAAGACTTGTGTCAACATTTTAAAGTTTAAATGGTGTCTCTAGCTGAAAGATTGGAAAAGCTGAAAAAGTTGAAAGTTGAAGAAGTTTTGAAAGGATTTGAAAATTTAATCCATTAGGAAACCATGTTAAAAAGGTTGAAGATATTAATTTATATTAATTCAATTATAAGAGCTAAAAAGCTGAAAAGTCATAGCACCCCTCCCCTGAATGAGCTGAACATTTTAATATTTGAATGGTCTTAATAGCTGAAAGTGTGAAGGAGTTGAAAGGTGCGGCGGAAGAAATAGAATAATATGAAGAAGATGAATAAGTCGGAATAAAGATTAGAAGAACAATACTTGGAATGCTTGAAGCATTCCAACTAAATATAAAAACATTTTGCATGGTTGGTGAGTGCCTCAAAAGTTTGCAAATAGTGTAGAAATTACTGAAAGCTTCGTGGCGGTCCCATCAAAAACGCCCCTGGATACTTCCGGATAAGTTAACCGTCATGTCTTGATGACGTCATAAAGATGCGCGGTTTTGTGAAATAAACATGGACGCATACAGCGCCAATGACTAATACAAGTACTACGTGTTTCACTTGGACAATTAAATGTTAGTGGACACACACAAATACTACAGCCCCCATCTCGATTACAATTGTTCACTCCTCAGTGCGCAGTTTCGCCCACCAGCGAACCCCCTCCTCCCCCCTAACCCCGGCTGGTCCACCGTAACTTTTGACGTGCTTATTAACTGACGGACCTTCTTGCGGTCCGATGAAGGTTATTAATAGTATATTAAGTTGACGCTCTGTTGCGTAAAATAAAGACCAAACGATCTCCTGTCATTCGCGTAAGAAAACAAACTCACGTATCTGCAGCTCAATCCCCGAAGGAACAACGTCACGCCCCTCCCCCGTAACTTTTGACGTGCTTATTAACCTACGGACCTTCTTGCGGTCCGCGAAAAGGTTATTAATAGTATCACTCGCGTAAGAAAATAAACTCACGTGCCTGCAGCTTAATGACAACACCGAATGAACAACGTCACACCCACGGTTTAAGTCTCCAGAGGGGAGTAGCCTCGTTAGCAGTTTAGCTAGCTAGCACTCTAGTACTTATGGCTCTCACATGTCTCAAATATCTTACGGTCCAGCCTCCACATTACTTACGGTCTGCTCATCCCGGGTCTCCGTCCCAACTCACGACACGCACGTCCATACGTACCGTTATCTAACCACGGTTAAACCTGCACGTCCCTGAGCTGCGTCTTTA
Organism: Pungitius pungitius; assembly: GCF_949316345.1. Lineage (NCBI taxonomy): Eukaryota > Metazoa > Chordata > Actinopteri > Perciformes > Gasterosteidae > Pungitius > Pungitius pungitius. The sequence goes on along the minus strand of NC_084917.1, from coordinate 16,419,083 downwards.
TGGCCATCGATCAACAGCTGATCGCTAATTAGCTCGCAGTGAAGAGAGTGAAGAGATTTAGACAAAATCCACACCTCAAACAAATGCTTCCTGGAGCAAAACTATATGGGGTAGCCAAAAAATAATGACATTTTGAGAGACACAAGACTCTACCGAACGTTTGAGTGTAGTTTTTATGTCTCTATGTGTTTTAAAACTGCTCAAACAGCCGTTTACAAAAAGTGTACCGGCTGTGTTTTTTTTTTTTAAATGTCGGCAGATTTGTATGGAAGCGTATGGGGCTCGGGGCAGACTTTGTCTCACAACCAGGCTCCTCACGCAAAAAGTAAATAACTCTGACATTCCAAACTTATACGAGTCCAACCAGCACAAGCACGGCTAATGTTTTCTTTTTAAATGAAGGCTGAAAAGTGAATATTGTGGCCGTAAAGAGAAAAGTGCCTCTTTTTTTTTTACTGAATCCTGACACGGCGCTCACTCTAAATCGCGGGACAATCCGGAAAACTCCACTCTAAATTCGAAAGAAACCCCAAAACTAATGAAACATAATTAGTGATTATGAAAAAACTATAATAGATATCAACGAGCTGTTTTTTTAATAAAATTGTTAAGACTTGTGTCAACATTTTAAAGTTTAAATGGTGTCTCTAGCTGAAAGATTGGAAAAGCTGAAAAAGTTGAAAGTTGAAGAAGTTTTGAAAGGATTTGAAAATTTAATCCATTAGGAAACCATGTTAAAAAGGTTGAAGATATTAATTTATATTAATTCAATTATAAGAGCTAAAAAGCTGAAAAGTCATAGCACCCCTCCCCTGAATGAGCTGAACATTTTAATATTTGAATGGTCTTAATAGCTGAAAGTGTGAAGGAGTTGAAAGGTGCGGCGGAAGAAATAGAAGAATAATATGAAGAAGATGAATAAGGCGGAATAAAGATTAGAAGAACAATACTTGGAATGCTTGAAGCATTCCAACTAATAAAGAAAAGAAGAACAATACTTGGAATGCTTGAAGCATTCCAACTAATAAAGAAAAGAAGAACAATACTTGGAATGCTTGAAGCATTCCAACTAATAAAACCAGGCCTAGCTCAACTCTGTGGAAAGAAAAAAAGGAAAACAAAAGACCTGACTCTATTCTACAAATGTCCAAAATAACAGAAATACATCGGTGGCAACAACCCATAACCTAGTGCAATAACAAACAATAACTCTGCGTGTATGCATGTACAGGGTACCCCAGCTTTACCTCAGTCACACTTCCCCCACCACAAACCTCAAGGGACAAAAAGCAAGAGCGAGAGAGCACAGAGAGAGAGGCTTTATAGTTGCCCTCCATATCGGATTGGCCGGAGTGTGGGCCAATACCCGGGTGCTCTGGAGGCAGGGCCAGCCAATACTCCGCCCCTCACCTGCAGGACAAACAAAAAAGGTGATGGCAAGAGAGGCACACAGCTCTACACGTAACACCCCCACACATACAAGTCCAACCAAAGGTTTGGACAATCATTTATTCATAATGCACGAGACAGGGCATCGGCGAGTACATTTTCAGAACCCTTTTTATGCGCAATCTCCAGGTTGTATTTCTGAACAATCAGGGACCAACGCATTAGGCGGTGGTTACTGTTGTACATCCTGGAGAGGAAGACTAGAGGGTTGTGGTCAGTGAAAACCTTTATAGGTTTACCAGTGGAGACAAGATATACTTAAAAATGTTGCAAAGCATACAACAATGCAAGGGTTTCTTTCTCTATTGTGGAGTACTTTAGTTGGTGTTTGTCAAATTTCCTTGAAAAGTAGGCCACAGGATGGTCGATGCCCTGGAAATCCTCCTGTAGGAGTACAGCTCCTGCTCCCACAGCGCTGGCATCAACTTCTAACTTAAATGGCAAGGAAAAGTTTGGCGCAGACAAGACAGGGTTACAACTGAGAAGCCACTTGAGATCCTTAAAAGACTGTTGGCACTCACCAGTCCTTTAAAACCATTTGCTTGGTCTAGTAAGTGCAGTCAATGGGGCGGCCACCGTAGAAAAGTTTTTACAAAACCTGCGGTAGTACCCAGCCATCTCAAGAAACCGCCGCAACTCCCGCCTGGTGGTTGGCTCAGGAAAGGCAGCAATTGCAGTGATCTTTGCATCCGCAGGACACACCTGGCCTCGACCAACCTGCTGACCTAGATACAAAAGAGAACCTCTCCCAAATTCACACTTTGAGAGTGTAACCTTTTTCCTCAGTCTCCTCGAATTTTGTCTGATCAATTAGGTCCAGGTAAGGAGATTGGCAGTAGCACTAAAGCATGAGAGCAATAGATCCCCCAGCCCACATAACACACAACACAGAATGCGGTATAAATGTATCATATATTCAAACATTACATTTCTTCCAACATGAAGTGCTCAGCCTTACACTTATTTAAATGAAATCCCCAGTATGAACCAAAATCAGTTCACCTAGGTAAGTATCATTTTAAGGAAAAGAATAAAAGAAATAAAAACAAATGTGTTCTTTCCCTCCTTTAATGGGTTTAATAGTCCTTATTCTCCCCCCGTTTCCGTTGTCTGTTCCAGTTTATTGACTTCCAGGGGCCAAAAAAAAGAAATGCTGAGATCTCAGAAAAAAAGGAAGGAAAAAATAGTTTTCAAATAAAACGTGTCACTCCTCAGGACTGAACCTGATCCTACCCCACCGATGTCCACACTGCGGTCTCGACGAACCAAAAGCTTCCATGCAGCAAAGTGGGTGGTACAGGTTGCGGTTGGAACTAGAGCCTCCACGTGGCAATGGCGGCGACACAGCTGCAGTCGGAACAGAACTCGCTCCTCAAAAAAACCCAGCCTGCACAATATGCAGCGCAATTATTTATCAGCTTAAACGCTGGTTACCTTTCCAGTTGTACATTAACAATGCAGCTTCATTACATGGAATATGAAACAAGTGAAATACAGGGAATATGAAAAACATATTGTTTTGGTATCTGAGCTACAGCGACAGCTACGTAGCTAGCTTAGCCTCATTACCCGGGCCGCAGCTAAGCTAGCAGCTCTGAGAACTGCTAACCGTTCGTAGCAATAACACACAATAACATCACAAAAACATGTCTCAGTACCATAACCATTTATCAACTATTCTGACTGGCTTTTTTCCGTTCTTACACTAAACCTGAATGATACTGCTAATGAAGCCGACGGTGTAGCTAACTCACCAGAATAGTTCAGGACTCGAGCGACACACCGTCGGAGTAGCTCCCGTGATCAAAATCCCTTCAACTCACTTTTAACGACCGTTATATCAGGGCACGAGGACACTTTGCTCCCGGCCGTACAAGGTTGTGTTTTTTCTTTTCCACCGAGAGCTGCGGGTGATGCCTTCAGGTAAGCTCAGAAGTTCCATTACTAGACGGTGTGACGTCACGGGAGGCCACACCGCTCTCTGCGGAACAGTTCAAGGAGTGCTCGGACACCGGTTAACAGAAAATACTGTTTTATTTTTGTTCGGGGGGGTTCTAACAGAAATGAACGTTCTCCGTGATAAACTTAAGTAGACCCTCTCCTTGAGGTAAACTAAAAACCACCGGTTCCCTCCAGCAGGGAAACACCCTTCTTCTCTCTTACTGTTCTGTTCTCGTGGTCTGGTCCTGTCTTCGGCGCCCAGTCTGCTGCTCCTTTCTTTCAGCTTTCTCCCTCTCCCTACTCCCTCTCTCTGACTCTTAAAAACCCTTCAATTCATCATGTGTTGATCCGTCTCAGGTGTGCGTGACTGGAGGGGTGGGGTTCCCGGGTCCACCAGCAGATGGGGCCATAGCTGTCCCAGGACACAGCCATCTTCTGGGGATGTAGTGTCCCTCCAGGACCCAGCCTCTCGTGACGCCACACATCCCTCCCCTCGAGACAGACGTCCTCGTCGGGGCAAAGGCGGTGTAGAAGGCGTCCCGTCTGGAGAGGGCATCCGCATTGCTGTGGCTCTTGCCTGCTCTGTGGACAACAGAAAAGTTAAATGCTTGTAGGCTTAAAAACCACCGGGTAACTCGACTGTTGGTTTCCCTGTTCCTGGCCATCCACTGCAGAGGGGCATGATCCGACACCACCGTAAAGCGTCTGCCCAGGAGGTAGAATCGCAGGGATTCCAGGGCCCAGGTAACCGCAAGGCATTCCTTCTCCACCGTGGAGTAGTTCTTTTCTCTTGGAAGCAGTTTTCTGCTTATGTAGAGGATGGGATGTTCCTCCCCATCATGTGTCTGTGCGAGTACTGCTCCCAGCCCCACCTCGGAGGCATCTGCCTGGACAATGAATTCTTTCTTGAAGTCAGGCGCCACCAGGACTGGACCGGAACACAGCGCTTGCTTCAGGTTGACGAAGGCCGCCTCCGCCGCCGGGTTCCACCTTACCATTTGTGAGTGTCGTTTGGTTGTCAGCTCTGTTAACGGTGCAGCGATGGTAGCAAAACCCGTGATAAAACGTTGATAGTAGCCAGCTAGGCCTAAAAACGATCTCACCTGTTTCTTGGTGATGGGCTGGGGCCAGTTTTGTATAGCCCGCAACTTTGCTTCCTGAGGCTTGACCAACCCCCTCCCAATGGTGTACCCCAGGTAGTTTGTCTCACTGAAGGCCAGCCTGCACTTCTGGGGGTTTGCTGTGAGGCCTGCATCCCTTAGTGAATCAACCACCGCTTGCACTCGGGGTAGGTGGCTTGCCCAATCCGGACTGTGGATGACCACGTCATCCAAGTATGCCGCTGCGTACCTCTTGTGGGGAGCCAGGACTCGATCCATTAGCCGTTGGAATGTGGCGGGCGCTCCGTGGAGACCAAATGGGAGCCGGGTATACTGGTAGAGCCCCTCCGGTGTGGCGAAGGCAGTCTTCTCCTTGGACGCCGATGTCAGGGGCACCTGCCAGTAGCCTTTTGTGAGATCAAGAGTGGTTAAAAACCGGGCATGCCCTAAAGAGTCTATCAAATCATCAACCCGCGGCATTGGGTAGGCGTCAAATTCAGACACTTCGTTCAACTTCCGAAAGTCATTGCAAAACCGTATCAACCCGTCTGGTTTGGGAACCAGTACAATGGGGCTTGCCCAGGCACTTTGGGACTCTTCGATTACCCCGAGCTCCAGCATCTTCCTTACCTCCTCCTGGATGGCCACCTTACGAGCCTCCGGCACACGGTACGGGCGTTGGTTTACCTTTTTGCCCGGCACGGTGCGGATCTCATGTTGTGTTACTTCCGTGTGCCCGGGGTGGGAGGAGAACACCTCTCGGTTACGATCCACCAGTTCCAGTGCCATCTGCCGCTGATGGGGGGACAGGTTTGGACCCAGCTGCACCTCTTTCCGCGCCGGGTCCTTGGGTTCCGTGGTGGGTAGACCGTTGAATAGCGCCTCCCTGGCGTGCCACTTCTTTAAGAGGTTGACATGGTAAATCTGTTCAGGTTTTCTTTTATCCGGTTGCCTTACCTTATAATTTACCTCTCCCACCCGCTCAATGACCTCATATGGTCCTTGCCAGGTTGCCAGGAATTTACACTCGACGGTAGGTACCAGGACCAGCACTCTGTCCCCGGGCTTGAACTCTCTGGGTTGAGCAGACCTGTTGTAGGTGGCCTGCTGTTGCCGTTGAGCGGTCTCCATGTGCTCCCGCATCATGGGATAGATGGCTTTCATTCTCTCCTTCATGGCCCCGACATGCTCAATTAGTGTTGACATGGCTGCTCCTCCCAGGCCTCCTTGGCAATGTCCAGCAGTCCTCTGGGTCTGTAGGAAAACAAGAGCTCAAAGGGTGAAAACCCAGTAGATGCCTGCGGAACCTCTCTCACCGCAAACAGTAGGTATGGTAGCAGATGATCCCAGTTGCGCCTTTCTTCCCCCACCGCTTTCCGCAGCATGGATTTAAGTGTTTTGTTAAAACGTTCGACTAATCCATCGGTCTTGGGATGGTAGACTGAGGTTCTCAGCTGCTTAATCTTCAGTAAAGCGCAAAATTCTTTCATTACCCTGGACATAAATGGTGTGCCTTGGTCCGTCACTATCTCTTTTGGGATCCCCAGACTAGTTGAGAGGAGGAATAGCTCCTTCGCGATGTGCCTGGATGTAGCCTTCCTCAGCGGGATGGCCTCTGGATAGCGGGAGGCATAGTCTAGGATGACCAGAATATACTGGTGCCCTCTGGCGCTTTTTGGTAGTGGCCCAACTATGTCCAGTCCAATCCTCTCAAACGGAGTTTCGATGATGGGTAAGGGGATGAGCGGGTTTCTATATGTGGGTTTTGGCGCCACCTGCTGACACTCCGGGCAACTCCGACAGTAATTCTCTACCTCTTTGTGTACGCCTGGCCAAAAGAAACGTTGCAGGATTCTGTCCTTAGTCTTCTCTACCCCTAGGTGACCCCCGAGAGGGTGCGTGTGTGCTAGGTTTAGTACGGTGGCTCGATAGGGCTGGGGTACAAGGAGCTGCTCATGCACTTCATCCTTTTTCTTAACTACCTGATAAACTAACCCCCGGCTTATTGCGAAATGGGGGTAACTAGGGCTAGTCCTATCCCCCATTACCACTCCCTCTACTACCTGCACCCTTCCTAAGGCATTGGTAAGAGTGGGATCTTGTAATTGGGCTGTACCATACTGGCCTGTGAGAGGGGGAGGTTCCGTGGGGCCCAGGGCGTCTTCCTCACTGGAGTTGGGAGCGCTGTTCTGGGCCCTGTTCTCGTCGCCTGTATCGGGACCCCCCTCGGTGTCTGTCTGGGCACCTGCAAGAGCATAGGCCGGAACGCGTGATTTGACAGGTGGCATCTGCGTATTCTCATGGATCTTACCTCTCCGCTTCCGAGGTGCTCGGATTGGCCTCTCCTGGGTCTCCCTCCAAAGCGGGTAGAAGGCAGGGAAGTCTCGTCCAATTAGGACAGGGACAGGTAGGGAGTCAACCACCCCCGCCTCTGTGCATATGGTTTCCCGGGTAGTGGTCAGTCGGAGTTCGGTGGTGGGATAATCTCTGGTGTCTCCATGGACACAGGCGACGGGGAGGACCTTTCCTGGGATCAGGCACGCTGGGCCCACCAGGTCCTGACGTACCAGGGTGACCCGGCTACCTGAATCTAGCAGGGCCTCCACGTCATGGTGATTTACCTTCACTGGGCAGGTCGGCGGTCGATCTGGGGTGCCCTCTATGAGCCCCACTAGGGAGGCAGAACGGTGGGCGGGTGGTGAGCTGGATGACTCAGCAGTGGGCATAGGCTCGTCCGCCGGAGTCCCACACTGCCAGGAGAGGTGCCCCACGTCCCCACACCGGTAACACTCTCGAGTTTCCCTTTCTCGGTGCACTTTCGCTGGACCCGGCTGACTTCTGGCTCCCCTTGGCGTCGGGGCAGCTCCTGAAGAGGCTGGGTTGAAGAACTGTGGCCGGGCTCCTCCCGGCCGGGCCAGGGATGCAGTCCTGGGTTCTTTTCTTGCAGCCCGAAGCATCTCTGTGGTGGCCTGGTATTTTTCAACCGCTTCCACGGTTAGATCGGCCGTGGTCAAGGCCTGATGGCTGAGGACCCGTTTCGCCTCATACGGTAGGGCCCGTAGGTAACGATCCACGACAAGGGCCTCCACCACCGCCGGCGCTGTATTCTTCTCCGGTTCTAACCACTTCCGCGTGATCCGGACCAGCTCATGCATCTGCGCACGAGGAGGCTGGTCTGGTTGGAAGGCCCAGTTGTGGAAGCGCTGGGCCCTCCCAAACTTGGTGAGCCCAGTTCTGCTGAGAATCTCAGTCTTCAGGGCGTCATAGTCTGCCACCTGGTCGGGGCCCAGGTCCCGAACAGCGCTTAGGGCCTCTCCTGTTAGGAAGGGGGCTAAAAGACCAACCCACTGTCCCCGGGGCCAGGCTTCCCTAGTGGTCGTGGCCTCAAATGCATGTAGGAATGCTTCAACGTCATCCGTGGCCCCCATTTTGGACATAAAGTCGCTCGCCTTTATGGTGCGGATATTCTGGGCCGCCATCTCTTTCTGCAGCTGCAATTCCTCGGCCTTCAGAAGGTTGGCTTTCTTTTGTTCCTCCACAAGAGCCACATTCGCTTGCATCTGGGCCTGCTGTCCAGCAATAAGGGCTTTCAAGATGTCCTCCATTCTGTGAGGGGGGGGGGGCCTACAGTCAATTTGGAGAAGTGGGAAATCAAACTTTCGGTGTCCTCCTCTGACATGCACTATTATCGCTTGAACCATACCCGCATTCTCCACCATATGTGACGTCACAGGAGGCCACACCGCTCTCTGCGGAACAGTTCAAGGAGTGCTCGGACACCGGTTAACAGAAAATAATGTTTTATTTTTGTTCGGGGGGGTTCTAACAGAAATGAACGTTCTCCGTGATAAACTTAAGTAGACCCTCTCCTTGAGGTAAACTAAAAACGACCGGTTCCCTCCAGCAGGGAAACACCCTTCTTCTCTCTTACTGTTCTGTTCTGTTCTCGTGGTCTGGTCCTGTCTTCGGCGCCCAGTCTGCTGCTCCTTTCTTTCAGCTTTCTCCCTCTCCCTACTCCCTCTCTCTGACTCTTAAAAACCCTTCAATTCATCATGTGTTGATCCGTCTCAGGTGTGCGTGACTGGAGGGGTGGGGTTCCCGGGTCCACCAGCAGATGGGGCCATAGCTGTCCCAGGACACAGCCATCTTCTGGGGATGTAGCGTCCCTCCAGGACCCAGCCTCTCGTGACGCCACAACGGAAACAACGCGCATTCAAAGGTTTCTGTAAATTACAGTACCATAAAACTAACCAGGGTTCCAAGAGGTTGAGAGTCAGAGATGCCTCAGCTAGACGTTTGAAAACGTCCCTTAAGGTAGCCATGTGAGAATTCCAATCATCAGAGTATATAACAATGTCATTCAAGTATGCCTTACAGTGTGGAACATCTCGCAAAACCTTGTTTACAAGTCTCTGAAAAGTAGCAGGCGCATTGCAGAGTCCAAAGGGCATTACTGTGTACTGAAGAAAACTGTCTGGGGTGACAAAAGCTGAGATCTCCGAGGCACGTGGGGTTAACGGAACCTGCCAATAACCCTTTAACATGTCAAGTTTACTGACATACTCTGCTGGACCGACCTCATCGATACAGTCTTCAATAAGAGGTAAGGGATGTGCATCGGGGACAGTCAAGGAATTCACCTTACGAAAGTCAGTACAGAACCTTTGACTGCCGTCGGACTTCGCATCCAGGACACATGGGGAGCTCCATGAACTGGAGCTGGGTACAGCGAATCCATGTTCCACAAGGTAGTCCACCTCCTTCCTCATGCATTCCCTCTTTGCAGGATTAACCCGATAAGCATGCTGTTTGATGGGCTTTGGGTTAGTTAAGACACTGTCATGCATAAGGACAGAAGTTTGAGAGGGTATATCACCAAATAAGCATGGGAAGCCAGATATTAAATTCTCCACATCACCACGATGATCATCAGGCAGGTGGGACAAAAAGTGAGACAAATCCGAAAGTAGCTCAGTGTTTTTCAGTCTTACCCCCTGTGGGGTGGCACTACGCATAACCAGCCCATCCTCCTCAGTGGAGCTCTCTGCTGGGCAAGCAGATACCGCTGACACATTTTGTATTTTAGGAAGTCCAGACGTTCCACTTTCATTTTCTGCTGTAAAATATGGCTTCATCATATTCACATGACATAATCTGTTTCTCCGTCTGCGATCGGGCGTTTGAATGATGAAGTTAGTGTCACTGACTTTCTTCTCCACAAGATAGGGACCGGAAAATTTCGACGACAGGGCAGAACCAGAGATGGGAGAAAGAATCAAAACCTTGTCACCAGGTTGAAACGAATGGGCAGTGGCTTTCTGATCGTAGTATTTCTTCTTCATTTTCACCTGAGCAGAGGATAGAGAATCTCTGGCCAAAGAGCAGGTGCTCTGAAGCCGAGCTCTGAGTTTCGTAACATAATCAGGGATGCTATGGACCTTCCCTTCAGGCAAGAGAAGTTGTTCTTTCAAAAGTTTTAGGGGGCCACGAACCTCATGTCCAAACAACCAGTTCGGCAGGACTATATCCGAGTGACTCCTGTACAGCTTCACGAGCAGCAAACAACACAAATGGCACAGCATCATCCCAGTCCTTTTGACTCTCAAAACAATGTTTTCTGAGCATGGACTTCAAGGTCTGATGAAACCTTTCTAGTGCCCCTTGGCTTTCAGGATGATATGGGCTTGATGCCCAAGGTTTTCAGTACCTGGGCAAACACTCAAACGTGAAGTTGGTACCTTGGTCGGTCTGAACCACCTTAGGAAGGCCAAACTTCGTGAAGAACTTTATAAGTGCTGTACTGACGACTGGAGCCGTGATCCTCCGTAGCGGAACAGCCTCTGGGAACCTAGTGGAAACACACATTATGGTTAAAAGAAACTGGTTGCCAGATTTGGTCTTTGGTAACGGTCCCACACAGTCAACGATTACTTTTTCAAATGGCTCACCCATCACTGGTATGGGACAGAGTGGGGCAGGAGAAACCACTTGGCAGGGCCGGCGCTAGCCATTTGGGTGCCCTAAGCACAAATGCTTGGTGGTGCCCCCCCCAACCAACGAACCAACCAACCACCACCACCACCAAAGGAATAACAACCATTCAGAATGTCTTAGTTAGGTTCTCTTTATTCCCCAAATAACTTCTAAACATAAATAATTTACATAAACAAACATGAAAAGAAATAAATTATATAAAAGATAAAATTATAAATTATAAATACCAAATACCACCACAATTACTAAAAACACAGATTTGGAACTGAACATTGTAAACGCAGAAAGTATTCAAGTATATAACCGTGTAAGTAATAATGTGCACATTTCTTCTGTAAGTACAAATAATAATAATAAAGTGCAAACTGCACAGTAGAATTTACTTTACCATCTCTATAAAAGAGACCATTCTGCTATCCGATAGAACAATATTACAAACATTTTCACTAGCATCAGTTGTCAAAGGCCCTACAGAGGCACACGCCTGCATTTCCTAGCTGCAAAATCAGCTATCAGGTCATATGACAGTTTCTGAGCCCGGTCCCCATTGATGCTGATGACAGCCAGACCACTTAAACGTTCCTGCCCCATTGATGAGCGCAGGTACGTTTTGATTAGTTTGAGCTTTGAAAAGCTTCGCTCAGCAGAGGTAACTGTGACAGGGAGAGTCAGTGCAATACGAAGAGCAATCCACAGATTGGGATATGCCTCTTGAAGCCGATTGTTATGCAAAAACGTAAACGATAAAATGAAAAACAAATGATAACAGAAACGGTAACAGGAACTTCAGGCGGCCCGCGGACGAGTACCGAATACGGCCCACCGGCGGTCCGTGCGGACATTATGAGCGCGAGTACATGTGGGCAGCCGGCCGCCCGGTGACCGCTAGCAACGGTCCTCACGAGACAAAGTTCGGGGACCCCTGATTTAAAACATTGTCTTAGCTGAGAGCGACGCGCGAGCATCATCCCGCTGTCTCTTCTTTTTTCCGCCCCCGACTGTTGATGCCTTTTCAAAGCCATTTCAAAGCTGTCTGCCACATTTGAGATTTGAGGCATAATGGAACAAACCACTGGGAGGTGGGGGGGAGGGGGGGCCGCACAGGAGGTTCCCCTTTTTCTCCACTAATTTGGTCTAGGCCTATTACTTTTTGACTTTGTATTGATTTTGCATATTAGCATGCTTTAGACATATTTTATTTGTTATTTATACTAGTAGCCTACTGTGATGATTTTTCAAGTCCCAGATTTGTTGGTGCCCCCCCAGGCACTTGGTGCCCTACGCGCAGCGCGTGATGTGCGTGTGCGGAGCGCCGGCACTGCCACTTGGTTTGGTTTGCCAGTTACCTGACACACATGACACAATCGGCAATGGCGCACCACGTCGGCCTTGAGTCCTGGCCAAATAAAATGTCGAAGGACTCTATTATAAGTCTTTGTGATACCTAAATGTCCAGCCCACGGGTTGTCATGAGCCAGACACAAAACCTGAGATCGATATGCCGTGGGGACAACAACTTGATAGATGGGGGGGACTGGAATGTAACCTAAGTCATTGCCACTCCAACGGCGAACCAGCAACCCATGATCCATGAGGTAGGCCACTTTCTTTTCCTTAGCATCTTCAACACTGAGAACAGATGAAAAACAGTTTTGTAGTGTCTTATCACTCTGTTGGGCTGCCATAAACTCCTCTCTTGTGGCTGGCAGCTCCACTGCCTCAGTCCTTGAGATACCAGACTGCTGATGGTTTGATTTAAACACTGACAGATCCTCCGACGGAGTATCAGTACCAGACGGCTGATCTACAAAGATGAATGAGTCAGACAGGTCAGCTCCGTATTTCTTGGTCTGAGCCCTTGTGACTGCACAAGCCGGGAAAATATCTGAAGAATCTTGGCCGTCACCAGCAGTGTCTGTTACAACCGGAACGTCCATGACCACAGGAGTTGAACTCACTTTTCCCCCAGCAATATCATTACCTAAGAGGAAATCAACACCAGCAACAGGCAATTCAGGGAGTACTGCAACGTCGAACCACCCACTAAGTAGAGGACACTGAAGATGGATTCTATGTAGTGGGGGTTAGTCCCAACCCCCCGGAGTTTAACACTAGACTGACAGGAGGTAAAAGATGACAATGGTAAGACCCCGTCCCTAATGATTGACTGAGAACCAGTTGAGTCTCTCAGTAAGGTGATCACTTTCTGGTCTTTTGGATTGCCAGTTAACGAGACAAAGCCTTTTGAGATAAACGGTTTGAAACAAGGATCAGGTTTATCCTTAACGTCATCAGACTGTTCAGTAACAAGCATTGGAAATGTTTTAATCAAACACACATCCTTTTGCTGGGAAGCTGGGGAGGATTGCTGTTTCCGTTTCAACGTCAAATAGTCAGCAACAACATGGCCTTTTTTGTGGCAATAGAAACACTCACGGTTCTCTTGTGTGTGCAACCAGAGTCCTTTGGCCTGTTCAGAGGAAGAATGACTAGAACCAGGTCTGGTAGAACGTGAAACAAAAGTTCTGTCAGATCAAGGGGCCGATAAAGACGTTTTTATGTGTTAGCACAAACTCATCTGCAAGGACAGCAGCCTTGGATATTGCCGACACCTTCTGTTCATTCAAGAACATCACCACCTCATCTGGCAAAGAGCCTTTAAATTCTTCCAACAGAACAAGCTGGCGAAGTGACTCAAAGTCGTTTTTGACATCACTGGCGGCACACCACTTATCGAAGAGGGTGCCCTTTTCCCGTGCAAACTCAACAAAAGTCTGATCATTAGATTTTCTGTGCTTCCTAAATTTCTGCCGATAGGCTTCAGGAACAAGTTCATAAGCACGCAAAGTGGCCTCCTTTAATTAATCATACTGCAAACTATCTTGTAAGGAAAGGGCAGAGACTACCTCTTGTGCTTTTCCAATCAGTTTGCATTGGAGGAGGATAGGCCACATGTCCCTCGGCCAGTCGAGTGCGGAGGCTATTCGTTCAAAAGCACTGAAATATGAATCGACTTCGGCCTCCCGAAATGCTGGCACCAGAGAAATATTTTTACTGAGATCAAAACTTTGCTTACCGGCTACCGTTTGAAAAGGTGTCGACCGGTCGGACATGTTCAACGAGTGGCTGGAAGAGATTTTCAGAGCCTCAACCTCAAGTTGCTTTAGTCTTACTTCTTTATCCGCTTCAATTTCTAACTTTTGTACCTGTAGGCAGAGATCATACTCTGCCTTACGGACTCTTTTTCTTGGGCCTCCAGCTGAAGGCGAGTCAAGCGAACCTTCAGCTCGGCACTTGAACTGAACCCCTGAGGGTGTGGAGGAGAGAAAGGATCAAAACGAGGTAACGTAGCAGACTTCCCAGCACGGTCTGCAGGAGGTGTGAATAATGCTGCTGTCTCCTCGGCATTCTGAGACAAAACCCCTGCTGTAGTAGAAGGAACATCATTAGTTGAAACTTCAGCCACGGACTGGGCAGGACTAAGGACATTTAAATCAACTAATTTTTCTAGGACCTGCGTCTTTATTTCTTTCTTAAGTCCATACTTGTGACCAGTAATATCAAAGTGTGCTGCAATACACAATATATCATCCTTGCGACACACAACCTTTTCAAAAGAGGGATTCTCAACAAAATCTTGTAAATTGAAACTCATTTTCAATCACATGCCAAACAAACCCCATGTATAATTTCCCATTGGTTGTCAGAAAAAAAACTGGTATATCCCGGACGAGCCCCGACTTGTTACGTTTCCTTCAGTTAAGAGGGAAACAATAACGCTGACATCCAATGGATAAATAAAAACAGGGGCTGTGTAAGGCAGTTAAAGAAAAGTAGATTTATTTACAAAAAGGAACATAACGGGTAGGTTGGAAAAAGGTGGGGGGGAGAGTGAACTGTGGGGGTTGTGCCAAACAAAAGTATCAAAGTACAATAAAACCAGGCCTAGCTCAACTCTGTGGAAAGAAAAAAAAGGAAAACAAAAGACCTGACTCTATTCTACAAATGTCCAAAATAACAGAAATACATCGGTGGCAACAACCCATAACCTAGTGCAATAACAAACAATAACTCTGCTTGTATGCATGTACAGGGTACCCCAGCCTTACATCAGTCACACTTCCCCCACCACAAACCTCAAGGGACAAAAAGCAAGAGCGAGAGAGAGCACAGAGAGAGAGGCTTCATAGTTGCCCTCCATATCGGATTGGCCGGAGTGTGGGCCAATACCGGGGTGCTCTGGAGGCAGGGCCAGCCAATACTCCGCCCCTCACCTGCAGGACAAACAAAAAAGGTGATGGCAAGAGAGGCACACATCTCTACACGTAACAAGAGTCAATAAAATTATCATCTGCCCCATAATCAACAAAAACCTGTAATGGCAAGGAGTTCTGAGCGTACCGGAAAATGCCTGGGAGTAGAATGCGGTTGGAGGGTGTGGAGGGGGATGTGGTTCGGCTCACCAGCGCCCCTCCGGTGGCTGATGGTCCTGCCCTTTTGGCAGCTGAGGGCAGGTGGCGAGGAAGTGTCCGGGCTGCCCACAGTAGATGCACAGCCTGTTCCGGACTCTGCGCTCCCGCTCTGCCAGGGACAGTTTCATCCTTCCCAACTGCATGGGTTCTTCACGGCTGGGGGCGGAAGAAAAACTGGGACCTGGAGCTGCTGCAGGTGAAGGAACGGCGACCGGAGATGGCTGGGGGAATTCGGCCGGAGAAGGGGAGTTCAGCAAGGAGGGGAGGGGGTTTCCCTGTCTGCCTAGCCTCTCCCTACGTCTCTCTCGTAGCCAATTATCCAGCCGTATAGCTAAGGAAATCAAATCGTCCAGAGACTGGGTCTCATCACGTGGGGCCAATTCGTCCTTAATACTGTCAGCTAAACCTTTGAGAAAAACACTTTGTAGTGCAGCCTCGTCCCAATTACTCTCCGCTGCTAAAATGCAGAAATCAATAGCGTAGTGAGAGACTGGAGCCGAACCCTGGCGGAGGGAAAGGAGCCGGTTACCGGCTTCTTTACCCTGCACCTTGCGCATCTCAGACACAAAAGCCAGGTAGGAGTTTGTTACTGCGGAATCCCTGGTTGAGATTGCTAGCGCCCAAGAAGAGGCCTGCCCAGACAATAAGCTCATAATAAAAGCTATCTTAGATTTATCAGCAGCATAGGTCAGAGATTGTTGATCGAAGACTAGAGAACACTGGTGTAAAAACTGACTGCATGTCCCTAACTCACCCGAATATCTGTCTGGGGTGGGGATGTGAGGTTCACGGACAGGGCTGGGAAGCGGGGCTGAGGGGCTGCTGCTGCCGCGGCCGAAACCAGAGGATCTCCGGTGGGAGCCAACGAGGAGATCTGGGTGACGACTTGATCCAGACGACTACTGAGCTGGGTGACCCCGGAGGAGAGTTTCTGGAGCGTTTCCATGATTTCGTGGATACTTGCTCGTGTTGTCCAACGCAGGTGCCTTGCATGGATAACGCCTGCCGTAGTTTGTCTGTCTCTGCGGGGTCCATGAATGGCCAGAGTATTCTGTCACGGTGCGGTTCTCGGTGGACCCCGAAATGCAGAGACAGGAGGCCAGGATGGTCTTCAAAAAGTTTAATCACCACAGCAGGGCACACACAAAAACACAAGGCGCTGGAAACGGAGGAGACGACGGAGGTTGAGCCGGGAGCCACAAGTAGCAGCGGGTACGAACGGGGATACTCTGGCACTGGAGTGACGAGCAGAGCCTGTCTTTATGGCACACGTGATTAAGTGGGATGGGAACCAGGTGTGTCTCGTTCTGCACCAACCTCGCCCTCCGCCGTCTCCTATTGCCAGGAAAATGGAAGAACACAAAACAAGTACCAAAAATCAAACCACGACACTTCCATCAACCATATTGGTCTTCCCATTTCCTTAAATGCGTAACATTTCCATCATCAACTTTCTGAATTTTCCAACTTCCCTTTTCAAAACCCATCCATCATCCTCTTTTGCTTTCATAATTTCCATCTTTTGCTGCTGGGGAACGACCCCATTCTATATTATATTATCACGTCTATTTTCTATTAGTGCATTTATCTAAACTATTTTCCACGGACTGATTTAGACAAACAAAAGCCGGTTTCTATTCTAACAGGAACTTTAATTCTTATTTGTTTCAGTAGCGCAGAGTAAAGAAAAGTTGGCTTTTAGGGATTTAAACTTAATAAATAATAATAAAAACAGCAGTCCGGGTTTGCTAGTCAAACGGATGTCGTCACTCTACTCCAACTCAAGTGGATCCTGGCCTCACAAAACCAAACTAATCCTGTAACGGACCAGGGCAGAGGACTTTGAGAAGAGTCATAGACTCCCTGTGCACAGTTTCAGGTCCAAACCTTGAGAGAAAAAAAAAGTTCTTGCGATCCGACTCAAAGGACTAATTATGTTAGAGAGAAAACACGTCTGCTACTCAATTTCTGACCTGGAAAATACTTTTTTTGGGTTACAGAATGTGTAGCCCCTGAATCAATTAAAAATGAAAGTTAATTAAAGTTTCTCTTGAACTCTCCCCATAGTGGTGGGCATAATTTCAAATGATTTTCCTGAACTCTTATATGTGTGTTTGAGTGAAAGCTTTTGTTGTACTGGTTTGCTGCTTGAGAGTGAGTGAGAGTGTACGTGCAAATAGTGCAGAAAGCGTTTCTTCATTGCAGGCGGCGGTGTGTGTGTGTTTTACTTCCCTTATCATTTGAGGATCTCAGCATGGATGCCGTCTCCCCCTCACATGCAGTCTCCTTCTCCCTCCACTCACGTCAATCACGTGTTGTGGTTCTTTCTGCGGATCAGCCTTTGGGGCAGGGTGCAGTATTGGCGGACATGTGATGAGAAGAGGGCCTCCAGCATCTGTTAGACTCGGGCAGATAGCAGAAAAGAAACTCATTGGTCATCTTGTCCAGAAACCTTTGTATCTGGTTCGTGAATCACTGGTCTTAACGCACAATAATTCTTCAGTCATACGTTTCTTATTGACTACATTCACATTCATGCCATCCAAACATTTTGATTTATCTTCATATTTCTGTCTCATCACATCCACAATGGGTCCCTCCGGAGGACTCATTTCCTTTTTACTTTTACCCTGTACACGACCCATCTGTCAGGCGTGGTGAAGTATACTTTTTATTCCTTAAAATACAGTCGTCACTATAAGTCTTGATTTTCTTTTACGTAGGAAAAATACAAGTAAATCCCAACCAAAAATATTGGTTAATAAATATAGGTCAAGTGCACATATCTGTTCTCAGATTATTATTATCCGAAACACAATATTATTCCTGTCTTCCTGTTAGGTCAAGGGCTGCAATTATGCGATTTCAGTGTTGGTCTGAATACAATCGTTAGTTCGCAAAATCAATCCTATCTTCCCCCCTCGGTCAAGGGTCACAACTAATATTGTCCCTGTCTTCCTCTTGTTCAAGGGTCACAACGACTATTGTCCCTGTCTTCCTCTTGGTCAAGGGTCACAATTATACGATTTTCGAGTGCTAGTCTGAATACAATCGTCAATCCGCAAATTGCCCGTCTTCATCAGTAAAAAGTTGGATGCTGATGAACCAGAAATACTTTACAATTACTTTTATGATTTCATACACATTTTTCAATAACCGGAAAAAGACAAGTTATCCTCGTTAGAAACCCAATCAATAACCAGAATTTGGATTTTATAAAAAGAGAAAAAAAAAATGTAAAAAAAATCCCAAAGTACCAAATAGCCGTCTTTGTAATCTGTTATCACCCATTACAATTCAGAGCATCCCATTTGAAATCAGAATATCAACTTCTTACCTGATTTGAGTGAAAATCTTCCTTGGTTTGATCGTGTTGAAGTCAATCAGGCCCCTTTTGGTCGCCGGACCCCACTCTCTAAATCTGATGAGGTTTGGGGCAGAATCACTTTTGTTTTGATCCTGAAGAGGCCTTCTTTCCGGACGTCCATAGAGTCCCGACGGAACTTCAGACGACCCCACTTCTGACACCAAATTGTGGTGGAAGATATTGCACAGACAATCGTAAAGTAAGAAACAAAGGCTTTGAGTCAAATATGTCTTTCTCCGTTTATTTTCTTGCAAGGGAAGAAAGGTCACAACAGCTACGTGCTCTGCAGACTGTCAAGAACCTCTTGCTCCCCAACAGAACGAGAGTTCTTATACCTTAGTTCAGTTAACGGTGGTGTTACGTTCCCACCTAGGTTGGAACTCGTTTTACAGGTGGGGAACGTAAAAACCTGTGCTGGCGCCCCCAGAAATAAACAAAAGGTCCCTTTTGTTCTACACCCCTTTCCCTGCCTAACACAATCTATCCCTAACCAGCTCACCTCTCTATTGCAAAAACTACAGGGGTGACCCCACCCAGCTAACTTAGTGTGTGTAACAAAGGTTTACCTACGTGATGGAAAATGTACACCCATGGGCAGAACTACCTACCCCTTCTCCAGAACTGAGGTAGAGTACCATTGGGTCTCACTCGACCAGATCCCAAACAAAACAATCTCAGCCAGGCCATACAACAAAACACAGCCTTCTCCTTTCTCTTTCTCTGCTTTAGAGCTGCATAGAAGTTCCCCAGTAAGTGTGTAGTGCATACATTGAAATACATGCATTTACTTACCAGTTTCCAGTCTGTTGCTCAGCGTTGACTCACAATACATTCGTGAGTCATGAACAGAACCGGGCCACTTGGCCTCCACATTTGTAATGAGATGTGCAGCATCACATATGATCTTGACAATGCAAAGAATGAGACATGTTATAGTATTGTGATGTAGTCTTTGACCATTAGAAACAGTAGGCTTTCAGTGTACCTGCACATTAATACTGTGGATGGAGCTCCTGTTGACATAGTCCGCTTCATTTTCGGAAGGTGCAATGATGGGAATATGTGTGCCATCAATGCATCCAACCACATTCGGAAATCCTAAAAGGAATTCTATTATTAGTTTACTTCCAGGGGTCGCAGCAATATGCTCTTAACTGAACGTCATTTATCAGGTTAGCCTCATTTAAACCGATTTATACATCACTGACCTGCAATCCTGTGAAACTCCTCTTTGATGGCTCTCACGGGTTTGTGCCCAGGAAACAGCACAAAAATTCGGAGAAAGCGCTTAAGAGCGAGGCACACTTTCCTTACAACTCTGCAAACAGTAGCCTTACTGATATGTTCTGCATCCCCAATGTTATACAGAAAACTACCATTTGCAAAGAAACGTAATGCAACGCAAAGCATCTGCTCGGATGTTAGAGCACGGCCGCGATGGCTGATGTTTCTGATGTAAGGATGGATGAGATTATGGATGTATCTTATTGACTGTAAAGAAAAACGGTACCGCTCAAATAAAAATGAATATGGATATGACAAAAAATCCACTCTGGGTCTCAAAATCCTCTCCCGACGTAAATGCAACTCCCTAAGGATTAATGCAGCCTCTTCATCCACAGGATCGTCCATAAAAGGACATGCCATTTCATTCACTTGATTTGATGCGCTCTGCGTGACTGAAATGTGCGCAATGAATGAATACCGAAAGAATGAATGAGGTGATTAAATACCACTTCCTCTTTAAAAAAGGGGAGGAGACGAAATAAACTCTGGGTTTCCCGAAGAAAACCTGCTCCCGACCAGGTTAGATTCACAGAGTAAGTTGCCATGGTAACTGACTCTGAGTATAAGTTACGTCTCTTTCTGAAACAGGCTTGACTTACTCTGCTTTCTCAGGTTTAACATACCTCCCATTCTGAAACAGAAAACTCAGAGTTTCCCTCATTTCAGGGTTAACATACTCAGAGTTTTCACTTAACCTCCTTTCTGAAACAGGCCCCTGTTCTGTGTATAGGTTTGTGTATGTGTTCTGTGTTGTGTGTGTGTGCATACAGGTGGTACTGATCATGCATGATCTCCATTCATCTTGACTCCACCCCCGCTCGTTACCCGGTTCAGCTGTTTCCACTCATCTCCAATCCCATCATGCCCTTCTGTCAGTATATGTACCCCTGTGTTTGTTTCACCTGGGGATGTGGCACTCTGGTTGTGTATACGTGAGTGCTGGTGTATGGTAGAATATTTGTATTTCTGACGATTTGGTATACTGTGTATGCAATTAATAAGTGTTTTGTTTCTTTGTTATTTTTATTACAGGGGGGGGGTGAGGAGTAGTTTAGCCCTGCTCCGGAGTTTACATACCTGCACGTAGTGTTACTCCCCTGTCTAACAACACTAGCTACACCTGGCTGGGCCACCTAATGTAAGTTTTGTTAGGGCGCCTTGGTAGTGTGCCAGTTAGGTTGTGGTTTTCGTTGGGAGATAGGACAGGTAAGGGGGTGGGAAGCATTTTGTTCTTTTCTTTTCTTTGGTACCGCCAGCTCTCCTCATTTCCCCTGTTAACAGTGCTGCAAATAAAAACAAGCCTGTTTACTTTAACTTCAAGCTCATGTCTAATTCTTGCACCTTCAACACCACACCCTGTTTATTGGCCACAGGACGCCGTCAGGCAGTGGCGTGGATCCCACTCCGCTCCTGGGGAGGCAGAACGTAACACAGACATACACACACATGTATACACATACACACACATACACAAACTTATATATATACACACACACACACACACACATACATGAGTACACACACATACATGTACACACAAACAAATACATACATGTATACACAAACACAAACATAAACACACACACAGACACTTGTATACACACACACCTACATACTTGTATACATATACATACATGAATACACACACACATACATACATCTATACACACACACAAACATACATCTATACGCACACACTTCTGGTTGGATGTTAAACTGCATTTCGTTGCCTCAGTACTTGTACCCTGTGCAATAACAATAAAGTTGAATCTAATCTAATGGGGCCCGCACCATGGGAGTGCCTCTTTGGGCAAATCAGACAAACTTAGAACATCATCTTGTCGTCGGGACTGCGCTCGGGTAACCACACTGGCCGAAAACACATTAGACTTCTAACAAGGGCGTCACCTTTCCACCAGCAATGTCATTGCCTAACAGCAAAGTCACACCTTTCACAGGCAGCGTGTCCATGACACCAACACGGAGATGCCCTGAAACCCAGTCAGACGTCAAATGGACCCAACGTAAGGGCACAGGCAGTGTCTCGATCTCAATACCCTGCAGCAAGACGTCTCTGAAGACCAAGGCAGCGCATCTGTAAGAATAACAGATTGTGCAGCTCCAGTGTCTCTCAAAATTTGGATGGGCCTTTGATCAGTTTCCATTCCAGATAAGGAGACCAAACCTGTTAACAAAAATGGGCTGTAAAGTCTGGTTTGCTTCGTGCAGAACTTGCACCGAACTGGAACAGACCAGAACAACACCTTTTGGTTTGCTACCGGAAGTCATCGGCCGCCTGTCTCTGATGCTTAACACAGGACAAGTGGCAATCAGATGCCCCTTTTGATGACAATAAAAAAACTCCCGCACATACTTGGGACTGGGAGAACTGTTTGGTGAAGGACGAGCAGGGTACAGATAGCACAAATGTTCTGTCCCCACAACGAGGTGGCGTGAACGCACTCCTATGTGTCAAGGTATATTCATCTACCAACACTGCGGCCTGAGCCAACGTTGCCACCTTTTGTTCACACAAATGAACCACCTGACACTCAAGTAGAGTGTTTTTAAAATCTTCCAACAAAATTACAGTTTTTTTGGATCGCTTACACACTAAAATTAAAAGTATTACACTATTAGCAAAACATTACACTCAAGATGCAAAACATCAGCCCATATTTGCACAACTATAAGCACATTGTCAACCTCACACCTGTTGGAAAACTCTACACACAGTGATTTGCAAAACACTAAACACACTTAACATACATTACACACAAAAATCTATCATGAAGTCATGTCCTTATTACCAAATATACCAAATACCAAAGCACTGACTGTCAAATGACCACACCGTCCAACCAATTGCTTCAATACAGTCATCAGGTGTGCAAACACCTGTTTGCTTAATTGTAGACACACCAATCAGGTGTATAAGCACTATAAAAAGCAGCAGGTGAGTTCATCGGTCTTCAAGCACAATGGAAAGAGTAAGACGAGGACGAGAAGAACAACCAGGAAGAGGAAGAGGAAGAGGAAGAGGACGAGGACGAGGACGAGAAGAACAACCAGGAAGAGGACGAGGACGAGAAGAACGACCAGGAAGAGGAAGAGGACGAGAAGAACGACCAGGAAGAGGAAAACAAGAATGTGCTCAAAGAGGACCGAATCTGACAAATGAGATCCGCGCAACAATGGTTGACCACGTTGTCAAGCATGGCCTGACGATGAGCGAGGCTGGACTGCAAGTACAGCCAAATCAGAGGAGATCCAGCATGAGTTCATTTACGTAGATGAGGCTGGGTTCTTGACGAGAACACGAAGGAGGGGAAGAAACATCATTGGCCACAGGGCTATAGTCAATGTCCCTGGGCAACGTGGGGGTAATATAACACTCTGTGCAGCCATTACACAAATGGAACTGGTTTCAGCAACATCCACAGTTCACCATCCTATATCTTCTACCATACTCTCCATTCCTCAACCCAATAGAAGAGTTTTTCTCTGCATGGCGGTGGAAGGTATGTGATCTCCGTCTCCAGGCTGACGTACCCCTCATCCAAGCCATGGAGGAGGCATGTGACCAGATGGAGGTAGCAGCAATGCAAGGATGGATTCGTCAATCAAGACGTTTCTTTCCAAGGTGTCTTGCTAATGACAACATTGCTTGCGATGTTGATGAAATTCTCTGGCCAGATCCAGCTAGGCGAAGAGACAATATCTAGTTTTTTTTATATATATTTTTTCATTTACAATACGTAAAGTGACGCTTGGTTACAGTATTATGGATCTCCATGTCAACATTTTGGGCGTGTTGAGAAATAAATGAGTATCTTCAGTCAGCAACATTGGTTTTGTGTAGTGTTTGATGAATTTACATTATATTTGTACTTTGTTGATGTAGTAGCCTACTCTAATCATAGGAAAGTAGAAGTGCTAAAAGTGTTTTAGGTTTATCACAGTAGAGTGTAACTCGTGCAAACAGAGTATAGTAATGTGAAACGTGTGTGCTTCATATGGTAACAAAGTGTGTTTTTTAAAAAGAAGTTTTGCAAAGGATCTTTAGTGTTTTGCTAATTGGGTGTGTGGTTGTGCTAATTGTGTGTAGTGTTTTGGAAACACGGGCCCTGTTTTGAAAATTGTGCTTTAGAAATCCAAAATAACTAACTCTCGGATACCAGCAAAATCCATAACGTCTTTGTTTGATCGCTGGCTGAACACCAGCGATCAAACAAAGACTCTTTGTCTCTGGCAAACTCTACAAAAGTTTGGTTCAAGGCCTTTTATGCTTCGGGAACCAGTCCATACGTGCGAAGAACGGTGGCTTTTACTACGTCTTATTTTAAACTCTCTTCCAGGGAGAGAGCAGCAACAACTTCTTGGGCCTTCCCGGACAGTTTACACTGTAAGAGAAGTGACCAAACCTCGAGTTGCCAGTGCAGCGCTGCTGCCACACGCTCAAAAGCAGAAAAATAACAATCAACTTCTGATTCCCTAAATGGCGGTACTAAAGCAATATGCTTACTCACATCAAAGTGAGCCTGAGGCGGAGCAGAAGACGGACTCACACGGGAGCCAGCCTCTAGCTCCAGTTGTCGAATTCTTATTTCCTTATCTATTTCCAAATTTGTAACTCGAACACGCTTTGTCGAATACTCTCGTTTTCCCTTAGCTCCATCTCCAACCTGGCCAGCCTCATTTTGAGCCTAGCAGCGGCATTAGAATGACCTGAAGGAGGAGAGAAAGGGTCAAACCGTGGCAACGTAACAGGAGTGCGAGCAACCTCTTCCTCTACACCATCCTCTGTTTTTACATCAGAGAATCCATCACTCCCCTCTCCTGAGGCACCCCTCTCATCCTCTTTCAAGGACAAAATTCCCTCTACTAACCCTTCTGTTACTATCGTCAAAAGCTCAGCTTTAAGCTTTTGATTGGGTACAGGGATCTCGTAGTGTTCCGCTATGGCCTGTAACTCTTTCTTATGAAACGCAGACAACACTTCAAAAGTAGGGGCTTCAAAGAAATCGGCCAATGCCGAAGTCGCCAAACTGAAAACAATGTACTACAATGACTCACAAAATGTATAGACTACAGACGGATAACAACGCACCACCACACCAAGTTCCCAATGCGCTCAGAGTAACGGGTATTAGATCCATTATCCCGGACGAGCCCCAATTTGTTACGCACTCCTCTAAAGAAAGGATACCGTAACACGCCGTCACACGTGAGCTGGCCACAAGGTGGGTGAGGTGAAAAAATTGTGTCGGTGCACAAGCAGGACCAACAAAACACAGTACCGTTTAAACAAGGTTTATTTCACCTATAATACGGTAGTGGGGGGAAAAGGGGCTGAGCGGAACCAAAGCAAAGAAATTCACCAATGAAAAAGACCCCTAACCTATCTAGTCTAAACACAATCTGCTAAACTCTCTATGATAAATACAGGGGGTCGTCCGTCCAGATCTTACCTAGTGTATATGGACAGGGGTTTATCTACGGGTAGTATGTAAACCCCAGGGTCTCTTACCTACACACTCCCATGGTGCAGTCCCCTTTTCCCTGGGACAACTGGAGAAACAATAACTGAATAGTACAAACGTGATAACAACAGACAGAATAACAAAAATAACAACCTTCACTAGTTCAAATGACTACACACATACGTAAACAAAACAAAAGAAATGTCACTTGAACACAGCTCCGCTCAAAACAATAGTTCCTTCCAAAAGTTATTTTTCACAACAGTCCTTCCACTCTCTCCAACAGCTCTGCCTCTAGTCTCTCCCTCCCGACCTCCTTTTAAGACACGGGATCCTGCAGTTGATTGGCTGTGGGTGAGGGTGAAATGGGTGGCTGCAGGTGGGAGCGGGCAGTGGAGATTACTGCATGGTGGGTGTGTCAGAACACCTTTGGGAACACAAATCAAAACACACACACACACACACACACCCTCCCCCAAGCAGGCCGAGGCACGTAACACACACACACACATACATACATGAATACACACATACACACACATACATACATGTAGCCTTTAGAACAAGATCATCTGCAAAGAGCAGAAGGGCATATGCCCAATCTAAAGCAAGCTGCTGTTTCCGTAGTGTAGTGGCCATCATGTTCGCCAGCCGTGGATAGTTGGCACTGTTGTGGAAGATTTTCTCATGCAATCGGGAATTAGTTGTAAAGTCTCTTGTGAATCAAAGTTGCATTTCCCGTTCATTTCTTGCAAGGAAGAAGAGGTCTGCAACAGCTATACATGGACAGGCAGTGGCAAGCGTCTTCTTAATGTTTGAGAGCAGCACAGATATATTTATACATTGGCAGGGTTATCACCTTGGTTTTGTTATGCTAAAGAGTTTGAGACAGGCAAGGAGGTCCGAGACCTGAAGGGAAACTCAAGGTGCTTACAACAGATGTTTGATTAGATCTAGGACTACGTCCAAAGAGATTCACACCTTCTCCTTCATCCACGCAGTGGTGTTATGCAAAGACAAATGGGATCAAAGAGGAGAGGTCTCGCCCAGGGATCAATAAAGCATCTTCTCTATCATGGAAAAGTTTTGAAAAATCATTGCTAAAATGTGTGAGAACCCACAATTGTAAAATTGTCTGCATTGGTTGCAGCACATGCTAATTTTTCCCTTTTTTTTTATTAAAGCTGAAGACGACATCCCAGTTACAAAGAGGGAGTATGATGACGTGAACCGGAGACACAGTCAGCTTCAGGAGGACTATGTACACCTGTCTCATAAGTTTGAGGCACTACAAGCTACTACTTTTTCCTACACAATTGTTAAGTGGCCATTAACATTGGACAATTGTTTTTTCTCACCGGACTGACCTCCATGCTCTTTGAGTGGCTAGTTACAAAAATAACAGGCAGCTTAGAAAGAATTATCCAAAAACTTACACTAGAAGACCACCTGTTGGTTATATTGATGAGGTTAAGGTTGGGTCTATGTAATACTGACTTGGCATATACTAGATTTAAAGTATCAAAAACCACGATTTCAAATATTTTGCAGAGCTGGGTCCCTGGTATGGCCTTGATCCTTAAGCCACTCATTAAATGGCCAAGTAAGGGCGCAATACTTAAAAATATGCCAAAAACATTCAAGCGGAACTTTAAAAACGGCCGGTGCATAATTGACTGCACAGAAATTTTCATAGCTAGACCGAGTAATCTGACTGCTAGGGCCCAGACATAGTCAAATTATAAACACAACAACACAATTAAATATTTAATCGGCATCACTCCAGCTGGTGCAATTTCATTTCTATCTCCTGGTTGGGGTGGACAGGTTTCAGACAAGCAGATCACAAAAGAGTCAGGTTTCTTAGAATTTTTGAAGCCTAGGGATGAGGTTTAAGCCGACAGGGCATTTCTCATCAGAGACGAGCTTGCAGCTTATGGTGCAACCCTTCGTATCCCTCATTTCACAAAAGGAAAAAAGCAGCTTTCTGCACAGGAAGTTGACACATCTAGACAACTTTCTCGTGTGAGAATCCATGTGGAGCGAGTTATTGGTCGGTTGAAAAACGTTAAGATTTTGCAAACAGTTATTCCAGTGTCGCAGGTTAACATGCTAGACGATGTTGTGACTGTATGTGTTCCCTTCACAAACCTCTGTAATAGTGTTGTTTCCAAATGAGTAACATTGATATGTATTAGTTTTAACGTGATTTACATTTGTAAAACGTATTTACTTTACATGAAACACAATGCACTATAATAAACCTCCCAACATTGGCTCCCACTGGTGTGTTTAATGTACTTCCCCCAAGATTATTTTCAATTCACACTGCTTTTCAATTTCATTTGTTATTAGTAGTTTAATTGCAATGTATGCAAGCAACATAGTTACTATTAAAGTACTATAGCATTACAAAATACAACTTTAAACAGAAGTACATTAATAGATAGCAATCAATAACAACAACATAAAATGTAAGGAAAAGGATACATGTAGGTCTGGGTGGAGAATAAGAATAAATATAGGAAAGAATGATGGAAAAGAATGAATGTAGGGGAAAAAATTAAGTAAAACAATACATGTAGGTCTGGGTAATATGGACCAGATTTATAACATAGTATAACATTTCCCAGTCCTAAATTTAATCATTCAAACATCAACTCTCAGACATTCCCTACATAACCATGTTGCTGGCTTCCTTTTATGTGTGCACAGGTGTAGTGAATGTGGTTGATGCATTTGAAACAGATGATCATTTTTCCAAAATCTGGCCTTTCACAGTATTTGCAGGCTCTCTGTGATACCAAGACAGGGTCATGTCTTCTTGTCAGTAGTTCAGACAACACACTCGAGATAAAGTTTTGTGCTTTTGTGCAAAAACTTTTAACTCCTCCTTGGACCACAGCAAAAAGTCACAATATTTAACATCACACACAAACATAAGAAGTTGACATTGATAGTAGTATGTGTGTGAATGCTTCAATGCGAATGACTTGTCCTGACAAAACTGCTCATCTTTTGTACATCCTTGAAGGCTTTCGCTGTATTTGTAGGGATGCTTGATCTCTACCACCCCTTTTCCACAGCAGGTACATCTTGCTATCCCTTCTGGTGATGATCCAAGGTGTGGCTCAGAAGGTTTCACTACTAAGCCACATGAGCTGATGCTGAAATCTGGATGGCTTTGGGACATATATGCTGTGTAGGCTTGTCTTGCCGTTTCCTCCATGTTCTTACCAAGACCACAGACGGGACATTTAATTCTGTTCTTTTATACTGCATTATATTGTTTGGGTATGTTTTGCTGATCTTGTCAGTTGTGATCGATTTGTGTAATTTAGTGCTTGTGATTCGACCAGCCCTATAGGTGTACCAGTCCGTTGACTTTGACTGTTGCTGTGTCAGAAATTCAAGTTTCTCACATTGATGAGGAAGTAGTGTAGTTTTAAGTCTGTGAAATGTATCCTCACATTTCACCTGCATTTCATGTGGCGAGAGTTCCCTCAGTGTTGCATCAAATAAAGCAGTCAAAGGCTCTTTTAAGTCAGGATGCTCCTCAGACTCCTTGAAGAATAGGGGGCGCTGTATTTAATAGTTGAATATCTGCCATCTTGCATTTTGCCGGAGGAAGTTCCAAACAATGCAAGTAGGGAGCATTTTCAAAAAACCACCACTCGCCACGAACGTTGAAGTTGTTATAACTCAACCATACTTTATCTAATCTGCTCCATATATCTCATATAGCATGAACTTCTCACCCTTTAAACATCTATATGATCATTTCTGACCTGTCTTATGGTTTTAAGAAGATATTACGGTTAATGAACTTTGCAAGGGTAGTGGCTTAATCTGGCAAGATTTATAACTTCCAAATGGCTTGGCCTGCCCTCCCCAAAATCGCAGGATGAGTAAACATTGAAGCCCTGAACACACACTTTTTTTAGAATTGTTGAAGATTAGGGGGGTGCTGCATTTAATCATTAAAGATGTGCCTTTTTGACAAATTTTGACAAATTTTCACAATATTCTACAGACCGAACTCCTCCCAGGGATTAAACACGATTCTTTTCAAATCCACGCAGTGTGCTCTTGAGACCTTGGCCTCTAAAAGTTGCATTTTGCTGGAAGAAATATTAAACTATGTGCGTAGGGCGCAGATATAAAAAAAAACACCTTTTAAAAGATTTCAAAGGAAGTTGGGTCATGTATTCATTTTGAGAGGCTTTTATTTTGGGATGGAACATCAGAATGTCCTGGTTATCCATATGTGTCACCTTGGGGATGTCTACTATCAAACTGAAGTGGAATGGTCATGAAAGTATTGATCGTTTTCTTTTAAACCTAATCTGAAAATGACCAAATGTAGTCTGTTAATAGATTTTGAAGGAAATTGGCTCATATAAGGTATTTTGAGAGGATTTTATTTTGGACTGGTACATCAGAATGTCCTGGTTATCACAAAGTCCCATCCTGGTGATGTGTACCGTCTGCTTAAAGTGAAATGGTCATGAAAGTATTGATTGTTTCCTTTTAAATCTAATCTAAATATGACAAAATGTAGTCTGGTGATTTAGTTACCTTGTATTTATTACCTGAAATTGACCAAAAGTAGTTTTGTGAATGATTTTGAAGGAAACCATACAGCTCATGAATGGTATTTTGAGAGGCTTTAATTTTGGAATGGTAGATCAGAAGCTCCTGGTTATATGTTGACATAAAAGGCCTAAGACCATGATAATGTCAAAGATAAAGTTTGCAAAGCGGCATTCCTGGCGTTGCTCCATGCGGTTAATGACCACTGACTTGCGAAAGCTTCGTCTTCGGCCACATTTGTAACCGTCCTGCCAGTGCCCCGACGTGCAAGGAGTAGCGAGGACCGTCCAACGCTGCTCGTTTTATCTTATTTCTGCACTCTGTTTAACCGCCAAGTCAAATTCCATGTTTGTCTGACATATTATGGCAATAAACGATTCATTATTCCTGATCCTGATATACTTTTTAATGCTGTCAAATATGGTAGTCTAATGCGCTTGCGCATCTACTGTGGGTTTTACGGAAGTCGATGTTGTGCCTGTAAAGGGAGACACGGTGATCCATTAAACCAGCGCGGCTAACTAAAAACCCTTTAATGCATTTATTTACAAATCCCATTTTAAATTCATCTCATAGCACTTTTTTTTAGCTGTATTTAGATGTTGGTGTATACATTTACTTAACGTGCACTACAATGATGGGAACAATTCAACTAGGCCTATTTCAATCGGTTAGGTAATGTTGTGTGTGTAACCTACATAGGCTAGCATTACGTTGTAGCTACAGTTCCCTCTCAGGGAACTCGAGCTGCGTAAAAACGCTGTGGGAACGCCTCTGCGTGACCGCGTCATGAAGCATCTGTGAAATCTAACCAATGGCGAGCTGGTACGTCATAGGCGGGCGACTCCGGGACCAGGGCGCTATAAAGGGACCCGAAAGGCAGGACCACTCATCTCTGTGCCTTCATCTAGTGCGTGTGAAGTTTTCCTAGTGCTATGGCTGAGCGGTTTGTCCAGTGTGTCCCCCCGTGCACCCGTTTCATTACGGGCAGTGACTCACACGCCTTGTGTGTTGTCTGCCTGGGCGTGGAGCACGCTCAGCTACCCCTTGAGGGGGCTAGCTGTGCAGATTGTGTGTGCCTGTCATGGCACTCCCATCTCTCCCGTCGAGCCCTCTTCACTGAGGACGGATCGATGAGGCGTGCTCCCCGCAGCTCCGGACCAGCTTGTGCTCAGGCAGAGCGCCAGATGTCTTCATGGGGATCACAAATGGATCTCGCGGAGGATTCCGGGACGGCTGAGACCTTTTCCCGGCCCTTCACCGCGGGACCCAGGCGCTCGTTTCCGGCGTCGGAGGAGCTGGACGTGGTGAGCGTAGAGGCAGCGGAGGCTGACGCCGAGGCACCTCATTCCCCCGCTGCCGCCAAAGAACTGCTGGAGGTCCTCACCCGAGCCGCTGACAGGTTTCATATCAGCTGGCCGGCGGGTACTGTTCCGGTAAGCTGCAAGAGCGTTTTTTGCCTTCCCGCAGAGTTCCACCGTGCCGGTGCCTTCCGTTCTTCCCAGACGTCCACACTGAGGTGTCGGCGTCCTGGGGTAGGCCGGTGTCCTCCCGCGTGTACAACCCGCATACGGCATTGTAATCGCCTCTAGCTGAGGCTAGGCGACATGGCTACGTGAGCATGCCGGCCACGGAGGGGGCCCTGACGGGCCATGTTAGGATGCCCCTCTTTCCCCGGGAACGCTCTTCGGATGTGCCATTGGGGCCGTTGCGGATAAACTCCACGCGGAGAGGTGGCAGGCAGAGGCGCTCGATTCCTTCCTTCCCCGACGACGCCACGTCCGCGGGGCTGCTCAAGGGCGGCCCCGGCCGTCGACGAGCTTGCACCACCTGGCGCAGCAGGAGAGCGTCGCACTGCGCGCACCCCCTCGTCCAGCTGCTCAGAGCGGACCGCGACACGGAGCTCTCCGGCAAGACGAAGGGTGGAGGTATCTGTTTCTACTTCAACAACAACTGGTGCAACGACGTAACAGTGATCCAACAACACTGTTCTCCTGCTCTGGAATCTTTTATCATCAATTGCAAACCCTTCTACTCCCCCCATGAGCTTGCTTCATTCATCCTGGTCGGTGTTCACATGCCGCCAGCGGGCAACGTGCACGAGGCACAGCGGACACTCGCCAACCAGATACGGCGTGTGGAGCGGACCAACCCGGACTCTTTGGTTATTGTCCTCGGTGACTTTAACAAAGGAAACCTCAGCCATGAACTTCCGAAGTTCAAACAATTTCAATCAATTAAATGCGCGACCAGAGAGGAGAACGCGCTGGACCACTGCTACACTACAGCAAGCAGGGCTTATCACGCCGTCCCTCGTGCTGCGCTGGGACACTCCGACCACGTCATGGTCCACCTGATTCCTGCGTACAGGCAGAAACTTAAGCTCTGTAAACCTGTGGTGAGGGAATCCAAGAAGTGGACCAGCGAGGCGCTAGAGGATCTTCGGGCGTGTTTTGACTGCACAGACTGGGATGTTTTCAGGACTGCTTCTGACAATCTGGATGAGTTCACAGAGGCTGTAACTTCCTACATTGGCTTCTGTGAGGACAGCTGTGTACCATCATGCACCAGGGTGAGTTATAACAACGACAAACCCTGGTTCACAGCGGAACTCAGGAAACTACGTCTGCAGAAGGATCAGGCATTTAGGAGTGGGGACAAAGACCTGTACACAGAGTCTAAATCCAGGTTTAGTAAGGCGGTGAGAGACGCTAAACGACTGTACTCTGAGAGACTCCAACATCAGTTCTCAGCTAACGACGCTGCTTCGGTTTGGAGAGGCTTTAAACACCTCACAAACTACAAGCCGAAAACCCCCCACTCCATGAATGACCTCCGCCTGGCAGATGAGCTGAACGAGTTCTACTGCAGATTTGAAAGACAATGTCCTGACTCCATCCCCCACAACTCCACCACCTCCCCCGACCCATCAGGTGCTCCCACCTCTGGACTACTCTCCCCTCCCCCACTGCCGTCAAGCTAAAGGAGAGTTAAAGCCCTGTTATTATTGGACATGGCTACAATCCGAAGCCGAAGGTGTTTTGGGTGCTCGCTCCTTTAGCTTGACGCACGCTCCTGATCTTGAATCTAGAATCGATTGCTCTTCCTTAGTGTCCCGGATGTTGGTGTCTCAATGTCTCAAGGTTTTGGGGTTGAATATTGTAACCTCCATTTGTTTTGCGGCTGAATATTTCAACAGTTTTTTTTGGGGTTGAATTTTTTTGCGGTGTTTTAATGTTGAAAAACATTCAGGTACATAATTTCAATGCATAAATATTCAGTGCTAGAAATTCAATCACCTTTTTATTTCAACCCCCGATGGCACAGATTTACTTCCATACAGGACAATCAATAATTAACATAATAATTACTTTTGGACAAATTATCCAGAAGCTCATTAGTGAATGAGGTGAGGGACACAGGGAACTGTATATTATGTATCTTTTCCACTGCAAAATATATTTATTGTCTGTGGAATTAAATGAGTCTACTGCTCATGACAGGTTACTAAATGCTCTAAGGGATGGTGGAACTTCCAGGGGTTATCAAGCAGGTTGTAACACTCATTTTGCTCTTGAATGGAGTTGGAAAAGGGGACATATAGCAAGGAGCAAGAATGAACAGTTTAAAACCACAATTAAGTCTGGACATACAGCCGAACACTGCAGGGAAATAATCTACTGTAAATATTTAAACCGGATCAAATGTGCACATGATAGCAAAAACATACTGCAATATGACAAAGTATATAATAGGGCTCTTAATTGTTCACTGTCCCACATCCATTCAAATTCAGAAGCATAGATCGGAAATGTCCTGGTTTGCAAGAAATGGCGGGTATACAAGAAGATGCTTACTTTTAAGAAGCTGGTCAGGCACTAGGTTAGGCGTTGTCAAGTAATTGCTGGGAAAGATGGCACATTGTTGCCACTTCCATATTAATGAAGAAGTGGGTCTTGCTTTAGATTTTTTTTAATGCTACCCCTCTAAAACCTTGCAGCTTTTAAAATGTAGTGGGGGGAAAAATGATCAACGTGTACCAAACCTCACATGGTTCTTAACAGTTCAGTTTAGTCCTTACAAAGTTCAGGTTGCATTGGAACAGGGCTTCAAGTGCCTCATAAACAATGCTAGCCTGTTCAACTCATTAGTTGTAGCCCTATATTTGCTGCCATCTAGTGGCTAGGTAATACCAATATTAATGCATGATATTTGTCACGGTTTGGGTCTGCTCTGTCTTATTTTGTGGTTTTCATGTCTCTGGTGTTCCTGGGTAACTTCACTTCCTGCCTTGTCCTGTCTTCCCTTGTGATTGTCTGCCGTGCTTGATCGTTTCCACCTGTGTTCAATCACCTGCACCTCCCTTGTGTATTTAAGCCCTGTGAGTTCCTTGTCTGGTGTGGCGTCATTACATGTCAGCGTTCATGTGTCAAGTAAGTCAAGTCAAGTCTGTTTCGTGTTTTCAAGTCTTCAAGTCCAGGTCCCTGTTTTGTTTGTTGGTTTTGTTTTCTCCTCCTTCCTCCCCTTTTTGGTGGGAGTGATTTTGATTTTGAGTTTTGACTATTAAAGCCCTTTTATTTTTCATCAACTCTGCGTTTGAGTCCTCCCTCCTTCCCCTCGACCGCGTCCACCTTGACAGAATGACGCCACCACCTAAGGACTCAGCAGGGTTTGACCCAAGAAACCCGTTTTTGGGAACTCGTCTGGCGTTTGGGGACCCACACGGCACGCAGCTGGCTGCCCGGCGCAACGCCAACCCCGGCTCGAAAGCAGGCTCCAGGCAGCGCCCCGGTCACCGCCCTCGCCGCTCTCCAGACCCAAGTTGGACCTCGCCGATGGAGGCCAGCGTCCAGCCCCCAGTCCTCAGCGCACGCTGGAAACAGGTGCTGGAGCTGGCCGCCCGCCTACAGACCAGGTACGACCCCCACGCCCTGGACCTCCGCATTCGGCGGCAGCGACGGCGCCAACCACGCCCGTCTCCGCCCGAACCGGCTCCAAGACCCACGCCCCCAGCTCCAAGACCCACGCCCCCAGCTCCAAGACCCACGCCCCCAGCTCCAAGACCCACGCCCCCAGCTCCAAGACCCACGCCCCCAGCTCCAAGACCCACGCCCGTTCCGGCCCCCAGACTCCAGTCTCCGCCCGTTCCGGCCCCCAGACTCCAGTCTCCGCCCGTTCCGGCCCCCAGACTCCAGTCTCCGCCCGTTCCGGCCCCCAGACTCCAGTCTCCGCCCGTTCCGGCCCCCAGACTCCAGTCTCCGCCCGTTCCGGCCCCCAGACTCCAGTCTCCGCCCGTTCCGGCCCCCAGACTCCAGTCTCCGCCCGTTCCGGCCCCCAGACTCCAGTCTCCGCCCGTTCCGGCCCCCAGACTCCAGTCTCCGCCCGTTCCGGCCCCCAGACTCCAGTCTCCGCCCGTTCCGGCCCCCAGACTCCAGTCTCCGCCCGTTCCGGCCCCCAGACTCCAGTCTCCGCCCGTTCCGGCCCCAAGACTCCAGTCTCCGCCCGTTCCGGCCCCAAGACTCCAGTCTCCGCCCGTTCCGGCCCCAAGACTCCAGTCTCCGCCCGTTCCGGCCCCAAGACTCCAGTCTCCAGCCCCGTCCCCACGGCCCCCGACCATGACCCCTCCAGCCCCGTCCCCACGGCCCCCGACCATGACCCCTCCAGCCCCGTCCCCACGGCCCCCGACCATGACCCCTCCAGCCCCGTCCCCACGGCCCCCGACCATGACCCCTCCAGCCCCGTCCCCACGGCCCCCGACCATGACCCCTCCCTCCCCGTCCCCACGGCCCCCGACCATGACCCCTCCCTCCCCGTCCCCACGGCCCCCGACCATGACCCCTCCCTCCCACCCTCTTGGGACCGCCTGGAAGTCGGTCCTTGAAGGGGGGGTGGGGTCAGGGGTTGGGTCGGCGCCCCCGGCCACGCCGACGCCGGAGCCGCACAGCTCTGCGCCCCACGCCACGACGACGCCGGAGCCGCACAGCTCTGCGCCCCACGCCACGACGACGCCGGAGCCGCACAGCTCTGCGCCCCACGCCACGAGGACGCCGGAGCCGCACAGCTCTGCGCCCCACGCCACGACGACGCCGGAGCCGCACAGCTCTGCGCCCCACGCCACGACGACGCCGGAGCCGCACAGCTCTGCTCCCCACGCCACGACGAGGCCGGAGCCGCACAGCTCGGCGCCCCACGCCACGACGACGCCGGAGT
The DNA here is from genome assembly GCF_949316345.1 of Pungitius pungitius. Lineage (NCBI taxonomy): Eukaryota > Metazoa > Chordata > Actinopteri > Perciformes > Gasterosteidae > Pungitius > Pungitius pungitius. The sequence goes on along the minus strand of NC_084917.1, from coordinate 16,383,187 downwards.
CGCACAGCTCGGCGCCCCCCGAGACCCTGAGGCCCGGCCGCCGACCCGGCAGACCCCCCGAGACCCTGAGGCCCGGCCGCCGACCCGGCAGACCCCCCGAGACCCTGAGGCCCGGCCGCCGACCCGGCAGACCCCCAGAGCACCCCACGCCCGGCCGCCGCCCCGGCAGGCCGCCGGACCATAGCTGTCGGGTCCCCACCCTCCCGCCCCTTGTCTGATTTTCATGGTTCTGCCCCCCTTTAGGACCGTCTGGAATTCGGTCCTTGAGGGGGGGGTTCTGTCACGGTTTGGGTCTGCTCTGTCTTATTTTGTGGTTTTCATGTCTCTGGTGTTCCTGGGTAACTTCACTTCCTGCCTTGTCCTGTCTTCCCTTGTGATTGTCTGCCGTGCTTGATCGTTTCCACCTGTGTTCAATCACCTGCACCTCCCTTGTGTATTTAAGCCCTGTGAGTTCCTTGTCTGGTGTGGCGTCATTACATGTCAGCGTTCATGTGTCAAGTAAGTCAAGTCAAGTCTGTTTCGTGTTTTCAAGTCTTCAAGTCCAGGTCCCTGTTTTGTTTGTTGGTTTTGTTTTCTCCTCCTTCCTCCCCTTTTTGGTGGGAGTGATTTTGATTTTGAGTTTTGACTATTAAAGCCCTTTTATTTTTCATCAACTCTGCGTTTGAGTCCTCCCTCCTTCCCCTCGACCGCGTCCTCCTTGACAATATTCTTCAGCAAAATCAACACAATGCAGAAACAAGCATAACATAATGCATCATTTTCACGATTATGAAATTAAATGGGATAGAAAAAAGAATATAGGAAAATTGCTGTCAACAATCACGAGAAATATTTTATGCCTGAGTTGCGTGCAGGGCAAGGGTCAAAGGACTGCTGACAACACGGACAAAGGGTACAGCAGGCTTTTAAACTAGGCTATCATTACTGATGATGTGGTCACATGATTTACACATTGCTCGTTATAGTGGTCAGTCTCATAAAGCTTGTTAGATTTCCTTCAGCATGGAACTCTGACATATGTAATTTACACCTGGCGGACATTTGATTATAGTATGAGTTGGACTACCTCCAGGTGAGTTCTGGTCAATCCAAAATCAATCAAATTATTGCAATATGTTTGCAATTACTATCTCTAAGTGGATTCTCGAGACACATTAGTATAGGTGTGAATATAATCAGATCAGATCATATTTGGGTAGTATCAATAATAACATTCTTGAATAATTCATTAAACATTTAAAAAAAAAAGAACACATCTGATCTTTGATATACTTAATATTCAATAAAATGACCCATTATCTATTGCTATTGTTACAAAAATAGAGATTTGATTGGAATTGAATGGTTTGCGCAAACATAAAAAATTCCTCAGAATACTTGTTAAATATTTGGAGGACTTGGTCTGAAGCCTTTCTTTGTTAGGGCTGCATCTGACAATCTTCTTTAATTAGCCAAGTGTGCAGAAGTATATAAAGGTCACTTTTTGATGGATACCACAGATTACGAGAAACTCAAAATACAGTTCTTTGAGATGTGGAGGGAGGCTTTACTAGTTGGCTTTTTAGGCCTCCTTTAAGTGTGGCCATTTGGGATAGGTACAAACACTTTTTTCTGTTAGCAGCTGCTCACAACTTTTTGTGAACAGATTAGTTCAAAGCATATTTAGACTGTAGCTGTCATGTCTTATGCCTTATTGATTGTGGCTCTGTATGTCGCCTTTTGTCGCTCGTCTCCTGTCTGTCTCTTACCGTTTTCGCCCCGACTATGTTAAAGCGTCTTTGAGACTAGCGCTATATAAATCCAATTTATTATTATTATTATTATCACCAATTCCTGTGAATAATGACAGCTATTTCTAAAAATTAACCTCCAAACTGTTATAACCAATTTCTTCTGAGAGCAGCCATGATAATAATTACAATGAAAGTGTAAAAGCAGAGTTGAAAGGAAACAAGTGAACGCGTGTTGTGGGTAAAAAACAGTCAGTGCAGCAACTGGAGGTAAGACCTGGTCTCTGTACTGAGTCACTGTGGTATTATTCAGTGTCCAGCTCTTTGTTCTCTAAGAGAGGACTTTCTCGGGCCGGCAGGAGGTCGTAGTGGCAGGGAATGTTTTTTGGGAGATCGTACACATCTTCACCGAACTGCTCGTCACCATTGCTGTTTTCTGTCGGCTGGATGTTACTTACAGGCTCTGAAATCGAAGACAGGCAGTTGACTGTAGCAGGAATAATGAAGTCAGAGACTTGGACCCCGCCTCCAACACTGTAATCCAGTTCTCTTTAAACTTCCATTATAACCAGATAAAGAATGCATTTGCAACAATCTGTAAATTAATTCTAATTAAACAAAACTAAAACGATGTAAATATAAACTACTCACCAACTTCATAGATATTGCGGTTAGTCGTGGGGCTGCTGTTGCTGATCTCAGCATATGGGGAATCCTGTCTGACCGGTGTCTTCATTTCCACATAGCCACACTCCAAATTATTGGCTGTAAGATGGGGAGGGTCCTTTATTGTCGCATATGGGTTTTCAGAGCTGTTGATGGAGCAGGAGCTTGCATAATAGAGTGTGCCCTTCAGATCTGGATGACATAGGCAGAAGAGCCAGGTGAATTCCAGCAATTCAGGATTTATTTGTGTTAAAGTTTTTCTATTAGGGTCCTCGCTACGACTAGTCGTAGAGGAATCTATTGTATTTCAAGGAATTATTATTATTATTAGGGTCCTCGCTACGACTAGTCGTAGAGGAACCTTTTGTATTTCAAGGAATTATTAGGGTCCTCTCTACGACTAGTCGTAAAGGAACCTATTGTATTTCAAGGAATTATTATTATTATTAGGGTCCTCGCTACGACTAGGCATGGATATCCAGACTGAAGAATTTGATAATTTTTGGGTCTCGCGTTTGGGTATAAAGAAATGTCTCTATAGCGCCCTCTAGAAATTTCAAAAAGACCACACTAGGCAAGTTTCCCCCCCCCCTTATTTTGTAGTTTTCATGTCTCTTGTGTTCCTGGGTAACTTCACTTCCTGCCTTGTCCTGTGAGTGCCTGATTGTTTCCACCTGTGTCCAATCACCTGCACCTCCCTAGGTATTTAAGCCCTGTGTGCCTGTTGTCCCCTGTCGCGTCATTGTCTATGTTGTGTTCAGTCTCAACCGTTGTTGGAGCACGTCTCGGTTTTGAATAAAGAGCACCTGTTTGAGAAGCCTGCGTTTGGGTCCTGCCTCCTTCAGCCTGCACCAGCACCGCTTTGTGACAACTAAAGTATTGAATGTTTCCTTTTAAATCTACCCTGAAAATGACAAAATGTAGTCTGGTGATAGAGATATTGAAGGAAAATGGCTCATGTATGGTATTTTGAGAGGCTTTAATTTTTAATGGTACATCAGAAGCTCCTGGTTATATATGTTGGCATAAAAGGCCTAAGACCATGATAATTTCAAAAATAAAGTTTTCCTGGCGCTGCTCCACGCGGTTAACAACCACTGACTTTCGGCCGCATTTGTAACCGTTCGGCCAGTGCCCCGACGTGCAAGGAGTAACAAGGACCCGTCCAACGCTGCTTGCAGCTTTAATTTCTATTGTGGTAGAAATGTACATTTGTTGTCAGACCTGGGCATATCCTAAACTAGATCATTGAGTTTAACCTTTAAAATGTTGACAAGTCTAAACTATTTATTTTTTAAATACACCGTGTCGATTTTACTTTTTATAATCACTGATTGTTTCATTAGATTTTCGTCTCTCTCTGCCCTTTAAGCAGCTCGTTAATGATCGCAGGTGTGCTGTTACCGTGGCAATTCCAACACACTGCACTCGCTCTGTCTGTGCCTCACAGCTGTTTTGTATTAGCTGATTACTGTAGTCTGAAAGGACCTGATCTTACAGAGGACACTTCGAAACCAGACAGGTAGGTGTACTCCCTCAATGCATGCAACATGAAATGTTTGGGAGTTTTATTTTAAATGTGTTTCTTTTGTTTTAAACATACATTGGGGACTAGTGATGGCAAAGTGAAACTTTCCAGCCAATTGTATCCGAAAAAGGTTCATTCATTCAATGCATTGCAAACTCAAATCAGAAGGATCTAGGCTAACTTGGCAAGACAGCGTTAAAACATATAAGAAGGCTCTCCGTAACGCAAGAGCATCTTATTACTGATCATTAATGGAGAAAAATAAAAACAACTCCAGGTTTCACTTCAGCACTGTAGCCAGACTGACAGAGTCACAGCACTGTCGAGCCGTGTATTCCTGTGGACCTGAGTAGTAACGACTTTATGAACTTCTTCAATAATAAGATTCTGACTATCAAAGAGAAAATGTATGGTCTACTGCCCCCATCCGGAGCCGACCCGTCCTCGGATGTAGGAACCTTGGACGCAGCCGTGGGCCCTGATACCTACCTGAATGGTTTCTCTTCCATCAACCTTGATCAACTGACTTCTACAATTTTGAAATCCAACTCTTCCACTTGTCTCCTGGATCCGATTCCAACTAAGCTGCTTAAGGAAGTTTTTCCGTTAAGTAGCACATCCCTACTGAATATTATGAATCTGTCTTTGTTGACAGGACATGGAATTGCTCTGGTATCCAACAGCACCGTCAGAAAGAAAGTTCTCTTCGACCAGGATATGTCCTTCAACTCTCATATAAAGAAGACTTCAAGGACTGGCTTTTTTCATCTACGTAATATATCGAAAATCAGGAACTTCCTGTCTCAAAGTGATGCAGAAAAACTAGTTCATGCATTTGTTACTTCTAGACTGGATTACTGTAATTCTTTGTTATCAGGCTGCTCTTGTAAATCGCTTAAACCTCTCCAGTTGATTCAGAATGCTGCAGCACGTGTATTAACAAGAAGTAAGAAATGGGATCATATAACTCCTGTATTAACTTCTCTGCACTGGCTTCTTGTTAAATCAAGAATAGAATTTAAGGTACTTCTCACCTACAAGGCACTTGCTGGTGAGGCACCGTCTTATCTTAAAGAGCTTGTTACACCGTATTGCCCTACAAGGCATCTGCGCTCCGTAGATGCTGGGCTACTTGTGGTTCCTAGAGTTTTAAAAAGTAGGATGGGGGCCAGAGCCTTCAGTTATCAAGCTCCTCTTTTATGGAACCAGCTTCCACTTTCAGTCCAGGGGGCAGACTCGGTCAGTTCATTTAAGATAAAGCTTAAAACGTTCCTCTTTGATATTGCTTATGGTTAGAGCTGGCTCAGGTTAGCCTGGACCAGCCCTTAGTTAAGCTGCTCTAGGCTTAGACTGCCGGGGGACTTCTTAGGACACACCGAGCCCCTCTCTCACTCTCACTCTCTCCTTCCACAATCTTCCATGTTTTATTAATATATACCCTTCTGAGGCAAATTAGTAATTTGCGATTTTGGGCTATACAAAATAAAATTGAATTGAAATTGAATTGCTGAAATGACAACTGGCCGCAATAGAGAGAACAGTTTTAAAGTTTGACAGTACAGATGCAATTGGTTTATGGAAACGGTTCCCATGGCTGGTTGGCTAGTTCTAAAGGAACCTGCCCCCAATCAGTTGACAGCGTAACCACAGGGGGAGGCAGGCTGCAACCTGCCAAAGAACATGGACTTGTTCAGCTTGTCTTTCTGACTGAATTTTAACCTAAGCTTCATTTAAATTGATTTGAAATGTAAGAATATAATTAATTACATTTTATTGTAGTGAATGTCTCACCCAGTTCATTGACGCAGTCGTCTTGTTTCCAGTATCTAGGCAGTGTGCTGTTGTACTCATCGAGAGGAGCCCTGTTTCTCTGATTTATGTGGTTCAAGTTCACAGAAAGTTGGTTGCTCTTGGCCTAAAAAGGGAAAAGCATCAGTTAGAAATGATGTGAGTAGTGGCGGGAGCGCATGAAACAGAGTGGGACTCAATCAAATAAAAAAAAGTGTTTAAACTATCATACCACTGTATATGGTAGGTCCTGTCATCGGTGTGTGAATGGGTGAAGGATGTCATGCAGTGTTAAAGCGCTTTGAGTTGTCAGAAGACTAGAAAAGCGCTATACAAGTCCTTTTACCTTTCTTTAAGACATCCAAGACATGCTACAAAAAATGTATTAGTGTCTGTAAACAACATATTCCTAACAACATATTTTTACTAGGGCTGTCAAAAATAGCGCGTTAACGGCGTTAATTAGCTGTTTGTTGTTAATTACGTCAATTTTTTTGACGCATTTCACGCATGCGCAGTGTGACAAATTATTCAGGTCCGGAAAGAACCTCTTCTTCTAGGGAATGCACTTCATCCTATACAACACATTACTGCCACCTGCAGGCATATGTCAGGCCGTCAGGTTCAGCAAGTTGTTTGCGCCAGAGACCCGCTCCCCCCCCCCCCCCCCCGTTCTCGCGCAGCAGAACAGAGAAGAAGAAAAGCTCCGCCCAGCAGAGCAAGAGCAGCGCTGTTCTGAAACATGCGGAGGAAGAGAAACCAATGCGATCTAAATCCTCCCAGGTATGGGAATATTTCACACTGAAATGGGGGTGGTAGCGGATTTCTTTGCAGCGCCAGTCGTTCTAATCGCCGCGCTCGACTTCAAGGTGTAACCTTTATTATTGTTTGGTCTGAAACGGCGCACCCAGTGACGGGTGGTGCAGCAATATTGTTGTTCGGGTGGAAATCGGGAGAAAGGTCGGTCCGGGAGATTTTCGGGGGGGGCTTTGAAACATCGGGAGGGTTGACATGTCTGGTCATGTCTGGTCATCGCAGGAGCACAAACTCACAGCAGAGTGGGATAAACTGCAGAGGCTCGAGACCCTTCTAGAGCCATGCAGGGAAATCAGTCTGTAACTTATCAAATAACATTGATTTGATTATTTTCTGGAATGAATTAAAAAATCAAATATCAATAACATATATTTATGTAAAAAATAATAATTATGATAATAATAATGATAATTATGTATCTGTGTCCTGTTATTTATCTTTAGTATGCATTTCAGAAAGAAAAAATGGTTAGGATTCAGGTGTGATTAATCATGATTAATCCACTGAAAATTCTGATTAATTTGATTAAAATTTTTAATCATTTGACACCCCTAATTTTTACTTTAAATCTCTTCACAATATAAATATTCACTTGTAAGCCCATGGCCCAACAAGCTACATTGCGTAACCGTCCACTCGTTGGGGGTTCTGTATACAGCAGAAAATATGTAAAATATATGTTCTCCTTTTATGAACCCTGACAATGTATTGGCCTCTTGACTCGTTAGTGCAACTCTGCAAGTGTCAATCCCACTCGACTGTCGTGGCATCTTTTTCTCCAACGTGCGCTCACTTAGCACGAACTTCAGCTGCTGGTAAGGAGAGACTTTTCTACATCCTCCGTTTTGTACTTCAGAGACACTGCTGGAGGGCTTCAAGCTGTTCTCCACATCTGGAATATTTTATCATTAACTGTAAACCGTTTAACTCCCTCAGTGAGTTGCCTTCCTTCATCCTGGTCGGTGTTTACATGCAACGTGCAAGAGGCACAGCGGACACTCGACCAGCTACGGTGGGTGGAACGGACCAACCCGAACTCCTTGGTTTGATCTTTGGGGACTTTAACAAAGGAAATCTCCACGAACTTCCTAAGTACAAACAGTTTATTAAATGCCCAACCAGAGAGGAGAATATGCTGGATCACTGTTACACCACACCAGCCCAATACCCACTTAAAAAAAACAAATTATGGGGAAGGGTATTCATTTCGACCCCCCCAATGTCTAAACCATGGTTACGCCCTTGCTGCGACGCAACCTTTGCAGTTCACTCTACCTCCTGGGCTGCCTAATTTGGCTACGACAGTTTTCAGTCGTGGCTTATTCCTATTTTCCGAAATGTCAATTCTGCGTCAATTTTAAATTTGAAAATCTTGCACCGGCAGTTTTACAATTAGCTCATCTAATATCACCTGTCACAGATATTTTCATCTTTCACATTTGCAAATGCACAGGTGTCAGCTACCTCACACAGGCTTCAAATGTATGTACTTTCCAGCATATTGCACAAAGTGTTGTTCTGTTTCAGGTCATCTCCCGATTCGCAAATCACAAAAGATTGAGATAAATGGCTCAATCCTTTTCTGTATGGGAGATTCCCAAGGGTTTTCTTTCTTCAAGCTGCTGTTTGGCAGAAAACCACATGGTGCTGGACCTGCTTAGAGAAAAAAGGGAGGGTCCGAGCTCCAGCAAGAAAGAACACCCTAACCCTGTGTATGATATCACATGACAATTTCCTATAGCCACAAGAACCACTATACAACAAAAAGCTCTCCATCTTGATGTAACTGACTGCAGCTAGTGGCCGTTTTGTTTCCGGTCTCGGAAGTAAACAAACGTATGTACATATATTCTTATAATACTCTTCCATACCTTTTCATTGGGACCATTGTTAATATGTGGAGAGCCGACGCATTGGGTGAGAGTATGGTAGCTGGGGTTGGAAAAGTAGTTGCTTGGGTGGGCCTCACATGCTGGTGGGTGAGCATCTGAAATATTAGATGATGACAAGAACCAACACTATATAGTTCATCACTGCTTTCAGAGCATGAAACACAGTATAAAAGCCTCTCTGTAATCTGAGACTGTATAAAATAAGTGATAAGTGAATGACAGTCTTTGTTCCGTAGTCCTTTGCAAATAATGTTAACTGTTTTAAAGAACATTCAAGGAAAAAATGATTTTACAAAGAACAACTGATGGCCCAATACCAGGAAAGAGCAACCTCACATGGGATAGTAAATGTTCTTGAGCATGTAGCAGTTTGAAGCCGGTCAACCCTTTAGTGTACCTGCAATGGTGTAATCAGCTGTGACCGTCAATGCAGAGGTGTAGGTCACAGCTGCCAAGGAAGGCTCTTTGCCATTTTGGTTCTTCCTGTAGATAACGAAAAGGAGGAGGAGAAATAAAACAAGTAGCACCAGAACAATGATCCCGGCGATGGTTCCAATCTGGTAGGTGTCCACATGCATAGCTGCACTGGTCAAACTGTTGAGGCTGCCCACCACTACACCAGCTGTAGACAGAAGGATAAGGAAATGTAGAACACAAATTAGTTTGTTCAAATGAGTGTAGCCATTACTGTAACCATTTTTCAAAACAAGTTTGAGAACAGGCCGAACAACAGGATTGAAAATAAATGTATCCTCACCTTGGTCACAGCGAGCTCCCTTCCAACCTGGATTGCAATAACATGTACCGGTCATGTGATCACAAGTGGAGTTATTTAGACAGTCACACACTTGACGGCAGCCATAACCATACGACCCAGGAGGACACCCTGGAAATTAAAAAAATGGTAAGAATTAAAATGAACTTTAGTAGACTATTTTACAGTATATGTAAAGCATAATAATACATAATACTTTGTTCACAGTGTCTTCCCATGAAGCCGGTGCGACAGATGCACTGTCCAGAGATGTGTTCACAGTTGGCCCCATTTCTACACTGGCACGTCAGAGAACAGTCTTTCCCATAGAAACCTAATGGACAACCTGTAAGGGCGCAATCATACATCATATGAGATTATTTTGTAAATAAAGTATTATAAAAGTAACAGTCAATTCTGAGGGAAAGAAATGTGTGCCTGAGCAAGACACCAAACCCCTAATTGCTCCACAGGCAAAAATGCAATGTAAGTCGCTTTGGATAAATCTGCGTCCTCCGATTGGCCCGCACAAGGCCGCGGGTACAAATTGAAAGTGTTGTCCTGCTGCCAAAGCATGAATACACTCCATGAAACACAAAGGCACCTGAGACTGAGCGCCTGTATGTAAGTTGGTGTCTAACCAAGACACAACAGGTCAGTCGTAAGAACGGCTGCTGCTTGAAGCAGCGCTGGAAGTGGCGGTCATCCAGACGCACTTTCTGGAGGAGTCAGTAAAGTTCAAGCTGTGTGTGGCAACGGATGATGTCATGAACCCGAACACAAAACTGTTTGCGGTCCCAATTTTGCGTAATTCCCACAACAAATAAAAAGCAGAAATAGTGGTTATTTATTTCCATGGTAGATAGGGGAAATTATTGTCTCTACGGAGACAAGTAACAGTGGTCAGCACCCAGGCGTGCATAGCAGAACACGAATGAAGCGAAATAATTACTAGTCGGGCGAGAAAAGCGTGGCAAAAATTCGCTTGGCTTTTGGTGTGAACGCAGCATAACGGTCTCTAACAAAGCATTGAAGCCGTCATATGAAAATCGAAGATCCAACGCTCGTTAGAAAGCAGGTGGATCTTTTATAAGAAAAATGGGTTACAGATGCAGAAGAAGTCCGTCATCTCACTGACTGGCAACTCTAAATCTGACTTGAAAGCCAGACGTTTGGCACAATGCAAGAAACCTTCCACCATAGCGGAGGAGCTGGTTCTGCCTGCCGCTGTGGATATGTGCGTGAGACAATCATGTGTTGTCGTGAAGAATTTGAAATGTATTTTTTATTTTATTTAGTCGTTGAATACAAATCAAATCTATAATGAGTAAAACACAATAAACCTCAATTAGTTATTCCAAGACAGTGTTAATATTTGAACAGGCCCTAGGCCACTTTGTACTTAAAAAGTTGGGCCCGAGGTCAAAATGGTTAAAAAACCCTGAGCTAAATGACGATCATACAGAAGTAATTTACTCTATGTAATTGAGTATCTGTCACTGACGTTGTGTGCAGTGGAGACCGGTCCATCCTGGGGTGCACTTGCATTCTCCATCATAAGCGCTGCAGTAGGCTCCGTTGTGGCAGTTACATGTGTGGATGCAGTTGGGTCCCCACTGAACAGGAGGACAGGCTATAGGCACATAGAGAGCAAATTGTAAGTGAACAAACTTCATATCAATTACATTACTTATTTTCACCTCAGAATTGTAAAAATAAACTTTACTACTACTTTAAAGGAGCTTTTGCACGATAATCAAATTGTTCGAGTTTCACCTGTATATACAAACAAATGTCATTGTACATATTTGATATCTGTCAATAATAGGAATAGATACCAAAAACAATCCAGTAACTTCCTAGATAATATTTGAGATGTATCTTGGTGATCCTGAAAAAGTAAGATTATCCATGATTTTTTCCTCGCCCTGCGAGGTCATTTTTTCACAACATTATGAAACACCGATACATCTCAAATATTATCTAGGAAGTTATTGGATTGTTTATGGTATCTATTCCTATTATTGACAGATATCAAATATGTACAATGACATTTGTTTGTATATACAGGTGAAACTCGAACAATTTGAATATCGTGCAAAAGCTCATTACTTTCAGTAATTCAGCTTAAAAGGTGATACTAATATATAGAATCATTACATGCCAAGTGAGATAGCCTTTATTTGATATAATTTTGATGATTATGGCTATATAATATATAAATATATATATTGTGACAAGCACTCGGAGGACTCATCAGCGTCGTCCTGGAAACACACAGGGAACACCTGCACGCCCTCGTCACCGGTTGATCAGCCCCGGCTGCAGTTCATCAAAGAACAGCCACATAAGCTGCATGGGTTTGACCAGAGGGGGTGAAAACTCTCCAGGAGACAGAACGCTAACGCCTGTTCTCTACCTTTTCCCCCAGAAAGCAGCAGGTGACCGATCAGCCTCTCGGGAGTACAACCCCTACTCACGGCAGCACCAAGAGAAAGCACGCACTTCAGAAGAGCACCCATCCCAAGCCTTCACTGGGTTTCGCTATCACTTTGTAAATAAACCACCCGTGTGTGTGTGTGTGTGTGTGTGTGTGTTTGTGTTACAAAAACAAGGAAGCCCCTCTAGTTAGGGGAAACTGTTGTATTCAAACAGAAAAATATATCCCAATCAAAACACAAAAGGTACAGCTCTACAAAAGAATCACAGTATTTTAACACTGGAAATCACAGGGACCGTCTTTTTTAGTAAAGTCTCAGGGTAGGGGTCCGGGAAGAGAGAATGTTAAGGTGTGTGTGTGTACTAATATATTGAATTACTGTATACATAACATCCTGCCACAATGTAACGCTAAATTTAGCCTGAGGGAAGAATGCTCAATTTCTTCTTAAGTTTTTGTCTCCTGTCAGGTTGTCCATGAGCAAAGGATGCCTGACAGCCCTGGGAGGTCATTATTTCACAACATTATGAAACACCACAGCTATCATTTCATTGAGTGAACACACGCTGGGAGCAGTCGCTGCCGATCCACCCTGGATAACACTGACAGGAGCCATCGATGGGGCTACAAGTGCCGTTGTTGGTGCAGCTGCAGCTCCAAGCACAGTTCTTCCCAAATTGACCCCTTGGACACACTAAACACAGGAAAAATCATGGATGTTCTTACTTTCATATCACCAAGATACATCTCAAATATTATCTAGGAAGTTACTGGATTGTTTTTGGTATCTATTCCTATTATTGACAGATATCAAATATGAACAATGACATTTGTTTGTATACAGGTGAAACTCGAAAAATTAGAATATCGTGCAAAAGCTTATTACTTTCAGTAATTCAACTTAAAAGGTGAAACTAATATATAGAATCATTATGTAAAGTGAGATATTTCAAGCATTTATTTATAATTTTGATGATTATGGCTATATATATATATACATATATATACATATATATATATATATATATATACATACATACATATATTATATAATGTTGTATTCTGAATAGAAACCTCCACATCATTGCATTCTGGTTTTATTCTCAATTTGTACAGTGTCCCAACTTTTTTAGATGTCGGGTTTGTATGTATTGTATAAGGTGAAACTCGAAAAATTAGAATATAGTAATTGAAATTAAAAGGTGAAACTGATATATTAGTATGTATACACAATATATATATTTTATATATTGTGTATACATACTTATTGTGTGATATATTAGTATGTGTATTGTGTATACATACTAATATATTGTGTGATATATTAGTAATATATATATATATATATATATATATATATATATATATTTTAGGGCTGTCAAAAATAGTGCGTTAACGACGTTAATTAGTTGTTTGTTGTTGTTAATTACGTCAATTTTTAAAACACATTTCACGCATGCGCAGTGTGACAAATTATTCAGGTCAGGAAAGTACCTCTTCCTCTAGGGAATGCACTTCATCTCATACAACACATTACTGCCACCTGCAGGCATATGTCAGGCTGTCAGGTTCAGCAAGTCCTTTGCGCCAGTCCACGCTGAATGTTTGCAGGCCATTAACAAAATCAACCTCAGATAATTTGACCAACACAATAGCAAAATGTTCCAACTAGGGCTGTCAAAAATAGCGCGTCAACGGCGTTAATTAGCTGTTTGTTGTTAATTACGTCAATTTTTTGGACGCATTTCACGCATGCGCAGTGTGACAAATTATTCAGGTCAGGAAAGTACCTCTTCCTCTAGGGAATGCACTTCATCTCATACAACACATTACTGCCACCTGCAGGCATATGTCAGGCCGTCAGGTTCAGCAAGTCGTTTGCGCCAGAGACCCTCGGGTGGAAATCGGGAGAAAGGTCGGTCCGGGAGATTTTCGGGAGGGGGTTTGAAACATCGGGAGGGTTGACATGTCTGGTCATGTCTGGTCATCGCAGCCCTGGACCATCAGGAGCACAAACTCGATTGAGTAGAGTGGGATAAACTGCAGAGGCTCGAGACCCTTCTAGAGCCATGCAGGGAAATCAGTCTGTAACTTATCAAATAACATTGCTTTAATTATTTTCTGGAATGAATTAAAAAATCAAATATCAATAACATGTATTTATGTAAAAAATAATAATGATGATAATAATGATAATTATGTATCTGTGTCCTGTTATTTATCTTTGGTATGCATTTCAGAAAGAAAAAATGGTTAGGATTAAGGTGTAATTGCAAATAGTGATTAATCCTGATTAATCCACTGAAAATTCTGATTAATTTGATTACAATTTTTAATCATTTGACAGCCCTAATATATATATATATATATATATATATATATATATATATAATATCATATAGCCATAATCATCAAAATGATATCAGATAAAGGCTTGAAATATCTCACTTGACATGTAATGATTCTGTATATTAGTTTCACCTTTTAAGTTGAATTACTGAAAGTAATGAGCTTTTGCACGATATTCAAATATTTCGAGTTTCTGTATACAATACATACAAACCCAAAATCTAAAAAAGTTGGTACACTGTACAAATCGAGAATAAAACCAGAATGCAATGATGTGGAGGTTTCTATTCAGAATACAACATTATATAAATACCTTTTGTAACCTACTATAGTAACAGTACTAACAGTGGGCTGCAGGGTACACTCACCCTCATTGCACAGTGCTCCTTTGAAGCCTGGCAAGCAGTCACACTGTCCTGAGACATGGTGACATGGTCCATTACTGTGGGCACACTGTGGACAGGTCTGACTGCAGCGGTGCCCAAAGTAACCTGGAGAGCAGACTGTAAGCAAACCACAAGCTAATGCAACTATTATGACACCTCTAGGTAGAAATATAGGGTTAGCCCATTGTGGGTTGTATGCATTCAGATTCAAATGTATTGTCATTGCATAGAGTACCAGGATTCTGAATTGCAATTCTGACATATAACCAGAAGTGCAAATGGAGCAGTAAAGGTACAGTGCTGTGTGCTTAATGAATAGCAGATTAATAAATACAAATAAAAACATAACAGTATTGATTACTACAGGTAGTGATGACAATATGGATGGTAAAAACAGTGGATATAAAGTGAAAGATATTTAAAGTATATCAGAAGATCACACCTAGGGGTAGAAATTATAATATGTGTGAAAATGATTAGTGCTGGAATTGTAGTTTGCGTGTTATTAGACATTCTATCAAGATAGATTAAATAATTGCAATATTAATTAAACACAATTTATAGGCATTTAAGTAATTGAATTACTGTATACATAACATCCTGCCACAATCTAACGCTAAATTTAGCCTGGGGGAAGAATGCTTAATTTCTTTTTAAGTTTTTGTCTCCTGTCAGGTTGTTCATGAGGAAAGGATGCCTGCCAGCCCTGCGAGGTCATTATTTTGATATATATACAATGTATATATAAACAATGTGATGAACTGTGATGATTCAACCTGTGATATTATTAAAGTGTATTAGTTATTAGATTAAATCAATATTATGCATGCTATGTTATGTTTACATGAAGATGCTTTAGGTCAAAGGTGTGATCATTCCATGTATTGTAATATTAAGTGAAAAGGGAGTGTCAGGTCAGTGAGGGATTTTGGATTCATGTAAAACCAGGGGAGAGAATGTCATGGAATGCCTTGTGGCAGAAAAGCATGTACGAGGACAACGAGCGAGGAGCTGCGTTTGAATGTACAGCCAATTACATATGACTGCAGCACAGGGCGCCCCGCGAGATTAGAAAAGACGAGCTGGAGACGAGGCAGGCAGAAGCCTCCTATGAAGTAATATTGATGGTCATATAAGATTGGTTGAGGTGACTTATCGATTTCTATTATAGAAACAGATAGTATATTATACTATTCATACCGTACTATTCATTTTGTAATTGTATTGCTGTTAGTTAATTTTTAAACTTGAGCCAGTTGACTCTTTTTGAATCCCAACTATCCATATAAAAATGTGTACATACAGTACGTGTATAAAAAGGTTAGTGTTTTAACATTGTGTCAAAAACTGCATTCACTCTTGAAACTTAAATTCTCAGGCGTAGACAACGTATTGGCATGTGAAAAAAGCCCATAACAAATAAACGCCATAATCTTTGAAGTAAAGACTCAGCTGTGTGCGGGGCTTACTCCTTTGACAGGTGGTGCCTCTGTATCCTGGAACACACTCACAGGTCCCTTCGTCTGGAGAACAGGATGCTCCATTTTTGCAGTTACAGGGTAGGGAGCAGTTTGGGCCCCAGCGACCCTGTGCGCACACACTTTCACAGTGGATGCCTATTAACAGACAAATACAAATATGTTTTAGGTTCCGGTCCTAACCTTAAAAACAACCTCAGCCTTCAAACCACATCTGAATCCTTGACAAGGCTTTTGGAGTATTTGTAATTTAATTGCTTTATTGGTTGAAAAATGGTACGGTCCTCATTATAGAGGAACTACAAGAACATACACACAGACATTATTACCAAAGATCAGCACCATGGAGAGCAGGAAGTATTTGTGATATATGGTTCTAATATTAAAAACAGACTATGAGAACACTGATACTGTATTAATCCTTACCAGTGCCTCTGGTGTGAATAAACTATTCTGAGAATTATTCTGCTTAAAATATAATTACATTTCATTCGCATAGTTACCCATATGATATTGTTATATGTTTTTGATATGTTCCCTTTTTCCTCTTCAGCTCACCTTGTTTACAGGAGCAGGATCCGTCCACATGGGAACACTGAGCTCTGTTCTTACAGTTGCAGTGGGAGGAGCAGTCCACTCCACGTGTTCCTGTTGGGCAGGGGACTGTACAGTTGGGACCCTGAGAAGGTGTATACAGTAGATGAATATTTAGAACTGTCAATGATATTACACATCCTTTAAACTTTGTAGCACTGAAGAAATATGACTGAGTCATGCTTTGAGCCATTGCAGTGAAAGTGGACAACACACTTGGTACTGGATGTGCTTGTGCTTTGTGTGTCCGTACAAACATTTACTCAACTCATTTACTACAATCAAATATAATACAATAAATGACATGATAGTTAAAATAAAATTCCAACGTTTTGGAATATAGTTATTTACTCTCTTACCATCTAGTGCAGGGGTGTCAAACTCATTTTACGTTTGGCCCACTTTGATCTGAAGTTGGCCAGACCATTAAAAATCATAGGGGGGGTGGTGTCGCACGGATGGTCTGGCCGCCGCGTGGGGGAAGGGGCGCAGTCATTTTCAAGCAGGCGCTGCTGTCTGAAAAAACGCCGTCGTCGAAAAGGTCTAACGCAGGGGTCCCAACTCGCAAGTTACTTGTCACTCAACTTTTGAATCGAAGTCATGACAAGCAGTACACCAGAATAATAATTAGTTAAACAATAATTAGCTAGCGGTAACCAAACGGAAGAACAGCGCTGCATGCCGGGAGCGCAAGACGAATCAATAAACAAAAAACACAACGGGCCTCTTGTCTGTCAAAAGCAATCTTGCATGCATGGTGAGGTGACGTGATTTTTAATTATTTTCCCAATGGAAGGGATCTACGAACATTGGTGAACAACCGGGTTCCCCTGGTTTAATGCATAACGGAATAGCAGCTTATTTTATAGAAATGCAATTTATGTCTTTCTGTAATTCTCACAATACAAGACATTCAGGGGAGGCGCACTGGACCCCCTAGCGGGTTGGTTCGTTTTTTTGCTTTAGCAATGTATTATTCAACTTTGGACAGACGCAGGGAAAATGTCTGGTCTGGCCTTACGATGTGCCATAACCACATGCTTCATTACACATAAAATATAAGGCTCTTGAACAAACACAATGGGTAACCTAAACCACATTGTGACATGGCAGAAATGTGTTTTTACCGTGAAGCCTGGAGCACAGATGCACGCTCCGGTCACACTGTTGCAGCCGGCACCGTTCTGGCACTGGCACACCTGCTGACAGGACTCTCCGTAAAATCCTGCAGTGCACATTTCGTTGCAGTACAGACCTGACCAACCAGGCTGACATGAGCACTCTCCTGACATTGGGTGACAGCTAGTGAAAACAGATGAACATGTCATTATTACAAGTACTTAACTCTTATTTGGTTATCAGAATCAGTTTTTTCTGCCGTTCTCCACAGTTTCTTTACATACTAGAAAATGCATCGGTCTTTAACAGTTGTGGCAACCCACGGGTGCAGGCCCCTAGTCAGCACCTCAGAAGACTGCTAAGGAGCAGAAATCAGCACCAAGGTCAGGTGACCAAAAGGGGAAACGCCCCCCCCCTGGAGACAACGAGCGGCTCAGCTGCGGCTCATGAGGCTGATGAAGGTTGGCCACACTATAAAGGACCAACCATTCCAACAGCAAAGGCCTGATCCCTCAAAAGCGGAAGAACCTGTTTTTGCCTTTTTCTTTTGTTTGGACGTTAAAAAAAACCGTACCCTTTTTTGTGCATCCAGTCGTGACTCTTTACGAAATTATTTTGCCCATACCCGTTGGTTGCCACACAGCGTAAAACACCACGACACAACAGTTTGAGACAAAATTTCCGACATTCATAAAATTACACCACCGAACTGCATCCTGGGTACAGTTCACCCGCTATCACAACAAGAAGATACTAGCTACATAAAAACACGGAGACCAGAGATGCACCAACTTGTGCCCAAGAGAGGAGCTGTGTCTGTTTGGAGGGTTTTTGGTTTAGAAAAATGTAATGTAAGTTAGATCAGAAAACGATTTATTCCAAAGTTGGTTGAGCCGCTGGTATTGCCTCTGGTGGCAACACCAGCAGCTAACACGCAAACTTTCACGCAAAAGTTCTCCCGAGTCCGCCTCGCAAGAATGCATGTCCATTCTCGCCGCCTTAGGTATTGAGCAAGGGCCTGAAACTCTCCATGCCAGACAAGGAGGGGGTTCTGCTGTGCCAGGCTCTGCTTGTGTTTGACAGCTGGCCCGCCGGACAGAGCTCTCCCATTGAGAGCAGCAGGACAGCTGTTCTCTGCAGACACACCAGATGTGCCAGCCCATCGGCCACTGACTGCTGGCCCATCAACTGGTCAACCATCATAGTGACAAACAGATAAAGACAACTGTAGTAGCGGGCAGGATCTGGTGCAGCAGCAAAAAGAACAGAGTGGGGGGGCAGGGTGCTTCAAACAACAGCGCAGGAAAGAGGCATAGAAGGCCTCAACTGAAAAAACATACCTAATTGTGTTCCTTCCATAAATCACATATGGAATACATGGAGGAATTATATTTGGCCCCCAGCATAATATTGAAATACTATTCCAACTGGCCCACCAATATACATACGTATAACTGTATTATATATTATTAATAGCTGCTATCCCTAATCCGTCCACCAGGAGTTGCACAGTGGGAGTGCGTTACAAGTTAAGTTTATTTTCCAAGATGTATAGTACAACAAATTGATCTCAACTATTATATGCAGAATAAAGTTTGAACACTATTTACTTGCATACCTGCGTGTATTCTGGGCGTAGCACAGACACTTCCTGTCACACTGAAGGCCATAATGTCCTTCCAGACACAGTCGTGTGTTACATGTCTCCCCAGTGTATCCTGGTTCACACAGACACAACCCGTTGGTGTGGTAGCATTTGCTGTAGTTCTCACAGCGACACGTCTTTGCACAGCCTGCCCCGTATGTGCCAACTGGACACTCCGCCTGACACCTGTTTCACAGTAAAGACACAGCGGTATCCATTGTCAGTAATTTTATAAAGTGCAGGCAAACAACAATTTGATTTTCCAGAGTATGAAATTCCGCTCTTTACTCTTTTTTTCACAAGAAAAAAAAACAGTGGCATCTCTGTGTAATAGCTTTTTACTGTTAGGGTCCTCACTACAACTAGTCGTAGAGGAACCTATTGTATTGTATAGAATTATTATTATTACAAAGTAAAGGCCTTTTTGGGGACCTTATCATATTCAAAAAGTGGTTACATTTGGCATGCATATCAGGACTGTTAAAAAATTTGATTTTGAGGTCACGCATTTGAGTTCAAAGAAATGTCTATATAGCGCCCCCCAGAAATTTGAAAAGTACAACTCTAGGGCAGTTTTTTCCCCCGATGCCCGATTGACTTGAAATTTGGAACACATGTGCTCAAGGACATGCGTTACAAAAAAGTTGTAATTTTCCTAAACGCTGGGTTCGATTGTCACAAAGTTGTCTGTGGATCGCTATTCGTTCAATATCCCCCTGATAAGAATGGTGCTGAGATCTCATTGTTTTGAGAAGATTTGGGCTAATGAACTTTGCAAGGGGTGTGGCTTAATCTGACAAGACTCATAACTTAAATCATTTGGCCTGCCCTCACCAATATTATTACACGTGTAAACATTCAAATTTGCGCAGTGTGATCTTGAGACCTTATGCTCTAAAAATTGACGGAAGAAATATTAAACTGTGTGTGTAGGGAGCAATATAAACAAACACCATTTGAAAGATTTCGAGGGAAGTTGGGTCATGTATGGTATTTTGAGAGGCTTTTATTTTGGGAGGGTATATCAGAATGTCCCGATCATCCCTAAGACAAACCTTGGGGATGTGTACTATCAGGTTGAAGTGGATTTATCATGTGACTATGTTTTTTTCCTTTTTAAATCTAAACTGAAATTGACCAGAAGTTGGCTGGTGATTGAGATTATGCTCATGAGTGGTATTTTGAGAGGCTTTTATTTTGGGATGGTATCAGAACGTCCTAGTTATGCCTAAGTGACACCTTGGGGATGTGTACAATCAACCTGAAGTGGAATCATCATTCTATTGATAGTGTCCTTTTAAATCTAATATGAAATTGACCAAATATAGTCTTGTGAAAGATTTTGAAGGAGGTTGCCCTATGTATGGTATATGTCACAATATCGGGCTGGCGCAGGTTGCAGGGAGGACTCAAACGCAGGACTTCTCGACGTGCTCTTTATTCAAAAAGACCAAACTCACCAAACCGAGGACCGTGCACCAAGGACGAGTGACATTAGACAATGACGCGACCAAGGACAACAGGCACACAGGGCTTAAATACACAAGGGAGGTGCAGGTGATTGGACACAGGTGGAAACAATCAAGCAATCACAAGACAAGGCAGGAAGTGAAGTTAACCCAGGACCACAAGGAACATGAAACTTCAAACTAAAACAGGAAGAGGGACCAACCCGTGACAGTATAGGCTTTAAGGTTTGAATGGTAGATCAGAATGTCCTGGTTATCACAGAGCCACACTTTAGGGATGTGTAAAATCAACTTGAAGTGGAATCATCATGTAACTACTGATCTTTTCGTTTTAAATACAATCGGAAATTGACCAAATGTAGGCTTGTGACTTAGCTGGAATATGTGACACAACTAACCTAAAAACATACATGTTTTTTTATTTTATTCCCTGTTCGTCGCAAATTAATCAGATCCCTCTCTAATGTTGTCAGAAAAGACCTAAGACTTTAATAATGTTAAAGATGAAGTTTGCAAAGCGGCATTCCTGGCGTCGCTTCACACACTTAAGGACCACTGACTCGCAAACGCTTCGTCCTCGGCCACATGTGTAACCAAGAAAGGAGTAGCGAGGACTCGTCCAACGCTGCTCGGAGCTTTAATTGGAATTGTTTCATTATTTACAGTAGGTTATGTTACATGTTATGTTCATACGGGACAATCGTGTTGACATACAGTATCTGAAAAATCTTCATTGACAATGAATTTTGAGATGCAGAGAAGGTAAGGTAAGGAGGCCTTTAGGTTTAGAATTCTGTTCACACAAGTGAATTACAACAAACGAAGGACTACGGCTGACTAAACTGTGCAAACAGTGCTCGTCATAATTCAATTTCCAGACTTCAGGATTGTGCATTTGCTTACAGTTCACTACGTTTGAGTGAACTCTAAGATTTCAGTTTAAAAAACAATTCAAATGCATAACACAGTATGTGAAAAATAGTAAATAACAATAGCTGTGCGCAATTGATGTCATCAATAAAAAAACATCTACTGGTGCAGTCATTTAATCAATTTATTGTGAGTAGCTGATGGCCACCATGCAGAGTATGTGTCATAGTATTCTAGTGTTGTGATAATCAAAATTAGATATAGTTTTCCCTGGCCCCCTCCCAAACCTGATCAGTGACAACATGTATAGCAGGTTGTCGAGGTGGTGCGCAGTAAATAATATGGGCTTTGTTGATCATTGGAAGACATTTTGAGGAGAGCCAAGTCTGATTAGAAGCAACGGCATCCATCCCACTTTGGATGGAGCAGATGTAATTTCAATGTGACCCAGTTTCTTAGTGGATCACATCAATGAAAATCAGATCAGAATGCAGAGTTGCAGTTTTGATCAGAGCAGTTACACATCGAACCTAAGCTAAGCTAAGCAGGTAGAGTAGTAGCTATGTCACAAGGCGAGGGTGCAGGTTGAAGGCAGGCAGGCAGGTAGGACTCAAACGCAGGATTCAGGTTTTCCGGAAGGTGCGATTTATTCACCACAAGAGTAGTCGGTAGTCGGGCCCCAGGTCGCTCCAGGAGTCCGCTGGCCAGCCGGTGTTGGTGTTGCACCGGGCAGCCTGCTGCACATTGCGTGGACCCCCACGAGCGAGGCGAGTTCCCCAAAAAGGGCTGTCAGAGCCGAAACCTGCTGAGTCCTTTTGTGGTCGCGTCATTCTGTCACAAGGCGAGGGTGCAGGTTGAAGGCACGCAGGCAGGTGGGACTCAAACGCAGGATTCAGGTTTTCCGGAAGGTGCGATTTATTCACCACAAGAGAATTCAACAGAAGCCAACGGACGTGCACGAACGAGGACTGACAATGAAGCGACAAGGGACAACAGGCACACAGGGCTTAAATACACAAGGGAGGTGCAGGTGATTGGACCCAGGTGGAAGCAATCAGGCAATCACAGGACAGGAAGTGAAGCTCACCCAGAGACACGAGACACAAGAAAACTACAAAATAAGACAAGCAGACCCAAACCGTATCAAGCTATTTATGACCAGCATTCATGAACCTGAACTAGATTATAACTCTTTTGAAAGCCGGATTCTTTTGCACCCAACATGGAAAACCATACAGCCGGTTCTCTTTGTTGTAGTGAACAGGGCCCCAAGTCTATTTTCAGAATTTTAGTAGTAAGTAATTATTGTAGATGACATGTGGCTGTTGATTAAGATTGTTACTGCGTTTGTCACCGTTTCGTTCGATTACGGGAAACAGAAGGACTCAAGCGCAGATCAGTCGAAACAAAAAGTACTTTCACATGGGAAAACACACAAGGGCACATAATGAAGTTAACCCAGGGGACAAGAGAGGCAAAAATAAAACACAAATTGAACCCACACTGTCAATTGATGGACAATAAACAAAATGCACTCTGCGGATACAGACAATACGTTAAAGTTACATTTAAACATGAAGTTATGAATCTAAACTCTGTCCTCAAACAGACGTAACCAGTGAACAACATCAGTCTCTGACACCACATTAAAACTTACGAAGACTCGTAATAGTACAGTTAAATCCCATGTATAACTGCTACGGACGTGAAAACCGGCGGAGCATTTCACAGAAGACTCGCCGAAAATAGGCTGCTCTGTGCGGGCCGTTCTCGGCCAGATGCGGACTTTAGAATTGGAAAAAGGGGAACCTCCTGTTCGGCCCCCCCTCCCCCACCTCCCAGTGGTTTGTTCGATTATGCCTCAAATCTCAAATGTGGCAGGCAGCTTTGAAATGGCTTCGAAAAGGCATCAAGAGTCGGGGCGGAAAAAAGAAAAAAGAGACAGCGGGATGATGCTCGCGCGTCGCTCTCAGCTAAGACAATGTTTTAAATCAGGGGTCCCCAAACTTTTTCTTGTGAGGACCGTTGCTAGCGGTCAGCGGGCGGCCAGATGGCCACATATACTCGCGCTCATGATGTCCGCACGGATCGCCGGTGGGCCGTATTCGGTACTCGTCCGTGGGCCGCCAGAAGTTTCTGTTACCGTTACAGTTTTTGTTATCATTTGTTTTTTATGTTATCATTTATGTTTTTGTTATCATTGATGTTACCGTTATCGTTTCTGTTACCGTTAGCAATAAGACTAGCAATCATTCCTTAGGTTGCTAGCTAGCTAGCAATGGTATTTCTGATTATGCTTAAATTGGGCCTGCTATTTCTTTTAGCCATCAGAGACCCTTTCTCAATATGCGTTCTTGTGTGGACTTTTGTTCTCGTGGACTCGTGAAACGTCATCAGTCGCAACCCGAGTACATTGTGCATTAAAATTAACGATGTTTTAATTAAAGGACATGAGGAGACCGTCATCGAGACTCTAAATCGGCAGCAGAACTTCAGCTTCAAAGAAACTCTGAAGCTCTGAATTATAATAATAATGAATGAAAAAATTCCACATATGAATTATTGTATGGTTCTCTCTAAGATCTTTGATGTGTGGTCAGCAGCTTGCTGTACGAGGACCACTATACTGATTATCAGCCTCTTGATGTTTGAGTCACAAGACAAACAGTAGGTGTG
Source organism: Pungitius pungitius (assembly GCF_949316345.1). Lineage (NCBI taxonomy): Eukaryota > Metazoa > Chordata > Actinopteri > Perciformes > Gasterosteidae > Pungitius > Pungitius pungitius. The sequence goes on along the minus strand of NC_084917.1, from coordinate 16,358,987 downwards.
TGTGTGTGTGTGCATTCAAATATTTTAGTATAATAGTTTATTTTTTGTTACTGTATCCAACCTCCTCCTCCTAAAATGATAAAGGTAATTATTTTATGACTGATTGTATATATGGTGCTCAATATCATATATACCATTTCTAATTTTAAATGAAAATGAGACAAAAGCTTGTTAATAGTAAAATATTTAAGTCAAAATTAAATTAAAACGTATTAGCAAGACCAGCTGACGTGGTGACGTCATCGAGTCAGCTGCTGTTCCAATTGCGGAAATAACTGTTCTCTGTTCTCCCGAACCTGCGACACCCGAGTCTGTCTCCCGAGTCTATTCTCGTGGGAACGCAAGTCCGTTCTCGCCGTCTCAGGTATTGAGAAAGGGCCATAGTCAGGTAACGTTAGCCTATTAGCCTAGTTTGCTTTGCACTTCAGGGCACTTTTTTGCGTTGGTTATCAATTATGTTCAAACAATCTTATTGTGTAGTGAAAAAGTAGCCTAGCTACAAGTGACACTTTCACAACGTAATGAAATGATGAGTGGGAAACGGCTCTTGGTAAGGTTAACTTTGGAAAAACCCTTCGACTGAACGTGATGTGATTAGGGAACATTTAAGTGGTCTGGCTGTCATCAGCATCAATGGGGACGTGGCTCAGAAACTGTCATATGACCTGATAGCTGATTTTGCAGCTAGGAAATGCAGGCGTGTGCCTCTGTAGGGCCTTTGACAACTGATGGTAGTGAAAATGTTTGTAATATAGTTCTATCGGATAGCAGAATGGTCTCTTTTTTAGAGTTGGTAAAGTAAATTCTACTGTGCAGTTTCTACTTATGTATGGTTATTTGCAGTTTAAAATTTGCACTTTATTATTATTTGTACTTTGTATATTATTTACTGAAGAAATGTGCACATTATTACCTACACGTTATATACTTGAATACTTTCTGCATTTACAATGTTCAGTTCCAAATCTGTGTTTTTAGTAATTGTGGTGGTATTTGGTATTTATAATTTTATCTTTTATATAATTTATTTCTTTTCATGTTTGTTTATGTAAATTATTTATGTTTAGAAGTTATTGGGGGAATAAAGAGAACCTAACTAAGAGATTCTGAATGGTTGTTATTCCTTTGGACAACAGAGCCGTGTGCAAAAAAAAGGCTGGCTAAGGGATGTGAGAGTGTTGACATAATGGAAGACATCGGTGGGCTCCAATATAGCATGCTAGCATTAGCGGATCAAATCGATCAACATGGGTTATCTGCAGATACTATTTTGACACAGATTGAAGGTTTTTTGGAGATACTAGGGCGGATAAGTGCTCTTCAAGACATATACATAGACAACGAAGTTTTAAACAGTTTAAGACTGATTGAGCACCGCGTGAAAGAGGTCATTGACATTGTACCTTATCTGCTACTATAACCATAGACAGCCCTTTCACTGCCAGCCTTTTTTGCACACGGCTCTGTTGTCTGTTCTGAATGTGAGAGATAGCCACGCCCTCTGATTTGCATATAAGAACGTGAAATGAAATACCGTGTCATTATGCATTACTGTGTCATTATGAAATACAGTGTAATTATGCATTACCGTGTATTTATTCATTTATTTAATTTTGAATAAAACGGCATTCCATAGGTTGGTTTGTTGGTTGGGGGGGGCACCACCAATCATTTGTGCTTGCGGCACCCAAATGGCTAGCGCCGGCCCTGTATAATATACACAGTGTCGGTTCAATTTGTGTTTTATTTTTAAGCTACATTTTTTTTAAGCTAAATTTTGTATATCATTGTTAGATTCAATTGTTTTTTGTGAGAGCGTACAGAAACCTCACGGTTTTAATCACTTTCATGATACTGCTGAGTACAGACCGAAATATTCTCACTGCTGATCCAGTGGCTATTTGAAATGATCCTGATGGCAATAATTGTAATGTAGCGAGGAATTTAACAACTGCTGAAATGGAATGTGAATGCTGAGTGTAGGGCTGCAACAAACGTTTATTTTGATAACCGATAAATCGGTTGATTATTTTTCCAAAACAGAACTGCAAATGGATTTGGTTTAATGGATCACCGTGTGTCTCCCTTTACAGGCATAACATCAACTACCGTATAACCCACAGTTTGTGCGCAAGCGCACTAGACTACCGTACATGACCGCATTAAAAAGTACAACACATACAAATATATTTGTCAACATATATACAAGACAACAGATTTAAAAATGAATGGTCCAAAAAAGGTTAGTAAATAAATACGTGTGACAAAATGCGTCCTTAAGGATGCAGCCTAGCGACCTTTGAGTGTTTGTGCGCTGCCTAAGCCCCGCCTCTGCTTTCCACAAGGAAAAAGCATAGGCAGCTCAATCAACTTAAATGTTAGTGACTTTCATTTATATGTAAAATAAATATTGCAGCACCAAAAATGATTGCACGGGATTTTGCATATTGCGACAGGCCTATGGCCAATGAAACCTTGCAATTTTTATTATTGTTGGTCAGTTTTTGGCACGCAAATTACTGTTCATGAAATTATAACCAGACCCCCGTCCTTAAAAAAAACTCTTTGGATCTGCACAATTCACACAAAAAGTAGGAGGCACCAAAAAGCACGCTCTGTTTGCATCCCTGAGTAAAGAACAAAACTATTTTACATGCATATACAGTATGTGTAACATACTGACACTTATTGAGTGCTTTGAAAACGCAATATGTATAAATAGCACTGTCCAAGTGTAGGTATAAGATTGCTCTTACCGTTCTCCTATGTACCCAGGGCTGCAGAGACACTGTCCAGTGGACAACACACAGAAGCCCTCATTGTGACACTGACATTCTTGAGAACAGTTTTGTCCAAATCTTCCCTTTGAACATGGCTGGCCACACAATGTACCCTGCATAGAGCAAAGACAACAGCAAAATACATCACTGTTGATAATGTGAGCCTTTACAACTTCAAATCTTCAAATACATGTAGTGTAAAGAGCATTAAGAGGATCGAAGACGAGAAAAGAGAAGTACAGTCCATTTACCATGCAGGTTATGTTATATGCATAAACCTCTCTCTAGAGCCAGTGTTTGGTTTGTTATTTCTTGGCTACTGTAAATATAGGCGGTGGAAGACGGCAGACTCCATAAAGAGAATCCACTCTTATTATAAATATGAGGGCTCATTCTAAGGTGATAAAAACGCAACAATTCGTAGTTTGAAGAGATTATATTTTTAAAGGAGCAACTTATAGTTTGACTCAGATGGTTTCTCCGGGTCAATTCAGTCAGTGTGCACTGCTCCATTATTTCATGATCAGTCTGCAGCTACATTCTTCTGATTTATTGAGTAGTTTATTAATAATATTGTTTATTTCATCCTTCTCATGATGTGTCTGTTGTGTCAATGCGCCCTAATAAAAATGATAACTAAGAGTACAAGAGTGAGACTCATTCTTCTAAAAAGCTCAACGTGGGCTTACCATCCATCCTGCAGGACAAGAGCACTCTCCAGTCACATGGTGACACATTCCTCCATTCTGACATGGACATCTCTCCTCACACTGCCGCCCGTGTTTACCTGGAGGACACAAGTCTTCACAGCTTGGGGAGAAACCAAAAGACAATTTGGTTAATATTTGCCACTTATGAAGGTCATATGGAATTTTATTTTTATAATCTGTGTCACTGCTATTATCTCACCACCTTGCAGTGATTCCCTAAAAAATGGGAATCACTGCAAGGATTCTCACACATTCGTTCCTCAAACTTACAAAGCTCCATTGTATCCTAATGAGCACTTGCATTCTCCGGTAACATGATGACAGCCAGCTCCATTCTTGCACTTGCACTTCTCCTGGCATCCATTTCCGTAGGTGCCCACTTCACACTGTGCCTCGCAGCGCCAACCTTGGTACCCAGGAGTGCAGATACAGGCTCCAGTGATGGGATTACACAGTGCACTGTTCTGGCACTGACATCTGTTACTGCAGTGTGGACCCCAGTGGTTACTGTCACAAACTAAGGGAAAAATAAAATAAAAAGATTTAGTTTCATGGAATAGGGAACATGCGAGTGTTGCTAAGCTTTTGAAAGGAATCTTATGTTATTTCAGCCAATCTAAGGGCAATTGGCTTATCTTTTACAATCTGTTGTTTTGTTGTAGCTGCAGTGTTTAGGCAAAAAAAACATACTTTTTGATTGTGGTTTTGGTTAAGACCGTATGTGAAAAGAAATATTCAAATCTTGCCCTTGGTTTTCAATAGATCGAGGTCTAGGCTTTGACTGGGCCATTTTAAAACATAACATGCTTTTATCTAAACCATTCCATTGTAGCTCTGGCTGTAAGTTTGGTGCCATTGTCCTGCTGGAAGATGAACCTCTGCCCCATTATCAAGTATTTTTGTATTATATTTTCTTCAGGGATTGCCCCTGTATTTGGCTCAATCCATCCTTCCCGCTTTTCTGACTAGTTTCCCTTTAGCTGCTGATGAGGAAAATCCCTACAGCATGCTCCCACCACGATGTCTCTCTGTTGGGATGGTTTGCTCAGGGTGATGGGAAATGTTGGGTTTCCAGATTTGAATTTGTAAAACATTTTAAAATCCATGTAAACTTTCCCTCAACTTCCAGATGGGGGACTATTGTGTTGGTTCGTTACATAAAATCTTGATGAAATAAATTTGAATCTGGGGTTATAACATGAAAAAATATAGAAAAGTTGAAGGGGGTGAATATTACTCTGGATGTCCATATTGGCATCCGTTTTCACATAGTGGTCTCCTGGGGTAAAGTCCTTTGTTTTTAAACTCCCCACTATGCGGACCGTGACTTTCCTTATAATGTAGCTTGGCTCGTGATTGCGTCAATTACCTACTGCTTATGAATAATAAAACACAGCTACAAAGAGTTTATGAGAAATAACCTGATCAACGCAAAGAGGGAAGAAACCGTAGGGAGAACGTCAGAGGGGGGATCCCTGTCCTGGGATGGACAGACTGGAATGGATGTTGTGTGTACAGAATAAACAATGTAATTTAAATCATAGATTTAATTGTATTTAACTGTTTATTATTAATTTAGGATATTACTGTTGTATTTTATGCTGTTTATTACATGTGAGGTTTAGGGTTCATTTGCAACCATTGTTGTATAAATCTTACTGTTACTGTCACGGTATGGTTCTGCTCCCTGTTTTATTTTGTAGTCTCATGTCTCTTGTGTCCCTGGGTTAGCTTCACTTCCTGCCTTGTCCTGGGATTGCCTGATTGTTTCCACCTGTGTCCAATCACCTGCACCTCCCTAGCACCTCCTCAGGCCGCCTCGGGCCCCAAGACGCCCGGCCCGTCCTGAGTCCCGATGCTCGTCCCGGCCCGACTCGGCCCCAAGACGCCCGTCTCAGCCCGACTCGGCCCGTCCTCAGTCCCGACGCCCGGGCCCCAAGACGCCCGTTCCCAGTCCCGACGCCCGTCCCGGCCCCAAGAGGCCCGTCCCCAGTCCCGACGCCCGTCCCGGCCCCACAACGCCTGTCTCTGCCCGTCCTGTCTCCAGCCCCACGACCCCCGTCTCTGCCCGTCCCTGCGACCCGCGCCCTGAGGCCCGGCACCTGGAGTTTCCCGGGCGGACCAGGATCGTCGGGTCCCCCACCCTCCCTCCCATTGTCTGATTTCCCCGGTTCTGTCCCCCTTTAGGACCGTCTGGAATTCGGTCCTTGAGGAGGGGGTTCTGTCACGGTTTGGTTCTGCTGTTTTATTTTGTAGTCTCATGTCTCTTGTGTCCCTGGGTTAGCTTCTCTTCCTGCCTTGTCCTGTGATTGCCTGATTAATTCCACCTGTGTCCAATCACCTGCACCTCCCTAGTGTATTTAAGCCCTGTGTGCCGTGTGTCCCCCGTTGCGTCATTGTCTATGCTGAGTTTACCTGTGGTGGTTTGTACACGTCTGCCTTCTGTTAGAATTAAAGAGCACCTTTTTGGAAACCCTGCGTCTGAGTCCTAGCTGCACCCCAGCAACCCACCTACCTGACAGTTACATTTTTTACATTTATGAATCAAATGTACGTCCAAGGAAGGAGGATTACGTATTGATCACAATGTAATAGATAAAGACAATTAAAAAGAGACTTTTGGTTTGTTTGTATTAACTTACATCATTATTTGTCACACTTCAATCCTGAATTGAATGGTTAAACGGAAGAGGACCACGGAATCCACATCGTCGAGATTGCTTGCTTTCTGGTTGGCAAACCGAGCCTGCCTACTCTCCAGGTGTCAGTCCATGGAGACCACGCTGTGAGCCGACCTGCCCTCCTGTGTAGAACCTTGGAATCCACAGTCGAGCTTGCCTTTTGCCCCGCTTGTTCGACTCAGGGACACCACACTGTTGGCCAGCTGGGCCCCTTTTATTCAACTCAGAACGGATTTAATAAAACCTGCTGTTCACATTAAACCCCTCTGTGGTTGCTTTTGGCAACAATCCTGCAAAAAATTACTTCAGTTTAATTGTCAATGTTTTGAAAAAAGTCAGCCTTAATTTATCACAACTTGTGTAATCAGGCTTCATACACATTTTGACCAATGGATGACTTTTTCATGACTTCATACAAAATTTCCATGACCAAAAATCTCTGTATGCATGAAAAAGTGAACAGTGAGAATTCCAAGGCATACAGTGTTTCCCCTACCATTCGATTAGACCCCAGGATAGTCTGTGTTTTTTATGTTTACAATTATCCACTATGAATGAGTATTGTCTTTTTTTTCTGATACCAGTGCTAAACTGGTACCTTTAAAACATACCGGTGCCTAAAGAGTGCTGTAGCAGACCAAAGCTGCTGATTTGTTTCTCCTACCTGACCCAACAAATAAAGAATGTGGGGCCAGGAACAGATTGAAGACACATGGTGGAAAAGGTAAATCAACTTAAAGAGGCTGCATGTTAAGAGGAGTGAGAGAAAAAGCACAGAAACCTTGGAAGACTGCTGGTTGCTGGACCTTGAGGGTCCTAATAGGACTCTACCAAAGATCCTACTTGACACGGACCGAGGAAGGGAACCGTTTGGAGAACTTGTGGACTGCCCTGGACCATGGTGGGCTACAGAGCCGTGGTCGATCAGGACTGAGAAGCCAGGCTGAACTCCTCTCCTGACTGCCCCCAGCTAAGCGCGTACACCCACACATACATACACACACACCCACACACACACACACCAGCTACGCCGGCTACTGGACGTTAACATTCTCTCTTACCAGGCGCCTACCCCGAGACTTTACTAAAAAAGACGGTGCCTGTGATTTCCAGTGATAAAATACTGTGATTCTTTTGTAGAGCTGTACCTTTTGTGTTTTGATTGGGATATATTTTTCTGTTTGAATACAACCATTTCCCCTAACTAGAGGGGCTTCTTTGTTTTTGTATTTGATGAATTTACACTTTTGTAGGGGGGGGGTACAATATTGTGACCAACGTTGGAAATGACGCTGTGCTGATATACATATACAGTAAACACTTGCTGTGGTGTGTCTTAGGACCTTATATGGTAAAACGAGATAATAAAGCAGAATGGAGAAGTACAAAAATACAGCTTGTGTGACAACAGATTTGTTGTTCGATGCGCCAAATTGTCTCCAGATATCTGCAGGAATTGCTCAATGTACATGTTTTCTCTTCTAAATGAATGTAAACTTTTTAACTTCAATTGATTGACGTGTCGGATTCTTCTCCTCAACCAACTCAGGGGATCGGGAACCCCCACAGAACCTTGGTTAATGTTTAGTTCCACCTCAAAGCCAGTGACAAGCCTTTAAAAGTGCTTTGGGTGGGGTATCTCTAAGGTGATTCACCTGAAGCAGAGCCACTGTTAGTTAGTTAAATAGTTCAGAAATCACAATGTATGATTTTTTGATTATTTTTTTTTTGATTATGTCTCTCACAGTGGACATTTTCAGTGTTTTAATGTTGAAAAACATTCAGGTACATAATTTCAATGCATAAATATTCAGTGCTAGAAATTCAATCACCTTTTTATTTAAACCCCCGATGGCACAGATTTACTTCCATAAACGTCAAGGAAGCAGAACTTTTTAATAACAAAGACAGTTTTGTCGGCACAAACGATTCCAAGCTGACAAAGCCCTGACGAGAGCAGAGAAAATGAGCTGTACCAGGGACAAAGAAAGAAAAACAAACATTGATGGGCAGAGACTTTTGAAATACACCAGTTGAAAACTTTGTGTGTGATCACCATGGCAATATGGACAGCGTAGAAGAGAAGGGAGGGCTCACATTGGTGGTGGAGAAGGGGAGGAGCAGCAGGGGGGTAAGGTGGACCCCAGTGACGGATCAACACACACACCACAAACCACACCCCATTGGATGAGTTAACTTTAGATTATGATTTACAAATTAAACAAATAAATGCACACACATCCTTTCAGTAGAATGCTGGAAGCACAGTTCAGCAAATACAATTATTTGGCTTATCACTGTTGATTTTGATCTCAGTGGCTGTATCGCTCCTTGCTGTGTTTGGGTGCCTCTAATACTTGGTATTAGAGGACTACAGCAGCGTCGGGTTGATGCTACCTGGAAGATTGTTAAGTTTTCGTTCTTTATTTTTAACAGATTTGCAAAAATTTGCAAAAAACAGTTTTCACTTTGTCATTATGGGTTGTTGTGTGTAGAATGTTGAGGAAAATAATGAATTTAATCCATTTTGGAATAAGGCTGTCCAATGTGGAAAATGTGAAGCGCCGTGAATACTTTCCGTGTAGTATCACACCTAGCACAGCAGCCAGTGAAACACAGAACATGCAGCAGTCTATTTAATAATCTTTATTTGACTTTACACTTAAAGCTTACAAAACTCTCATTTATTTACACCTAATTCAAATGTTTGAATAATTGTTTACACTACTAATCTTGTTAAAAGAAGAAAAAAATTATTTAGATGCATTTACTGCCTGTCGTATTATGACTCACAAGATCAGTAATAAATCTCAACATATGACCAAGAGCAAAAAATCAGTCATTGTATTGTATCTGTATTAATAGATGTACATCAATTGTATGTATTTGCCTTCAGGCGAAGGAGCAACAGACACCACCCACCCTGATTCTACACTACAGCCTGCAGACACTTTCTCCCCTACAACAAGTTCTGATATCCACGAGTCCGTCAGGGGAGAACCGATTGATCCTGCTGACTGGCCAACCCTGTCTGGTATAGTGGGAACCAGAGGTGTGGACTCGAGTCATGAATTTGATGACTTCAGACTCGACTCGACAAAACGTACAAAGACTTGCAACTCGACTTGGACTTTAACATTGATGACTCGTGACTTCACTTGGACTCGAGCCTTTTGACTCGAGAAGACTTGCTACTTCCCATGAAAACTGGGGGAAAACATTTTCACACGGCCGCGCCGCTCTGTTTATCTGCATCTGTCAAAAAAATGTGCGCCACCTGTATGCAGAGAGCGCTGCCTGCACAACATCCAATCACTGCAGTCCCACCTGGTTCTGATTCGACAGCATCTAAACAGGCACATTGCAAGACAACCAATGAAGCGCAACAACGCGCCAGTTGGAAAAATGATACCGAAGATAGTTTCGTTTGGCTATAAAAATTTCGAGGTAGTCGACAAAAAACGAGTTGCTATTTGCAAAACATGCGGGTCGAAGATTACAGACGGGACTGCCACAACGTCCAACTTTGTTCGACACCTGAAGTTGCACAAAGAAAGGTAAGTTTTGAACGAATGCTGAGCACCTTATCGAATGTACCGTAACTCATTAGCATTTTACCGTATCAACGAGACAGCTCGTTCATGCTTACAAAAATCAGGATTTTTGAACCCGGATTCAGACTCCGGGACATCCTCGCCAACATTATGTCAACGTCCGTTTTAAAGTAACACAGTCACAGTCGATCCACCATTACCCTTCCCTTCCCTACGTAGTCTAGGTCTGTGAGGCAGCGCACCATCACCCAGGGTTCCCCGTCCCCACTTTGCTTTAAAGCATATGACTTCGGTTTCTTGAGGGAAGGGCTTTTGAAGCAGTGAAAATATTCTTAATATTGCATAAACGGAAATGTATTATCGTATACCTTAGTGTACAATAGACAATGAATATTAACACAACATTGATATAAGTAAAGAGTAGTTTCAAATAAAACATGCGGTTATAAGGGATTTTCTGTAATAAGAGGACTTGAAATGACTCGAAACTAAAATGGTAAGACTTTGGACTCTACTTGAGACTTGTTGGCTTTGACTTTTGACTCGACTTGGGACTTGCCTCATCTATGACTCGACTTGACTCGGGACTCGAGGGCAACGACTTGAGACTTACTTGTGACTTGCATAACAATGACTTTGTCCCACCTCTGGTGGGAACTGAGATAGTCAGTAGAGGACCAAATCATAGCAATCCAGATTTCAACTTTACAACTATTTTTACCTATTTTAACTATTTATTTCTAGTTTAGTGTAGTTTATATACATTGTTTATTGCACTTTTGCACTTGTAGCACACGTGTGTCTACATTTTATAGTATTTCAAAGTTTTGATAAAGGTCTGTGCTTTCTAATTTATCTTTTAAATCGTATGTATATTTATTTGGCAGCGACAGCACAGAATGTATAAACGAGGGGCACATGAAGCCATATAGATAATTCACTTGTTGAGTTTGTACAGTTCCAAAGTTACTAAAAATTACAATATTCTGAGACCATTATATTTGCTTGTAGTACATTTATCAAATATAAATGTACAGTATCATACATACAACATAGTGTACCTATAATGTATATCAAAATGATAACATGGAATGGATGTGGTTCAAAGTGGCCGTAGGTGATAGGGCGGGGGGGGGGGGGGGGGGCGCAAATCTTGGTATCGCCTAGGGCATTCAATGGGCTAGAGCCGGCCCTGCACGTAAGACAAGCTCCGTTGCTCAATGTATACTTTTTCTCTTCTAAATAAATGTTGACTTTTTTAACTTTGAATGACTGATCGAATTCTTCAACCAACTCGGGGAGAACAACACACAGGCTTGTAATGCACACCATGCTCATATTTATTCACAAAAATAATATCGCTGGTAAAAACTGGTACAACGGTATTTAACCTATAACGTATTTTATTCAGGTGCATCCCGTGGATCTCCTCTTAATGGCTGGAACAAACACGTTTAAAAGACCTTTTCTCACGACTCTGTATACAGTAGCTTTAACATGCTTTGTTTAAACTGCCGGTCGTTGAATTAACCGAAGTAAAATCACTATTCTGTGACAGAAGTATTGTTTTAAGTTGGTGTTATGTTTATGCACTATGGGGGGATTACCTTACATTTTAAAGGGGAGGTAATGTGGTGTATTTAGTACTATTTAATATGTGAATTAAGGTTGTCCCTGAAGACTTGCCGTTGTTAGCTTGTGGGTATTCTGCGCATGTCGGAAGAACGGAAAAACGAGCAATGTTCCCTCATGCCGAGCCTCGTGTGTTAGATCCTGACATCTCCTATTAAACAGTTAAACGCGTGCCTCGTCTAGTTATTTAGTACACCACAGAAACTGTGCTAAAATACGCCTAATTCATAGTATGAATGAATGAGGAAATTAAATAGTGCTGTCGTATTGGCTTGTCTGGTGTCAGAGGGAGGAGCTAGTGAAAGAAACTCAAGGTTTATTGAAGAAAACCTGCTCCCGACCAGGTTCACACACTCTTTTACCAGAGTGATGACCCTGAGGTTTAGTTACCTCTCTTTCTGAAACAGACAACCCAGAGTTTCCCTAATCTCAGGGTTAACAACCTCTGAGTTTCCACTAAACCTGCTTCTTGAAACAGACCCCTGAAGTAAGTCTCAAAGGGTTTCAAAACAATGGGATTTCTTTACATTGGATTTCGTATGTTCACAGAAAACAACCAAGTTTGGTTGTAATCCTAGAACTGCACTCAGTTTTATTGAGTAGAACAAAACGTTGCAGGTAAAAAGCCAAGTCATAAATGAACGGGGTGATGATGCCGCATGTAGTGTTATGCGCTGGGAGCTGCAAGTTTAGTGGTTTAAACCCCAGCTGCTCCATGTGCAATGTCGAAGTGTCCCTGAGCTTTGGGTAAAAGCGTCAACTAAATGAAGCGTAGGCGAAAATTCAGTCAGGAAGACTGGACAGGCGTTGCCATTCCCGGTAGGCTTCCTCTCTCCATGGGAGCACACGGCCAGCTGATTAGGGGCGGGGTCAGGTAGTACCAGCCAACCAGATGTGGGTGATGTTACCGTAAACCAATTGCATCAGTGCTGGCAAACGTTAAAAGACTGTTCTCTCTCTCTGCTGTCAGTTGTCATTTCAGCGCGCACCAAAGGTGACCCGCCACCACCCCTGACACCTCCAATCTACAGCAGTAACTGGCACATCAGGATATTGGAGCAACTTAGGGTGAATCTCATTTCTCTGTCTTACCCCTTCCCCTTACCCCTCCCCCTCGGTTTTGCGTGTTCATGTGAGGGGAAGTGGTGTCTCAATTCTCATTTTGATTAAGGGCTAGGGCCAAGGCGTAGGGCTACATAGCCCTTGAAACGAAGTTTGCGGAGGACCACACTTGAAACAGAGGGGTAACAGTTAACAACGTAGGAATTTCTCAAAAGTGCCGGCATCAAGTTTTTTTTATGGCTGAACGTCGAACTGTGAAGGAGTCGCACAAATGTAAGTATTTTCAGCAGTTTAATTGATATTATAATTATGACACTCGTGTTTTATGATCCTTTTAATAAAATGTTCAAGTGGTTTTAATTGTAATGTTTTTGTTTTGAATCGGTAGTAAACCGCTAGCTAGCAGCTATGCGCTATTTGTCGAGCTGAGCTATCTATATGACAATTCATATTGTCGTCTGAGAAACAATCGTCTTCTTCTATGTCTTTGACTGATGGCACCCAAGCGTGCAAAGATAAAGAGAGCCCAGGCAATCGATATCACGACCTGAGACGACGGCATCTTCGTTTATGTCAACACTTGTCGCCTCTGTTGACGTAGCAGCCAGCTAGCGGCAAGGGATGATGACGCAACCAGTTATCGAGTGGTGTCTCATTTCTTAGAGGAACGTTCTCACCCCTACCCCCTTTCTCTCGGTATCGAGGGGCAAGGGGAAGACACAGACGAAGGGGTAGGGGAAGGGGAAGGGGTAAGACAGAGAAATGAGACGCAGCCTTATTCTATACCACCATTACCAGTGTCTGGACTCCCGAAGGGGGGGATATAGCTCGGCTCAGCATCCCGGCCCCTGATCTATCCTACGGCATAGGATAGATCAGGGTCCAAGCCCCAAACACATTGAAATATCAATATTAATGCATGTTATAATAAAGCAGTGTTCAAACTTGGAAATCAACCACAACAAGACTGAACTACTTCTCCTCCTGGGAAGGTTCTCCTACCCAGAGCCTGACTGTTAACTTTGGAAAACCCGACTTTGACTGCAAGGAACTTTTGTGTAACACTCGACAGTCAAGTCTCTCTGACTCCTACATAACTGGCGTTAGTAAAGAAAGAAAGTTACCTAGCAAGACTCTACATTGAACACTCTTTGACTTGTTTTCACACAGGACCCTAACAGGAGACACATACATCACAGTTGCGCTCCTGTCCACCCTGTGGACTTTATCTGTAAGTCAGTTGCTCCGACTTTCAAATGATGTCATAGACTAGTGGACACTGGAGTTAGCTCAGAACCTGGTGAGTTTCATATAAACAGTGAAGGAGAGTTTTGAGAAAGAACTGGCAGAAATGTCAGTTGATAAACATGATATTGATCTCATGTCACTCTAAGTTAACAACATGTTGAACAAATCATTGTATATTGTATTTTTGACAAATTTGATCAGATTTGTACACAAGTAGAGTACTTGAGGAAATGTAAAACATAAATATAGCTGTGAGAACAAACATCTCCTGTGACCTTTGGTGGGTGCAATGCAGCAGCACAAATGCCTGTTCTTACTCTTGTGAGTTCAGAGTGATATTACAGAAAACCAGAGTCAAACACAAAAAAATAACTGGTCACAGACAGCAACAGCTGGAGGACTTACCACTGGAGCAGTTGGATCCCCCCCAACCGGGATCACACTGGCAGGTGTTGGGGGCCATACAACGGCCATGGACACAGCCTGTCGCACAATGAGCTGGACACAGAGGAGACCATAAGAGAGGGATCAGTTCAATCACATAAGCTTTAAGAAGATATCTTCATTCAATTCAATAATTGTCATGTAGGGGTGCATCCATTCAAATTTCTTTTCATATACTTTTCTGTGGAATTAGGATGTTGCAAACTTGGCTTGGTTGAGAATTCCAAGTCAGAAAACTTAACTTGACTTAATCTGAAATAGCATTGGACCCCTTTGTTTGGTTATATCACTCATGACATAAATAATTATTGGTTTCAGCAATAAACTATTTTAAGTTGTAAGTTGTTTGAATTCAACTGATTTTCAACCATCTTTCATGTTCCCATGCAAACAAAAGCAAGAATAAACTTATCCAGACCTATAATGATGTCCAAGTTTTAATAATACTTGGGGCTGAGCAAGTTAATGTTATTTTCGCGTTGACACATTAATGAATTCACAGTTTTTATATTATCAATATTTGGAAAGTCCGTTGGTCACTGGATCTGATTTACACATACAGACAAACCGTAGGTCGCATGAAGGGGTGGGATGTTGATCAGTATTGGCTTGGGAGGGGCATAATTCGGGATGGGTAGTTTTGGGGGGGTTTCGATACCGATGCTAAACCAATAACGGTGCACAAAACAATGATTACAATAATGGTAATAATTGAATGAATATGCAAACATGGGGGTGTGTTTTGGAGTGTGTGCGTCTGTGAGTTTAGTATAATTTAGTATAGTTCTCACGTTAAAACCAATCCTGTTCAATTTTCTGATTTGTATTTTTCTTTATAAATGATTATGATGTTCAAGGAGCTACTTGTAGTTTCTGGTATTTGTAGTAGTTTCAAAGTATTTTTGAAATTTGCAGTTACGGGAGGAAGAAACAAGAAGAAGATGAAGATAAACAAGAAGAGAAATCTCTACCAGAAGACTTTTATGGCCTTGTTTTGCAAAAGTCCTGAACATGTCATCAGTTTACCATCTCACTTTCATTGACCTTGCTTTGCATACATTCTGTTTAATTGTAATGTGTAGGATTCAGACCAAATCCATTCAAAGAAACTGTGCTAACTTAGTGAACGCTATATGCAACCTGACTCAAGTATAATGCAGCCTGGAGTATCAAGCAAATCCTCAGTGACTTTCAGAGCAACATGTGATAGCTAAATAGAGAGCCTTTAAGTAAATTCCCCTCGGAACTCCCAAGGCACACATTTTCTCACCCCCCACATGAATCCAACTGTAGTCTCCACATCCATTGAAGCACATAGCTTTTATCACCAACTACAACACCACAAAAAAGTATGTTAGCATAATGATTTATTTTACTGTCACTACTGAACAACAGTTGTTTTTGCCAATTGCCACTGTGACTTCACACCTGTTACTGACAGCTGGCTGTTGACAGGGAGGGGTGAAGGGGTGCACAGGATCTCAAGGGGAAGTGAAGTTACAGTAATGACAAAGGTTTTGATGTTTCTCACTCATGCCATCATTCAGCTGACCCATGTCTCTAAGCTTCCTCAGGCAACTCTTGTTGTAGTTTGGTGTGACTGTCAATGAAGTATCATATGATTCATATCATGTTCATACTCAAACTATAGTGTACTTCATTTGTCTTTAGTTATATTATGTCACTCTTTTTTTTGTCCTGGCAACGGAACGGTGACTTGTTGCTCAATCCATTAAAGATGTCAAGAGCATGAAGAGTTTCCCAGCTCCTGAAACTTCAGAACACTCCTCACCTCAACCACCAGCTAACCAACCCAACCAACTCTTGGAGGATGGAATCAGTTCCCTTAACTTTACCTACCTTCTTACTACAATAGCTTTCATTGACATATAAAAGCCGAGAAAGAATGATAGAGGATCAGAATATCCAGACAAACTTCTCTATCAAGAGGTAGGCCTGCTAGACCACCTATAGGACATACACACGCCATATACCACCTGCAAAACAAATGTTCTATAACCAACTGAATGGAAATGCAACCACGGTGGACAGAAAAAGACAACATCAAAACCTACGTGGGAAATGCTGGTTAAACAACTTCCTCTAGAGACTGACAAAAGAACCAAACCCACCAAAAAGAGGACAACCATACACAATTTTGAGTGATCCCAGATGATCATGGTTAAGAAACTCACGAGCACAGATCTCTCCATTCTCATAGAAGCCTGGACAGCACTGTGACTTTCTCCGGTACATGGTCTTCTCTCCCCGTCGATAGGCTGTCCGATAGCTCACCCTGAACACAGACAGGATCAGACACTCGCTAAAGAAATGCTACTAACTACATGCACAACTGATAGATATGATATGATATGATAGATATTTGATAGATAAACTGTTTAAGTTGTTCCTTGATTAAATAAAGATGTTTACATTGGTACCTTTTCAGAAAATAAAATAAATAGATTTATTAATCATGCCTGTTTTAATATTCGTGGAGGGAAACTTGTTTTGCTATAACAAAATAGATAAAACCTTAATAGGGCATTGGCAAAGCTCTTTGGTTTCAGATTTGATTTGATTAGATTACCTTATTATTTGAATTGAGATTTACAAGAAACGCTTAAACAGCTACTGTGTAAAGGGTATACTGCTTTTAAAAAGCCCTTTATTTGTTTAAAGTGTTTGTAAACCAAATGGTACTGCATTTTTGTGTTCATAGGAGTACTTCTAAAATAAACATTACACTACTTTATTAGTTATTATTGAATTTTGCGCATAACATTGCAAATAGTCTCAATAATTGCAAAAAATCGTATGACTAGTTCAAATGATAAACTGTAATTGTTTCCCAGCACTAATATAAATGTAATTCCATTCAAAGTGAAGGGATCATAATGGTATGGTATTTTTATAGACAACCACTCTCCCCACACTCACACACATCCTAGTCCATATCAGCCGTAGCGACGTAGTTCTCACCTGCGTCTGGTGCACTTAAACCAGTTGAGCATGTCCATGCAGCTGGTGTAATAAATCTGATCAAAGGGATGAGCATATGACTCCTGCACTGTCACTGAGTAACTGAAAGCACAGAAAGAAAAATGAAAGAGATATCAGACATGAGAAGCTGAATCACAGCGCATGCGTGTATGTGCAGGGATATCATGCATGACGCCATACCACCAGGTTTGTCCAACAGGACACCCATTTGCACATTTTTTAGGCTTTTCAGGTTTTAATCGTGTTTTAATCATTACGCTGCATGGGTGCTTGTGTGTATGTGTGTGTGTGTGTGTGTGTGTGTGTGTGTGTGTGTGTGTGTGTGTGTGTGTGTGTGCAGGATTAAACATCTACATGCTCTGTGTACCAATTATTCTCTGTATGACCCTTGACTGGTGGTTTTTGTATAAAGACTTGAATTATAACGTCACAGTTAAAGCAAGGGAACTTTATTGGGGCATTGACAGAGGCTTCCTTGTGACTTCCTTGTGACCTTCTTGGTCGTGCCACAAGCTCTTTAGAGGCAAATCGTTTTCACTTTTGTAATTTGTTTCTCAAAAAACACCAGCAAATAATCTTCAATGATACATTTGAATTCTTTGTTTATACTAATACATATAATAATAATATATATAACCAGTGTGTCTCTTATGCTTAGAAACCGTACCATTACAGTACATTTAGCTGACGTTTGAATCCAAAGAGACTTACAATAAGTGCATTTCAACCACAAATTAAAAGTGTGGATATAAAATCGCATTATGAGGCACAATGAGGAGCTCCACATGAGTAGAAGAATGGCTCTGATGCCCAGGTTTAAAATCCTGGACAAGCAAGAGCTCAACTCTCCCACTGAGAATGGGATGTACACTATAAAACTGTTCAATTTTTATAATGTGTTTAGATCTATTGTTTATAATTTGCTGAGACTATGGAGTCCAAATGCTAAACAGAAAATGCAACTTTTTCTTTCCTTTATTTTATTGTTCTGAAGCACTTTATTCATACACAATTTTAACACTTATTTTGAAAGGCAACCATACTTTTATTTAGTTATTATTTATATTTGTAGTCAAACATATATGTTCAGTTCTTTGGTATGTGACAATAATGATTGTTAAAGAGTTTTCATATTGAATTAATTGATTAGGAAGTTGTGTATTGATTACATGTAGATATTAATACAACTATCCCAATATTTAATCACACTAAAAAGTTACATTGATCGCCTGAGGTCAAAAACATTAAAAGAAACGATCATCATTATGACTGACCTCTCCCAGTGGCTGCAGACATTGGGATCCTCCTGGTTGAGGGAGGAAGTGATGCAAGAAAGGAAAGAGTAGGCCACAGTGAATATAACTGTCCTGTGGTGGAACAGTGACATGGCCATCTCAGTCAGAGCTGCAACTTCAGATAAAGAAGGACAAGGAAACAACACGTTAGCTGTCACTATACACAAAATCAAAATGTAAAGGTATAATATGTAGGAATCTCACTCCAAAAAAACAATAATCGATACATTGATGTAATAATCCCTCTGTGTGTGAGGTCATTTGTAGGATTATGTGTACCGTGGATGTTGGATTTTGCTTTTCTGCTCCTTGAATTTGGCAGAGGCTGAAAATAGGGGGCTTTTTGATGTTTTAGAATAATTCTATGATTCATAATTGGAGTGTTTTCTTCTGCTTTTGTTTGTACAGTCTGGTGTGAATGAGATTTCAAATAGACCTACAATTTGCACCATTAATCAGTCACACACAAAAGCCAACATTTTCAAACATAAATGTTTAGTTTAAACAAGTCTGGGTAATATATATGTCATATCTTTTTTTAATGTCCTGCGTAAAATTGCTCTTACCCTGAAACCATGAACACTGACAGTGTTGCTGTAAGTGTTGGGGAACTAACAGTCACAGATCTACATTTCAGAGCTAATGTGTATTCAGGGAGCAGAAGGACACAGAAAACTTGATCCATTTGTGTGGGTCCCACAGCCCAGCCTCCGTGTGTTTATCAGAGCCATTCAGCAGAGCGTATTTCTCTGACTGCATAGTGAACAGCCTGACAAAACATTCTGAGCATTAGCAGTCCTGTCACACCATCTGTGTGGACTTAATCTGAGAAACAGACTAGAAAGAAAGAAGTAAAATCACCAATAACTGATAAGACGATTACTTCAGATACATCAGTCTGTTTACAGGGAACTTCAATATGAGGTTGTAGAAAGTGTATTTGTGATTTGCAGAGGCAGTGTTTTTTGCAAAAGTAACCTGCCTGCTCTCTTTAATGGATTACTCACTCTCACTCTCTCCTTCTACAATAATCCATGTTTTATGAATGCACATCACTAATTCACCTTCTTATGTGTGGTGTGTTATTGTGCTTTCTGGCCTCACAAGTTTCCATGGATCATGGTTCAACCTGGACCCCTTTCCTGCCTCTTGCTGTGGCCCTGATGATACCTGCTACTGCGATCATCATCATCATTATTATTTTTACTATTTGAAATAGTAATCATATTACTGTCATCATAAACCAACATTACCCTTTCCTGAAGTCTTTGCTCTCCCTCCCCACAGAAGCCTCTGTGGATGGTAGTTCTATCTGATGGAGGTTGTCCCTGCAGTGGTCCTGCCGTATACTTGGCTTACTTCTCGTAATATTTGAATCATTTCTGTTAGAGGAATTGAATGTATTGTACATCTTTTGCATTGTTCATTCTTTACACATGACATCCATTGCATCCAGTCTGTCCATCCTGGGAGAGGGATCCCTCCTCTGACGTTCTCCGTAAGGTTTCTTCCTGTATTTCCCCATGGAAGGGTTTTGTGATGTGAGGGTTTCGGGACAGAGAATGTTACATGTGTACAGACTGTAAAGCCCTCTTAGGCAATTTTGTAATTTCATATTTTTGGCTACACAAAATGAAATCAATTGAATTGTACTGGGACACTTCATGCAAGACTACAGATGTAATTCCGTTGAATTGTCAACCAGGTTTAAGTTAGCGGTATTGGCTTTGAATGACTGTAATCCACCAATACACATAGTAGAATAAATAAAAGGGACCCCCTCCCGTTCACATTGGTTTGGTTTTTACATTGCCATGACTTGGTCAGTTGAAAGTAGCTTGTGAGTCGAAAAAGTGTGGGCAGCCCTGTTTTACGTAAACAAAGACAAATATGTAACATTTTACATTTTTTGTCAGACTTTTTACACTTTAAACTAAATTTTTGCTTGTGAGGATTTGGGTAGTTGCTCGTTGTTGTTTTGTCTCTCCACCTCCCCTTCCCGGTTTCCCCTTGCAGGCACACCTGCACTCTATCACAATCACCCCACTATAAAGATCTGGCCCGCTCTACAAGCCGGCGCCAGAGTATTCCGTTGAGCTCCCTGAGAGCGTGAACCTCCCTGTGCCCTTTCGCTCGGCTGTCATCCTCGCCTCACCGCGGATCCTCCAGCCAGCCTTTACCCGGCCGCTCCAGCCTGCAACTGCCTTTCTGACAATAAACCTACCCTTTGTCACTACCTGCTCCTCCGTGTCTGCTTTGGGGTCCGAACACCACCACATCCCTAACATTGCTCTCACTATAGAACAGAGGAGGCCACAAATAACTCATCCAATATACATGTATTGCACTGAGATGATTAAACACCTCCTCAGTTTAAGTATAATATGAGTACATTTTTATTTAAACAAAACTGGTTTGG
This sequence comes from Pungitius pungitius, assembly GCF_949316345.1. NCBI lineage: Eukaryota > Metazoa > Chordata > Actinopteri > Perciformes > Gasterosteidae > Pungitius > Pungitius pungitius. The sequence goes on along the minus strand of NC_084917.1, from coordinate 16,338,159 downwards.
TCTTCTATACATAACAGTACCACTTTATCTCCAGATTTGTCAGTCTGCCCACGTTAAGTATAAGTCTGGTCTTCTTCCTTGACTTTATTTATTACTCCAGCTGCTTGATGAGCGAGCTATACTTATGGAGGCCAGCAATGTTAGCCTTCTGTCTTCTGGCAAGTCTGCTTCCCTTTCCAAAACGTTGGAAAGTACAAGATGTCTGCCGTGGCTGCTGACATTGTGTCTGTCTGGGGAGCTGTCTTCTTTGGTTTCACTGGGCAAAAAGAGGCAACAGCTGCAACAACCAATGCTGAAACCCTCCCCTCCACAAGACAACTGCACAAATAAGGGTGACACTGTGTGTGTGTGAAAGAACTCCAGACTTACAACTACTAATGGAATAGATTAGACCTTGCCGCACAATTTTGATACACTGTTTCAGGCGGCACAGTATCGACGCCTCTTTGTCCACGACTGGAAGGAACTAAGACCAGCTTTCTGAAGTCATGCAACAATATTTAATTGCAGATTCGGGCAGTTTTAGTGCAGGTATTATTGAATGCATCCAGATGTAAAATGAAACAAACCTAGTTGTATATTGCTGACTCTATATTTATTTTCTCATAGCGACCAATGATTAGACAGTTGATTGTGCCCTCAACGGGTTGATAGGACTATGGATGTGTGACCCGATGAAAGGACACGACTTTTAATTCAGAACAACAATAGAGAGGTTAATGTAAATGCTGCAATAGCATCTGCTATATCAAAACTGGAGTATATCTTTATCCAAAGAGGAGCACTGAAGGCTTTCATAAATGGAAAATACGTTTTCTCTCTTCTCCCAACTGGCTTTGGAGTCAGATTTGCAAATCAATCATTTTTATCTGTGTCCTTTTCCAATGATGGTTTACCAGATGGCTGTGTGTAACAAACCATCATTTGCATACTGTTTTGAACAAACAAAATAAAATTGAAATTGAATGAAGTTGTGTCACGGTTTGGTCCCTCTTCCTGTTTTAGTTTGAAGTTTCATGTTCCTTGTGAACCTGGGTTAACTTCACTTCCTGCCTTGTGATTGCGTGATTGTCTCCACCTGTGTCCAATCACCTGCACCTCCCTTGTGTATTTAAGCCCTGTGTGCCTGTTGTCCTTTGTCGCGTCATTGTCTAATGTCCCTCGTCGTTGGAGCAAGTCTTTGGTTTGTTTCAAATAAAGAGCACTTGGTTCGAGAAACTCTGCGCTTGAGTCCTCCCTGCAACCTGCCCCAGCCCGATTGTGACAAGTTGACTTCCACCAGATAGGAATTATTGACCTCTTAACACAATAAAAGTTGTATTAACTACTTGGGTCGAGAGAAAAATATGAACAGCAACACAGGCTTCTCGCGTTTATAGCTATATGCTTGAGTATACTGTGATGGGGGAGTGACTAGAAAAATGTAAGGCTGATTAAACACAATCTCTAAACCAGTATACCACTTGGTGATGTGTGAAGCAAAGATTGCTTGCAACAATACAAAAGAAAAACAAAAGAAAAACTCAATGTTCTTAAAAAAATTCATCTTGAACAATTAAATGGGGTTCATTAATTAGCTATACATTTCTACATTCAGAGCCAATGTGCGTTTCAGCATACGTCTGATGTGTGATCCGTTTTTAGTTTGAAGCACTCTTCAAGTAAGAAGGAGGCAAATGTAGCTCTCTCCCACTGGAGCTTTTTGGTTGTGCCTGACAAAACAACAGCTGAAGCTGATGAAGGAAGGCCTACAGCTGACCTAATGGATGGTAAACAAGCCTGACAAAGTAGAGCTTAAGCTGATTAGTGTAAAACTAAGCATAGAGAGTTGACTGACTGAGCAGATCCCATGACCTGCCAAAATGTTTCATGTACTGAGATTGTAAAAGACACATTGGAATAGTGATGATTCAGCTGACCGTAGTAGTTACCACAAATAAACAACACATCACAACATCACAAATAAACATGTGGGAAACACTCCTCAATTCTTAGTGAGCACACATTTGGTGAAAACAGTATAAACTCCATGATGCAAGCAAGAAATATTGAAATATCTAAGACTTTTTCAAGTGAAAAATAAACATCACTTCTGATTGGTTCACTGAAGGCTCTACAAAAAAACACAACTGGTAAAAGTGTGTTTGGATGTTTTTGTTGTGCAATGTTTTTGGCAAGCAGTATTTCTGCTATCACAGTCAGCATTGCCTATCCTCTATTGTGAGCAGACTAGCATCACTTTTGTTGGGGAACCCCTCCTCAGTAATCAGGCTCATTTCCAATAGTTGTCCAATAACTGTGCATTATATAGTACATTTCATCCCTTGTCAACCAATAACATGAATGGGCCCGTTTCAAATGTACTTTTTTGTTGTGTACAAAATCTACACTTGTTGCATCTGTAAGTGCTGCTAGTAAAGTCTGTAAATTGGATAACAAAAGTAAGGTCAACAGAGGCAATATTTACTGAACTTGTTTTTATATAGAACAGAAACTGTGGTAATAAGTTAACATGGTTGCATCTGATAGACACTCATTTTACGATGTTTCATTCACACAACGCTGGAGTTGTTAGCTTGGAAATTAAAATGTACGTCTGATTTTGGCAGGTGCCAGTTATGGACCCAAGTCTCATCCATAAGACCCCCTCACAGGTGTCAACAGGGACTGGTGGTGCATTTTTTTGAAATTTCAAGTTCTGATCATAACAAATAAACTTTTTTAGGAAAACATGTTCTTATAATTGTGGCAATTCTGACTATAAACAAACAAACTTTGCACTTGCCATCTGCAAAAAAACAAAACCCCATTCAATTGTATGTGCACCTCAAGTAATTTCGGCACTTTCCGCGCAGGTTTTGGGGTTCTTTTTTTTCAGCCAATCCTCACTCTCAACCGTAAATTTATGCTTTAGCCATTGTGGCCTTGTTTAGACTAGTTTTAAGTACTCTATCAACATGAAACTTCAATTCCCACTGTCCACGCACTGGGCTAACTCGTATAATAATAATAAATTAAATATAAAAATAATAATAATTCCCCCCCCCCCCCCCCCCTATATCACTAGTATGCCCCTCAGGAACTTGATGTCACTCATCCTACCTTGACGGCCGCACCTATCGGGTAACTTGGAGAGGATCAGTGTCGGAACCTTGTCCTCTTACTACTGCAGTTCCTCAGGGCTCCGTCCTGGGTCTCCTCCTCTTCTGAATCTACACCAACTCTCTTGGCTCCGTCATTCTCTTGCATGATTTTTCCTATCACAGCTATGACGACGACACCCAACTAATTCTCTCCTTCCCCGACTCGGACACTCAGGTGGCGGCACGGATCTCTGCATGTCTGACTGACATCTCCCAGTGGATGTCCGCTCACCACCTGAAGATCAACCCCGACAAGACCGAACTATTTTTCTTCCTCGGAAAAAACTCTCCCACTGTTAACTTCGGCGCCTCCGTGTTAAAGCCCACTCTACGGCGCGGGTACTTATTCAGGCTCTTGTCATCTCCCGCCTTGACTACTGTAACTCTCTCCTGGCAGGTCTCCCTACTACCGCCATTTGACCACTGCAGCTTATCCAGAATGCAGCAGCTTGACTGGTCTTCAACCTTCCGAAATACTCCCACACCACACCACTCCTCCGCTCTCTTCACTGGTTACCAGTGGCTGCCCACATCCAGTTCAAAACATTGGTGTTCACGTACCATGCTGTGAATGGATCGGGTCCAGTCTACACCCAGGACATGGTGAAACCCTACATCCCAACCCGGACACTGCGCTCTGCATCTGCCAAGCTGCTTGTTCCTCCCTTACTGAGAGAAAGGCACTCGGCGAGATCGCGACTCTTTGCTGTCCTGGCTCCCAGATGGTGGAATGAGCTCTCTGATGACATCAGGACTGCAGAGAGCCTCTACATCTTCCGCCGAAAACTCTCACTTTAGACTCTGCCTTCACTAAAACACTACCAACTGTAGCACTAGCAAATTGTAGCACTTAAATTGTACTTATAATGGCACCTTTCCATAACATGTTTTGAAACTGCTTATTTGATGAAAATTGTACTTTCTTGTTATTTGTTCTTCTGAGTTTGTATCTCTATGTGGAAATGCAGTTATTGTAAGTCGCTTTGGATAAAAGCGTCAGCTAAATGACATGTAATGTAATGTAAAGTATAATTTCTCTAACAATAACGACAATTTAGTTAACTTGTCAAAAACATCGCAGCCTTAATGACCTGGTCCAGTTGCCACAGAATGTTTTTGATTCTCACCTGACTGATGTTGCGTGTACAGGAAGAATCAAACGTTCTTAAAGAAAAAAAAAGCAGCGCTTTTTAATCAGACCAGTGAGAGACAGAGAGCAAATCCAGCCTTTGTCACCGTCTAAGGTCCAAAAGAAAAAAGCCACGCACCCATTGACCATGGAAAAATGGAAGATTAGCTTTGGGATGGAGGAAGAAGACAAGAGAACCACACACATTTTTTGCAAGGCTCTTGAGGAACGTTAACAAATGGCCAACGTCATTGTCCACCAGTACCGGAAAATTCCACTGACTTTATTAAGGGGAGCAAAAACATTTATAAATCTGTGTCCTTTTGTCACCAGACGACCGCACGACACAGCATTGTCTATGGTGAGTGATAACTAAGCATTATTTAAAAATTAAGTTAGCTAGCTCTTATTAGTTAATTTAACTAGCTACGAAGACTAACTAGCTAACGTTAGCTAACGTCTGACAGTGCAGTCTGTGAGAGATGTTTCCCCTCTTCATAAGTTACTGACATGTTTTGGTTAACAGCCAATCCTCTATTTGTGTAAGATACAATTAGTTGAAGGAGGGTTTCACGGTTTAAATGTTTTGTTCTTTGTTTTTACAGAATGGTAGAGTAATCACCTCAATAACAGAGAGACAACTGCGGAAGCTGTGAATCGGATTCAGAAGACAGCGTTCGGCAGAGTGGCCAAGCTGTTTCACATTGCTTAAATATTGCTAAACACAAGAAAGAGAGTCTGATTTATCTTGTCTGTTTGTTATGGTTAAAAAAATCTAAGAAAACACTTAAAATGCACGCAATTTCCCTCCAAATGACACCAAAACAACATGTGACTGGCCGCAAAAGTGCCTTGTGACTGACTTCAACAGCAGGCGCTCAGCTGCACAACCGCCTGGAGACAGCTGGAAAGAGATGCCAAGTGCACACATCATTACTTGAGTTAGGGTTTGAGTTGCTTGTTCAATAAAATAGCATGAGTACCTTATTATTAGCTTGTACCTGTAATTGTTGATCATTTTGGTAACATGTTAATAACTACCAATATACCTAGACTATAGATATAACTGTTCAGAATGTATAGGTTTACTAGTCAATAAGAAATAAATGTAATTGTTCAGTAATGTGTAACGGGAATTTTTGAATAATTCACTATGTTGTGTTTAAAATATTGGATCATTTAAAATGTGTTGTTTACTTTACTCATCAAAACATTTAATGATGAACAAACAAATCTACATGAACAAATGTCAAATCATATTCTTTGCCCAGAGATGAGTAAGTATTTTTGTATTGTATGTAATGACACGGTTTCATTCTAGTCGGTATGACTCACATTCAATTTCTTCCCCCAAATACAATAATGGTATCATAGCTTAGTATTTGTTGTGTAGCAATTCTTCCCAAATTACTGAATGCTGCGCTCAAGGTGCAGTTTTTCGATTAACAGTTGTATTATTACCTTTCTTTCGAAAGTTATTAAAGTTATGTTCCATTTGACTTGTTATCCAATAAGAAAAAATATTCTACTGCTTTGGGACAATGTTAAGAGGATGAAATCATCCTACAGCTGTTGAGACATCTCACAAGTCTCACATGCACTCCTGTGACCATGTCAACTATATAAAAGAGTCACAATGGAAATGCTATAGAGCCATGTGGTAATGCATATTAAATAATAGTTTCATACCCTTCTGCTCATTGCTTTGACAATAATAATATAATACATTTATTTAATATTAGTTATTTCACTGCATTACGTATTGTGACATTTTAGATATATATTATATTTATACTTTAAGTTCAATTCCATTTATTTTGTATCGCCCCCAAATCATTTGTTTACAATAAATAAACATACCATAAAAATACCATAAAAAACTTACCGGGATGGAGATATAGAGGTGACGTTTTTTGCAGAGTTTCTCCCGATGGCAGAAAGCTACGTGAGTCATACCAGTATTTAATAAGGAACTCCTTTTAAGGATGGATGTACATTCTCAGCGCGCTGGTGATATGAAAGCATAGCGGTTCGAGCATACAGAGCCACTGACTTTTATAAAGAGAACTTTACCTTATTTGAGAATCAGGGTCTTGTCTTGACTCATGGATTCCTCTTTTGGTCCAGTGGTTCAAAATGAAGAAAAAAGCGCTGTCCTCCTGGAAGCCCGTGAGGGGAAGTCACTGAACGCAGTTTTCTGTGGTGTTCCGAGGAGAGGACTCTCTCCTAGCGTCTCCTCCACATGCATACACTGCGGGAGTCTTCTACAAACACTGTGACGTCACCACTCTACCAATGGACGGGCTGCACCAGTGCTTCGGCAAAATACCACAATTTGCCATGAATTGAAGTTATTTTAACTCGGCCATTGAATATCTAATCGGCTCTGTATTTCTCATACAGTTGTGTTTAAAATAATAACAGTCCCATATCACTACCAAGGTAAATCACTGTTTTTGTTAGAATTTTAACTTTTACCCTGCATGTAAGTTTCTAAAAGGTTTAGGCGGCTGGTCCATTGAGGGCAGCGACGTGGGGTGAGGTTGCTGGCTGGGGAGGCACTGACTCTTTCAAAGTCAGATTTACAAATTCAGCAAAGTAGCATCAATTTACCATTTAACCGGCTGCTTGCATATTGACTACTGGTTATGTTTCGTATTGTATTCTTTTATAATAGGGGTAGATGAAATCAAGCGTTCTGATTGGTTGAGACTGAGTCACGGGGTGTACTGAGTTGAGCCATAATGTAGGCCTACCTGTTTCAGTGCGGTGATCAAAATAAAATAAAAATTACGGTAATGTTAATCTCCTTGCAATCAATTTCTGTAGCCTGCTGAAATGCGATACACAAAGTTTAGTGTCTACAACTGGTGTTGTGCTGAAAGGCAGCTAATGTCACGGACAACGGTATCATAAAAGCAATAAGGTTTGCCAACAACACCCTTATTAACCCATTATTAACGATAAGGTACAGCCTCTTGTACATTATTGCCTAAATCTTTTATATATTTTTTAATATTATTAAAATACGGCTGGTTATTAATTTGTGTCGTGTACAGCAGTGTCTGCATGCTCTAACCTTGTAAAGTCAATTCGCCTTCTAAGGAATCAGGAAACGTTTATTGCCATTATATGTTAGACATACATGGAAATTTACTTGGCGGTTGGTGCATGACGGAAGACAGTACAATAATGACACTGTAGTGCAGCAAAAAGATAAGAATAAAATAATTCTGGACAAACATCTCCATAACTGACGGAACTAAAAGAAGATAAAGAGGACTTTATCTTCTATTAGAAGAATAATGAGACATTATTGCTCGTTTTTGGTCGGTCCAATTCAGACTGTTTCCAGTCTTAAAGGACTGATGCAGTGCACTTGACGTTCGCTAACGTTACTTGACTGTTTTAGCTAGCACATGCTAACTATGCCATCTGTCTGTAATACGTGGAGAAAAACAACAGCAGAACGAGCCTGTGTGCTCAACACGCCCCCTTCAGGGAGACGGAGGTACTGGCTCAGCCTCCAGCAGTGAAAAGCAGGAAGGGAGGCGCACTGTCCAGCTGCCTCCCTTACAGCGTATTCACTGCAGCGTTATGTCAGATTAACAAGACTAAAATACGTGAAATACAGGACCCAGGCTATGGGGTGTGAGAAAATTTGAGAAAACTGTACAAACATTACATTGGAGACATATAGAGACAATAATTACACATTACAATTACACATGCTCAAATTGAGCAAAAACACGAGCCGCTCAACCAGGTTTATGAGGGATTGCGCAATCCGAGTGGAGGCACCGCTCGTCGCTGCCGCCTCCCCGTATATGGAGAGGAAATTCAGCGATATTGCCCATAATAAACATTTGATTGATTGTAATCTAATAATTACCTTTCTACTACAGATCAGTGGAAAAAATATATTTTTTAATCATTATATTTTTTTAATCTTTTTTTTTTTTACATTTCATGATGACATCGGGAGGCACTTTTCTTTTCCTTTTCTAGACTAGCGTCAAAAGCTACGCGAGCTCACGCAGCCCGCAAGGCTGTGATTGGTCTGCCAACTACATCCTTTCCGGAATCTCACCTTTCCGGTTTCATAGCATAATTCCACCATTATTAAAGATTAAAGATTTTTTGGAGAGAGTTAATCAGTTTGAAGAGTTTTTTCCGGAAGAAATCCGTAAAAATGACTACTTACATAACCCGTCATTGGCGAACTATAAGGACGCGCGGATAGCCTCCAATTCATCAATTTCATTTTCTTGTAAAACAATCTTCATTTTTATAATGGCGGAATTATGCTATGAAACCGTAAATTCTAAGTATTGAAAACGTCACCATTTTTATCAGTAAATATATTTCCAAAGGAGCTATTGACATGACATTTTCACCAGATTGGTAACAACCCAAGTAATCCCTGCATACAAGAAAGAAACCAAAACAAATAAGTTCAGATATAAAGTTATGTGTAATAATGTGAAATGACACAGGGAAAAAGTATTGAACACATGAAGAAAGGGATGTGCAAAAAAGAATGGAACGCCAAGGCAACAGCTGAAAACTATCAGTAATTAAAAAGCAATCCAGACCCATGTCAGTACAAATTAATATCAGCTGGTTCAGTCGCAACTCATGGCCTACAAAAAGGATTGCCAAGGTGTCACACAAGAAACATCCCAGGAAGGGTAAAAGCAAAGAGCTGTCGCAAGAGCACTGTAATGGCAAAAATATATCTAACTCTTTTAAATGCTTCATTGTATAACCAGTTTATTAATTGCAAGTGCTGAGATGGAAAGGCCATGGTATGAGAGCTGAAGTGTTCTGCACTGATAAATGTCCTCTATGGAATGCCGTTTTAGTCAAAATTAAATAAATGAATAAATACACGGTAATGCATAATGACACTGCATTTCATAATAAATAAATGAATAAATACACAGTAATGCATAATGACACGGTATTTATGCATTACTGTGTATTTATTCATTTATTTATCATGAAATGCAGTGTCATTATGCATTACTGCCGAGCATTCAGAAGTTGGGCCGACCTGATATACTCAAGGTTTCGGTGAATAGTGAGAACCGTGAATGACTGACGTGCTCCCTCCAGCCAGTGCCTCCACTCCTCAAATGCGGCTTTCATAGCTAACTGTTCGCGATCTCCCACATCATAATTGCGCTCCACTGCGTTGCGCTTGCGCGAGTGGAATGCGCAGGGGAATTTCTTAGCGAGATTACCATGACGTTGGGACAGGACAGCCCCCACTCCAGTGCTAGAGGCATCTACCTCTATGATAATCTCCCTCTCCGGATCCGGGTGGTGGAGAATAGGGGCAGAAGTGAATCTCTCCTTAAGTTGTGCGAAGGCCGAAGTGCACTCCGAGGACCACTTGAAGTGTTTACCTCCTCCCCTAAGGAGGGATGTGAGAGGGGCTGCAATGACACTGAAGTTGCGGATAAATCTGTGGTAGGAATTAGCAAAACCCAGAAAGCGTTGCAGTTCCTTTACCGAAGAGGGTTGAGGCCAGTCTACTACCACTCAGACCTTGCTGTCATCCATCAAAAGTCCATTCGCACTGATGATATATCCCAGAAAGGCGAAATCCGAGTCTGATGGAACTCGCACTTCGACAATTTGGCGTAGAGGTGGTTGTCGATCAGGCGCTGGAGAACGGACATCGAGAACGTCTCCTCTCCCGCTCGGCTGTCAAGAGGCGGGTGAAACCGATCTGCATAGGTTCTGGCTCCGTGCCGGGTGGTGTGCGTCGTGAGCGAATCAGGTTGTCCAGGCAGATAGCAAGCTCCATTATTTGGTTCAGGGTTTTACTGTCGTCGCGGCATGCCAGCTCTCCCTGAAGATCCAAGTCAAGGCCCTTGCGATACAAGAGTTTTAGAGGTTCCTCCCCCCATCCGGTTTGGACTGCCAGGGTCCGAAAGGAGAGCGTGTAGTCCGCTGCCGTAGAACCTCCCTGGCGTAGCGTGAGCAGTAATTCTCCAGGGTCCCTCCCTGCCGCAGTATGCTCGAACACCTCTTTGAACTGGGTTAAAAACTCATCATAGGAGGGAAAAGAGAGCTGACCTCCATACCACAGGGCAGTGGCCCACTCCAGGGCCCGGCCCGTGAGTAGGGAACAGATGAATGAGACGCGGCTCCCGTCAGTGGAGTAGGACAGGCTCTGTTGGTCAAAATATAGGCTGCACTGCAACAAAAATCCCTTACAGGCAGAGGTTAAACCATCAAACTTCTCGGGAAGGGATAATTTGGGCTGGTTAGGGTCGTTACTCCCGGCAGGTGGAGCAGGGGGCGGTGCAGCTGGACTCGGAGCTCGACCCTCAGCCATGTTTGTCGGAGAGAGGGTTTAAACGGATCTCACCAGTTCCTCGGTGAGTGCGGTTAATCTCACCAGCTGTTGCCGATGAGCGGCCAGCTCAGACGCTTGCAAAGTCACTTTGGTGACCAGTCGATGGAAATGTTTATGTCATTGCTCAGCTACATCCTCTTGATACTGGCATGCATTCTGATTTATACACTAATATTTTTTTAAAGAATCTTAGAAATTGATGTCAGAGGGACCTTGATCAGCAATAAAATGTCATCTGTGTCCTTGTGAGAACCCTTTTATATCCGTCTCTGCCCTGATAGCCAGAGGTTCCAAGAATATCATGAAGAGTATCAGACTCAGAGGCTCTCCTTGTGCTGTTCCTCTCATTAGGTTGAATTAAGGCAATGTTTACTGTTTGTTATCACTGATGCTCTGGGATTTGAATAAATTACATTCACTCATTTAATGCTTTGCCAAACCCAAATATTTTTGCATTACATTACATGTTATTTAGCTGACGCTTTTATCAAAAGTGACTTACATTGCATTATAACCCGTGCATAACATTTTTTTTGCCTGGGGAGCAATTAGGGGTTAGGTGTCTTGCTCAGAGAGCAAGTTTTCCTCCTGATTAAATTGGATAATGTGTAACAAACGTCTGATAGTCAGTGCATGACCTTTGTATTGGAACCACTATGTTGTTTGAATTGTATGTTCTATTCTGACGCCTAGTGGCGAATGTTGATTGCTGCACTGACTAGCTAGCGACCGTTTAGAACACATGTGTCAAACTCAAGGCCCGCGGGCCAGATGTGGCCTACACAGCTTTTTCATTAACCATTGATGAAAGCGTGAACTTCATTCGGGCGCGTGCCCTGAATCACCGTCAGTTCCAGCAGTTTTTGCTGGAGATGGGCTCGGAACACGGGGATGTGCTGTACCATACAGAAGTGCGGTGGCTGAGTAGGAGCAAAGTCCTTTTTTTGAGCTCAGGGAAGACACTGCTCTTTTTATGCAGAGTAAAGGAAAACTCATGTCTTAACTATTAGATCCAAAGTGGATGTGTGACTTTGCTGTGTTGTGTGACATAACCGACCATCTCGCCCAGCTGAATCAGAAGCTGCAGGGACGAAAACATGTCATCACGCAGATGTCCGACACTATCACGGCTTTCCAGCGTAAATTGGACTTATGGATGTGGCAAGTGAAACAGGACAAACTTGTCCACTTTCCTGTTTGTCAGAGCATGTCGGCCTCATTTCCCGAGACTTTTTCATGTGCTCAGTTGGCTACCAAACTGAGCAGGTTAAAGACTGAGTTTGATCGGCGCTTCTCTGACTTCAGAGCACAACAGTCTGGCTTTGACATCTTTGCCAATCCTTTCACCACCGATGTCTGCACTGCACCCCAACACCCTCAGATGGAGCTAATTGAGCTTCAAAGCGACAGTGGCCTTAGAGCAAAGTTCCAGGATGCTGCCATCCAGGACTTTTACCGTCTGCTGCCCCCTGGTTTGATGCCACAGCTTCGACTTCATGCTGCCCGTGTTCTGTCCATGTTTGGGAGCACCTATCTGTGCGAACAGTTTTTTTCCATAATGAATCTGAACAACAACAAGCACAGATCACGCCTCACGGATAACAACCTCCATGCTGTTCTACGCATTGCCTCAGCACAGGACCTAAAACCAGACATTGACACACTGGCAACGGGAAAACGGCGTCAGACATCTGGTCAGAAAACACACAGGTAAGCATTTTTTTAAAAACTTAATTAAAATATAATAAAATGTAATTCAACCAAGAAGAAGAACAGTTAAAGTGTGTGCAATTTAATGATTGTGCTTGCATTTTGTTTCCTGTTTATCATTTTCAGAACATGATCAATCGATAGTAGAGAGAGAATCCACTTGGTGTGTTCAAGCACAGGCAGCATCTGCTCATCAAAGACTAACCGAAAAACTTGACCAATATAGTTGTGAACTGAGTCAACCTTTATTTTGGTATTTTTAGTTGATTACATATTATTTATGTGTTGCTGCTGTTGTAATTATTTAATGTTTGCAGGTCTTGTTGTCATCACCATCAGTTGGATGCAGGGCTGTGTGCAGCCTTTTTTTGTAAAATGCTACATGTGTCATACATGTTCTTTGCAGCTCAGTTTTATGTTATTTTTCTTTATTCACTTGGACAGTTTGATCCTTCATTAATGGAGTTATGTGGGTTTTCATAAGCTGACAAAATTTAAAAGGATTTATGTTAGAGCAACAAGCAAACATATGTTTTCTATGCAACTGTAATTATCACTTGATAAGTTATAATAAATAATGAGTTATTTAACATTAAGGAGTAGTTACATTTATTTTACATTACATTCGATTACATTTAGTTACATTTATAAGTTACATCTGGCCCTTTGAGGACAGCCATTATGCTGATGTGGCCCTTGGTGAGAAATGAGTTTGACACCCCTGGTTTAGAATAAAAGGATGTGCGATTCAGGAAGTTTATCATGCCCATGAACTCAGAGTTAGTCTCTTGGCTGACAATCTTCATAATCCTGTGCTTTAAAGTCCACAAAATCTGCTTCATCTTTTTACAAATAAACACATTTCCTGCATTAAATCCTGTCAAACACAACAACCTGTCTTTTCCTTGGAGAATGAGGTGCTGGAAAACATATGTCAAGCTGGCTGTATAGCTGGAAGAAAAAAACGTTTCTTCAAACAACTTTTAGCGAGGAAAGCACAACCTTCCCTTTTTGAATCCTACTTGGTCTGTGTGTAATTAAACGTGGTAGAATAATTTGCAACCTCATAGCCAGGATCTTTGTTAGAGTTTTAGTAGGCTCTTTATCATTGTTTTACAAAGTTGTACGTATTCGGTAGCTCTTCCAGTGAAAATTATTCTTTGTACACCTCTGTCATGATAGGTACCAGTTTATCTACAACATTCTTATAATACTTTGAGGGAAATCCATCTAACCCAGGGTACATTTAACGCCATTTAAACCTCCTCCCCTGTTATGGGGCTTTCCAAATAATTCTTTTGATCCACTGGAATTTTTGGTAATGTAATTTTTGAAAGTATTTTCACATAGCCTATGAGTTATAAACCTTTCCTTTGTGTTAGTTTCCCCTTTCCATCTTTCGCTGGTATAGCAAAGCTAGTCTCTTTTTGTTGTAACTGTCTGGCTAATAATTGGCCATTTTTCCCCCACTCTCATAAAAAATTTTTTATATTTAGGCGATGTGAGGTGGTTTGTATGGTCTCTCATGAACGGACGAGAAAAGGTACACCGCAGCGGTCTTGTATTTTTCCAATTGGACGTAAATGCAGCATTGGTGACGTCACTAAGAGGAGATAAACATGGCGTCCGGACAGCAATGGGTGTTGGTGGAAATGGTTCAAGCGTTTTACGAGGCAAGTTGCTCCTTTGTGCAACTCTGTTGGGTGGACACTGGTGTTCACAAGTACATTTCTCGTATGTTTTGCTATTCGTTGATGATTGTAATTTAGTTTTGAGGTTGTTTATGGCAAACTTCTCCTCCAGGAACTACCCGCGGCTCCGGGAGGACGTTTGGTAACCTCTCAGCCAATTGGGTGACGTGTTTTATCCGCCCCACGCGTTACTGAGCGAGAGGAGGCAAGGGAACAAGGAAGTAGGCAGTCCACGGAAACGCGTTAGCTTCCTCAGTATCAAACATGTACTGAATCGACTAACTGTAGGGTTTAAGCCTAGAACAATAGTAAAGCTTTGTTTGTAGTTGTAGTATTATGAATTTGTACTGTCTAGTGAGCGTGAAGATTGCCAAAATGGTGTGATGTAACGTTAACTGAACACTACTTGTATAACGTTAAGTGTATTAAATCTATTTTAAGGTTCATGTTTTTAAAGGTCGACATAAATATTCTTAAGAAAATGACCAGCTCAGTAGTAATTATGTAGCTTCAGCCCTCCTTAACTATGCTAGAAGATGAACTAGAGAAACCTTCCGGAACACTGTTTCTTTACCGATACTTGATTGCCGTTTCTTTCTTTGGTATGTACCACTTCCTTATAACATAACCGTACTGAACTGGTAATGCATAGGATTATGATCGACCTGGCATTGCCCACATCCTGCCAGAATATTTGTGGTTATATAAATTGCCCAAAGATGAACACGTTCACTGACCTGACAGCAACATATTCCTAATTCCTCTCTCAGGCCCCTGCTTACCACCTGATCCTAGAGGGGATCCTCATCCTGTGGATAATCAGACTTCTTTTCTCCAAGACCTACAAACTTCACGAGACGTATAAACTCACAGAGAAGGTAGGCTGTGTGTACGCGCGCTTGTGCATGCACATGCAAGAGTCTGTCAGTCACCAAACCGCTGTCATGTGTTGCAGGAGAAGGAGGACCTCATTGAGGAGTGGCAGCCGGAGCCACTTGTTCCTCCTGTTTCTAAAGACCATCCGTCCCTCAGTTATGATGTAGTCACAGGGTGAGACGCTTTCCAATGTTGTCTAAAGCCAAGGCCCCCCTATTTATCTAGATCAGGGGTGTCCACAATTTTATTTCCGAGGGCCACATACATAAAAATATACGAAAGAATGGGCCACTCACTAGGTGTGAGGTATACTGCCTTGCTTTGATCTGAAGGACAGCTGGCAGGTCAGGAGTAAGTTTGGTGGTTGAGATGGGAAGGACGTCAGAGATGCTTTTGATCGTTCTGGTTCTCAGTTTTCTTTTGTTCAGCATTAACAGAGAGAATGTCTGTTCACAGACAAGAGACAGAGCTTCATGTGCGCGTACAGCTGTGGTACCAGCTGCTCTTTGCCTTGTAGTCTCTTGTTCAGGGTGTTGTTATGGTAGAGATCTAGATATCAACTAAAAAAGCACATTTGCCGCAACAGGCTCGACATGTCCTTGTCCAGTAGGGCTGCGACTAACGATTATTTTGATATTCAATTAATCGGTTGATTACTGTTTTTGATGAATCGGATAAAAAAACAGCATTAATCAGCAGCTCGAGGTTCCTTCCATTTCTCACGTTAAACAACAGGACAACGTGGTGGTTATGTTGACTTTGCATATTTTGCCATTGACACACTTTTTTAGTTAAATCAATGTGAAATGCTTGCACACGTCTTTGCCTGCGTCATGTGACTCACAACGACTGCCGGCACTGCTGGCTGCTCTTTCCTCTATGTCAGCTCGACTCTTCTTTTTTTCAACTGTGAGTGATGTAATAGTCGCGCGACACAACAAATTGATTTTTTTGAAAAAAAAATTTGAAATTTTAATAATCGATTTTTAGCGATTTCATTGATTCGTTGTTGCAGCAGCCCTATTGTCCACCCAGCACCACAGTCCCTACCCGTCTCAGGTTTGCTCTAGTCGTCGTCTGCTAGATGGTCGTCATTCAAACATACAATTTTACATTAATATTAAGCCTCGCTGTAATGAGCCTCTCTATGTTATTTGAAGTGAAGACCTCAGTGATGGTGTTACTCTGAACTCCACACACTACTGCAGTGTGTTACAGGAAGCTAAACGTTATTTTCCATTACAGACCTCCAAGCCACAAAATCACAATCAATGGAAAAGAGTGCATCAACTTTGCTTCATTTAACTTCCTGGGTCTCCTGGACAATGAGCGGGTTAAGGTCAGTAGTCATTATTTAAGCCATTACTACCTTTATTTCAACAGGCTGCTAGCTTCACTGTGTGACCGCACCGACCAATCAGTTCACATCCTCATTATCCTCATTACAGCAAAAAGCTTTGGCATCACTGAAGAAATATGGTGTAGGCACATGTGGTCCCAGGGGCTTCTATGGAACATTTGGTGAGTGAAACTTGCGTCTATCCCTTAGAGGTTTCTTGCAAATGAACCCAGTTGACAATAAGCTCAGCCCGGTGTTAGAGCTTAACAGGCGACCCTGTTAACTGGCGACTTTCAGCCAGAAGCATCTGTTGTCATTATGAGAGGTATTCAAAATAGGAAGAGAACACGTAGCTGTCCTCGTAAATGCTGCTTATAAAGAAAATTATTTCAGTGTCAAGCCTTCTCATTTATACAAACAGTTCTGGTCCAAGCTTTGGACATACCTTCTCTTCTCTTCTACCTTGTAGATATTAAAGACATCAAACAATAAAGGAACACATGGAACTAGAAAATGCATTTCCTGCTGAAAATGCGTTGGAATGCAGAAAGCTGAAATCAATTTTAAAAAGTTGCTTAAAGTACAGAAATGAACCAAGCTGAAATTTTTCTAAACATTGCTGAAATACTAGAAAAAGCTGAAATACATTTAAAAATAGCTGGAAATACAGAAAAGAGAAAAGCTGAAATGAACTTGAATAAAGATTCGAAGAACAATACTTGGAATGCATCACTGCATTCCAACAATAAGTAGAATAAAGATTAGAAGAACAATACTTGGAATACATCAATGCATTCCAACAATTATACAAAGTACCTTTTGCTTTGATGACAGCTTTGCACACTCTTGTCATTCTTGGAACCAGCTTCACAAGTTGGTCACCTGGAACGCCTTGAAGGAGTTCTCGGAGATGCTAAGCACTTTTTTGCCTTCACTCTGTGGTCCAACTCATCCCAGACTAGCTCAATGGGCTATAAGTGGGGTGTAGTGTAGGTGGAGGCCAGGTCATGTGACACAGTGCTCATCACTCTCCTTCATGATCAAATAGTCCTCACAGAGCCTAGGGGTGGGTTTGGGGTCATTGTCCCGTTGTAATACAAATGCTGGTGCCACTAAGCTCAAACCAGATGGGATTGCGATTGCATATTGCTGCAGAATGCTGGTTAAGAGCAATGTCACCAGCAACACCCCCCACATCTTCTCACCCTTTTCTGCGTCTTAAAAAAGACACTGCGGGTGAAACCATCAATCTCAACTGTGGACTGAGGTCTGATTCACACAGTCTCCTCTGAACAGGTGATGTTGAGATGAGTCTGTTACTTGAACTCCGATGAGTAGGGTTTATGGGCGCTCTAATCTGAGGTTTCTGCGGCTTGTAACTCGAATGAACCGCTCCTTGGCAGAAGAGAGAACTCTTGGTTTTCCTGTTCATCAGAGCATTTGACTTCACTTGAGGATCTGTTCAAAAATCATGAAATGTTCTGGATTGACTGATCTTCCTGCAGGGCCGGCGCTAGCCATTTCGGTGCCCTAAGCACAAATGCTTAGTGGTGCCCCCCCCCCAACAATAACAACCATTCAGAATTTCTTAGTTAGGTTCTCTTTATTCCCCAAATAACTTCTAAACATAAATAATTTACATAAACAAACATGAAAAGAAATAAATTATATAAAAGATGAAATTATAAATACCAAATACCACCACAATTACTAAAAACACAGATTTGAAACTTAACATTGTAAACGCAGAAAGTATTCAAGTATATAACCGTGTAAGTAATAATGTGCACATTTCTTCAGTAAATAATATACATAAGTACAAATAATAAAAATAAAGTGCAAATTTTAAAGTGCAAATAACCATACATAGATACAAACTGCACAGTAGAATTTACTTTACCATCTCTATAAAAAAGACCATTCTGCTATCTGATAGAACTATATTACAAACATGTGTTATTGCTAACACTAACAGAAACGATAACGGTAACATCAATGATAACAAAAACGTAAATGATAACATAAAAAACAAATGATAACAAAAACGGTAACGGTAACAGAAACTTCGGGCGGCCCGCGGACAAGTACCGAATACGGCCCACCGGCGATCCGTGCGGACATTATGAGCGCGAGTATATGTGGCCATCTGGCCGCCCGCTGACCGCTAGCAAAGGTCCTCACAAGAAAAAGTTTGGGGACCCCTGATTTAAAACATTGTCTTAGCTGAGAGCGACGCGCGAGCATCATCCGTCTCTTTTCTGCCCCCGACTCTTGATGCCTTTTCGAAGCCATTTCAAAGCTGTCTGCCACATTTGAGATTTGAGGCATAATCGAACAAACCACTGGGTGGTGGGGGGAGGGGGGGGCGCACAGGAGGTTCCTCCTTGTCTCCACTAATTTGGTCTAGGCCTATTACTTTTGTATTGCTTTTGCATATTAACATGCTTTATACATTTGTTATTTATACTAGTAGCCTACTGTGATGAATTTTCACATCCCAGATTTTTTGATGCCCCCCCAGGCACTTGGTGCCCTACGTGCAGTGCGTGATGTGCGTGTGCGGAGCGCCGGCGCTGCCTTCCTGTTCTAAAGTAATGATGGACTGTTTGTCTTTACTTAGTTGAGTGGTTCTTGCCATAATATGGATTATAATTTAGTGATTTGGGCCTGATTACTGTATAGAACTGTGCACCAACCCTGCAACACAAATGATCTCAAGCACATTAGAAAGGCAGGAAATCTCACAAATTCTTGACAAGACAAACCAGTTTCACATGCTTCTGTGAGGAATATAAGACATTTGTTTGTTGAGCATTTTTTTTATTGTTATACCTCCTACCAAAATGCTATAAACTCACTGTGGTGAAGAGCTACTGCTTGTGGCCTCTGACTGTTTTTAAGAGCAATATAAGTTCAATCCCCAGTTATCAATGTTATTACATTATTTTTTTATATTATCATTTTTTCATGAATGTTTTATTCTTTCACACATGTTATCACAAAACGGGTTCCAAAGAAGATGTTTCATTTTATTTCAAAAGGGCAATTTGCTCCCTTCCTGTTTCAAACATCAGGCAATGATTGGAACTCGGGTGGACTCTTCCTCAAAAGAATCTCCAACGTCAAAAACCGGTATACATGAGAAGGCTTGACGATGAACTGAAACGTTTAAACAAAACTGCATTCACAAGAACAGCTATGTTTTCTCTTCCTGTTTTCAACAGCTTTGGGGTGTTACCAGGTCTGTAAGCCGTAACACCGGCTCAATGGTGCATTCTGAGCTACCATGAAGTGCGCACTGTCAATTAAAATCAGCACATTTCAGCGAGATGCAGACCGCACAATTGACATTATGCTTCTGAAGGATATATTCAGGATTTCTGACTGTTTCATCAGGGCAAATGGGTGTGAAGGTCAGTGCAGGTGTAGTGTGTTGGTTTGAACTACTGTCTTATTTCTGTTATCCAGATGTTCACCTGGAGCTGGAGAGTCGTCTGGCTAAATTCATGAAAACAGAAGAAGCCATTATCTATTCTTACGGCTTTGCGACCATCGCCAGTGCCATCCCTGCCTACTCCAAGAGGGGGGACATCATCTTTGTGTAAGTGCTGTCTCCGCTGACGCATAGAGAGCAATATCTAATTTGTACTTTAGAATTGTTTTCTAGGGAGCGTGAGATGGACATCTGTAATGTGTCCTCTGGGCCTGATAGCATGCTCATGCAGTGTTTCCCATACGTTTATGGCTCTGGCAGGGGGAAATGTATGTATGTTTCTGTCTTTCCCCCTGTGTTCAGGGACGAAGCGGCCTGCTTCTCCATCCAGAAGGGTCTTCAAGCGTCCCGCAGCTTCATCAAATACTTCAAACACAACAACATGGAGGATCTGGAAAGGCTGCTCAGCGAGCAGGAGCTGGAGGACCAGAAGGTTAGTTCAGGGGCTTTAGGTCTCGCAATGTCCCTTTGTTTACTTGCTTGCCACATGTCGCCCGTACTGTTTGAGCTGCAACAAGAATTATGATAATCCTGTTTCCACTCTGTATTCATGTCTTACTGTCTGTCTTATGAAAAAACATAGTTTGTTTCTGTGGCAGAATCCTCGTAAAGCCAGAGTGACCAGGAAGTTTATTCTTGTGGAGGGTCTGTACATCAACACTGCGGACATCTGTCCTTTGCCAGAACTGGTAAATAAAAGGCTGCTTATTATCCACATAAAGCACATGCATACATGAAATATCCCCTTTGAGCAGAGGTCCCCAACCTTTTTTGCCTCAGAGATCGATTTCACGTAAGAAAATATTGTGCAAGACCGGTCTTGAAGGTGTGGAATTTATAATTGAGAAGAAGAATCTGATTATTTTTCTAAATAAAATATTTTATGAAGATCGACATTTACCAATGACAAGGCATTAGCTGATTTTTACATTTAAACATGTTGTGTTTCATGACACATCATATGTCCGCACAGTTACCTCACAGCCTCAGATGCTAGTGAGTGAAGCAAGTCTGGAAATAAGCCAAATGTCGAAAGAAACATTTCAAACAACTTAATAAGACACTTATTTTATGATTTTTTTGACATGCGTACTGCTCAGAGCAATATCAGTGACCTGCACGTCTGCAGACAGGACACAGCTACAGCTGTTTATGGATGCTAAATGAACCTGCATGATCCCTTATCAGCGACGTTTTCAAATGTGGTCTTCTAGACTAGTTTCATAATGAATCCTAAAAACATGGGAGTAGGGGCTGCCCTGCACGCACTCACACCGAGAGGTCACAGTCATATGCACAAGCTCTGGCCAGAAGTGAAATGTGAAAGTATTTTGGCTACATTACATAGCCGTGTATAATTAATGCTTTGTTGGCACTATGTAGATTTCAATAATATCTTGCTGTAGGTTAATACTAATATTACTGACTTAAGTGTTAAAATAGCTGTGCAGAAAGAAGCTAGTAAAAAGGGGAACCATACAGATGTTTTATTTGTTACTATTATAGATAAATATAGCAGTACCGTATTGTATTTATAGTATCTTGCCCTATATTTATTGTATTGTAAGTGTTGGGTATCATGATATTTATGGCAGGTATTGTATCAAAGTCATAATTTTGGTATTGTCACAACCCCAATTCCTACATGGCTCTGCTCTATTGCTCATTGAGTGTTTTGTGGAAACCTGCAGGTGAAGATGAAGTACAAGTACAAGGTGCGGATCTTCCTGGAGGAGAGCATGTCTTTTGGTGTGTTGGGAGAACATGGCCGAGGAGTCACGGAACACTTTGGGGTCAACGTGAGTTCACTCACCTTACATTACCACATGCTTTGTGCCGCACAGTTTTTTATTTCTGACTTTGTTTTGTTGATGCTATAGTTCTCAGACTCACACCGGTAGCTGCTGATCAAATTCATGTAATTCTAAAAATAATTGGAAAGATTCAAGTGGCTCGCCCAAAGTTACATTCAGTGTTCCCCTAGATTTACATCTTTTGGGGGCCGACGGGTGGGGTGGGAGCGTGCTCGCCTATAAGTGAGGGCACGTATCTGCGTGCTTCCACGGGGCAGAACTTCCATGCGCAGCTGGGACTGCACAATTGTCATAGTAAAAAAAAAATCATGCCATAACAGGGATATTTCCATTTTGTATATAGTTATGTGGCCATTGTGGGTAATAATAACATGTTGCTATTTCCATAACATGCAGATCGATGACATTGACCTAATCAGTGCCAACATGGAGAACGCTGTAGCCTCCATCGGAGGCTTCTGCTGTGGACGTTCCTTTGTTATTGACCACCAGGTAAAATCCTCCAAATTGCCGAATTGCTTCCACCAAATGTTGACGTCAACAGGATGAAATTAAACACTCCGTTTCTTCTTTAACCTTAGGTCCATCCGTAGGTATTGTTATTTACCTGGACATGATTCATTAAAACGTCTTTGTCTTCTCTATCAATGGGCAGCGTTTGTCGGGCCAGGGCTACTGTTTCTCTGCCTCCCTGCCTCCCATGCTGGCTGCTGCCGCCATTGAGGCCCTCAACATCATGGAGGAGGATCCAGGTACACAGTCCGCCTTCAATTGCTTTCTCCTCTCTGTGCACCTTTTCCCTTTGTGCAAAGCACTTTGTTCAAGACAAAAAGGAGACAAGAGGAGTCTCATGTATACCGTTTTATTTATTTATAGATGTATTTCCGTACAGTGCTCTGTATTTTAGACTTGCCTAATAATTTTAGACTGAATTATTAGGCAAGTTTTATTTTTGAGGATTATTTTTATTATTAAATAACTGCAGTTCTCACGGTCAATCCAAAATAAAAATAAACCCCAAACCTGGATATTTAAGAGAATAAAAGGGAGGTTTTGGCTTTCTTAGGAGAATATCTATGTGCGCACAATTATTGGTAAACAATTATTATGCATCTAAATGAAAAGCATAATGAGGAGGCTCTAGCAGTGTGGAGTTGCTCTGCATAGCAAGGAGGGTAGTTTCTATGGAATGGTCTGCCTTGAAGCCTAACCGGTGAGGGTTAAGTAGGTTGTTACGGTGGACATAGGAGGAGAGTTGGTTAAAGCTAGTACATTCAAGAGTTTTGGACTAAAATGAAAGAAGAGAAACCGGTCTGTAGTTGTTTTGAAGTTGTTCAGATGGGTTGAGGGTGGGTTTCTTCAGGAGTGGGTTAACTCTTGCCTGCTTCAGAGAGTTGGGAAAACAGACAGATAACAGAGCATTGTTAATGAGACAGGTGAGGAAAGGAAGAAGGTGAGGAGCAATAGATTGTAGGATATGGGATGTAATGGGGTCAAGAGGGCAGGTGGTGGGACGGGCAGAGGTCACTAAGGTAAGAACTTGGTTAGGAGACAGGGGTGTGAAACAGGGAAGCGAGGGCGATAGAGGTAAAGTCGGTGGGATATCGGTGGAAGGAGGTGGGTTAGAGAAAGCGGTGTCAGCTATTTTACCAAAGAAATAGCTGACAAAGTCTCCCGAAAGAAGGGGGGGGGGGAACTGGGGGGTTCAAGGAGGTTGGTGAAGATAGAAAAGTTTTTTGGGCTTAGAAAATGAGGATTCAATTCTGGATTGGTAGAAAGAGCTTTTGGCAGCAGAGATAGAGGCAGAAAAAGAGGAGAGAAGAGACTGAAATGCATCTACTCACCTCTGGCTTTGTCTGTTGCAGACATTTTCACCATCCTCAGGGACAAGAGCCAACACATTTACAATGCTTTACAAGGGTAAGTTCACATCTTCTTGGTTGAAAACAGTCTGTTACTCTAGGTAAAGACTTCTATTTAGGTGTTAAAGAAGAGGTGGAGAATTTTCACCGAAAAACGGAGGAGATTTCACGGGCGGCTTCTGTACATACCTGCAAACATACATAATTAGGCACACTTTACACATCCCCTCCCAGCTCTTTATGGTAACCTCCCACTTTGCCCATGACCATCTCGTGAATGCATATGCATGAGACGGAAAAGCAAAATTTGCCATTTTCAGTTCCTGCGACAGGCCGTCTGCGCGTTCTCCTCAGTGCGGCATGTTTCGTACATACCTCGCCATGCTTTTAAAGGCATGTTGTGAAACAAACACGGCTGAAGTGGCCACAAAAGTGTTAGTACATGAAGACCTCAGAGGTAGCAGGGACATGGACACATGTGAAATGGTCGTCAAAGCTTCAGTCCCCCTGGAAAGATGGCAGTTATGGTCTCTTACCATAATTGATGTGGTTCCTGATTTGTGACAGAATTCCTGGTCTGAAGTTAGTTGGAGTGCAGTTTGCCCCTGCCCTTCACCTCCAGCTGGAGAGAAGCTCCGGCTCCAGAGACTCTGACATGCAGCTGCTGCGCACCATTGTAGATTATGTAAGTCTACTTTTGTTCAATTTAATTCATTTAATACAAGCCAAAATAAAAAATGAGCCTCAAAGGGCTTTACAATGTGTCCCCATACGACATCCTCTGTCCCAGGGCCCTTTCATCGGCACAGGAAAAACTAACCTTGCACGTCTTCAGAATTTATAAACTCAAATGGCAAGATAAAGGAATGTCTGACTTCATTAGTGGTGTTTTGTAGCTTTGAATTACAGATTTACAGTGTTTTGTACCATACTTAAGTCGTCCCACAACTAGTTGTGACATGTCATTCAGAGGGAATTGTCGAGATTATTATTATAGTCGTCTCTATATTGTTTCCCATCAGTGTCTGGAGAGACGTGTGGCCCTGACTCTCGCTCGCTACCTGGAGAAAGAGGAGCGTTTCCTCCCCTCACCAAGGTAATGCTTCTACTTTATTGGGCAGTTGACACAACATATTACAACAATGTGGCGAGTTTCTCAAGTTTTTCTTGCATATGTGTTTTGCTCTTACAAATCGTTTTTTTTAAATTATAATTTATATTGCAAAGGAAGATAATTGGTGGTAATTCTTCAGGAATAATAATAGATGAGGGAAAAATTTGAGCAATTTTTTTTTAATTACCCGATATTCAACTGGGTAATGCATAACGTGTAAAGTACACTGAGGTTTGTTTCTATGGATATGTGAGCCTGGACACAGTCTGACTGCTCCTCCCGTATCTCCTCAGCATCAGGGTGGTGGTCACCATCCAACAGACAGAGGAGGATGTCCAGAAAGCTGTGTCTTGTATTCGTGAGGCGGCTGCAGTACTTCTCAAATGACAAACAAGTATTTACCACAGCCAGAACCTTAAGTAGATGTGACTGGAGCTTTAGCGGGGGTCCACTGAGTGGAGTGAGTAGGACGTCACTGTGGGGGGACAGACACTCCCACGACAGACTAAGCCCTGCAAACTGACGCAGTCGCAAGAGGCTCTCAGCCCAATAAATACACCTCATGCCTGCTAATCTCGCTTGTTTGTTGCTTCTGTTTGTTTCTTAATTATTCCCCTCTCTGCTTGTTCTCATGCTTCCGTGTGTCATAATCATAAGGCTTGTGCCGCTAGTTGTGTATTGTTATAATTGTAAGAGTACCTCCATGAGGATTGTTTAGTGATGTGAAAAACAACCAAATGAATTGTTGCCTATTCTGTACTGATCAAATAGTAAGCCTTTATCTTGTTTTATTTAACATGTTTGTAGTTGACTAATACATAAACTTGACAAGATGATGGGAATTTTATATGCCACTGCTTGTTTTTCCACAATTACACACTGCTCTTAAAGTTTTTTTTTTTGTTTTTTTTGCGGTTATTGCATTCTGGCTACTTTACTTGTATAAAATGTAAATATATCAGATTTAAATTGAGTTCTGGTGTACAATGGTGTTTTGTATGCCTGAATAAGTTGGTGGAATTGTGCATCAGTTTTGGGGAAAAACTCTTTGATTCAGGTTTTGAAGGTTTTGGTCGAGACATATGGAGGACAAAAGTAAAAATTTATGAATAAATAAATAAATAAACGTATAAATAAAATGCTTAAATGAAAGAATAAATACATTATTATTTATAACTTTATATCTGAATATAAAAAGATTTCTACATTTCTGTCTTTCTACGTTTATTAGGGTCCTCGCTACGACTAGTCGTAGAGGAACCTATTATATTTCAAGGAATTATTATTCTCACAAACTAAGGGACTTTTTGGGGCCTTTATATGGAAGTAAATCTGTGTCATCGGGTTTTGAAAGAAAAAAGTGATTGAATTTCTAGCACTGAATATGCATTGAAATTATGTATCTGTTTTTCAATGTTAAAATACTGCATAAAATTCAACCGCAAAAAATTCAACCACAACATCCGTGAACTCAAGGAAGAGCAATCGATTCTAGATTCAAAATCAAGCAAAATGAGCGCGCACCCAATACAACTTGGGCTTGTCGGCAGCATGGTGACCTGATTGTAGTCTCCGGTTACGAATGTAACCTTAGTTCCCTGAAGGCAATGAGACGCTGCGTAAAAACGCTGTGGGAACGCCTCTGCGTGACCGCGTCATGAAGCACGTGTGAAATCTAACCAATGGCGAGCTGGTACATCATAGGCGGACAACGCCAGGACCAGGACGCTATAAAGGGACCCGAAAGGCATGACCATTCATCTCTGAAAAGCCGAATCAAGTGCCACGGGCAAGCCGGGAGTATGGCAAAGTTGGCAGCGTCTCGTTCCCTTCAGGGAACTAAGGTTACATTCGTAACCGGAGACGTTCCCTCTCAGGGAACTCGAGCTGCGTAAAAACGCTGTGGGAACACCAATACCAACTCTGCCATATGAGCAAGTGACCGTGGTGTGAAGTTAGTGCGCACACTCAGACGAGAGCACCTGTGCTCAAGGCGTAGAGTTAAGGTCTAGACGGTAAAATCTCACGAACGTGTGGGGAGAGGATCAGCCTGCCGCCATGCAAACGTCGTGCAGCGATACTTTTCCCAACAAAAGGGCTTTAGAAGCCGCCATACCGCTGGTAGAATGGGCCCGGACAGCCAAAGGTGCGGGCTGGCCGGCCGATTCATAAGCAAGTGTGATGGCCTCAACCAGCCACTTGCTCATGAGCTTCGCCTGGTCCAACGTCAGGAACGGAGGAGGACAGGGTGCCACGAAGGAAGCGGAATACCAGTGGGTTTCTCGCCAGAGAACGCCCATCTAGTGGGGC
This sequence comes from Pungitius pungitius, assembly GCF_949316345.1. Classification (NCBI taxonomy): domain Eukaryota; kingdom Metazoa; phylum Chordata; class Actinopteri; order Perciformes; family Gasterosteidae; genus Pungitius; species Pungitius pungitius. Next base: position 16,311,308 of record NC_084917.1, on the reverse strand, counting down.
ATGAGTTGCCGACAGCAGGTCAGCCCTGATGGGAATCTCCAACGGAGGACCTGCGAGGAGCGACATATGGTCCGCGAACCATACTCGGGCCGGACAGAACGGGGCTACTAGCAGTAGGCTGACTCCGTCCTGACGAACCCTCTCCAGTACCCCTGGGAGCAGAGCAACCGGGGGGAAAGCGTACAGGCGTACTCTTGGCCACGCCTGCACCATTGCATCCAACCCGAGTGGGGCGTGTTGCGTGAGGGAGAACCACAGAGGACAATGAGACATCTCTCTGGAGGCAAATAGGTCCACTAGGTCCGCTACGGCCAAAGTGTCTCCAAAGGAGCTCCACCACCTCGGGATGGAGTCTCCAGTCCCCGGGCCTCGGCCCCTGCCTCGACAGGGTGTCTGCCCTCTGGTTTAAGTACCCTGGGATATAAACCGCTCTCAGTGAGCGGAGTTTCCCGAAGGACCACAGGAGGATCTAGCGGGCTAGCTTGTAAAGCGGCCGTGAGCGCAGGCCTCCCTGATGGTTGATATACGAGACCACCGATGTGTTGTCTGACCGAACAAGAACATGCTGGCTCGTCAGGGCTGGGCGGAAGTGTTTCAGCGCCTGAAACCCTGTCAACATCTCATCGCCCTGAGCCACCACTGCAACGGTCTCAAGTGTAACAGGCCGGAAGGGATCACATTGGATGCCGCTGCCAGGAGACCCAACAGTCTCTGAAACTGCTTCACAGTGAGTGGCTGGCCTAGTCTGGCCTGCTTGACTGCAGAGAGGATCGAAACTACTCGAGCGGGAGACAGATGTGCCCGCATCGTGGTCGAATCCCAAATAACGCCCAGGAAGGTGGTCCTCTGCACTGGGGACCGCACGCTGATCTGTGCCGCGATCTGGACCCATTGAGATACATTGGGGAGGGCTTGACACTCTCCCCAAAAGACACAGCGCACTGTAACAGCGCACTGGCAGCGAAGCGATGTTCTAGTAGAGCCGGAACCCTCCTTGGAGGGGGCCAACGGCCCTCGGGCTCGCTGAAACCGGCCGTGCCCTCGAGCAGCCCCGCAGACGTGGCGTCGTCGGGGAAGAAAGGAGTCGAGCGCCTCTGCCTGCCGCCTCTCCGCGTGGAGTTTATCCGCGATGGCCCCAATGGCGCCCCCGAAGAGGGTTGCTGGGGATGTACACACGGGCGGACACCGGCCTTCCCCAGGACGCCGACACCTCAGTGTGGACGTCTGGGAAGAACGGAAAGAGGAAGAGGAACTCTGCGGGAAGGCAGAAACCGTTCTTGCAGCTTACCGGTTGTAGTAGGCTCCTGCCTATCCGCCGGCCAGCTGTTGGGAAGCCTGTAAGCGGCTCGGGTGAGGACCTCCAGCAGTTCTTGGGCGGAAGCGGGGGAATGAGGCGCCTCAACGTCAGCCTCCGCTGCCTCCACGCTCACCACGTCCAGCTCCTCGGAGCTGGAGGATCATGAGAGCAGGTGTCTTGTCCGGGGTGGAGGAAGGCGCCGAGCGTGCCTCCGACGTCGGAAACGAGCGCCTGGGTCCCGCGGTGAAGGGCCGGGAAAAGGCCTCAGCCTCGAGGGCTAGCTAAGCGTGCCTGCCCGTAATGAAACGGGTGAAAGGGGGGGCACACTGTACAAACCGCTCAGCCATTACTCACTAGTCAAACTTCACACCGCACTAGATGAAGGCACAGAGATAAAGGCACAGAGATGAATGGTCCTGCCTTTCGGGTCCCTTTATAGCGTCCTGGTCCTGGCGTCCGTATGGCCACGTATGAAGAAATACAAAAAGAACATATAATGTTCACCCTGAACCAAAACGTTTTCTTCCCACTAACGATATACAATTTTATGACAAGTACACAAATCAGCAGACCATCCTATAAGGTTGGTTGGCCAACGGCGTAGCGCAGCTGTCTAATAAAGTGATGTTTTGCTCGACAGGGTTCGAATCCAGGTTGTGGCGAACTTTTAATAAATGTTCTTTTATGTATTTCTTCATACGTGGCATTGATGTAGTGCTCACTTATACAATCGTAATCGCTGCAATGGATATGGGATGCATTGTGAACATTTTCAGCAATATGTTTGCAAATGTGTGACGACCCAAGTGACGGAGACAGACAACATCTGCCGGTGTCGGGGGAAAACAAACACGCACGCGTAGCCAAACCAGTAGGTTCTAAAACCAGTAGACACGTAACACCGTCACTGAAAAATGGGTTCTCGTTTCAGACTTTATGAGCAAATACAGGATCCCTTTGTGTTCATTTCTAAAGCCTCCCATTAAGACGTACATCCCATTATTTAAGACGCTGCGCTACTTGCAGGTCGCTGTGTTGTGCCAGATCCTCAATAAAGTTTACCCATGGTCATGAATATACTCATTTAACGTTACATGGACTTTGAAGTGGCACAAGTGCCTCACGTTCCGGGTTCCAAAACTCCGCCAATCACTCCTAACAGCTTATCGAAGGATCTCAGCATTAAATTAATTCTTTAATTTAATAATTCATCATTAAATTAATTCAAAACAAGAAGAAGAGGCATATTCTGACCGGCTGTACGCTCTCGTTTAACTTCCACTTAGTTCATGTCCAATACAGTTTGTTAATGTACAAATGTTGGCTGTCTATTACGGAATCTTACAGACACAAACCACACTGATGGCATAAAGAAGAGTTAAAGCCCCATTATTATTGGTCATGGCTACAATCCAGTCACCATGCTGCCAACAAGCCCAGGTTGTATTGGGTGCTCGCTCCTTTTGTTTTGACGCACGCTCCTGATCTTGAATCTGTTTTATCTTGCTTAATATTATAATAAGCAGACGAGGCATGATATACATGTATGTTATATAACTTTTAGTTGTCAACGACATACCTGCCAACTTTTCAAAAAACCTTGGAGTGAGATTTTGTCGGGGGTGACTAAAATCATCCCACGCACACAGCCACACAAGTTGGTGGCTCATATATCAGAGAATTGGAATTAATTTGCTGTTGATCCCATGTTGTACCCTGCATTCTGGTGGTTTGTGGGGAGGCACAAAGCCACTGATAGGGGAAGCCTATTGGAGATGGACAATATTAGTTACATTTTGTGAAGCAGACATAGCTGAAGGTCCACCCCCCATGACATTTTGAATTGTATAGATGTGATTTCCTGCATTCTAGTGGATTTTGAGTGGTCTGTTAAACGTGCAATACCTGAAATTCTGATTTATCTTCAGCATTCTAGACTTGAGCTGAACATTCAACCAGAAAACTATTGTCTAAATGACTGCCTATGCACCACATGTAAGCCTTATTCATAGACCAGTGTTTATGATTTGACCTAGGTAGGTAGATTGATATTTTGATTAGAATGGTATTATACTAATTCTTAACTGAAACCATACCCATGTTGTGAATAGCTGTATTCTTAAAGAGCACTTCATGATTTATGTTCAGCCGACATTATTCTTCATTCAAAGCCTCCCACCACACGGTCCATTAGAAACAAATAATAATATTCGCCCGAATCCTGGATTCAGTGCATCCCTAGCTATTTTAAGCATCTAGTTAGTATACCAAGAGGCTAGTATTAATGTGTTCTCCTGCTGCTTGTTGACAGCTGAGTTTACATTCACCACACTAATCATGTTCACATTCACAAATAAATTAATTTCTTTTAAGATTTAAGGTTTAAGAGAGTGAGTACTGAATTGGATGCTATTTCATTGTTACATACCTAGCTAGTCAGTAGTGACTGTTTCCTCGTCTGTTTTGGTTTTACCTCTGTAAAAACATAGCCATCTTTGGGTGCCGTTATGTAACATATAAACTATACTTGTAAACAACTTCTACAATTGCAACTTCCCATTTTTTTTCTTTTTTAAATAAACTTACTCGAACAAGACAAACTCTTGTTTGTTTACTCTAGCCTCTCTTTCAGCTGCTGGCAATTTCAGCAATTTGAAAGGTGTTGCCTCAGCCGTTGACGCAGACGTCGCTGTCAGACCACTGTCCGGTTCAGTAGATCAGTTGTGTCCTCCTGAACAGTCTCTTGAACTATACTGTCTTGTTCAGTCGTTCGTAGTTGAAGATCTGTGCGGTTCCTCCTCAGAGACACTCGATTCTCCATCTGGATCCTGTAGGAGCGTGGGGCAACTTCCTCCTCCACCTGTCCCTTTTGTCCCCATGTGCCTGCAGAGACGTCCCTGAGACACACCAGGTCTCCAGGACTCAGCTTTGGCAGGTGTTTTGCCCTTCGATCATACAGCTGTTTTTGCTTCGATTTTTGTTCCTCTTTTATTTTTCTGACTTTGTGTGCTTTCTTTGGCGTAAGCAAGTCCTCAGTTACTGGTAGGTTAGAGCGAATGCGTCTACCCATCAGCATATGAGCTGGTGACAGTCCGTTCTGTAGAGGTGCATAGATCAGTAAGCTCTTCTGAAAGATATCTCTGTCCTGCGCTTTCCTCATCATGTTTTTTACTGTTTTCACTGAGCTTTCTGCCAAGCCGTTGGACTTTGGATAGGTTGGACTCGACGTTGAGTGTTGAAACCCCCGGTCCCTGGCAAAGGCAGCAAACTCACTGCTGGAAAACTGGGGCCCATTGTCTGAAAACAGTTCACATGGCACTCCATGCCTGGCAAAGACAGTCTTGAGGTAGCTGATGACTGCTTTCCTTGATGTTCACTGCAACTTCAGGATAATTTGAAAAGTAGTCGGTGACCACTATGTAACTCTTTCCATCACAGTCAAATAGATCAGTACCAACCTTGTAGTACGGTCTGTGGGGCCCCGGATGAGTCATCAGCGGCTCAGCTTGTTGTTTTGGCCTATAGGTGCGACATAGCTCACATGACGCTGTTGTCTGGCTGATATCTTGATTGATTTTCGGCCAGTACATTACATCTCTTGCTCGTCGTTTACACTTGACTTCTCAGAGATCGTATTTTTGCAGCCTGATTAGCATGCGCTGTATCCGTACAGGACAGTCATTCAGATGTTTGGACATGATGGACACCAGAGGTTTATGGTCCGTATCCACTTCAAAAGACGGACCATAGACATATTGGTGAAAACGTTCACATGCATACATGCTCGCTAACAGCTCCTTCTCGATTTGAGCATACCTGGACTCAGCGCTTGTCAAGGCTCTGGATGCATAAGCCACAGGTAGCCACTGCTCATCGTATTCCTGCAGCAGCACCGCTCCCAAGCCGCACTGTGACGCATCTGCTGAAATTCTTGTTTTCTTCTCTGGGTGATAAAACTTTAACACGGGCTCTTGTGTCAGAGTCTCTTTCAGTTTCACAAAACATTGTTCCTGCTCATGGGACCAGATCTACTGATTCTTCTGTTCAAAAAGACTCCTGAGAGGTGCTGACTGCGTTGACAGCTGTGGGACAAATTTGGCCAGATAGGTGACCATTCCCAGAAAACGTCTGACCTCGTCTTTGTTGTTTGGTCTTTCTATATTGTTGATTGCTGACGTTTTTCTCAGGTCGGGCTTCACACCCTCTTCACTGACAACATCTCCCACAAAGGTAAGTGTTTTCACTCCAAACTCCAAAACGTGTTCTTCTTGAGTCAACCCCCAGACTATGACGTCATACATCATTGTCTCTACTCCTGGTATGTGTTCAAAGATCATATGAATAGTCTTATGGTAGACTTCAGGCGCTGACAGGATACCATACGGCAGACGAAGAAACCTGTACCTGCACTCAGGTGTGTTGAATGTGCACAGCTTCGAACTCTCCTCGCCCAGCCTCAGCTGCCAAAATTGTTTTTGTTTTTTTAATCCAATCTGAAATTGACCAGATGTAGTCTTGTGATTGAGATATTGAAGGAAACTAGCTCATGTATGGTACTTTGAGAGGCTTTAATTTTGGACTGGTACATCAGAATGTTCTGGTTATCACCATGTACTCTTCCCTAAAGTGGAATTACTGTGTAACTATTTTTAGTTACTTTTTATTTATAACCTGAAATAGATTCAAAATAAAATAAAAAATAAAAAGATTTTGAAGGATACCATTCAGCTCATTTATGGTATTTTGAGAGGCAATTCAATACAGATTTCCGATCTATTAATAAAGGCATTTGTTTAACTTCCCCCTGCATCGTGCAGCTGGTGACACACGCATTTACTGGAGCATATTTGATTGATATTAGGCATACAGTTTGTACAAAGCCATCCAACACATTGGACAGGGGGCCTTCAGCGTTGCAGCTGAACTTCAGGGACCAGAACACCAGGCTGACGATGACCACACGGCCCAGTCCAATCAAGTCCAACCTCCATGTGGACCTGCAGTTAAAAGGGTTCATGTTAAAGGGTCTGATCAGCTAAAAGTGATGTTTACGTTCTTATGTTCAACATTTATACAGAGCTGAGCCATTTTCAGTTAATATTAAATATATTTTTTGAATGTATAATCTGTGTTAAACTCTTAAAAAGGATAGATGACTGGCTGCCACTTACAATCTACTTACAATCTCTAGCTCTCCTTCAGACTTCCCAATAGAAATAGAAGGTATAGAGTTAGCACTGTTATCTCATCTGATCAGAATCTGTGCACAAGTGAATAACCAAACAGATAATGAAAACTGTCACTTACCTTGTATACGTGTGCTTTGTGCATTCAAAGGCCCAACCGCCATTTGGTATCCAGTGTTGGGATGTTGCTGCAGAATTTGAGTCCCAGTTCCATCGAAATCGTTGTCCTCTATTGGAATTTATAGGTTGTGGACTCTGGTCATCAAAAACAACAAGACAAAAGTCAGAAGAGACAACAAAAGCAATGTGACCTCGCAGTACAAACAGCACACGTTGTTCACAAGTCAACTTCGATCTGTCGTAAATTGCACTTTACATTACATGTCATTTAACTTTTATCCAAAACCGACTTACATTGCATTATGTAACCCATCTGTCACATTTTGGCTGTCAAATCGGACCACATTCAACTTTTATCCAGTAATAGGGTTGCAAATGATCTGATATACTGAAGAGTTTATTCCATGGCAACTGTGTAAAAAGTTCATCAAAGTTACCATCAGTAAATATTACGTACATTTGCAAACGATCTACAGCTACTTTTGAAAGATAGTAAATAAAACCAGAAAACACACTTGACATTATTACCTTATTCCATACTGCTGCGCCATGTTGCCTCCAAAGGAGAATAAAATATACGATGGACGTCCATCGGTGGCTCTTCTGGCTCTACATTCATGACAAGTCCTCCGTCACTTTATCCAGCAGAAACTGAAACGTGTCTTTCTTAACGTGCTTCTCTAAATCGTTTGCTAACGATCGCAATCCATTTGAAATGGTTATTTATTTATTCATTTATTTATTTATCCTTACATTTATTTTTTTATTGACGCATGTGTTTATTTATTCCTGTATTTATTTATACACTATTTTCTTTTATTTACTTTCTGGGCTACTGTAGGGGCATCGCGTGGACCCCCTCCCTGTCTGCATACACATGGCTCATTGGAAGGTGACAATAAACCAAGTTTTACATATTTTCCCCATTTTGGCTATATTATATTAGAACATATTTAAACATATTTAAGTTTCGTAAACCGAATTGCATGTTGGGACATTTGACATGTGTATCACAAAACCTTTAACAACGTGATTGTATGAGCTGAAAAATAACGTTCCCTAAATAAAGTGATTGCGCGTGGCTGTGTACTGATGGACACGTTGAGGGATGGCGGCGGGGGACAGGTCACTTGAGAGAGTGGGAGTGAGCTTCTTGGCCCTCGACGCGTTTAACTGGAGCACGCACACGCACGCTCCCGCGCAAGGGGGGCGGCGGACGTGGTTTGGTTCGCCTCGCCTCTGTGAACACGCATCTCTGCAGCGCCTCCATGTCCGACTCATCCGCGACCTAAGCGCTGCGCGTTTTCTCTTCGCGCGGCAGCTGATTCGGGAAGAAAGGGGCCCAGAAGTAAAAGAAGACGTGGATGCAGTAATTCTCCCGGCGCCATGAACTACTTCCTGAGGAGTTTGATCTGGATGTTTCTCCGGTTTCCTAATGGCAGATGTGAAAGTAAGTGCTTCTCCGCGGGTCACCCTTCTATCCGCATCCCTGTGCGCGGAGGTGACGGCGCTCCTTACAAGGAGCCGCTCGCGCTTTTCTTTTTCTCCTCGTAGTTTACGTGCAACTCTCGGTCCCATGTGGACATTTCCCGTCTCATTAGCAGAAAAGAAAATAGATTTATCTTCCTCTCAACCCCACGAGGGCTACCTTCACACGGATGGCCATGGCCGCAAGCCCCATGATGAAGTTTCCAGAACTTTGGGACTTTGTTGACCCACAGTGGGATTCGTAATTTATGTTTTATTTGCCCTCAGAGGCACATTTCACGGTAACATTGCAGATGTTTGTGGTAGTCTGCAGGTAGGGGTGTGTGTGTGTGTGTGTGTGTGCGTGCGCGCGCGCGCGCGCCTTCGTTTATGTGATCATTAAAGACCCTTTGTCCTCCTTCAGCTTGTTGACATGTGTTCCTCACGACCCCGAGTGTTGGAGAGAAAATTCAAAGAGCCACCGTGTCGTTGTCATGTTAATTGACGCAGAGCTCGCGGGGGATTCTCGCGTCTTTGTCAGTCATGCTAATTCGTGTGTGTTTGGAGGAGAGGGGGGGGTCGTGCAGATTTCCTGTTTTCAGCTCTGGCTTTGAGGACTCACCATTTGGTATGGAGTGAAGGAGGGGGGTTGCTAAATGATTAGCTCCTTACACCCGGCCCCCTCTTTAATGATTGCAGGCAGCATTTCGGGGCTGGATGAGTCGAACACAATCCACCCTTTACCCAAATATGGTAACTTTATACATTAGTAAATGTGTCCATCATTGTTTGCATCCCACCATCCATCCCATCTCTATCTTTCTCAAAACAGCATGTGGAATGGTGTTTTTCTTATGTCTTTGAATTCACATACTTCATTCACAAAGATACACATACCTTTTAAGTACCTTTAAAAAAATCAGAAATGTCATGAGCAGTTACCACATGTGACAGTGTAAAAACATCCACATCTAATTACATGTTTGCTTTGGGAAAAGTCCTATATGTTGTGTGGTCCACAGTTCTCCATCTCAAGCACCGCTGTTAAAGCTAAATCAACCAGAACTGGTTGGGTTGGTTGTCAACCCGGTCCTTGAAGGACCAGCCACCTGGCTTGGATCTGATGTTTTAAATGTGGTTTTCTTGTCTTTATGGCAGACATTGGCTTCCATTCATTGAATTATGAAAATTATAATGGAAACGGTCTTGAGTTAGGCCCTCTGCAACAGCAAAATCTTAGTTTTCATAGTGTAGTCACAGTGGTAAGCCCACGAATTTAGGAAAATGAAGTACCCCACAAATGTTTTGTCATGAAACCGTGCTTTAAGATTACCCGTCTGATATGTCGTTAAAATTCTGTGTGATTTTCTGCGTTGGGTAACACCTAAGTCACAGCTTCCATTTTCTGATGATGTGTCAATGCAACAAAATGCATTGTAAATCTAGCCCTTCAAGGAACGTTTCATACACCGGCCATCTTTAGACAAATAAAACAGAATTTATCAGCAAAAAATGTTGGCTTGTAAAAATGCAGAATAATTGGAAAAATCAAAACTCTCCCATAGAATTTCATTCATTTGATCAATATCCTGACATTTGCTTCAGAGTCATCCAAATTGAATGTGAATTATCTTTAATCATCAACACTTGTATAAGAACTTCAGCAACATAAAAAGTCTAACTGGCAAGACTCTAATTTTGGTCACGAAATATCAGTGAGCAAGATTAGGAATCGGTACAAGCCCTGATTGTTGCCTTTTGGTACATGGCCATACTGTCTTACAGAGACATACCATCTCAATGCTCAAAAAAAGCAGACATTAATGTCCAATCATAGCAGAGCATCGGCCATCTAGCACCAAGTCAAACGGCTCTCAAGCTCTGCTCCATACACTGTCATCATTGGTTTCAGGTGTTCTTCATGTCGGTTTAGTGCAGGGGTCTTTAACTAAAATGTGAAGAGGTCCAGTTAGAGCAAAGGTCCGGAATGTGAGTACTGATTAAATCGAGAAAGAGTTGTATCAATATTTGCATTTAATCAATTCACGACTAACAAATCAAATGAATTCAGTATAATTCAAAAACTATTTTCTATTTATTGTCACAAAGAACTGAACATATTTGTGTGACTGCAAATATAAATAATGTTCTCTCAACTTAAAAAAAAGTAGGATCTATGTTTAAAAAAAAAGAATAAAATGTGAACATTTCTTGAAGCTTGAATTTCCCTTTTTCTGCTTCACATTTGGACTTGACAGTCTCAGCAAATTATAAATGATAAATCTAATCACATTTTAACAATCCAACAGTAGAATAGAATATATATATATATATATATCTCCACTCTCCCACCTTTTCGCTAAGTGGGAGAATTAAGATCTAGTTTTTCCTGCCAGGACTTTAAACCTGTACCTGAATGCATCAGGGCCGTTCTAGAATGCAAAGGCTCGATTGGTTGAGTGATATCACGTGGGATGGTTTAACTCGAATGCAATTGGTCAGTGCTTTAAGTCGCTACCGTAAAGATGAGCAAAGCTGCGCAGTCAAAAAGTGCGCTGTCAAGTATAAATCACCACCGGCTTTTTTTTATACGCTCTTAAAACAGTATATTCAGGATTGAATTGATCCTGAATATACTGTTCACATGTAGAAGTCCCTTCTCCAAAAGATTGGAGGCTATTCTTTTAATGAGTACAGTTGGTGACAGTGTGTCCATTTTGAATGCAGACATCAAACAGCAGTGAAGAGCGAATAAAGAAAACCTGAATTCATAAGCAATAACATTTAGTATTTGTCAGTATTCAGTTGTTTTCCCCCCAAAACCTTACCTTACCTGCAGTTCTATTAATGTTATTGTTTCATCTGCCTTATGACAAGCTTTCATACTCAAGCTTCTTCTTTCAGCGCTGGTGCCCAATCTTCCCAATCGGCTTTGTGCAGTTTCAGCTCCTTTCTGGCTGGTAACCAGCACTCAAGATTGTGAAATATCCTTGAGGACGCTGTAGGGTGCTATTGTGTTGATATACACAGAGCTCCAAACCATCAGACAGCCAGAACCCCAGATCCTAAGGTTTATACATTTCCAGATGTTATTGAGTGATCACTGACAAAACTAACAGATCGCTTGGGGCCAGATGCACAAATTCACCATTAAAACATTTTGACCTGTTAATATGTGTAAATTTCCATATGCATGTACACATTGCAGATAAATCTGGCACCCATTCATCCCACCACTTAATTACAATATCTCCCAATTGTATGTGGGATAAAATGAAGCCCCCAGCAGCAGCACTGTATTAAAAGTCACAACTGCAGGCTGCAATGCCCACAAAGTAGGGCTGTCAATAGATTTTAAAAATGAACTAATCAATCGCACATTTTGAAATTCATTTTTAATCTTTATTAAAAGTTTGGTTTTCTTCTAAACACTAAATCAGAAGAAAAAGTATTCTGTTAACTACAATTCCTGGCCACAATGATCACCCGGAGAGCACGGTAATGCTGAGGAGCTTTTTTAACTTGTTCCTTTATTTGTGAAGTGACAAAACAGGGAGAAATGACTAACGGTAAACATGCAGTTGTCTTTGGTCTGGTAGTCATTATATTCCTGTATCTGGGATTAATTAGCGCAATACCAGACATTCCAATGGAAAGGGCTCTATTTGGATGGAGTCTGCGCGCATACTAGTAATCACCTTTTTTTCAATGTGACTGTGCCAGTCCTGCCGCTGCAAAGACTACATTTATAAGATTCATATCATGAAATCTTGATTGTGTTTTTAAAAAACTAGGAGGTATATTTTTAACATATGCGTTTAATTACTGGAATGATGAAGGTGAAACCGAAGTGGAGGCCCACTAGTTTGTATGGGTAAAGGCTTTGGACTGTGGAAGCCTCGTGGTGTGATGTCTGTGTTTATGTGTAGAGTGTAAACAGGAAAAGCCATTTGCCTCAGAGCATCAGACGGTGCTGAAGAGGTGAACAGAAAGAAAGGAGAACAACCTACAGACTGCATGAAGTTGAGAAAATCAAATCTTTTTTTTCAGTTCCGTAGAACATGAGACCGAGGAGATAAAAGCTATGGGTGCATTTAGAAGATGTCTGCTTCAATGTAGCTGTAGCCATCTTACAAGTCAGGAGGAGGTTGAAGTGGACAATCAACTCGGCGTCAGGTTTAAGAATGCCTATATTTGTTGGTAAGGTGAGATACTGGACTTCTCACTATAGGGTGAGCCATCAAGCCATTTGTTGCTAGTGGACGCTGCTTTACAGTTTATGTGTGGAGACTAGGCTTTTTGAATTTGTGAAGCTGCTTTTTCAAGAAAGTACAGTTTGATCAGTCCTGCAGAAGAGCAAACACACAGCATTGATCACAGGGCCTCCAGTGTGTTGGGAAATCTTATCAGTTGCATACTTAGGAAGTCGACCGGATCACCTCTTGAACTGTACTACATAAATTGTATGGTCTAAGTGAGGTTGAGCCCCGCCTCTTTCTAAACCCTCTACACACTCAGAGGTCAAAGGTCCGCCAAAGCAGGGGTTCTCAAATGGACCCACCATCGCAACTTTAATTACAAGCCGTGACCCACATTTTCTGACGGTTGGGGGGGGGGGGGGTGGCGCAGACGGTCCAATCGACAGTATAACTTTCCAGCGTATCGTTCTCACCTTCTCAATGAGCAGCGCTGTGAACCCTCCCCTTCCTCCCAAAGCACGCACAGGTGGCTCACGTGGAACGCAGCCGTCTCTCCCCCTCTGTCTGGACATTAATGAATCGCACATGCCCAGACCCGCGGCCCACTGGAAACAGGTCACTAGTTGAGAACCACTGCGCAGTCATGAAGCTGCTACGCCTCTCATTTTGTGTATTTGTTTGTGCGACCAAGAGTGCGAGGAGTCAGTGGTGTTAAGTCTGTTCGTAATGTTATTGTGTTAAACAATCATTCACTCTCCCATTCACAAACCTAAGGAGTCACCAATCTGAAATTGATTTATCATTTAGAGACAAAAATGAATTGGAGCTGTGAAAGGTGAGAACCACGTACTAAAGGGTGTTCTTGGGTGTGTGGTAATATTACTGAATGTGAAAAAAGAAGCCCTTAGTGTCTCCGTAGAAGGCTGTGAGACGCCTCATCAATGACCCCCAATGATATCGCTTAAAAAGCAAAACCCAACGGGTGTGGCTTGTGTTGCTGCAACAACAACAACAAACTTCTAAAACTTTCATTTTCAGGTTGTTAAAACTTACAGCTTCCACTTGCCATTATTAGTTAATGTTGTCCTATTGTGTGGTCTTTAAATGAATGATTGAACTGATATCAATTGACATGGTTGTATGCATCTCTATATGTATATAATGAGTTGAAAAACAGAAACTATTCAGATATTCCTCTATGGAAAATAGCATTTTTACTCATGTGGCCAAATTAAAACCAGGGAGCCTTGTTCACCGTTGCCCAGTTCATGGCATATACGTAATGAAGGAAATGTGTGTGATATTTTCTGCTATGGGCGGCACACAATGATTGGGCAGCCAGAAGATGTACAATCCACAGAAGTCAGTTTTGTGACTTGGATCATTTGGAAAACATATTTCTTACATGCAGACAGACGAGGAAAACATGCTCAAGAGGTGGTTGGCCTTCGAGGTCTGCCTTTGGTCTGTGGAAGTATGTTAACAGCGGGGTTGTCAAACTAATGGCCTGTCCCTGCTTCTCCAGCAGATGCTTTGCTAATCATAGCTCAGACACGGGCTGAGGAGGAAGAACCCCAAAAGAAAATGGAAGCAGAGTTTTGCAGTGTGTTCACTTTTAAAACTCTAGATGGAATATTGTGCTCTGCGGTTGGCCTGCCATGGCTCCACATTCCTGCTTTTCCCCAGACTGTTTGGGCAAAGGAATGAATGACTAAGAGCTGGTTCTGGCCAAAGATAAACAATTGATATAGCTTTGTTTTACATGCATGTTTCTTCATGGCTGACCCTGGTCCTCCACAGGACTAAGCTTGGTATGCACTGGCTTATCAGTAAGCCCATAAAATTGCAAATAAGCCAGCTTCTCCCCCATCACAACATCTCATTTATTGTCTTGTCTTTCAGCCTTTAAATGGCCAAATATTTGAAGGGGAAGTGCCTCTCTTTTTTATGAGATAGCTATTGTTGATGTAACTCAGTTACAGGGATCGAGCTACTCCTGTGTCAGTTGCCACTTTGAGGAGGTCGTGCGAGGTGGGAAAACAGCATCCGATCTATTGCAGGCAGGATGTGATCGCATCTACAGTGCCATGATACAGTCATTATGTCAGAAGATTGAACACTCTGGTGTTTATGTCTAGATGATAGGAGTGTGACAAAAGCAGTCCCATCTGGACGTGGTTTGTGTGTGAGAGGAACTGTGGCCGTCTCAAGTACTTGGGGCATGTTTAGTAAGATTCTGCAGTTCTATAGACTCACATTCAACATGGCACACACGGTTTGGTTATGCTTCAGAAGAATGTGGGCGTGCCCCTCCGACATTGGATAGGTGTGGAGGGAGAATGTTTCTAAAGATGTTTGACATTTCCAACAATGAGTTCCCTGTTCTCTTGCTCCAAAGACCTGCAAATTAGTCAAATATGTCAGCTGAAGTAACTGAGAGTAACTTCACCGCATAGCTGTCTCTCCCTGTGTCTTTTACAGCTCGCCCTCTCAGCTTCGTGGACATCCAAAAGCCTAAAATATTATAAGAATTCCCATTACATTTTGGATATTATTTTTTTAATAATGTATATGTGTAGGATTATAGTTTTAAAAATGCAGCGTGGCAGGAGTAATTAGTGTTTTTTTAATCACTTTATTGACATTCAACATACAATTCATTCCACGATAACTCGTCCAAATGGAATATAAAACCGACCACAGGATGTTTTTTTAATGGATTTGAGAGTTGCAAACATATGAAAGACTTTGCCTGTTCTGTGTTGTTATTTTGGCCCTGGTATGGTATCCACAGGTTCTGAGAAAAAGAAGTCTGAGAATCGAAAACGAATCGATAAAATCGATTTATTAAAAGTGTTGGCAACGAATTTCATTATCGATGTGTCGTGCGACTATTGCGTCACTCAGGGTTGCACGCGGAGCCGAGGTGATGTAGAGATAAGAGCAGCCAGCAGCGCCGGCAGTTGTTTGTGAGTCACGTGATGCAGGCTAATAATATGTGTGAGCATTTCACATTAAATAAACTTAAAAAGTGTGTCAACGCAAAACACCACGTTGCCCCGTTTTGACGTGAAGAACGTAAGGAGCCTCCAGCAGCTCTGCTCCTGCTGCTGTTTACTCATCACCCAGCTGATCAAGCTAGCTTATAACAGCAGTAAAAAGCAGTTAGCAAGACTCAAGACATGTTTTTATAAACTTGCCTTTTTGGACCATACATTTTTCAATCCGTTGTCTTGTATATATTTTGTGCTTTGTCCCATTTCAGTTGTTGTTGACAAATATAGTAATACTTCACTGCATGCAACAGCTATAGTGTACACTGAGCCAAAGAGGGAATAATGATCTGAAAGACAGAGGGCTTCATGTACTAACGTTTTTGCGCCCCTTTCAGGCGTATTTCATTCGCAACGTGCCTGTACAAACATGCCGCACTGACGTGTCAAGAATATGCATTAATGAGAGGGCCATGGGAAAGTGGGAGTTTTCCATAGAGATGGGAGGGGAGGGGATGTGTAAAGTGCGCCGAATTATATATGTTTACAGGTATGTACAGAAAACTCCCATAAAAGCGCGCCTCCGTTTTGCGGGGAAAATTCACCTCCTCTTGAAAGCTGGTGTAAACCAGCCTGCGTATTTCGTTGCATATGTCTTCTGGTGAAATGGCAGGAGTAATCCGAGCCAGACATCGTCATAGGCCATGGAGACAAGAGGATTTTTGCCATTTCTTCAGTTGAGTGAACACAAAATCATTACACGTTACGCGGTATAAACTGCTCTACCTCTAACCTCACTGTAACTTCACTTCATGTCTCTAACCAATTCTTTATCTCCTACTCTCTTCTGCGCTCTCTAACTAACAACCCCACCCCATCCACCAACTCTGTACCTGTCCATTACAACATTCGCTCCCCCTCTCTCTCCTCCCTGACCTCCTCAGTTTTATCAGCTCTCCCCTCAACGGACTCTTTCTGTCATGATCCGGATTCCTCCTTGTTTTGTTTTTCTACACGCGCACACACACACGCACACACACACCCAGCTGATACTCATTAACACACCTCCTCATTCCCATTCATGCTTTCACTCGCCCTAAACACCCACAGCCGCTTTCCATAGCAATCAACTCTCACACTGATTCACAACTCACCTGTTTCTGCTCACTGCTTAATTTGTTTGACTATTTCTAACCACTGTTTCTCTACTCCCCTGTCAGACTGTTGTTGAACGCTGAGCTGTTGCCTTGTCCCTGTGTTGCCAATCCAGTGTTGTCTTTTTAGAGATCTACTCCTAGTTTTGTCCCGGACTGCGTCTGCTGACGGCAGCCCCCTTAGTTCGAGTTTGGAAGAATAAAAGACATTTTTCTGCACCTCTGCATCTGGGTCCTCTGTTCTCCACGTAACACTTTCTCACTCTCACATCCCATATTTAGTTGGAATGCTTCAAGCATTCCAAGTATTGTTCTTCTAATCTTTATTCCGCCTTATTCTACTATTTCTTCCGCCGCACCTTTCAACTCCTTCACACTTTCAGCTATTAAGACCATTCAAATATTAAAATGTTCAGCTCATTCAGGGGAGGGGTGCTATGACTTTTCAGCTTTTTAGCTCTTATAATTGAATTAATATAAATTAATATCTTCAACCTTTTTAACATGGTTTCCTAATGGATTAAATTTTCAAATCCTTTCAAAACTTCTTCAACTTTCAACTTTTTCAGCTTTTCCAATCTTTCAGCTAGAGACACCATTTAAACTTTAAAATGTTGACACAAGTCTTAACAATTTTATTAAAAAAACAGCTTGTTAATATCTATTATACTTTTTTCATAATCACTAATTATGTTTCATTAGTTTTGGGGTTCTTTTTGAATTTACAGTGCGCGCTAGAGTGAGGAGAAAGTCAGACAACAAAAGAAGGTCCATGTTTTGTAAACTGCTGGTAGAGCAGTTTTAAAACACATAGAGACATAAAAACTACACTCAAACGTTCGGTAGAGTCTTGTGTCTCTCAAAATGTCATTATTTTTTGGCTACTCCAAATAGTTTTGCTCCAGGAAGCATTTGTTTGACGTGTGGGTTCTCAGTAACTCTCTGTGAGCTAAGTGCAGCTGCTGCGTTGCCGCGCCAACGAGCTGGGGCTCTGTGACTCACAGCTGATCCTAATTAGCTGATTAGTGCAGCCTGACATGACCTGCTTCTCTCCACCTTCTCTCATCATTTCAAAGCAACCCCCATGGAGGGAGTTCTTACTGTAATGTTTGAGGCCGATTAATATATTCTGTCTCTCAACCCCCCCACCCCCCCACCCTATCACCCAATACCATCATTTCAAAATAAAAGCTGCAATGATTATGTTATTTAAACATAAAGCTTAGGATTCAGCTGTTTCGTTGAATACTTATTGCGCTTTCAAATAGTACTACAACCACTACTAAAATGTCTAGTACTTCTAGTAGTACTTCTAGTATTTCAACTGGTATTATTACTAAAATACTTTTACTACTAGTATTTCAACCCAATGGAGGGAATTCTTACTGTAATGTTTGATGAGGCCTTCTAATATATTCTGTCTCTCAACCTCCCCACCCCCCCACCCACTCACCCAATACCATCATTTCAAAATAAAAGCTGCAATGATTATGTTATTTAAACATGAGGCTTAGGATTCAGCTGTTTTGTTAAATACTTATTGGGCTTTCAAATAGTACTACAACCACTACGAATATTTCTAGTACTTCTAGTAGTACTTCTAGTATTTCAACTGGTATTATTACTAAATGACTTTTACTACTACTAATATTACTAGTACTACTAGTATTTCAACCCAATGGAGGGAATTCTTACTGTAATGTTTGATGAGGCCTATTAAATAATATATACTGTCTCTCAACCCCCCCACCCTCCCACCCACTCACCCAATACCATCATTTCAAAATAAAAGCTGCAATGATTATCTGTAATTTAGCCATGAAGCTTAGGATAAAGCTGTTTTGTTAAATACGTATTGCTCTTTCAAATAGTACTACAACCACTACTAATATTTCTAGTATTTCAACTGGTATTATTACTAAAATGACTTTTACTACTACTAATATTACTAGTACTACTAGTATTTCAACCCCAATGGAGGGAATTCTTACTGTAATGTTTGAGGCCCATCAATGACTTTTTAGTTTTCTTAGCTTAGGGCGACTGTGGGTCAGTGGGGAGCCCGGCCGTCCTCCAATCAGAGGGTTGGCGGTCTGATCCCAGGCCCGGCTAACTTGCATGTCAATGTGTCCTTGGGCAAGACACTTATTCCCAGCAGTGTTCCTCTAGCTGTGACTACAGTGTGTGTGAATGTTAGTTACTGGTTGGGCAGGTGCCAATGTGTATGGTAGGTCCTGTCATTGGTGAGTGAATGGGTGAATGATGTTATGTAGTGTTAAGGTGCTTTGAGTGGTCAGAAAACTAGAAGAGCGCTGTACAAATCTATTTTACCAAGTCCATTTGCTTTGAATAACAAACATTCTGTCTCCCAAACCACCCCCACCCAATTCCATTATTTCAAAATAAAAGCCTCAATGATTATCTGTACCTCAACAATAGGTACACCACAATTGCTTTCAAAAACTAGCGAAACTAGAACTTACTTCTTCTACTGCTGCTAGTACCACTAGTACCACAATTACAACTATAGTACTAAACCTTATATTACTACAAAAAAATGTATTTTTTAATTCTCAGCTTTTCCTATTTCGATTATTTCTGTGATTTCAAATTCATAGAAGCTTCTCCCATTTCAGTTTTTTTGCAATTGTTCCAAGTTCATTTCAGCTTTTCTCATTTCTGTATTTTCAGCCATTTTTAAATGTATTTCAGCTTTTTCTATTCTTTCAGCAATGTTTAGAATAATTTCAGCATGTTGCATTTTAAGCAACTTTTTGAAATTAATTTCAGCTTTTACTATTTCTGTGATTTCAAATTTATAGAAGCTTCTCCTATTTCTGTTTTTTTGCAATTCTTTCAAGTTCATTTCAGCTTTTCTCATTTATGTATTTTCAGCCATTTAAAAATCTATTTCAGCTTTTTCTATTCTTTCCGCAATGTTTAGAATAATTTCAGCTTGTTTCATTTCTGTACTTTAAGCAACTTTTTAAAATTAATTTCAGCTTTCTGCATTCCAACGCATTTTCAGCAGGAAATGCATTTTCTAGTCTACAATCGCTTTCCTCACCTGTCTTATCAACACTTCCCTGTCATTAGTTGGAATGCTTCAAGCATTCCAAGTATTGTTCTTCTTTTCTTTATTAGTTGGAATGCTTCAAGCATTCCAAGTATTGTTCTTCTAATCTTTATTCAACTTATTAGTTGGAATGCTTCAAGCATTCCAAGTATTGTTCTTCTAATCTTTATTCCGCCTTATTCTACTATTTCTTCCGCCGCACCTTTCAACTCCTTCACACTTTCAGCTATTAAGACCATTCAAATATTAAAATGTTCAGCTCATTCAGGGGAGGGGTGCTATGACTTTTCAGCTTTTTAGCTCTTATAATTGAATTAATATAAATTAATATCTTCAACCTTTTTAACATGGTTTCCTAATGGATTAAATTTTCAAATCCTTTCAAAACTTCTTCAACTTTCAACTTTTTCAGCTTTTCCAATCTTTCAGCTAGAGACACCATTTAAACTTTAAAATGTTGACACAAGTCTTAACAATTTTATTAAAAAAACAGCTTGTTAATATCTATTATACTTTTTTCATAATCACTAATTATGTTTCATTAGTTTTGGGGTTCTTTTTGAATTTACAGTGCGCGCTAGAGTGAGGAGAAAGTCAGACAACAAAAGAAGGTCCATGTTTTGTAAACTGCTGGTAGAGCAGTTTTAAAACACATAGAGACATAAAAACTACACTCAAACGTTCGGTAGAGTCTTGTGTCTCTCAAAATGTCATTATTTTTTGGCTACTCCAAATAGTTTTGCTCCAGGAAGCATTTGTTTGACGTGTGGGTTCTCAGTAACTCTCTGTGAGCTAAGTGCAGCTGCTGCGTTGCCGCGCCAACGAGCTGGGGCTCTGTGACTCACAGCTGATCCTAATTAGCTGATTAGTGCAGCCTGACATGACCTGCTTCTCTCCACCTTCTCTCATCATTTCAAAGCAACCCCCATGGAGGGAGTTCTTACTGTAATGTTTGAGGCCGATTAATATATTCTGTCTCTCAACCCCCCCACCCCCCCACCCTATCACCCAATACCATCATTTCAAAATAAAAGCTGCAATGATTATGTTATTTAAACATAAAGCTTAGGATTCAGCTGTTTCGTTGAATACTTATTGCGCTTTCAAATAGTACTACAACCACTACTAAAATGTCTAGTACTTCTAGTAGTACTTCTAGTATTTCAACTGGTATTATTACTAAAATACTTTTACTACTAGTATTTCAACCCAATGGAGGGAATTCTTACTGTAATGTTTGATGAGGCCTTCTAATATATTCTGTCTCTCAACCTCCCCACCCCCCCACCCACTCACCCAATACCATCATTTCAAAATAAAAGCTGCAATGATTATGTTATTTAAACATGAGGCTTAGGATTCAGCTGTTTTGTTAAATACTTATTGGGCTTTCAAATAGTACTACAACCACTACGAATATTTCTAGTACTTCTAGTAGTACTTCTAGTATTTCAACTGGTATTATTACTAAATGACTTTTACTACTACTAATATTACTAGTACTACTAGTATTTCAACCCAATGGAGGGAATTCTTACTGTAATGTTTGATGAGGCCTATTAAATAATATATACTGTCTCTCAACCCCCCCACCCAATACCATCATTTCAAAATAAAAGCTGCAATGATTATCTGTAATTTAGCCATGAAGCTTAGGATAAAGCTGTTTTGTTAAATACGTATTGCTCTTTCAAATAGTACTACAACCACTACTAATATTTCTAGTATTTCAACTGGTATTATTACTAAAATGACTTTTACTACTACTAATATTACTAGTACTACTAGTATTTCAACCCCAATGGAGGGAATTCTTACTGTAATGTTTGAGGCCCATCAATGACTTTTTAGTTTTCTTAGCTTAGGGCGACTGTGGGTCAGTGGGGAGCCCGGCCGTCCTCCAATCAGAGGGTTGGCGGTCTGATCCCAGGCCCGGCTAACTTGCATGTCAATGTGTCCTTGGGCAAGACACTTATTCCCAGCAGTGTTCCTCTAGCTGTGACTACAGTGTGTGTGAATGTTAGTTACTGGTTGGGCAGGTGCCAATGTGTATGGTAGGTCCTGTCATTGGTGAGTGAATGGGTGAATGATGTTATGTAGTGTTAAGGTGCTTTGAGTGGTCAGAAAACTAGAAGAGCGCTGTACAAATCTATTTTACCAAGTCCATTTGCTTTGAATAACAAACATTCTGTCTCCCAAACCACCCCCACCCAATTCCATTATTTCAAAATAAAAGCCTCAATGATTATCTGTACCTCAACAATAGGTACACCACAATTGCTTTCAAAAACTAGCGAAACTAGAACTTACTTCTTCTACTGCTGCTAGTACCACTAGTACCACAATTACAACTATAGTACTAAACCTTATATTACTACAAAAAAATGTATTTTTTAATTCTCAGCTTTTCCTATTTCGATTATTTCTGTGATTTCAAATTCATAGAAGCTTCTCCCATTTCAGTTTTTTTGCAATTGTTCCAAGTTCATTTCAGCTTTTCTCATTTCTGTATTTTCAGCCATTTTTAAATGTATTTCAGCTTTTTCTATTCTTTCAGCAATGTTTAGAATAATTTCAGCATGTTGCATTTTAAGCAACTTTTTGAAATTAATTTCAGCTTTTACTATTTCTGTGATTTCAAATTTATAGAAGCTTCTCCCATTTCTGTTTTTTTGCAATTCTTTCAAGTTCATTTCAGCTTTTCTCATTTATGTATTTTCAGCCATTTAAAAATCTATTTCAGCTTTTTCTATTCTTTCCGCAATGTTTAGAATAATTTCAGCTTGTTTCATTTCTGTACTTTAAGCAACTTTTTAAAATTAATTTCAGCTTTCTGCATTCCAACGCATTTTCAGCAGGAAATGCATTTTCTAGTTCAATATTAATCTTATTCTTCTATTTCTTCCGCCGCACCTTTCAACTCCTTCACACTTTCAGCTATTAAGACCATTCAAATATTGAAATATTCAGCTCCTTCAGGAGAGGTGTGCTATGACTCTTCAGCTTTTTAGCTCTTATAATTGAATTAATATAAATTAAATTGTTCAACTTTTTTAACATGGTTTCCAATGGAATAAATTTTCAAATCCTCTCAAAACTTGTTCAACTTTCAACTTTTTCAGCTCTTCCAATCTTTCAGCTAGAGACACCATTTAAACTTTAAAATGTTGACACAAGTCTTAACAATTTCCTAAAAAAAACAGCTTGTTGATATCTATTATAGTTTTTTCATAACCACTCATTATGTTTCACTAGTTTTGGGGTCCTTTTCGAATTTAGAGTGAGCGCTAGAGTGCGGACAAAGTCGGAAGACAAGAGAGGGTCCATGTTTTGTAAACTGCTGGTAGAGCAGTTTTAAAACACATAGAGACATAAAAACTAGACTCAAACGTTCGGTAGAGTCTTGTGTCTCTCAAAATGTCATTATTTTTTGGCTACTCCAAATAGTTTTGCTCCAGGAAGCATTTGTTTGAGGTGTGGGTTTTCTGTAAATCACTGCCTGTCTGTGAGCAGCTTCTCCGTCGCCATGGATACTCCACTCTGTCAGTTGGTCTCACCCAGCTGAACCATAACGGCTGATTAGTGTCGTCACGTGACACAGCTATTCTTTCAACCAGGGTTCGTACAGTCATGGAAAAAAATAACAATACGGACATGTTTCTTTATATACAGCCCCTGAGATTACTTTGGGATGTCAATCTGAAGTTCCACACCCAATAGCGCCCCTGAACTTGGCCATAGGTCCGGCCAATCATTGACCAGGAAGTTGTGTGCAGGCGAACGGAGAGAGCGGAGGGGGGGGGACGAGGGAGAGACTAAGAGCGATGAGCAATGGCGGATACGATGGCAGATGCGTCTGCTAATCGCAAGTTTAGCTTCAAGTTAAGTTCAGGGTCCGTGTCGAGGAAGAATGACATGGACGTGCGTGTCGTGAGTGGGGACGGTGACCCGGGATGAGCAGAGCGTAAGTAATGTGCAGGCAGGACGGTTAGATATTTGGGACATGGGAGAGCGATACGTGCTAGCTAGTTATACTGCTAACGAGGCTACTCCCCTTCTGCTGGGGTGTGACGTTGTTCCTTCGGTGTTGTCATTAAGCTGCAGGCACGTGAGTTTATTTTCTTACGCGAGTGATACTATTAAAAACCTTTTCATGGATCGCAAGAAGGTCCGTAGGTTAATAAGCACGTCAAAAGTTACGGGGGAGGGGCGTGACGTTGTTCGGTGATTGAGCTGCAGGCACGTGAGTTTATTTTCTTACGCGAGTGATACTATTAATAACCTTTTCACGGTCCGCAAGAAGGTCTGTAGGTTTATAAGCACGTCAAAAGTTACGGGGGAGGGGCGTGACGTTGTTCTTTTGGTGATTGAGAGGCAGCCACGTGAGTTTATTTTCTTACACCGTGTGATACTATTAATAAACTTTTCGCGGACCGCAAGAAGGTCCGTCGGTTAATAAGCACGTCGAAAGTTACGGGGGACCCCGGACGAGCGGACCTTAAGTAATGTGGAGGCAGGACGGTTAGGTATTTCAAACATGGGAGAGAGATGAGCGCTAGCTAGCTAAACTGCTAACGAGGCTACTCCCCGTATGCTGGACTTAAACCGGGGGCGTGACGTTCCTTCGGTGTTGTTATTAAGCTGCTGGCGGAGCCCGGGAAGTACACCTGTGATTGAGGAAGCGCAACGGTAGGATGTTAGCCGCTAGTTAAGTGTTTAGCTGACTTTAGGAACTTTATTAGCTCGTCTCCAACGCTGAAGGCTTCACCGCGCCAGCGAATAACGACGGCCAGCCGCCTCACCTCTACAGCCCGTGATGTGCCAGCAGCACGCATGCTTTCTCTCCCTCCCTCTCCCACGCCACTACCCGACGTGAGTAATATCCTGCCACACGTGAATCCACCTTGTCCACGAACAGCAACGTGATCAGCTGATCGTGGCTCCTTTTTTTACGTCTACGTTATGGGTAGTTTTGAATGCTGTGATTACATGTTTGCTGCATTCAGTGTTACAGTACAGTGTTAAGCTTGGCCTGTCGTTTACTGCATCTATGGCTATATGTTGCTAATGACATTACCACGCAGTGGAATGAATGTACGTTGTTACGGGGAATTTATTTGTTTTGTTCTGGTTACTGAGCCCCCTTCAGTTAGAATAACTCCCCCTTGAGTAAGACTGGTGTTTCCCTGTTAAAGCATGGTCATGAACAAGGGGAAATGTTTCAGTATGAAATAATTGTTCTAAAATTCTCTAATTAAATCATACTTTGAAATTTAACTTTCTATATGGTTGGTTCGACCTGCTACATAACTATACTATAACGAGTCTTCATACGTTTTAATGTGGTGTCAGAGACTGATGTTGTTCACCGGTTACGTCTGTTTGAGGACAGAGTTTAGTTTTATAACTAGTATATAACTAAACCGTATATTACTACAGAGAATGTATTTTTTAATTCTCAGCTTTTCCTATTTCTATTATTTCAGCAACGTTTAAATTAAATTCAGCTTTTATTATTTCTGTGTTTTCAAATTCATAGAAGCTTCTCCCATTTTTGTTTTTTTGCAATTCTTTCAAGTTGATTTCAGCTTTTCTCATTTCTGTATTTTCAGCCATT
Organism: Pungitius pungitius; assembly: GCF_949316345.1. Taxonomy (NCBI): domain Eukaryota; kingdom Metazoa; phylum Chordata; class Actinopteri; order Perciformes; family Gasterosteidae; genus Pungitius; species Pungitius pungitius. Next base: position 16,286,199 of record NC_084917.1, on the reverse strand, counting down.
TTTAAATGTATTTCAGCTTTTTCTATTCATTCAGCAATGTTAAGAATAATTTCAGCTTGTTTCATTTCTGTACTTTAAGCAACTTTTTGAAATTAATTTCAGCTTTCTGCATTCCAACGCATTTTCAGCAGGAAATGCATTTTCTATTATTAGTTGGAATGCTTCAAGCATTCCAAGTATTGTTCTTCTTTTCTTTATTCCGCCTTATTTTTATTATTCTATTTCTTCCGCCGCACCTTTCAACTCCTTCACACTTTCAGCTATTAAGACCATTCAAATATTAAAATGTTCAGCTCCTTCAGGAGAGGTGTGCTATGACTTTTCAGCTTTTTAGCTCTTATAATTGAATTAATATAAATTAAAAACATCAAACTTTTTAACATGGTTTCCAATGGATTAAATTTTCAAATCCTCTCAAAACTTGTTTAACTTTCAACTTTTTCAGCTTTTCCAATCTTTCAGCTAGAGACACCATTTAAACTTTAAAATGTTGACACAAGTCTTAACAATTTCATTAAAAAAACAGCTTGTTGATATCTATTATAGTTTTTTCATAATCACTAATTATGTTTGACTAGTTTTGGGGTCCTTTTCGAATTTACAGTGTGCGCTAGAGTGCAGACAAAGTCGGAAGACAAGAGAGGGTCCATGTTTTGTAAACTGCTGGTAGAGCAGTTTTAAAACACATAGAGACATAAAAACTACACTCAAACGTTCGGTAGAGTCTTGTGTCTCTCAAAATGTCATTATTTTTTGGCTACTCCAAATAGTTTTGCTCCAGGAAGCATTTGTTTGAGGTGTGGGTTCTCAGTAACTGTCTGTGAGCTAACAGCACCTGCTCCGTTGCCGCGACAACGAGCTGGGGCTCTTTCTGTGACTCACAGCTGATCCTCATTAGCTGATTAGTGCAGCCTGACATGACCTCCTTCTCTCATCATTTCAAACCCCCATGGAGGGAGTTCTTACTGTAATGTTTGATGAGGCCTTCTAATATATTCTGTCTCTCAACCCCCCCCCACCCACTCCCCCAATACCATCATTTCAAAATAAAAGCTGCAATGATTATCTGTAATTTAGCCATGAAGCTTAGGATAAAGCTGTTTTGTTGAATACGTATTGCTCTTTCAAATAGTACTACAACCACTACTAATATTTCTAGTACTTCTAGTATTTCAACTGGTATTATTACTAAAATGACTTTTACTACTACTTGTACTACTAGTATTTCAACCCCAATGGAGGGAATTCTTACTGTAATGTTTGATGAGGCCCATCAATTAATAACTTTAGTTTTATTAGCTTAGGGCGACTGTGGGTGAGTGGGGAGCGCGGGCGGCCGTCCTCCAATCAGAGGGTTGGCGGTCTGATCCCAGGCCCGGCTAACCTGCATGTCAATGTGTCCTTGGGCAAGACGCTTAATCCCAGCATTGTTCCTCTAGCTGTGACTACAGTGTGTGTGAATGTTAGTTACTGGTTGGGCAGGCACCACTGTGTATGGTAGGTCCTGTCATTGCTGTGTGAATGGGTGAATGATGTTATGTAGTGTTAAGGTGCTTTGAGTGGTCAGAAGACTAGAAGAGCGCTGTACAAATCTATTTTACCAAGTCCATTTGCTTTGAATAACAAACATTCTGTCTCCCAAACCACCCAATTCCATTATTTCAAAATAAAAGCCTCAATGATTATCTGTACCTCAACAATAGGTACACCACAATTGCTTTCAAATACTAGTGAAACTAGTACTTACTTCTTCTACTGCTGCTAGTACCACTAGTACAACTATAGTACTAAACCTTATATTACTACAAAAAATGTATTTTGTAATTCTCAGCTTTTATTATTTCTGTGTTTTCAAATGCATAGAAGCTTCTCCCAATTCTGTTTTTTTTTGCAATTCTTTCAAGTTCATTTCAGCTTTTCTCATTTCTTTATTTTCAGCAATTTTTAAATGTATTTCAGCCTTTTCTATTTCAGCAATGTTTAGAATAATTTCAGCATGTTGCATTTTAAGCAACTTTTTGAAATTAATTTCAGCTTTTATTATTTCTGTGATTTCAAATTCATAGAAGCTTCTCCCATTTCAGTTTTTTTGCAATTCTTTCAAGTTCATTTCAGCTTTTCTCATTTATGTATTTCAGCTTTTTCCATTCTTTCAGCAATGTTTTTAATAATTCCAGCTTGTTTCATTTCTGTACTTTAAGAAACTTTTTAAAATTAATTTCAGCTTTCTGCATTCCAACGCATTTTCAGCAGGAAATGCATTTTCTAGTTTTCATATTATTTTTATTATTCTATTTCTTCCGCCGCACCTTTCAACTCCTTCACACTTTCAGCTATTAAGACCATTCAAATATTAAAATGTTCAGCTCCTTCAGGAGAGGTGTGCTATGACTTTTCAGCTTTTTAGCTCTTATAATTGAATTAATATAAATTAAAAACATCAAACTTTTTAACATGGTTTCCAATGGATTAAATTTTCAAATCCTCTCAAAACTTGTTCAACTTTCAACTTTTTCAGCTTTTCCAATCTTTCAGCTAGAGACACCATTTAAACTTTAAAATGTTGACACAAGTCTTAACAATTTCATTAAAAAAACAGCTTGTTGATATCTATTATAGTTTTTTCATAATCACTCATTATGTTTCACTAGTCTTTATTCAACTTATTCAATTTTTTAATCTTATTCTTCTATTTCTTCCGCCGCACCTTTCAACTCCTTCACACTTTCAGCTATTAAGACCATTCAAATATTAAAATATTCAGCTCCTTCAGGAGAGGTGTGCTATGACTTTTCAGCTTTTTAGCTCTTATAATTGAATTAATATAAATTAAAAACATCAACCTTTTTTAACATGGTTTCCAATGGATTACATTTTCAAATCCTCTCAAAACTTGTTCAACTTTCAACTTTTTTAGCTCTTCCAATCTTTCAGCTAGAGACACCATTTAAACTTTAAAATGGTGACACAAGTCTTAACAATTATTTAAAAAAAACAGCTTGTTGATATCTATTATACTTTTTTCATAATCACTAATTATGTTTCATTAGTTTTGGGGTCCTTTTTGAATTTAGAGTGGGCGCTAGAGTGCAGACAAAGTCGGAAGACAAGAGAGGGTCCATGTTTTGTAAACTGCTCGTAGAGCAGTTTTAAAACACATAGAGACATAAAAACTAGACTCAAACGTTCGGTAGAGTCTTGTGTCTCTCAAAATGTCATTATTTTTTGGCTACTCCAAATAGTTTTGCTCCAGGAAGCATTTGTTTGAGGTGTTGGTTTTCTGTAAATCACCGCCTGTCTGTGAGCAGCTTCTCCGTCGCCATGGATACTCCACTCTGTCAGTTGGTCTCACCCAGCTGAACCATAACGGCTGATTAGTGTCGTCACGTGACACAGCTATTCTTTCAACCAGGGTTCGTACAGTCATGGAAAAAAATAACAATACGGACATGTTTCTTTATATACAGCCCCTGAGATTACTTTGGGATGTCAATCTGAAGTTCCACACCCAATAGCGCCCCTGAACTTGGCCATAGGTCCGGCCAATCATTGACCAGGAAGTTGGTGTGCAGGCGAACGGAGAGTGCGGAGGGGGCGGGACGAGGGAGAGACTAAGAGCGATGAGCAATGGCGGATACGATGGCAGATGCGTCTGCTAATCGCAAGTTTAGCTTCAAGTTAAGTTCAGGGTCCGTGTCGAGGAAGAATGACATGGACGTGCGTGTCGTGAGTGGGTACGGTGACCCGGGATGAGCAGACCGTAAGTAATGTGGAGGCAGGACGGTTAGATATTTGGGACATGGGAGAGCGATACGTGCTAGCTAGTTATACTGCTAACGAGGCTACTCCCCTTCTGCTGGGGTGTGACGTTGTTCCTTCGGTGTTTTCATTAAGCTGCAGGCACGTGAGTTTATTTTCTTACGCGAGTGATACTATTAATAACCTTTTCACGGTCCGCAAGAAGGTCCGTAGGTTAATAAGCACGTCAAAAGTTACGGGGGAGGGGCGTGACGTTGTTCGGTGATTGAGCTGCAGGCACGTGAGTTTATTTTCTTACGTGGTGTGATACTATTAATAAACTTTTCGCGGACCGCAAGAAGGTCCGTCGGTTAATAAGCACGTCGAAAGTTACATCTACGTTATGGGTAGTTTTGAATGCTGTGATTACTTGTTTGCTGCATTCAGTGTTACAGTACAGTGTTAAGCTTGGCCTGTCGTTTACTGCATCTATGGCTATATGTTGCTAATGACATTACCACGCAGTGGAATTAATGTACGTTGTTACGGGGAATTTATTTGTTTTGTTCTGGTTACTGAGCCCCCTTCAGTTAGAATAACTCCCCCTTGAGTAAGACTGGTGTTTCCCTGTTAAAGCATGGTCATGAACAAGGGGAAATGTTTCAGTATGAAATAATTGTTCTAAAATTCTCTAATTAAATCATACTTTGAAATTTATCTTTCTATATGGTTGGTTCGACCTGCTACATAACTATACTATAACGAGTCTTCATACGTTTTAATGTGGTGTCAGAGACTGATGTTGTTCACCGGTTACGTCTGTTTGAGGACAGAGTTTAGTTTTATAACTAGTATATAACTAAACCGTATATTACTACAGAGAATGTATTTTTTAATTCTCAGCTTTTCCTATTTCTATTATTTCAGCAACGTTTAAATTAATTTCAGCTTTTATTTCTGTGTTTTCAGCCATTTTTAAATGTATTTCAGCTTTTTCCATTCTTTCAGCAATGTTAAGAATAATTTCAGCTTGTTTCATTTCTGTACTTTAAGCAACTTTATGAAATTAATTTCAGCTTTCTGCATTCCAACGCATTTTCAGCAGGAAATGCATTTTCTAGTTAGTTGGAATGCTTCAAGCATTCCAAGTATTGTTCTTCTAATCTTTATTCCGCCTTATTCATCTTCTTCATATTATTCTATTTCTTCCGCCGCACCTTTCAACTCCTTCACACTTTCAGCTATTAAGACCATTCAAATATTAAAATGTTCAGCTCATTCAGGGGAGGGGTGCTATGACTTTTCAGCTTTTTAGCTCTTATAATTGAATTAATATAAATTAATATCTTCAACCTTTTTAACATGGTTTCCTAATGGATTAAATTTTCAAATCCTTTCAAAACTTCTTCAACTTTCAACTTTTTCAGCTTTTCCAATCTTTCAGCTAGAGACACCATTTAAACTTTAAAATGTTGACACAAGTCTTAACAATTTTATTAAAAAAACAGCTTGTTGATATCTATTATACTTTTTTCATAATCACTAATTATGTTTCATTAGTTTTGGGGTTCTTTTTGAATTTACAGTGCGCGCTAGAGTGAGGAGAAAGTCAGACAACAAAAGAAGGTCCATGTTTTGTAAACTGCTGGTAGAGCAGTTTTAAAACACATAGAGACATAAAAACTACACTCAAACGTTCGGTAGAGTCTTGTGTCTCTCAAAATGTCATTATTTTTTGGCTACTCCAAATAGTTTTGCTCCAGGAAGCATTTGTTTGACGTGTGGGTTCTCAGTAACTCTCTGTGAGCTAAGTGCACCTTGCTCCGTTGCCGCGCCAACGAGCTGGGGCTCTTTCTGTGACTCACAGCTGATCCTCATTAGCTGATTAGTGCAGCCTGACATGACCTCCTTCTCTCCACCTTCTCTCATCATTTCAAAGCAACCCCCATGGAGGGAGTTCTTACTGTAATAGTTGAGGCCTATTAATATATTCTGTCTCTCAACCCCTCCACCCCCCCACCCACTCACCCAATACCATCATTTCAAAATAAAAGCTGCAATGATTATGTTATTTAAACATAAAGCTTAGGATTCAGCTGTTTCGTTGAATACTTATTGCGCTTTCAAATAGTACTACAACCACTACTAAAATGTCTAGTACTTCTAGTAGTACTTCTAGTATTTCAACTGGTATTATTACTAAAATACTTTTACTACTAGTATTTCAACCCAATGGAGGGAATTCTTACTGTAATGTTTGATGAGGCCTTCTAATATATTCTGTCTCTCAACCTCCCCACCCCCCCACCCACTCACCCAATACCATCATTTCAAAATAAAAGCTGCAATGATTATGTTATTTAAACATGAGGCTTAGGATTCAGCTGTTTTGTTAAATACTTATTGGGCTTTCAAATAGTACTACAACCACTACTAATATTTCTAGTACTTCTAGTAGTACTTCTAGTATTTCAACTGGTATTATTACTAAATGACTTTTACTACTACTAATATTACTAGTACTACTAGTATTTCAACCCAATGGAGGGAATTCTTACTGTAATGTTTGATGAGGCCTATTAAATAATATATACTGTCTCTCAACCCCCCACCCCCCACCCACTCCCCCAATGCCATCATTTCAAAATAAAAGCTGCAATGATTATGTTATTTAAACATGAAGCTTAGGATTCAGCTGTTTCGTTGAATACTTATTGCGCTTTCAAATAGTACTACAACCACTACTAATATTTCTAGTACTTCTAGTAGTACTTCTAGTATTTCAACTGGTATTATTACTAAATGACTTTTACTACTACTAATATTACTAGTACTACTAGTATTTCAACCCAATGGAGGGAATTCTTACTGTAATGTTTGATGAGGCCTATTAAATAATATATACTGTCTCTCAACCCCCCCACCCAATACCATCATTTCAAAATAAATGCTGCAATGATTATCTGTAATTTAGCCATGAAGCTTAGGATAAAGCTGTTTTGTTAAATACGTATTGCTCTTTCAAATAGTACTACAACCACTACTAATATTTCTAGTACTTCTAGTATTTCAACTGGTATTATTACTAAAATGACTTTTACTACTACTAATATTACTAGTACTACTAGTATTTCAACCCCAATGGAGGGAATTCTTACTGTAATGTTTGAGGCCCATCAATAACTTTTTAGTTTTCTTAGCTTAGGGCGACTGTGGGTCAGTGGGGAGCCCGGCCGTCCTCCAATCAGAGGGTTGGCGGTCTGATCCCAGGCCCGGCTAACTTGCATGTCAATGTGTCCTTGGGCAAGACACTTATTCCCAGCAGTGTTCCTCTAGCTGGGACTACAGTGTGTGTGAATGTTAGTTACTGGTTGGGCAGGTGCCAATGTGTATGGTAGGTCCTGTCATTGGTGTGTGAATGGGTGAATGATGTTATGTAGTGTTAAGGTGCTTTGAGTGGTCAGAAAACTAGAAGAGCGCTGTACAAATCTATTTTACCAAGTCCATTTGCTTTGAATAACAAACAGTCTGTCTCCCAAACCACCCCCACCCAATTCCATTATTTCAAAATAAAAGCCTCAATGATTATCTGTACCTCAACAATAGGTACACCACAATTGCTTTCAAAAACTAGTGAAACTAGAACTTACTTCTTCTACTGCTGCTAGTACCACTAGTACCACAATTACAACTATAGTACTAAACCTTATATTACTACAAAAAAATGTATTGTTTAATTCTCCGCTTTTCCTATTTCGATTATTTCTGTGATTTCAAATTCATAGAAGCTTCTCCCATTTCAGTTTTTTTGCAATTGTTTCAAGTTCATTTCAGCTTTTCTCATTTCTGTATTTTCAGCCATTTTTAAATGTATTTCAGCTTTTTCTATTCTTTCAGCAATGTTTAGAAGTAATTTAAGCTTTTATTAGTTCTGTATTTTGTCAAATTCATAGAAGCTTCCCCCATTTCTGTTTTTTCCAATTCTTTCAAGTTCATTTCAGCTTTTCTCATTTCTGTATTTTCAGCAATTTTTAAATGTATTTCACCTTTTTCTATTTCAGCAATGTTTAGAATAATTTCAGCATGTTGCATTTTAAGCAACTTTTTGAAATTAATTTCAGCTTTTACTATTTCTGTGATTTCAAATTTATAGAAGCTTCTCCCATTTGTTTTTTTGCAATTCTTTCAAGTTCATTTCAGCTTTTCTCATTTATGTATTTTCAGCCATTTAAAAATCTATTTCAGCTTTTTCTATTCTTTCCGCAATGTTTAGAATAATTTCAGCTTGTTTCATTTCTGTACTTAAAGCAACTTTTTAAAATTAATTTCAGCTTTCTGCATTCCAACGCATTTTCAGCAGGAAATGCATTTTCTAGTTAGTTGGAATGCTTCAAGCATTCCAAGTATTGTTCTTCTAATCTTTATTCCGCCTTATTCATCTTCTTCATATTATTATTCTTCTATTTCTTCCGCCGCACCTTTCAACTCCTTCACACTTTCAGCTATTAAGACCATTCAAATATTAAAATGTTCAGCTCATTCAGGGGAGGGGTGCTATGACTTTTCAGCTTTTTAGCTCTTATAATTGAATTAATATAAATTAATATCTTCAACCTTTTTAACATGGTTTCCTAATGGATTAAATTTTCAAATCCTTTCAAAACTTCTTCAACTTTCAACTTTTTCAGCTTTTCCAATCTTTCAGCTAGAGACACCATTTAAACTTTAAAATGTTGCCACAAGTCTTAACAATTTCATTAAAAAAACAGCTTGTTGATATCTATTATAGTTTTTTCATAATCACTAATTATGTTTCAGTAGTTTTGGGGTTTCTTTAGAATTTAGAGTGGAGTTTTCCGGATTGTCCCGCGATTTAGAGTGAGCGCCGTGTCAGGATTCAGTAAAAAAAAAAGAGGCACTTTTATCTTTACGGCCACAATATTCACTTTTCAGCCTTCATTTAAAAAGAAAACATTAGCCGTGCTTGTGCTGGTTGGACTCGTATAAGTTTGGAATCTCAGAGTTATTTACTTTTTGCGTGAGGAGCCTGATTGTGAGACAAAGTCTGCCCCAAGCCCCATAAGCTTCCATACAAATCTGGCGACATTTAAAAAAAAAAAAACACAGCCGGTACACTTTTTGTAAACGGCTGTTTGAGCCGTTTTAAAACACATAGAGACATAAAAACTACACTCATGCGTTTGGTAGGGTCTTGGGTCTCTCAAAATGTCATAATTTTTTGGCTACCCCATATAGTTTTGCTCCTAGAAGCATTTGTTTGAGGTGTGGATTTTGTCTAAATCTCTTCACTCTCTTCGCCGTGAGCTAATTAGCGACCAGCTGTTGATCGATGCCCATAAAGACGTAGCTCAGGGACGTGCAGGTTTAACCGTGGTTAGATAACGGTACGTATGGACGTGCGTGTCGTGAGTTGGGACGGAGACCCGGGATGAGCAGACCGTAAGTAATGTGGAGGCTGGACCGTAAGATATTTGAGACATGTGAGAGCCATAAGTACTAGAGTGCTAGCTAGCTATACTGCTAACGAGGCTACTCCCCGCTGGAGACTTAAACCGTGGGTGTGACGTTGTTCCTTCGGTGTTGTCATTAAGCTGCAGGCACGTGAGTTTATTTTCTTACGCGAGTGATACTATTAATAACCTTTTCGCGGACCGCAAGAAGGTCGTAGGTTAATAAGCACGTCAAAAGTTACGGGGAGTGGCGTGACGTTGTTCCTTCGTGGATTGAGCTGCAGATACGTGAGTTTGTTTTCTTACGCGAATGACAGGAGATCGTTTGGTCTTTATTTTACGCAACAAAGCGTCAACTTAATATACTATTAATAACCTTCATCGGACCGCAAGAAGGTCCGTCAGTTAATAAGCACGTCAAAAGTTACGGTGGACCAGCCGGGGTTAGGGGGGAGGAGGGGGTCCGCTGGTGGGCGAAACTGCGCACTGAGGAGTGAACAATTGTAATCGAGATGGGGGCTGTAGTATTTGTGTGTGTCCACTAACATGTAATTGTCCAAGTGAAACACGTAGTACTTGTATTAGTCATTGGCGCTGTAAGCGTCCATGTTTATTTCACAAAACCGCGCATCTTTATGACATCATCAAGACATGACGGTTAACTTATCCGGAAGTATCCAGGAGCGTTTTTGATGGCACCGCCACGAAGCTTTCAGTAATTTCTACACTATTTGCAAACTTTTGAGGCACTCACCAACCATGCAAAATGTTTTTATATTTTATTTTGACTTGTTGCCAGGATCTTCTCCTGTCTTGTTTATTCTGTGCACATGGGCAGGTGCCACTGTGTATGGTAGGTTGTGTCATCAGTGTATTAATGGGTGAGAGATGTCATCTAGTATTAAAGCGCTTTGAGTTGTCAGAAGACTAGCAAAGCGGTGTACAAGTTCATTAAGTTTGAATGAAAAAGATTCAGCAATGTTTAGAAGTAATTTAAGCTTTTATTAGTTCTGTATTTTGTCAAATTCATAGAAGCTTCTCCCATTTCAGTTTTTTTGCAATTGTTTCAAGTTCGTTTCAGCTTTTCTCATTTCTGTATTTTCAGCAATTTTTAAATGTATTTCAGCCTTTTTTATTTCAGCAATGTTTAGAATAATTTCAGCTTTTATTATTTCTGTGATATCAAATTCATAGAAGCTTCTCCCATTTCTGTTTTTTTGATATTCTTTCAAGTTCATTTCAGCTTTTCTCATTTATGTATTTCAGCTTTTTCTATTCTTTCAGCAATGTTTAGAATAATTTCAGCTTGTTGCATTTTAAGCAACTTTTTGAAATTAATTCCAGCTTTTATTATTTCTGTGATTTCAAATTCATAGAAGCTTCTCCCATTTCAGTTTTTTTGCAATTGTTTCAAGTTCATTTCAGCTTTACTCATTTCTGTATTTTCAGCCATTTTAAAATGTATTTCAGCTTTTTCTATTCTTTCAGCAATATTTAGAATAATTTCAGCTTGTTTCATTTCTGTACTTTAAGCAACTTCTTGAAATTAACTTCAGCTTTTTGCATTCCAACGCATTTTCAGCAGGAAATGCATTTTCTAGTTAGTTGGAATGCTTCAAGCATTCCAAGTATTGTTCTTCTAATCTTTATTCCGCCTTATTCTACTATTTCTTCCGCCGCACCTTTCAACTCCTTCACACTTTCAGCTATTAAGACCATTCAAATATTAAAATGTTCAGCTCATTCAGGGGAGGGGTGCTATGACTTTTCAGCTTTTTAGCTCTTATAATTGAATTAATATAAATTAATATCTTCAACCTTTTTAACATGGTTTCCTAATGGATTAAATTTTCAAATCCTTTCAAAACTTCTTCAACTTTCAACTTTTTCAGCTTTTCCAATCTTTCAGCTAGAGACACCATTTAAACTTTAAAATGTTGACACAAGTCTTAACAATTTTATAAAAAAAACAGCTTGTTGATATCTATTATAGTTTTTTCATAAACACTAATTATGTTTCATTAGTTTTGGGGTTTCTTTCGAATTTAGAGTGGAGTTTTCCGGATTGTCCCGCGATTTAGAGTGAGCGCCGTGTGAGGATTCAGTAAAAAAAAAAGAGGCACTTTTATCTTTACGGCCACAATATTCACTTTTCAGCCTTCATTTAAAAAGAAAACATTAGCCGTGCTTGTGCTGGTTGGACTCGTATAAGTTTGGAATGTCAGAGTTATTTACTTTTTGCGTGAGGAGCCTGATTGTGAGACAAAGTCTGCCCCGAGCCCCATACGCTTCCATACAAATCTGCCAACATTTAAAAAAAAAAAAACACAGCCGGTACACTTTTTGTAAACGGCTGTTTGAGCAGTTTTAAAACACATAGAGACATACAAACTACACTCAAACGTTCGGTAGAGTCTTGTGTCTCTCAAAATGTCATTATTTTTTGGCTACTCCAAATAGTTTTGCTCCAGGAAGCATTTGTTTGAGGTGTGGATTTTGTCTAAATCTCTTCACTCTCTTCGCCGTGAGCTAATTAGCGATCAGCTGTTGATCTATGGCCATAAAGACGTAGCTCAGGGACGTGCAGGTTTAACCGTGGTTAGATAACGGTACGTGTGGACGTGCGTCGTGAGTTGGGACGGAGACCCGGGATGAGCAGACCGTAAGTAATGTGGAGGCTGGACCGTAAGATATTTGAGACATGTGAGAGCCATAAGTACTAGATTGCTAGCTAGCTAAACTGCTAACGAGGCTACTCCCCGCTGGAGACTTAAACCGTGGTTGTGACGTTGTTCCTTCGGTGTTGTCATTAAGCTGCAGGCACGTGAGTTTATTTTTTTACGCGAGTGATACTATTAATAACCTTTTCGCGGACCGCAAGAAGGTCCGTAGGTTAATAAGCACGTCAAAAGTTACGGGGAGTGGCGTGACGTTGTTCCTTCGGTGATTGAACTGCAGATACGTGAGTTTGTTTTCTTACGCGAATGACAGGAGATCGTTTGGTCTTTATTTTACGCAACAAAGCGTCAACTTAATATACTATTAATAACCTTCATCGGACCGCAAGAAGGTCCGTCAGTTAATAAGCACGTCAAAAGTTACGGTGGACCAGCCGGGGTTAGGGGGGAGGAGGGGGTCCGCTGGTGGGCGAAACTGCGCACTGAGGAGTGAACAATTGTAATCGAGATGGGGGCTGTAGTATTTGTGTGTGTCCACTAACATTTAATTGTCCAAGTGAAACACGTAGTACTTGTATTAGTCATTGGCGCTGTATGCGTCCATGTTTATTTCACAAAACCGCGCATCTTTATGACATCATCAAGACATGACGGTTAACTTATCCGGAAGTATCCAGGAGCGTTTTTGATGGCACCGCCACGAAGCTTTCAGTAATTTCTACACTATTTGCAAACTTTTGAGGCACTCACCAACCATGCAAAATGTTTTTATATTTTATTTTGACTTGTTGCCAGGATCTTCTCCTGTCTTGTTTATTCTGTGCACATGGGCAGGTGCCACTGTGTATGGTAGGTTGTGTCATCAGTGTATTAATGGGTGAGAGATGTCATCTAGTATTAAAGCGCTTTGAGTTGTCAGAAGACTAGCAAAGCGGTGTACAAGTTCATTAAGTTTGAATGAAAAAGATTCAGCAATGTTTAGAAGTAATTTAAGCTTTTATTAGTTCTGTATTTTGTCAAATTCATAGAAGCTTCCCCCATTTCTGTTTTTTCCAATTCTTTCAAGTTCGTTTCAGCTTTTCTCATTTCTGTATTTTTAGCAATTTTTAAATGTATTTCAGCCTTTTTTATTTCAGCAATGTTTAGAATAATTTCAGCTTTTATTATTTCTGTGATATCAAATTCATAGAAGCTTCTCCCATTTCTGTTTTTTTGATATTCTTTCAAGTTCATTTCAGCTTTTCTCATTTATGTATTTCAGCTTTTTCTATTCTTTCAGCAATGTTTAGAATAATTTCAGCTTGTTGCATTTTAAGCAACTTTTTGAAATTAATTCCAGCTTTTATTATTTCTGTGATTTCAAATTCATAGAAGCTTCTCCCATTTCAGTTTTTTTGCAATTGTTTCAAGTTCATTTCAGCTTTACTCATTTCTGTATTTTCAGCCATTTTAAAATGTATTTCAGCTTTTTCTATTCTTTCAGCAATATTTAGAATAATTTCAGCTTGTTTCATTTCTGTACTTTAAGCAACTTTTTGAAATTAACTTCAGCTTTTTGCATTCCAACGCATTTTCAGCAGGAAATGCATTTTCTAGTTCCGACTTATTCTTCTATTTCTTCCGCCGCACGTTTCAACTCCTTCACACTTTCAGCTATTAAGACCATTCAAATATTAAAATATTCAGCTCCTTCAGGAGAGGGGTGCTATGACTTTTCAGCTTTTTAGCTCTTATAATTGAATTAATATAAATTAAAAACATCAACCTTTTTTTAACATGGTTTCCAATGGAATAAATTTTCAAATCCTCTCAAAACTTGTTCAACTTTCAACTTTTTCAGCTCTTCCAATCTTTCAGCTAGAGACACCATTTAAACTTTAAAATGGTGACACAAGTCTTAACAATTATTTAAAAAAAACAGCTTGTTGATATCTATTTTTTCATAATCACTAATTATGTTTCATTAGTTTTGGGGTCCTTTTTGAATTTAGAGTGGGCGCTAGAGTGCAGACAAAGTCGGAAGACAAGAGAGGGTCCATGTTTTGTAAACTGCTGGTAGAGCAGTTTTAAAACACATAGAGACATAAAAACTAGACTCAAACGTTCGGTAGAGTCTTGTGTCTCTCAAAATGTCATTATTTCTTGGCTACTCCAAATAGTTTTGCTCCAGGAAGCATTTGTTTGAGGTGTGGGTTTTCTGTAAATCACTGCCTGTCTGTGAGCAGCTTCTCCGTCGCCATGGATACTCCACTCTGTCAGTTGGTCTCACCCAGCTGAACCATAACGGCTGATTAGTGTCGTCACGTGACACAGCTATTCTTTCAACCAGGGTTCGTACAGTCATGGAAAAAAAATAACAATACGGACATGTATCTTTATATACAGCCCCTGAGATTACTTTGGGATGTCAATCGGAAGTTCCACACCCAATAGCGCCCCTGAACTTGGCCATAGGTCCGGCCAATCATTGACCAGGAAGTTGTGTGCAGGCGAACGGAGAGAGCGGAGGGGGCGGGACGAGGGAGAGACTAAGAGCGATGAGCAATGGCGGATACGATGGCAGATGCGTCTGCTAATCGCAAGTTTAGCTTCAAGTTAAGTTCAGGGTCCGTGTCGAGGAAGAATGACATGGACGTGCGTGTCGTGAGTGGGGACGGTGACCCGGGATGAGCAGACCGTAAGTAATGTGGAGGCAGGACGGTTAGATATTTGGGACATGGGAGAGCGATAAGTACTAGCTAGTTATACTGCTAACGAGGCTACTCCCCTTCTGCTGGGGTGTGACGTTGTTCCTTCGGAGTTGTCATTAAGCTGCAGGCACGTGAGTTTATTTTCTTACGCGAGTGATACTATTAATAACCTTTTCACGGTCCGCAAGAAGGTCCGTAGGTTAATAAGCAGGTCAAAAGTTACGGGGGAGGGGCGTGACGTTGTTCGGTGATTGAGCTGCAGGCACGTGAGTTTATTTTCTTACGCGAGTGATACTATTAATAACCTTTTCACGGTCCGCAAGAAGGTCCGTCGGTTAATAAGCACGTCGAAAGTTACGGGGGACCCCGGACGAGCGGACCGTAAGTAATGTGGAGGCAGGACGGTTAGGTATTTCAAACATGGGAGAGATATGAGCGCTAGCTAGCTAAACTTCTAACGAGGCTACTCCCCGTATGCTGGACTTAAACCGGGGGCGTGACGTTCCTTCGGTGTTGTTATTAAGCTGCTGGCGGAGCCCGGGAAGTACACCTGTGATTGAGGAAGCGCAACGGTAGGATGTTAGCCGCTAGTTAAGTGTTTAGCTGACTTTAGGAACTGTATTAGCTCGTCTCCAACGCTGAAGGCTTCACCGCGCCAGCGAATAACGACGGCCAGCCGCCTCACCTCTACAGCCCGTGATGTGCCAGCAGCACGCATGCTATCTCTCCCTCCCTCTCCCACGCCACTACCCGACGTGAGTAATATCCTGCCACACGTGAATCCACCTTGTCCACGAACAGCAACGTGATCAGCTGATCGTGGCTCCTTTTTTTACGTCTACGTTATGGGTAGTTTTGAATGCTGTGATTACATGTTTGCTGCATTCAGTGTTACAGTACAGTGTTAAGCTTGGCCTGTCGTTTACTGCATCTATGGCTATATGTTGCTAATGACATTACCACGCAGTGGAATGAATGTACGTTGTTACGGGGAATTTATTTGTTTTGTTCTGGTTACTGAGCCCCCTTCAGTTAGAATAACTCCCCCTTGAGTAAGACTGGTGTTTCCCTGTTAAAGCATGGTCATGAACGAGGGGAAATGTTTCAGTATGAAATAATTGTTCTAAAATTCTCTAATTAAATCATACTTTGAAATTTAACTTTCTATATGGTTGGTTCGACCTGCTACATAACTATACTATAACGAGTCTTCATACGTTTTAATGTGGTGTCAGAGACTGATGTTGTTCACGGTTACGTCTGTTTGAGGACAGAGTTTAGTTTTATAACTAGTATATAACTAAACCGTACATTACTACAGAGAATGTATTTTTTAATTCTCAGCTTTTCCTATTTCTATTATTTCAGCAACGTTTAAATTAAATTCAGCTTTTATTATTTCTGTGTTTTCAAATTCATAGAAGCTTCTCCCATTTTTGTTTTTTTGCAATTCTTTCAAGTTGATTTCAGCTTTTCTCATTTCTGTATTTTCAGCCATTTTTAAATGTATTTCAGCTTTTTCTATTCATTCAGCAATGTTAAGAATAATTTCAGCTTGTTTCATTTCTGTACTTTAAGCAACTTTTTGAAATTAATTTCAGCTTTCTGCATTCCAACGCATTTTCAGCAGGAAATGCATTTTCTAGTTTGGTTCTTTCTCCAATTCTCTGAAGGAGGCAGAGTTAACCCTCAAACCATCGGAACAACTTCAAAACAACTACAGACCGGTTCCTCTTTTTTCCTTTTTGGTCCAAAACTGACCCTCAACGATTAGGCTTCAAGGCAGACCATTCCATAGAGACTACCCTCCTTTCTATGCAGAGCAACTCCACACTGCTAGAGCTGCTTCTCTCTCCTCTATCCTCATCCTTCTGGTGCATTTGACACAGCAAACCACCAGATTCTTATTTCCTCCCTTCAGGAATTTGGTGCCTCCAGGCTCTGCTCTCTCCCTTCTCTCATCCTACCTTGACGGCCACACCGACCGGGTGACTTGGAGAGGATCTGTGTCGGACACTTGCCCTCTTACAACCGGAGTTCCCCAGGGTTCCTTCCTGGGTCCAGGCTCTATCATTCACTCTCATTGCTTCTCCTACCACAGCTATGCCGATGACACCAAACTAATTCTCTCCTTCCCTCACTCGGACACTCAGGTGGCAGCACAGATCTCTCTGTGGATTTCCGCTTACCGTTTGAAAATCAACCACGACAAGACTGAACTACTTCTCCTTCTGGGAAGGTTCTTCTATCAAGGACCTGACTGTTAACTTTGGCAACCCCGACTTTGACTGCAAGGAACATCTGTGTAACACTCGACAGCCAACTCTCTCTGACTCCTAAGATAACAGCAACAATAAGATCCTGTAGATACACGCTCTACAACACGGGTCTTCAACTAAAATGTGAAGAGCTCCAGTTAGAGAAAACTTCTAGAAGCAAAGGTCTGGAAGGATTCGGACTGCGGTCTGCCAGTTAATGACCTCTGCTCTACAATGCTCTACAACATCAAGAAAATACATCCCCTTCTCACTTAGAAGGCGCTGCAGAGCCTAACAGTGTGAAGAGAGCATGTACAGTCTGCCAAGTTGATTTGAGATACTGATCCGTACATCTTTAAGATACTTATGCTGGGCCGGCGTCTGGATGTTCATGGAGCAAGGTCAGCACTGTTAACTGTTACGTTGTTAACACAGAGTGGTTTTAAAGTTATAGAGAGCAGTATTAGTGTTCTAGCATGAGGCAGTTGAACAATGACTAGACAGAGGTGTTATTGCCTGTGCTGCCCAAATAGAAAAACATCCAGATGTAGTTGAAATACTAGGGACACACACAGACTTCCCTTCCTATGACTCAGTGCCAGCTTGGGCTAACATATTGTGTATCACAAAATAGTGTAAAATGCAGTGGACAATGTAGTGGCTCCCAGGAGAATGAATCCTTTCCACATCGTGGGGGTTGTTTGTCTAACCTCTGTATAAGTTAAATAAATATATACATATAATCGTCATCAAGCTGCCTTCTCATTGATTAAGTAACATCCGAAACACGAAGTCAGGATTGAGAGTATTAAATGTTAATCCCGCCTTCTTTTCAGTCAGTCAGTTTTCTTGTGAGATTTCAGGAAAGTCATTTTGTATTTAAGAACAAAACCGACTTATACATCAGTCACACAGCATCCTCTGAATTGGATATCTAGTAGAGGCAGGTTGCCCTACCGCCCTTCCCCACCCCAGCTATAATAAAAAAAGCAATATATACAGACTCTAAACAGTATCAGGTCAAGTGCTAGATCACCAGATAGAATGCAGTTGTTTGTCCTGATAGCTTTAGAGCAGGAAGCAAAGTGAAAGCACTTAAAAGTGAGCAAAGACTGGCGTAGTGGCTGATAATCATAAATCAAGCATGGCCACTCTAATGTGGCTAAAGGGGAAAGTGAAACATTTTCTCTACGTTTTCCAAATGTTTCTTACAATGCAGATATTCAACAAGCTACAACGAGCAATAACTTTGTCAGGACGCAAAACAAGTTACTCCATGTTTCCACTGTGTGTTACAGGCTGCAGTGGGACTATTTGGTACCCACTGCATGCATCTACTCTTTGGCGTGTTGGAATTCCGCTGAAATATTTTGTGTTGGGTATGACTGACTTGCTACTTCTCAATGGCTTCCTCTTATTAGTACTAATGGGGGCCTGGACGTGTTGGCTTGTCTCCTCACTCTGCTCTTTTTAAGTGTTGCTCAACTTGGATTCTCTACATTTACAGTAGTAAAATGTTGATTTCGTTTGTTGCATTTATTTAAGTCTACCTCGTTATGACATGAAGTCACGCATATTCTTGACCAAGCACTATTGGCAGGACTCGTTATGCATTTATAGTTTAACATAGTGCCACATTGTAAGGCCAGGGGGTTGGATGGTCAATGCAAATGCAGACCCCACTTTTTACCCAATATTCTATGTATATGGCCGCGTGTTGTTTATAAAAAATTAAAACTTTAAAAATTGCAATTATGACACACACACACACACATACCAGTTGTGCATTAAGGCCTCTCCAATGTCTGCATCTCAGTCTAGTTGAGATAACACACACGTCATACATCAAGGCTTCTCTGGTCGTGCGGTTATTTTCTTCCTCACATTAAGGTTTAACTTAGCCACCAACGCAACCAATCATGTTTTGCTTTAAGAATTGTTTGTAAAACTAAAATCTGCTCTCTTTGTGCGGTTAAATTAGCACTTAAGGAGAAAACTAAAAAACTAAAGGAAAGACTCAGTGGGGGTGGAAAGTGTAGAAGGGGAAAGGATGGTTAGTAACCGTGACAAAGGTTGGATGACTGAAAGGCAACAGAACACACACACACACACACACAACCAATTTAAACAGGGGAGGGAAGGAAAGTGTTGAGGTGTGCTAGAGGGGCCTCTGTCAAAACCCCAGTAGATGGAGTTGTGGCCTGGCCTCTCAGCTCTCAAAGGGCCCTTTCATGCTGGAGGCAGAAGGCCACGGTCATATTCAGCCTTGGATGGAAAGGCATTCTATATCCCCCTGTCCTTACATCTCAATGCTGTGGATACATGTAATCAATCACAGTCACGCTTTAGGAAGTTCTGCTCACTTGTATATCTTGGTTTTCTTATTGTCCACTTTCTTACAAAATAGTTTACTATACCCTGAAGGGGTAAACTTTACTATGTTGTGCGGTGCTTGGTAAATTGGTAGGCTCATTGGGATTGTAGAAGAGACGTACGTGCTTGGAGGCTAGTGGTTCCTAGAAGTCAGTTTGTTTTCATACAACAAAGAGTAAAGAGTTTGAGGAGTTACTTTTATGTTCCATTCATGAATCACATTAGGGCTGGGCGATATATCGGTATAAACTAATATATCGATATATTTTTTAAATGGGATATGGAATTAGACAATTTCGCATACATCGATATATTTCAATTTGCGCTCTGAAGGCAAGCTGCCGACCCGGAGCTCTCGGCACTTCTTCAACAAACATGGAGGAAGCAACAACGTCTGCGCATTGTGCGGAGGAGAAAAAAAAAAGCAGTGGCTCAGTAATTTGGAGATGGTTCGGATTTAAAGTATCCGATGAGCAACAAAACAACGTTATATGTAGGGAGTGCCATAAACAGGTTACAGCCAGGGGTGTAAGCACTTCAAATCTTTTTCACCACCTAAAACAACGGCACAAACTGCTATACGAAGAGTGTGTGAAACTGCGCGCTACAGAAGCCGCACGCCAGAAACAACCCGAACAAGCTCCAGCCCCGAAACAAAGCTTACTGCAAACCTCATTTTCCCGCAGTGTGCCTTATGAAAAGAAAAGTGACAAGTGGTGTACTATAACGAATGCGGTGTCCTATCAATTCTATTCAATTCATTTTATTTTGTATAGCCCAAAATCGCAAATTACAAATTTGCCTCAGAGGGCTTTACAGTCTGTACACATGCAACATCCTCTGTCCCGAAACCCTCACATCGGCACAAGGAAAACTCCCCCAAAATATGAAAAAAAAACCTTCAATGGGGAAAAAAGGGAAGAAACCTTAGGGAGAACATCAGAGGAGGGATCCCTCTCCCGGGATGGACAGACTGCAATGGATGTCATGTGTACAGAATCAACAATGTAAAAGATGTACAATACATTCAATTCCTCTAACAAATGATACAAATAATTGCAAGTAGCAGAACAAGTGTACGGCAGGACCACCACAGGGACAACCACCATCAGGTAGAACCACCATCCACAGAGGCTTCTGCTTCTTCGGGAGGGAGAGCAGAAAGATGTTGGTTTATGACAGTAATATGAATCATATTTAAAGTAATGATGATAGCAGCAGCAGGTGTCATCAGAGCCATGCCAGGAGTCAGAACCGGGGTCCGCACGAAACTATGATCACATTGCTAAAGATATGGTCCCTGTTGAACAAGTCGGATTCAAAATGCTCCTGAAAACGATTGACCAGAGATAGGAGCTTCCCAGTGGCAACTACTTTGCAAGAGAAGCACTGCCAAAATGTATACTAAAGTCAGGCAGAGTCAGGCAGAGCCCAGTCCCGATTTCCAATCACAGCCTCCTAAGTCAATGACGCGCGAAAAACTACCGGTTGTTGTGAAGTTGTGCGCTGCTCATTGTGCAAGCCCGGGCAACGCCGATTCTTTTTCCCATTTTTCTTTTATAAACCCTGTTGTGCTTTTGCCATCCATCAATGCTTTATTAAATGTAGTTATAGTCTTAACCCTTTTCCCTTTTATATATATATCAATCATTACTTGTACCACCTTGTTCACTTCTAGAGAGAGCTCCTGTCCAATCACTTTCCCATAATAATTCCATATCTGTAGATATTTGTAAAATTCCCATTAGGGTTATGTCGTTTTCAAGTGTTAACTCATTATCTTTCCCTCTTCCACCAGCATGCACCATGCACTTATGCGCCCGCTGTCCGAATCACCCACCGCACCCAGGTGGTTTGAAACTGCTATTAGAAGCCACCGCTTCAATAAATTTGAGTCCATCTCCGCCTTATTATGTCTAAGTAATTTGAACCATAATTCCAAGGTACATTTTGTGAATCCATTTGATTTCTAACCATAAATGTTTCCCTGTCTCCTATAATACCCTGTATTGGACACATTCCAAATCATTTTTCCATTTATTTCCATTTTGCTTCATAATCACCATCATTTTCACCAATGTACATATCTCAGCTGGGCCACGTGGAAGTATTGTTTCAAGTTCGGCAGACTCCGACCCCCCCCTCTCCATCTTTAGCTGGAGAGTTCTGAATCTCACTCTTGGCCTTCCCCCCCCTATATGAACTTGGATATCATCGTGCCCCATAATATGAATTGTGTTTGAGGTAAAAGTAATGGATAATACATTCATTCTTGTTAATTCAATCCTTGAGCTAAAATCCAATGTTAGGGTGGTCCAGCTATGTATATCTTAGGATTAACCGATAATAATACAATCATATTTTGCCCTACATCAGGGGTGTCAAACTCCTTTCAGGTCCGGGCCAGATACTGCCCACTTCGAGCGAATTTGAATCCAAATTTCTAACACCGTCAATAGGAAAGTCCAATTCACCCTGTCAAGCGCCTTTTCGGCCTCTACGCTAACCAGAATAGACTCTTTTCTTTTTTTTGGCCTAGTCTATAATGTGCAGTATCCGCCTCATGTTGTCTGTTGCCGCTCACAAATGTTTGGTCCTCGTCGATTCAATACCGTGTAACGGCGTGTAATCGTCTAGCAATTATAGATGCATTTAACTTGTAATCCAAATTTAATAACGATATTGGATGATTATTTCCGCATAATTCCCTCTCTTTTTCCCGGTTTAGATATGACGGTTATTATTGCTTCTGTCCATGTTGGAGGTAATCGGCCTTTTTGTAATGTCAAATTAAAAGATTTAACAGCGGAGACAGTTTGTCTTTGAATGTCTTAAACCAGCGGTTCTTAAGCTTTTTGACCTTGGGCCCCAATTCTGTTTTACAGATGCATTCACAATAAATCTGCGTCGGCAATATTTCACAATCAACGTGCAATTTTGTCGACTAATCTTTGCAGCTCTAGGAGGCTCTCACAAAATATAAGGGTATGGGTTAGTTTGAAGCTACAGAGCCCTACCTGTAATCAGTGTGTAGCCCTGCCCTACCCTGCTTTATGGTCGATTTGACTCTAAATGGACCATAATTTACAAAATGAACATCATGCTGTATTAAAGAAGACTTGAAGCTAGAGCTTGAAACCATAAACAATGTATACTGGGGGAATAATTAAGGAGAGAAGTAGTCATTTTCTCATAGACTTCTATGGGACCAGAGAAGTTGCACCCTGGTGGTCACTAGAGAGAATACAACTTTGACTCATGACCAGTGCAAACAGAGCGTGCGTCCACGAAAACCATCGCACTGTCCCCCCTCAAGTATTGAATCAAGGTAGTAGTGTTGTTCCTTCTGTGTTGTTTGTCATTACCTAGGCCACATTGAGCTGCAGACACGTGACTCTTATTTCCTTACGAGAATGACAGCAGATATTGTTCATAGTTTGAAGTTAAAACGCTCAAAGCTATAGTTTATACTTTCAGAGGATAGTTTCAGAATAGTTTAGACCTTGTGAAAAGTTCTAAGGATAAAATTTAGATTGATGGCTCTTAAGCCTAAGAGCTTAGTAGAGTCTTTTATGGACCTGGGCTGGAACAGAATCAAAAACAGAAACAGGGTTTAAGCCTGTGTCTGTTGTTCCCTTAACTTTATGAAAATTACATGAAATCATGTAGTCTGTCAAAGAACCAGTTTATCGAGAACACAAAACTTGTAGGTTCTTTCTAAAAATTAACCCTGTTTGTTGTTTCCATAAAGTTTTTAGTTCTGGAACAGATGTGAACAGTGGGCTGAGTGGGAAAAGATCAAACACACAAGTGTTTGTTTCGACACTTGCATACTTCATCCTTGTAGTGCGATGTTTGAAAGACATTTGCAAGGAGCCGTTTAATATCTCAAAGGACTTGACGCATCTTGGGTGAATAAAAATCCAGCATTTGCATGCAGAGATATAAAGCAAAACAATCTTTCTGTCTCATAATGAAGGAGGTTCCAATCTTTGGTAATGGTGACTTCTGAAAGGAATGCTGTATGGTTTTGTTCACTGCAAAACCTCAGCACCACCAATTTCCTTCTGACTGGCCACATCTGTCAAGCACATGCTCTGTATCCCAGGGAAGGCAGAGGCCAATGCTAAGTCGAGTCGAGCCAAAAGCCGAGCGTTGTGTCTTCTCACATGGGCCTGATCTTGATTAACTCCCAGGGAGATTCAAACGGAACAGCCAGAGTATCCATTACAAGTTTTTAATGAAAGAAATGGATCATTTGTGTATTCGGCCTAGTGATCAACTTAACAATCGGATGGGGCTGTATTAGTCGATAAAAGATCATCAATAATGCTGAGCATCCATTTATGGAGATGAAATATATTAGTCCTTATTTCCAGTATGTTTTCTTCAGCTTCAGTCTTTTTTAGCTTTAGATGATCCTTGTTCATGAAAAAGCAGGTCCTCGTCGCGGAGTCCCTTATGTTCCACCACAGTTTTTCTACAGTAGCCCAGGAGGGACAAACTAACCACTGGATCTTGATAGACCATCAGCGTGTTCATGTCAGCCACTGTCGATCTCCTTGACACTCTGCAATCCAGAGAAGTTTTGTTTGGTTGGACTGTGTAACCTCTCGCGGCATGGTCTGAACGTTTCCACTGAGAGCATGAACTCTTAAGGCTGGAACATGCTTCTGCGTCGGGGTTTGCGTCTTGTGTCGACTGACTCGTTTCAATTCATGGTTTTAAAAGGCTTGCGTGTGTTGCGGAGCAATTCACCGCCAGAACACTAGGTGGAAAAACCTTTTTTTAATGCTGAAAACCTACAGACTGACGTCTTTGTGTGTGGAAGTCATTGGTTTGTTTGCCTTTTTTCGCGGACATATTTGTCCCGTGTTTTTCTCCACTTTACTTTGTTCACCCCTCGACCGGCAATCTGACTTTTGTGGAGATCTACATCCACTATAAGGTGCCATCCACCGGTCCTTTAAGTCCGCCAATGACGGGTTGTATCAGTGGTCCTATTTACGTTTTTTTGAAAACGCAGAAGCATGAACTAGGATTTACAGTAAATGGCCCGTGACCTTTTCAAGCTCCGCCCTCAGAATAAACTGCAGATGTGCTGCCAATCTTCTAGAAATTATTCCCAATGTAGTTCCACTTGTCCAAGACATATTTTTCAATAGACTTTGCAGCCTCTTGGGACCACGTTGGGCTTTAGTTTTAACTCTTGTATCCTCTTTGTGGCTATTTTTTCACAGCGAATCAGGGTCTGTCAGTGGATGCAGATGGTGTGGCTGAATCTCAAAGTGGAGCTGCACCCACAGCTGAAGGTAAGATCAATATTTATCTTTGTTTTTATTAAAGCGCTATCATTTATATGTTGAATCTCATACATTTAATTCATACAAAGCCCATTCAGCTTTAGCCGGTGTTTACATCCCTACGTGGGTCTTTGATGACACCCGTGGTGGCTGACAATAGAGGTCACTGGGCCGTGGCCCAAATTGACCAATAATTATAATAAACTGTCAATATTTGTGGAATCAATGAATGTATCCAGTAATATTGGTAAAATATAATATCTTAGCTGAATATGTGCTTTTCCTATCTGCATGAGAAGCCTCTGTGGATGGTGATTCTATCTGATGGTGGCCCTCTTTACAGTCTGTAAATTTGTAATTTGCGATTTTGTGCTATACAAAAAAAAATGAATTGAATTGAATGTCTCATCAGCTTTGGGGGACAAAAGCTGTGTCTCAATTGCCTAGGCTGTAGCCCTCAGGCTTCAGCAGCCTTTGTGGTAGACCTGGGCTCGGTTCTCCAACAACCGCATAGGCTGAACCGAGCAGTCTCTGAGACTAAGATTGGCACATGGAGCAGCCGGGATTCGAACCACCAACCTTGCGTCTCGCAGCGCATCACACTACTCCATGTGCCACCATCTCCCATGATCAAGCGAGCGTTAGCTTGCTAATAACAGCAGTAAAGCAAAGACACGTTTTTATTTTTGGATCATTCCTTTTTAAATCCGTTGTCTTGTATATATTCCGTGCTTTGTACTTAAGTTGTCCATTAAATATCCCTCCTAGGATCGGTCTCTATCAGGGGGGGACAAACCTTTTGACTCGCGGGCCACAATGTGTTCTAAAATTTGACAGAGGGGGCAGGAACTAATGGATGTGTTTGTAAGAGCTAATATGAATTGCATCTGAAATGACATGAAAAGGCTTTGGCACTAACCGAAGCGTTAAATAGTCGTCGCGGTCCATATCGGTGACAAGAACCACCGCTGCCCCACAGTGACCGAGCGGTCTGGCTTCATGGATGATGTCATCATGACACGTTAATAACCGCCGTTACGGCCCGCCGTACTGGAGAATCCATCTTTAACTAAGTAGGAGTAAGAGTGAAGCATGATCACTTCAGCAAAGTGTCAAGTGTCAATGTCAGGTCATAATGGCTGTGCTGTACTTTGGACTTTGCTGAAGGAAGCGCCGATGATTGTGAATCATCATTGAAGTAGCTGATGCTGCGCTCCATGAATGTCCGGACCACATGTTATTGCTATTTTCTCAGTTGTAATGCTTACTTTCACACATCCTCATCCTGCTCCTCAAGGTTATTTCCTGGAGTTCCAAGGGCCAGTCAACAACATCACCCACTTCCAGGGCCAGACGGCCACGCTGCACTGTAAGGTGACAGGGAACCCACGACCCTCCATTCGCTGGTTGAAAAACGATGCCCCCGTAGTCCAGGAGCAGGGTCGCATAACCATCCGTAAAACAGAGGCAGGATCCAAGCTCCGCATCCAGGACCTGGACACGACAGACACGGGCTATTATCAGTGTGTTGCCTCCAACTCACTGAAGGTCATATCTGCCACAGGCGTCCTCTACGTCAAACTAGGTATGCTTCACATTTATAATTCCAAGGGAAACATAGATTGTGCAGAGCGACAGCGTGTTTCCATGAATGTTCTTCTCCGTAATGACCTCTAAATTTAATTCAAGCAGTCTCTTAAGACATTTATTCTCTCTAGTGCCCACCAGGGGACATCACCATGGTCCTTAAGAAGTCTATGAGAAGATGACTACTCCAGCCGTAAACGTTGTTTTTTTTATTATAGCGATTTGTTTTTCTCTTATGGTATCTTATGGTAAATATTGTAAATATTACTTTATGGTATCAATAAATCTCTGGTTAGGCATAGAGTTCAATGCCTATATGGTCACCTCCTTTCAGTCTATGGTAATGACCTTTAAAGATATAACGTACTGCATTTTGTCTTTTACTGTAATATTTAGGGCTATCACGTCAACTAATTTCTGTTGTGCGATATAGTGCACCAAAATTAATTGCCATAAATGATATTATTGTGACTACATAATGACAATAACAGAATATATTGCACAATAATGCAAGTACGCTCTTTCAAAGAACAAAGAACTTTTTATTTCATCATAATATATCGAATTAGAATCAGTTTTATTTAGGATATATTTTTTCACATTCTAATAAAAATACACCTTTTGTTAACAAAAAAGTGCAAATGACACAGAGCGGGGCAAAGCATCAGGGCAGATCAAGCATGGACAGGTACAGGATTGAGGGACATGCCTCTATGATATATGACATCTTCATAGCAGTTTTTCCTTCATACAGGATTGCAGGGGGATGTATCCGCTGAGGGGACACTGCTACTATATTACATTACACTAAATATGTATATATTGTACTGTGGATTATACTAAACAAAAATTGTGTTCAAAGTGTTGAAATAAGTGTTAAATATTTGACTGCAAAGTAGTGTGTGGAGTGTCTTCAAATAATGGCGGACAGTATGAAGCCCACTAATCTGATGAGACCCTCCACCCTTATCGTGTGAACAAGCACCTTGAGTTTAAAGAAAAAGACATTTGGAAACAGTCTTGCCCAGCAGAGTCACTTTGTAAAAGCTGTGAAAGAAATACTCGCTTCCTATGAAGTAGCCTACAGTTAATTCATTTCATTCACAATAAAGAAGGTATAATCTATTTTTGGGGGCCTTCAATGTTCCTATTTAATCAATGGGGGGCTTGGCGGAAAAGTTGAACTTGGGTGTTGCCTGAAATTGATTGGAAGGCTTTACCTAAAAAAAAAAATACAAAACTGATATTTAAGAGTGATTATTTTTGTTTCAATCTTAAAATGATACATAATATACTTTTATATGTGTCTTGTTCCGTTAAAAACATGCATGGAAAATGCTACTTGTAAAAAGTTCCCTCTTTAATACTACTTAATACTTAATATTTTATTTTGGTTTTACAGGACAGATGCCCACACAAAGCCCAGATGAACCGTAAGTGAACACTGGTGTGTGTGTGTGTGTGTGTGTGTGTGTGTGTGTGTGTGTGTGTGTGTGTGTGTGTGTGTGTGTGTGTGTGTGTGTGTGTGTGTGTGTGTGTGTGTGTGTGTGTGTGTGTGTGTGTGTGTGTGTGTGTGTGTGTGTGTGTGTGTGTGTACAGACCCGTGTGTACAGACCCAGATGCAGTATTACAGACAGCAGCAATAATTCTAATTAGAGGCTAGATTTGAATATTAAAACTTAATTCTTAAACCACTATTCCTTGACCTGTGTGAAAAAAGTCACACGGTCATGGAAAGATGAGTTTGGAAAAGTCATGATGAAGTAGGAAAAGAAAACTACTGACATGTCAGTGTGCAGCGGCCAAACTACCATTTCTCTGAAGATGGACTACATGGAAGCATTGGAGATGCCTTCATGTGTTGTTACAGTGCTGAGTCATGCAGTAGACATAAAACAACCAGGTTCAAAGTATTACTTTATTAACACGCTTGCCATATTAATGAGTTATGCTAATGAATAATGAATAAATATATCCGCTGCAAGTGTGGCAAGTTGGGGAGTTACCTCCTTTCCTTTCGTAAAGAATGGTGCAGTCTTAAGCATTTAAAAGTAAAGTCTTCCTTACTGAACTAATGCTAGAACTTAGTTTGTCTAGTGTTACATTTCTCATTTCATTTTAGAATAATAATCAAGCAACAATTAATGGCAATGATTTACATATTGCTCTGAAGTTTTTTAATGACTTCTCCACTGACTACTACAGTCATTAAATGACTTGGACTGTAGGGTGACTGTGCAATGCATGGTTTCTCTACTGGGACACCAAAGAAGCTACTGATGGGGGTTGGGGTCTGCAAAGAGCCCCGGGGAGGTGTGGACCATGTGGCCAGAGTGGTGCAGGAAGTCATTTTCTACTTTACAATTCACCCAGTGTGTATTTCAGCAGTACCAACATGTCTACTTGAGATAATTGATGGACACAGATCCTCAGACTACTATTCAGGTTAAGTGTTTCCTGTTTGAATGCGGTGCGTTTATTTTTCTAGTATTCATGCATTCAACACAATAATAATGTAGCCTTTACTCTGTTTTCAGTGGAATAACTGTGTTACTCAGTTCTTTAAAAAAAGTATTTTCTCATATTACCTTGAAAGATGTTCATGGTCTCTGAATAATTACACTTTTCTGTGACTCTGTGCTCTTTTCTAGTGTGCCAGATCAGATTTCCAACAATCCGAAAAGATGAAATGTCACAATCTTAACT
This sequence comes from Pungitius pungitius, assembly GCF_949316345.1. Lineage (NCBI taxonomy): Eukaryota > Metazoa > Chordata > Actinopteri > Perciformes > Gasterosteidae > Pungitius > Pungitius pungitius. Next base: position 16,257,395 of record NC_084917.1, on the reverse strand, counting down.
CTTATTTAGATTTAACTAACCACATGTCCTCCATCGCCACTTGCAGGAAAACAATAAATTTAATGTCGAGAGGGTTTTTGTCTTGTGTTCAAAGACAGCTGATGTTAACTGTATGGGAGCCTACATTCAGCCAAAAAGTAAGGCAGATTATAGCTGGCACATTAGAGCCATTTTGTTGCATATTCTGATCGTTGTTGTTTTTAAGCAATATGGTTGTACTCAGTAGTACTGAGAACTGGATCACTCAGTACTGGAATATACAAATACAAGTGTTATCTCCTCAATTCAGGCTTATTATAAGTAAGTTATAAAATAAAGTGCTTTCTTGATTTATTTTTGTCTTCAGGTGGCGTGAAAAGGGTTTCTGCCAGCCATACAGAGGCATTGCCTGTGCTCGCTTCATTGGCAACCAAAGCATTTATGTTGAGTCCCTGCAGATGCAGGGGGAAAGTGAAAACAGAATCACAGGTCAGCTGATGTATTGCACTGTTATCAAGAAATAGGGGGGTATAATTCTAACAACCAAAGATATCTGACATTCCAAAAAACATGCAGGACACAGTTCAAACATGTCTCTGTTTCCTCCCTCTTAGCTGCCTTCACTATGATTGGAACCTCTACCCACCTATCAGATCAGTGCTCCAGGTTTGCCATCCCGTCCTTCTGTTACTACGTTTTCCCGCTCTGTGACGAGGTCACCCGAGCCCCTCGGCGGCGCCAGCTCTGTCGAGATGAGTGCGAGGCCCTGGAGAACGACCTGTGCCACGCCGAGTACAACATTGCCCGATCCAATCCCATGATTCTCATGCAGCTAGAACTCCCCAGCTGCCACCTGCTGCCGCGGCCGGGCACGGCCGATGCTGCTTCCTGTATGAGGATAGGAGTGCCGGCAGAGAAACTGGGTCCATGTAGGTGGATGCTGTGGCATGCACACACAAATTGATGTAAAAGCACCTTTCATTTCAGTTACACTAACATACAGCTTTCCTAAAATATTAGGTAGTAAGGGTTCCAGTCAAAGTAATTTTAGGAAGTTTTTTCTTTGCAATGTTAAGTGTCATAAAGTGAACAAAAAAAATGAACAGGATATGACAGTTCTAACATTTTAACAACATCTTAACTGGACCCATTTAACAGTTCTCTTAATGTGTTGCTATGCTACACACTATAGCACTGCCACTCTCTGAATCAGCTAAGACACAGTTTAAAATATAGGTCAATTTTGTGTTGCAAGAAGGAACGTCCACACTGAGTCACTGTCTCTCCCAAAGATTCGTCCACAGACCACAGCTGCTACAATGGAAGTGGGGCTGACTACAGGGGCACAGTCAGCATTACTATGTCAGGTCACCATTGCCAGCCATGGAGCTCACAGTACCCTCACAGTCACCACCTGTCCAGAGACTACCCCGAGCTCTGGGGAAGTCATAACTTCTGTCGTAACCCAGGGGGCCAGATGCAGGCGCCATGGTGCTTCACGCTGGACCATAAGGTCAGGATGGACCTGTGTGACATCCAGCCCTGCAGTAAGTACTAGTGCAATAATAATATCCTTAATAGATCATCATTTTTAGGTTAGCTCACATAATGAGTGTTTTTTGAGAATGCTGTAGTGTTCAAAGAAAAATAACTTGCTACCTCATTTGTATTACTAACTGCAGAGCTCCCAGAGAACCCCAGGAATGAGATTCTCTTCATTCTGATCCCTGCCATATCCATCCCTTTGGTCATCGCGTGCCTCTTCTTTCTGGTCTGCATGTGTCGCAATAAGCAAAAGGAATCAACTGACACACCACTACGGCAAAGCAGCTCCCCTTGCCAGGACATGGAACTGTCTCTCCTAAATCAGCAAAAACACCAGGTAATACACACACAAGAAGTAAAGAGGCTCATTGACACTGGCACTTCATTTAAATTCTTTCTGGTCGTGTTCAAAACAACATTAGCAGTGTATTAGAAAAAACGCCTCCTTCATTAAGAATAAGGCATATTTACAATTAGGAACTTGCGCCACCACTTGTTCAAAATAATGAATTTTAAGCTTGATTCAAACTTAGAAATTGGGCTAAAATAGTATTCACCAATGCTGAACTATATGGGTTCAGATCAGTCTCAATAATTGCAAATGCACACAGAACGACTCTCAAATGCAATGAAAAAAACACATTTGTGGATCTGCGACGCAAGAGTCTCAAAAAACCCACACACAAATGTGAAGTGAGCCACAAAATGAACACAGTGCAATTAAATGCATACACATCCGCAAATATAAATCCTAATTTATTTCTGTGTGAATTGAAATGTATTTGTAAATCCTTCTGTGTGCGTTTGTAAGTCAAATACATTTGTGAATTATTCTGTGTGTATTTGTGAATCTTCCTCTTTGCATTTGTGTCTGGGTGCATTTGCAATTATTGAGGCTGATCTGACCCCAGTATCCCAGGGTTAGGGTCACTGTGTATTGTTTTGCCAAAACCATTTATCTAAGGCAGTGCTGGTTTTGCTCTGCAGACCCAGTAATGTAAAAGAGTGACCATCATTCAACTGAATTATTAACTGTTGCGTTCTAGTGCTAAAGCCTTCCATTATGTTTTATTGTTGCCATTTACTCTGATGACATGTACTTGTATTTATTGGTTTGTGGCTGCAGGCCAAGCTGCGGGAGATCAACATGTCAGCAGTGCGGTTTATGGAGGAGCTTGGCGAGGATCGGTTTGGCAAGGTTTACAAGGGCCACATGTATGGCACCGCACCTGGAGAGCAGACACAGGTAGTGGCCATCAAAACATTAAAGGACAAGGTTGATGCCTCTCTCTGTGAGGAATTTCGTCATGAAGCCATGCTCCGTGTTAACTTACAACACCAGTATATAGTTTGTTTGCTGGGTCTGGTCACCAAAGAGCAGCCAATGAGCATGATATTCACTTACTCCAGCCTTGGTGACCTCCACGAGTATCTGGTGATGCGCTCCCCCAACTCCGATGTTGGCAGCTCAGATGATGACAAGACAGTCAAATCCACACTGGAGCAGGCCGACTTTCTTCATGTTATCACCCAGATTGCATCCGGAATGGAGTACCTCTCCAGCCAGCAAGTAGTTCATAAAGACCTTGCTGCCCGAAACATTCTGGTCTATGACAAGCTCAGCATCAAGATTCTGGATCTGGGCCTGTTCAGAGACGTCTACTCTGCTGATTACTACAATCTAACAGGCACAAACCCTTTGCCCATTCGGTGGATGTCCCCAGAAGCTATTATGTATGGAAAATTCTCCACTGACTCCGACATCTGGTCCTATAGTGTCTTGCTATGGGAGACTTTCAGTTACGGTCTGCAGCCATATTGTGGCTACTCCAACCAGGATGTGATTGAGATGTTGCGCAGCCATCAGCTACTGTCTTGTCCTGATGACTGCCCAGCCTGGATTTACACCCTCATGCTAGAGTGTTGGAGTGAATTCCAAGCAAGAAGGCCTCGCTTCAAGGACATCCACACACGCCTGTGCTCTTGGGAAAGCCTCTCCAGGTATACCAGCCCCGCTCAGACCTCTGGCACCAGCAACACTACCCAGACCAGCTCCCTTAGCACCAGCCCTGTTAGTAACATCAGCATTAGCACGGCCAATGCATCTCGTTACACCAGCCCTAAAAAGAGTTTGCCCTTCCATCAGCCCCAATTCATTCCCATGAAGGGACAAATGCATCGGCAAATGGTTCCCCAGCAGCTCTACATTCCTGTCAACGGATATCACCCCATGCAAGCTTACCCATACATGCAGAACTGTTACCCCATGCAAATACCCATGCAAATTCCCCACCAGCAGATGCACCATCTACCACAAATGGTTGCCAAAGCTGGTTCTCACCATAGTGGTAGTGGATCCACATCTACAGGCTATGTCACCACTGCCCCTTCCAACATGTCTGTCATCGATCGAGCAGCTTTGCTAAATGAGGACTCCAAGACCAATGATGAGGACTTGGCTGACAGGCCGGCCAAGGATGGGCAAGACCAAAACATGGACATGTTAGTGCATGAAACAGAATTGCTAGGGGACAATGACCCTCTGGAAACTGATGAACTGGGTATCCACTTGTCAGACACATAAGTGTGGTTCTGTTTCAAGAAGACCTGAATTATTTCTGTGAGCTGTGCTTGCCAAAATGTAATATGCAGCATAAAGTGAATAGAGAAATGTTGTAGAACAATGACTGAATGTTTTCTTTGAGTTTTTTTAGATAGTGCTGACACAGTTTTGAATGTCACGTGTGTTGCACGTCAATAACTTTTATAATTGAGCAAAACGAATCATGCAATCATTTGTAAACCTTTTTGTAATGTTGCCATTTATACAGCGATTTATGTTCTTGCTGTTGTGGAACAAAAAATACTATAGGGGTTGCCTTGATGGTATTCCTTTTATTTGCCAGAAAGCTTGTTATGCAAAAGTGAGATGTCCCTCACCTTCTTCTGAGGGACATCTCACACAACCATAGCAGAAGGCTTTCCACCAGAGCTGAATCAGGATGTATGTACTGGCGTTGTACTGATTCTCCACATCTTCACAGCTTAATTACTTCTTTTTTTTACCTTGTTGATTGTATAGAGCCACAATCATCAATTGACAAAATGTTGAATGAATAGATACATTGTAGGAGTTTTAAAAGAAACTTTGTTAATAATTATACTCACTGACTCACAAGACTGAGAATCAAGAATTCTCTTCTTTTCAGGCCATCGATGAAGTTTAAACCCCACGAGGTACATACTTGTAACAGTGAAAACCAAATTGTGCAGATTTGTAATTATATACTTTTACATTTTATGTTTAGTTTTTACATGAAGATTATTATTGTTATTAGTACAATTTCATTTCCACCACATGTTTGCTTTGTTTAGGTACATTTTTGCTTACCATATAATGTTTACATTCATCTATGGAGCATGCAATAAAGTAATTTTAACAAAATGGTGTATCAGGTCTTTTCACTTGATTAAATGTTATCATTAGTATAATAAACACTGCGCAGTCAAGATAAATTAGGCCAAAAAATATGCTGTAGTGAAGAAATACAGATACTAATAATAATAATATACTAATAATAATGTAAATCACATTCTGTGCTTTTTTTGCAATCATCATTGAATGTGGTTGTTGGCAGACGATTGAATTCTGGCCACATGGTGCAGCAATTGTAACCCTACGTTCTGTCTAAAGATGGACTTTTCTACATCCTTACTATGTTTTAGTTTTAAAACAGCATTTTGAACCAATACCACAAGCATTTAAGTGAGATGTCTGCTCATATTAGCACGCCTGAAACACATATTACATGACGTACAGTGGGCGTGCATGTACTGGTACCGGAACCAAAGGGGTTGATGACGCAACTGAACCTGGAAAATGGCTGCCGGCCGAGTGAACAAGGTCAGAGACACTGCCGTTATCTATACTGAAATTAAGCACTGCTAGCCGTGGCTGATGTTCTAAGCTGTCTTTCAGAAAAAGATCACATGATAGGGGCGAGACCAATCACTAACAAAGGGATGCCTTCTCCAAGTTGTATCCTCTTCTCTTTATAATTTCATGGCCAAGACTTATCTTAGGTTATAAAGGTATACAACACATTATAAATTGCTTAAGTTCTTATCAAAATTCCATCCAGTGGTGATGAAACTTACTTTACATAGATCTTCCATTTAAACGACTTGTCTAGTATACAACTTCTCTGCCTAACGTCAATGCTCCCTAAAATAAAAAGCTATGATTGCCCTGGCGTAACACTCTTTCAGTCCTTTTTTCCGGCGATCGCCACCAAAACACAAGTTAATTCTTACTGGTCAACACTACTCTGGAAAGATTTCTATATAGTTTCAAGATATTGCTATATTGCTGATGGCTTTACACTGTGTGCAATGATATTAATAGTTACAAAAAAAATATAGGTTTGGATAATGTTGAATCCCATGCATTAGCTGGGGTTTTGCAAGTGATTGAGATGATGATTGTTAGGCCTTCTCAACGTAATGATCCAATCGTAGAAATGTATTTTTCCTTCTCATAACCAAAAAATCAAAAAAGGGCAAAAATACAGAGGGTCCAAAATCAGAAAAAACTTTAAGTCGTCAGGAATTCAAAACATGCAGGTTCAGGCATAGATCCTTTACAAACTGAATAACAAGACACAACAAGGAGGGACACAGGGGAAACTAATCAGGGAGATGATAGGTGACAGGTGAGTGACAACAAGGCAGGGATGCAGCAGAGGGCGGTGTTTACGGACAATGGCCGAACACAACAACCACATGACGAAATAAACCATCCGGGGGAAACACGTGGCATAACAACACAGTGATCACAATGAAAAATGTCTCTTAGACCCCAGGGATCTTAACAATGATAGTTTAACAAAACGTCCAGAAGATGGTGTTATACACTCAAAAGGAAATGGAGGAGCTATTTGGAGGTGAACCTATTTTGAAGGCCAGAACTAGGGTCACAGATATTGACAGCCTTGATAATAACCCTATCCCACTGAAAAACAATGTTACCAATGACGATAGACGTCTGTCTGACAATAATGAATGAGCGCACGGCTAATTTGCAGGTGCTAGCGTCCTATACCACCTTAAGGCAATGTTAACTGGAGAATATACAGCTAAGCGCTCCACATTCTTAAAACAGTACTATTAAACTACTGAGTACATACAAATACAAATCAACCCAAATAAATCTTCCCAGTTGTTCAGTAACATTGATTCCAAAATTATTTCATGTTTAGAATTGTAAAATCAGGTAAAATGATGACGCAGGCAAACATGTGACTTTTCTCATGTTCCACTCTGTGGCTGTTTTTGGCCTCTGCTCCAAAAATGGCATACCATGAGAAAAAGTGTAATTCATCTGTAACTATTTTGTTTCTTTTGATCAGAATAAAGGGGAGATATGTTACTGCTGAATAAATAAATAAACTAAAGCTTTTTGAATTTTGTGAATTGCCTGAAATAAAATCACAGCCCTACAGATAAAACATGGAGATACACGGCTAAAAACACATCTACCCCAGTGTGTGGACAGTAATCCTAGAATGTTTGTGTAGGCCGATTCACGCCTTTCCACCACTTTTTCAAATCGTCTTATCCTATTGGATCCAACTAAACCGCGTGAAAAAAGTGACAGCTTCCAGCCCTGCAGAAGCCAAAATGGGTGAAGTATAAAATGATGCTAGAGAGTCAGGATTATCTGTAAAAGACTATAACCTGCGCTAAAGCACTGACATTCTTTGTGGTGCGCGTACAATTGCCACAGCAAATGTCTTGCTAAAAGAAAAACATTTCATCATTTCCTTCAAATCGTCAAATGGAAAGGAGCATTTATGATTCATATGCTTGGTGGCTATTTTTGCTGTGGATTTGGCAAGGTTTGTCTGAGAGAAATGTTATATTTTCCTCTTCAGCGTCATCTAGGCTACTGCGTCAGTGTCTTTTTTTCTTTGTTAGCTTTTAGCTTCACTGTGGAAATGTACATAATCGCTGTGTGTGCATTTTCGGGACTGATTTGCATATTTTATTTTATAACTTGTTGGAGGTGTTTGAGTATTTTCAAACTGATAAGTGGATATTGTTGCAGAGACTCATTCATATATTTGTTCGTGATGAGTACAAAATATTCCTGTTGGAAGTTGGTACTGGCGCGGTTCTGGCTCGATCTCTGTACCTTAAGGGGGGCCCTCGAGCAGAAAACGTTTAACTGTTGAAGCTATGAAAAGACGCTGCCTGCACCCATACTACTGGGCATAAGTAGAAAACATCATCCCCTGTGATGACAGGACACTCTGGTCACACTCTGCATTTGAGTCCTGCTTCCGCCACCTGATGTGATACGGGGCCACTTGAATATGTGAGCCCGGAGGTCAAAAAGGTTATGAACCCCTGGTGTTGACTGCCTGTTTCACTGGGGTATAAATCAGGGCCGGGTCTAGGCAGGGGCAAGAGGGGGCCTGGCCCCCTCAAATAAATGTTGTGCCCCCTCAAACTAAATCCCCCAATTAGACATGGTAAAAGGTGCTGGAGCACAATGCCCCCTCAAGATTTGTGGCTGCCCCCTCATACATGCCTGTCTAGAGCCAGCCCTGGTATAAATACGAGGTGACACAGAGAAATATTCCCTTTCGGGTTGATATGGGAAAGGGCTAGGAGCAGTGACAATGTGCACCTAAAAGTTGTTGGCCTGCACAAAGGAGAAAATGAATAGAAGAAAATCTTTGAACAGTTGAAAATACTAATTTCCACTATCAGGGCAATAATTAAGAAATATAAAGCGACACATGTTAAGAATAAGCTTGTAAATGGAAGTGTGTGAACCTCGAGAGTTTTTTTTTGTAATATCCTCCTTCTGTTAAGTCTCACTTAATATAGATGAATTAAACAACAGAACGTGCTTGTAATTCTTTTAAATTCAAACTATAGTTGAATAATACTCATTATCAAGATCATTCTAGTGGAGCCAGGTGCACACGTGTATTCACTAAATCACATTTTATTCCAAGATGTGGCTGGTAAAGCGGAATCTTCTGTATTCGTCCCACTCGATGCTGAAACAATATTTTAATGGTAGCGATGAACAATCACATGCCCATTATTCATTACTTTTCAGGCTTGTTTAGAAGAGTGCCTGTGTGTTTTAGCAGGTGCAGTGAAAACGTGAAATGCGTCTATAAGTATGTGTAATATCGCACAAAAACGCACATATCAGCCACACGCGGTTTGCCTAATGACGATATACTGTTGATATAAAATTTGAGCTTTTTGTGGAGCCAAGATTCATTGACTTAAACTAGAAAATGCATCGTCCCGATTGGCTGTCGTAGCTGTCATTGAATCACAAGCTTCCAATGCACTTGCGCTGACCTAATAACATACATCCACGGCGCTGCAGCCACCTTGAGAGGAATAACCCGAAGGAGGAGAGCCAGGTACTTCGCTTTTTAAAGGACTCCATCGGCAGTTAGTTCATGTTTAGCTGATGGGAAACGTCCGTTGTTCTCTGTGCGCGGCACGTGGATGAAGAGCACCTTCTCCCCTCGCCAGGTGGTGGAAAAGGTAACGTTCCAGGTTTCCATTGAGCGTGTTGTTGCGTTTGTGGGGACGTCCCGGAATGCCAGCGGCGCATTGCTAACTTTAGCTTGTGACTCCGCTTCGTGCGGCTAACGTTTACCATCGGCTGTCCTCGATAAGGTCCCTCACAGCCCATTCGCATCGGAATAACACAATGAGGGGTGGAAGCAGAGCTCAATGACTGGGACGCAGCCGTGGGTGTGGATAGAAGCGGGGAACGGCTGGTGAAGGGACATGTATCGCATTATAGGCCTTTGGACTCCAGGAGTTTACGGATTGCGACACTGTTCAATACCCGGGATCCGTGTGGGGCAGGGGGACCTGGCGTCACGCGCACGTTAGGAGCACGTAAGTTATTGATCCAAGTAGCGTGGACAAGCTTATAGAACGTCTTTCTCGCGGTTGTTGGTCCGACCTCACGGCATGAGGGCTTACTTTTGAGGGCGTAGATAACCGCCGGTGCGGGGAGGGGGCGATGATGTCAGCGGGGTGAATCGCCACCGGGTCCCTTCCCAGCCGTCTGAGGCGTGTATCTTATATGAACCTACACCCGCATCCAGAAAACCAAATGCACCTCATTCTGCACCCCTGGCAGCCATAGAACTTGGCCGTGTAGAGTGGACCTCCGGTGACCTCCTCCGCTCCCACCTTGCGGTAATATACCGCCCATTTTTAATCACATGTGATCCAAATTTAGTCCTGCTGTCATTTTGGCCTTGTTGGAAACTACCCTCGTATCCATGCATTTAACCCGTCGTATACGAAATATGGGCATTTGTAAATGAATCAAACCAAGGAGAGGATTACAACAGAACAATTTAATAGAATTGCTTAATAGGAGACAGTCCCAAACATGACATCAAGCTATTTCAGGATTATATTAAATCTTATAAAGACACAAATGATTCCACAGGAAATGTAGCCGGCAACACAGGGGTGACTGTGCGATGTAGTAATTTTCTATCTCAATCAACTCCTTCATGGAGACTTAAACCAAGGACAATCAGGGGAGACATTTGGGACATCTAACCACACCCCAGACCCTTTTTTACCAATAACTCTATTTCTACAAACCACCATCTCTCTGCAGTAGTCCTTATTTCATCGGCCAAAAGTTTTGATCATTTGAAAAACAAATGTGAACGTGAAAGTTCAAGTTTGTGTCTGGAACTTTTTGTCCATTTTTATTTTGAATACATTGAATGTTCAAGACCAAAACTTAAACTCTCAGGTTCACATTTGATTTTCAAATGATCAAAACTTTTGGCCTAGATTTGGATCCAAATGCAAGTTTGTTGGGTGTGTGTCAAGTAGGCCTCATGTTACAGGCTGCCCGGCCACGTGTTCCCATTCCAGCTGTCTCTCCGCTTTTGTTTCTTCCATTTCTCTGGATGTATGGGACCTTTGGGAGAACAAAATCAATTGCCTTTTAGGTAGCATTCCAGTTGAAACAATTATTTCAAAGTTGATGGTAGTTTAAAACACTATACAAATTACTTTAAGGGGATCAATATAAAGGAAATCTACCCATAACTATTTGTGGGGGAAGCCTTTTGAATGTGAGATTTTGTGAAGATACACGTGCTTTGAAAGTCATGAGCATACAACAAGAGAAGTGAGCTCTATTCTACTACGCAGGTTGTGTGAAAGTTTGTGAACAGGTGCTAAAATATAGTTATAGTATAGTGTAGTTAAACATGATCCTGATTACTACAACTCAATATGAATTCAATCTAAACAAGGAATACTAATAAAATTTAAAAAAAGAACTTTCTTTACAAGGGTAAGTGGGCTCTTGTAATTTGTGATTTTGGGCTATACAAAATAAAATGAATTGAATTACTCTGCTAGTCAGTCAGTATCACATCTCAGTCAGACACTGATACTAGAAAAATAAAAAGACGTTTTTTGGGGGGAGGGGTCAACTGGCCGGCCAGCTTTTCTGAGACGGGAGTGAGACGAGGCGAAAAGGTGCTGTTGTGATCTTTTCAATATAACATCTTTGATGTGACGTGTCAGTCTTGGACAATCAGTGTTGAGATCTCCACAGCGTCTTCATTTATTTCCAATTTTCCAAATTGAAGTTAGCGCCGATACCGGATTATTATTATTGTTACCGGCGCAATCTATCATCTTAATCGGATCAGTTTAGTATTTTGGTCAGAACAATCCAAAGGCCATGGATATAAAAGCTTGAGGTTTCCTCCGATATGGATGTGGAGTAGTTTGTCACAAAACGGAAAAATTAAAACTGAAGATGCCTCGAGTTAAAGGAGCGCAGGGTTGTCACGATACCAAAATGATGACTTTGATACTATACCTGCTAAAAAATTACGATACCCGATACTTTCGATACGATACCACAAATAAGATACTAGATTATCTGTAAGGTTCCCTTTTTACCAGCTTGTTCCTGCCCAGCTTTCTGAACACTTAACAAATGTCATTCATATTAGTATTAACCCACAGCAAGATATTAATGAAAACAACATGGTAAAGTTATAGCATTGATTATACACAGCTATGTAGGCCTATTGTCCATATCTGACAATATGACTACAGTTATTTCTGTATTCTGAATTACATCATTTTACAGATGTGTGTTTGAGGTGGAAAAAAACCTAAAGCTCTGTGGGTTGGGTACATTAAAGATGGATACATAATTAAAGGGCAATTTTCCCCCTTTATTAAAAAATGACAATTGCATAGAGTGTGTATTATTTGGTACAATTTTGTGTGCATTCTGACCTCATGATCACATAGGCCCACATGAGTGAAACTAGGTTATTTTGCATGTTTATACTGTGTATGTATGTATGTATATATGCGAGACCGTAATCCGTAATGCAGGATAAGTTACATTGTACTGTTAACAATGGTAAGATCCAATAAAACCTATTCATTTGGATCTATAGATACGACATCAAAGCAAACCAGTTATCTCAACATGGAGCTGTACAATAAAAATGAGTCACTGTTGCTCTGGTTTATTTTTGTAATAGTATGGCTACTTCCAAGTCATGGAAGTCAAGGCATATATATATATATATATATATATATATCAAATACAGCGCACATTTACTAGGCTTTTGGTAAACCCCAGGTATACAAAGGTTTTGGAAACAGTATTTTGTTCCTTACTTCATAAATCTTGTGAAATGTAATTCGTAAGCTGTTTATTCAAACAATTTTAATCTGCTGGTGCTGGTGACACTATAGCAATGCCTGCTTATGTTGCCTAAATGTAGGAAATATAATCTTATATCATCATGTGAATTCATACATGATTTTATTTCTAGTGTTATTTTCTAGTACAAATAAAATGTTGAATTTTATATTGTTTATCCATCCATCCATCTTCAAACCGCTTATCCTACATAAAGGATCACGGGGGGCGACGGGGGGGGGGTCAATCCCAGCTAATTTATCAAGAATATCATTGTCTAATTTAACTTATTTTTTATAAATCTACAACCAAATCTAATTGAGTGTTTGACTCGTTATTGTTTGATTGTTAAGTATTTGAATGTGATTTATGTGTTATAGCCTTTATCGTTACCAAGGCAACAAGTGCAAACTCGTTTTAGCTCGTATTAGCTTAGCTGCACACAGGAAGCCATTGAATCACTTATCTGCGTCTTTTTAGTAAGCCAATTACAACTAACAACACAAGTACGCTTAAAGGCTGTATGTTATTGTCACATATTGGAAAATTATGAAACAAAAACGGCAACTGTTGGAACCAGTGCCGCAAAGTCAAGGCAGCTGCTTCAACTTGCTGCGGAAACTCAACCTGCAGATAACAGTTGTTGTTAACGGTATTTTACGGTCACACATTGCAACAGGAAGTGCCTCAGCTAGTTGCCAGTGCCACAATTTGCGCTAGCTCCTACTGCTAATTTGTATGATTTTTTTTTTGTTCCCCTTTTTTAAAAATTATTATTTAACAAGAGATGATAACCAAAATGAAACTTTGAGATACTTAACCGAAACATAAAAAGCATTGGCCCCATGTTAATATTGCACCCAGTGTTTCCCCTACTATTATTATAACAAGCAGACTGACATACACACCTTTTGCCCGACTACCGACCATATTTCAGCATTGTTGGTCAATGCGTATGCTTATAAGCATTGCACCTACTTTGATGAAAATGCTTTGCTTATCATGAACTTTTGTTCAATCTTGACGATGTCATCTAAACCTCTCTCATTGTCTATTCCACAGATTTGGGCAACTAAAGTGGATTCATTCAATGTGGCAGTTATTTTTGCTCCATAAAAGTGTGTACAGTCAAAGACCTCTGCACATATAGACCGTATCCCACGGTGATAGTATGCAATCAATGAAGGAAGAGGTTGTCTCCTCTGAGCCCTATAGTGGAGAGGACATCTTACAAGGGGCCAGCAGAGACATGACAGGCCACAAAATCTCTGCAGTTCCATTCAAGGCTAAGACGCCCTGTCGCAGGAAAAGAGAGTTTATCCCAGAGGACAAGAAAGACAACCTGTACTGGGAGAGGCGTCGCAAAAACAACGAGGCGGCCAAACGCTCCAGGGAGAAGCGCCGCATAAATGACATGTTTCTTGAGAACAAGCTGATGGCCCTCGGAGAAGAAAACGCCTCTCTCAAGGCTGAGCTGCTATCACTGAAGCTGAAGTTTGGCCTTGTGAGCTTGGCTGCGTACACTGAAGAACTCCAGAATTCATCCAGCTCTGCCAATGCCAACCTCTACCAGGAGTTTGTTCCACACATCGCCGGCCAAAGTTCTTCCAGCAGCGGGTTAGAGCCATATCACTTGCGCAGCAGCTGCATATCAGTTATCAAGCATTTGCCTCACATGCCCGAGACTTATACAGCAAATCACAGAAGCTCTGGTATCTGCAGGACTGCAGGTGTCAAGCAGGAACTAGCAGCGAACAGCAACTATGAACAAGTGAGAAGCAGTCCCTACGAACTCTACAGGAGCTACATCGCAAGCCCTTTGCCTGGAGTCTACTCCCAGCCGGCTTCGCCCAGTAACTCTCCCAGGAGCTCAGACGATGGGGCTGTGAGCAAATTATCAGATTGCGATGACGAGCAGCAGGTCCCCAAAGGGTTGGCGCCGTCTATAACTAACCCGAAAAGCGTTATCGTCTCCACACACAAAGTGCCAGAAGCCAGTTCTTTGCCACATAAACTGAGGATCAAAGCCAGGAGTGTCCCAATCAAAGTGGAAGCTGTCGACCCTGAATACGAGTCCTCTGGAAAGTCCTCTTCACCCGTCAGAGGATTAGAGGGAGGATGCTGTTGGGCCACTCTGAACTCTTACTCCCCCCCCTGCCCTTTGTCCTTACAGGTCACCAACATGCAAGACTGGACCCATCAGTCAGAGCAGTGGCATAGGAGCAGCACTGACCCCCATCCCTAAGAAAACTATGACGTGATGTGGTAGAAGTCGGTCTGTGAAACAAGTCATTAGCCACAGGAGGTTCCTCTGCATGCCTTTTTTGTATTATTTTGCATTTCCACTGTATTTGTTGTAGCACTCTTGTGCTTTCTGTGGGGTACAACATTGTTTTGATTACAGACAATAAGAAGTGTTCAAATAATAGCGGTTGGTCACTCATTCTAGTTCCAGCTGTACTGTAAGAGTTAACATGGCCAATTGAGTACACAATACAATTCCGCACTAATTCTGTCAGTACAACAATGATGTCATACTCGCCACTCCTTAATTTCTCCACTCTAACATACATGCGGTTATTAGTCATTAGTCATTTATTTCATTTGCCTCAATAGTTTTATCAACGCCTCATTAAATGCCCACCTAAATTATGTCCTTAAATGAAGACACTTGATGCTTTCTCCATTTTCTTTCTTAGTTTCTGGGATTAAATAAGCTTAAAGGTATTTAATGTGAAAGATATGTGCAGGACAAGTTGTGTTATTGTTAATAGCACATCGATCAAGAAGAGGAAAAAACTTCTACTTATTTGAGGCTTTAAGCGGAGCTTAGCCTCACATTTAATACACTTTGCTGCACTGGTTCACCATTTGCCAACTAGCTCTTGAAGCGCTTTTATTTTGAAATATTTTTGTTGATTATTCATAGTAAACCTTCCCGGCCACTGGTTACACTTGGTATGTGCACCACACTGGCTGGACAATTGTGATTACCATCTGATGGAGCTGACAACAACATAGCAGGATTTAATAAAGCTCTCGAATATTTTCCAACACATTTAGTCCTTAAATGTGAGCCATTTATAGAAAATGTACATTTGTATTAATAACAATTCTCCAGAGTTCAGAATAATACGCCACAAATTAGTTTGACTTATGTGTTATTAACTGATGGAATCTAGAACTGTGAATTAATCATATGGCGTATTTCTTCATCTGCTATATATGGGGGGGGATTACATTATACCTCCACATTAAGATGGCTGATTTCAGACACCCCTGGTTGATATTCTAGTGCATTTCAGAGCAACTGTGTGTGCCTTGTCATAGTTTCAGTCTCTCATGAGGATGCCCAGCAGACTGAGGTCCAGCTATCTATATCTGATATCTCTATTTCTTGTAATAGGGAGTTTTTGTTTACAATAAATGTCCTGTCACTGAATTGAGTAATGCATTTCTCTGTGTATTCTTCCCCTTTAGATGATGTTGATTGAAAGAAAAACATTTCTACACAATAAAGGAAAGCAACGCATTCCCATACATTTGAGATGAGACACTGGATGTTTAGTCTGAATAATGCTGATGATGGTTTTTGATGCTCATCGTTTTGATGTTTGACACTTTCATAAATGTGATGCTGGTAATTTGCCAGACTTTTCCATCATCTGAACTCATGTCTTCAGTCAGATCTAGAGTTATTCCAAAGTAAAAGTCTGACATCAGTCAACTTTGGCGTCTTAAGTTCTGCCTAGTTATGGTTACGGTTTCCATTTATTAGGGCCTGAGCCGACTGAAAGTCGGGCGAAAGCCCTATTGTTATTCTTTTAGTTCTTAAACACTTTAACGATAACATTTTGCAAAAGATGTGTTACAAACATTGACAGAATGGAATTTAATTTAAATCAGTCAAGCAACTGCACTTGAATAATGTTTGAGGTAATGGACTTGAATATTTTATTTTAATGCAACTTTTTACTACCTCATTCTATCATAGGGGGAAATATTATACTTTTTTACTCCACTACATATATTTAAAAACATCACACTAGTTAACCTGCACATTAATGTTATCCATATGAAGTTAAAATTAACCAACAAACAAGGATGTAATATTATTATATATAAAGCTACCTAACAATATATAGAGTAATGAGTACTAGTTCCACCATTACCAGCTAGAACATAAAGGAGCACATCAATGATCTTCAATAATCAATAATAATTGTCCAGTAGTATATTTGAATCTGGAATGGGTCTTGCAAATTGACTGTATATTTTGATGATATTACTTTTGAACGTACACGTGAACACAGTACAATCATTTTATATTTACTATTTTCACTTGCGTGGACGATACAAATATTACTATGGTATTTGTCTCCTGTCTTCGCACTGTCTGTAAATAAGTCACGTGACATAGACACGTGACTGGGTTGAAAGTTGAAAGTCAAGTGACACTACTGCTGCTGCGGGTTCTCAGCATGGCGGTGCAGGCAGCTCGCAGAGCTTTTTTTAAAGCAACGTCGTGTTCGAAACAGTATGTCGCGTTCGCTAAAGTCTCGTTCGCCTCTCGCCTTAACGGTCACGGAGCGCGACACTACAGCGCAGACCCAAACGATGACCTGCGTGTCAGACACTTGGACGGAGAAGACGCCGGTAAGTCCCGCCCAGAGTCCGTGCACATTGTGTCAGTTCAAACGGTTGGTGTTCGGAAGGAAGTCCCTTTAGCATCCCAGCTAACTCGCTGTAATACGAGACGATGGAGAGACTCAATCCCGATGCACGTAGGGAGTTTATGCTGAGTGCGCGTGCTGACGTCACTTATGACGTCACTTATGTTTGATTAGTAACTTGGCGTGCGTGTTTGTTCACTTAACAGCAGCTGTTTTCTGCCTGTCCCCCGATTCGTCACACATTCAAAAACGTATTGCTGCCGTGCAGGAAGACGTTTATTTTAGAAAAAATTAAAAGAAAGAACGGAACGACCTGCATTCGAACCTTGTGGCTGCCTTCTAGATATTTTGCTCGAAGCAGCCTAGGGGATACCATAGATTGGTCTGCTGTGTTTGTTCAACTTAACTTGAATTAACGTTACGTCAGTATGGAGGAAACCTTGTGGGCACCGTTCCTCGTACGTGCTGATTTTCAAGATAAGACGATGATGCTCCGGCGCAGGTTCATTGGAGCCAGCTGGATTAGTTCACCACTCCCCGGAAAAAAAGGGCAGCTCTCTTCCTCATTGATGAGAGAGCAATATCCGTTAAACGTTTCATAGAGGCCCTTTCTCAATACCTGAGACGGCGAGAACGGACTTGCGTTCCCGCGAGAATAGACTCTGAAGACAGACTCGGAAGTCCTGACTCACGGGTTCGGGAGAACGGAGAACGGACATTTCCGCAATTGTAACAGCAGCTGACTTGATGACGTCCCACGTCAGCTGGTCTTGCTAATACGTTTTTTACTTGTATTTTGCTATTAACAAGCTTTTGTTTCATTTTCATTTAAAATTAGAAATGGTAAATATAATATTGAGCACCAGATATATCTAATCAGTCATAAAATATTTAGGCAAAATATCTCAATGGATCAGAACAGAGTTGTTATACAGTCCAACATCTTTTTAAAGCAGATGAAGCAGCTGCAGTTTGTGGTGCTGCTGAACTGACAGGTGTAGATCTAATTTGTATTCATATTAGATGGAAGATACACAAAACATTACTGAGGTAAACATTTAATTCAGGGCTTTTGTATTACATCACACTGAATTAGCTTTATCATTTTAGGAGGAGGAGGTTGGATACAGTAACAAAAAATAAACTGTAAATATTTTAATGCGCACCCACACACACCTACCGTTTGTCTTGTTACTCAAACATCAAGAGGCTGATAATCAGTGTAGTGGTCCTCGTACAGCAAGCTGCTGACCACACATCAAAGATCTTACAGAGAACTATACAATAATTCATATGTGGAATAGTTTTATTTATTATTATTATTATAACAATTCAGAGCTTCAGAGTTTCTTTGAAGCTGAAGTTCTGCTGCCGATGTAGAGTCTCAATGACGGTCTCCTCATGTCCTTTAACACATCGTTAGTTTTAATGCACAATGATGGACAATAATATACATGTATACATACAATAATAAGTTAAAATTACATTTAAACATTAAGTTATGAATCTAAACTCTGTCCTCAAACAGACGTAACCGGTGAACAACATCAGTCTCTGACACCACATTAAAACTTATGAAGACTCGTTATAGTACAGTTAAATCTCGCGTATAACCGCTACGGAGACGTGAAAACCGGCGGAGCATTTCACAGAAGACTCGCCGAAAACAGGCTGCTCTCTGCGGGCTGAGATGAGCTGACCGTCCGGTGCTGGAGGGTCTGACGGTCCGTTAACTACACCTCACATCTCCCACATCCACGGATTGTTACGAAGGCTGAATATTGACAAACCAACCGCAGAAAAGTTGCTTTAACAACTAACTTCAGTCACAAAATTACGTTACTTAAATATAGTAGTATTTATAAACTTCGACATAAAGTTGTGTTAATTGTCCTCTGTCGTTGTTGCCTGTTGCTGAGGTGAAATGCATTCTGGGATATTTGGCTCTCACAAGAACAGACGAGCCTGCTCCGATGCATGACGGGTAAAATGGGCGGGGCGAGTCACATCCGGGTATTATGACCGTTCTCGTCCAAATGCGGACTTTAGAATTGGAACAGTACTCGGGCTGCGACTGATGACGTTTCACGAGTCCACGAGAACAAAAGTCCACACAAGAACGCATATTGAAAAAGGGCCAGGGAGACTGTTCTCCGAGATCACAAAGAGCTGTTATTACATCAAGATGACGCCCGGTACGCTGCAGCAGTCTCATACTGTACGTTTACAGTGTCGCAATGCAGACAACATCTGGAAAACTGCTGCATGTCGTGCTCTTAGTTAGGTTCTGTTCGTTTATTTGGCGCTTAATAAACTTCAATTGATCAAATGTCTGATTAGATTCCTAAAAATCCTTTCTTTGTATTCAAATTTTCTGAGATAGTGAATTTGGGATTGTTCTTTGTCAGTTATAATCATCAAAATTAAAAGAAATAAAGATTTGAAATATATACGCCTGTGTGTAATTAATTAATACAATTGACAAGTTTCACTTTTTGAATGGAATTAGTGAAATAAATCAAGTTTTTGATGATAATCTAATTATATGACCAGCACCTGTAAGCTGATACAATACATATATCCTCATAACTATTCATTCCTCGAGACATATTCGTCTTTGGGCTTGTTTTTAATCTACTTATTCTGAAAGAAATAATAATTTTCACCAGCAACATCTCATTATGATGCATTCCACGAAGCCTACTGTCAGCAGGCACATTTAAATAAGTGAGGAGGCATTTAAAATAAGCCTATACATTTCCCAATGTTAACTTAACTACTTTGTCAGGCTTGAGGACCTCGCAAAGGAGGAAGTTTCAGTTTTTTTCATGATAATTTGATTCATTTAAATTTATTTCGTATATCACAAATTTGCCTCGGGTCTTTACAGTCATGTGGCAGCCTCTG
Organism: Pungitius pungitius; assembly: GCF_949316345.1. Taxonomy (NCBI): domain Eukaryota; kingdom Metazoa; phylum Chordata; class Actinopteri; order Perciformes; family Gasterosteidae; genus Pungitius; species Pungitius pungitius. The sequence continues at coordinate 16,237,532 of NC_084917.1, read as the reverse complement.
TCCAGAAACCCTCCCATCGGCACAGGAAAAACTCTTAAATTCTTTTGATGGGGTGAATAAAGGGAATCGAGAAACAGGAGGATCTCTCCCCCAGGATGGAGAGATTGCGATAGAGGTACAGAATTCATTCATATACTATAACGGGGAGATGGTGGCGCATGGAGTAGTGTAGTGCAGTGCGCTGGGGGCTGCAAGGTTGGTGGTTTGAATCCCGGCTGCCCCATGTGCCATGTCGAAGTGTCCCTGAGCAAGACACCTAACCCCTAATTGCTCCCCAGGCAAAAATGTAATGCACGGGTTATAATGCAATGCAATGTAAGTCGCTTTGGATAAAAGCGTCTGCTAAATAACATGTAATGCATATACACATCTTATCTCCTGCTCGTCGGTGGAGAAAGAAGAGTCTCTTCCTTTACGTTTACTTGTCGTTGTACTGTTAAAAATCCTGGTTTCGGTGATCGACTCTTCCGCCTTTTAACGTCAGACGTGCGATTATCCTGATAACAGGCATCTGGTTCAAACAGTTTGAGCGCGGATCAGCCGTTGAGGAACAGAGATAGCCTGACATCAATAATTTTGTTTATTTGAGCTGGATAATGGGCCATTCAATCGACTCAGTTGAACCATGTACGAGGAACAGGGCCCTGGTGCAGAGTGGTCTGAAACAACTAGTTAACTTTGGCGTGTCTTGGAACACCAAACATTTGTATCGATACTTTTTCACAAGGGAAATTTCGGAAAACTTAACTTTCCGTGGGAAGTTAAGCTGTGGAATTTCTTCTTTTTTTTTGTTGCTGCAAAGGCATATAACAGGCAACTTTAAATGTAGTTGAAAACAATACTATGGAAGACTAGCTCAGCTGGACCCTGAAAGCAGTTGGAAACATTGTCTGCCAGAAACGTTAAAATACGTTTTGTTGTTTTTGAACGTCTTTGTCACTACCTATCATCATATTGATTACATGGCCATGTTCATTTGAATAGAAGTGTATTTGTATACAGTAGACTAACTTTTTATATCAGTGAGAGTAGGATGCATTTCTCGGCAGTTTTATCCATTCTCCTTTGCAGAACCTCCTTTCCATCTTGAGCGCCGGAGGTTTTTATCAAGGACGTCTCTCTGTACGTTGCTGCATTCATCTTCCTCTCAATCCTCAAACAAAAACACAAACATGTATTCCCCCCCCCCCCCCCCCCCCAAAAAAAAAGTCAGTGTTTTCACTGCACCCTTTTTTAGAATGCATGATCATTTTTGAGTACACGTTTGCTGATTTGGACGAGATCAGTGGATTATTGTTATTGTCACTGGAGGCGTTTGGTGGTTAATATTACACCATCACTGGAGGTGGCCCGCTAGTACTATCGCCTCAGTAGTGTATAAGATGCTGTTTTGAACTCTATGTCAGTTGTGACACCACATTACACTTTACATGTGATCTTGGTAGAAGATGCTATTTCATTTTATTTTCATGTTATGAGATTATATCCAACATGCTACTCCACATTAACATACGTCTCTGTCAATGGTAATCTCCATGATACCACTGTGTCTTTCAGGTATTGTTGTTGTTGGGATAAATCGACCAAAAGCAAAAAATTCCATAAGCAAAAATCTGGTCAAAATGGTATGTATTGCCGTTTACCTTTTGTATTTATTAGCATGTTTATTTAATAACTCCAATTAACCTGCCGGTTAATAAACAAACATTTATGATCATATTTGTAGTTGTCAACTAGAATACCATAGGACCTTTGTTCATTTACTGACAACCATAATCCCTACTATATCTCCTTCCATCTTAAAAAAAACAATGTTCCTCGGTTTAACTGTCCTCATTTTTTATTACAAAATGGGATTATATTTAAAATATTTTGAGGTATTTTTTTGTTGTCTTTCAGATGTCTGAAGCTGTGGAGGATATCAAAAAGGATAACAGAGTGCGTAGTGTCATTATTTGCAGTTTGGTTCCAGGGATTTTTTGTGCAGGTACAATCTTTTCTCCTTTTGTTTGCATTTGGGGGGATTTTGGAAACTGCCGTTTTAAATGTCTTTCCATTTCCGTGCTGGGTGTTTAGTTGTAGACATTTGACCAATCCAATAAATATGTCTAATTTATTATGTAATGTTCCATAAATTCTGAGCAGCAATGAATCCAGTTGTTTCCAGCTTTCCATTCAGGGACCTTGAAGTTTTGACAGATATCAAAGCTCGAGAATGATCAAAGAATGATGGGCCATTCCGCAATCCTCTGCTTCTGTTTCAGGAACCGGCTTCATGCAGATTGATTGTTTGTCTTTTTGTGCAGGGGCTGACCTGAAAGAGAGGTCCAAGATGCATCAGAGTGAAGTGGGGCCGTTTGTGTCCAAAGCCAGAGCACTTATCACAGAGCTGGGTAAGAAACATTGATATATATTGAACATTCATAGACTTGAATGTGTTCTACAAAATAACGGGGTGCATGCTCATACCTCTTTTCATTGTTTAGACATGTCTTTACTTGCAGAAGTCATGCAATGATTGTATTTCTTCTTTTTTTTTAATACAGCCAGACATTTTAGGCTAGTTATGTTTTTGTAAATCTTTTTAGCCTGGCTCAAAGTGAGAGGTGTTTGAGTACATTTTTTGTTGTGACTCTTAATGGATTTTGTAGTCTCTTCTTTTACAGGTAACCTTCCGGTACCAACAATTGCTGCAATTGATGGAGCGGCCTTAGGAGGAGGCTTGGAAATGGCCCTTGCTTGTGACATCAGAATTACCTGTAAGGACTATATTTTGAGGTCCAGAATCATTGCGAGTGCACAAACGTTTGGTTTATCGGCAGAGTAACCGGTCAGCAAGAGCTAATGTCAACAACCTAAAATGATGAGGCTATTTAAAATATTGCTAAATGGGGGTTGTCCACCACCCATGCTAACGACATTTTTTATGAGTCACCACCACAGCTGAGCATGCTGCAGAATTCTTGTTGGATCAGTAAAGCCTACTATGATCCAGCAGCTTTCAGAGAGGTTTTATTTGTTTTAAATAATAATAAAATGTCTTGTACAGCTTCATACACCTCCAAACTGTTGTACCTAAAGTAATTTGCGACTGTATCTCAGAAGTAGAGCGGGTAACCCTTTAACTAGTACTTGACGGATTGATGAAAAGTAGTTTAAAGCACTTTGAGAGTTGAAGATTAAAAAAGTAAATTTAGTGCTACATTTTCCAGCGTCACAATTTGTGGTTCCACATGCCTTACAGATGATAATGTAGCGTGGACTTTGGCTATAGATCAATGTGTTTCTGGCTTGTGATGGGCACGAAAGCACTCTGCTAATAATGATGGATAAAGTGTCTTGATATAGAGGGATTTATTTTTTAAATCTTGTATTACATTTAAAATCATAGTAGAATTGGAAGTGATAGTATTAGTAATTATGTGTGAGTAGTAATACTGCTCCTTTGATTCCCCCCAGCCAGTACTGCAAAAATGGGGCTTGTTGAGACCAAACTTGGGATTATTCCTGGAGCAGGTAAGGCTTTATTATTTTTCTTATCTTCCAGTAATAACATGTTTCATCTACACCTCAAGAGTATGCAGGAGGTAAATGATCCCCCTACGTGAGATCCTAACCTAACTGGCGCACCTCAAACCAAGTCATTCAGCGTTCATGGGTCACAATCGAAGTTCCATCAGGTCAAGAGGGCTGAAAAGGACAGATTTTCTTTTTTTTTTTTACAAGATGGAGGCGTCCGAAAAGTATAGAATTAGTCGACAGCTGTTTGTTGCTGTGTTGTTTCCCAGATGTGAAAGGTATGCATTTATTTTTGCATTTATTTTTTATATTGAGTGTTTTCAGAGCTCAGCCACCAAATGAGAAGCTTTTGAGTTGTTCAACAAGCCATTGCAGAGGATTAGAAGGATGAAGACCCAAAGGTGTGGTCCAGACAAACCTGGAGTAGTGTCACGGTTTGGTCCCTCTTCCTGTTTTAGTTTGAAGTTTCATGTTCCTTGTGGTCCTGGGTTAACTTCACTTCCTGCCTTGTCTTGTGATTGCGTGATTGTCTCCACCTGTGTCCAATCACCTGCACCTCCCTTGTGTATTTAAGCCCTGTGTGCCTGTTGTCCTTTGTCGCGTCATTGTCTAATGTCCCTCGTCGTTGGAGCACGTCTTTGGTTTTGGTTCAAATAAAGAGCACTTGGTTCGAGAAACTCTGCGCTTGAGTCCTCCCTGCAACCTGCCCCAGCCCGATTGTGACAAGTAGAAAGAGCTTTGTGTTTTCAGTTGTGTGTGCAGAATGACTCTTGGATTCAAGATGGAGAGAAAAGAAGGGAGGGGATTGCTAAATGTCGTTCTGCGAGGACTAAATAGTCAAGTCATGTTTCATACTGGACTGTAGTTAGCTACAGGATAGACAAAGGCCCAATCCTAATCTCCACCCAGACGGACCCATGGACTTTGAGGCGCCCTCCCGTTAACTCTGTGAGGTTTTAGGACTGTCCCATTGTCAAATCGCTGTCGGTTCGACCGAACTAGCAGAATAAAGATTAAAAACACACTTAAAGAGGGGATTCTTCATGAAACCACACATCATGCCTCAAATCTGAGTCCAATCAAAGAATAAGGATAATGTGAGAGATTCGGGACTCCAGGATATGCATTATGTGTCTCTGTGGTTAGAAATAGTGGCAGTTTCAAAAACCTACAGTCTGCTTTCTGAAGCTGCTCTTATAACACTCCCATGGCTTTTCTTCCCTTTATGTTTGTGATTTTTGGAGAAAAATAATTTTTCTGAGAAATCAGTACATGTTTTTGATAAGAAGTTAGCTGTTAATAATCCCTGTGGGGAAATTATTATCAATATTTAACCCCTCCCAAAGGAGCAGTTTGGGGTTAGAGTCTTGCTCAGTGACACTTCGGGACACTGAGAAAACGGGGTTCAAACCATGAACCCTGTGGTTACCGGCGCATCGTCTCCACCCCAATTAATTATTGCCGTCGCAAGGATTTGTGGGACGGAATTCTCTCCGGTCTAGTGGTTCCTACGCTAAAGGAGCTTAGTAAGGAAGCATTAAAGCTAGGGCTCCACGGTATGCCCAAAAATCCATATCACGGTAGTAAGAAATATTCTGACGGTATCCCAGTATGTAACTGTTTTGCCTTTTCAGTCTCTACACATGTGACATCCTCTGTCCAGAAACCCTCACATCAGCACAGGAAAAACTCCCCGAACAATGAAAAAGCATGCGATGGTAGAATAAAGGATTAAATGAAGAGATGGACGTACAGAATGAACAACGTAAAACTACAATCCGTTCAATTCATCCGACAGAAATGATTGAAATTCACATTATCTCCTCATATGCGTTCATCATCATCTCCGGCTCATCAGCGGAGAACAAAGACGCTCTTCCTTTAAGTTTATTTGCCTTTGTACAGTTAAACAATCTTGTTTCGGTAATAGACTCTTCCGCCTTCTGACGTATGACGCACACAAACTATTATCCTGATGACTGACATCTGGTTCAAACTAACTAGACGGTTTGAGGTCGGATCCACCTTTTGGGGAACCGAGAGAGCCTGATGTCAATCATCTCGTTAATTTGAGCTGGATAATTGGACATTTGATCGACTTAGTTGAACCACGTACGAGGTCTCTTGTTGTTCCTCCTGTATCGCTCTTTTACGTGTTTTCATGTAGCAAGAGAGTTACTTCTTGTTGTGAGCTGTACCCAGCATGCAGTTCAGCGGGGTCATACACATGAAACATCCTCTGTCCCGAAACCCTCACATCGGCACAGGAAAAACTCCCCAGAGAATGAAAAACCCTTCCATGGGGGGAAAAAAGGGAAGAAACCTTAGGGAGAACATCAGAGGAGGGATCCCTCTCCCGGGATGGACAGACTGCAATGGATGTCATGTGTACAGAATCAACAATGTAAAAGATGTACAATACATTTAAATTGATCGCAGTAGCAGGTGTCAGCAGGGCCACAGCAGGAGGCAGGAACGGGGTCCAGGTTGAACCGTGATCCATGGAAACCTGTGAGGCCAGAAAGCATGAATACTCTGTGGAAGAAGCAAAGTTAGCGAAGCCCATTAATGTTTACAGAAATGGGAATATCAATGGTGTTAGAAGCAACAAACTCCGGGGACGAAGCTGAACTATTAATGATTATTGTAGAAAGAGAGAGATAGAGAGGGGCTCGGTGTGTCCTAAGAAGTCCCCCGGCAGTCTAAGCCTAGAGCAGCTTAACTAAGGGCTGGTCCAGGCTAACCTGGTGCTAGCGGTCGATGCGAGTGTTGCTTTCACAATCTTTTTTGTTCTTTGCAGCGCCAGCCTCACTGCTCATTTCAACAGATAGGACAGCTGCGCTCTGGCCACCCGGCACCCGCACGCACTGGTCTGATGCGTCACAAATTCACAACAACCGGTAGTTTTTCGCGCGTCATTGGCTTAGTAATTCGGGATGTCCCGGGTAATACGGGGCGGTTTGCAACCCTAGGCACACATTTACTTCCACTCCATGACCTCGGAGGTGCTTAATTATATTTGACGTGCACCCTCTTATGCATGAAACAATTTTGCTGCAAATGTTGCATTTTGCCGGGTTTTCGGTTTGTGTAACCACACGTTGGACCGCCGACGCACGCTATCCATGTTCGATCGCGCTGTTATGACACTTCCGGTGGACGCTTCTTCGTTGGTGTTCAGCGGTTTCTATTTCCGGTCGGCGCCGGCGGACTGAGAATCGAAACTAGGAATCGAATTTTAAACTTTCGAACGATACCGGGTAAATCGCAAAGCTAGTTCCGATTCCAATCGATTCTCAATACCCTACCTAACTATAAGCAATATCAAAGAGGAACGTTTTAAGCTTTATCTTAAATGAGCTGACCGAGTCTGCCCCCCGGACTGAAAGTGGAAGCTGGTTCCACAAAAGAGGAGCTTGATAACTGAAGGCTCTGGCCCCCATCCTACTTTTTAAAACTCTAGGAACCACAAGTAGTCCAGCATCTACGGAGCGCAGATGCCTTGTAGGGCAATACAGTGTAACAAGCTCTTTAAGATAAGACGGTGCCTCACCAGCAAGTGCCTTGTAGGTGAGAAGTACCTTAAATTCTATTCTTGATTTAACAGGAAGCCAGTGCAGAGAAGTTAATACAGGAGTTATATGATCCCATTTCTTACTTCTTGTTAATACACGTGCTGCAGCATTCTGAATCAACTGGAGAGGTTTAAGCAAGAGCAGCCTGATAACAAAGAATTACAGTAATACTATCACGTGACAGCTGACTTCAAAGGCGCTCTGGGCTATCAACAGATACAGTATCGTCTGCGTAACAATGGAAGATTTTGCGGTATCACATTGCCCAAATAAGCATATACAGGGTAAATAAAATTGGTCCAAGAATATGAACTGTAAAGGAGCATCCGTCACTGGCTGCTCACGTGGCGCTCACACACAATTACACACACACTCACACACCAAACAGTTTAGAGAACGAGAAGCAGGTGTAGTGATTGCCTGCAACCACAAACCACAGGTGGTCAATTAGCGTGATGGGAGGGGCTTAGGATTTTTAAGAGAACCTCCTCATGGCAGAAGGAGCAGAGGGTTTTGTGTTGAAGGGTGGCCGTGGTAGCTCATGGTAACAGTGATGGTAACTTTTTGGTTTATTTCTTTTTGTTTGTAGTTTGGCCAAGTTTTCTTATCACTGTAAAGTTGTTATCACTGGTTTGCACTTTCAAAGAGGAATAATAAAAATGCACCAACTCTACCTACGACTAGGCCATCGTTTTGTGAGATTCAGCTTCAAATTCAATTCAGATTCAAGGACTGAGAGTGAACCCCATCACAGGAACCTTGTGGGACTCCGTGACCAACATTGGTGGTCCTCGAGGATTCACCGTTCACAAACACAAACTGAGATCGATCCGATAATTAGGATTTAAACCAACTGAGTGCCGTTTCTTTGATGCCAAATGTTCTAGTCTTTGCAGCAGTATACAATGATCAACGGTGTCAAATGCGGCACTGAGGTCCAGCAAGACAAGAAGATGATGAGTTCTTGGTCCGATGCAAGTAGAGGATCCTTCTTCTACTTGCATCAAAGCATTTCTTTGTAGAAAGTTACATAATAGATTTGTGACGGATTTCTCAAGGATCTTCGAGAGGAATGTTGAACATCCTGTACAATTATTAACAAATTGTTTGGGTCACAACCTGTTGTGGTGTTTTACCCTGTAAGAGTGTTTTTTTCAGGGTTATTAATTGTTGTTACACGTAAAGACAAGTAGTTCCGACCGTTAGGCGTTCCTCGACGTGTAAAAATAAATTCTGCCACCTGCCGAAGAGCAATGTCAGTTATTATGGCCTAACACCAGTATGAACTGTACGTGAGAAATTTATACCGGTATACTGTACAGCCCAAATTGAAGCTCCTTTCCTTAGCGTTAGAGATTTTGAACAGCTCTTATTATGGGGGGCACTTAAACTACTTTTGGGTCATTTTCAGTTAGGAACCTTTTTAAACAAATTTGACAATTCAAATGGTCACGTTATCGGTCTGTTTGAATTCTAAAGTCAAGTGAATTCTAAATTCAGACCAAGACAAAATTACCAAACATCTCATCTTGGTAATTTCTAGCTAGCCAGTTGTGGCTAATTCATTGGATTCCATAGACACATGTCCACAACCAGCACAATAATGCCTAACTTAAACAATATTCATTATATTTCTTAATATTTGAAAAAGTATTAGATATAGACATTTATTGAGTTATAGCAGGAGTCTCATAAGCTGAATTATTTGGATGGTCGGACACAGACATTTTCCAATGTGTTCTCTGTCTCCCGAATGACTGATTTAAGCTTTGTTCTTTTCTGTGTAGGTGGTACACAGCGCCTCCCCAGGGTGATTGGTGTCTCTCTTGCTAAGGAGCTCATCTTTGCTGCCCGGGTGGTTGATGGAACCGAGGCATGTCGCCTTGGTCTTGCCAGTCATTCGGTAGAGCAGAATAAGAGTGGAGATGCTGCCTACCTGCGGGCTCTGGAGCTGGCTCGTGAGATCAACCCACAGGTAACACTGACAAGCAGACGGCTTCGTTGAGGAAATCAATACACTGAGGGAAAAACCAAACGGTGATGAATGTCATGGCAACACTAGATTTTATGCATTTGGGCCATTGAATAGTTCATAATGATTATAGTACGAATGATTTATTAAAAAGGATATTTAATTCTTGCAAGAATGGAACAGTTTAATTTTATACAAGTTGCAAGCATCAAGTTGCTGCTCACAGGTCTGACTGAGTCTCTGGCTTTCATACTTTGGATTAGTGGGATTCAACTTAAATGTAAATAGGTTCAGTTGGAGAAAATTTGTAAAAGCAAAGGTCTGGAACATCATAATGAACTATTTAGTGTGGTTTAAATAGAGGGATAGAGTTGCCTGCATCTGCATGTAATCACTACACAACTGACAATTCAAAAACTCTGACTTTGACCGTATTGTGACTACAAAGAACTGAACATATACTGTATGTATTACTGCAAATATTTAAATGTTCACTCATTAACTAAATAAAAGTAAGGCTGCATTTCAAAATCAGAGAAAATGAATTAAAAAAATCCTTTTTGATGTAACACATTCTTCTGTGGCCTGGAAATGTAGTAAAGATATTACGGCAAATACTACCCGTTATTTCAACATGCTTATCATCCGCTGGACCTTTACCGGTCTGTGAAATATTGTCTGACATGAAAACGGTCCGTGAGCCAAAAAAGATTGGGGACCACTGATCTCAACAGCTTTTAAAATCAATCAAACTTGTGACAGCAATAGTGACAAGTAATGCATGTCAATAAAAATAAATTGGAACACACTCAGAAGACCACGGAATAACTTAAACACAGTCAGTTTGCTTAAGCCCTTATCCTGGTTTCATGCAATTCCCCCTACTTTGAACCTGTTCCGTCTCTGACTGAGACGAAACATTATTTAGTAAGTATTTATATGACATATTTTTAACACCAACGCCCTTTGTTTTTTCGCTCCACAGGGTCCAATTGCAATAAGGATGGCAAAACTGGCAATTAACCAGGGGACAGAGGTGAGTATTATCGATCAGTCCAGGACTCCTTTTACCATGTTTGATGGTCCCAACAGTGGGCAAAAATATCAATGTCAACGTTGAATCTTTTGAGTGTCTTCAACACCAGAAGGGGGAGTAAGTGGCGGTCCCAGCAACCAGAGTGGACTGCTTAAAACCTGAACCTTTTTCTACCTGCTTTGTGGCTGTGACTGTAGCTTTACAATTTGTACGTAATTTAAAAAGAGCACACGGTCCACCGGGTTTCATGCATTTAACTCAGGACCTATTTGTTAATTATAAAGGCCATAGTTGGAGAGATGGCTCTTCATTCAACTCTTCCAGTGTCTCTACATCTTCTTACTGTAATTAATAATATCAACCAACGATCTGATTTAATTTCCTGCCCCATTCTCGGAAACCGCCTGTTCCATGTTATCAGAAATGACCAAACCACTTTTCTTCCATCCTTTTTGTGTAGTAGTGCAGTGATTCTGGGTTAAAATGAGGAGACGTATAATTTTGATAGCTGTATGTCGAACTATAATCTTACACTGTTCTAAAACGTAGCTGTGTTTAGTGAATTTAGACATTATTTAAGTATATTTCTTAGTGATTAAGGGTAAGACAGGTAAGTTTTTTGCCAATTGACTGTTTGAAAATGATGCCCCTCCTTCTATTACAAATACTCCCTTGATACACTAAGAGATGCCACATTTTCTTTCAGGTGGATTTGTCAACAGGTCTGGCAATAGAAGAAGCTTGTTACGCTCAGGTGAGTGATTCAAATAGAATTTCCTGTAACATGGTAAAAGAATGGAAAGGGAAGCAGTGTTTCAAATTATTCCAACTTATCACTAATCAACAGTACTTCATTAGCCAGAGAGGCTAATTTCCCGATTTTGTCGTACGACACTGCCGTCACAGGGCTGCAATCAAAAAACGACTTGTTTCGGTCCGATTGCCGACTGAGCTGAAACTCTGAATGAATAATGCCCCAGAATTGGGTTGAATATATTCTTCATGTCACAAAAACACTTTTACTTAAAATATCAAAAAAATGTATGTCCAAAAATGATACAATGTGAACACCATAAGCCAAATAAAGGTACTGTAGCTGCATTCCTTCGTTGACATTTTTTTATCTGCTATTGAGCTGCAGACACTTGATTTCATTTTTATTTACGCGATAGATCTTACCTTCGTTTAGTTTGTGTTTATTTATGCATTAAAAGCGTTAACTAAATACCCCAAATAAAACATTCCCTCACACGTTAGAAAAACTGCACTAGTGCCTAATCAGCTCATCTCGGTTGCCACTGCTGCAAACATGATGTCAATATGAGCAGGAAAAAGGCGGCGTCATGACAACATACAGTGGGTGAAATAAGTATTGAACACGTCACCATTTTTCTCAGTAAATATATCTCCAAGGAGCTATTGACGTAACATTTTCACCAGATGTTGGTAACAACCCAGGTAATACATACCGTATTTTCGCGACTATAAGGCGCACTTAAAATCCTTTTTTTTCTCTCATAAAACGACAGTGCGCCTTATAATCCGGAGCTCCATATATATATGGATGAATTGGTTGATCCATACGGGTTAACGAGGATCCATTGGAGGGAAAGTCTGGTGCCAGCAGCCGCGGTAATTCCAGCTCCAACAGCGTATATTAAAGCTCGTAGTTGGATCTCGGGATCGAGCTGACGGTCCACCGTGAGGCGCCACCATCTGTCCCAGCGCTGCCTCTCGGTGCAAGATGCACGAAAGCATTTGCTAAGAATGTTTTCATTAATCAGGAACGAAAGTTGGAGGTTCAGAGATATTGTTAATATCCACATTAACGTTTGAACAACGTTACCATGGGAGTGAACGCTTAATAACGTTTGATTTAGCACAGCCCGATCTAGTGGATGCATACGGTACATACAAAGAAGTGCAGAAATGAAGTTATGTGTAATAATGTGAAATGACACAGGGAATAAGTTTTGAACACGCTTACTGGTATTTATTCAGTACTTTATACAAAAGTCTTTGTTGGTAATGACTGCTTCAAGACGCCTCCTGTATGGAGAAACTAGTCTTATGCATTGCTCTGGTGAGATTTGGGCCCATTCTTCCACACAGTCTTCAAATCTTGAAGATTCCATGGGCCTCTTCTATGAATCTTTCCATAGATTTTCAATGGGATTTAAGTCAGGTGATTGGCTGGGCCATTGTAGAAGCTTTATTTTCTTTCCTTGAAACCAGTTGAGAGTTTCCTTGGCTGTGTGTTTGGGATCATTGTCTGGCTGAAATGACCACCCTCGTTTCATCTTCATCATCCTGGTAGATGGCAGCAGATTTCTGACAAGAATGTCTCTGTAAATTGTCCCATTCCTCCTTCCTTCAATTATGTGATGTTTGCCAGTACCATTTGCTGAAAAGCAGCCCCCCACCATGATGTTCCCACCTCCAAACACCACTATTGGTCTGGTGTTTTTAGGGATGTGCAGTGCCATTTCTCCTCCAAACATGGTGTGTATTATGACATCCAAATAGTTCAATTCTGCTCGCATCTGACCACACTACATTCTCCAAGTATTTCACTGGATTTTCGAAATGTTGTGCAGCAAACTTTAAACATGCTTTTTTTTCAGCAATGGAGTCTTGCGCGGTGAGCGTTCATACAGGCCATGGCCTGGAGAAAACAGTACCAGTTAATTGCAGGGTTTTTTTTAACCTCTCCACAAGTGGTCCTTGGCTCTTGGACAACTCTTCTGATTATTCTTTTCACTCGTCTGTCAGAAAGCTCCTGGTCTTTCCACTTCCGTATTATGGCCCCAACAGTGCTCACTGGAACATTCAGAAGTTTAGAAATGTGCATATAACCAATGCCATCATTGTGGTTTGCAACAATTAGGTTGCAAAGGTCTTGAGACAGCGCTTTGCTTTTATCCAGACCCTTGTCAGTGCAAATTTATATCAGCTGGTTCAGTCCCAACTGATGGTCTACAAAAAGGTCTCATTGCCAAGGGATGTGTCTTGTGTGACACCTGGCAATGAGACCTTTTTGCTTGCTTTTTAATAACTGATAGTTTTCAGCTGTTGTCTTGGCTGGCCTTCTTTTTTTTGTACCTCTTCATGTGACTCCGGCCCAAATCCAGAGGTTGAAGCCTGAAACCGTGACAAGAGTTGTTTACAAAACATAAATGGTAAATCTTTGACTATTATTACATTCCATTCTCACTCCTTATGCCAATTACTGTCTGGTAGGGCAACAGTGGCGGTGCTCTTCAGACAGTGTACAGCACAGGGTAGATGTTGACCTAGATGTAGCCTAGCAGCTAGCTTAGCCTCAGTGCATAGTTTGCCACCTATCCCCGTTCTGTTTGAAACGTTGAGGAATTCCTCTGCACAATTCTCCGCTGTATGTCGCCCCTCTTTGTTTTCCTTCCAATGCAAAAAGCTCTCCCCATCTTCAACTACCACCATTCTGTGATCAAAAGTAATTGCAGTTGTGATGTGTGGTTTGTGAACGATTTGTTCATTTTTAATGAATCTTTACATGGACTCTGGAGTAAAGAGCCCTCTCAAAGAGATATTGGTTCATTTTTTCTATTGGAACTGTTGCAAAGGCTCATTCAAGGAAACCAAAATTATTCGTTAATTTCCCGGTTTTCAGATACGGGTCTTTGGATAATTTTTCACGTAATCTGCATTGGTTTAGTACAGGAAACAGGCTCCTCATTCCCTTTCACGTGACCGCTGTTTTAGAAAGACGTGAATGATATTCGTTCACATGTCATACTGGCTGTTATTGTTATTTTCACTTTACCTTTACACTTAGTTTAGTGCAGCGTAATTCTTTGCCATGATAAGTAAACTCTAGTGTCATAACAAATGACCATTTCAAATCATCCAAACTGTCAGGATACTAATTTTATCAGGTTACATGCACTAACCATGCATGAGAATATTACATGTGATTGCAGTGGCCGTATTTAGGCCAAGGGAATTGGCTATAAAATGTTGAGCAACACCCCCCAGCTTGTAGAGTTATTCCCTGGTGAATGCAACCAGAGAACGGAGAGCTGCTAAAAGCTTAAAAATAAGAGACCCGTAAAAGGGCCATGTCTGTAACAGCTACATCTGGGCCAGATATGGCAAAAATGAAATAGGCCGGCCGTGTCGAGCCAGCAATACGGCCACTGACTACCTGGGATAGTTCTCTTTAATAATAATATAAGGAAGACCGTGATTTCAAATGTCTGCTTTGTAGGGCTGATAATGACGGTTGACACACTGTAACTGATGATATCCAATTGACTAGCAAACCCAGGTGTCATCACTTTCAAGGATATGTGTTGTTTTTCAGGTGATACCAACAAAAGATCGATTGGAGGGTTTATCTGCCTTCAAGGAGAAGAGGCGTCCTTACTTCAAGGGAGAGTGAGGCCACACTCCTTCCAGAAACTAAACAGGGTTCTGCCTTATACCCTTCTACATTTCCACTGCTTCCAATATATCTATGGGGAGAAACCTGTACAGGACCTCAGAGTCGTTACAGGCTGGATTTTTTGCTAGGGACTGTAATGTGCAGGTCTAAAGCACTTGCTAGAAATCACAACCACCTCCAAGCTAACCAACAAATCATTGGCCACTGCTTACAATACTTCAAACTTACTTTACCAACTTAAAATCTAAAACGTTAAGTTGTTATTAAATGACGAATCTGCTTGACTGCTAATGAACTGAGAACTAGACATTTCTGTGAACGCTTCATGTGAATGAGAATTTGTGTTGCTTTTGGTATCAATGTCCCACTGCGGTAACACTGAATAACACCAGCAATGTCTGCATGAAATAAAAAACATTTTTTCTTTGATTTGAATATTGTCTGCAAGATGACATTTTATATTTGATATGTATATACACCAAATCAGACTTGTTGAAAAGGTCTTCCCATTCATTTGAAGGTGGGTAGGTTGTACGTCAAATGAAAGGGAGTAGTACTGTTTCATATGTTCATAAACCTTTTAATGGATTTTTATGGCTAATGGAATTTTTAGTTGTGTACAATATTTTTACTCTAGTATGTGAGCAAAATGAAACAAGAACTTGGAACCGGGCTTTATCCAATGTTCAGATTTCTGTTCTGAAAATGTATGATGCATAAGCAAAAACTGGTAATTCCAAAAATAGTTAATCAAGTCATTGCCTGGGGATGTTTCATTGTGATGACTACAGTGCCATGTAAAGGCTAATGCATGCCCTTTACATGTCAATTACTATCAGATGGAGTCACAAAGCCATTTCTAAGGATTTTGGACTCCAGAGAGGTCAAAGGTCATGGCTCAACAAAAAGACACCAAAAAACACATCACCACGAGAAAGTTCATAGAAGATCAGAACATGTTCTCCAAAAAGAACACAAATACCAAATAACATCTTGTTGATCCGCAAGACTTTTGATCGAAATATTCTGAGGACTGACCACAAAGTGGACGATGTGCGTTCCATTACATCTGGTGTAAATTGAACACTGGCCAGACTATTAAATCATAGGTACGGGGGGTGGCGCGGACGATGCGGCCGACTGGGGGGTGGCGGACGATATGGCGGCGTAACGGTACGGCCAACGAGGGGGGGCACCCAGGCTCTCATCTGTCAGAAGTACCCGCACATTGGTGGGCATGCTGTAATTATTCACACTCCATCGACACTACAGAGGCCGGACGCACTGGACAGCCAGGCGGGCAGTGACATATGTAATCTACTTATTGTGAAAGAGTTGAGATAATTATTTTTGCCAGAAAGATCTCATTGGATGATGATGTATTCCATAAAGCCACCTGCCAGCAGGCACATTTAAAGTCTAACTTCTCTGCAATACTTTTCCTGACATGTAATCTCTTGCAGCGGGGGTGGTTTCATTTTTTGCAATTATTGTTCAGTTCATTTCAATTCATTTTATTTTCTATAGCCTCAAATCACAAATCTGCCTCAGAGGGCTTTACAGTCTACACATGTGACATCCGTTGTGCCCAAACCCTCACATCGGCACAGGAAATACTACCCAAAATATGAAAAAACCCTTCAATGGGGAAAAAAGGGAAGAAACCTTAGGGAGAATGTCAGAGGAGGGATCCCTCTTCCGGGATGGACAGACTGCAATGGATGTCATGTGTACAGAATCAATTCCTCTAACAGAAATGATACAAGTAATTGCAAGTAGCAGAACAAGTGTACGGCAGGACCACTGCAAGGACAACCACCCTCAGATCAAACCACCATCCTTTACAGAGAGATACAGAGGAGGATCCCTCTCCTGGGATGGACAGACCACAATGGATGTACAGGGTCAACGATGTAAAAGATGTATATGTAATACGTTCAATTCATTTAACACAAATGATTCAAATATACATATTATGGTCTTGAACTTCTCATATGCGTTCATGATCATCTCTTTTTCGTCAAAACAAAGAAAAAAAGACACTCTTCTTTTAAGTTTATTTGCCGTTGTAAATTATCCTGGTTTCGTTGATCATCTCTTCCGTCTTCTGAAGTACAAGGAATGGGCTCAGGGCTCCCCCTGAAATAGCGTCAAACAAACACTGGACTCTTGTCCAGGAGACCACTAATAGATAATGTTGATATTTTTTCAAAGTCAATATATTAAGTGGTAAACCCAATCACCAGACCACCTGTCAGGGAAATCACGGAGGCTGCAGCCATATTTTCCTTTGATTGGGATTGGTTGTTCACAGTAGAATCAAGCTAATGTCGGGCTGAAATGCTAATGGTAGGGTCAAGGTTTTCATAAGGATATAAGAGAAGTAAAAGGTGTGTGTGCATGGTCTGTAAATAGACTGTTGAGGCCTTGGCCAGCAGTTGCGTGCAGACATGCCCTGTTGCTTCATACTACTGCTGCACAGAATCTTACATCCCCACTGTGGCTGGCCTCCTTCCGGCAGATGTCCCAGCAATAAGCCGGGGGGAATCCCACCACAAGTCAGTTGCGTAAAGAAAGACCCGTTCCCCAATACTGGAGGCCTGCACCCCAGCCGCTTCGCATGGGAAACATCAAGGGTGTAACTGTAACGGCATCCTTTACATTTAGTTTGTCTGTTTTCAGTTTTTAGGAACGGTTTGTTACCGCAGTGCAGCTCATTCTGTGCAGATGGGCTTTTCTTGTATTACCTCTCACAAATCATAAAAGTATATTCCAATAGTAAAACATAACAATGGCTCAATGTCACCAGAAATGTGCACTATAAGCGAGCCACTTTTGCCTATGTAATTAAAGCAGTCTTCTTTGAAAGGGAGGGCAGTAAGAGCTGTTAGTCACCAAAACAACTTAATAATATTGTCATCACCTCAGGCAGACCAGGGGCATCAGTGCTCTTCTTTAATTTGTATCAATGACAATTGTATTGGGGACTAAGCACTATTTAATTTTGAAGTAAATACAATTTGTCCATAATCTTCTTTGGCATATTCGTTAGATTTTGCAAAAATTCTCTCAGTTTGGAAATCTGTTGAGTTTCTATTGCTGGCAGTTCCACACCTGGGGCCCGAAAGACTAAATGTGTAGCCAACAGCAGAGCTGTAGCCAACCGTCATCTACCCTGTAGGAATAAGGGAGCGCTTGAAGCCCCAGCTTTTGCTTTGACGAGTCATATGAAGACCCAGAGGATAAAGACAAACTTGACTTTTGTTCCAGTATTTTGGTGAGCCTCAGTCAAACACCTTGTCTCAGGGGGATTCTGGAACTGCCATTTGGCTACCCACCAGACAGACTTAGTCCAGCAATCGCTTGACTTGAAACACACCGGACAACTCATTCACCACTACTGCTCTTTGTTCCATTTTCTCTTTCAGGCAGGTAGGGTGGTGGTACTGGTTTACTCATTTCCCCCAAATGGAGTTTTTTTCTCTACCCGCTTCCACTCTTTACCCCAATAACTTCTGAGTTCCGCGCAGTGACGGTCACTCATCCGGTACAACTAAAATTTATGTTCTCTACTGTCCATCAGGGAGATTTCCTGGATGAACTAGACATCCTGCTATCAAACTTCTGCTAATCCTTCTGATTGATTTTAACAGCCAGACAGAAGTCATGTGACCTACTGCTCCTACTTTCTTCTTTTGCTCTCTCACTCAAGTCTTTCCCCTCTTAATCACAAAGCCGGCAACCACCTTGACAGAAGCTATGTCTACATTGACAAAGCTGCAAAATCTATTAGAACATGTATATGTATATGTTGAGATGTACCTATGAACCTAGTTTGTTGGGGAAACACCCGATCAGTGTGTTGAGGAAAGACAAACACAAAAGCCCCACAAAAATATTTTTTTTTGGATAAAATGTGCCTGTTTTCATCCACGTCCTGCTCGTGTGTCCTCACCGCAGTCTTGTGTGAGTCGCAGCAGGGTAGCGACGTTAACTTTAACCTCTACAGAAGCGTGCGTTATGATTGTGAGGTCAGGCTGATCGGGGTTCAGCTTTTTTACCTTTAGTTTCTCCGGCAGAGTTCTTCTCTCGTACCGAGTTTGGGTCAGGTCTACTTCTTCCCTGCCGTTGGTCGTTCTTGTTATGTTGTTAAATAGAGCGTTGTGAGACTCGCCCTGACGAGAGCACAGCGTAGGGCGGCGGAGTACAAGCCCAAATCTCTATGTATTTTAGGACGCTGAAATTATAATGTCACTAATTATCTTCATCAGTGATTGGCTAAACTGCTTCTTAGACCCACTGCTTTGGGACCGGGCCCGACGCCAGCTGAGACGGTGCGGAGAGGATGTGCAGGAAAAGCCTATATGTTGTGCAGATATCTTAGTTTACAAATATTACTGGGTACATAATCCATGTTTCAAAAACACAAATATTTGCTTTTTGTAAAATGTATTTTTAATATAATAAACAAAAAAATTATAATGATCTTTTTTATTTTTCTTCGCTCATGGTAGGGCCATGCCCCTTAAACCTCTATGGACCAGCTGCCACTCCAACTTGGAGAGGATCTGTGTCTGAACCATGTCCTTCTAACAACGGGGTCCCCCAAGGCTCTGTCCTGGGTCCCCTCCTCTTTTCTCTCTACACCAACTGACTCGGCTTTGTCATCCACTCACGTGGCTTTTCCTACCATGACTCTGCTGATGATACCTAACCAATGTGTTTTCCCCAATCGGTGACACAGATAGCATCACAAATCTCTGCCTTTTTCAGTGATGTCTCTCAGTGGATGGTCACATACCACCTGAAAATTAACTTTGACTGAAAACTGGACTTATTTTCCTTCCAGGGAAAGGATCTTTCACCGACAACCTGAGGGTTACCTATGACAACCTCGTCCTAACCCCAGCCCTTACTGTTGGGTACCTTGGTGTGACACTCACTGCCTACCCCTACCCACACTACATGCTGCAGGTTCTGGTACAGGCTCTGGTCATCTCGCACCTTCACTGTAACTCCCTCCTAGCAGGTCCACCTGCCAGCGTCATCCAAACTAAGCAGCTCATCCAGACTGTAGCAGCTCGACCGGTCTTTAACCTAAATTTACCCACACTACTATGCTTTTCCACTCCCTTCATTCGTTACTAGTGGCAGCCCGCATCAGTTTTAAAACATTGGTATTTGCGTAGTGTGTGGCAAAGAGATCAGGTCCAGTCTGCATTAGGGCACTGTTCCTTGTGCGTGGTTCAACAAAGTTGATCAAATGTCCCATTAGCCAGCTTAAATGAACCTAATTGATTCCAGGGTATCTCGGTTCTTCAATGGCTGATCCGCTCAGTTTTGTTAATTTGAACGAGGCGTCAGTCATCAGGATAAGTGCGATTCCTGCTTCAAGAGGGGGAAGTGTCAATCCCCGAAATCATAATTTTCTAAGAGTACAATGGGAAATAAACTAAAAGGAAGAGCCTCTTTTTTTCCTCCGCTGACGAGGAGGAGATGATCATGTGATGAGTTCAAGACAATTTGAATAATTTCTGTTGTAGGATTTGAATGAATTGTGTATCTTTTAGATAGGGCTGTCAAAAATAGCGCGTTAACGACGTTAATTAGTTGTTTGTTGTTAAGTACGTCAATTTTTTTAACACATTTCACGCATGCGCAGTGTGACAAATTATTAGTACCTCTTCCTCTAGGGAATGCACTTCATCCTATACAACACATTACTGCCACCTGCAGGCATATGTCAGGCCGTCAGGTTCAGCAAGTCGTTTGTGCCAGTCCACGCTGAATGTTCGCAGGCCATTAACCAAATAGCTAGCGGTTTTCTTTGCAGCGCCAGTCTCATCTTTTTCCGTTCGACTTCAAGGTGTAACCTTTATTATTGTTCGGTCTGAAACGGCGCGCCCAGTGACGGATGGTGGAGCAATATTGTTGTTCGGGTGGAAATCGGGAGAAATTCGGGAGTAAGGTCGGTCCGGGAGATTTTCGGGAGGGGCTTTGAAATTCGGGACCCTTCTAGAGCCATGCAGGGAAATCAGTCTGTAACTTATCAAATAACATTGCTTTGATTATTGGAATATTGCTTTGAAATCTGGAATGAATTAAACCAAGTCAAATATCAATAACATGTAATTATGTAAAAAAATAATAATGATGGTAATAATAATGATAATTATGTATCTGTGTCCTGTTATTTATCTTTGGTATGCATTTCAGAAAGAAAAAATGGTTAGGATTCAGGTGTAATTGCAAATAGTGATTAATCCTGATTAATCCACTGAAAATTCTGATTAATTTGATTAAAAATTTTAATCATTTGACAGCCCTACTTTTAGACTGTAATTCTGTATACATGACATGTCGTAGCGATCTTATCCAGCTGATTAAGCCTGCACCGGAGTAGGTTTAAGTTTTTGGATGTGTTGGTATGATGATTTAGCCAAACTTGCTTTGCGAAACCGAAATGCCTGATCTATGTAATCTTATCCTGAAAATGATCCTTATACACGGAACAATTGAATTGAATTGAATTGAATTCATTTTATTTTGTATAGCCCAAAATCGCAAATAACAAATTTGCCTCAGAGGGCTTTACAGTCAAACCCTCACATCAGCACAGGAAAAACTCACCAAAAAATGAAAAAACCCTTTAATCGGGAAAAAAGGGAAAAACCTTAGGGAGAAGGTCAGAGGAGGGATCCCTCTCCTGGGACGACCGGCAAATGGCTGACGGGGGGGGGTTGGCGCTGTCGATCCGACCGGCGAACGGCACGGCCGAGGCTTTGCTGACCGACGGTGACAGTGATGGCTGCATTGATGCATTCCAAGTATTGTCCTTCGAAATGTTATTGTTGGAATGCAGTGATGCATTCCAAGTATTGTTCTTCTAATCTTTATTCTACTTATTGTTGGAATGCAGTGATGCATTCCAAGTATTGTTCTTCTATTCTTTATTGTTGGAATGCATTCATGCATTTCAAAATAAAAGCTGCAATGATTATCTGTAATTTAAACATGAAGCTTAGGATTCGGCTGTTTTGTTGAATACTTATTGCGCTTTCAAATAGGACTACAATCACTGCGAATATTTCTAGTACTTCTAGTATTTCAACAGTTAATATTACTAAAATAACTTTTACTACTACTAATATTACTAGTACTACTAGTATTTCAACCCCCATGGAGGGAATTCTTACTGTAATGTTTGATGAGGCCCATCAATTAATAATTTTTTAGTTTTCTTAGCTTAGGGCGACTGTGGGTGAGTGGGGAGCGCGGCCGTCCTCAAATCAGAGGGTTGGCGGTCTGATCCCAGGCCCGGCTAACCTGCATGTCAATGTGTCCTTGGGCAAGACACTTAATCCCAGCATTGCTCCTCTAGCTCTGACTACAGTGTGTGAATGTTAGTTACTGATGGGCAGGTGCCACTGTGTATGGTAGGTCCTGTCATTAGTGTATGAATGTGTGAATGTTATGTAGTCTTCCAGAAGACTAGAAGAGCGCTGTACAAATCTATTTTACCAAGTCCATTTGGTTTGAATAACAAACATTCTGTCTCCCAAACCCCCCCACCCAATTCCATTATTTCAAAATAAAAGCCTCAATGATTATCTGTACGTCAACAATAGGTACACCACAATTGCTTTCAAATACTAGTGAAACTAGTACTTACTTCTTCTACTGCTGCTAGTACCACTAGTACTATAATTACAACTATAACTAGTACTAAACCTTATATTACTACAAAAAATGTTTTTCCTATTTCTATTCTTTCAGCACCGTTTGAATTCATTTCAGCTTTTATTATTTCTGTGTTTTCAAATTCATAGAAGCTTCTCTCATTTCTGTTTTTTTACAATTCTTTCAGGTTCATTTCAGCTTTTCTCATTTCTGTCACGGTTTGGCCTCGCTTCCTGTTTTAGTTTGAAGTTTCATGTCTCTTGTGGTCCTGGGTTAACTTCACTTCCTGCCTTGTCTTGTGATTGCGTGATTGATTCCACCTGTGTCCAATCACCTGCACCTCCCTTGTGTATTTAAGCCCTGTGTGCCAGTTGTCCTTTGTCGCGTCATTGTCTTACGTCACTCGTCGTTGGAGCACGTCATGTCTTGGTTTAGAAATAAAGAGCCCTTTGTTTGGAAAAACTCTGCGTTTGAGTCCTCCCTGCAACCTGCTCCAGCCCGACCTCCTGACAATTTCTGTATTTTCAGCAATTTTTAAATGTATTTCAGCTTTTTCTAGTATTTCAGCAATGTTTAGAATTAATTTCAGCTTTTTTTCATTTCTGTACATTAAGCAACTTTTTAAAATTAATTTCAGCTTCCTGCATTCCAACGCATTTTCAGCAGGAAATGCATTTTCTAGTTTTTATTATATTTCTTCCGTGCCCCTTTTCAACTCCTTCACACTTTCAGCTATTCGAACCGTTCAAATATTAAAATGTTCAACTCATTCAGGAGAGGGGTGCTATGACTTTTCAGCTTTATAGCTCTTCTAATTTAATTAATATAAATTAAAATCATCAACCTTTGGTTTCCAATGGATTAAATTTTCAAATCTTCTCAAAACTTCTTCAACTTTTTCAGCTTTTCCAATCTTTCAGCTAGAGACACCATTCAAACTTTAAAATGTTGACACAAGTCTTAACAATTTCTTAAATAAACAGCTTGTTGATATCTATTATAGTTTTTTCATAATCACTAATTATGTTTCATTAGTTTTGGGGTCTGTTTCTACAGTTTTACATGAACGTGTATTGGGTTTTCATAGAGTGAGGCAGAGTGGGAGCCGTATCAGGGTTCAGTAAAAAAAAAAGGAACGTTTGCTTTCACGGCCACAATATATTAACTTTTCAGGCTTCATTTCTAAAGAAAAACAATGCTGTGCTTGTGCTTCTCGGACTCATAGAGTATGGAATCCCACAATTATTTACTTTTTGCGTCTGCCCCGAGCCCCATAAGCTTCAGTACAAATCTGCCGACATTAAAAACAAAACAAACAGAAGTTACATGTTTTTTAAACTACTAGTTGAGCAGTTTTAAAACACATAGAGACATGAAAACTGCGTTCGGTAGAGTCTTGTGTCTCTCAAAATCTCATTATTTTTTGGCTACCCCAAATAGTTTTGCTCTAGAAAGCATTTGTTTGAGGTGTGGATTCTGTGTAAATCACTGTCTGCACTGTGAGCTAGTTAGTGACCAGCTGGTTCGTTTGTAAGCGCTAGCTAAGTGTTCGATGGCCATAAAGACTGTAGCTCAGGAGTCATCCACTTTGCAGGGACGTGTAGGTTTAACCGCGGTTATGTCGTGAGTTGGGACCGAGACCCGGGACGAGCAGTAACTTGAGAGAGCGCCAACAAGCCGTAAGCAAAGATCAGTGCTAGCTAGTTGACTAAGTATGGCGGTGTCTAAAGAGGCTACAGGCTGAGCAGCACGTCTCTCTTTGCCCACCGCCTCCGTACGAGACCCCGTCGTGATGTTGTTTCTTCGGTGTTGTCATTGAGCTGCAGACACGTGAGTTTATTTTCTTACGCAAATGACAGAAGATCGTTTTATTCTTTTCGGTTGGTCTTTATTTAACTTTACAGCTACCTTGAAGGACTGTGGTACATGTCCTGTCAACAAAGACAGATTCCTAATATCCAGTAAAGACGTGCTAATTAAAAGAAAAACTTCCTTAAGCATCACAGTCGGAATCGGATCCTAGAGACAGGTGGAAGAGTTAGATTTCAAAATTGTATGATTAATCTTATCTTATCATTGAAGAAGTTCATAAAGTCGTTCATTAGTGTATTAATGGGTGAGAGATGTCATGTAGTATTAAAGCGCTTTGAGTGGTCAGAAGACTAGAAAAGCGCTATACAAGTCCATTTACCAAGTTCATTTTCGTTTGAATGAAAAACATTCTCTCTCCCAACCCCCCCTCAACCAATTCCATTATTTCAAAATAAAAGTCTCAATGATTATCTCTACCTCAACCATAGGTACACCACAATTGCTTTCAAATAATAGTACAACTTCTACTGCTAGTTCCACAATTACAACTATAGTACTAAACAGGGTTCGAAATGAGGGGGGTCTGGGGGGGTCCTTGGGACTATAAGAATTTATTTTTAAATTTTGGGGGGTCCCCGACAAATATTTTTAACATTAAAAATGATTGGTCTTTAGTGACGTTTTATAATCATAACAATAATTAATTTATTTCCTACCGCGATTGGGCAGCAATCAGGGCAGCTAATAGCGTCACAGATTGTTGTTGTGCTCTATGGCGCAGACACGTAGGTTATTGTTAAACGCGGCAAAAACGAAGGCTCACAAAGAGTGAAATCCCTCATGAAAATCCTGTAAGTGCTTCGATTATGTTTATATCTCCATAATAATTGCTTGTTATAGTAAAATATTTGGAGTTGGTGTTCCTATATCAAAAGTTGCATTAACTAACTTAGATACCCAGTGTAACGTAATGATTCGAAGATCTTCTTGCTTTATGTGTATGAAGCCAAACAACCTGCCAGCTAACACATTCACAAACATATTGCTGAAAATCTACAAAGTGAATCACAAATCCATTGCAGCGTTCACGATTGTATAAGTGAGCACTAGATCACAACCACGTATGAAAACATGTATTTAAGAAAATATATTTAAAAAAAGATCGGGACGATCGGGATTCAAACCCTCGTGGGTCAAAACATCCTAAAGACAACAAGTCTGCTGCTCTACGCAGTGAGATATGGAGAGTCACAGGTTATCCCGTGCGGATTTAGTTGATCATTTTAAACAAATTTGATATTTGTTTAAAATTGATCATTTTAAAAATGATCAATTTTGATATAGGAACACCAACTCCAAATATAGGAACACCAACTCCAAATATTTTACTATAACAAGCAAAATTGATAATTTTAAACAAATTATTTTAAGCAATGTCCGTGCGAACAGCTGACGGGGGGCGCTTGTGGTAGCGGGGCAGCTAAGGCGGACACTTTAATATAATTACATCTATGGTTTAAATACACGTATTCTGTCACATACTGGTGGAGATGCGAACACGTTTACTCTGTGATCTCCATAAACTGTCTCTGCTCTGCTCACTGAAGCAACACAATCTGTGGGCAATACATATCAGAGCCAAGAGCAGCGAGTGTAGTCAACTTTTTGCAGGTCTTATGCAGCTCGGCAATAGCCTAGTGTTGGTGGATTCCGTTTATGAAACCACAGACTCAGGCTTCAATACCAGCCCCAAGAGTAATTTATTTTGTCTCTTTAGTCTCTTTTTGACCGCGTGTCCTGCTGACTGCTGCCCCCCCGACATGCAAGGGGAGGCGAAGGCCCGTTCATCGCTGCTCGCAGCTTTAATTTTCTTTGTTTTTACCCTTCTAAACCAATAAATTGTATCCTCTTCATTTTTTTGATGTATGTTTTTATTTAGTACAAAAACTGGAAGATGATCGGTGATATCGTTTATCATTAGTCCGCTAACTGTATTACTTTCTATTTCATTTGAAAAAATGTTATCGATTAAAGTAGCACTATAACTCGGTTTAGTTATTAAAGGAAACAATCCTATGCTAAATAAAGTATCAATGAATTCATCAGTCTTTTTATGTTTGTTTGGGTTTAGCAGATCGATGTTAAGATCACCCCCAACAAAACATAAGTTTCTGATTTGACTGTGAAAAGTGCTCCTCCATCCAGTTATTAAACACATCTATATTAGATCCCGGTGTTCTATAAATGCAACTTACAATTATGTTTTTCCTTTTTGTCCTTACAATTTCGATGGTAAGACATTCTAGTATATCATCCACCACAGAGGTCATATTTTCATTTATTTTATAACTAAAATTCAAGTCTACAAACATAGCTACACCCCCACCGTGCTTGTTTCTTCTGTTCTGACTTATGAACTCATAACCATCAATACCAAACTCCATTTCTCTATCATTGTGTATCCATTTTTCTGTTATTAGAATCACACTGAATGAATTTGAGAACTGTTTTAAGTAATTCTTAATGTGATCGAAATTTGCATAAAGGCATAAAGTGGATTACGGAGAATGAGTTAACATTTTTGAACTTGCAGTTGTAAGAATCGTGTGTATAATATTGACAGTCATTAACAGTTCTTGTACGGAAGTTATTTTCAGGGTCAAACTCAGTGTTCTCTAAGTCACACTGCAAATATGCAAAATCCATATAATTTGATTCCGTAATTTGCCTTAATGAAAGTTCAAAATCGGTACTTCCTATAGTAGACTTGTTAGTGGCCATGAAAAAGGAAGTGCTTCAACATACCATAATTATGTCGGTTATCCTGATGTTACTACTGAGGTCCACAGGAATACACGGCTCAACAGCGCTGTGACTCTCTGCTTTTATTTTTCTCTATTAATGATCAGTAATAAGATGCTCTTGCGTTACGGAGAGCCTTCTTATATGTTTTAACGCTGTCTTGCCAAGCTAGCCTAGATCCTTCTGATTTGGTGGATCACCATAACCGTTCAAGTTTCCGCACAGTTTGCTTTAAGTTCCGGGTTTGAGGGTTATACCAAGGAACGAACTTCCTTGTTGTTGCCATTCTTCTTTCCAGAAGAGCAATATCGTCCAGTGCCATTTTCTAAGAGTCTGTAGCAGTATCGACAAGATGGTCAATTTGGGAGGGACTGAAGTTTTCAATTCAATTCAATTCATTTTATTTTGTATAGCCCAAAATCGCAAATTACAAATTTGCCTCAGAGGGCTTTACAGTCTGTACACATGCAACATCCTCTGTCCCGAAACCTTTACATCAGCACAGGAAAAACTCCCCAAAATATGAAAAAACCCTTCAATGGGGAAAAAAGGGAAGAAACCTTGAGAGGAACCTTGAAATGTCAGAGGAGGGATCCCTCTCCCGGGATGGACAGACTGCAATGGATGTCATGTGTACATAATCAACAATGTAAACGATGTACAATACATTCAATTTCTCTAACAGAAATGATACAAGTAATTGCAAGTAGCAGAACAAGTGTACGGCAGGACCACTGCAAGGACAACCACCCTCAGATCGAACCACCATCCACAGAGGCTTCTGTGGGGAGGGAGAGCAGAAAGATGTTGGTTTATGATGACAGTAATATGAATCATATTTAAAGTAATTATGATGACGAAACTATGATCCACGGAGACCTGCTAGGCGAGAAAGCACAAAGAACTCCTGGAAAGAAGCTGAATTAGTGATGTACATTAATAAAACATGAATGGAGTTTTCACAGGAGTCTTCTGATATCTTGAGACAGTACACTGAACTTAGAGCAGAGGGAATAAGCATCGTCTGTAGAAACCCTTGGCGTAAAGAGGAGATTCCGCTAGTAGAAATTCAAAGGTTATTAGACAATGGTCCAACAGGAGAGGGTTCTGTGGAAAGATTGTTAAATGTTCTATTCCAATACCATACACAAGAACCAAGTCGAGGGTGTGGTTAAAACAATGAGTTGGTTTATTTACACAACTGTGAAAATTCACATAAAAATTTAGAATAAGGACCTGGGGCCCTGTACACTATTACAAAGAGAACCGGCTGGATTATTTTCCAGGTTGGTTGTGAAAGACTGAAAGCCAGGCTTTCAAAAGAGTTATAATCCAGTTTAGGTTTAAGGTTTATTAAAAGGCAGGAGTCATAAATAGCTACCACTCCACCAATATGAGTATTAACATGACTTGGAGGAGTCCCTTCGTTTAAGCTAAAATACTCCCCATTCAATAGCCATGTTTCAGTAAGACAAAATATATCAACATGGTGGTCAGATATCAGTTCATTTACTAAAACATTTACTAAAGGCTGTGTGCCTCCAATCAGCAGCACCTGGCCTTCTCTTGGCCAGGCCTTTATATACACCATCAGCACACTCAAAGCCTGAAGAGGGCGGCAAAGCACACTGGCAAACATGACTATTAATGTAGAGACACAGAAGAGGTCAATTTAATTCATAGTAGTTGGTCGCATGGTTTCTCCTACCACAGCTATGCCGATGACACCCAACTAATTCTCTTCTTCCCTCACTCGGACACTCAGGTGGCGGCACGGGTCTCTGCCTGTCTGACATCTCCCAGTGGATGTTTACCATCTGAAAATCAACACTGACAAGACTGAACTACCTCTCTTCTCTGACACTTGACAGCCAACTCTCCCTGACTCCAAACATTACAGCGACAACACGATCCTGTAGATACACGCTCTACAACATCAGGACAATACGACCCCTTCTCACTCAAAAGGCGGCGCGGGTACTGATTCAGGCTCTTGTCATCTCCTTGACTCCTGGCAGGTCTCCCTGCTGCTGCCATTCGACCTGTGCAGCTCATCCAGAATGCAGCAGCTCGACTGGTCTTTAACCTTCTGAAATTCTCCCACACTACTCCACTCCTCCGCTCTCTTCACTGGTTACCAGTGGCTGCCCACATCCAGTTCAAAACATTGGTGCTCACGTACCATGCTGTGAATGGATCGGGTCCAGTCTACACCCAGGACATGCCCAACCTGCACACTCCGCTTTGCATCTGCCAAGCTGCTTGTTCCTCCCTGAGAGCAAAACAGATTTAAAACACTAACAAATTGTAGCACTTAAATTGTACCCGTAATGGCACTTATCTATAACTTATTCTTAGCTTGTTTGAATAAATCTTGTTTTTCTTAGTTTGCATCTCTACGTTTGAAATCCACTTATTGTAAGTCACTTTGAAAAAAAGCGTCAGCTAAATGACATGTAATGGAATGTAATAATGTTTGTGCATTTGACCTGGACGAGGAGTACCACACTGATTATTGGCCTATTGATGTTTGAGCAACAAGAAGACAAATGGTAAGTGTGTGTATGAGGAATGTGTTCTGGGGAATGTTGTTACTGTAACCCGGAACTGTTTATGAAACCATTATGTAGCTATAAATGATGAAAAGAGTAAACAAATATTTGTGGAAACAACAAAGGTTTTTGAAAAAATGACGTGTCACTGAACAGTGGGCAGATGTGGGGAGTGGGAGATGCTGTACGAGGGCAGAGAGAAAACAGTGGGGGCTAATAAGGCAGGCCAAAAGGTTATTCTTCCTCTCTTGGAGTAACTCAAGCAAATTCAAGAACACATAAACAAAGTTTGAAAGAAATGAATCCTGAGTGGACTTTATATAAATACAATGAAAAGATTGCCCATTTGGTTTTGCTTTTAATACCTTAATTTTCATTTTTCATAAATGCTCGAATGTAATTTACAACAAAACCTTTACACAAACAAAGATAAAAGAAATTTAGATCTATAATAAAACGTACATAATTGATATCACAATCACAAAATAAAGTAAAATATGGAATTTTAAATACACTGCACATAATTGGTGGGAAATGTTTCAACAACAAAACCACTTAATCAACTTTCTTACAGAAAAGCTTAAAAAAAAAAACTGAGATAATGCGGAAGAAGGTAAAGACCGTATATAGAGATATGGCTTTATTGTGTTAAATTAACACATGCTCAACATTGTGAAAAACATAATACCAATGTTTAAAATATGAGAAAACATTAGTCCGGACCTATTGAACTAAATGAATGGAATATGGTCTGACAATCATACAGATGTTTTCCAAATAAAACGTTTTTTAACAAAAGCAAGGGATGTTTTAACAAAAGCAAATAGCCATAACAAGAAAATGAGAGTTGAGATACCGGAAGGAATCTTTTGTTTTTAACATTACACACTGTAGAGAAGGAGGAGTTTCCAAAACGTGTACCTTCTGCTTTCTTTTCTGCTTTCGCTTCCATCGCCACATATCTAGGACGAGCACATGATTTCCTAACATTCAATCCAAAAATGAAACATGAAGAGTAAAAATTAAAGTATAAATATTTTTAACCCAATTCTGAAGCTGCACTCTACTCAAGGTTTTCAAGCTCCATTTTATCCTGCCACATACCCACCAATTTGAGAAATAGAGAAATAGAAATAGAAAGAAAGAAATCAAAAAGCATTTTTATAGTTGAGGCATTTGTCAACATTTCAAAGTTTAAATGGTAGCTGTAGCTGAAAGATTGAGGAAGAAGAAGGAAAAGTTGAAGAAGTTTAAGAGGACACTATCGGAAAACCATGTAAAAAAAGTTTTTTTTATATTATTTCAAGCATAAGAAGTAGAAAGGTGAAAAACTAAAAATGACTTTATTGTTTGAATGCTGAATCCAACAACTATAATGACATAGTAATGGTGCAGCTATATTC
Organism: Pungitius pungitius; assembly: GCF_949316345.1. Lineage (NCBI taxonomy): Eukaryota > Metazoa > Chordata > Actinopteri > Perciformes > Gasterosteidae > Pungitius > Pungitius pungitius. The sequence continues at coordinate 16,206,758 of NC_084917.1, read as the reverse complement.
ACTATGTACCTGCAAACTCGAAAGGGTTCAAAAAGGTGACAACGAGAAGGGATGTGCTCGATGTCATCGATTCATTTACATAATTTGTAATAGGCGCTGTAGGATAGGATAAGTGGTTGTTTTGCGCATGCACGATACTTTTTCAGTGTGGACGTGGAGAGGTGTGGGTCTCCGCTCTGCTTGACTCCTCTGAGCCTGAACTGCAACTGCAAAACGATCAGCTTTTCATGCCAGAAAAGTCTCCAATAACGCCAGGGAAAGTTTCAAGACGTTTTTGACAAAAATACATTTGCCAAGACGATTTAGAAAGTTGGAAAGTCAGATTTAGGGATAGAGTCTCTAAGTTGGCAACAAATTTGGAGTGAAAGGATGAAAAGAAGATAAAGACACTGTAGAAATCTCTACGCTGTTTGGTCAAGGCTCGTCACGTCAAATCTATTGTGAAGATCACAACATTAGCTTTTCTCCTTGTCTCACTCCAATCTCAATCCCCCCCCCCCCCCGATAAAAACTCTTCCGATCAACACAATTCACATGGATGAGCTATTTAGATCTCCAAACGGAGATTTCTCTATATATTCTATATTGTTTAAATTAAGTACAAAGAAGAACAAAAAAAATAAAAAGCCATACAAATGAATGTGATTTGCATTATTACGGTAATTGTTTAAAAGTTTGAAAGTAGTTCTTCTATATTTTACAACAGAATTCATAATTAATTACCATCTCCAGTCATTGCAAAGGCATGGGTAAAGGCAGTTCTTCTGCAGATTGTTTTGCATTACCCTCCACACCCATGGGAAGAATCATGATGCAATGTCATAATAATACTCTCGTAGTCTTGGCTCAACAACTTTAAATCCGGGCCTTTCATCCGCCCTGTAACACATGAAATAGGAATTAGTTGTCAAAGCATTATTCCTATCTGGTGTAATAGTGTGCTGTTGATCGAGGCCATTTTGGTGTGACGACTTACTTGTATGTCCAGCAACTCCTCATGAGGTCATACATCTCTGGTGGACAGTTGACTGGAGCATCCATTCGTCTTCCACCTTCAATCATCTGCATGACATCATTTCCCTTCAATCCCTGAGAACAAAATGAGAACACAATCAGATTACCAGAGACCTCTAAAATGGCTGAGTTGGTACTAAAATGTATTAGTGGAAATAGGGATTTTTTATTTATATTTTCATTCCTCCTTGAGTCATCATACTGCTTATTATATTATATATAATATATATATTATATATACAAGACGATTGTGGTAGATAGGGTAATAAGATGAGCACTCCACATTGCAGATGAAGACAATATAACTATTCACAGACAATTTCAATTGGGTCAAGAACAAATGTTTGTCTTTAGGTGTGTCTTTTAAGTGATGGTTTTGAAAAGAAAGAAAACCTTCTACTTCTGCACGTTTTAATGCCCGCTGCCCCAAATAGGTTACTGCGTGAGTGACATGATGTGTGACATAAGTATTGTACTGGTTGAGGAGTATATACCTTGTATGGTTTCTGTCCATATGAGTAGGCTTCCCACATGAGCACCCCAAAGCTCCACACATCGCTTTTGGATGAGAACTTGAAGTAATTTATACACTCAGGAGCATACCATTTAACCGGCCACTTCCCATGACCCTTTGCCTGGAGGAGGAGGCACACACGCACACACACACACCAGTGGTTATGAATTCAAGTTATATGGGTTATCTTGCAGCCATTTTCTTTAGTGATTTCAGTTTTGGACACAAAGAGCAGTAAGCACAATCTTACAGATTGTTAAAACATTATGAAAACAGCTTTATGATGATAAATAAAAAAATGTTTATTCTAGTCCTTGCAAAACTCTAAGCTGAAACACGTAAATTGATTCAGAGGTCCCCAACTACCGGGTTGCAGTGCACAAAGGGCTGCAGTGTACGTGAAACCACATGAAACCGGTCTGCGAGGCAAAAAGGTTGGTGACATCTGAATTACATAACAAAAAGGAAATTGTTCATCACGGCTTTTGGGATTAGTTTAGCCAAATTGCCCCACTCAACCAATTCACTATATGGAAAGGGAATTAATCCTTGATCAACAAAGAAGCTGCATCCATCACTGTTTGCACTTACCTTGTAGTAGTTGTTCTCTTCAGCGATAGCTTTAGAGAGGCCAAAGTCACTGATCTTTGCGTAGTGCTGTGTGACCAGCAGCACGTTCCTGGCAGCGAGGTCCCTGTGCACAAAGTTATGCTCCTCCAGGTACTTCATCCCCATGCACACCTGGTGAACCAACTCAGTGAGGTTCTTTATTGTTGTTTGCCTGTCGGTGATCAATCAAAGAAACCGTCTTAAAATTATTACTTTGTTGATATAGGTTGGCATGTGCATGATAGCATGACCCTATGGCAAAAGGTGTTGACAGAGCTAACAATAGCTTCTATAGTACCTGTTATTTCATAGTTTGCAGTGTAAAATATACTTTATAAAACTACATTTTTAAAAATGAATTATTTAGCTTGAGCTTCATGGACAGTGGGGGAGACCTGTTGGTCTAAGGCAAATGTAGTGAGCAACCAAACCACTGAGCTTCCAACGGCAGTCCTAGATTCGACAATTAGGTATTTTTGCGAGAACACACTACTACAGCACATGCCTACTACATGATGTTATTATCTTTATTTATATGTTGTTGTTATTTGATGACATCATCAGCTCAGAATAAAACCTGCATGCACTTATTTTTACAAGTAGTAGGACGGACCAACAATAGTGCTGTTAGCAATCGCTACGTGCAGCAAAACAATGGCTAGCACTTTATTACTGGATCAAATAATGAGTTTACAATCGGGTCTATTGATCTCTATTCATTCTTTTTTAAACTGTAGGTTGCTGAAAAAAGTAAATGTAGTGGGAAATGTAGTGGGATACAGCCTAATTTTCATTTCATCCATTCATCTCATCTTCAATCACTTATCCTGGGTTGGGTCACAGGGGCAATAGTTCTAGCAGGGAACCCCCAAACTTCCCTTTCCAGGGCCACATTTATCAGCTCTGACTGGGGGATCACAAGGCGTTCACAGGTCAGTGTGCCGATATTATCTCTTCACCTTGTCCTGGGTCTTCCCCGGGCCCTCTTTCCAGCTGGCTGTGCCCCTAGAAAACCTCCTTGGGGAGCTGCCCAGGGGGCATCCTGACCAAATTTGCCTTTTAGCTCAGCTGTCAAATGGATGCCTCGCTATCTATTGCGAAACTGTTGCACCCGAGGGGCACAAAATTTGGTACAAAATGAGCCGCCACCGAACCAGAAGAGGATTATTGTGTACTTGTAAAGAACAAATATGAATGCTTCAAACATTAGAGAATTGGCTACAATGTGCACCAGTCCCTTTCAAAATACTCTAAAATAACAGCAATAAGTTATAAAATATGATATGCAAATTAGGCAGGACAAATTTGCATTTGTAATGTTTCAACGCAAAGCCACAAGGAATTTCAGCCAATCCACACTCTTGAGCGTCATTTTACGCTTTACCCATTTGGGCTTCTCATTGGCTAAGTAAGCGGTCGATCATTTCCGCGAGGGTTCAGTCGTATCCAATCGGATCAGACGAATCAAAAAGCGGTTGGAAGGGGCATATTTTAGCCGGAGTTAGACAAAAAAATCCTTATTTTCAGCCTAGAGGCTTCCCAAAAGCCTTTCCTGGAGTACTAATCCTCAATTCAGCAACATAAAACCTTACAGGATTACTGTCCACACACTGGGCTATCACTCAGATGTGGTTTTCGAGCCTGCCTAGGTAGCCAGCGTCCTTGGCCGTATTGCGGCTGAGTGTCGGCTAGCTTGGCTGTGTTCCGTCTCGATGCAGCCAGATGTGAGCCAGCTTTGGCCCATTTCATTCATGCCATATCTGGCCCAGAAGTAGCTGTTACAGACATGGCCGTATTCCGGCTCAGACATGGCCACCAGGTTTATCGCCAACCAGCACTAAAACAGGTTCTGGCCCGCTGATGGCTGCCAAACATGGGCCAAATCAGGACTTCCAGAATTGGGTTTATTCTGGTTGAGACATGGCAGCCGGGTTTATCGGCCACCAGCTCTGAAACCGATTCTGGCCCGTTGATGGCTGCAGAATATGGGCTTAATATGGCTTCACAGAAACGGCCCTATTCAAGCTAAGGCATGGCAGCTGGATTTATTGGCAACCAGCACTGAAACCGGCTCTGACCCATTGACGGCTGCCGAACCTGGGCCAGATCTGACATTACAGAATCAGGCCTATTCAGACTGAGACTTGAAAGAAAGACTATTCTTTTATTAGCCCGCTAGCCCCAGTGCTTCCAGGTTGGGGCCACAGCGGTTGGTCGGGCTGCCACATTGCTAGCCAGCACGAGCCCACCTGTTTACCCTGCCGGGATCTTTCCATCTGGTTAGCAGACCTGTAAGGGTTGTCAGGCTAACAGGCTGGAAGCTCTCGGAAGGACCCTGTGGCCCATCTCAGTCTTGCCTTCTTGTCAAAGGAACGTATTGTCACTGCACAACTCTAAGCCCACCTCAACTCCAAAGATCGTTTTTTTTATAACATCTTAAACAAATAATATTACATTGCATGCATGTAATAACATCCCTCAAAGTTGTCTCATATAAACCAACACGATAAAAAAATGTATTGTAAACTGGCTTTGTGAATGTGAAAGAAAACAGCCTCCACTTTGGTATGAATAGGAACAGACCTCGTACTCGCACTCCACCAACGTCCATTGTTTTTAGTAAGTATTTAGTTTTTATTTATAGGGCTGCCTCTATTTGCATTGGAAGGGAAACAAGCAGAGGAATTCCTCCACGTGTCAAACTGAACGGGAATGAGTGGAAAACGGCTAAGCTAGTTGCTAGGCTACATCTATGTCAACATCTACCCTGTGCTGTACACGGTCTGAAGAGCACCACCACTGTTGTCCTTCCAGACAGTGGTTGGCATAAGGAGTGAGAATGGTATGTAATACTATATAGATTTACCATTCTTGTTTTGTAAATTGTCAGATCTCTTAACTCCGTCTTGTCTCTGTTTCTACCAGGCTGCGACCTCTGGATTTTGGCCGGAATCAAAGTTTGCTACCCAATATGAGTTTTAATTATTTTAATTTAATGTAAATGACACTTTTAACAGTGGCCTTTCTACAAATTCACCAACAGTTTGGTATGTCTTATTTAAATAATATAAAAAATTATTATATCATATATTCTAACGTATGAGATCATCTAATACATGATGTTATTTGGCATTTGTTTGTTCGTGGTTGCAAAAGAATGTTAACTTAAAATAAAAACAATATGTACCTTTCTTTGGCTTATTGTTTTCACTTGATATCTTTTCTGGACGAACATTCATCACCAAACAATGTGATCTTGATTGGCTTGATTTTGTAAGTAATAGAAGTGTGTTTGTGACATGAAGAATATATTCAACCCGATTCTGGGGTGTCCCACCCGAGTCGGCAACCGGACCTGAACGAGTCTTTTTCGATTGTGGTCCAGTGTATTTGGCGTGGTCCTGGGGCGTCATTCATCCCGACGCGTTTCTTTTCTAGTGCCGGGTTTGGACAATGCAGGCCGAGTTTTTTTCAATTATGGCCCAGTGACTGCAGTGTTGTACGTTGGATTCGGGCCAGTGTATTCTAGGGGCCTGATTCTGGGGCATCATTCATCCCGGGTCTCAGAGCAGCCAGCAAACGGACTCGGCCCGACATGTTTTTTTCCGGCATGCCAAGCTTAAGCCGGACCTGGGCCAGGTCATTTTGGCAACCTGGGTGGTATCTCTATGTCTAAGACTTAGAGAGCTGCTAGTGATTTTATTTCAGGAAAATCTCAGATTCTTACATATCACTCATAGCATAGGGGTTCCTTTTTCACAGACATTCTGATGGAAATGGGTGTGCCTTTTTGGAGCATAGGGCAAAACACAGCGAATCGGGCCAGTGTATTCGGCGTGGTCCTGGGGCGTCATTGATCCCGATGCGATGAGTAAAACAGGCCATGTCTACATATGGGTATAAATAAAAGTAACCTTTAACCACAGCCCTCGGTTTGGGGGTACAATGATTGGATCCCCCATCCTGTACTCCTGCAGCACATCCCTCAGTATCTCTCTGGAGGTTAGATGTCTTGCTCAGGGACACCTCGACACGGGAAACTCTGGCTGTTCATTTATTTTCTAGCTTACTTAACCACCGCTGTCCTTTCGCCCTCTCTCTTTCTCTCATTTACTTTGAAAGTAAATCAGTTGTAGCTCTTACTTGTTTTTCTGCAGGAACTTGTGGAGTGGTCCCAGCTCAGCCAGCTCCATGACCAGCATGAGGTTCTCTGCCTCACAGATACCAATCATTCGGACGATATAAGGGTTGTCCAGCTGCTGCATGACATTGGCTTCCCGCAGCATTTCGTCACGTACCGATTGGTCGTTATCTTCGTTCTTCAGGATTTTGACCGCAACAGTCTTCTCCGTCCTAATACATAGGAAGGTTTAGGGTTAGGATCACTGCACTACTGGTTTGTATTGACACCCATCACTTTCAAGAAATCTGAAGTAATTTCCCATACCAAACAAAAATAGACCAAATAAATATGTTGTAACATAGCGTGGCTTTATTATATTCTAAGGGAAGTACACAAACTGAGGCTATTAATCGTAAATCTTGGGCCCAGATTTGAACAGATCTACATTTTAGTCTATTACAGCATCTACATTGTGAAGGATTCAAGATTGAGAAGTGATTGGTGAGAGGTTTGATATTGAAAAGGAGGAGAAACGCCGGAGGAGGCTTTCAAGATGAATAATAACAGTCTATATAGGTAGTGTGACGCGCCTCCCACTCAGGGCGTGACATGGCACCCGTCCACCTGCCAAATGCAGGTGGAATATGGCTGTGGCAGGTAAAGCAGTCACTCTTACTAGCCCCTTTGGCGGGCAAGAATGTGCGGGCACATAGCAGATGTAGGAAAACCAGGAGGGCAGACACAAAAGAGAAAAACTGGTGATGAAACTAAAAATGAAGGAGAAAAAGAAAGGTTTTGAGAATGGCTGGTTCATGATCCAGCCAAGATAATAATGTATTGCACTGATTGTAGGAAATACAGGAGTAAAAAAGTTAAGGGAGTCTCTTTTATAGTTTGGGACAAGCAATTTCACAGTGGGAACAACGAAGGACCATAAAATTTCTATTGGCCATGTCAAAAGCATTGCGACTAAACTGTAGTGATGTGCGGATCGATACTGAAATATTGATACATCCGATACCAGATCCGTATGCTCTTTTTGTTACAGTAGTTCTTAATTTTGTTTATTATTATTATTTATTATTTTACTTAGGATCTTTTTTTTAGTGATGGAAAGAATTTTTTCAAACACTGTTTTTTCTGTTGTTGAAATAGCTGTGAATGAGGTCGCTACCTTAGCATACTTCTGAGTATAAAATAAATAGCTAAATAAGTGACTCTGATGTCGTGTATTCTTAAGCTATGAAATACACTTTTCTTTAGATTTACCAGGCACATTAGGTGTATTTGCACAAAGTATCGGTCTGACCACCTGGTGACGTGGTGCAGCCTGAACAACCTGGAGCTCAACGCCCTGAAGACAGTGGAGATGGTTGTGGACTTCAGGAAGTACGCGGCCCCACCTTCCCCCCTCACCCTGTGTGACACAGCTCCATCACTAAGAAGGCCAAACAGAGGTTGTTCTTCCTGAGGCAGCTGAAGAAATTCAACCTGCCAAAGACGATGATGGTGTACTTCTACACGACCGTCATCGAAGCCATCCTCTGCTCCTCCATCACCGTGTGGTACGCTGCAGCCACAGCCAAGGACAAGGGCCGGCTGCAGCGGGTCATCCGCTCTGCAGAGAGGGTGATTGGCTGCAATCTGCCGTCTCTCCAGGACTTGTTCGCTTCCAGGACTCTGATCCTGATTTCCTGTCGAGCCGCCCATACATAGATGTTGCAACTCATATGAGGTCTGCAAATGGGCCGTGTCTAAATTGAGCATACAATGGCCAGCAGCCCATGATGCTATAGGGGGAGAGAGAGACCTGTACAACGGTAAAATGCTGCCACCAGCCCAACCGCTGTCAAAGCAACTTCTGCCAGCAGTGCCATACTGCATGAAAGAAATTAGCGGCTACTGGTCCATCCTTTTTAAGATTAAGTTCCCCACCAAGGGCTACTCATATAAACAAATTGTATAAAAAACAAAACAACAAGCCTCTCGTCTGTCAGAAGGAGGGAACCGTCACGACTATCATTAAGTTATTCCAGACATTCTTGGTCATTACTGATAATAAAAAACGTTTTTCTTAGTGCTCATTTAGGGAGTCGCTGTCTTGTCCTGGTTGAGGAGTGCAAAGTCAAAGCAAAGCCGAAAGTGCCAACCAGGCAGACACCGGTCTGATAAGGATAAGAGTTAGAGACACACCAAGCACCATACAACACTCACGCTTTTTTCCAATAATTACAATAATGTTAGGAGACCACACATTGTATATGATTGGATCTTGTGTTGCAGCGAGAGGACCTGCTCCAACTCAACACCAGAAATCTTGGCCTTAAACTTCAGAAACAAGAATTATAAAACACAATGTTCTTCCTGATGTTAGTCAGTTGTTCTTCTGGCCTGTGGGTCGACAGAACTGCTCCTGCCTTTGCAAATGCAGCGCTGATACTTTCCTGTGGTCGATGGCGCATGCATGATGACCAGATGTGATTCTGTTTCTCCAATGGAAGGGATCTTCCTGCGCTGCGGTGAATGACCTGGTCCCCCTGGTCTAACGCATGCGCTCACTCAGAGTGCGACCCCCAGTGGACTTTTTAGGAATAGCAGCTACTTAACTACTTAGAGAAATGCAATTTAAGTCTTTCTGTAATTTTCACACTTTGCAGACCGTATGTTTAACACCTCTGGCCTAAGCCATGGGGCAAACAATCCTTTGTGGCCCATTCCCCCCCCCCCCCCCGGGGGAAGGGAAGACGAAGCGCACGACTGGCTTTGCTTCTCCCTCCCCTCCATCTATTGGCCCTGCTTCCGCTGTATTGGATGCTGTCCAAGTAAACCTTGGTGGGCAAATGGCTGAAAAAGGAGGACCGTGGGCTTGATTAACCTCAATTGCCCCTTGTGTAAAATCATTTAACACCTTCTGCACCTCCCAGGCACATACAGCATACCATGCATCAATTATTGACATTAATTTGCTGAAATAATTGAATATTTGGGTTAGCCTGAGTTTTATGCATTTTATACACCATAACGTTTTGGCCCTTTCCCTGCAGGATCCCCTGACTGTTTGTGACAGTACAGTATACTATCAGTCTGTCTGTCATAGTTTAGTTAATTCTTTTTTTATTAATAAATTAGATAAATTACACTGAAAGAATTCAATATTACGAACCTATAGAGGTTTAATGGTTCTATGTTGATTAACTTTTCACTTGATGGTGTATTTTCATTATCTGACAAATAGCTGAGAGAATGATGGTTTGGCTAATGTACAATAGTATATATTCGGCATATTGTGATAGTATAAAATATATCAATGGATATCCTAGTTCTGATTCTTATTTAAATCACAGCAAAGAGAAAAGACCACTGGATCTGACTATTGATTTTTCGTTTTATTTCTTCTGTACGTATTTTAAATGTTCCTTCAAATTTTCATCTATTAAAACCATATTAATAATATCTTTTACTTTTCAAATCCTCTTAAATACTAAAAATATTAAATCAGCTTTTGAAAATATATTCAACTTTTTCAATTTCACTGATTGTTTCATAGTTTTTCAGACCGTTTCTGAGATATTAATGGGTGTACCCAATGCTGGGTTACTTGTTGTTCCTAGAGTTTTAAATAGTAGGATGGGAGGCAGAGCCTTCACTTCAAGTTCCTCTTTTGTGGAAAAAGCTTTCACTTTGAGTCCGGGGGGAGGGGAGGGGGGGGCAGACATGGTCAGCTGTCATGGCAGCTGCGCCCTGTTCTCGCGCTGAAAGCCACACATGCACTCATCCTTGGTGGCTCACACAGCTGATTGGCTTTAAGGGAAGCATAGTTTTTAGCTTTCACCATTCCAATGCATTTCCAGCAGGAAATCCATTTACTAGTTAGGTTTAGATACATGGTATTTTCAGATTGTTAAGTGTCTTTGGATGCCTGATGTAATTTGAGGTTATTTGTATTAGCATACCTTTTCATCTTGTAGATTCCCCTCATGACTGTCCCAAAGTTCCCAGAGCCCAGTTCTCCATCCTCCAAGAAGAGCTGGTTGCGATCCACTGTAGAACTCCTCAGTTCATCCGGGTCTGCATATGGATTATATACATCTGTGTCCATTGGCATGGCCTCTGAAGGAGAAATGACCATGTGACGTAAGAGGAATAGTGATGGAGTAATTTATACATTTGTCTTATGCAATCTTATATGTGAAGTGAAATTGATTTGTTTCATCTTTATCTTTAATATATAACAGCCACTATTCTGCTACCATTTTGTTCCAGCCTCAAACAGGAGCCTCAAAAAGGAGTTACAGGATGCTCCTTATCCTCCATTATGCAGAACAGGTCGACTGATGGTTCTATCTGATGGTGGTTGTCCCTGCAGTGGTCCTGCCGTACACCTGGCTTACTACTCGTAATATTTGAATCATTTCTTTCATGAGTTTTTCCTGTGCTGATGAGAGGGTTTCGGGACAGAGGATGTCGCATGTGTACAGACTGTAACGCCCTCTGAGGCAAATTTTTAACTTTTAATTTTAGGCTTGCAAAATAAAATGTATTGTCAAGCCCAGCAGGTTTCTAAGCAACGGGAGTAAAGGAAAAAATGATGACACAAGCAGGAAGTCCCATTTTGACAGACCGCGTGGTTCAGCCTATGCGGTTGTTGGAGGGACGAGCCCAGGTCTACCGCGAAGGTCCTAAAAGGATGCAGCCCACGAATTGAGACATAGTTACAGGGAGGAAGGCTAAACCTGCTATGCATTTTCAGCACTGGACTTTCCAAGCTGCTTGCACGAGAGAACGCAAGCAAGAAGAACCTCCAAAGGGAATGGAGGGAATGCGTCTGCTCAGCAGCCATGTTGCTGTGATTCCTCGCCTTGTAGGTAGCAGAGGTGGGAACAAGTCACAGTTAGGCAAGTCACAAGCAAGTCTCAAGTCATTGCCCTCGAGTCCCGAGTCAAGTCGAGTCAAAGACGAAGCAAGTCCCAAGTCAAGTCCCAAGTCAAGGCCAACAAGTCTCAAGTCGAGTCACAAGTCGTACCATTTTAGTTTCGAGTCATTTCGAGTCATCTTATTATAGTGGGGACCGGGAACCCTGGGTGATGGTGCGCTGCCTCACAGACCTAGACTACGAAGGGAAGGGTAATGGTGGATCGACTGTGACTGTGTTATAGTACTGTAACGCTCACCCCAATGCTGCAGCGTAAATAAGGAGGCGATGACTGGCTTGCAACTCCGGTGCATTTATTTATACAAAACAACTCAACTTCGGTCACTGTTGGCCGTCACCACGCCGAACGAACACTTCCGCATACACGGCCCCCCAAAACTCGGGTTGTCTCGCGTAACTACAGCTGGTAACAGAGCATAACGTGAACACATGCAACATCTGCATAACTGATTAACTAATAACTTTAACTCAGCTCATTACACTACTTTAAAACGGACGTTGACATAATGTTGGCGAGGATTTCCATCGGAGTCTGAATCCAGGTTCAAAAATCCCGATTTTTGTAACCATGAACGAGCTGTCTCGTTGATACGGTCAAATGGACTGCAGTGATTGGATGTCGTGCAGGCAGCGCGCGCTCTCTGCATACAGGTGGCGCACATTTTTTTGACAGATGCAGATAAACAGAGCGGCGCGGTGGTGTGAAAATGTTTTCCCCCAGATTTCATGGGAAGTAGCAAGTCTTCTCGAGTCAAAAGGCTCGAGTCCAAGTCAAGTCACGAGTCATCGGTGTTCAAGTCCAAGTCGAGTTGCAAGTCTTTGTACGTTTTGTCGAGTCTCAAGTCATCAAATTCATGACTCGAGTCTGACTCGAGTCCAAGTCACATGACTCGAGTCCACACCTCTGCTATAGGCTACCTGAATTTCTGAAAGTACTATATTTATAAATATGCTATTGCTACACTGGAATTGGTTGAACAAAAATAAAAATCCATGTGAAAAAAATTACTTCTCACTGTTCTCGGGTCAAATATTTGTATGTATAATATATGCGATTAATTTCGATTAATTAATTACAAAGCCTCTAATTAATTAGATTAATATTTTTAATCGAGTATATATCGATATATATATATATATATATATATATATATATTGTAAACATTCATTAACTTACCTTTGCTGGCTACCTGATTATTGGCCACATAAGGATTTTGAAGCTCTGTGGGGTTGTGTCGAGATCCCCATTTCTGTTTTCAGTTGATCAGAAAAGAAGATGTTTGAGAGTACACACATAGTGAAAACACATGAAACATACAAATACATGGTGCACTGCTGAAATGTACAGTGAGTAAAATAAGGAGGATGCCACACTTTGTATGGAACCTATGTTCAATAAAGAGGAATTCTTAGAAACATTAGAATTTGATGTTAAGTTCAGAATTCATTAATTTAAAATAATTAAAGTGGAGAAACAGTTTCTTTCTGTATGTGATTATGTGATCTAGTATGTGGTCTTTCAACCACCAGTCCATGTCACTGTAATACTTTGTGTTCATAGAATGAGACATTGTATGATTGTCCATACAAAAGGATTTAGAGGAAGAGTATAAATGTATGGGGTTAACATCTGCATTCTTTTGCATTCAAACAAAGGGTGTGGAAGTTAAGTAACAAAATGACTGTCCTAATGTTCCCTCGTAGAACATTACAACAGTTTGATGTCAATGATCTGTTCAATTATCAACATCAACATACACTTGTTCCCACACCCCTGCTTTAAAGAAATTAAGCAACATTTAACAAATCTTTTGCATTAGTGACTAGGTTGGAAAGAATATTTAAAAAGTGAATCTTTGTAAGATTCTGCAATCACATTCATAAAAGTTGGAAATCTTGACCTGCAAAAACAAAGCAAAGTGTTGAGTATGTCAAAGAGCATCCATATCACGGGCCCCTCCTTTTAATACCACATCTCAAGACCCAAGAAATCATGAGAGGCTTAAAAGGCTATTCAAAGGCCAATAAATAAGGATTTTATAGAACACTGGATATTGGGATAAAGGATTTATAAAGGATGCAGTCTCTTCTTTGGTCCAAAAAACTTGCGGAGGACAGGCAGGTCTTGACATGCTCATATTGAAGGAGGGACTATTGATCAGGAAACAGCAAAAGGCTGACTTTGGTTCAGATTGTAATCGCAGTGAATGGGGAAGACATGATGTGTTAGTTAGCAAGTAGCAATCCACACTGAAGCAAATTCCCATAAGAGGGAAGGATTGGGATGTGTGTGTGTGTGTGGGGGGGGCGACCAATAGTTTTACGAGAAGCATACCTTTTTTATGCCAGGTATGGGAACAGTTCTGAGTTTGGAGAAAATTCCATCTGCCGCATGTTGCTAAAAACCAAAATATCAGACAGGTTATCAGAGGGTGACATAGTAATTACAGTAGAAACAGATTCAGGGGAAAGGTTAGCTCCAAACACAGATGTGTCAACGCTATGTCTCAGATTACTGACTTATTCAATAGCAAACTACAAGAAGCAGAGATGCACTGGTCACACAGTATGCAACATTCACATTTCGTTTAATTGTATGGTATTCCCTTGAGGACCTTCATTTTTTGTTGATTTTGACAAATCAAGTTGTAGTTTCCAGGCATCAGAGTCAATTTTTAGCAGGTGCAACCACTGCATCATTACTTTTTTAGTATTAACACCTTCAGCCTTTTTACTACTCTCTGACATTTAGCCTACAAACAAAACCAAAACAATCTGCAGGAATAAATAGCACTAGAGGGAAATGAGAAAGTTCAGGTCTTGAACCGAAGTATCAGCCGTACACCTGCTGAGGGTGAACAGACATTTGTCATTCTCACTCATTATTCATTATCATCAATCACGTTAAATTACAATAATCTTGATTGATCACAAAATCAATAATTAATTAAAGTAGTGTATTGCACTGTGTGCAAATCCTTGCATGAAGACAGTGCTCCTTATCAGCAGCATTCCCTTTACACAGTAATTACAATATTTCTTGCAAATCCCAACTTGAATTTAAATGTTAATCGTAATAATTTGAATGAATGAATGTTTTCAGATCAAATATAAACCCAAAATGATTTGCCACTGGCAGGGCATTGACATTTTTTTAATAGAAAAAACCTTCACGATCATATCATAACAGGAAAGTTTAGAAATTTAGAAATCTGTTTGCATCAACACTCAATAAAAGTATTGTCGCTGTTAATTAATTCATGTTCACTACTATATTTGTGAGATTGTTCTTTGAGTGCCCTTAAAGAGAGAAACATACTGTAGACACAGAACCATGAGAATACCAATGGCACCACAAAAACCACTTACAAGGGCAGAAGTTACTCGAGAAGGATCTGGTGGGAGTTGCCGTCCTGACATCCCTACAAACACAGTGGTTCTCAAAGTTAAATTGATTGATTTCAGATGATATAAATTCATGTGCAGCACAATTGTCTTCCTGTAGACAAGTTAGATTTGTGTCAGCGATTTTTTTACCAGTTTCTCCGTTGGGTCTTGGACAGGGCTCTGTTAGCACACGCAGCAGACCATCGGGTTTGTATGAGTAGTGTTCCACCAGCTGTGGCAAGGAGAGAGAATGTATCAGGCACTCAACCCCATACATGCATCAAAAACTAAAAACCTGCAAAGAAACATTCTTCAGATTTCCATATGTTCCCTGTACCCCAGCAGACCAGCATAGACTGCGTTGGTTTTCTAAGTGACTTTCTAGTGAGTGGTCTAAACATGACAACGTCTGTCCTGAGATGGAGGATGCGTCCCCTGATAATCTGGACAAACTGTTAGGTTTCTAGCAATGCAAGGGTTTTAAAAATAGCTCAGAGTTGTCAATGTGCCTATTTTGTATATTTTTGAGAGTGAAATATGGAGATGGAGATCATGTTGCAGGACCAGGACCTTGCACTGAGATCCACTGCTGCTATTATTATCGGGAAATGTTGACCCCCTATGAGCAAGCTCGCAGCCTTTGAGCCTCAGGTGGGGCCTTTCTGTCTGTTTCAAAGTCGTGACTTAAAACCAAAGGTGGTGGCGCTTTTGCGACCAGATTCTTGGCTTTGGAATCACCTGCCTGACGGATTGGTGATCTATTTTAAATCACATACTAAAACCCAAAGAATTTCACCCACTTCCAAAGACTCTGCATCTGGATGACTGCCGCTAGCCGATTGATAGCTTGGTGTCTCGGATCGGGGACCGGACTTCACTGCCTGCACATGCACTCCTCTTTTAAAAGCCACACACATTACTATCGAGCAAACTTCCTGCAATATTACTTAATATTCAGTAGCAGTGTGTCCTTAAACAATACAACGGCTGGGACCCCTAAACATAATCCAAAGAGTGATTTGTTTGTTTACCTGCCACAGGGTGTCAAATTTCTTGCCATCTGGGATGGAAAGCTTGCCCGCCCTGTCCTTGTCAATGCGATAGTGCATGACTTTCCGTTCATGGAGTAAGCACAGAGCGAAAGATCCTTTTGAATCTCGCTGTCGGATCCTGTACTCACAAAAGAAGAAAAATAATTCAAGTGGGTGTGAAATTCCTTCTCTGGAGGTAATATAATACAAGTACCATTTATATACTTCCATCAGAGATGTGAATGATGTTTTGTGAGGTTCAGAAATTGCCAGTTGTGTGTGCAAGTCCAGGTCAGATGAATACAAGAAAATGCAAACTATCAGTGACTCAATTTGAAGTAATTTCATAAACTCTACATACTATAACCCATAACACAGTACGTTGTCGTGTTAGTACTCAAAGACTCTGAGTGGTAATCCATTCCAATTAAACCACGCGTCCAGGAAAAGCACCAGGCTTTGAAACCAACTTTACATTGTGGCCAAATGGTAGAATTACAATTTCGTTGGTTATGCAACGCCATTGGGCTAAAAAAGCCTTTTTCCTACAGCCTGAAATAGACATCTGTAGAGTTAGATTATTTTTTCTAAAGGAAAACAACTTTCATATAGTTATAGCCCTACTTTAAAAGTCTTTATTTAAATCAGCAGCTCCTAAAAGTGCTTAAATACCAAAACAGCCAACCGTTCCAACCTGGTATCCAGTTCTCTCTAAAGGTCCATGAATTAAACAGACATCTCAATAGGTTCAAGAGGGATGCTGAACCCCAACATACATCTGCACTTCTTATTAACCATTCCGACCAACTCTCTTACCCCATCGACTGAGTTACAGCTATTGTGTGTCTTAAATGATAGTTTGGACTCATACAACTTACTTTTGGCACAATCTTTGAAAGAACAAGAACCGCTTGTATGAAAATTGTTGGCATTAATTAGTAATTGCGTAAAGTAAACACGATAATACTGTAATAAACGTTTGCTGCACTAATATAGATATGTATGTATAGTCGTTTGTTGTCGTCTTCTAACACATTGTACAGCTGCACCATGCTGGTTGATAAATGGGTTTAACGAAGAAAAGTAATGAAGAACAAAACAGGAACTTCAACAGATGGCCAGTGTGTTGTCGTTACCTGAAGGGAACGAGACGCTGCGTAAAGACGCTGTGGGAACGCCTCTGCGTGACCGCCTCTGCGTGAACGCGTCATGAAGCATGTGTGAAATTTAACCAATGGCGAGCTGGTACGTCATAGGCGGGGGACGCCGGGACCAGGGCGCTAAAAAGGGACCCGAAGGGCAGGACTATTCATTCATCTCTGAAAGGCCGAATCGAGTGCCACAGGCAGGCCGGGAGTATGGCAGAACGTTTACGCAGCGTCTCGTTCCCTTCAGGGAACGAAGGTTACATACGTAACCGAGAGACGTCCCCTCTCAGGGAACTCGAGCTGTGTAAAGACGCTGTGGGAACCCTATACCCACTCACTATATGAGCAAGTGACCGTGGTGTGAGGTTTTTAAGACGCACACTCAGACGAGAGCACCTGTGCTCAAGGCGAGGGTAAAGGTCCCCGACAGGAGGGCTTCTGCAGCCGCCATACCCCAGGTAGAATGGGCCCGGACAGCCGAGGTGCGGGCTGGCCGGCCGATTCATACGCAAGTGTGATGGCTTCAACCATTCATTTGATGCGGCTCTGTTATTACGCCTGGTCCGACGTCGGGAACGGGGGGACAGGGTGCCACAAAGGAAGAGAGATGCCAAGACAGCAGACGGGGATGGCCTGTGGGAAACATAGCAGGAACTCCAGTACTGAACCGACCGGGCAGTTAGCTGGGTCCGCAGTTGTTCCCACAGCAAGTGGCACCATCTACCGGCATACGCCGTCCTAGTGGCGGGGCTCTGGAATAGAAGGTGGTCTCTACGACCTCAGTCGAGAGACCGGACCTTGAAGGGCGGGCCCCCTCAAGGGCCACGCCCATAGCTTCCAAAGCTCAGGGTGGGGGTGAACTATGGACCCCGACGCCTGAGACAGCAGGTCCGACCTGATTGGGATCTCTACCGGGGGACCTGCGAGGAGCGACATTAGGTCCGCAAACCATACTCGGGCCGGCCAGAACGGGGCTACTAATAGTAGGCTGACTCCGTCCTGACGGACCCTATCCAGAACACCTGGGAGCAGAGCAACCGGGGGAAAAGCGTACAGGCGCATGCTTTTTGGCCATGCCTGTCCCAAAGCATCCAAGCCGAGAGGGGCGGGGTGCGTGAGGGAAAACCACCGAGGACAATGAGTTGTCTCTGCGGAGGCAAATAGGTCCACATCGGCGCGGCCGAAGTGACCCCAAAGGAACTCCACCACCTCTGGGTGGAGTCTCCAGTCCCCGGGCCTCGGCCCCTGCCTCAACAGGGTGTCTGCCCCTTGGTTCAAGACGCCCGGGATAAAAGCCGCTCTTAACGAGCGGAGCTTCCCCACGGACCACAGGAGGATCTGGCGGGCTAGCTTGTTCAGCGGCCGAGAGCGCAGACCTCCCTGATGGTTGATATAAAAAACCACTGATGTGTTGTCTGTCCGGACAAGCACATGCTGGTCCGTCAGGGCTGGGCGGAAGTGTTTCAGCGCCTGAAACACCGCCAGCATCTCCAGCTGGTTTATGTGCCAGGACCGGATATGATCCTGCCACAGCCCCGAGGCTGAGTAACCACTCATGATCGCACCCCAGCCCGTGAGGGAAGCGTCTGTCCGAGCGGGAGATAGGTGTGCCCGCATCGTGGTCGAATCCCAAATTACGCCCAGGAAAGTGGTCCTACGTGCTGGGGAGAGCACGCTTTTCCTGGTGTTGAGTCTCAGCCCCAGACGGTTGATATGAGCGAGCACAACATCACGGTGTTGGGCCGCCAGGCGCTCGGAGGGCGCTAAAATCAACCAGTCGTCCAAGTAGTTCAAAATACGGATGCCCTGGAGACGCAATGGCGCCAGAGCCGCATCCACGCATTTGGTGAACGTAAGGGGCGAGAGGGCTAGGCCGAAAGGAAGGACCTTGTATTGGTAAGCTTGAAAGTAAGCGTCCTGGAGATCTACCGTGACAAACCAGTCCTCTGACCTGATCTGTGCTGCGATCTGTTTGAAAGTGAGCATCTTGAAGCTCAACTTCGCAACAGCGCGGTTCAAACGGCGGAGATCCAGAATCTGACCCAAACCCCCATCCTTCTTTGGAATGATGAAGTAACGACTATAATAGCCTGACTCTCTGTCTGGGGGGAGAACTCATTCTACGGCTCCCTTCCGCAGCAGGGTCTGTACTTCTTGCTCCAACAGCAGAGCCTGCTGGGGGTCTACCACCGTGGGTAGTACGCCCCAAAATCGAGGTGGCCGGCACCTAAACTGGATGGCGTAGCCGACATTGATTGTGTGCAGGACCCATTGAGATACATTGGGGACGGCTCCCTCGGGGCCGGAAACCTCCTCAGAGGGGGCAAACGGCCCTCGGGCTCACGCTCGCTGGACCCGGTTGTGCCCCGAAGCGGCGGCAGGGACAACGGACCGACTCCGGGAGAGTCCCGGGGAGAAGGGAGCACCAAAAAGTGCGGTGGCACCCTAACGCCTCCGGTGGGGGTCATTCCTGACCCTTACGGTGTCAGGGCCTATTGGACCTCAGACCAGTCCGGCCGCGAGAGAACCTCGTCTGAGCGTACCGTGCTGCTGCCCAGTCTCCACGAGGGGGTGCGCGCAGCGCGACGCTCTCCTGCTGCGCTAGGTGGCCCTCGAGCGGCCCCGCGGACATGGCGTCGTCGGGGAAGAAAGGAATCGAGCGCCTCCGCCTGCCATCTCTCGGCGTGGAGTTTATCCGCCACGGCCCGATGGCACCTCCGAAGAGGGTTGTCGGAGAGAGAGGGGCATCTCCTCCTTTAGGCTGGAGTGGCTCAGCCAAAGGTGCCGCTCCATAGCCACCATGGCTCCCATGGAGCGGCCGACGGACTTCGCTGTCTCCTAAGTGGCTCTCAACTGTGTGCCTCAGCTCACGCACTGCCTCCGGAGTTAGTTCCGTCCCCTCGGCCACGTCGGCCAGCAGCTCTGCCTGATACGCCTGGATAAGCGCCATCGTATGCAGGCAGCAAGCCGCTTGCCCCGCCGCCGAGTAAGCCTTGCCCACTAGAGCCGAGGTAGTCCTCGAAGGCTTGGTGGGCAGCACCGGTGTCCTCAGCGACACGGCCGCGAGGGAAACATGGCCTGCCAGGGCCCCCTCCGTGGCCGGCATACTCCCGTAGCCATGTCGCTTAGCCTCAGCTAAAGACAAGTACAATGCCGTACGCGGGTTGTACACGCGGGCTCACACCGGCCTACTCCAGGACGCCGACACCTCAGTGTGGACGTCTGGAAAGAACGGCAGGCACCGACGCGGAGGCGCTCTGTGGGAAGGTAAGAACCGCTCCTGCAGTTTACCGGAAGCAGAAGGCTGCTGCTAACTTTCCGGCCAGCTGATATGGAATCTGTCAGCGGCTCGGGTGAGGACCTCCAGCAGTTCTTTGGCGGCAGCGGGGGAATGAGTCGCCTCGGCATCAGCCTCCGCTGCCTCTAGGCTCACCACGTCCAGCTCCCCAGAGCCGGAAGAACGTGAGAGCAACGTCTCGTCCGGGGTGGAGGAAGCCGCGGAGCGTGCCTCCGACGCCAGAAACGAGCGCCTGGATCCCGCAGTGAAGGGCCGGGAAAAGGCCTCAGCCGTCCCGGAATCTTCCACGAGATCCATTTGTGATCCCCATGAAGTCATCCGGCACTCTGCCTCGGCACGAGCTGGACCGGAGCCGCGTGGAGCACGCCTCATCGAGCCGTCCTCGTTGCAGAGAGCTCGAAGGGAGACGCGAGATTGCCACGACAGGTGCTCACAATCTGCACAGCAGAGCTAGCTGAGCGTGCTCCACGCCTAGGCTGACAACACACAGGTCGTGTGAGTCGGTGCCCGTAATAAAACGGGTAAGGGGGGGACACACTGGACAAACCGCTCAGCCATTACTAGGTGGAAATATTTCACTACCGCACTAGATGAAGGCACAGAGATGAATGGTCCTGCCCTTCAGGTCCCTTTATAGCGCCCTGGTCCCGGCGTCCCCCGCCTATGACGTACCAGCTCGCCATTGGTTAAATTTCATACGTGCTTCATGACACGGTCACGCAGAGGCGGTCACGCAGAGGCGGTCACGCAGAGGCGGTCACGCAGAGGCGGTCACGCAGAGGCGCTCCCACAGCGTCTTTACGCAGCTCGAGTTCCCTGAGAGGGAAGTGCAGTAATTTATCTGAACTATGATATAAAAAGAAAAAGGACATAAACGTTATTGAAATCTAAATGTAGCCTTACTATTATAATATTGTTAACTGTTGATGGCCACTCTTGGTAAACATAGCCAGAACTTTGCAAGTAACTTCAAAATATTTTATACATAAGGCAGTATTTGAAGTATTCTCGTTAAAATGTATTTAAAGCTATAATCATAATGTGAGGTCCTGCTTCAGTGGAAACACATTCTTCTTTCTATGATTTCAAAAGGGACACATTTCGCCCTGCTGTCATTCTTCCTCGTTTGGCTACTTCAGGAAGTCCTTTGCAAACTGCCAGAGAGGAAACCACACTGTGTGTGTGTGTGTGTGTGTGGGTCTGCTTGTGCGTGTCTTTTGTGTTTCTTCATTTGAGACCACTATGTCTCAACTGTAGTTTCAGCTGCCGCATACTCTACACTTTTCTTGTTCAGATAGAAAAGCAGAAGACACATTTTGAACATCTAAGATACTGTATTCAATGTAATAAAATGTTGAGCAATTGTTGTAGTTATTGATTTAGGATGTTTTATTTTGTAGCATTTACTTTAATTTCAACACTGTTAAATTAACATTTTGTATTCATAATAAGTGCATTCAAACCAGTGGGGAACAAAGCCAGAACAAGAAGAATCGAGAAAGTACAATTTCTTCAAGATAGGCAAACTACTAAATGCTATAAGAAAGAGCGATCTTAAGTGCTACCTGGCCCAGGTATAGTTGGTAGAGGTGTGGTTTTTTTTTGTAAATGGTTGGTGAAGTAGTTTCTACAGCTACAGGACATTTACTCAGGGCCCAGCGTTGGTGGCCTGAGAGAAACCAAAAAGGTCAGTGCACACAAGAAACTACACCATTAGGTCCGTTTGTAAAACTCCAACGTTGCAGGATGTTAACTACATGTCAGCAGCAAGACACTTCGCAAAAAGCCTGAATGTTGGTCTGGGAGGTGGATGTATTTTTAAAATTAATTTCTGTTAAATTACTTCCTACACGGTAGCATTAATCTTGTTTACTGGCAGCTTTTCCAGCCACAGATGTACTTGTCAAATCATCTTATCCGGTGACATTTGGGGGATGAGCCATAAAATAAGACTCCTATCAGCGAAGTGTAACAATCGAGTTAGATGTTTCATGTTTTTCATCTTCATAAATCTAGTGTGGTAAAAGAATAGTGGTGCTTTTCAGAAAAGTTTTTTGAGTATGTTAAGATTATTGGGAATTTGCATGTTTTCACAAATACTGATATACCGTAAATTCCGCACTATAAGCCGCTACTTTTTTTCCACGCTTTTAACCTTGCGGCTTATACAACGGTGCGGCTAATGTATCATTTTTTACGGGCTAATGTATAATTTTTTACGGTATAACGCGCGAGAGCGAGACAGACAGGTGCAAGTTACGGGCAACCAATGTGTCCGTCGGAGAAGGAAACCGAGCGGCTGCACGTAAACTTGCCCTTAATGAATCAATGGTGAGACGTTGAAGACGGCAATGTGAAGAACTGCGGCATAAATGAACACATCTTTTTTTCGTACTAAATTTAAGGGCTTATATTCGGGGCGCTCTATAGTCCGGAATTTACGGTAAACGGTAGAATTTGAATGGATTAGATACTATTCACATCACACCATTTATGCTAAAAGCTGTACAAGGACACTTGTTAAATACTTACAGGAATTTTCCATTTAAACGGGAGCCATTTTGAAGCCTTGGCTCACAGTCTTCTCGTGTTATTGATCCATGGAACCAAGGCATTTTTTCATGTGCAGTGGTAGAAATGAGCTTCTCCAGCTGAGGCTTCTGGCTGATGATGGCCTGCTCCAGAGCTGCTCCCTGTACACACACACACACACACACACACACACACACACACACACATGAGCTATGTGCCAGTGCCTACAATAAAAACGATATGTAGGCCAAGCTTTTTATGATGAGTGCTCAACAATAATATTATAGTAACCTTTTAAAATGTTACTATCATCTCCAATAGTACTAGTAAGTTACTTGACTTATGTTTACCAGGTTGAGGTTCTCAGCAAACACATTCAAGGCTGATTAAGCTCTAATTTTCTAGTTTCCTAGGGGACACACTCTTTAATCCTCCATGTTCACAGAACACAGCGTTATGGACACTTATTTATGCACACATGTTGATTAAACAAAAAGCGTAAAAGTAAAAATTCCGTTTGATAAAAGAGATGACTATAAGATCCACAAGATTGTAAATTAAACTTTGCTTTTTTTGGAAATTTGTGAAATCTTGTGCAGAAAAGTTTCATTAGAACTTGGTTTTATTTATTTTCCAGCCATCAATCTGTCACGATAATAACATTGAATTTACCAAAGTAATTAATGACATCTGGGATAATGGTGGCTTCACTAAGAATAAGGAAAGTTGCCCAAATTGTTCACATCCATGTTTACAGTGTACATTTTCAAAATTAGAGGTTCTAAATCCTTGATACTTGGGGACTAGAGGATCCCCAACGATATGGGAAATCGTTTACCTTCACAATTGAATTGACTTTAGAAGTGATCGCAATGTGAGTAAGAGTCTTAAGTGTTTCTATTATTAGGATCATGTGTTTCACTTCTTCTACCGTAATCTCCTCAGTTGACCACTGGTATTGTGGTCTTATTTTAAATGTTTTCAGATTGAGGTCCCTGAAGCTAGTTCTTATCAAATGGCGGTGTTTAGCATTTTGATATAAAAAAGGTTGAAAACTACCTTTCAGCCCACTTACAAGATTGAAGAGTTGAAACTGACCTGTAGATTCCATGTCTGTTGTACATACTCCCGGATCAATTTTTCCTTGAGGTCCTCAAACGCTCCAATCTTTGGCTGCATGTTTCTGGGCCTGTTGCAGGGCTTCTTTAGCAGACAAACAAGGCCATCCATCTCTTGAGAGTGGTAGTCAATCACATCAACCGGGGTTCTGTGGCTCTTCCCACCAGCAATCGCATACATTTCATTGGGTTCTCTTTCAATGGTGTAGTGGTAGCAGCGGCCGGAATAAAACACAGACAGTGCAAATCCTCCGAGATAGTTTCGACTTTGCCTCAGCAGGTATGTGCCGTTACCCGTGCTGGCCTGCCCCAGGTAGTCCTCTGCCTCCTCCCTGGTGACGTTGCCATAGAAGAACGGCAATGCATTCACTGTGTCAGCCATGTTGTCTTCTGGATTATGGCTCTTTTAGTCCTCTTGCAAAGGATCAACCCTGACAGTAAAAGTCCAGATTAATTCACTCTGTTATCAGTAACATTAAAATGGTAGAGTCTATTTACTTATTGAGCAGAGTACAGTCTTTATGCATGAGTGATGTTTATATGGTACGCCGTTCACTGTGTGACAAAAATAGAGATTAAGTTCAGACAGGAAGATGATGACATTTGCATCGCCCAGACCAACTAATCATCGGTTGATCACCGTTAAATGAGCCTATGGATACTAAGTTTAGTATTCTTTTTGGCCGTAACCATTTGGCTTTTCTACTCGAGCCAGAAGTGACAAGAGCGGGTGGAGCTAAGTAAAGCTGAATGCTGAACAAGAAATGTGTCACTTTAACGCTAGTTACATACATACATATATGGTTATATTGTATATAATGTACACAATGCATGTATAGGCCTTTATTGAGGTCCATTAAAGGTCATTCAGTCCTCCCTATATGGAAGAGTAAACATAAAAAGTAGACCAGTTTCTTTTGACTTACGTTTACATGCTGTGTTTTGTTTTGCTGTGTGGTCTGTCTGTGTGTGTGTGTGTGTGTGTGTGTGTGTGTGTGATTCTCCTCAGGTGTGCTGGTGAGGTGCTCCTGCAGCTGCGGCTGATCAGCCAATCAGAAAATGGATAAATGGCGTTGCCAAGCCAGAGATAGGGGTGTATATGGGGTGTTGCTACAGTGAAAGCCAGAAAGTGACAGAGACGCATAGAAGCTTTCATACAGGAACTCCCTTCTCTAAATCTGCTTATATTACAATTGTGGTAAATTGCACATTGTAAAAGGAAAGATATTTGGCTTAAAATGATAGAAAACCATAGGTATGTGATTCAATTCTGATGCCGACTCACATCAAATGCTCTAGCCCTGAGCAAGGAGTTAAGTTAAAAGGATTTATTAACCCTAACATCAAAGTATTGTTCAAGCTTATCTGATATATAGTTATTATTACACATTTGAATATGTACTTATTGTACATACATTTAAATCAAGTAACCAAAAAGCTTAGCCACAGTTGAAAAAGCCAATAGTGGGTGACATACGTAAACTGTGTGTTTAGAATGATTTTTTAAACAATTATAACTTTAGAACTATTCAGGCGTTAACGTTGTAATCTATAAAAAGTGTGTTAGGTTTTCTACAAATTTGTCATAATCTAACAATAAACACACTGTGTTCTAAACACTTCAATATGTAATAATATAGTATTATTTTGTGAAATAATGCCTTTATTCCCATCTGTTTCAAACATCTGATAAGTCTAGAAGAGAACGGCTTAAACCTCATGGACATCTCGAATGTAGACTCTACTGTAGACTCTCTATTTAATGTATTATAGAAGCTTCTGATGTGTTTTTTGTTGTTGTTAGATTTTAATCGGCATAGTAACAACAGCTGTTAAATGTAATGGCAATAAACGTACAATGTTTCCGTCCAAATCGCAGTGACAGAGTAAGTAGCAGATAAGGAAGTGCTAAAGTAAAGTCCCTAGAATTGGTCTTAAGATCAGTAGTGTTACTTTTCACCACAGCAAGAATTGGAAACTATTATTTAGAGTGCACACCAAACATGTTACAAGTCCTTTCCTGAATCTCAATATACAAATTCCATTTGAAAGAAAACTCTGACCATAAGGTCTTTCTTGAACATGTGTAAAAGAATTGTGGTAGTGAAGTCTAAATAGTTTATTTAAAGGAAATATAAATACTTCACTTACCGTATACAAGGTGGTGGTGGGGAGGGGGGGGGGGGGTAGTTCCAGAACGTCGATCCTTTTTGGGGTTCTTTCCGTCCTCTATTTCTTCCGCTGCCAGCTGTCTGAGCCACATGTGAATAGATCTTCTTTAATTCAGCAAGCTCCTGACGAACAAAAGAAGATTCACCCCAAAAGCACATGAAAAGAGTCACTCACAGTGTTTTCTGACTATGTTTTCCTGCTGGACCACATTGACATTTAGTCTGTGTACTTTTACATAGTGAGGTGGTGGAGCACCAATGCTTCCTCATTTTAACGACTTCCTTCATAATGTATGTCTTGTACTTCCTTTTTATTATCTTAACACTGACCAACACTTCTGCTGTGAGCAGGAAATGATGTGCAAACAGACTTTTAAGGTCATAAAGTTGTGTTAATTTGAAATTTTTGTTGAATTGGTTTTAATCGATTTAATTGAGCAAGAAACATCATGGTCTGATCTCTGTGAGATTCAGTAGGAAGCTAAAAAATATACAAGTAGTTTGACATTTTCTTTTTCATGTAGCATATTATTAGATTGAACTTTCTTATTAACTGTTGTTGGAGGAAAATGTTTTGTTTATTATAATTAGATTTTCATTTTGTGGTCAAATATTGTTAAACCGTGACAAAATATTTGGATGAACCTTACTGGACAACAATTTCTCATTCACTAATTCACTCACACATTCACGCTGGTAGTGGAAGAGCAGGACCGTTTTTCAACTGAAAAAATACAAATGTAAAAGGTAAAAGATAGCGTAATAATATAAATGTATGAATGTGGGAAGTACTTTATTTTACACCGATGAAATAGAAGAGAAGTATGATGTAATTTTGTTGCTCTTGCTGCCACAATATTTGTTTGCCTGCTAAGTCTTCTGTTCAGCAGTGAAGCAGGTGTTGAGATCCAATTTAAGAGTATTATTAGCCAAATGTGTTAAATGTGTTAAATAAATGGGATTATATTATAGTATATTTGATTAGAATCAATAGTACTGAACTAGTGGAGCTAAAAGTACAATAGTTATGGCAAAAAGGAAGTGGAGTACAAGTATTAATTAGAATTATTATAGTTTAATTCAAGTAATCTCAAAGATGTGCTTAAGTGTTTTGTGCCAGGGGTGCAGATGTGTCAGCTTAAGCAGACACAGGGAGACAATTTTACTATTATAACGTGATGTATTTTTGGACCGCTGCTCCTCATCTGTAGTTACCTAACAAGGCGATAAAAATGCCTTCCGCCGCTTTGACCTCATTTTTATTTTAACTGGGGGATATAAGAATTTTTCGATATATTTTAAAACTTAATTGTTTTTCCATTTTAATTCTCCATTTAAAAATACCTCTTTTTGATCTAACTCACTGTCATCGTACTTTCACTTGTGTGTGCGTGTTCAACGAGCAGGAAGCGGCTTTAGTGTTTTTCACACTCACAACACCCTTTCAGCCTAATGGACAGTCATGTCCCAAAATGTACTTTTTGTAAAAGAGTTTTCAAAATGTGAATGTGAAATATATTCCCTCTGATAAAGCAGGAGAGATAAGGTGTGTACGTGTTACTTTGTGACAAGAAATGGTTTGAATGAGTTTTTTCAAGGGTGAGACGTTTCTGGGAAGTGAAGGCATTTCATCAGGTGACTTGTTCGCGAGGCGAGACACTACATCATGTTCTGCTTATTCTAAAGTACCAAACGTACAGTACCAAACAGAGAAAATCCATAGGGCTCTACAGCTGGTGATTAAAACCACCCAGAACATCATTAGTACCTATCTCCTAAGCATCAAGGGTGCTGGTGACAAGAGGAGCCTGAGAAGAGCTCAAAGAACATAAATCATAATTATTTTGTCTAATTATCTGATAATTAAATAGTATGTAAATAATAACCTAACATGCCGGAAATGAAGGCACTTCTGTGAGCGAGCTAGAGCCTCTTGCATAAAAAAAGGAGGAAGACAGCAACGCTATCTACAACACAGCATAGCGGAGATTGTGCAACAATGTGACATTTCGAACTCTGCCAGATTCAGCTTGTAGTTCATCTTCAAGCTAAACTGAGGCACTGAGCAGTGGAAATTCTCCCCATATGATGTGTCCTTTACAATGTATGGTCTTTGCACTGAACCCACTGCTCACGTCGCCTTTGAATGAAGGACGTGATCTGTCTTCCCTTCTTTGACTGTACTTGACTGAGCTGCAGCTATTACACACGTTCTCTCTGAATTTACCTGGTCTAGTTTTACTAAGCAGAAGTATGAAATAAGTTTATTTCTGTTAAAATTAAATTGAGTTATTCCAAAACTTCCCCTCAGAAATATATTAAGAGAAACACTTCTGCTTTCACTTCACTTTTAATCTATTTGGCTCCACCTTGTGGAACAACACAATTGCCTCGATTAATGACCCTGGTATAAAAAAAATGTTAGGGATGCGTTTGTTGTGACAGATAATCATGATGCTTATAAAATAAGCATACATTTCTCTGAAAACTTACCGTTAAAAATAGGCCAAAATATCTCATCTTTAGTACATTATTCAGTATTTGTGGAGTGCACGTGTTGTGGCAGGGAGCTTTGGCGCTGATACGCGTGTCTCTGTTTTCACACGGTTTCTTACACACATGGAATACAGAGCACGTCTTTTTTCTAATAAATATATAGACCCACCCGTGGCAAATTTCTAACTAAATATTTTCATTTGATTTCAAAGATGCTTGACAGAGCTTGGTTCAAGAGGCTATGCAAATTATTTTTAAACTATATCTGTCTGTGCAAGTAACACTTCTCTATTGGTTTCTGTTCCTGTTTCATGTATACAAATGAGAAAAGTACTTTAACTGGGTTAACCCTATGAAGAAAAATAAGCAATACTGTTCATCTGTCTTGTTTACTTGTTTAAAATGAATTCCTCTGTGTGTCCATGTAATAGTTTTACTTGTGTTTTACTTTGTGTACCAAGATCCAGAACCATTGCTCTCCTCCACCTTAGCTGCCACCGTCTCTGCCCCTATTTCAACTCTCTACCCCCACTGGTGTCGACTGCGACATCCCAGACAACTACCAGCTAAATCTCCAACCTCCCGTACCTGTCCAAAGTCCTTGAGAAAGCTGTGGCATCACAATTCAAGTCCCACCTCAATCTCCATAATCTCTACAAACCCTTCCAATCCGGCTTCCGCTCAAAACACAGCATAGAAACCGCCTCAATGAAAATCACAAATGACTTACTCCTCTCTGCTTACTCTGACTTCCTCACCATCCTCATTTTCCTTGACCTCATCGCCGACTTAGACATTATCAACCACTCCATCCTCCTCTCATGTCTTCAGGCATAACTGAACTCCCTTGGCATAACTGGCACTGCCCTCTCCTGGTTCACCTCATAGATATTGATGTCTGTCTGAAGGATCAATTCATTTATATTGTGTATATGTATGGTGAATTCAGGTATATTGGGAAATTTTACTTCTGCCTTGAAAAGGCTATGGTAATGTTAGGGGTGCTAAGACATTGCTTAGGACTGAAGTCACATGAGTCACGTAGATGACATCACACAGGAGAAGTAAAATGCTTTTTCCTTATGCTGTCCCAAATTACCTGGTGTCCCCAATATACCTGAATTCACTTTATATAAATATATATATGACAAAGAAGAACAAAATGAATTCGATGACTGTTGTGTCATTAACAGCGATTAATCACTTTATGCGCAAAATTCAATAATTATTTAAAAACTAGTTATATTGCACGCTTTTATTTTAAAGTAATGTTATCAGAACAATACAACTACAACAACAAGTTAACATACAGTATAGAAATCTGTTTTCTTTGACTCCCAGTACTACTGTGTGATGCCATCTGAAGTTCTCTAATGACTCTAGTGGTTGAGTGTATAAGGGGGAGTAGTATAGGCTAGAAAGATGGTAGCCGACGCCTCTCACCCAAGACAAAAGTGGTTTGTGTCCCTTCCATCTGACAGGAGGCTGAGGTCCATCAGGACCAGGACCTCACGCCACACTAACAGTTTGTTCCCGTCGGAGCCAGGTCCTCCACTGACTGACTCCATTTACACTTGACACTTTTAAATACATTTGACACCGTCACACGATTGTGTATAGTTTATTATTTTCATTATTATCTCTTTGCCTGTGCACTTTATTTTTTTAATTTTCTATTGTCTATTTCATTGTTATTTGTTAAGTTTTTTCATTTTCCATCGCCATCTATGCACCATGACAAATTTCTTGTCCAGCATACCATGTAAATAAAGAGAATGTTGGAACAATTACCGACCAGTTAAAGGAAGAACATGCCCCAAGAAGACAAAGCGTCACCAGGTCACATGATTCATGGCCCTGAAGAAACGTTGCAGTCAATTTCCATCAAATAGTACGCGGCAAACCTGCAGCTGGGAGTGTGTAACAACGTGCCGCGTCCTATGTGCAGGGACTGTTCGGAAGTACTCAACACAGTTCATGCACAACGCATCGAGCCCAGTTTCTGCTCCATTTTGCAGTTTCGATCAGGCAACAATGAAGCTTCATGCAGTGACTTCATCCCACATGCGTCCACGTGCATGCGCGGTTTAAGACACACACGATATGTTAGTGTCTGAGACGGGCTAACGTGATGCTATGGACGTGGATACCTGGCTGTACTAGTGATTACTTCCGCCGCATTACCTCTCCCGTGTAGCTGCTCCACCGCATCAGCCCCACAAGGAGCTGCACCTGCGCTCCGTGGGGCATCTGGTGCATGCAGTCCTGAGGAGAAGTGTCAGCATGGCGCGGTTCAACACTCACCCTGAGGACTGGTGTGTCTGTCATCCCGTGCTCAGTGACGTAGGGAACAAAAGCAGCCCGTGGGAGAGTCGCGTGGTCCCGTCCCCCCTCCATGGGAATGTTTACAGTGTGTGCTTTCGTTGGACTCAGGGGTCGCTTCCTATTGGTCCATGACCGTAAACAAAGTTAACGAGGAGGAAGATTGATTGAAATTAAATCTTATATCGTAGGATAAACCCTGGAAGACGTTCAAATCACGAAGTACAAATTGTACACAATGCCCTTATAATCGCGACGTGGTATATTGCAGCAAAGTACTGTCCCATTCGAATTAACGCCATCTCATAGACCAGGTGACGTCAGTGAGGGCCTGGGTTAGGCGTTATGGGAGAGGCTGGCATTGGACCAACAACCTCACTCAACCTCCTTATGACGCTCTCCGAAACAAATAAACAGGTAGATTCGGTCCAAATATTTCCATCTTTCCTTATTATACACATGCTTTTGTAATGATGCATTAATTATAATTTGGTCCAAAAAAGGTACGCATCAAATGTATTGAACATAAACGAAGCGTGATTCCTTATGCTTCACATATATATCACCAGCAGGTGGTGCTGCTGCAAAACATGCAGATGATTCTAACAGAGAGAGCTGGGCTCCACTTTTAGTTTGTAATTCACTTCCTTGCAGATCGTTCCACAAATCAAACCAACAATACAGCTGCACACACATTGTCTCCTTTGATGTATAATTGAAATGCCCTTGCAACCGTGAATGGCATCTGAAATATAGTCTTATTTCTTCAGAGTCAGAGCACAAAAGAAGGAGGGTGTTCCTCCGCACTGTGTCATCTCCACAGCTTTGAGCTTTTTCATGACTAGACCATAACATAACGTGACACCATGCTTGTGGGGCGGATCTGGTTGTGAGCAGTTTTGTTGGAACTTTGGTTGAAAGACAATAGTTCCATGCATGTTGGTGGATGGATGGTGCCGCATGGAGTAGTGCAGTGTGCTGTGGGCCGCAAGGTTGGTAGTTCGAATCCTGGCTGCTCCATGTGACATGTTGAAGTGTCCCTGAGCAAGACACCTTACCCCTAATTGCTCCCCAGGCAAAAATGTAATGCATGGGTTATAATGCAATGTAAGTCGCTTTGGATAAAAGCGTCAGCTAAATAACATGTAATGTAATGTAATGCAGCTACTTCTCACTACAAGATACGTGGATCGTATAATTTCTGTTACAGAGGGACAGATATTTCCATTATATTTTAGTTACCTACGGGCAGGTAGGTGTTGTAGCTAGGGCTTTAGCATCTCCAAGCTTTATATAATACTGTTGTCTCCAGATATTTGAGCAAAATGACTTTACCTTTTTTTTTTATCAGGCACTATATAATCTAATGAAGTCTTCAATGAATAAATTATATGTACCATTTGTTTGGCATCCCGTTTTTATTGGAGCTTCAGTAGTATTTTCATCTATTTCATCTAAGCTATATGTTCTGTCATGTCTATCCAACCACACTGAATCACAATTATTAGTACACTTATATGTTATAGTGATATTGTTCAGTACTGGAGATGCTGACACACAGTCTTTTGGAAGTCCAAGTCTTTGAAGGGGTTAGTCCAAGTTGTAATGAATGTTATCAGCTGCATGCGATCTGCTTAGTACACCGCACTGCTAGACTATGTCTGAGGAATTCAAAACATGAAGGCTACCATATCGTCATCAATTCTCCATCTATTAGCAGAATTGGGATTGATCAGTTATTGGCTATATGAATACTTTAAACAGGCTATTGCAACTGTAAAACTGTATTTCGGTCCACAAAATAGATATGCACCTTAAATAACAGAAAAATATCTTATATTATTAGGCATGCATTAATACCCGTAACCTAACTGTATAATTACACTGGGTCTCCAACTAATGACATTTTATTATCTATTCTAATCCAACACATCCCTTAGCTACTCAAACCAAGAGATTGAGTCATTTCTTGCAAATCCAAGTTAACCTACACATTAGGTTAAAACAAACAATTAACTCCATAGTTGCTCTACAGTTTGACCATTGGAGCCTTCCTCTCCATAAGGTTTTGTGAACATTGAAAACAAGACACTGTTACTTATTTCCATGTTCAAGACAACAACCTTTCTTGTTTTCATCCAAATCTCACCAGCTACTGAGAATAAATCATAATGTGAATAATACACCTCAAGTCTCTTATTAGCTGTTATGATCAGACCTAATATAGGGAGATCTCTTCTCGAGTCAATGTTTGAGGTAGATAAATGCAAATAATCTTTAACATGTGACTTTTGGTGCACTTCTGTGTCTTTAAATATCCTTTGTTTGGCTTGTGACAATCAGCGAGATTCTTTCCCCAAACTTAATCTGCCACATGCTTTATACTTCGGCATTTGAAGTATGATCACTTACACTCTTCAGCTGCCTCGTTTTGCTTTGGTTAATTTATCTTGGCTCTGACTTTTTAGCCAATTATTCTTTCTTCATCAATCATGTTTGTTCTTCTTCTAATTCCCTAACATGTTTCAAATTCACCGTCATAAGCAGCATTTTTTTTTTGGCCACATATTACTATTTTTTTTTGTCTATTTGTCCCGAAGAAGTATTTCTTGTCCAGATGTTTGCTGCTGATGAATTGTAATGAGGCGCACAATCGTGACGTCACTGTCCGGGGTTTCCTAGTGAAGTGAACCCTACGGCGTCATGGCGGAGGCCGGTTCTAGGAAGACCCTGTATTGAAATGCAAGTTTTCTACAATCGCAGTTGACCAGTGGGCAGGATCCTTGCTTACATCTACACCGGGAAGGGGGGATTATTCGGTTTTTGGAAAGAGAGGAAAAAAACAACACTGCACCAGTTCTTCCGAACTGAATCGTTCGGGGCTGAGCTCCCTGACTGGGGGATAGCTAGCTAGCGTAAGGTAGCGTTAGCTACCGCCGCTGCTAGCTTGCCTATTTAAGACAAGAAAGAACCTCTGAAGCGCAAAGGAGGATTTGAACAACAATTTCATTGGATTCTGCCAGGTAACCGTAAATAACACCCGGTAATATACAGCGATGACTTACTTATACCCTACTTCAATGAGCGAGTTGGCTAACGTTGCATGTTGATGTAGTAAAAGCCGCGAGAAGTGAGCGGCGAATGAAAACAAGATGGAAGAGGGTGAAGTTAGGTTAGCTAATTTAGGTTTACTAATAAATACTAAATAAGTTGAGTACTCTACCGTGGCCCACTACTTGCACATACATTTGCATAGTTAAATACCGTTTACTGCTAAACGCCGGGTATCGACAAGAACCGGAAAAGGAACATTCCGGCGGCTCGCTGCTAAAATGAACTAGCGCAAAGTTTTGTCATTTTGTTAGCTT
Source organism: Pungitius pungitius (assembly GCF_949316345.1). Lineage (NCBI taxonomy): Eukaryota > Metazoa > Chordata > Actinopteri > Perciformes > Gasterosteidae > Pungitius > Pungitius pungitius. Next base: position 16,172,694 of record NC_084917.1, on the reverse strand, counting down.
CCGTGCTAGCCTCGTGCTTCATAACGTTAGCTAACGCTACTTTCCTTGGCAACCTAAGTAAACGCTGGACAATCATCCCTCTAACTTAATGTAACGTTATATCGAACCCACGTTAGCGTTGAATAATATATACTGAACGGCATGTCAAGACTGACTCGCATGGTTGCGGTACATATTATAGAATTATAACGCGAACTGTTGCTCTTGGTGTTTTACAAGTGTTATGATTGTGTTACGCAAAAAACATACTAATTAGCACAACATATTCGAGCTAATGTTAGCAAACAGTAATTAATAGACCATTCTATAACAACCATAACAGCTATTTACATGTCGCAATAAAGTGGCCAAACGAATCTGCTGGTAGAAATACAATAATGCCGATATGTTTGTTGCGTTCCTTTGGAGTTCGGAGATAAAACGGTGTCTGGCGCGTTGGTGCCTGAATACATTTCTGCCAACGTACCCCGCCAATAGCTAACGTTAATATTTGCGTCATTAGCCTGTAGTAGCTAATTAGCTACATGCTAAATTTTAGCCATTGGTGACCGAACTGCTGCCTTGATTTATATCTGGTTACGGTTAAAGTGTTTTTTTAGTGTTTGGAGTGCCCACGGAGCTTCGTGTGGAAATGAAAACATGCTGCTGCCGAGCAGGCCGAATAGGCCTCTGCGGTGTGGGAAACCAATACAGCTAACGTTAACTGTTAATGTTACAGGGATCTGCTGCCTTTCGAGCATCCTTTAGTTTTAACTTTTAACTTTAATATGAATACGGCTAAAATCTACATGCATATTGCAGTGTTACTGACATAAGCCAGCTTCGATCAAGGCACTGTTGTGGGCTTTCCCAGACACTAACTTATATCTAACTTCCCTTCTGTGTATCTTCATACAGGTCAACCACGTCGAACATAATACTCCAGGTTGTCAGGGGCAATCTGTTTTTTGGACTTTAACATGGCTGGACGCAGTGAGGATGAAAGTGTAAGCAACAGCAGTGGTGAATCAAGGTAAAGTATTAATTTAAGTTAATCAAATTTCACAAAAGTACATCAGAGTGGATGTATAGTAAAAAAGTTTTTTTTGTGTATTCTTGTCACAAAGCTGATAGTATACATTTTTATTTTAACGATAAATCTAAAACCTTTTCTTAAGATTGGAGAAGAATCCTTTCATACCTTCTGTGTCCCATTTATTTGTCTTCCACACTGCCATCTTCAGTTCATTTCAATTGAAATATGTATTTTTATTAGGTCTAATGAAATCCCACCATTGTTAACGGCATTGTTATTTTGCAGAGGCTACATCAAGTTTACAGCATATAGAGATCCCTGCCTTTATGGTGGCATTCTGGCTGCATTAACATGGATGTAAATTATCCTGCTGTCGTTTCAAGATAAATAAGCCACAAGCTAGAACTGTATCAGTGTCATGATAGATGCCAAACAGGTTTAATAGAGGCCAAACAAGTAAATTAATAAATGCAGATTTTAAAGGGGACATATGAAAATTCAACTTTGATATTGGGGCTGCCTGCCATTTCAACCAAGCCCAAAATGCTGGAAACAAAAACGCTTGCATGTTTTTTATGATTCCTATAATTAATTAATACAAATAAATACAACCTGTTTTGAGGTTCTGGAGTTTGCGGACGTCATCAAACCATGCAGTAGTCTCTTACTAACCCATAGCTTCAGCGTACTAACCCATACCATATATTTTATTATATTTTTATTTTTATCTTATTGCTGCACTACGTTGTCTGCTGTCCATTATTGTACTGTCTTCCGTCATGCACCAACCGCCAAGTCAAATTCCATGTATGTCTAACATATAATGGCAATAAACGTTTCCTGATTTCTGATTACATGGCTGTGGCCCTCCCCCTATCATGCCACTCAACCCTCAAAATGCGCTATAGTTCGCTACACAGTTCAGCACATTTCTCTACATGACATCCCAGGCTTAGAAGGCACAAGAACCAAAAGACAATTTCATGGTAATACTTGGGGTTGTGCTGTGGATTTAGGGAAATCATTTTGAAAAGGAATGTTTTCAACCACGGTAAATATAATGCTGGACAGAACGCTTGGTCTGGTGTGGGTGTTGGGAGGGGGCTTAAAGAGACCGGGGCTACACTGATCGTTTTAGACAGAAGCTAAATAAAGTGATGATCACACAGACAATAGGAGAAAAATGACATGCTTTTTAACATCAAAGCATGTGAAAGTGTAAATACAAGTGAGTCTTAAAATGAGCATGATTTGTCACCTTTTTAATTTTTTTAATAAGTCTATTGTTAGAAACTGGTTTTCTTTGTGAAAGATTTATCTATGAATGTATATCATTATTTTCTCTTTTAAAATTGACAGTAATTCTGACGATGAATCTGGTTCTGGATCGGGCTCAGCGTCAGGCTCCGCTTCAGGCTCCAGTTCCAGCTCCTCCAGCAGCAGCAGCCAATCGGGGAGCAGTAATTCAGGTAGTGCCTCCGACTCCGGCAGCCAGTCAGATTCTGACACAGAGAAAACCAAGGAGAAGATGGAACCGCCAAATAAGTCAAACATCGATGGAGCTGAGGTAAAGAAATTTGAATTTTAGCAAATATTTTTTACTCTAACTTAACATGTGGATAAAATGTATCGAGTTGATCATTATGTCAGCTGTAACGTTTATCGTACATAATTGCCATGTGCCTATGTGGTAGTTAATTTAGAAAAATTAGAATATCGTGAAAAAGCTCATTATTTTCAGTTATTCAACTTGAAAGGTGAAACTAATAAGTGTGTGTATTATATAGCCATAATCATCAAAATTATATCATATAAAGGCTTGAAATATCTCACTTGTAATGAGTCTATAATATATTCGTTTCACCTTTTAAGTTGAATTACTGAAAGTTTTTGCATGATATATATTTTTCGAGTTTCACCTGTAGGTTTTTCTTGCATCTCTATTGGAACAACAGTCTAATGCAGGGAATAGCTGACATGCATGAGTTGCAATACTCAAGAGTTGGAGTTCAGATGGTTTGACCTTCGATCTGAAGCCTTTACACACGATTCCGCAATACTGTCGTAAAGATGCCCCACTGTTGCACTGCCTCTGCTTTTTTGTACGGAACCAAGCAACGGTGGATTATTGTTCCCTAGAATGCAATTTCAAAAAGCAAGCCAACATCACAGGAACTGTCGGCTGTCCCGTTTCACATAGCTGTGGCTTGGCTCTGTGACTTCCTCTGCTGACAGCTCAGCGCTGGAATCCGTCCCCTCATACGTTTCATACAGAAGATGAGGCATAACAATAATAATAATGGTGCAACATACCCGCGTCTAACAGGCTGTGTAAAAGCGGCTCAAGTCACAACACAGACTTTCAGAGCACCTTTTAGGGTTTTTAAAACTGCTTGACTCAAGTAAAAGCTTGTCAACCTGTTTGCATTTTTTTGGGAACTTTACACTGATCTCATTGATTGCAGTTCTGGAAGTCAAACCCAAGTATCCTAGCAGTGCAAAGATCAGCTATGCTCAGAAAACAACACCAACAACAACAACAGCAGCAGCAGCAGCAGCAGAAGAGACAAAGCTCCTCAAATAGTGGATCTGATGAGGTTTGTTTGAATTGATCGCCATTATACTTGCTTTGTGCTGCTTGACAGTGAACTAATTACTGCTCTTTGGATATGTCATCCGTTTACTTAGCTGACATTTTTATGATGGATTTTCACAATAAACTGTCAATTCATTTTGATTTTAACTCTTCTAGGACTCTTCAAGTAGCGATGGATCTGACACATCAAGTGGATCCAAAAGGAGAAGAAATTCAGCCTCCTCCGACTCTGGATCGGCCTCTGGGTCTGCAAGTGGTTCTGGATCAGACTCCTCAGCGGAGGACAACAGTGAAGAAACTGCATCAGACTATGAGCCTAGTCACAAAATCAAAAGCAGAAAGCCTCCAACTAAGTAAGTGGAGAGTTTCCCTTTAATATATATCTGGTAGGAGTGGTCAAGATATTCTTGTATTGGAATTATAATACACATTGCACTTTTGCTTATTTTGTGTTAAATTTGACATGCTAAAGTGCTGCTCAAACTTGAATTAACATTCAATATGTTATAACATGCTCTATTTTTTGGTGTGGTATTGAGGGGTATTTATTTGCTGTAATTGGGAGCAGCAACTAACGATTATTTTAAGAATTGATTATTCTGTCAATTATCTTTTCAATTAATCAGATTTAAAAAAAAGCATTAATTTCCAAACTTTTAAATAAAAAACAAATCCGAGCGCAAATGTACAGTGCCAAAGCTCCATGAACATTCCTGCTGTTAAAGTAATAATTAACAAACAAATATGCATAGTATATGCCTTTAAAAAATAAAGTGCACAAAAAGAGGTATATTTATTAGGGTTGTCAACACAAACGCTTTAATCTATGTGATTTATGTGGCCAAGATTTATGCAACGAAAAATATTAGTTTACTTCCGATCCTGGGTGATTCACCCCGGTGTGTGAAGGAGAGGTACCGCAGGTCCTTCCTTCTCACAGCTGCCAGGCTGCACATCCAACTGCACCCAGTAGACCCCAGAACATCAAATCACCAAAGAACACTAAAATATATGGGCAATAAAGAAGACAATGTGCAATAACCGCTGTGATACACTGTGTGCATATACGTATTACATTGGTTTTCTTTGCACTCCTTTTTTTTTGTCAATTACTATATTTTGACTTGCCAATTACTGCTGCTCTTGTTGTTTTTTTTATGCTTCTTGTGTGCCCTGTCCACTTTGCTGCCGCAAACCTGTGAATTTCCCCATTGTAGGACTAATGTAGAATATTTTATATTATCTTACCAGTGGTCCCCAATAGGGCTGCACGATATGGCCCAAAATCTGTATCACTGTAGCCAAAGATTCTTTATTGCGGTATAGCTTTTTCAAGTGAACACATTAACTTATTGATCCCAGAAAGGACCGGCCGCAACTGTCTGGCGAGTTAGGCTGTTAGCTTGTTGTGGCTGCAAACAGCAAACAACCCAGCATGCAGTCCGGCCGGGTAATTTTCATAAATTATTAGTGTTATAAATTGTTTGTCACAAGCTGTTGTGGTGTTTTTTTTTGTTTTGTTTGGAAGTAATACAAAGTGTTCAACTTTTAAAAATAATTTAGGATGAATTATCGGAATGGGAAGAAAAGCAGCAACCAAAAGAAGAAATCCCAGAAGTGTTCTTCCTCTGAGGATGAGGATGACAACTACAAGAAAGCGGCGTCTGCAGGGCAACGTAGGCAGGCCACAGTCAACGTCAGCTACAAGGAAGACGAAGAACTGAAGACTGATTCGGACGACCTGGTGGAAGTTGTGGGTGAAGATGTCCCACAACCTGAGGAAGACGAGTTTGAAACACTGGAGAGAGTGATGGACAGCAGGATAGGAAGAAAAAGAGGTAAAGTACACAGTGCTATGTAGGGCTGCACGGTATGGCCGAAAATCCATTCAGACGGTATCCCAGTATGTGACTGTATTGCTTTTTCAAGTAAACACATAGATTCATTGACCCCAGGACCGCCAGCTACACAGATGTTCGCCGTTTGCCGGCCTACTTGCTCGCAACTGGCCGGCGAGTTAGCTCGTTAGCATGTTAGCATGTTGTGGCTGCTAGTGTTTCCACCAGATGCTCGACAGACTTGGCAGTAAATCCTTTTCTGATCCAACATAACTTAAGTCGGATTTTCCAAAACGAAAAACCCTCCAAACAGAGACGGCTCTTCTCTTGGGCACAAGTTGTGTTGGTGCATCTCTGGTCTCTCGTTTTTCCTCCTGTATCGCTCTTTTCCGTGTTTTTATGTAGCAAGTTATTTCTTGTTGTGAGCTGTACTTAGCATGCAGTTCTTGGGATTATTTTTATAAATACAATTATTAGTGTTACAAATTGTTTGTGTCACAAGCTGGTGTTTTACCTTGTTAAAGTAAGTTTGTTCTGGGTTATTAATTGTTGTTATAGCCCTGACTCAATCTCAACACGTAAGACAAGTCGCTCCGACCGCAACGCGCTTTGCGATGAGGTGTAAAAATAAATTCTGCCGACGAGCCACGGTGTAACACCGGTATGAGCGAAACGTGAAGAATTCCAAGCGTACGGAAATCTTACGCCTTTTGAACCGGTGTAACCGGCAAAAAAATTGTTTAGCTATGGTTAAATATAGAAATATATGTTTGAGAATATTTCTTAATTTTTCCCCAAACAGCAACAGGAAGTGTAACTACTGTATACGCTGTGGAAGCAGATGGTGACCCCAATGCTACCTTCAACAACACCAAAGAGCCTGGTGAGATCCAGTATTTGATAAAGTGGAAGAACTGGGCCCATATCCACAACACTTGGGAGACAGAGGAGACACTGAAGTTACAGAATGTCAAGGGCATGAAGAAACTGGACAATTTTAAGAAGAAGGACCAGGAGAAAAAGAGATGGTGAGTGCTTATTAAATACCAACCCCCTACTGTTGGGGGCTGGGAGAGGGGTTAGCCCCGTTAGAACTCTAATTCTGCCACACACCATCTCATAAAAGAGACGAGCGTCATTTTATTATTATGTCTGTAATGTAAAGTAAAAAAAAAAAAACGGGATACCTCATTTATTTAAATGAAACTATTGTTGTTTAATGTGTCACTTTAGTTCATCCTTTGATGCAGCGCCATCAGCATCTACACAAATTCTCTTTGTTGGATTTAAACTTGTATCTTGTTGCAAGCATGTCTGTTTATTGTTATTGCAAATGTATTTAGCACCCTCTGAAAACTGTTTTCTTCGGCCTACAACACATGGCGATTGCTCATCTCCTGCTTTTTTTCCTCTGCTTAGGTTAAAGGCGGCTTCCCCAGAGGACATAGAGTATTTGAATTGTCAACAAGAGTTGATGGATGACCTACACTCTCAGTACCAGCTGGTAGAGCGAATCTTAGGTGCACTTTCTACCTCACTTGTCTGAAGCTTTTGACTTTGAATACATTTGATTCCATTGGATTTGTCCAATTTAATAGTTTGATTCCTTTTTTGAGCAGGACATTCAAACCAGAAGTCAGTGGCTGGTTACCCCGACTATCTATGCAAGTGGCAGGGTTTACCGTACTCTGAATGTAGTTGGGAAGATGGCGCGCTGATCGGCAGAAAGTTCCAGAAATGCATTGACGATTACATGAGCAGAAACCAGTCAAAGACCATTCCATCCAGAGACTGCAAGGTAATGGACTGCCAAGTCTCCTCAGCAGTTATTGAATTTAGTTTAGCTTTTGAATGAAGTCTCCTGGGTCAGCTCCCAGGATGAAATAAACTAAACTGAGTTTTTTACCACTTGTATTTGTACTTACTTAGGTGCTCAAACAGAGACCCAGGTTTGTGCCTATGAAGAAGCAGCCAAGTTACATAGGAGGGGATGGATTGGAGCTCAGAGACTACCAGTTGGACAGTTTGAACTGGATGGCCCACTCCTGGTGCAAGTAAGATTTGAAGAAATCCTTAATTTTCTTAACTTGCATTGCCTGAATGTCCATTCTGTAATTATGAGTGGGTGAGGGAGGGCTTTCAATGTAACATTCCACGGCCATATGCTGTATCCCACAACAGTGAGTGGCAGCCCCATAACAATGTTTCTCTCCTCTGGACTATCTTCATTCATAGAGGCAACAGTTGCATTCTTGCTGATGAGATGGGTTTAGGGAAGACCATCCAGACAATCTCCTTCCTCAACTACCTGTTCAATGATCATCAACTGTATGGACCCTTCTTGCTGGTTGTGCCTCTCTCTACACTCACCTCCTGGCAGAGAGAAATCCAGCTGTGGGCTCCTCAGATGAATTTTGTGGTCTATCTGGGAGACATTAGCAGCAGGAATATGGTATGGTGATTCACATACCCATCTTATTGCTACAATTCCATAGTACCCTTCTACAGTAATTGAAGGTTAAGATGAGTAAATACAAGCAGCAGAAGCGTTTTGTTCATGACTATTATTTTTAATTTAACAGATCAGGACACATGAGTGGATCCATGTCCATAGCAAGAGACTGAAATTTAACATCCTTCTCACAACGTATGAGATTCTTCTCAAAGACAAGGTCAGCAGCTACTGCATCTAATCATGGATTGTGGGCTTCCTGTTTATCACATAATTGCTTTTATTTATGGCACACATCTAATGGTAAAAGTCAGTTCCAAAGCTGTGCAGTATGGTATTGGTGTATATAAAACTAGTAACATTTGTTTTTTTTAGTCGTTTTTGGGAAACGTTAACTGGGCCTTCATTGGTGTGGATGAGGCGCACCGACTGAAGAATGATGACTCCCTCCTCTACAAGACCATGATGGACTTCAAGTCCAATCACAGGCTTCTGATCACAGGAACGCCACTGCAGAACTCCCTGAAAGAGCTCTGGTCCCTGCTGCACTTCATTATGCCCGAGAAGTAGGCCATATCGATTATTATATTTAGATAATAACTTATGCCAAATAACAATCAGCCGCATTCATCTACTAAAAATCTATTGAATTGACTTTCAGTGTCACAGAATGTCTCTGTGTCTTGATGCTGATAGGCTGTTAAGTGGGGTTTAATTTCCCCCCCCCCCCCCCCCCCCATAGCTGTAAACCAAGGGTAAACACTGCTGCATATTAAAAAGTTATGAGATATATATATTAAGGCCGGGATTCGATTAGAAATATTAATCTAATTAATTAGACGCTTTGTAATTAATTAATTGAAATTAATCACATTTTAATTGCATAAATATTTGACCTGAGAACAGTGAGAAGTAATTCTTTTCACATGGATTTTTATTTTTGTTCAACCACTTCCAGCAGACAAGTGTAGCAATAGCATATTTAGAAATATAGTACTTTCAGAAATTCAGGTAGCCTATAGGTAAGTAGACCTTCTGTTTTTTTAAGTAGACCAATACTTTCAAGTACATTCAGAACATTGGTTATTTTTTCAGACGTGGACTTAGTTACCCTGGTCCTTAAACCAGTCATCTGGTGCAGTGTGGGTTGGGTGTGGGTCCTTGTACGTCCATGCTAGCTGCTAATTGTTTTGCGTTGAGGTGATACTTGAGGCTCGATGCGAATTCCTTGTTGCACAGCTTGCACACAACCATGCTCTTATCGACGCTTCCATCCGTGTGTTTATTATAATAAGATTTCCCATTCACGGGGCCACCCGACACGGTCTCGTCAGCTTCTTCGTTCATGTTCACTGTGGTTTGTTTTGTGCTAGTGCTAGTGCTCCAGTATAATCGGTCCGCCGAAACTCATCCAGTGAGAAACAAAAAATGAGTGTAAAAATGCGTAAAAAATGTTTAATGTGTTATTTTTGTGTAATTAATTAATCTTAATTAACGCGCTAAAGTCCCGGCCCTAATATATATATATATCATCACATGAAACACTTAAGAAAAACAAAGTAAAAATGATGGCGACACTCACATTATTTTGCACGCTTTTTTCTATGAAGGAATGAATCAAGAATTGTTTTCTGTATCATGAGCCGTGAGTTGCCAGTACAACACTGATGTGTGACTCATGTCTTGTTTCTCAAGGTTTCACTCTTGGGAGCTGTTTGAGGAGGCCCACGGTAAAGGCAGGGACTCAGGCTACACCAGCTTGCATAAAGAGCTGGAACCCTTTTTACTGCGCAGGGTGAAGAAGGATGTGGAGAAATCTCTTCCTGCCAAAGTGGAGCAGATCCTCCGAGTGGAGATGAGTGCTATCCAGAAACAGTATTACAAGTAAGCGCTTTAAATGCAAACAGATCTGCTTAATTTCCGTTGATCTGTGTTCACCTTCTGCTCAAGTGATACACAGAACTGATTTCTAGTTAATCTAAAATCTATGCAACCTCAGTTTAAATTAGCTCTTTTTCTCCACGCTATTAGATCAGCCAATCACTGCTTTCCTCTGTGCAGGGTGCATAATAATTAATAATTGAATAACTAGTGGTGTTCCTTTATGGCTTATTTGTAGCTTGCGATTCTTTGCAAATCACAAGCATCATTCTTTCTAACTCATGCTGAGTCACACAGACGACAGGTTTTATGTCATGGTTTTGATCAACTGATAATATGATTTATTTAAGCAATAAGTTACGATTGTACTTTATCGTCCAATAATGTAACAGTTTGAGGGTGCCGGCAACCATTGGGTCCGATACAGTACATTGTGGCTCAATAATGCACACCCCGTGACTTGCTCTCAACCAATGCTGGATTTCATCTTCCCGTCTTCTAAAGTAATGTGTGTGTTTGTGATCAGATGGATCCTGACCAGGAACTATAAGGCTCTGAGTAAAGGTACCAAAGGCAGCACATCAGGCTTCCTGAACATCATGATGGAGTTGAAGAAGTGCTGTAACCACTGTTACCTCATTAAGCCGCCAGAGGACAATGAGTTCCTTAACAGAGCTGAAGCCTTACAGGTGTGTGTGTTATTTTGTATATCTTCATGCTATTTGATTTTCTTGTTTTAATAATTATTGTATAGAAATAACCTGTATTGTTATCAACCAAATGCTACGCTGTTTAACAGATTAAGTCCTTTATTGCACAATTGAATTGTATTCTATAGTCGCTCATTAAATATCACAATTATAGACAACATTTAGTTCCGACAGAAGGCAGTGTAACGTCAAAACTAAGAGCCAATCGGCCCTTTGATCTCATTTGATCAAGTGCTTGCACTCAAAGGACCCGTTTGTGCTTTGATTTGCTCCGTTTCTGCTCAAACTGTATGCTTATACGCAGATGCATTGCTCGCACACATTTCATACTGAATGAACACTTGTGTGTGTATATAGATTCTCTAATATTAATTGGAGAGGCTGGACCAGTAATTGTTTGACCCTCTTTTCCTCCGATAGCAACTGATCCGCAGCAGTGGAAAGCTAGTTCTGTTGGACAAGCTGCTGGTGCGTTTGAAGGAGCGAGGCCACAGAGTTCTCATCTTCTCCCAGATGGTACGGATGCTGGATATCCTGGCTGATTACCTGAAGAGCCGACAGTTCCTCTTCCAGGTAGATACTCTCTTTGCTCAGAATCTCACATATTGTGCGTACGCACCCACGTGCGCAAAAAAACGATTGAGCAGAAATATTAAATGAAATCTACATGTTTCTGTTGTAAATTTGTGAACGTTAAATGTTGTGAATCTGCGTAGCGATTAGATGGCTCCATCAAAGGGGAGATGAGGAAGCAAGCGTTGGATCATTTCAATGCTGAGGGCTCAGAGGTACGTACCATGCTTAATTAGAATAAACTAGGACTCTAACGTGTCTAATGAATCTCTATTTGTGTGCTCAGGATTTTTGCTTCTTGTTGTCAACGCGTGCTGGTGGTCTGGGTATCAATTTGGCATCGGCTGACACAGTAGTTATCTTTGACTCAGACTGGAACCCCCAGAATGATCTTCAGGCCCAGGCCAGAGCCCACAGAATTGGACAGAAAAGACAGGTAAGTAACAGCAGCCATAAATCTCTCTAAACAGATACTTGAATGTAAAAAAAAACATGCGAACAACAGCGGCGTGACTATCTGCTTTGGGGGTGGGCGCGGTCCTATACTGACTTTATATTGCATGAATAAAATAGACTGGCTACAACAGCTTCTTGCCAAGGAAAAGTTTACCACAGTACAGCTCACTCGGAGTGTTCAATGTCGGTTCTATACTATAAAATAATTAATGTTAATAATATTTATCACTGAATGAAGCCTCACGAAGCCTCGCCACCTTACACACACACACACACACACACACACACACACACACACACACACACTTGATCAGTTGTGTGTGTGTGTGTGTGTCAGAGATGGGGACTCGAGTTTGAGACTCGGACTCGAGTCGCACACACGGTGACTTAAGACTTCAGACTCGACTCTGACTCGAGCTTTGGGACTCGTGAACAATGTTTAATTTTAGGAAACATCTGATGAGCTCGCTATACCGCTCCCTCCGTTACCTGCCTACGTAACACGTACATTGACATATATTGCTGGCTCCGCACGCGCGGCCACACACGAGAAAGATGTCGATTGCACCGGCCGCTGCTGGGTGGCGCTGACGGGGGGGGGGGGGGGCGCTGGCGGTTGGACCGACGGTTCGCTGACGTCGGGACGTATGCAATCCAGTGGCGGACTGTTTACTCTGCGTCTCCTTAAACTGTCTCTGCTCACTGAAGCAAAACAACACGTGTACAATAAATATCAGAGCCAAGAGCAGCGAGTGTAGTCACCTACTGCTGCTAACACATCCCGTCAGACCAGGATTATTTATTTATATCCGTTAATGAACTTTCTCCTCTTGTTACCCTGGTAACCGCTGTTATTACAGACGGTTGCATCGATTCTTACTGTGAAAATCTGCGTACTTCCAGTTTAGCGGCTATGCTTCGTATTTTCATTTTATGGGAAAAACCACAAAAAAAATTAAGTAAAGAGTAAAGGAGGAGTAAAAAGTTGTTTTTTTACGGTAAAGGGGACGATGATAAGAGACATACACTAACAAATTACCTATACAAGTAGTTCATTTGTTCTGTTATTGACGTTCTTTTAGAGCCATTTTTGTGCAATTTTGACAGCCCTAGTTTGTAACACCATGTCGCAATCCCACAATTAAATGCCATTCCTGCCTGTAATTCAGTTAAATTCCAAAAGAAACCAAATACAAAAAATTATAAATATTGTGACCCTACTCCTAGAAAATGCCTGTTATAAACACTGATACAAATTATCTTGAAAAGCGCTATAAAAGTATTTGTATTCCACTATTTGCTTGTGGACTGGCAGGTGAATATCTACCGCCTGGTGACGAAGAGCTCAGTGGAGGAGGAAATTATTGAGAGGGCAAAGAAGAAAATGGTGCTGGATCACCTAGTCATCCAGAGAATGGACACAACAGGGAAAACTGTCCTGCATACCGGTGCTGCCCCCTCCAGGCAAGCCACTTCACTGCCTTTCATTTTTTTTTTGTTTATCACCCTCCTTAAATCAAACTTGTGTTTGTTTACAACCTTATTATGTCATTATTTTTTATCCACCATTTGGGATCAATTAAAGTGATTTTGTCTGTACTGTGTACTCTTTCCTGTTTACTTTTCCTGCTCTCATTTAACATTAAGTATGCTTTGATGTATAGTTCAGCACCATTCAACAAGGAGGAGCTATCTTCCATCCTGAAGTTTGGTGCGGAGGAGCTTTTTAAAGAGCCAGAGGGTGAGGAGCAGGAACCTCAGGTATGTAGTAATGTACTGAGTGATATATGTGCAGAATCACAACTGTTTTCTGAAATATATTCAAGAAGCATGGTCTTTATTCCACTGTAGGAAATGGATATTGACGAGATCCTCAAAAGAGCAGAGACCAGGGAAAATGATCCAGGACCCTCCACAGTGGGAGAAGAACTGCTTTCCCAGTTCAAGGTACATACAAATGTATAGACCTGAAGTTGGAATGTTGACAATGTTCTTAAGCAGCTGAGCATTATAGCTCTGACTTGATTTGTGCAGGTGGCCAACTTCTCCATGATGGACGATGAAGAAATAGATATTGAATCTGAGCGTAGTCATCGGAGTTGGGACAGCATCATTCCTGAGGAACAGAGAAGAAGGATGGAGGAGGAGGAGCGACAGAAGGAATTGGAGGAAATCTACCTGCTGCCACGCATGCGGAATTGTGCCAAACAGGTACACTGGCATTCTTTCCAAATATAATAAGAACTTGTTATTATTTGAGAGCTACACAGTTGTGTTTTGGGTTCTCAATGAACTTCAATGTGATTTACTTTGTTTGTGTGAACAGATAAGCTTTAACACCGGTTCGGGCCGGCAAAGCAGGAACAGGAGGTACTCTGGGTCTGACAGCGACTCCCCCTCCGACCGGAAAAGGCCAAAGAAACGAGGACGGCCCCGAACCATCCCTCGGGAAAATATCAAGGGCTTTAGCGACGCTGAGATTCGAAGGTAATTATATTAATCTAGAGTTCTCAGCATGACTCTTAATCTGCTCATCCTCCTCACATTTCCTTGTTTATCTTTTACTTTTATTTACAGGTTTGTCAAGAGTTATAAAAAGTTTGGGGGACCACTGGAGAGGTAACCTGCGTCCAATTTTTTAAAATCGTTTTTAACAATAAATAAAAAAAACTGTCTGCCTAACTAGTGTCTTGTCTCAGGTTGGATGCTATTGCTCGTGATGCTGAGCTTGTGGATAAGTCTGAACATGATCTGAAACGCTTAGCGGATACGGTTCACAATGGCTGTCTGAGAACACTACGAGAAAACCCATGTGGACAAGAGAAGACTTCAGGTAAGCAATCTTTCTACCATTAATCTGCCCATTATAGAGTCATCTCTATTAGAGTTGTAATAATGAGTTGTTTGATCACCATTTATAATGTGTATAAAGCCCTCTCGAGTCATTTGATCTTAACTTTAATCACAGTTGTACAAGAAACCTGCTCAAAAGTACAGGTTTCTTGTACAACTGTAACAAGCTGCCAACACAAAACTGATTCCATCACAGTTTTTTTTTTAGTTCATTAGTTTAGAGACAAAAGCCGTCTTGTAAAAGTAAACACCTGTTTGAAATTGGGGTTCTTGAGTGACACGTAAGACATGGGGCATCAGTTATCAGATAGTTGTGGGAAATGTCATCATTTATCTTGGCCACGGTGAATTCTTCAAAATGGCTCAATCAAAAGTCCAATCCCTAAACTGTAACATTTCAAATGAGCAACTAAACTCTGGTTTGCATACGTAGCAATTGGGCTTCATGATTCGAAATACTCATTGCACAGTGACTCATTTATTAAACTGTTGCCCTTACATGTTTGACCACCAGGAGGGAGAAGAGGGAAGGTGAAAGGCCCTACATTCAGGATCTCTGGAGTCCAGGTGAATGCCAAGCTTGTTATCTCCCATGAGGAAGAGTTGGCTCCACTCCACAAGGCCATTCCTGCTGACCCTGAGGAGAGAAAGAAGTAAGCTTTCCAATAAGATCTTTCATTTCTGTTGGACGGAATTGGGAACCACAGATATTAAGTATAAATAAGCAAATGGCACGTACTCTCTTGTTTATCTAGCGACCGTGTTGCTAGAAATATCCCAATATATTTGAACGTGTGAATCTTAATTATATTTGCCAGGTATATGATTCCCTGCCACTCGAAGGCAGCACACTTTGACATTGAGTGGGGGAAAGAGGACGACTCCAGCCTCCTCATAGGAATCTATGAGTACGGATACGGCAGCTGGGAGATGATCAAGATGGATCCAGACCTCAATCTCACACACAAGGTGAGTTCAGGCATAATACATATTTGATCTCGTCTTAGTTATACATACGGTGGATGACATTCCTCGTTATGCTTCAACGTCTGTTTTTCTTTTCAAAACAAATATTTTGGCCTGCCTGCCAGCCAATATGTGTATTTTTTTATTTCAAATGTCACCACAGAATAAAAGAGTGTTGTTAGTGCTCAGGCATTCCTGATTTATTTTTGACCGTTTCCAATGTTGATCAGCTTCTGCCAGATGACCCTGACAAGAAGCCACAGGCCAAACAGCTCCAGACCAGAGCAGACTACCTCATCAAGCTGCTAAGCAAGGACCTGGCCAAAAGAGAAGCACAGAAACAAGCAGGGACAGTAAGTCAAGTGAAGTGGCCTCTGAGTCACAAACTAAGATGCTTATATAAAAGTGATTTTCAGATATGGATAGATCAGAATCTATCATGCCTGTCTGTATTTATTCAGGCTAATTCGCGGAAGAGGAGACCAAGAAGTAAAAGAAGCAAAAGTATAAAGCCCACAAAGCCAGACGAAGTGATGAAGAGCACGTCCTCAGATCCTCCATCAGACAAGAGGTCGGACGACGACGATGAGGAGGAAATTGAGGAGGAAAAGGTGAATTCTACCAATTGCTCTGCTAAATACTGGATTATTCCTGTTTTCCATTTGGAGTTGTTGTGTAATGCGTGTTCAACCCTTTAAGGAGGTGGCACCAGTACAGGCGCCAAGCAGACGGAACCGAGCAGACAGAGTGGTGGAGAAGGACGAGGAGGATGAAGATGAGGACCCTGAACAGGAAGAAGTGTCTTCATCAGGAGAAAGGGACCTCCTCGAAAAAGAAGTCAAAAGGGAGAAGAAGGAGGAGAGTTGGGACCTTAAAGATACAAAGGAGCTAAAAGAGAAAAAAGAAACAAAGCCTCTGGAAGTGATTCATAAACAAGAAGAGAGCATGGAAAAGGTGAAATACCCATTTTATTTACAATATATTACTTAACCGCTTTACCTTTGCAATAACTATGGTTACAAGTTGTTAACAACTAAAGACGATGGATTGGTTTGAAATGTGTGCCTAATTCTTTTCATCAGATCGAAATAAAGGCCGAGGTACGAGAACGAACAAAGAGAGCCTCGGAAGTGCCACTTCATATTACAGCAACTGGGGACAATGTGCTGGTGTCTGAGGAATCTGAGGAACTGGACCAGAGGACCTTCAGTGTGGTATGTACATTCATTCATTCCTTCAGTTCATGGCAAATACGGCGAATGACTATGATAATATGTTACCTTAAACGTTTCAGTGTAAAGAGAGGATGCGGCCGGTGAAAGCGGCCCTCAAGCAGCTGGACCGGCCGGAGAAAGGGCTGTCGGAGCGCGAGCAGCTTGAACATACAAGACAGTGCCTCATTAAAATCGGAGACCACATCACAGAGTGTCTGAAGGAGTATTCTAATCCTGAGCAGATCAAACAGTGGAGGAAGTTAGTAAAACACACACACACATCACACAACTAGTTGTGCAGAGGCCATGGTCCGTTAGTGATCCGTACGGAGTTCTGCACATGTGGATTATGGATTATTGACAGTTACATTTTAACCATCCCAGTGTGAAATCTGCCAATACTCAAATGTGAATTATGATCTGTTTAGACTAGCTCTAAGGGGGTATAATTCATCATTCAAAGCTCTATTGATGAAAATACAATAATTATGTTTTTAAAATGCAAATGACGCGATAGATGACTAAGAAAGTCAAAGTAAAGCATCTGTCAATTTTGACTGAAGAGTAATTGAAATTTTTAAGTTGTTTGGACAGTAGGGAGAATAATTATTTTCTGATATGATGAAGGATCTGTAGGATTTGTAGGAATAAGTCTTGCATCTTGGTTCAAATTTTCCACATTCTAAGCCGATGGTGCTTGTCTTTCACAGAAACCTATGGATATTTGTTTCTAAATTCACTGAGTTTGACGCCAGGAAACTGCATAAACTGTATAAGCACGCAATCAAGAAAAGACAAGAAAACGCCCAGGTATGTAAAGGCCTGGTGCTAATTCTTCATTTGGATTACAATGTGATCTTTTAATGACTTTAGATTCTTTCTGCAGGCAATGGAGCAGAACACTAGGAGCATAAACATCCACACCTTTAAGCATGCAGGTAAATTCAGTTTCTTTCTGTTGTACAAAGATCATTTGGTGAGCTAGTTGACACCGTGCTGATGGACTTGTGGTTTTGTCCTCAGATATTGAAAGGCTGAAAGACAACTCGCACCAGGACGATAGCAGCAGGGACAGCTACAGCTCAGATAGACATCCACCTTCGAGTCGCTACCACGAGAGCAGCAGCAGTAAGGAGAGACACAGCTCAGAGTCCCACCGGAAGACAGCTGGAGACTCTAGAAAGAGACCGTACTCCTCCTTCAGCAACGGCAAAGACCACCGAGACCACTACAGACCAGACAGCAGGGACCGAGACAGACAGGACAGGTGTGTGTGTGTGTGTGTGTGTGTGTGTGGCTTCGTACACAATTCGGCAGTTAGCCAAACTCCATTTGAAGGAATATGGGAGTCAGTTATCAGCGTCCAAGCTCCAAATGCTTTATTTTGCAGCACTGACATAAACCATTCAAGTTGGAGTCAAACTAAAACAGACAGAAAAACACAATGAGCAAGATGTTACACACGGATATTGAATTGTATGTAGCTGTGTGTGTGTGTGTCGCTGCGGCAGAACTCTGCTCACGCCAGAGAGCTGTAAAAGTAAAAAAACAGACTTTCTTGCAGGAGTGAGGTTGGCTAAATTTTGCTCATACCCACTCATATATTAAAGTTCTTTGTGACGAGTATTGAATGTGTTCTGTCTAATGGTCACAATTTGCCATGGTGTGCAGATTCTACAATGACGGTAAGCACAGGAAGCTGGAGGAGTTCCGCTCCAGCAGAGACCACCGGCAGGACGTGAAGGATCATTCCCACTCGGAGCACCGCTCGTCCTACCGCTATCACTCAGACTGGCAGAGCGAGCAACGGGCCTCAGCCAGCGGGCCCCGCTCCCCCCGGGACCAGCGCTCGCCCTATGACTCGCGCTCGCCCATGGGCCATCGCTCTCCTTTTGACTACTCGTCGGATCACAAGAGCACACCGGAGCAGATCTGGAGCAGCCGCAAAACATAACAAGAGCTGCCCGGGTCTGCCAGTAGCAGCCATAGACTCAACACAGCAGAGGCCTTACAGGACTGTGGTCTTCACTTCAGCATGGCTCTCCTCTTCTCACTGCAGCTCATCTCGGTAACTCGGGAGACCAACACCAGGGAGCGGCTCAAAACAGGCAGAAAAAAAATTCTAAGCGTATTTTTGTAATAAAGAGTTTTGACACTGCATCGCTGTGTTCAACAGCGAGTTGTGTTCACTTGTTATTTTTATACTTTTTTTTTTTACTCTGGAAAATTGACCCTGAGTGCTGCCTCCAATTCCCACCAACCAATGACACTGGATCCTGTAAATGACTGTTCTCTATGTTTGTCTGTCTGTCTATGTTTCTCTATCATGCTTAATGTAATTATCTACCTTATTTAAGTGTTGACTCGATGAGAAGTCTGTCACAAGATCCGCATTACAAGTTGATGTAAAGGTGTTTGGTTGGCTCACCACCTGAAGTACCTCATTTACAGCATTTCTCCTTTTTAATCACAGGTTTTCTATTTTCCACCAGGTGTGAATTATTTAATAACATATCAGAGCTGTACAAAAAGTAATCCCCTGGATTTTGTTTATTTTAGGGAGCGAGGTGTATCATTTCCTATTCTTTAACGTACATGGTTGTAAATTTTTGTAAAATAGTAAATCAGTTGTCTTTTTTTCCTCAGGCTTTTTGGATTCATTATGACTTTTCCCCATCAACTCAGGCTTTTTTGTTCTATGAGTGAGATATTGTGTAATAATTCTTTCATAATAATGCTTTCTGAATATCACTTTTGGGAAAGGGAAAGTTCTTTAATGATTCTCAGTTTTATCCTGTAGTGCTTAGCTTCTTCTGCCTCGATGTGCATCAGTATGTTGGAAGAAACTGACTTTTGAAATCAGTCCGAAAAAGCTGGTTGTCTTTCAATAGAATCACTGTTGGATCTTAAGCTTGACTTTTTACAAAAATGTTTTCTTTACCTTTCAGTTTTCTTTTCTACGTAGGCAATAATGTCGATGTTTCTATGCAGCCAAGTATATTTGTGGTGAACCACCCAATTGAATGAAGTCACTGTTATGGTTCACACTGTTGTAAATAGATTTCCTCTATATTTCAAAATGAATTTACACTGAAAGTGCATGAATTTTTACAAACTGTTTTATATTGTCTATGAAGCCATTAAAATCAATCACTGTACTCACTCGTACCAACTCGTAAACCCTATGCTTCTTGTCTTACACTATCACGGCGATGGCCTGGTAAAGACCTCGAGATAATTATATACCTTTCCTAAAAGATGGGTGGTGTTTGTTAATTGAGCAAATACTCATAAAACAACAATTTGTAGATGGTGCCAAAGCAAGTGAGAACTAACTGCTGATTTATTGGTGTTTGCCATTGCCGTTTTAAGGCCAAAATAGAAATAAAGACCAAACATCTCCAATCATGTCACATTTGGATAAAAGAGCTATCCACTATTTCTGGAGCAAGCTGTGTCTACGTGGAAGTTACAAGAAGTTGCCTCTGGGTCATCTTACATGAATATCTGCTGTAAGTTATCTCAGTTTTTTATAAAGATGAAGAAATTGAAGCTCCTCTACAGAAGCTGCTGTTAGCATTTGGCTTCATGGTATTTTCAGCGATGAGGATGCTGCAGTACGGAATAAGGTAATAATGTCATGTGTGTTTTCTGGTTTTATTTACTATCTTTTAAAAGTAGCTGTAGATAGTTTTGCAAATGTACGTAATATTTACTGATGGTAACTGATGAACTTTTTACACTGTTGCCATGGAATAAACAAAACTAACAATGTTTTAATTAAAGGACATGAGGGAACCGTCCTCAAGACTCTAAATCGGCAGCAGAACTTCAACTTCAAAGAAACTCTGAAGCTCTAAATTATAATAATAATGAATAAAACAATTCCACATATGAATTATTGTATAGTTCTCTGTAAGATATTTGATGTGTGGTCAGCATCTTGCTGTACGAGGACCACTACACTACTTTAGTATAATAGTTTATTTTTTGTTACTGTATCCAACCTCCTCCTCCTCCTAAAATGATAAAGCTAATTATTTTATGACTGATTGTATATATGGTGCTTAATATTATATATACCATTTCTAATTTTAAATGAAAATGAGACAACAGATTGTTAATAGTAAAATATTTAAGTCAAAACCTAAATTAAAACGTATTAGCAAGACCAGCCGACGGTGACGTCATCAAGTCAGCTGCTGTTCCAAATGCGGAAATGACCGTTCTCCGTTCTCGCGAACCTGCGAGTCAGGACTCCCGAGTCTGCCTCCCGCGTCTATTCTCGCGGGAACGCAAGTCCGTTCTCGCCGTCTTAGGTATTGAGAAAGGGCCCCTATCTCTAAGGGAGACACCAGCCACTCTCCTGAGGAAACCCATTTCGGCCGCTTGTACCCGTGACGTTATTCTTTCGGTCATCCTTCGTGATCATAGGTGAGGGTAGGAATGAAGATTGACCGGTAGTCAAGGCTAACTCTATACCTTCTATTTCTATTGTGAAGTCTGAAGGAGAGCTTTGCTAAAGTAGATTGTAAGTGGCAGCCAGTCATCTATCTTTTATAAGAGTTTAACACAGATTATAAGTTCTAAAAAATATTTAATACTAACTGAAAATGATTCGGTTCTGTAGAAATGTTAACCATAACATGGCTGAATGGCTGAACAGACCCTGTAACATGAACCCTTTTAACTGCAGGTCCACATGGAGGTTGGAGTTAACTGGACTGACACGTGTGGTCATCGCCAGCCTGGTGTTCTGGTCCCTGAAGTTCAGCTACAATGCTAATGGCCCCCTGTCCAATGTGTTGGATGTCTTTTTACAAACTGAATGCTTAGTATCAATCAAATATGCTTCAGTAAATGCCTGTGTCACCAATAAACAGGTTTTACGGAACTTTTCAACATTATTTATAGATTTTTCTCAAATAACACTGAACAAATTTGCAGGAACAGATTACTTCGTATGGACCAAACCATTTTCAAACCTCGGCTAGAATCAAGTAAAGAGGAGAAGCTGTAATCAGTAAAGACAATTAGGACGTTGCAGAAGAAACATGTTGGCTGAAAAAATCCTAGCACACTTTACAGGAATGTGATCTGATGCGCCGCATGTACAACTAAATCACTCTTCATGGCGATAGTTATTTAGTCTCCACAAGGGAAGACTGCAGACACCCCCCCATCCACTGGGTGCCAGGTGTGACGTCATGTGGCCGCAGAGGTGAAATTGGTTGGTTTGCGGTTATTTTTGCTGTAAAAAAAGGAAAGCAGTAAACGCTACATGGCTATCTAACAGTTTAGTACAAAATTAATATGTTGGCGCCCTGAACAACATCATTTAGGAAACATGAGCTAAACTGCTGTTGTAACGCTGCCTACACGTTAAACAGGAACTCACAGTTCTCAAGCTGCTCAGACACATCTCGCCCGGTAAAAGCCATGAGGTGCTAGCAGCTTCTAGACGCTCTACAGGAGCGAAGTGCTGGGATCGATTGCTTCTGTCTCGCTCCTTTACTTCACCAATCCTGCTCAAGAATGAGGTTCGGACTCCCTAAGCTCATTTACATACGGACACAGAAGTACAGGCATAAATAAATCAAGAAATACAGAAATGTAGAAATCAATTAATAGTTGTATGTTCTGTTCAGGTGTACAGTTATATCCATTCATGTATAATAATTTATTTATACGTGTATTTACGCATTTATACATTTATTTATATCTTTATTTATACTTAAGTCACTTTTTGTCCTCCATAGTTCTAAAGTCTTATGTGAATTTAAAAACACGACATTTGTTACCAACGTCACGTAACTTAAGCAATTTCATAACATTACATTTAAAAGTAAACACATTCGCGCTGTCGGATCACCCGCCTCCGTCCTGAATAAATTAAATCCTCGTCGGGCTTCACTGCATGATGGGATATTCTGGGCCGCAAAGCCCTCCAGGAGCCAATTTGGAAGACGCATCGGAGAACCGTCCCTTGAAAGCGTTCGAAGGAGCCGAGAGAATGGGACAGGCAAGATAAGCAAACTCAACACATTTTGGAATAAGGTGCTGTGGACTGATGAAACTAAAATTGAGTTATTTGGACATAACAAGGGGCGGTATGCAAGGCGGAAGAAGAACACAGCATTCCAAGACAAACACTTGCTACCCACAGTAAAATTTGGTGGTGGTTCCATCATGCTGTGGGGCTGTGTGGCCAGTGCAGGTACTGGCAACCTTGTTAAAGTTGAAGGTCGCATGGATTCCAGTCAGTATCAGCAGATTCTTTCGAACAATGTCCAAGAATCAGTGACAACGTTGAAGTTGCGCCGGGACTGGATACTTCAACAAGACAATGACCCTAAACACCGCTCAAATTCTACTAAAGCATTCATGCAGAGGAGCAAGTACAACGTTCTGGAATGGCCATCTCAGTCCCCAGACCTGAATATCATTGAAAATCTGTGGTCTGTTTTAAAGCGGGCTGTCCATGCTCGGAAACCATCAACCCTGACTGAACTGGAGATGTTTTGTAAAGAAGAATGGTCAAAAATACCTTCAACCAGCATCCAGACCCTCATTGGAAGCTATAGGAAGCGTTTAGAGGCTGTTATTTCTGCAAAAGGAGGATCTACTAAATATTGATGTCATTTTTCTGTTGGGGGGCCCAAATGTATGCACCTGCCTACTTTTGTTTAAGTAATTATTGCACACTTTCTGTAAATCCTATAAACTTCATTTCACTTCTTAAATATCACTGTGTTTGTCTGCTATATGATATATTTAATTGAAATTGCTGTTCCGAACAACCAATGATACATAAAGGAAAATCTTGAAAATGATCAGGGGGTGCCCAAACTTTTTCATACCACTGTATATGATCCCATTTCTTAGTTCTTGTTAATACACGTGCTGCAGCATTCTGAATCAACTGGAAAGGTTTAAGCGATGTACAAGAGCAGCCTGATATCAAAGAATTACAGTAATCCAGTCTAGAAGTAACAAATGCATGAACTAGTTTTTCTGCATCACTTTGAGACAGGAAGTCCCTGATTTTCGATATATTACGTAGATGAAAAAAGGCAGTCCTTGAAGTCTTCTTTATATGAGAGTTGAAGGACATATCCTGGTCGAAGAGAGCTCCAAGATTTCTGACGGTGCTGTTGGATACCAGAGCAATTCCATCCGACTACACTACACAGCCGATGCAAGTAGATCATTTGTAATTTTCACCAGTGCCGTTTCTGTGCTGTGATGCACTCAAAATACTGACTGCAAATCCTCGAACAAAGCATTGTTTTGTAGAAAGTCACATAATTGATTTGTGACAGATTTCTCAAGGATCTTAGCGAGGAAGGGAAGATTAGAGATGGGTCTGTAGTTAGCCAACACCTCTGGAGCTAAAGTAGGTTTCTTAAGAAGAGGTTTAATTACAGCTACCTTGAAGGACTGTGGTACATGTCCGGTCAACAAAGACAGATTCATAATATCCAGTAGGGATGTGCTAATTAACGGAAAAACTGCCTTAAGCAGCTTAGTTGGAATCGGATCCAGGAGAAGTGGAAGAGTTGGATTTCAAAATTGTAGAAGTCAGTTGATCAAGGTTGATGGAAGAGAAACCATTCAAGTAGGTATCAGGGCCCACGGCTGCGTCCAAGGTTCCTACATCCGAGGACGGGTCGGCTCCGGATGGGGGTAGTAGACCATACATTTTCTCTTTGATAGTGAGAATGTTATTATTGAAGAAGTTCATAAAGTCGTTACTACTGAGGTCCACAGGAATACACGGCTCGACAGCGCTGTGACTCTCTGTCAGTCTGGCTACAGTGCTGAAGAGAAACCTGGAGTTGTTTTTATTTTTCTCGATTAATGATGAGTAATAAGATGCTCTTGCGTTACTGAGAGCCTTCTTATATGTTTTAACACTGTCTTGCCAAGTTAGCCTAGATCCTTCTAATTTGGTGGAACGCGATAACCGCTCAAGTTTCCGCACTGTTTGCTTTAAGTTCCGGGTTTGAGAGTTATACCAAGGGGCGAACTTCCTTCTTGTTGCCATTCTTCTTTTGAGGGGAGCAATACCGTCCAGTGCCATTCTCAAAGAGCCTGTGGCAGTATCGACAAGATGGTCGATTTGTGACAAACTGAAGTTTTCACAGGAGTCTTCTGATATCTTGAGACAGGACACTGAACTTAGAGCAGAGGGAATGGCTTCTTTAAATGAGGCTACAGCGGTATCCGATAAACATCGACTGTAGAAACCCTTGGCAGGAGGAGGAGATTCTGGTAGTAGAAATTCAAAGGTCATCAGACAATGGTCCGACAGGAGAGGGTTCTGTGGAAAGATTGTTAAGTGTTCCATCACAATACCATACACAAGAACCAAGTCAAGCGTGTGGTTAAAACAATGAGTTGGTTTGTTTACACTCCGACAGAAACCAATTGATTCCAGTAAAGAGAGAAATGAAGCACCAAGGCTGTCGTTATCGACATCCACATGAATGTTAAAATCACCCACTATAATTACCTCCAGAGTCCAATCTTCATGCTCCCTAGCAAATTAAAGCCTTTTTTCCAGTTAATTTTCTTAAGGCTATACAGCAGTCCCAATAACCTTGAGTCCCCTTCGCATTGTGCGTGTGAAAATGCTCTTACTTTCACTATTAAACATAGCAAGGAGTTCTGTTTTTTTCTTCGATTTGATTTCAAACGTTTAAGTGACAAATACCCATTTCCATCATAAATAAAGAAAACGGAGTGTAGGTTTACAATAGCATGATACAGACTTTAACTAATGACAGCTGGGTCAAATATTTTAAGAAGAATCATTTAGTTAATATGAGATCTTGTGCGTATATTAATTCATGAAAGTGCTCCTTAACCAATATTTTGGTTTGTGGAAATCAAATAGGATCCAGTAGTCATGGTTCTGAAACAAAATGTACTACATTACATTAGAATTAAGTATATAAAAGTATTCAAAAGCAAACTTTATAAAAATAACATGTTTAGTACAACAAGAACAATTCCATGGACATATAGAACGATTTATGTGATGCTACAATTCATAACCAATCAATAAGTTATTGAATATCATTTGCCATAAATCTTAGAATATTAATAATAAATACTCAATTATATACAATTTACTAGCAATTTTCATACAAAATAAAATATTTGCCTTAAACATTGTATTAATAATGACAAAAACAATTTTCAAACAAAGTAAAATGTGTAGCACAAGTACAAGCCCAACAAGTACAAATATGAAATGATTTTGGTGCTGCTACCATTCATAAGCGTTGAGATAGCTCAATGCTATTAGTTATACACACAAGTGATGTGTTGTGGGGTGTCTGTGGGTGAGTGGGGAGCGCGGCTGTCCTCCAATCAGAGGGATGGCGGTCTGATGCCAGGCCCGGCTAAACCTGCATGTCAATGTGTCCTTGGGCAAGACACTTAACCCCAGCATTGCTCCTTTAGCTGTGACTACACTGTGTGAATGGTAGTTACTGATAACACAACCAACTGATGGTAGGATCTAAATCACCATTACTTGTTTTGTACTAAATAAAGACTCAAGACAGAGCCTATAAGTGGCTCCAAAAAAAGATGTCTTTGGCGCCATTGTTCTCAGCAGGTATTTAGCCTTTTTTTGTTAGATGAAGCACACAAGAGGCCACTTCTGGAGGTTGGTTTTTATTTGGTTGAGAAGGTCATTGCTGCGCAAGGAACATATTTATTACATTTTTGGTGAAGATTATGTACTTAACACAAACATTCAACGTTTAGTCAGCAACAGAGTGACGCATGGACAGAGTCTCCTTAAGAGCTCTTCTTCTCCTCGAACATGATGTTTGCTGTGGCTCTCTTGGCTGTGGACGCAAAACACACAAACACACACACACACAGTAAAAAAAATAGAATGTCTTGAATACAAAAGGGTTTCAGATAAAGGTTTTCTTTTGGAAGTCTAGGTCAATAATGGAAAATTATCTACATGCTAAATCTGGAATTACAGTTTAATGTTAATCATCACTGTGAAATACTGTTTTAATGACCATCGTTCTTACACAATATTCTGTAATATATGTAATCGGGACATCATTTATGCTTTTCTGGTTAGATTTTTAACAACCTCCATGTGTTTAAATCGCTAGGAGAGCTGTTCATGTTTAGAGCACTGCTTGGTTACATTGCAATGTCTTTAGGCTCTGTACAATTATAACCTTTAGGGTTTACTCACGTGGTTTACTAACTCTACTATATCCTGGAGCATTGTTGACCAGCTGACATAAAACATCAAACAATAATGATCTGTATCTGCCGATATGGATTATAAATCAATTAATACTCTTGGGCTGATCCAATCAGTGACTTTTATGACCAGTTGCATCCCAGCAAGTTATCATCAGCAAATTTCAACAATAACATTTGCTACTTACATGACAAGTGCCTTGGTCTCAAACTAGAAAAAATTGAGCCCTCTGTGTGCATGTGCTTTCAACTTCAAATAATGTCTATAAAATAATTATCAACATTTTATGAAAAAAAAAAAACTATTTACAATCCCTCACCCTCATCTTTGATCTTGTCAGCAGCTTCTGACGCCTTATCCTGGAGTGTCTTCACCGCATCGTCAATCCTGGTTTCATTCCGCAGGAAAAAGGGTCGAATGATGCGGTTATAAATCTGGATTGATCCGTTGGAGGACGTCGGAGCCATGCACCAAACCAAGAAGGCACACTGAGAGAAAAAAAAGTTACATCATAGAAAGTCTCCTGCAGTTCATGAATTCAATATTGCAGCTGGTAGTCTACTTTACATACTTAAACATATATATTACTTAAAATAATATATTTTTTATAGCTGAATTCAATATTGTATTGTAGATTTGCATCTGCAAAGCAGCCTAACTATTAACTACTATTGTCAAATAAATGTGTTGAAGTTGACAGTACTACAATTCCCCTAATATGTGGATGTGGTGACGGGTGTCGTCTTGGCTCGGCTACAGAGGGAGAGAGAGGGGGAGTGGCTCGGGGAATGGTGACAGCTGGAGGTAATGAACTTCCAGCTGAAGGCAATTGACAAACGTGCTTCCCCTTCTATTTAGGAGTGAGACGGGAGCGAGTGCGGGAGGACGGCGAGAGCAAGCCAGAGAAAGAGAAACCTGTGAAATAATAAAATATACCATAACTGAACAAATGTCCGTCGGTCATTCCCATCCTCCCACGAACCCAGCGGTTACAGTGGACTAGAATCATTGGTAAAGTACATTGTACTCTTTGGCATTCCATGCCTTCATGTGCACAGACCCTTATCCCAACTGCTGCTGCTATTTTCTGCCCTCTCCATATCAGGTTATTTGGGTCATTCATAATGGTTGGCACAGTGCTAGCAACTTTGCAGGGAACCTCATAAGCTGTATGTTGTATCTACGAGTGGATGGACACAATGAGTAGAGCATCTGGACAAGCTGGGGAGAGAACAAGGGACGAGAGACGCTTGTGTTTCCTCTCTGGGGACCTGTAATTTATCCATACAATAATCACGGCCTTCACAGAAAATCATATTTTTTAGAACAAAACACATTGTTTCAAAATTCTCTATCTGCTCTTTTTATTTAAAGGATAATTAAATGTTTACCAGGATGCGTACATATACAAACTAGGCTATCAATAGATTAAAAAAACTAATCAAACGCACATTTTGTTGTTCTTACAAGGTTGTTGTTAATGAATGTTTGTTTTTATTCTAAAGACTAAATCTTACATGTAACGGTAATCACTTTAGAATGCGTGTATTTTAAACACTGTTTAATTGTTAATGTTATTTTAAACACAAAACTAGGAGGCTTCCTTCCTGCTGTTCTTGTGCACTTCGATGTGCTCAACTCTCCATCATTGTTTGAAGTGCCCAAAATCCTCAACATATAGCCAGGACGTATCCAAACCACGGCCAATGTACAGTGGTGGTCCTCTGCAAATTGTGTGCCGTGTAGGGTAACGTTAGATGTTGAGATGGTAGCGTAGCAGCTAGCTTAAGCGGTCTGTTTAGAACTCATCCCCCTTCTGTTTGACGCACCTCAGCCTCCTGCCGGATGGAAAGGGCACAAACACGTTTTGTCCGGGATGAGAGGGGTCAGCTACAATCTTTCTAGCCCGCTTCAAAGTCCTGAAGGCAAACAAGTCCTGGAGAGACGGCAGATTGCAGCCAATCACCCTCTCTGCAGAGCGGAAGACACGCTGCAGCCGGCCCTTGTCCTTGGCTGTGGCTGCAGCGTACCACACGGTGATGGAGGAGCAGAGGATGGACTCCATGATGGCCGTGTAGAAGTGTACCAACATTATCTTTGGCAGGTTGAATTTCTTCAGCTGCCTCAGGAAGAACATCCTCTGCTGAGCCTTTTTGGTGATGGAGCTGATGTTCAGTTCCCACTTGAGGTCCTGCGTAATGATGGAGCCCAGGAAACTGAAGGAGTCCACAGTGGTGACGGGGGAGTCACACAGGGTGAGGGGGGGGGGGGGGGGTGGGGCTGCGTATTTCCTGAAGTCCACAACCATCTCCACTGTCTTTAGTGCGTTGAGCTCCAGGTTGTTTTGGCTGCACCACGTCACCAGGTGGTTAGACTCCAACCTGTAGGCGGACTCATCCCCACCAGAGATCAGTCCAATGAGGGGGGTGGAATCAGCAAATTTCCGGACCTTGACAGACTGGTGACTGGAGCTGTTGGTGTTCAGGGAGAAGAGCAGAGGGGAAAGAACGCAGCCTTGGAGGGAAGCGGTGCTGATGGTCCGAGAGGCAGAGACATGTTTCCCCAGCGTAACATGCTGATTCCTGTCGTACAGTAGGTCAGTGATCTACTTGCCGGTGGAGTCGGGTACGTGAAGCTAGAGGTGTTTGTCCTGCAGCAGAGACGGGATGATGGTGTTGAAGGCAGAGCTGAAGACCACAAACAGGATCCTGGTGTAGGTTCCTGGGGAGTCCAGATGCTGGAGGATGAAGTGGAGGGCCATGTTGACAGCATCGTCTACAGACCTGATGGCTCTGTAGGCGAACTGCAAGGGCTCTAGGAGGGGGTCGATGAGGATCTTCAGGTGAGACAGGACTAGCCGTACAAAGGACTTCATGACTACAGAGGTCAGGGCGATGGGCCTGTAGTCATTCAGTCCTGTGATCCTGGGCTTCTTGGGAACAGGGATGATGGTGGAGGCCTTGAAGCAGGCTGGAACGTTGCATGTCACCAAGGAGGTGTTGAAGATGGCGGTGAACACAGGAGACAGCTGGTCAGCACAATGCTTCAGGGTGTGGGCGAGTCCAGACCGGCTGCTTTACGGGGCACATTGCCTGCCGGCAGCATGTAAACACCGACTAGGATGAATGAAGCGAACTCACGGGGGGAGTAGAAGGGTTTGCAGTTGATGATAAAAGATTCCACATCAGGAGAACAGTGTTGTAGGATCACTGTTACGTCGTTGCACCATCCTTTGTTGAAGTAGAAGCAGATTCCTCCACCCTTCATCTTGCCGGAGAGCTCTGTGTCGCGGTCCGCTCTGAGCAGCTGGAAGCCTGCATGCTGGAGCGAAGAGTCCGGGATCGATCCAGAGAGCCAGGTCTCGGTGAAGCAAAAAACGGAGGATGAAGAAAAGTCTCTGTCTCTTCTCACCAGCAGCTGAAGTTCATCCAGTTTGTTGCACAGTGAGCGCACGTTGGAGAGAAAGATGACTGGCAGCGGTGTGCGAGAACCACGCTTGCGGAGTCGCACTAATGAGCCGGGCCGTTTTCCTCTCCTCCAGCATCTCACCGTGTGAGTAAAGGTGAGCACACCTTTGACTAGAATGTCCAGTAATTCCACAGAAGGAGTTGGAAATAACTCAGCTGGAGTTGTTCTACGGAAGTTCACAAGCTCATCTCTGTCGAAAGAGCTCCGGGAATCGCAGGATGTTTGATCTATGCCGGTAAGATCCGTGAATTGTGGAAGAGCAAAGAGTGTGACCTGTATATTAAATATATTAACCCTTCCTGGTGTGATTGTGCCATTAAGTTATGATCAGTTGGCCCATGATGGTTAAGCTTGAATGGTAAATGGTGAGCAAAAAGGTGGTTAAGTATTTAGATTCACACTCTGTCACTCATTGTACTTGAGAAACTAATAATATTTCACAGGGTTTTACTGGAAATTATTGCAGCGGTGGAAATCACTTAGGCATGCTTAGGAATATGGTTTGATATGGAAACCTGTGAGGCTTCCATGGATCTGGTTCTATCTGGATCCTGGTCCTACCATTGCCCTGCTTGCACTTGCTGCTGCCATTACGGTTTTTTATTATTATAATTAGTCAAAATATTATTACGGTCATCATAAACCAATAGTACTGACTTTGCTTCTGGGTTAGGGGGTTCCCGCAGGTTTCTGTGGATGTTTGTTCTTTTTCTACACATTGGAAGTTTTTAATTTTTGTGGATTTTTTTCAAAACTGCAGCGCATGTAATACTGTAAAGCCTTCTGAGGCAAATTTGTGATTTGGAACTATAAAAAATTTAATTTTTTGATTGGTAAAACCTTGTTGACTATGTTATATGGGTTCAGACATGATGAATGAGATTGGTGAGGTTAAGAATATACTGGTATGTCAATTCCAGGCAGTTAAGGGCCAATCAGAGGTCACAGGAGTAAAGGATATGCCTGGGAGAGGACATACACTGAAGTGAGCTTATGTCTCACAGGTATTCTTTGTTTTATGAAGACATTTTTCAACATAAATACAAGCACAACACAAACGTCTGGATTACCTTTCCGATATAGTAGAATGGGAACCAGGAGAGGAAGATATCAGCAAAAAACTCTGCCACACTGAAGACTCCATAAACGACCCAGTAAGTTAGCCATTTAGTATCATCGTCCTTGGTAGCACTTTCAATGGCCTTAATCCTGAAGAGAAAAGATTGGTAGGTAAAGTTAACATTACTCCTCCCTGAATTTTCTTGGCCAAGTTGTTGGTGGGTGCCTTGGCATCACACATTTGAGTCAGTTTGCTCAACTGTTGCCTCTAACCTGAAGCATCACTATGCTGCATTCGCATCAAAACGAAGCAAATTATTTGCGAGGGTAGATTCCATGCAAAGTCAATGAACAGATGTGAATGGTTCCGAACAACGCAAATCTTCAACGGGCGGCACGAATGACCCAAATGAAGCCAATGGTGCGACGCCAAAAAATCGCCTGATGCTGTCTTGCGATATGCAATGAGCGTTGAGATGCTCTGCCCATCATCAGTGCTGTCCTGCTGCCAAAGCATGAATATACTTTATGAAACTTGAAACTGCCACTCACCAGACAGATAAACAGGGGCTCTGCAGCGGAGATTGAAATTTGCTTCGCTTTTGGTTTAAATGCAGCATTAGACAGCAAACAATGGACAAAAATGGCTAAAGGACAAACACTAACACAATCAGCATTCACAATCATACAACTTTTAAATTGTATACTAGTTTAGGTATGGAGTGAGACATGTTGGTTGCCCCCCCCCAAAATCTCAGTGAACTGTTAGACATGTCTGCTCGACTAAGTCTGCAAAGTCCTGAGGTGCGGTTTATTATAAAAAGGGAAATTATGTTGAACATGTCTACAGTCCACACTACACCAATCCCACACAGCACTTTGTGGGGTCCCAGTAATACACCTGCCTAGTTCGACATACATGGGATGAGTGTCTCATAGCAGTTCCTCAAATGGTCACTAGTTTCATGTACAATTTCTTGGTTTCTTTTGTGTACCTCTGCGATACTTTTTATTTGGAAATTCTCATTTAAGCAAAAAAACATTATCAGTTGGGTTTGAGCAAGAAAATATAATATTGCTGGAAAACCATAAGACGTTTAGAACACTGGTCTTCTTGTTGAAAGTCATGCCTACCAAAACTTATCTTTTGTGATATTATAAAAATTCATCACCTGATCCAACTGTTCCTTAGTCATGTGGATGCATTTCATCTGTGTCTCTACCACCAATAAGGACGCTTATTGTCTTTCTATTGACAATATTTTCATCCTGAACTATTTTTTCATTTAACTTGAAGTTTGTCTCAGTATAAAAGTGTGTTTGTTTCAGTCACACACACCCTGCTGTTTTACTACAGCAGCTTTAACAGTCCAACAACCAGTGCTGATAAACATCAACATACTAAGAGGAAATGTTGGTCATCTGGGTAGCTACATCTCTGCCGCCCCCTATATTTTTGGTCATTTATATTTGGCTGTTGATTTCCTGATTTTTCCTATTTTTTGCTTTAAAAAAGAAAGAGTGTGGGGATAAAAAACTTTTATGAATTTTGTTAACAAGATAATAAAGTCTGTTTCTCTGAAGAATTTTTAAAACGAATGGGAACCACAAGAAATGGTAATTAGCGTGCATTATAAAAAGTTATGATCACAAGATCTTCTGAAGGATAGTCCCCTGATTTATAGATGAGGATTAATGTGATAGAAGAATTACTAAGCCTGTGAAAATAGTTGTGTAATGTTAGGAGCTTTGTAAAGTTGTATGCAATATCCCTGATAATGAGTATATGCCATATACTCATTATCAGGGATATATACTATATGCAATCAGGTGGACAAATTGGATGCATATCAACAGCTGTACACCCTTGATTTTACAAATTGTCAGCAAAAACATGAAGTATACGTCATGTTGTTAGGGAGCTACTGGTATGAGAAAAAATGTATTATACTGACATAATAGGCCAAAAGACATATTTGTTACAGTGGCATTAGACACTAGTACCCTATGTCACCGTCTGAGCCGTGACGTGCTCACAGAGCGTGCAGCCAGCCAATCGCTGAGTGACGTAGCCTGGCAACTGAATGCCTATTTTCTTTTTGAACCGTTTTTGTTTTGCATTTTCTCTCCTGACACTAAATATTTGCACGTATTTGGGAAAATATATGTGGAAGAAAACAAATAAACAGACTTTCTTAGAAAACATGCATCTTCCCTGACTCCGCCATCGGTTATCTTGCCACACCCTACGCATACAAAAGAAAATCCTAATAAATTAAAGGCCGAAATCAAGAGGCTTATTTTCCATCGATGTTTGTCAGTGCGCATGTATGTGTGCGTGTTGGGTGGGGTTGCTGCGCATGCCCCTCCTTTGCTCTAAGAATAATACACTTACGAAATGTAGGCCGGATAAAGGAAACCGATGAGGTTACACAGGAGGGAGGCTCCGTAGCCAACGACCAAGTACACTGCGATGAGCCCGATGACAGCTGCAAAGAAAGCACACAGCAGATGTTGCGTCACTGCCACACAGCCGGGCTTCTTACCACAGCCTCTTCCGTCGCTGCTCCACTCACCTCGGGCTCACTCCCACAGGCCCTCCCGTCACTGCCCCACTGGACCCAGGTCTATTACCGCAGCCCCTCCCGTCACTGCTCCACTCACCCCGGGCTTCTTACCCCAGCCTCTCCCGTCCCTAGGTAAGGGCGGAAGCGCCCTGACATGCGCTGCCTCCCTCGTCTGTTCCCGTCCCCGCTTCTGTCGCACTCACCAAGAGCGATGTACGTCCTGCTCACTCCTGTCTTCGTCTCGATTTTTGCGAGAATATCCGTTATGAGGTTCTTCTGATGAAGGAACTGGTCGAACCTTTCCTTCACTCCCTGCGCCATGGCTGCACTTCCTCCTTCAGAGACGCTGATCAAACTGTGACAACTCCGCAACCTGAACACATCACTGCTCGCAGGGGCGTCAAGTCAGACAGACCGGAAGTATATGCAGCCTCCAAACACGAACATCAAAATAAAATCACTAGGTCTGTTTTATTCTTGACATTGGAGTCAAACCGATCGTAATCTAGTTTTTTTCTCCCACACCTGACAAATAACCCGCAATTTGGCCGGATAAAAGGTTTAGATTGCATAAGGAATAACCATTAAGCAAAACAACAGTAACGTAACTAACTAACCAGGGCACCAGGAAAGTGTTTGTACTATAGTTACCCGTAGGACTATGGAGCCAAATCGAGGTCAAAAGTTTTGTTCATTCGAAAAATAAATGTGAAGTTTCTTAAGTTTAGTTTTTTTGTTGAACATTGAAAAGTACAACACGGTATTCAAAATAAAGTAGTGGACGAAAAATATTTTCTGATTGAATATAGTTTTTACTCAGTTTTTTTGATTTTTTGAATTGTATTTTCATTCTTCACTTGCATTTATTTTTTGATATTCACTGTATTATATTTTTCGGTTGCAGATTTTATTACAGGTTCAAAACTTTTTTTGCGTTCGGATCTTATTTTTTCACATTCAGACTGAATGTGGCGCAGGGGGCGGGGCATCGACTAAGGGGCGTGTCTACATGAGTGACCGGCCCTTTCTCAATACCTGAGACGGCGAGAACGGTCATTTCCGCAATTGGAACAGCAGCTGACTTGATGACGTCACCACGTCAGCTGGTCTTGCTAATACGTTTTAATTTAGTTTTTGACTTAAATATTTTACTATTAACAAGCTTTTGTCTCATTTTCATTTAAAATGGTATATAGAAAAATGGTATATAGAAATGGTATATATAATATTGAGCACCATATATACAGTATATAATCAGTAATTAAATAATTAGCTTTATCATTTTAGGAGGAGGAGTTGGATACAATAACAAAAAATAAACTATTATATTAAAATATTTGAATGCACACACACATAACGTTTGTCTTGTTACTCAAACATCAAGAGGCTGATAATCAGTGTAGTGGTCCTCGTTACAGCAAGCTGCTGACCACACATCAAAGATCTTAGAGAACTATGCAATAATTCATATGTGGAATTTTTTTATTCATTATTATTATAATTCAGAGCTTCAGAGTATCTTTGAAGCTGAAGTTCTGCTGCCGATTTAGAGTCTCGATGACGGTCTCCTCAAGGTCTTTAATTAAAACATTGTTAGTTTTAATGCACAATGATGGACAATAAACAAGCTGAACTCTGCGGATACAGATAAGACGTTAAAATTACATTTAAACATGAAGTTATGAATCTAAACTCTGTCCTCAAACAGACGTAACCGGTGAACAACATCAGTCTCTGACACCACATTAAAACGTATGAAGACTCGTTATAGTACAGTTAGATCTCATGTATAAGGGCTACGGAGACGTGAAAACCGGCGGAGCATTTCACAGAAGACTCACCGAAAACAGGCTGCTTTCTGTGGGCTGAGATGAGCTGACCGCCCGGTGCTGGACGGTCTGACGGTCTGTTAACTACACCTCACATCTCCATCCACGGAGCAGACTGTTACGAAGGCTGAATGTTGACAAACTTTTGCTTTAACAACAAAAGTTGCTTTAACAACTAACTTCAGTCATAAAATTACATTACGTTACTTAAAAAAATTAAATTACGTAATTTAAAAACTTCGACATAAAGTTGTGTTTATTTTCCTCTGTCGTTGTTGCCTGTTGCTGAGGTGAAATGCATTCTGGGATATTTGGCTCTCACAAGAACAGACGAACCTGCTCCGATGCATGCCCGGTAAAATGGGCGGGGCGAGTCACATCCGGGTATTATGGCCGTTCTCGGCCAGATGCGGACTTTTTGGAACAGTACAGAATTGGAACAGTACTCGGGCTGCGACTGATGACGTTTCACGAGTCCACGAGAACAAAAGTCCACACAAGAACGCATATTGAGAAAGGGCCCTAGAAAGGCAGTTCTGAGCCGCATTGTTGACTCACTTTCCTGGTTCCTGTCACCTGACAAATTACATACAATTTCCGGTTTTCAAAATAAAACGTATAACATAGATTTAACGTTTGTAACAAAACACCAATTAACTATCTCAGAATGTACCGTTCATCAACCACACATGAATCTCCGAAGTTTCCCACTTCCACAAACAAGTGTGGACGCAACCCAGCATCCGTGCAATGGCGTCTGTGTTCGGTAGAGTTGGAAAGACGACGCCTCTGTTACCATGGTGATGTCACTTTGCAGACGATCATTGCGTACTCGTTTCACAGGGGGCATTACATCAACAGGATTCGTCCAACTCCCAGACCAGTCTGTGATGATAAAATGATGCTTATTGGGGTTGCAGCTGGTTTTCTACATCACTACGGTTACAGAGAAGTGTCGTTTGTGTTCTAACAACGCTTCGCTGACGAGCTATTGAAACGGGATGTCCGAATATGTCCTCAGCCTTATTTGTTAAGCTGTCACTAATGATGAGAAGCCCCTCTCAGACATTCTTGAAGTCTAACAAGGTGGTTGGTGTCTTCTGGCATGATCGACAGATACAGTTGAGTATTGTCTTTTTTTTTCTTCTCTTTTTTGTATAGCCCAAAATCGCAAATTACAAATTTGCCTCAAAGGGCTTTACAGTCTGTACACATGCAACATCCTCTGTCCCGAAACCCTCACATCGGCACAAGGAAAACTCCCCCATAAATGAAAAAAACCTTCAATGGGGAAAAAAGGGAAGAGACCTTGTAAAAGATGTACAATACATTCAATTCCTCTAACATAAATGATACAAGTAATTGCAAGTAGCAGAACAAGTGTACGGAAGAACCCCCACAGGGACAACCACCATCAGATAGAACCACCATCCACAGAGGCTTCTGTGGGGAGGGAGAGCAGAAAGATGTTGGTTTATGATGACAGTAAAATGAATAATATTTAAAGTAATGATGATGGCACCAGCAGGTGTCAGCAGAGCCATGCCAGGAGTCAGAACCAGGGTCTGCACGGAACTACGACCCACGAAGACTTGCTAGGCGACAAAGCACAAAGAACTCCCGGAAAGAAGCTGAATTAGTGATGTACATTGATAAAACATGGATTATTGTGGAAGGAGAGAGTGAGAGAGGGACTCGGTGTGTCCTAAGAAGTCCCCTGGCAGTCTAAGCCTAGAGCAGCTTAATGAAGGGCTGGTCCAGGCTAACCTGAGCCAGCCCTAACTATAAGCAATATCAAAGGGAAATGTTTTAAGCTTTATCTTAAATGAGCTGACTGAGTCTGCCCCCCAGGCTGAAAGTGGAAGCTGGTTCCACAAAAGAGGAGCTTGATATCTGAAGGCTCTGGCCCCCATCCTACTTTTTAAAACTTTAGGAACCACAAGTAACCCAGCATCTATGGAGCGCAGATGCCTTGTAGGGCAATACGGTGTAACAAGCTCTTTAAGATAAGATGATGCCTCACCAGCAAGTGCCTTGTAGTTGAGGAGTTATATGATCCCATTTCTTAGTTCTTGTTAATACACATGCTGCAGCATTCTGAATCAACTGGAGAGGTTTAAGCGATGTACAAGAGCAGCCTGATAACAAAGAATTACAGTAATCCAGTCTAGAAGTAACAAATGCATGAACTAGTTTTTCTGCATCACTTTGAGACAGGAAGTTCCTGATTTTTGATATATTACGTAGATGAAAAAAGGCAGTCATTGAAGTCTTCTTTATATGAGAGTTGAAGGACATATCCTGGTCGAAGAGATTTCTGACGGTGCTGTTGGATACCAGAGCAATTCCATCCATAGAGACTGTATCACGTGACAGCTGACTTCAAAGGCGCTCTGGGCCTATCATGATAACTTCTGTTTTTTCTGAGTTTAGCATGAGGAAGTTGCAGGTCAAGTTTTCATGTCTCCAATACAATCCTGAAGTCTAAAAAGCTGGTTGGTGTCTTCTGGCTTGATCGATACAGTTGAGTATCATCTGCATAAAAATGGAAGTTTATGCAGTGTTTTCTGATAACGTCGCCCAAAGGAAGCGTATACAAGGTAAATAAAATCGGTCCAAGCACAGAACCTTGTGGGACTCTGTGACCAACATCGGTGGGACTCTGTGATCAACATCGGTGGTCCTCGAGGATTCACCGTTTACAAGCACAAACTGGGATCGATCCGATAAATAGGATTTCAAGTGGGTATGAGAAGGTTTAATTACGGCTACCTTGAAGGACTGCGGTACATGTCCTGTCGAACAGAAAGATTCATAATATCCAGTAAAAACATGCGAATTAACGGAAAAACTTCCTTATGCAGCTTAATTGGAATGTGATCCAAGAGGCAGGTAGAAGAGTTAGATTTCGAAATTGTAGAAGTCAGTTGATCATGGTTGATGGAAGAGAAGCCATACAAGTAGGTATCAGGGCCCACTGCTGCCTCCAAGGTTCCTACATCCAAAAACGGATCGGCACTGGTTGGAGGAAGGAGACCATCAATTTTCTCTTTGATAGTCAGAATCTTATCATTAAAGAAGTTACAGCCTTTGTGACCTCATCCAGATTGTCAGAATCAGTCCTGAAAACATCCCAGTCTGTGCAGTCCAAACACGCCTGAAGACCGTCTAGCGCCTCGCTGGTCCACTTCTTGGATTCTCTCACCACAGGTTTGCAGAGCTTTAGTTTCTGCCTGTACGCAGGAATCAGGTGGACCATGACATGGTTGGAGTGTCCCAGTGCAGCACGAGGGACGGCGTGATAAGCCCTGCTTACTGTAGTGTAGCAGCGATCCAGCATGTTCTCCTCTCTAGTCGGGCATTTAATGAATTGTTTGAACTTAGGAAGTTCATGGCTGAGGTTTTCTTTGTTCAAGTCCCCGAGGAGAATAACCAAAAAGTCCGGGTTTGTCCGCTCCACACACGCTCCGAATCTGGTCGGCGAGTGTCCGCTGTGCCTCGTGCACGTTGCCCGCCGGCGGAATGTAAACACCGACCAGGATGAATAAAGCAAACTTACGGGGGGAGTAGAAGGGTTTGCAGTTGATGAGGAATGAAGAAAAGTTGGAAATAACTCCGCTGGAGTTGTTCCACGGATGTTCATAAGCTCATCTGTGGTGAAAGAGCTCCGGGAATGGCAACAGTAAATCAATTAACGACAAAAAGCAAAACAACAACAAAAAGCAAAGAGCACCGAAACACAGAGGCAGCCATCTGCGGCGCCATCTTACCAGAGAGAAGTTATTCTGACCTTTCAAGTTGGTCCCAGGAGGAATATTCTGGTAGTAGAATTTCAAAGGTTATCAGACAATGGTCCGAAAGGAGAGGGTTCTGTGGAAAGATTGTTAAATGTTCTATTACAATACCATACACAAGAACCAAGTCGAGCGTGTGGTTAAAACAATGAGTTGGTTTATTTACACTCTGACAGAAACCAATTGAATCCAGCAATGAGAGAAATGAAGTACCAAGGCTGTCATTATTGATATCCACATGACATCCCACTGTCAAAAAACAAAAATCAACCACTTGTTTGAAGTGATCCTGCTGATTATGTTGACCATTTGGCCCAATTTACAGTGCTTTTATGTCCCCAAGTGCTACGAGGTTTAGCAAAAGAAATGTATCTTATCCTTATCTTAATATTATGTTAGAAAATATTTTGCATTAGTTGTAGTTCTGGTGAGGAAATATACCTAGCAGTTGATAATACATACTAAAACTGCCAATGCCAAGACCTTTATATCAATGAGAACACAGTCTTTTTTTTCATTTAATTAATTAAATGTTTTAGTGCAAGTGACCACTGTAGATCAGTTCAAAACTACGGTAACGCCAGCCGTATTAATTTGATTGTCCATGGTCTTTTGGTTTATGTTTAGTCGGTTATGTTTTAGTTTGTATTTCCCTGCCTCTTATGTGTTCAGTTTACTTCTTGCCTTTATTATTGTGACATAATCAAAGATTTTGGGTGGATAGAAATGGACAGTGATTGGCAAACAAACCAAAACACAAGCCCAGACACCATGCAAATTCCAGAGAGGTGAGATGAAAATCACCCAGGCTATAATGTTAACAACTGTGAGCTATGAAATACACACCCATTTTAGGGAAAAAGTCTGAAAAAAGCATAACAAATCTGACAGTTCAAAAGATCTGGGATAATGAGAGAGCCACAAAGACAGAAAGAGAGGAAGGAAAACATTGGCTTGACTAACTACATCAAGTCATGTCATCTTTATGTCCGTGCATCAGTCAGTGCCACCCAACAAAAAACATACAGGGGGGTGGGGGGCAACCAAAGATATGACCTACAACAAAACACAAACCCGCCCTAAATTGTTCAAGCATAAGGGTTAGAAAGCTGGCCTTTCCCAGAGAACCTACATATTTTACCCGCCGAATGGTTTATGTAGTGGAAAAATGCGTACGGATGAAATAGAAAGAAGTGCTTAAAAGCAAACAATTAAAAGCAACTTTAGGACATCTTGAAGGCTGGCAATTACTGTACTTGAATATTTTGGGATAGGGGGGCTGGGCTGTAGGGCAGCATACAGACAAGTTGGCTTCGATAGAGGTGTGCTTGCCGCTGGCATAGCCCCATTCGGCTAAGCAGCATTAGGATGTCTCTGTGGAATGCCTTTGTCAGGATAGCATAAAAAAATGGGTGCGCACAAGAGTTTAGAGGATAGAAAAGCACCAGCAGCACCTATGGAAGAAAAACATCAGTCATTCTATTTTAAACAGAAAATGAATTTGACTGAAGCCTGAGAGTCCTACCTTGGAATCTGTGACAGTCATCAATGGTTGGTGGAAAGCCGCAGACAAGCCATAAAAGCAAATGGGAGCCAGACACAGGAAGTTGGTGAAAATTAAAACAGCCATCCGTTTGGCCATGCTGGTATCGGAAATGCTGGACTGGTGCTGGGGATTGTGCACCATGTAGTAGATGTGGAGGTAACATAAACATACCACCATGAAAGCTATAACGTTCACCAATAGCACAGAGACCACGTAAACCCGAGCAGCAGCGGTCTCAGTGTCCATGGGTAAGCAGATGCTCACTTTCTGGTAACTGCTCACACCAACCAATGGAAACATTGCCAGGAGCGCACACAGCAGCCAGCCAACGAGCATCAACACAGCTGCATGGCGTAACCTTATTTTCCGGTCTGCCCTCATTGCGTAGAAGATGGCATGCCAGCGCTGAAGACTGATTAAAGTTAGTGTGTACACAGATAGCTCGCTGGCAAACACTGATATTGTCCCTGCTAGATTGCAGCCACCTCCTGTTTGCCAGGCAATTGCATAGTGGTAATAATGGGAGCGTGTGTAGAGGTCAACCGACGCAACAAGCAGTAAGTATATCCCCATACAAAAGTCTGCAAATGCAAGATGACCCATCAGGAAACGGGTAACTGACATCTTCTGTTGGCTGGTCAGGAGTATGAACAACACCAGCAAGTTGGCCGAAATGGCCAACGGACTGACCACCCACACCAAAACCCTCAGGAAGCCTTGACTCATCACATCCTCACAGGGGTTCAGGGCATCTGGCAACGGTGTGCACAAGAGTCCATGGTTTTCTGTGTGAACTTCATCACACATTGCAAAGTCAAAACCTTCATTGGGATGCTCTGTAGGTAACTCCACGTAAAACAAACCCTCCTTTTGAGACTGTTCAGTTGGGCAAATGGGGTTGTTACAGTAATGAGTGTGGTTTCTGCTCTTAGCAGTTGGGAGACCAGAGCTGTTGTTCAGATGATGGTAGATTTTGTCGCCCAGATACCTCTGAGTAAAAGCTGCAGAGGATTCCTGCAGCTTTCCCTGAGCAGTCCGGGTCAGGTTGCAAATAACTGCTTCAGAGTTCCTTGAACAGATATGATACAGAATATTAATCAGAAAATGCACCACTTCAGGTGCTTGCAAATGTAGAAATATTGCACTACAGAGTTGCTAGACAAAATAAAAAACTGGGTGGAAAAACATTTTTCATGAACTTGTCACTTTGTCAATGATGTGTCAGATTTCACACTGCATATCAAAAAGAATACCAGCAGCAACTCCCTGGCAAACTACTAAGGCTCTTTTTTAATGTACATTACATTTACACATATCACTAATAGGTGCTAACAAGGTGCTGACAGAACAATCTGGATTACAAGGGAAGAACAAATGCAAGTATTTTAAGAAAGTTTCAATATCATAGAGTGTGTACAGACTATGTACATTGTCTGTCTGTATATTATAGGCTTTTATATATATATATATATATATATATATATATATATATATATATATATATACAGTATATATATATATATATGATGGTAAATGGACTTGCACAGCGTTTTTCTAGTCTTCTGACCACTCAAAGCGCTTGAACACTACATGACATCATTCACCCATTCACACCTATTCATACACTGATGACAGGACCTACCATACACAGTGGGACCATTCACACACTGTA
Source organism: Pungitius pungitius (assembly GCF_949316345.1). NCBI lineage: Eukaryota > Metazoa > Chordata > Actinopteri > Perciformes > Gasterosteidae > Pungitius > Pungitius pungitius. Next base: position 16,129,959 of record NC_084917.1, on the reverse strand, counting down.
GTCGCAGCTACAGGTGCAATGCTGGGGTTAAGTGTCTTGCCCAAGGACACATCCACATGCAGGTTAGCCGGGCCTGGGATCAAACCGCCAACCATCTGATTGGAAGACAACCGCGCTCCCCACTCACCCACAGTTGCCCCAATGATGAGGATAATGAGGTGGTGTTGGTGTTCAGGGAACAGCATCAGTACTTACATTCAAAGGTTCACACCCTAGGGAGTAGACTGAAAGAGGCAGTGGACAGCTCTCTCAATCGGGAAGAGGGGCTCAGGGCCCCCATTGTAACCATGGCAGAGGCAAGGGTCTGTCAACCAGGCTTCAAGAGGTGGACCAAACCATACTGACATGTTTGGAATGGATGGATATTGTCCAAAACCCTTGAACGTGCTATCTTTAACCAACTCTCCTCCTCCCCCTCTCATCCTGGACAGAAACTGTTTGTGCCCCTTTCAACCCGGCAGGAGGCTGAGGTCCTTCAGGACTAAAACCTCCAGCCACACTAACAGTTTCTTCCCTTCACTTGTAACTTGCTGTTTAGCTGGTGCACTTTATCTTTATTTTTAATTGTATCTTTATTTCTTAACTTACTAACCAAAAGCATATATTTTATTTTATTTTTATCTTATTGCTGCACTACGTTGTCTGTTGTCCATTATTGTACTGTCTTCTGTCATGCACCAACCGCCAAGTCAAATTAAATGTATGTCTGACACAGAGATGCTCACAAGTCTCTGAGCTCGAGTCCGAGTCGAGTCTGAAGTCTTTCGAGGACGAGTCTCAAGTCAAGTGCTTAGCTAAACATGTTTACTCACCTATCAGGGTGGGTTTTCAGATGCCTGGTAAAATTTGACGTGATTGAGCCAGAATCTTTTATGGAATGCCGCCTATTTTGCGGGGCATTGCGCGGCTCTTTTGTTGTCGTCTTGTTGGAAGGTTTTCAACCCAAAGCTCACGACGAATGACACAGCAGCGGCCGGTGCATTCGACATCTTTGACAGCAATTATTATCCTCGTGTGTGGCCGAGCGTGCCTAGCCAGCAATATCTGTCAATGTACGTGTAACGTGTTACGTAGGCAGGTAACGGAGGGAGGGGTATAGCGAGCTCATTGGATGTTTCCTAAAATTAAACATTGTTCACGAGCCCCAAAGCTCGAGTCCGAGTCGAGTCTGAAGTCTTTCGAGGACGATTCTCAAGTCACCGTGTGTGCGACTCGAGTCTGAGTCCTCATTCCACAGAGACTCCAAAGTCTCCAAAGGTTCCTGGGTCTAGTTGGATGGTACCACAAGTTTATTCCTCGACTGGCTGACATACTGGCCTCACTCAACACCAGAGGTGGGACAAAGTCATTGTTATGCAAGTCACAACTAAGTCTCAAGTCGTTGCCCTCGAGTCCCGAGTCAAGTCGAGTCAAAGATGAGGCAAGTCCCAAGTCGAGTCAAAAGTCAAAGCCACCAAGTCTCAAGTCGAGTCCAAAGTCTTACCATTTTAGTTTCGAGTCATTTCAAGTCATCTTATTATAGTGGGGACGGGGGAACCCTGGGTGATGGTGCGCTGCCTCACAGACCTAGACTACGAAGGGAAGGGTAATGGCGGATCGACTGTGACTGTGTTATAGTACTGTAACGCTCACCCCAATGCTGCAGCGTAAATAAGGAGACGATGACTGGCTTGCAACTCCGGTGCATTTATTTATATAAAACAACTCAACTTCGGTCACTGTTGGCCGTCACCACGCCGAACGAACACTTCCGCATACACGGCCCCCCAAAACTTGGGTTGTCTCGCGTAACTACAGCTGGTAACAGAGCATAACGTGAACACATGCAACATCTGCATAACTGATTAACTAATAACATTAACTCAGCTCATTACAGTACTTTAAAACGGACGTTGACATAATGTTGGCGAGGATTTCCATCGGAGTATGAATCCGGGTTCAAAAATCCCGATTTTTGTAACCATGAACGAGCTGTCTCGTTGATACGGTCAAATGGACTGCAGTGATTGGGTGTCGTGCAGGCAGCGCGCGCTCTCTGCATACAGGTGGCGCACATTTTTTTGACAGATGCAGATAAACAGAGCGGCGCGGCCGTGTGAAAATGTTTTCCCCCAGTTTTCAAGGGAAGGACCAAGTCTTCTCGAGTCGAAAGGCTCGAGTCCAAGTGAAGTCACGAGTCATCGATGTTAAAGTCCAAGTCGAGTTGCAAGTCTTTGTACGTTTTGTCGAGTCGAGTCTCAAGTCATCAAATTCATGACTCGAGTCTGACTCGAGTCCAAGTCACATGACTCGAGTCCACACCTCTGCTCAACACCCTGAAGAAAATAGGCGTATCTAGGGAATCATTGGGTATCGTGGACCGCACACTGTCAGGCTGCCTTCATCACCTGTGCTGGCTCAGCCGAGACCCCACCTTCCTTTAAGTTCATTGTTACTCTAGTGATGTCGGTCTTAGGGCCATTCTGATGCAGGCCATTGATGGAGACGAAAAGGTCGTCGCCTTTGCATCAAGAGCCCTCCAGAGTGCTGAATTGAGATATTCCACCTCTGAACTGGAATGCCTGGCAGTTGTGTGGGCATTGGAGAAGTGGAGAAATTTGCTGAAAAGGGGATGTATTTATATGATGGTGTTGTCCCTGCAGTGGTCTTGCCGCGCACCTGGCATACTACTTGCAATATTTTAATCATTTATTTCATAATAATTGAATGGATTTTACATATTTTACGTTAATTCTGTGCACATCACATCCATTGTAGTCTGTCCATCCCGGGAGAGGGATCACTCCTCTGATGTTCTCCCTAAGGTTTCTTCCCTTTTGTCCCCATTGAAGGGTTTTTCATTTTTGGGGGGAGAATTTCCAGTGCCGATGTGAGGGTTTCATTACAGAGAGACACATGTTGCATGTGTAACATCACAGTGCTCGTTCCAGGGGGATGCAACTGTTCCAAATGTATGTCCCGGCACACTGGAAGGTGGACTCTGCGGATGCAGACATTCTCTTTCCATTATAAGAAGGGTTGTTGTAATGTTGTTCCTGATGCGCTGTACCGTGCACCACCTTCACCATAAGAAGGTAGTGTGTGTGTGGCTGTCCCAAAACCCGCTAGTCGGAAGTCCTCAGTTCCCTACAGGATATTGAAGAAGCTCAGCGGACAGATGCTGTATGCCGAGAGATATTCCAAACTGTTTGCCAGCCCACACCTGGGCATATTCACCACTAACTTCAACAAGGACTGTTGTATCGGTGCATACTCTCAAGATAGAGGATTCAACTATCAGTTAGTTGTTGCGGCACATGTGTTATTGCCCTACTTCAACAATAGCCCATTTGGAGGGCGCTTAAGGAGGATGAAGAAGCTCTTGAAGATCCTCGAGGTGGCATGGTGGCCAACAGTCCTCAAGGATGTTTGGGGTCCCATAGCAGCTCTTACATCAAGCTCTAACATCAAGCCAGCTGTAGAAGACTAGTTAGCTCCAGAAGACTGAAGTCAGTGAGCCTGTGGATATGTGTGGACTTCATGGAGCCCTTCCCTCTCAGCAAGGCCTGGAATTCGATCATCCTGATACTAGTGGTGGACTACTGCAAAAAGTGGGCTTTTTGCTTTGAAGAATGCCTAAACGCCAAAGGTCTGTCAGATCCTGAAAAATGACATCTTCAATCACTCGTACCAGCATATTTGGTCTCGGATTCGGGACCCCAATTCACAATCCACTTAATGTCTAGCATGTGTGAGACCTGGATAACAGCGCAAAAGCTCACGATGGCGTACCACGGCCTGAGTTCTGCTATCAACAAAGCGGTACATGAGACTACTGGGGTGACCGTGGCCTGTAAAGGGCTCGCTAGAGCGTGTTGTGCACCCAACACAGCCACATACAACATGCTACACACACTCACCCAAATGTTGAGGGTGGTCGAAAGACATGTTGGTGTGGCCAAAGCCAGACAAGCCAGGTACTATAATGCCCGCCTCAGATGTACACTTTGGGGTAGAGAAGAAATTAGGTCCTACTACTGTGATGAATGGTTAGCTGGTAAGATGAAGGGGTGAATTGCAATTGCGATTGTGGTCTTGGGGGTCCACAAACCACCCCAGGAAGAATGAAATAGAAACAGAGCGGCAGGGCAGCGTGCCATCATTCTCGTCATGCTTTCTGCCCGTCGCGGAGCTTCGCTCACCAATTTTGGGGGGGGGCATTGATGTTATAGTTTGGACAATTAGGGACTGTTAGGAGCTAGGGATTACAACACTTCTGGGGAGTTTCATTATGTGTGTTATATAATTTATTTAGTTGCTTTTATTGCATTTCATTCAGCAATAAAATCCAGATTCTCAACTGAGTATTTGGTTTTGTGTGTTTTTTGTTCCCTGTGCCATAGGTCTGGTTAAAATTTGTAACAGTAAACCATGGCAGCGATTTAAGTGATATTAACAACTGCTCCAGCTAGTCCCTTTTAATTTAGCATTGTGCTTTTTTCCTTAAACCACAGGGTGAATTGTTACACTATATATCATGCTCCGGAGGTGAAGCAAATCTTCCTAAATTAGTTCAGCTTATGCCGCTCAGTTCAACTTATGTGAACATTGAGGACCTGGCCTAAGTTGAAAGCAGCTGTCAAAATGAATGTGTAATCAGGTTCTGTGAGCAACGGACTTTCAAAATAACCATACATTTGAAGAACTGCGCTAATGTGGGATAAAGCAATAATTATTGTTTAATTAATGTGGTGGCAGGGTGTGGTTAACTCAGCTGCAGGGGGGAGAGCGGGGGAGTGGTTCAGGGAACGGTGCCCGGGAGGTAATTAGCGCAGCTGGCTAACATGACGATGATGATTTGTACCCCCTTAAAAACAGTAAACAGGACCCTGAGGGGAGGATCGAAGCAGGTGCTCAGGGGCCAGGCCGAGGAGCGGAGCGACGATGCGAACCTGCTGAACAATAATAATAATAAAAATACAGTTCCCTATCAGGGAACTCGAGCTGCGTAAAGCGCTGTGGGACCGCCCCTGCGTGACCGCGTCATGAAGCACGTGTGAAAATTAACCAATGGCGAGCTGGGACGCCGGACCAGGGCGCTACAAAGGGACCCGAAGGGCAGGACCATTCATCTAGTGCGTGTGAAGTTTTTTCCACTTAGATAGAAATGGCTGAGCGGTTTGTCCAGTGTGTTCCCCCTTGCACCCGATTCATTACAGGCAGAGACTCACACAACCTGTGTGTTGTTTGCTTAGGCATGGAGCACGCCCAGCTAGCCCTTGAGGGGGCTTCGAGCTTCGGCTCGTGCCAAGGTGGAGCCCCGGTTGCCTTCCTGGGGATCACAAATGAATCTCATGGAGGATTCCGGGAGGGCTGATGCCTTATCCCGGCCCTTTACCATGGGATCCAGGCGCTCATTTCCGGAAGCGGAGGCACGCTCCGCGGCTTCCTCCACCCCGGACGAGACGCCGCTCTCACGTTTTTCCGGCTCCGAGGAGCTGGACGTGGTGAGCGTAGAGGCAGCGGAGGCTGACGCCGAGGCGGCTCATTCCCCCGCTGCTGCAAAAGAATTGCTGGAGGTCCTCACCCGAGCCGCTGACAGATTACATATCAGCTGGCCGGCGGATGAGCAGCAGCCTTCTGCTCCCGGTAGACTGCAGAAGCGGTTTTTACCTTCCCGCAGAGTGCCTCCATGCCGCCGCCTGCCGTTCTTCCCAGACGTCCACACTGAGGTGTCGGCGTCCTGGAGTAGGCCAGTGTCTGCTCGCGTGTACAACCCGCGTACGGCATTGTACTCGTCTTTAGCTGAGGCTAAGCGACATGGCTACGGAAGGATGCCGGCCGCGGAGGGGGCCCTGGCGAGCCATGTTTCCCCCGCGGCCGTGTCGTTGAGGACACCGGTACTGCCCACCAAGCCTTCGAGGACTACCTCGGTTCTGGTGGGCAGGGCTTACTCGGTGGCGGGGCAAGCGGCGTGCTGCCTGCATACGATACTTATCCAGGCGTATCAGGCAGAGCTGCTGGCCGACGTGGCCGAGGGGACGGATCTAACGCAGGAGGCAGTACATGAGCTGAGGCACACGGCTGAACTCGCGTTAAGAGCCACGAAGGAGACGGCGAAGTCCGTCGGCCGCTCCATGGCAGCCATGGTGGCTACGGAGCGGCCCCTTTTGCTGAGCCACTCCGCACTGCAGGAGAGGGACAAGTCCTTTCTCCTGGATGCCCCTCTCTCCCCCACTACCCTCTTTGGAGGTGCCATTGGGGATGTGGCGGATAAACTCCGCGCCGAGAGGTGGCAGGCGGAGGCCCTCGATTCTTTCGTTCCCCGACGACGGCGCAAGCTCTCACCACCTGGTGCAGCCGGAGAGCGTTGCGCTGCGCGCACCCCCCCGCCGAGGCCGGGCCGCAGCACGGCACGCTCAGACGAGGCTCTCTCGCGGCCGGACTGGTCTGAGGACGGCCGCCGCGGAGAGGACTTCGTCCAATAGGCCCTGACACCATAGAGGTCAGGGCCCGGAGAGTGACCCCCACTGGAGGTGGTAGGGTGCCACCGCACTCTCCGGGAGTTGGTCCGTTGTCCCCGCCGCCGCTTCGGGGCACGACCGGGTCCAGCGAGTGTGAGCCCGAGGGCCGTTCGTCCCCTCTAAGGAGGGTTCCGGCTCTACTACATCAGCACTTCCCTGCCAGTACGCTGTTACAGGGCGCAGTGTCTGTAGACCCGGGACTTCCAGAGACCGGCCCCGAGGGGCCGGAGCCCCTGAGAAACTTTTTGGGTGAGTGGCGAGCCCTCCCCAACGTATCTCAGTGGGTCCTGCACACAATCGATGTCGGCTACGCCATCCAGTTTTGTTGTGCTCGCTCATATCAACCGTCTTGGGCTGAGACTCAACACCAGGAAAAGCGTGCTGTCCCCAGCACGTAGGACCACTTTCCTGGGCGTAATTTGGGATTCGACCACAATGCGGGCACACCTGTCTCCCGCTCGGGTAGTTTCGATCCTCTCTGCTGTTCAGCAGGCTAGGCTAGGCCACTCACTGTGAAACAGTTTCAGAGACTATTAGGTCTCCTGGCAGCGGCATCCAATGTGATCCCTCGCGGCCTGTTACACTTGAGACCGTTGCAGTGGTGGCTCAAGACCAAGGGATTCTCCCCAAGGGGGAACCAGCACCGCCTGATCAAAGTCACTCGGCGCTGCCTGAGGGCCTTGGTCATATGGAGGCACACTGGGTTTCTAGCCCAAGGGCCCGTTTTAGGGGCGATCTGTCACCGGGTCATCCTCACGACAGACGCTTCCCTCACGGGCTGGGGTGCGATCATGAGCCTCGGGGCTGTGGCAGCATCATATCCGGTCCTGGCACATAAACCAGCTGGAGATGCTGGCGGTGTTTCAGGCGCTGAAACACTTCCGCCCAGCCCTGACGGACCAGCATGTGCTTGTAAAAAATAAGACCCAAGATATTATCCCAATTTTCAATGGTCAATTACAAAAATATCTTTGACATTAGAGGTATACGTTTTGATGCACATTGATATTACATTAGAAGTGATCATCGTTTTTGTATGGTTGCATGGAGAGGCTGCTGGCACTCTCTAGGTAGATGTTTGAGGGCTTTCGCATTGTTGATAAAGTGCCCAGCAATGGTTGCTGTAAGTATCTAAATACATACACAATACTGTGGGCCGGATAGCAGTTTCGTATGTAAATTGGGGATGGAAAGAATTACAGTAGAAATTATTTCCTTACACTTCAATTTCTCGTACTTACCCACTCCATCTTTTCAACATTTTGAGACCACAACAATGGCTTGGGAATGTCAATTCGGCACTTTGCAGATGAAGAAAGGCCTTAAAAGGGGGCAGTTCTTTGAGGGCCCAAGTGTTTTTAGCTTGGAGCTTTTCAATGGTCTCCATACCCATTGAAGGAAGAGAGCTAACTTTGGTTTCTGAAAGGTCCCTGAAAAGACAAAAAGTTCAGATTATTTATTTGGAAACAAAGTAGGGGTACTCATGTATTCAAACCTCAGCATGAACCACAGTTCTTTTGGTGTTAGCATACTATTTTCCCTGAAAACACACATTTAGTTATTTGCTAGTATGTCCAAGAACAACCCTTATCCCTCTAGAAAATTCTCTACATTCACTCACAAGTGCGTTGGGCCGTGAATCACGCCATGAAATGCAAATTCATCTATTCGTTCCAGATCCACATTCCTGTGAAGATACCTGAAGAATAGATAAAAGATGAGGTGGAAAACGATGTGGCCCACTTATTTCTTTTTTGTACAAACATCTACAAAATTCTATATAACGTTCTTTTCAATTTATTTTCTTTAACACACTGATAGTTCAAAATCAGACAGCTATGTAAAACTCAAACACACTTTAAAAATTACATTTAAATATTGGTGAGGACATTTCTGTGTGTCACATGTTTTTAACTTATGTTTTTCTTATACTGAAACTACTCAAAATAACATACAGTTCCTCCAGTCTGCTCCCATTGAAGGCATATTGCTGGATCTCTTTCACACCATTGCTATTCAGCATACTAAAAAAGAAGGTGAAAAAGAGAATATCTCTGTAAACCTCCCGTTCAGTGCATTTTATCAAGTCAAAAATAAGTTACCGTAATAACTGTACCTAATAACAATATATAATAAGTTAACTGGAAAATAGAAACATACAAAGTTAGACTGACGGAAGAGATGAGTAGGAGAATGGAAACCATGTGTGAATTTAAGCTAATTAGCGTAATTTCAGGAGCAGCACAAGCCTATTCCGTCATACCGTTAATACCGCCCAACCCACTTTTCACACCCTGTTGACGCATTCTAAACCTTGGCCAAGGGCAGGTAACACACAATCGAAGGTTAGGAGCATAAGCACTAACAACCTAGCTAACCCCTGGCACCGGGATTCCGTCACACTTTCCCCTTCAAACGACGCTATTTTTCCACAATTGATGTTATAGGGGACGCTATGGCCAAGGTGGGGGGGGGGGGGGGGGCGCGGACGTTAAGAGACGGGTGGGGTAACACTCTGGGACCACGAGTGGTCACGCAAGCCCATCCTTCATTCTGACAACCTCCCAGTAGTTTGTCATGAACCGGGTATCCTCCTCCTTTCTTCTTTCCCCCTCTGGTCAGTAACACACTGTGGTGGTGGGGTGTGATTAGCTCAGCTGCAGAGGGGGGGGAACTCGGGGGAGGGGTTCAGGGAACGGTGCTGACCGCTAACGAGCACAGCTGAGGAGCAAGTGGTGGTGGAGCAGTGGGCCTCGTCGTGGGTCCAATACCACCGCCCGGCGACGTTGGAGGCCGGTGTCACCCTGGCGGAGGACCACCTGGCGGTTCACCCCGGCGGACTGAGCAACGGCGGATGCCCGCCCGCGTCACCGCAACCAGTCCCCACTCCGCGAAGGAGGACCCAGCAGCCGGATCACCAGCCCGTACCAGGGGGGCCGACCGTGCGGAACCGACCGAGCCCGGCACTCTTCCCGACCCGCCGAGAGCGCCCCAACCGCCAGGGCAGGAGTGTTGGAGGTGCGGGCAGCCCGGGCACTACCGGCGGGAATGCCCACTGATGGAGATGGGCCAGACGGTGAGGGTTGCCGGACCTCCAACACCCTCCCCCGGTCCGGAACGACGTACTGCGTTCCGGTAAGGATCCAGGGGGGTACATACCAGGCGATGGTGGATTCGGGCTGCACGCAGTCCATGATCCACCAGAGGCTGGTTCGACCCGGGGCATTGGTGGAAGCATCGCGGGTGTGTATTAAGTGTGTGCATGGGGATGTTCACGACTACCCAGTGGTACCGGTAGAGATTAGGTTTGGGGGTAAAAAGCATAAAATAAAGGTTGCGGTTAGCTCCCGCCTTACGCACCCCCTAATCTTGGGGACGGACTGGTCAGGGTTTCATAAGTTAGCGGGGCAGTGTGCGGGGGTGTGTTCACGATCAGCAGGGACATGCGGGATGTGTGCGGTGCTCAGTCGTGACGCGAGGTTGTCGGACACTGCAGACAGGGACGGGGAACCGACGGAGCCTCCTACTGAGACTCCGCTGGCTCCCGAATTACGCTCCATGGAAGATTTTCCACTGGAACAGTCTTGTGATGATACTCTACGCTTTGCCTTCGACCAGGTGATACGTATTGATGGTCACATGGTGCGCCCTGACACGGCATTATCATACCCGCACTTTTCATTGATCAGGGACAGGTTATACAGAGTGAGTCGTGACACTCGTACAGGTCAGGAGAACACCCAGTTGGTAATACCGAAAATCCGTCGGGAAATAATTTTCCAGGCGGTTCACTATAACCCGATGGCGGGCCACATGCGTAGTGACAAAACTATGGACCGGATAACGGCCCGATTTTACTGGCCAGGCATTTGGGCGGATGTGCGCCGATGGTGCGCGTCCTGCCCGCAGTGTCAGCTGGTGAACCAGCCGGCCATTCCGAGAGCGCCGTTGCGACCGCTCCCGTTAATGGAGGTGCCGTTCGAGCGCTTGGGTATGGATCTCATTGGGCCGTTTCGCCGGAGTGCACGGGGATATAGCTTTGTGCTAGTTCTGGTGGATTACGCAACACGATATCCCGAGGCAGTGCCATTGCGCAACATCTCCGCGAGGAGTGTTGCGCAGGCGCTGTTTCAGGTCATCTCCCGAGTCGGAATCCCGAAAGAGATTCTGACTGACCAGGGCACCTCGTTCATGTCACGTACACTGCGGGAACTTTACGAATTACTGGGAGTTAAGTCTATTCGGACCAGCGTCTATCACCCCCAGACCGACGGGCTGGTGGAGCCGCTGAATAAAACCTTAAAATCCATGATTCGTAAATTCATTCACGACGATGAAAGTCATTGGGATAAATGGCTTGATCATCTGTTGTTTGCAGTACGGGAGGTGCCCCAGGCCTCCACGGGATTTTCTCCCTTTTAGCTGCTGTTTGGCAGGAAACCACGGGGGGTGCTCGACCTGCTTAAGGAACACTGGGAGGAGGGTCCGAGCCCCGGTAAGAACGAGATTCAATACGTCCTGGACCTGCGAGCCAAACTCCACACACTGGGTGAGTTGTCACGTGAGAATTTGCTGTGTCTCCTGTGTTTTAATATCAGTGAGCAGGACTGGAGGAGGTGTTCTGAACCCGACGCTCAGGGGCGAGGCCGAGGAGCGAGCGACCACCTGAAACACTACAACAATAAAAACGAACGTACCAAATTGCCTGGTGTCCGTGTGTCAATCCTGTGGGAATCTGCGGAGAGGAGTCGCCTCTGCTACACACACGCTCATTCATTCTCTGCTTCTCATTATCTCATCTTATCATCTTCTCTTCCCCTCACCTGTTCCTGCTTTAGACTTCTTATTTCTAGTGTGCCTCGCCCCTTTGTTCTCTGCCAGAGTATTACCTATGCACATCATGTACCAGTTTGCTGTCCCTTGCCCTGTTGGGTATGTGTGGAACCAGAATTGTCTTGTGCAACCTGCTGTTGCTTTACCTAGGCTCCTGCTGATGTGAGTTGTCAGCCGTCTGGTGCGCTCCCCATCGGCCTGGACCTCGCTCGCTGCACTCACCGGGATTCCCTGTTGCTGGCCAAACGCCTGTGTTTTCCGTTACCCGTTTCTGTTTAAGATCGCCCTGTGGCAGCCTAAGTCCTGTTTTTGCCTGGGCCTTCCTCAGTTGATTAAAAAAGACTCTACCATCCTTTGCGTTTGGGTCCTCTCTCCTGCATCTCCATAACATAGTTGACATAAAAACATGGACACTCCAGCCGCACACTCCGAAGCACAATCCTCACCTTCAACACACAATGCTACACTTGTATATGCAACTTCCTATCCTGTCCTGTCTTCCTATCCTGACACCATGACATCTGTAGTATTGTTCATGTTATTCGTTGTTACTGGATTGACGTGTAGGATTAACCAATAGGAGGGGGGAGTGACTGTGGGGTACGGGGGGAGTTGGACAGAGCAGGTTTATGGCAATAAAGATGTCAACCTTACTACACAGTCTGTCTCACGCGCATTATTAAGCGATTAAGAAGTGCTGTGTAGCTAAGGCAGGACATGTGAAAGTTTTACTGCTGTAGGGATGTAGGTGAAAGTTTGCAAAGTGTTCGGTGAAGTTTGATGAGTGATGACGAGCAGGACTGGGAAGCAGCTAGCCTTCGCATGGCGGCTAACCCTCCCAGCGCTACGTTTAACATCCAGCCACCGGAGGCCTTTGATTTTTCCAAGCCGAACGACTGGACGAAATGGATTCAGGAAGTTTGAGTGTTTCCGTCAGGCAAGTAACCTGTCTGCAAGCTCCGAAGTCAACCAGGTGAATACCTTGATATACTCACGCACATTATTAAGCGAATACGACAACATCTACAAACAAAAAACAAAAACTAACAAATCAGGGTAACCTACCATTGTATTTAAATTAAGACAGAGTCACCCTCGCGTCCATTCGAGACCCTCTCGACAAAAATCCCAGAGCCGATGATCTCAGAATCCGGGGAAGTAGCTACCAGATTCTTGTTCAACCAGTACTTCCACCACATTATCTTCTCATCTGGCATTTCTCCAACCTCGGCCAGTTGACAAAGTTCCCCAAAACCGATCTGACCGCCTAAACAGAATCCACTTACAATCCTATCGCTCACATCTCACAAAACGCATTTAGTTGGTGGCGTGGTCGTTGCTAGTGAAAACAGATCATGAGTAGTGTAAATGTCAGTTAGTGATTATTTACTTGAATTTAGTAAATGTTTTGTGAAGGGTTAGAATAGAATATAATAATCGCTGGTGATGTGAGGTGAGGAATGGTCGGTTGGTGAAGCGGGTGGGCCGTTATTGGATTAGTTATGAATACTCTTTGCACGTTAATTAAGAAATAAAGCTTTGTTTAAAGATTATCCTCAAAATCAGAGTAAAGAACTTACATGATGTCTGTTACATTTCTGTTTCTTTCCCATTTTTTAAAAAATAAAACATATTTTTTCATTCTTCACTTATTTATATTTTTTGATACTTGCGGTATAATATTTTTTGTTTCAGAATTAAATCATATTTTCAAGTTTCAGATTTTTTTTTCACTTCCAGAATTTTGGCCCTGATCTGGCATAGGGGTCATGGCATCAACTGAGAGGGGCTTTAGTTGACGCTGTCATGCATTTCTGTGACCATCAGCAGCTGCTTGCACACGCTTAGGCAGTGTTTCCTGTGTGTACCAGGAGAGTGTATTTTGGAATATGACGATGAATGCAAGCCGGTAAAGCAGGTAAAGAAAAACAAGTCTGTGTGTGTGTGTGTGTGTGTGTGTGAATATTCTCATGACAAGACTGTCAAATTAAATGCAGCTCAAGACCAGCTGTATGAAGCAGATCAAAAAATATTTGCTGAAGGATTCAAAGCGTGAAGAGTCTACGAGAATTGATAGACTGTATACATCCATGTGGACAAATAAAATAAATAACTTTTAGAGAAATAAGTTCAGGTCAAAAGGTGAGATCAAATGTGTAATCTATAATACAAATTATGCTGAATGATGACGGATTTGATTGAACAAAATACCCGTCACATTCAATTACTGTATATTACAGCTGTAAAGTATAACAATTATTTAAAATGTATCAAATACATAATTTGTTTAAATTAGATTTGTAAAATTCTTCTTATTCCAGTACCATGCCACCCACAACCGGCCCCCAAACAGCAATTGTTTAGTTGTAGTTTAGGAATTGTAGCTACGCACAGTTCACATGTTGTAACACAGAGGTCTAAAAATAGAGAGTATCTCAAAAGGGTAGTTTAGCAGCTATTGTAGTAACCAAGCACTATTTCCAAATTCAATTCATTTTATTTTGTATAGCCCAAAATCACAAATTACAAATTTGCCTCACAGGGCTTTACAGTATGTACACCTGCAACATCCTCTGTCCTGAAACCCTCACATCGTCACAGGCCCTTACTCCTTACATCTTTATTTTCTGTATTAATTTTAACAACCAGCAAGTCGAGCCAAACTTCTCTTTGATAGGGTTTTCTATTGAACTTGACTATGGAGCAAAGGGATTTCTGCAAGAGATTATTGTCATTGTCATTCCATGTTGATGTTGGGGGAGATTAGGAGATGAAAGAAGAAATGCCATTTTTCTCTGTCAAAAATATACCATTTTGAACTCTAGCATTAGCCTTATAGCAGACTCATCTTCAGAGGCTTGAACCTTTATACATCCTTTTATTATTTCATAAATTTGTTGCAATAACTTTTTGCTTTGAGTGAGTACATGATGTTACCCTTCAGTCTGACTTTACATTCTCATAAATTATTTATTTAAAATGTATTTAAAAAGTAATTGTAAGTAAGTAATGAATATAAGATAAGATGCCTAGAGATAAGATCAGTAAAGCAGATTAATTTTGGGAAATGTTCTAAATTAGAGAATTTATATTTTAATTCCTGTGGTTCAGTTACAATACGTTACATTTGAGTCATTGTTTCAACTATAGATTATACTTACATGGTCAAAGCATTCTCAGATATTCCATTGAAAGAATTAGCAGGTATAAATTCTAAGAAGACATTCTCCACTATCTCCCTGTCAGAAAGGCATGAATATGACATTTATAGAAATTCATAGTTTAGAAAACAATTGATATTACAGTTAAAATAGTACATACAAAATAAAATCATCTTTGCTGGACTGAATATATTGTAGTCCAGGAAAGGAGGTGAGACCTGTGTTGGTGATCCCACTGTATTGAAAGAAATCTCAGTCAACAGCCAGTTAATGATGAATTGGGAACAAAGATAATTTCACAATATTTCTCAATTCTACTATGAGAAAATGGTGATGTACAATGATAACAAATGGTAAAAGTGAATTTGTACTTACAGGTACTTTAAATTAGGAAGATTTTTAAATGCCTCTTGGTCGATGTATGACAGTGTTTTGATACCAGTTAGTTGTCTGTGGAACACACAAGATACGGACGCGCACACAGAGACATTTCTTAATTCAAAATTTGCTTTGTAAAGAGGAAGGGCTAATCATAATTTGTTATGAAGTTTTTTCAATACATATTTATCTCCTCACCACATACAATGTCATATATATATATATATATATCTATATAATATATATCTTCTGCCTTATATGTGAGTGTAACCATGATGGTGATGCAATGTTTTGGCATTAAGAATACAATTTTCCTTCCTACCAGAAGAAAGCATTGAATCTCTTAAAAGAAGTTGTATTGGCATCATGCTGTATTGGCATCATGCTGCCAATACAACTGCCTAAAAAAATGAAGCCAACGTTGAAGTGCATAAAACGTCAGTTGTAGTTTGGGTTGCGGAGGCAACAGTTCCAGCATGCCACTCCAAACTTCCCATTCCTCGGCCACATCTACCAGCTCTGACTGGGGGGATCTGCATGCATTGAAGATAAAGTCTCTGCACCCAGTCCAGGGTCTATGCCAGATTGTCCTACCAGATGACTGTGACCATAGAAGAGGTTTTGGGGGTGGTGGAGCAGGTTGGATACCACAACCTGTCCTTTGCTTACCCCGACGCTGATCGCCGTGTCCTGTGTTTCGCCATTATTGAGCTGTGGAGGTTTAGTAAGTTTGCTATTGGATTAAAAACAGTGATTCTGCGATGTAAAGATCACACGTTTCACGTCTCCGAGGGAGACTATTTAAGATTTCCAGTCACCAATAATTTAGCCTTGACTCTTGGGAAAATCTCACTGTGTTAGGTAGCTGGTGCCACAAGGTCCTGGACTCAAAAGCAGGCTCAAGACGAGGTCAAGGCATGGGTTTGGTACATGGGTAGTCAGACAGAGCAGGCGGACTAATCCAAATCGGCAGGGAAAGATTCGCGGGTAGGCAAACTCAAGAAAATCACTGGTAAGCTTATGGAACAATAGAGACAAACTGGCACAGAACAAGCTGTTGACACAGACTAAATACACAGGGGAACAACAAGATAAAAAGGGCGGGGCTTGCAATCACTGAGGGAGGCGGCACACGCAAAGGGAGGTGTCTGAATTGAGCAGCCTTGAAGGCAGGGTAAATGACAGAAAACACAACAGAAGACAAACAGTGACCTTACACCCCAGTCTGGGTGTTACACACTGCTCGGACACCACCAAGAAGCCTGATGGAGGACACCCAGAGAGCTCTGGTAGACTTTTCTGGTCTACCAGAAAAGTCCGGTATTGATCCACAGAGCAAGGTCTCCGTGAAGCACAAAAAGGGGGATGTAGAAAAGTCTCTGTCTCTCCTCACCAGCAGCTGAAGTTCGTCTAGTTTGTTGCTCAGTGAGCGCTCATTGGAGAGCAGCGTTGTGCGAGAACCATGCTGCAGAGTCGCACTAACGAGCCAAGCGGCTGATCCATTGACAGGGTTTATAAAAGGAGAACATATATTTTCTGCTGTATATTGGGGGGACAGATTGGTAGAATGCGTGGTTAGGCCCTTGCTGGGAGTTGAACCTGGACGCTACCAGACTTTCTACAGCTCCTTACTGCAGATATGAAAGATCACACGCACCATATCCAAGGTTCCTGGAATAAGGCTGTTTGAGGAACCTCTGTTCTTATACAACTTTCCCAGGATTAAACTCTGCAATCCACCGGCCTGCGAGCAAGTTGAGAGACACTGGTTTGCAGCAAACTAGGCCATCTGATAAGGATGATGGCGACATAGGTGGATACACTCAGGGATAGGAGACACATCCTCTACATCAGGCTGATTAACAGATTTGTGGAGGAGATCTGTGCCGCCCTGTCATACAAACAGTTCAGCATGACCTGTGTGACCAGTGGTCCGATGGTTTGAGTACCGTTTCCCTCTGTGTCCATCTATCAAACTGAGAGGGAGAAGGGACGGGTCGCAAAATGGTAACTAAAAGAAGCTTCAGTGGACTGGCAGTTAATGTCAGGGGCTCTGTTGGGCTCGAGAGCCAGCGATTATTCCTCTTCAGCCATACAAAAGGCAGGCCTCAGTAGCTCGAGACAGTCTCTCTTCTGTATTTTCTGGTTAGGTTAAAAAGGCTCCTGATTGCTTGATTGATTCAATCCACCTGTGAGGGACAGTCAGAGACCCCTGGGTGGGGAGGAGTTCCCTCTGGTGTAGTACCACCCATCCAACGCCTTTGCCTCTTGATTGTCTTTGTTTGGCTGTACCATGTGGGGCACTGCTCACCGGCTGGGCCATCACAGGGGGAGCTGTTTGTTAGTTTGTGATGATGGGTTTTTATTTTCTTCTGTGCCTGAAAGAGTTGTTTCAGAAGGAACCGATGAAACAATTGTTTTTGTGTCTTCCTGGAGCAATAAACAGACTTTGAAAACTTAAACTCAAAACTCTCCCTCTACCCGATTGGAGGTTTAGAAATTGCATCAGACTGGTGATAATGACTCGAGCCAACATTAGTGGAAAACCAGTCAAAGAGATCCTGAGACAAAAAAGAAGTACTGTTCGACTAAGCATACAAAATGTAAAAATGGCTGTATGTGTTAATACACTGCTCAAATATAATTAAAGGAAGCCCCCCTAATCTATAATGTGGTCTGCTAAATTCATGCTTTAGAACAGGGGTGTCAAACTTTTTTTAGATTTGGGCCAGATACTGCCCACTTTGATCGCAACTTGGCCAGACCATTAAAAATCAAAGGGGTGGTGATCCGGCCGACAGGTTGACGAAGACAATGAAGAGAATGAATATTTATATTATTCATCAGAGACTTTTTTGCCCCCTGGATCGCCGTTTCTGCCACTTCAATTAAAGATATCGTAGCAGAAATGGGTCCAGCAGATTATCACTCTCTTTGACCCCGTCCCTCCACACCTGAAATCTGACTGGATGTTTAAACTGAAAATCTAATTGAGTCACTAAAAAAAGAGAAAAACAACATATGAAGGATCCTTATGTCAGTATGGAAAGTGGTTTACAGCATATTCAATGCAGATGATATGAATCATTTATATTGTAAGAGTACCGAGCAGCAAATATGATCATGATCATTGTGGTGGCGGGGTGTGGTTAGCTCAGCTGCAGAGGTAATTTTTTTCTGTAATTTTTTTTAGTTAGTATTGTTTTCAAAGTCAAATTTGATTACTGTTCTGATTCCATACAGAATGGATTCTGAAGTATTTAGAACTATTCATATTTTACACACTATTGTGACACAAGTTTAATTCTAAATGGATGGAAGTTTTAGCTCATGTCTTAAATCAATAATCCATGACAACTAAGTGAAAAGATATTGAGATTTTTTGCAAATGTATAAATAATTAAAAAGTGATTGGGCTTCCCCATCTTCTTCTTCTCCTCTTGCTCCTGGTTGCCGGGTGATTGAACACATCTGACTCTCATCAGTCTCCTCAGGCTACTGAGTAGTGGTGTCCCAATCCAGAGACCACATCCCTCACAGGAGGCAGCCGGTAAACGTCAGACGGGTCCTTAAGAGACAGTGAAGGCTAAACCCAGCGCTCTGCGAAACATGATGGTCTGGCCTACAGTGGATTTCCTGTTTGCGACGCCAGCTTAACCTCTGTAGTGTAATCACTATGATTGAATAATAAGAATTGTACTGCTTTCGTGACTAAATCTTCCATACGACAAAAACAAACCAAATGCTTTGCAGATCAACCTTCACCGCCATGCATGTATCACATCATTGTGCCCTTTGCTCGTACTAACATTCAGTCCAGGTTCTTGGAAGAATGCAGCAAAGTCGGCAATGACAACAGCTTGTCCCTTTAGACCTTCCTCTAAACTACTTCCGTCAAAATGATCATTATCAAAGAAAATGTAGCACAATGAATATAAACAGCAAACATGGCTATTGTTGTGGGAGACTCCAGTGTCGCACTATGAGTGTATGCACGGGAAGCATGCATTCAGTAATTAGAAAAAAGGCATTACTCAGCTTTAATAATGTAATGTTGTAGTATCATTCACACATTACCCTTTGTGAAATCTGACCTTGAGAAGTGGGCACAGCAATTGGCAGTGATACATAATAATTATGCCATGCGCAATCACAATCCATTCTATGTAAATTCATCGACATGCGTATTCATTATGGCATTCTTGGGAGGCATCAGTGAAATTAAAACTACTCAAAGGCTACATACATGTGAGTGACCCTGGACAGGTTGTGGAAAGAATGCCTCTCAAGATATCGTATAGTATCATCGTCAGAGATGTATCTAGAAAAAAACAGAAAATACAATCTGATATGCAGTGGTTGATATGATATTGATTCTGATGCAAGAACATTTCGTATATTTAAGAGAGTTTCATCACTTTCACCAAATTGAACTTTGGTAGCCCTCAGATGCTATCATATCATGAGATAAAAAGGCCTCTCGTCTGTCAGAAGCAACCGCGTGGTGACGTGACGTGATTTTTTTTTCCAATGGAAGGGATCTACCGGCACTGCGTTGGTGAACGACCAGGGGGGTATTGCACAAAAGTAGAATAAAGAAATCCGGGCTAAGTGATAATGCGCCACTTGACTTAGTGTGACCTGCTCATTGCGGATTAATCGGTTGCACGTTTGCCGAGTCGCGCTGAGAAGGAGGTGCTAAGTAGATCCAGGAGCACATATCTGGGATAAATGCACGTCCACGGCTTTCTTAAGTAGACCACAATATCAATCACAGATTTACTGATGCTGAAATGGAGAATACGCCGCGCGCAGCACATTTCTCACCCAGTGAGCAGCAACTTAAAATGAAATGTATGAGGAAGTGAAGCATATCATACGCAGAAAAGGAATACGGCAGCTGTAACTAAACAATGAGGAAAAGCAGACAATCGCGGATTGACTGAATGCGGAAGGATTTAGAAATATCTCCTTACAGGGAAAGTTGTACACTCTGTTTTAATTGCTTTAATATGATTGTTTCAAAACTGAGCAGAGGGAATTAAACCTCCTCTGGAAATGTATCTAAAAGACGAAGCCTAATTTTAAACCTTTATCCACAATGCGAGGATAAGTTTTACAACCATATACACAAATCTCTATGCTGTGTCCAGTTCTAAATATCTTTCTACAATTAATGTTCATACAGAACAAACATGACTGGACAGCAAAGATCTTGTCAAGATAAAATATAAAACCATTTTGCAGGCTGGTAAGTGCCTTAACAGAGGATGTTGCATGTGTACGGACTGTGGAAATCCTCTTTGGTGTAACACATTCTTCTGTGGCCAGGGAAGGTAATGAACATATGTGCCAAGGACTTCAGGGCCAAACACACACTTCGGACGGTACGGCAGATAGTGCCTTTATTTACAGTTTTGGTGAAATATTGTGAAATCGGTCCGTGAGGTAAAAGTTTCGGGCCACCGAACTAAACATCTGCAAAAGTAGAGTTTTAAACCAAACTGGTGAGAGCAATAGTGACAAGTGATGCATGTAAAATGAAAATAAATAAATAAACCCGAACGCATTCAGAGACCAACGGAATAACTGTTAGTTATTTTGTTTCAGGTCAAAGTGGCAGCTGATTTAACACATGAGGCTGCAGGATTCATTTTAGCCTGGCTCTTAGCCTGGTCTGGAGCAGGTTAGCTTCAAAGAATAAATGGCCGGGTTTAATTCAACCTGCTTTCGTACAACCAAGTCGGAGCTAAATTCCTCCAGGATAACCTGGATATCCCAACTTAATCCCTTATCCGGGTTTTGTGCAATAGCCCTCTGGTCCCCCTGGTTTAACGCTTGTGCTCACTCACATGAGTGCGACCCCCAGTGGACTTTTTAGGAATACTAAATACTACTTTTATAGAAATGCAATTTATGTCTTTCTGTAATTGATACCTGTGCTTTAGAAATATAAACCCTACTTCCATTCAGTGGATGTCCCTACTAAACATGCTCCAGTCATGGTTAATGACAAGTACAAAATCTGAGACAACTGCACGAGAGTCTCTGGAGCACAGCAAGACATCAACTGGTCCGTGTTTTTGTTCAAAGGGACAAAGTTTACTAGAAAAACAATCTGTCTCTCGTAAAATTGATTTGAGGTTAATCTGAATTCATTTGAAATTTGATATTGGATTCCACTGAAGATTAAGCAATAAAATTCACAGTCATCTTACATGAAGTCAATTGAATATTGCATAAAGAGAACCAATGCTGCCCATTTTTACAGTGGAGTAACTATTAGCTCAATTGTATATTATTTGTGAGTAGAGTAGAATTATGAAGCAAAGGAACAGAAAACCATTTTCGTTATTCATTTCATACCCACTAGAATTAACTTGGTATAAATGAGTGTACCATGGATGCAGCCAGTCATTTTAACAAAATCAATGACAGCAAAGTGTGTGTGTTTTTGTCTGTTTCATTTGCTAGTTTCAATATTTATTGAGGTTATAGTTTTGTTCTAGCACATTTAGCTGGTTTGAAAGTAAGGTGTATGGGAAAAAAAGAGAATCTTACATGTGAGCAATGTTGGCCAAGTTGGCAAATGCATTTGGAGGAAGAGAAGAAAGTTTGGTACCCACAAGCCAACTGAAACAGATACAAACCGTATTGTGATTCTTTGGTCAAAATGTACAAGCTAAAATAAGAGTTAAAAGATGTTGTTACTTACACCTCCTGTGTGCTGGAATGGAATACTGGCATGGCCTCAGCTCCAACACACGACACACTGTAGATCTCCCAGTCACACTTGCAATGAGTTGGACAATATTCCAGGAGAGTAACATCTAAAGTACTGAAAAAGAAAAAGAATAGATTCAGATCGGGCTTCATTGTAAAAGTGGTTATTCAGAAGTGGAGACTCCCACGATGTGAGCGAGGTTCAGAAAGAGGAAGACTGGGCTGTCTTGGATTTTTGCCAAAATTAGAAGTGTGCACTGGTACTTCCCTTCATGACCTTCAGAATAAAAAACCTACTTGATGAATGCATTTACATCAGTAACACAAATAATATCAGCAAATTAACATCTTATCCACCATAGGCTTTTGAGGAATAAAATAATATATACCGCATAGTCATTATTTAATGTATAAATTAATGATCAGTAGTAACTATGAGTTTTGTCCGACAATGCGGTTGTACTGAGAAACAGTAGAGCTGAAATCAAAAGGAAGCTACTGGTATACCAGTCTCATTGTACTGTCAAGGAATTTTGTCCCACGCTTTTTTAAGTCAGCCAAATTGGATGGTTTTCAAGCGCCACAGCCCACATTCGGATTTACGTCGGGACTTGGCTAGGCAAGTCCATCAACTATTGAGCCATTCAGATGTGGACATGTTGCTGTGTTTCAGATCATTGTCCTGCTGGAGAAATGCTCTTTAGCTTGAGCACTGAAGAGTGTAGGAATTCTCTTTTTATTAGTGGTGGGCATAGATTAATTTCTTTAATCTAGATTAAAAGAAAATCTTTGAGAACAGGTTTCTCAAGCCAGGTGGCACATTAGACCAAAATAGACTGTTTCCAAAAAGCATCACTAACTGCTTGAGAAAGCTGTTCTACTATGATAATTGGTGATGAAAATAAATCATGCTCAATAAGATGCACTTGTGTTTACTAACTGTTTATTCAGCGAAGGAGTGAAGTTCCCAGCTGGCATCGATAAGGTGTACAGTAACGCCGAGGTAGTTATCGTTGTTGATAGATGTCCAATGGTCCCTAGTCAGCTAGTCATGTATTCTCCTCATGATAGTTCGCCTAGCAGGTAGTTTGTAAGATGGATCACCTGTGACTGCCTGAAGAACAAGCTCGAGCCCGTCATCTTCTACCACGCTGATGGGCCGGCAGCTGGTGGCAATCCACTGAGCGAGGAGATTCGTTAGCTTGGCCGATAGAGCTGTGCTGACAGGCTTGCCTCGGTTGCACTCAAACTTAGTAGTTTGACGACGACGACGACGACTCTTCCCCTGCGCCAACATCAGTGCTTGGCCCGGCATCTTCCGTGTTAGCGAAGCGTTGCTTTGCGTTTAGGTGGTATTTGAGACTTAAAGAACTTCTACAGTAAACTATTTCCTGTTTGCACAAGGTGCAAACAACCTTCGTCTTGTCGAGGTTTCCATTGGGAAGCCTCTTAAAAATAAATTTTCCCTGAAGCAAACCCGGTGACTTTGTAGCTGCATCCATGCTAGCACGTCTCGTTCTCGCCCCCTACATTGCACTAGGTTAACATCCGCGCTCGTAGGTATACATCCGCGCTAGAATATCAAGGAGAAAATCATCATAGCTTGAGCAGTATAGACCCAGATCCCAACCCAACTTTGAGAATAGATTATCGGCGCTATTTTTTCTTTATCGCTAATAAGTGTCTCACCATAACGCAGCACGTTACCGCCGATAACAGCCCACCACTACTTTTTATATTGTAGCGATCGGAGCGGCAAATTGAGTTAGGCGGCGCTGGTAGGCGCATTGCATGATGGGACAATCTTTAGATGCATTTAAATCTCTATCTGTTACGTTAATGTTGTAGTGTTTAAGTTTATGTGTGTTTTTCTAGGTTCTGTTATGTTGTGCTCAAATGTTACTGTTAGTTTAATGTGTAGGAGTGTGGGCACCATGACCCAACTTAGTATGGCTGTGGGTGAAGTTCTTTGTTCAACGCCTTAATAAAGTGTCTATTTCCTGGGGTCTTGCGTTGTATGAAACACAGGAAGGGCAGTAAAAGTAATACTAGTCGTTCCTGAAGAAACCCACCCTCAACCCTTCAGAAGAAAACTAGAGACTGGTATCCCTCCTTCCCTTCCTGTCCAAAACAATTGAACGAGCCATCTTCAACCAACTCTCCTCCTACCTCCATAGTAACAACCTCCTTGACCCCCACCGGTCAGGCTTCAAGGCGGGCCATTCCACAGAGACTGCTCTCCTCGCTGTCGCGGAGCAACTCCACGCTGCTAGAGCCGCCTCTCTCTCCTCCGTCCTCATCCTACTGGACCTTTCTGCAGCATTCGACACAGTAAACCACCAGATCCTTATCTCCGCCCTTTAGGAACTTGGTGTCACAGGATCCGCGCTGTCTCTTCTCTCATCCTACCTTGATGGTCGCACCTACCGGGTAACTTGGGGAGGATCAGTGTCGGAACCTTGTCCCCTTACTACTGGAGTTCCTCAGGGCTCCGTCCTGGGTCCCCTCCTCTTCTCAATTTACACCAACTCCCTTGGCTCCGTGATTTGCTTGCACGGTTTTTCCTATCACAGCTATGCCGACGACACCCAACTAATTCTCTCCTTCCCCGACTCGGACACTCAGGTGGCGGCACGGATCTCTGCATGTCTGACTAACAACTCCCAGTGGATGTCCGCTCATCACCTGAAGATCAACCCCGACAAGACCGAACTACTTTTCTTCCCTGGAAAAAACTCGCCCACTCAGGACCTGACCTTTAACTTCGGCAACTCCGTGTTAAATGCCAGGAACCTCGGCGTGACACTTGACTCCCAACTCTCCCTGACTGCCAACATCGCAGCGACGACACGGTCCTGTAGATACACGCTCTACAACATGAGGAGAATACGACCCCTTCTCACTCAGAAGGCGGCACAGGTACTGATTCAGGCTCTTGTCATCTCCCGCCTTGACTACTGTAACTCTCTGCTGGCAGGTCTCCCAGGTACCGCCATACGACCACTGCAGCTCATCCAGAATGCAGCAGCTCGACTGGTCTTCAACCTTCCGAAATACTCCCACACCACACCACTTCTCCGTTCTCTTCATTGGTTTTCAGTGGCTTCCCGCATCCAGTTCAAAACATTGGTACTGACGTACCATGCTGTGAAGGATCGGGACCAGTATTCATCCAGGACATGGTGAAACCCTACATCCCAACCCGCACACTCCGATCTGCATCTGCCAAGCTGCTTGTTCCTCCCTCACTGAGAGAAAGGCACTCGGCGAGATCGCGACTCTTTGTTGTCTTGGCTCCCAGATGGTGGAATGAGCTCTCCGATGACATCAAGACTGCAGAGAGCCTCTACATCTTCCGTCGAAAACTCAAGACACGCCTTTTTAGACTCTACCTTGACTAAAACACTAGCAAACCGTAGCACTAACAAATGGTAGCACTTAAATTGCACTTTTCTATAACATGTTTTGAAACTGCTTATTTGATGAAAAATGTACTTTCTTGTTACTTTTTCTAGTTCTAGTAGTTTGTATCTCTATGTGGAAATGCACTTATTGTACGTCGCTTTGGATAAAAGCGTCAGCTAAATGACATGTAATGTAATGTAATCTGGTCAAGCTCTCCACATTGGTGTCAGAAGTGGGATATAGCTACTAGAATGCAGATGGAGATGGAGATTGAAGAGCTGGAGAGGGCCCTAAAACAGACCCAGGGCCACTTGAGAAGCCTGATGCGGCAAAAGATGGAGTCTAATGAGGATGGACAACGCCTACACCAGCAGGGGAACGTGTCAAGGCCTCACCCACCACCCATGGCTACGGAAGACCCTCGACTGACCAGGACGGCTACTACCAGCGAGGGCCTGCTACCTACCAACACCCCTGACCAGCCACAGGTCTACACACCTGGCCTACAAGGCTCCTCAATCAAGCCAAGGACATCAGTCAAACTACCCAAATACGATGGGACGACACAGCTAAAGCCATATTTGTCACAAGTCCATCTAGCAGACCAACACAGCGGCTGGGACAGCGAAGAGGCTGCCACCCATCTAGCCCTAGCATTAGACGGCAAGGCAGTGCAGGTGCTTCGTGACCTAGCTCCAGCGGAACAAGGGAACCTACAGGCCC
This sequence comes from Pungitius pungitius, assembly GCF_949316345.1. NCBI lineage: Eukaryota > Metazoa > Chordata > Actinopteri > Perciformes > Gasterosteidae > Pungitius > Pungitius pungitius. Next base: position 16,104,233 of record NC_084917.1, on the reverse strand, counting down.
TAAAAATGGCGTTAAAGAGGAGATTTGGACAGCGGCTCCTTGTTGACCAGATCCGGGAGGAACTAGCCAGCCGCCGCCGCCAAGGAGAAGAAAGTTTGGGTACCTTCGCATCCGATGTGAAGCTACACGCTCGACTGGGTTACCCGCACTTCCAAGCAGCAGCACAAGAAGAACTAGCCCTCCATGCTTTCCTGGGAGGACTTGCACCTGAGCAGGTGCTTCAGCATGTCGCTCTCATCAGACCCCAGACCCTCAGGTTGACACAGGGTCCACCATCTCATTGGTACCACCTGGCATCCTCCCTGGTACTAGCGGAGACCTCCCAAAGACTTGGTCGATAACCACCACTCAGATGGTCACGGTAACGGGGGAACGAGCTGGCATGAGAGGGACCAAGAGACTGAAAGTCCAGGTTGGGGCCCAGGAGCTGGTGCACAAGTTCTGGCCTGCTGACATTCGGGACCCATGTATCATCGGCTTGAACCTGCTGACCCGCTGGGGTGCCTGTGTCAACGCGTTGGGAGCAACCATCACCCTTGGCACAGAGATTGTGGAGCTCCAGTCCGGTAGGGCCGCACCACCACCCATGCTGTCCATCGCCAGTGGCCCTGCACAGCCACAGGCAACCTTGGCTGCCTCCATTGCACCAGCTGTCTCTTCCTCGAGTGAGACGGTGGAAGCCGTTCGTGATTTATGGGAGCGCAGCAGTGCTGGACCCAGAACAGCAGCATCAGTTGAAGTGCCTTTTGGATAATTATATGGACATATTTGCGGCAAAAGACAAAGACTGCACGCAGACAGGGTTGGTCCATCATTCCATCGATACCGGCTCTGCACAGCCCATACGTCTGCCGCCCAATCGACTGGCCCTCAGTAAGCAGCAAGCTGCAGAGGAGAAAATTCGCGAGATGGCTGCTGCAGGAGTAATTGAGCACTCGAACAGTCCATTGGCAGCCCCGGCCGTACTGGTAAAGAAGAAGGACAACAACTGGCGGTTCTGTGTGGACTATCGACGTCTCAACAATGTCACCAAAAAAGTACCCCCTACCTCGTATTGACGATGCTCTCGATTACATCACGGGGTCCAGCTGGTTCAGCTCCCTTGACCTGCGCAGCGGTTACTGGCAGGTAGAGCTGGCCCCCGACGCAAGACCTAAGACCGCCTTCACCATCGGGCAAGGGCTGTGGCAATTCCGCGTCATGCCATTCGGACTCTGCAACGCGCCGGCTACTTTTGAGGGTCTGATGGAAAGGGTGCTCGCGGACATTCCCTGGAAACACTAACAAGGGAAACAGCTTTCCTGGGCCACATTGTCAGTGCTCGTGGTGTAGCTAGATACCCAGCAAAGGTGACTGCAGTAAAGGACTGCCCAACCCCAGCTAACGTCAGTGAGTTGAAGTTTCCTGGGCCAAATCCCCGATCCTTGCCTACCCTGATGCCCGCCGGCCCTTTATTGTGGACACTGACACCAGCAATGTGGGGATCGAGGCTGTCCTTTTCCAACACGGGGACAAGGGGGAACGTGGTGCAGTGGCATACTTCAGTCGCTCCTTGAGCCGGGCTCTAGGTGAGGTACCTTAAATTCTATTCTTGATTTAACAGGAAGCCAGTGCAGAGAAGTTAATACAGGCGTTATATGATCCCATTTCTTAGTTCTTGTTAAAACACGTGCTGCAGCATTCTAAATCAACTGGAGAGGTTTAAGCGATTTACAAGAGCAGCCTGATAACAGAATTACAGTAATCCAGTCTAGAAGTAACAAATGCATGAACTAGTTTTCTGCATCACTTTGAGACAGGAAGTTCCTGATTTTCAATATATTACGTAGATGAAAAAAGGCAGTCTTCTTTATATGAGAGTTGAAGGACATATCCTGGTCAAAGAGAACTCCAAGAATTCTGACGGTGCTGTTGGATACCAGAGCAATTCCATCCATAGAGACTGTATCACGTGACAGCGGACTTTGAAGGCGCTCTGGGCCTATCATGATAACTTTTTTCCGAGTTTAACATCAGGAAGTTGCAGGTCATCCAAGTTTTGATGTCTCCAAGACAATCCTGAAGTCTAACAAGCTGGTTGGTGTCTTCTGGCTTGATAGATAGATACAGTTGAGTATCGTCTGCATAACAATGGAAGTTTATGCGGTGTTTTCTGATAACGTCGCCTAAAGGAAGCATATACAGGGTAAATAGAATCGGTCCAAGCACAGAACCTTGTGGGACTCCGTGACCAACATTGGTGGTCCTCGATGATTCACCGTTCACAAACACAAACTGGGATCGATCCGATAAATAAGATTTAAACCAGCTGAGTGCAGTTCCTTTGATACAGTGATCGATGGTATCAAATGCAGCACTGATGTCCAGCAGGACAAGAAAAGAGACAAGTCCTTAGTCCGATGCAAGTAGAAGATCATTTGTAATTTTCACCAGTGCCGTTTCTGTGCTGTGATGCACTCAAAATCCTGACTGGAAATCCTTGAACAAAGCATTGTTTTGTAGAAAGTCACATAATTTATTTGTGACAGATTTCTCAAGGATCTTAGCAAGGAAGGGAAGATTAGAGATGGGTCTGTAGTTAGCCAACACCTCTGGAGCTGGAGTAGGTTTCTTAAGAAGAGGTTTAATTACAGCTACCTTGAAGGACTGTGGTACATGTCCTGTCAACAAAGACAGCTTCATAATATCCAGTAGGGATGTGCTAATTAACGGAAAAACTTCCTTAGCAGCTTAGTTGGAATCGGATCCAGGAGAAGTGGAAGAGTTGAATTTCAAAATTGTAGAAGTCAGTTGATCAAGGTTGATGGAAGAGAGAAAGAGTTGTTTTTATTTTTCCCGATTAATGATGAGTAATAAGATGCTATTGCGTTACGGGGAGCCTTCTTATATATTTTAACGCTCTCTTGCCAAGTTAGCCTAGATCCTTCTGATTTGGTGGAACGCGATAACCGTTCAAGTTTCCGCTGTTTGCTTTAAGTTCCGGGTTTGAGGGTTATACCAATGGGCGAACTTCCTTCTTGTTGCCATTCTTCTTTTGAGGGGAGCAATAACGTCCAGCGCCATTCTCAAAGAGCCTGTGGCAGTATCGACAAGATGGTTGATTTGTGACGGACTGAAGTTTTCACAGGAGTCTTCTGATATCTTGAGACAGGACACTGAATGGCTTCTTTAAATGAGGCTACATCGGTATCCGATAAACATCGACTGTAGAAACCCTTGGCAGGAGGAGGAGATTCTGTTAGTAGAAATTCAAAGGTTATCAGACAATGGTCCGACAGGAGAGGGTTCTGTGGAAAGATTCACTCTGACAGAAACCAATTGATTCCAGCAAAGAGAGAAATGAAGTACCACGGCTGTCGTTTTTGACATCCACGTGAATGTTAAAATCACCCACTATAATTACCTTGTCCGTTTTAAGGACCAAACTCGTTAAGAACTGTGAAAATTCACATAAAAATTCAGAATAACGACCTGGGGCCCTGTACACTATTACAAAGAGAAGCAGCTGGGTTATTTTCCAGGATGGTTGTGAAAGACTGAAAGTCAGACTGTCAAATGAGTTATAATCCAGTTTAGGTTTAAGGTTTATTAAAAGGCAGGAGTCATCAATAGCTGCCACTCCATACTACTCCATACTACTCATATACGTGTATTTTAACCATAGATTTAATTATATTGAACTGTCCATGTTATTTGTCTAGGTTACATATGTCGAACTTGCGGCACGCCAGCGGTGTCCGGCTGCCCGTCCAGTGCGGTCCGCCGCCGGAGTGCGTACGTCTATGGAGCAAAATCCAGGTCAAAAGTTTTGTTCATTCGAGAAAAAAATGTGAACCTGAAAGTTTAAGTTTTGTTGTTGAAAATTGAAAAATACAACACTGTATTCAAAATAAAAATTAGTGGAAAAAAATATTTTCAGGTTGAATAAAGTTCTGACTCAGTTTTATTATTTTTTTTAATAAAAATTTCTTTTTTCATTCTTCACTTGTATTTATTTTTTGGTATTCATTGTATTATAATTTTCAGTTACAGATTCAGGTACAAAACGTTTTTTCGTGTTCGGATCTTTCTTTTCACATTCAGACTTTTGACCCTGATGTGGCGTAGGGGGCGGGGCCAACTGAGAGGGGCGTGTCCTCATGAGTTATAGTTTTATCAACTGCCTTCTGGAGACGTGGGCACGCAGGACTTAAGAGTCAACCCTTTCTTTTCTGGTGAAAAACTGTCCCTCAATATGTATATAAGATTGGAGTTTAGTGATGCCATTTAGTGGCAGGGCTGGACTGGGACAAAAAAAAGGGCCCTGGCATTTTTGCTCAGACCGGCCCACCACAATCGGTCAGACACAACCTCCAACCAGTACACTATCCTTGCGGTCCCTGTAGATATGCATATCTACTGTTCCGTTCCCAAAAACCCATACAAAGCTGAGAACTACTGTAAGTGCCATGGACCAGTGTACTCTCTCTCTTGACTGACTTTTTGTTTAGCAGAATAAAGAAATTCATACAGGTTTGAAACAACTTGGGGGTGAGTAAATGATGACACAATTTTCATTTTGGGTGAACTATCCAGTTAAAGAGCACAAACACCTCTTTAATATGACACCAAACAACATTTACCTCTAATTGTTGAGATACTTCCCATAAAAAACCTGTACAAACAAATTACTCACACAAAATGTCCTGATAATATATATATAAAATTTAGTATTCACTTGCCGTAATATTGCATATTGATGATATTGGAAATTCAGAAGAAACATTAGAAAATATCTAGTTAGTTAGTAATATATAGCTTCCAAAATGCAAAGTGGATTTTTAACCCCCAAATAACATACGTTAGCTACAGGGGCGGATGGTGTATAGGGGCGATTTGGGCAACGCCCCACCAACTGGGTTCAACAAATTCTATCACAGCAAAAGTAGTTTTCAGTGTTCTAGACATATTATCTGTCAATGTCCAATCAGATTCGTCAGATTCAGGTCACGTTTCAAATGGTCGCGCACGCCCCTCGCGAGTCCCGCCTCTCTTGGGGCGAATTTATTGACGTGGAAAATTGCCCAAGCATTCTCCCGTTGACTCTCATGTTAAAACTATTTTTTTCGAAAATCAAGCCTTCAATGCATTTTCAATGAGGATTTGGGGCTCGCACTTACGTGCTTGCGTCATACGTAACTGAGCAAAGAGAACGAGGGGGGTGGGGATATTACCAACACTAGTGTTCTGCCTGAACGCGTTAATTGAACGATAGTTTATTAACTTGTTCATATTTTGGGCGAACGTGAACTGAACGTACTGTATTAATGCCCGATGAACGTTACTGTGAACTTGTTCATTCTGGTGCCTATGCACGTTCTTTCAGGTTAACATTGTTCAATAGGGTGCCAGATTTCTATAGAAAACACACCGTAAACGCGCCTTAAGTAGCGGAAAAAACACCCAATCTGGCAACACCAGCCACCAGTGTCGCACCGCCGCTTGCGTCATCAAAAAAAAAATCAAATGCATGGAGGCGACAGCAGCGTGTAGCAAAGAGGCGGCGTATGATAATTTAAATTAGTGTTATGAAGTTACTGACAAGGTCGGTGAGGATGGGAGGAATCTGACCTTTCTTTGCAAACATTTGCACCTTTATGATAACTGTTGTGTTTTTATTCCTTATTTAAAAAAGACCATTCAAGCAGCATGTGTTTGAGAATGTACTGTAGGGGTGAACGCTGCAGCTGCTGCTAGTGTGGAGTGAATGGACAGCAACATTAAAGCAACAATGAGGAAATGCTCTCCCCTCAATGCTAATGTAAACCCTGGTTGGATAAGAATTCAAAATTGGATATGAAGATCAAATCTGATGCATAGCTTCAGTGTTAAAACTGAGCTCATGAGCTTCGCCTGGTCCGACGTCAGGAACGGAGGAGGACAGGGTGCCACGAAGGAAGCAGAATACCAGTGGGTGTCTCGGCAGAGAACGCCCATCTAATGGGGCATGAGTTGCCAACAGGGCCGCCACCTATACCTTGATAGTAGATGGGGATAAACCTGTGGAGAAACATTTCTGCAGGAACCCCAGTACTGAACCAACCGGGCAGTTAACTGGGTCCAGCTGTCGTTCTCCACACCAAGTGGCAAAAAACAAGCCTCCATCTACCGGCATACGCCTTCCTTGTAGCGGGGCTCTGGAGTGGAGGATGGTCTCCACGACCTCGGACGTGAGACTGGATCCTACGAGACCCCGACGCCTGAGACAGTAGGTCCGCCCTGATGGGAATCTCCACCAGAGGACCTGCGAGGAGCGACATAAGGAACCATACTCGGGCCGGCCAGAACGGGGCTACTAGCAGTAGGCTGACGCCGTCCTGACGGACCCTCTCCAGTACCCCTGGGAGCAGAGCAACCGGGGGAAAAGCGTACAGGCGTACTCTTGGCCACGCATGCACCATCGCATCCAACCCAATGTGGGGCAGGATGCGCGAGAGAGAACCACAGAGGACAATGAGACGTCTCTTTGGAGGCAAGGAGGTCCACTTCAGCACGGCCGAAATTTCTCCAAAGGAGCTCCACCACCTCGGGATGGAGTCTCCAATCCCCGGGCCTCGGCCCCTGCCTCGACAGGGTGTCTGCCCCCTGGTTTAAGTACCCTGGGATATAAACCGCTCTCAGCGAGCGGAGTTTCCCGAAGGACCACAGTAGGATCTGGCGGGCTAGCTTGTAAAGCGTTCGTGAGCGCAGGCCCCCCTGATGGTTGATGTACGAGACCACAGATGTGTTGTCTGACCGGACCTGACTGGTCCCTTCATATGACCAGGGCCATCAGGCAGCGCCGAGTGACCTTGATCAGATGGCGGTGGTTTCCCCTCGGGGAGAACCCCTTGGCCCTGAGCCACCACTGCAACGGTCTCAGGTGTAACCGGATGCCGCTGCCAGTAGACCCAACAATCTCTGAAACTGCTTCACAATGAGTGGCTGGCCTAGCCTGGCCTGCTTGACTGCAGAGAGAATCGAAACTACTTGAGCGGGAGACAGATGTGCCCGCATCGTGATCGAATCCCAAATAACGCCCAAGAAGGTGGTCCTCTGCACTTAGGACAGCCCGATTTTCCTGGCATTGAGTCTCAGCCCCAGACGGTTGATGTGGGCAAGCACAACATCTCGAATGGCGCTAGAATCAACCAGTCGTCTATGTAGTTCAAAATGCGGATGCCCTGGAGACGCAATGGCGCCAGAGCAGCATCCACGCATTTGGTGAACGTACGGGGTGAGAGGGCCGAATGGAAGAACCCTGTACTGGTAAGCTCTGTCACCAAAAGCGAACCTCAGGAACTTCCTGTGTCATGAGAGGATGGGAATATGAAAGTAAGTGTCCTAAAGATCTACTGTGACCAGTCCTCGGACCTGATCTGTGCCGCGATCTGTTTGAGAGTGAGCATCTTGGAGCTCAACAGCTCTATTATCGGACGCAAACCCCCATCCTTCTTTGGAACGATGAAGTAGCGGCTGTAATAGCCCGACTCTCTGTCTGGAGGAAGAACTCGTTCTATGGCTCCCTTCCGCAGTAGGGTCTGAACTTCTCGCTCCAATACCAGAGCCTGCTGGGGGTCTACCACTGTGTGTAGCACCCCCCGAAATTGAGACGGCCGCCACCTGAACTGGATGGCGTAGCCTCCGTTGATTGTGCGCACGACCCATTGAGATACATTGGGGAGGGCTCGCCACTCTGCCAAAAAGTCTCTCAGGGGCACCGGCCCCTCGGGTCTACAGACACAGCGCCCTATAACAGCGCACTGGTAGGGAAGCGCTGGTCTAGTAGAGCCGGAACCCTCCTCGGAGGGGGCGAACGGCCCTCGCGCTCGCTGGAACCGGCCGTGCCCCGAAGCGGCGACGGGGACAGCGGAGAGTACCGGGGAGAAGGGAGCACTGAAAAATGCGGTGACACCCTAGCCCCTCTGGTGGGGATCACTCTCCGGGCCCTGACCCCTAAGGCGTCAGGCCCTTTTGGACGAAGCCTTCTTCGCAGCAGCCCGGCCGCGAGAGGGCCCCGCCTGAGCGTGCCGCGCTACGGCCCAGCCTCGACGAGGGGGTGCACGCAGTGCGACGCTTGCCAGGTGGTCCGAGCTTGTCGACGGCCGGGGCCGCCCTCGAGCAGCCCCACAGACGTGGCGTCGTCGGGGAAGAAACGAATCGAGGGCCTCCGCCTGCCGCCTCTCCGTTTGGAGTTTATCTGCGACGGCCCCAATGGCACCTCCGGAGAGGGTTGCCGGGGAAAGAGGGGCATCAAGGAGGAAGGATTTGTCCTTCTCCTTCAGGCTAGATTGGCTCAGCCACAGGTGCCGTAGCAACCAGGGCTCCCATGGAGCGGCCGACGGACTTCGCCGTCTCCTTTGTGGCCCTCAACGCGAGGTCAGCCGTGTGCCGCAGCTCACGAACTGCCTCCGGAGTTAGCTCCTTCCCCTCGGCCACGTCGGCAAGCAGCTCTGCCTGATACGCCTGGACGAGCGCCAACGTATGCAGGCAGGAAGCCACCTGCCCTGCCGCCGAGTAAGCCTTGCCCACCAGAGCCGAGGTAGTCCTCAGAGGCTTGGTGGGCAGCACCGGTGTCCTAAGCGACACGGCATGCTCACATAGCCATGTCGGCTAGCAGCCGTCCCGGAATCCTCCGCGAGATCCACTTGCGATCCCCACGAAGACATCTTGCGCTCGGCCTCAGCACGAGCCGGACCGGAGCCGCGGGGAGCGCGACTCACCGAGCAGTCTTCGGCGAAGATGGCTCGACGAGAGAGGGGGTAAGGGGTCAAACACAGTTTTAGTATGGTGTTCCTAATAATCCTTTAGGTGAGTGTATGGCGTGGGCGCCATGTTCATTCGTTTTAATCATGATTTTATTTCGTTAATCAAAGTTGTTGGGAAAAAAATGTGTGATGCCACGAATTTGGCGCCCTAGGCGCCGGAAGGGCCGGCTCTGGGTTCCTTCATATTAGACACTGATGTTCAACTCACACCAAAGATCCAATGCTCAGCGGGAAAGCAGGTGGAATTTTTTTAAAGAAGGTAATTGCTACAGATGCAGGAGAAGTCTGTCATCTCACTGACTGGCAACTCTAAATCTGACTTGAAAGCCAGCAGACGTGTAGCACAATGCAAGAAACCATTAACCAGCGTGGAGGAGTTGGTTCTGTCTGCCGCTATGGATGTGCAGTCACACCATCACAAACTTTTGCTTGTTTTTTGCAATTTCCATCGTATTTTGGATTTACAACCGAACAAACTATTTGCTCAGGGAAATGCAAGTTTCACACTTTCATGTGATACACCTAGCCATTTATTGTCATCAACCTTCATATTTGTGCATTAAAGCCTTAAGACTTTGATTATGCCATGACAACGCTGTCTTCACATGAAAGTTCAAGCAGATATTCGGTGCCTTCGCACACTCAAAAACTCTTGGAAACCTTTGTCCTAGATGATGCCATTAAATAGCTGATGTGGAGTTTTTCTCTCAAAACTGGTAAATTGCCTCCACAGAGCCCCCTGGTTGTTTTCAACGAAGTAGCCCCAGCATCCTGTGTCACGTACGGTTGGCTGGTGCAGGGAGGACTCAGACGCAGAGTTTCCAAACAAGTGCTCTTTGATAAACCAAGGACTGTGGACTGCTGTGCACCAACAATGACGCGTCAAGGGACATTAGGCACACAAGGCTTAAATACACAAGGGAGGTGCAGGTGATTGGACACAGGTGGAAACAATCAGACAATCACAGGACAAGGCAGGAAGTGAAGTTACCCCAGGGACACAAGAAACATGAAACTACAAAATAAAACAAGACATGAGCCCAAACCGTGACACCCTGTTTGATCTACATGTATGATGATTTTTGCATGTGTAAAACAGGGAGCGCTAAAATAAAGTTTATTGGGACCATGCTCTAAAAGGAACAGGAAGTTAGTGGGAATATTCACACAATTTTTTTAAACTATATTTTTGCACTTTTTAGACGCTAAACTCCTCCTTGGGACTTTGTCACAGCCACTCCAAACTTTTACAAAACAATCCCAAGGTCTTGGGGATTCAAAGTTATTTCTGTTACAGATTTGCCATGACAACCGGTCAATACAGTCAAAACGAAAGTACTTTTGAGGGGCACAATATGCTCCATTCTTTACTGAACTTGGAAAACCTCAAATTTGTCATGAATATTGCGAGTTTTTGAAAAACATGGTTTTCTTGACAACACGGTCTTCGTATGAAAGTTCAAGCAGGTATTTCAGTGCCTTGGCGAATTTAAAAACCCTTAAAAACTTCTGTCAGTGTTCTAAGTAATGACATTACTTACGAGTTAATGTGGAGTTTTGGCTCAAAAGTGGTAAATTGCTTCCAAAGCGCCCCCTGGTAGTTTTCAACAAAGTAGCCTGAGCGCCATGTTTGTCCTACATTATGACGATTTTTGGACATATGTATGACAGGGAGACTTTAAAAAAAAGTATCTTGGCACCATGCTCTAAAATGAACAGGAATCATTTTTCTCTGTGTGGATATTCAATCTATTTTTTGCACTTTCAAGAAGCTATACTTTGACGAATTCCTCTCTGGGACTTCACAATGACCAACATGATTGGACCTCTGTCCACATCCTCACTGAAGCGAAATTTTCCACTTGATAAAACCAGAGGTCTGTGCCACACATGTAGTCCTACTGTCTGCCACTCTTTTGGCACTGACTTTTGTCCACCGGGTTGAACGCCAATGTACTGCACTCAGCCGGGGACTTGTGTGTATCCCCACACCCGCCTAGCGCCTCACAAAGCAGAGGCTGTGCGTAGAGGTAATCCCACCAGATCTAACTGATAGTGCTCCACCTTTCACACAAGTTCTGGTTCCTTCCCCCCCAGAGAGGTTACGTTCCACGTCCCCAGAGCCAGCATCTGCCACCCAGGTCTGTTCCGTCGGTTTCCTCCACAGGTGGTGCGCCCATGGGGATTAGAATCATGGGATGCCGCGTCACTCCTTCGGGCTATGCCCGTCCGGACTACGCGGCAAGCCCGGCCACCAGACGCTCGCTGTCGGGCCCTCCATCTGGGCCTGGCTCCAAATGGGGGCCCTGGGCTTCCTCCGGGCCGGGTAGCTCCTTTCCTCTGCCGCTTTTTCATAGGGTCTTTTTGGATAACATAGATAACATACATAATAACATGGACAGTTCAATATAATTAGATCTATGGTTTAAATACACGTATTCTGCCACATACTGGTGGAGATGCGAACACGTTTACTCTGTGTCTCCTTAAACTGTCTCTGCTCTGCTCACTGAAGCGACACAATGCGTGGAAAATAATTATCAGAGCCAAGAGCAGCGAGTGTAGTCAACTACTGCTGCTAACAGATCCCGTCAGCCCAGGATTATTTATTTATATCTGTTAATGAACTTTTCTCCTCATGTTACCCTGGTAACCGCTGTCATTGCAGACGGTTCCGTCGATTCTTACTGTGAAAATCTACGTACTTCCGGTTTAGCGGCTACGCTTCGTATTTTCGTTTTAAGTAAAAAGTTGTCAGTTGGTCTCGTTTTTTGGTTCTCAACAAAGAACGAGAAAACCACTGCCCACTTCCGTTATCTCGTTATTGATTAAAAACGAAAAAGGAGAACATTTTCCCATTTTGGATTTAAAACGAGAAAGGATTGTTTTCGTTTTATGGTTTTTACGGTAAAAGGGGCGATCAAAAGGTACCTGGACCAAGCTCTCACCATCCCACAGACGATCTGTATGTCATTGCACTTTTTTGCAAGAGGCATGTTTTTATATGCCGTGGAAGATACCAAACTGTAAATAAAGGCACTATTTGCAGTACATCTCTGCCTCCCTTGCTAATTTTTTACTCCACAACGACTGTCCTAAACTACTGCGGCCTTTGCAGATTTCATTCTAAATGAAGTGGCCAGCCTAAAAAGAAAAAAACCCATTAATTTCATTTGTGCAGGCAAATTTCATCTGACCCTGCCTGTATCTTGCCTTTCATCCCGATTGTACATAAATATATAGAAATAAGATGTCACCCTACCCAAAGGAAGAAGGAGGACAGGAAATGTGAAACTCTATAAATTGCAATGAAAATGATTCGGTTGTTGAATTGTAATGATTGACATTCTTCAGTTGTTGTAAAGTAGAAAACCTTAAATATGTTGACATTTTAAGGCACACAATGAAAAAGCTTTAATATTTAATAAGAATCAACAGGATTGAAGGTTTTCATGATGTATTTCATAATTTGAAGACATTCCTACACCTAAAAGCAATGCATTGTGAGTTGTTGTTTAGCATACAAGTGACAAAATATGCAAGTACATTATTTCTATTTTGTACCAAAAACCATGTGACAGATGGCTATATATTTTAAATCTTTGAGGCCTTTGTTAAAATATAAATGTATCCATTAAACTCTGTAATTGAAGCTGGTAATGAGCAAAAATGAAGAATACATCTTTTATCTTAACATAACATATTACTCAGACATCGACACTAACCATGGAGCAGCACATCTATGTGACCTCTATTATTCTATGTACTTAATCGTATAGTAGGCTGACTGCCGAATCTACATACATACATTTAAAAAAAACTATGGATGATTACAAAGCCCAATAATCATTATTTTTGTTTACTTTTGCTAAATGTTTTTCTAGAATAGGGGACAATCTGGCAGATAAAATATGCTCATGTTAGGAGAGAATATAAAACCAACCATACAATGAGATTGCATATGTGAGCACAAGTTGGGGTTTTTAAAAAATAAGTGCATACATCAATGTATTTCTGAGTCAGTTAGCACTATGTAAAGATGTGGATACATGCCAGAATAGAAATACATGACACTCAAGTTTTTAAAGACCATTAGCAGCATGAGTTAGGATATTAAGCCTCTGACCTTTTCAATGACCATTCTCTGTCAAATTGTTATTATTTATTTTCTGTATCTGTCCCTTTTGAGTACCTAAATATGATGTAATTGCAATACTACAATAGTGCAGTGCCCTCTAAAATATTAAAGGTAAACTTGCAATGTGTAAATCAAATCACAAAATCAATTAAACACATAAGTGACAGTATTAGTAACACTACAGAGCCAGACTTAAGCAATGGCAACTGCATCGATCAATTATGAGAATTATTCTACTAATTATATTACCAGCAGGATTCCATATGAGTTAAAGATCAACAAAAACATTTTGATTGAACCATATTTTCAATCTCTTCTAAAATGGAGGCTAAGAGCTGATTGATCATTAGTCCAGGTGTTGAGTTTAGTATCAGGTCTAACTGTTGGAGAGGAAAACACATGAGCTGTGCATTCCATCACAGCACTCAATCACATAGCATGCACCTTATATGAATATATTAGCTGACTGTTTTTTCAGCGGGGCCTTCCAACTGCAGGACATCAAAAGCAGCTAGCAAGTTGTTCTCGATTGTTCAAGTGGTGAATATATGTTCCAGAATACAATCTTGCAGTTCCCTTAAGCCCACTACACATAAAGGCACCATTGATATTTTTCTGCACTGGAATATACGGTCATTCGTTGCTACATACTAGCGTATGGCACTTTATCTACAAGACATGAACACATTTGTACATTTCTTTTTTATAAAACTTTATTTACTACATCACTAAAATAAAAGTTTCATCTATCTTTATAAAGCAAATTGTTTGTATAAAATAAAGGTTTAGTAGTGACTACATTTCCTCCGCCCTGAACATAAAGGATTCTCAGCCATTTCTTTTTACTTTACAAAGCTATTGGATTGTGTTTGGCGGTGGAACTGGATGACTTGTCTTGCGTGTCATTAGTTGGTGATGCTGGGTTAGTCCTGCTGCTGTCTATGACTTTGAGCAGCAGGGTCGTATTGTGTTCCCCCGGACACTTCTCTTTTTCCCTCACTAGCATGTTGTCACCCACATTATGCTGCCTATGGCCATTGGGGATTTTTTCAGGATTGATGTTGTTGTTTGTATTTTGCAGCGTCTCAGGTAATGCTGAGAACACATGGCTGCCAGCCGTGTTGTCATATTCACCTATGTAGTGACCGTTCTCCATTGTAAACAGTGGGCTAGGTGGTAAGCTATGTGCCACATGACCATGGTTGTAGTGGGCAGAGGTCCTCTTCTGCTCATCTCGGCTCAGAGAGTTGCATGGCTGAAATGTATTTGACAACAGCAGGGGGCGCTCCTCCTCACCAGAGGGGCTTAAAGCCAGGGAAGGGACAGAGATCGCCAGGCTGGAAAGAGGGGCAGACATCTCTGATGGAGGAGATCCTGCCGGAGAGGTCTGGGATACAAGACACGGCTGGGTCTTGGTTGTCATGGCAGGTGCACACCTACAACAAAGTTACAATTACATTTTTAACACATTTTCTTAAAAAAATAAAGGCCCAGCAATGCTATGGACAAAGAACATCAATCAATTTTCTGATCTCTATTGCACAAAGGAAAAAACATATTCTTGAAGAGTAGTTTCCTGTGTAGTATCCCTGACGTCTAGCTATACTTGATGTCAGGGATTTACTGTACTCCTAGTGAGGTTTTGATTTATCATTCAATATATGGATTGTGGTTCCTCCTGCCTGGCCCGCACACAGGTAACGCTTCTAACACCATTGATATTCCCATTTCTATTACTTACTAACTTTGTTGTTTCCATGGATCATGGTTCTATGTGGACCCTAGTCCTGACTTGTGCCATGCCCCTGCTGACAATTGCTGCTGCTATCATCATCATCATTATTATTTGAAATATTAATCATATTACTATTATTCTCATCATAAACCAACATTACCCTTTATTAAAGTCTTGTGTTTTCCCTCCCCACAGAAGCCTCTGCGGATGGTAGTTCTATCTGATGGTGGTTGTCCCTGTGGTGGTCCTGCCATACACTGGTTCTGCTACTTGCAATTACTTGTATCATTTCTGTTAGAGGAATTGAATGTATTGTACATCTTTTACAATGTTGATTCTGTACACATGACATCCATTGCAGTCAGTCCATCCCGGAAGAGGGATCCTCCTCTGACATTCTCCCTAAGGTTTCTTCCCTTTTTTCCCCATGGAAAGGTTTTTTATTTTTTGGGGAGTCTTTCATGTGTACTGTAAAGCCCTCTGAGGAAAATTTGTAATTTGCGATTTTGGGGTATACAAAATAAAATAAATTGAATTGAATTGAACAACCTGTTAAGATAAATGTTATGGTTTGGGATTTTGTATCGTTTAGGAAAATGGATTAAGACAGAGAATGACTTCTGTTAAATTTCGAAAGCTATAAATTGTCATTCATTATAAACTGGATTTTTTGCACGTGTTGAAACAAAGCAAGCAGCAACGGGGTCACTTCAATAAGTCAAAAACTTGATTCATTAAGGACAGCGTGGCTTTCCCCATTGAAGGGTTTTTTCATTTTTTGGCAGGTTTTTCCTGTGCCGATGTGAGGGTTTTGGGACAGAGGATGTTGCATGTGTACAGACTGTAAAGCCCTCTGAGGATATGATTATGAATCATCTGTTAACACCAGCTTTCCTTTATTATATTATATTATTCACACAAAATTACTGTATTTACATGGATTATTGTGATATAGAACTGTTTCACTTTGAGTAGAAAAAAAAGTTGATGCCACACAGTCTCCGAAGCAATTAGAACTTCTAATCAGAGTTGTTGTGGTCTGTCAGCAATCCGGCTTCCTGACCCGGTTTTCTTAGGTGTAGTTTGCTCTAACCTGAAGTTCTCCCGAAAACATCCTGGCTGATTCATCAACTATCAATACCTGTCTGCACACCCGGTCCTGATTTCCATCCTTTGCACCATTTAAGCCATGACCAGACAACCAGTCCCTGCCGGATCGTTAGCGTAACCTGTATGATCTTGCTCAAGTTTCCTAGTTTTGTCAAGTCTGTCGTTTTTGCTCCTGTTGCCTGTCGCTAATCAGCCACCTGTTCCCCTGCCTACAGTTCTTCACCTGGATTGCCACTCTCACTTGCCCAGCCGTCGACTTCACTGCAGTTCCTTCGGATCAGCACCAGACCCCGCCACCTTCCAGCCCCACTCCATGCCAACCAACTGGACCAAACCATTGCC
Organism: Pungitius pungitius; assembly: GCF_949316345.1. Lineage (NCBI taxonomy): Eukaryota > Metazoa > Chordata > Actinopteri > Perciformes > Gasterosteidae > Pungitius > Pungitius pungitius. The sequence continues at coordinate 16,088,122 of NC_084917.1, read as the reverse complement.
ACATTAATTTCCAAATAAATACTCACCTTTTATTTCTATTTCTCTTGTCCTGGTCTGCTTTTGGGTTCCTGTCCTGGACTATCCATGACATGGTCACCATATGCACTACCTTTATATACCGTTCAGCATTGATGGTGCCTTTCCAGATGTGTAAACTGCCCATGCCACACGCACTCATGCGACCCCATACCATCAAAGATGCAGGCTTCTGAACTGAGTGCTTGGGTTGTCCTTGTCCTCTTTAGTCCAGATGACATGGTGTCCCAGTTTTCCAAAAACAACTTCAACTTTTGATTTGTCTGACCACAGACCAGTTTTCCACTTTGCCAAAGTCCATTTTAAATGAGCCTTGACTCAGAGATAACGCCTACACTTATAAATCATTTTTTTGACCTATAGAGTTTTAGTCGGCAACGGCAAATGGCACGGTGGAATGTGTTCACCGACAATGTTTTCTGGAAGTATTCCTGAGTCCATGTTGTGATTTCCATTACAGTAGCATTCTTGTATGTGATCCAGTCCCGTCTAAGGGCCTAAAGATCACAGGCATCCAGTATGGTTTTCCATGACCCTTACGCACAGAGATAGTTCCAGATTCTCTGAATCTTTGGATGATATTATGCACTGTAGATGATAACTTCAATTGGGGGAATTGTTGGCGACGGTGGCGCATGGAAAGCACCAGGTAAATGGCATGTTATTAATTGGTGCTCCTCTACCCATCTTGACTTCTGAGAGACACTGCCACTCTGAGAGGCTCTTTTTATATCCAAGCATGTTGCCAATTGACCGAATAAGTTGCAAATTGGTCCTCCAGCTGTTCCTTATATGTACATATAACTTTTCTGTCCTCTTATTGCTACCTGTCCCAACTTTTTTGGAGTTTGTAGCATGAAATCCAAAATTAGCCAATATTTGGCATGACATTTCAAAATGTCTCACTTTCAACATTTGCAATTTTATCTATATTCTATTGTAAATAAAATAGTTTATGAAATTTGTAAATCATTGCATTCCTTTATTTATTCACAATTTGTAGTGTCCCAGCATTTTTGTATTAGCAGGTACAAACAGCATGCTTTTTCCTGCTATATGTTCATAGAAATGAGACAATATCGTTCATGATTTGGATGGAGGTATTCATGTTTGAAGAGATCTGTTCTGTTGTAGATTGTGCTGAAGTAGGGCACATGATTTTGATAAATTGGTAGCCCTTTAGCCAAACGGTAACTCAGTCAGTGATGTGTGCATCTGGGTTCTCCATTATAGTCTAGTAGGCAATACAGAGAGAATAAATGCAAGGGGAAGCAGAGAACCAATTTAGTTAACCAATTTAGAGCCCCAGTGAGCAATGTCTAAAAAGCAGTTTATATGCTACTCGTGAATGATATCAATATAAGACACCCTAAAAAATTCTTAGAATAGCCTGAAATAAAATCATCAACACAGTATCCTGTCCTATACAAGTATTTGGTAAGCTAAAACCCCATCTAAGTTGAAAGTTTAGCCAGTAAACATGTTTCAAGTTTCAAGTTGATACAGGGAAGCTAAACTTCTACAGAGAGGCTTTAGTGCAGGTCTCACAGCACAGAAACGCAGGACATCCGGCTCTGATTGGCCGATTTACATGATTCAACCTTTTTGTTTTGTAAATTGTCTGATCCAATTGGATCTGCATAGAATGAAGAGAAACGGAGCGACAGCTCCGTAGCCACTTAGAAGCCAAAGCGAGCAGAGCGTAATATGACACCGCAGTGACGTCTGACTTTTAAATCCTCCTGCCAAAACCTGCATGAAAGGCTCTGAAACTGGTCGTGGTGCACATAGAATGGATGAAGCATGTAAGACAGTATTAAAAAAATGGGAAAGAATTAATATTTATATTGAAATTGGATGAGGTAGGACACGTTTATGATTCACACCTGGGTTGGCTTGGGGGCACTTTTACTTGTACTTCCGCATGCTTTGTCTGGGAGAAATGTAACTTACATCAGCGGATTCAGGGTGGAATTACGGTGACCTTTTGTGTCCTGGGTCCATTGATAGCTTTTAGCTTTGATCGATAAGGGTACAGATGTACAGTGTGTTAGTTTCGGCAATTTGTATACAATATTTCATAACTGTGTAATCATTGTTTAAGTTGTGTATAGAGAATGTTCAACATGATGTGTCTGTTATTGATGTTATGTGGTAGACATAAACTGTAAAATGGCAGTGTCTTGGGATTCATGTCGCTGCCATTAGGGTTTGTAATACTATCAAATAATTTGTGTAGCACAGGGGTGCCCACACTTTAACCAAGTGGAACTACAGCGCTAGCGCCAGCGTGAAACGGGTGGAAATGAAAACAGCGAGCGACTGGTCGATCACAAAGGCGACCTATTGGACACCCCTGGTATAGAACATTAGAAATAAAAACAGATTTGCCCAAAGTACTGTACATGCAATAGATACACTGTCACTACAAACAAAGACTGGATTCATAACAGTAAGTAGCATTAAGATCTTGTAAAAGTGATAATCGATGGTGAAAATAAATGTCTTTAGATGTTTAAACAACTTTTAAACATTGGTATAGTAGATTACAACCTAACATGAAGGGAAAGTTTGTTCCAGAGCAGGACCAGTCAGCCATGGTGGTCTTTTTTGTTTTCAGAACAACTAATCTTTTGGCTAAGGGGGTGGGGACGAAAATATTTAATTATTTTATTAGTTTCTGCAGTACGGCCATCTTCCATCACTCACCTTCTTGTCGTTTTTGAATAATTAGTTAGGAGGTTGAATTTCACAATGACTTTTCATCAGCAATATGCCATTTTCAGAGCAGAGGCCAAAAACAGCCTCAAGATGTAACAGGTTTTAATTATCACATTTTTATTCACATTTATTTTACCAATTCATCATCAGATGACTATTAAAGGGCTATGATCAAATGTCTGTGTTTGAAGAGGCGAGACTGATAACGGTTTGGTTCCAACCACCAAAACTATGATGTGAATTTGAATTTGCTTAAAACAAAGCCAAATTTACCAAACTTGCAAAATATAAGTTATTCCTTACCTCTTACTAGAGATGTCGCTGAATGCGGTAGCTCCATGCACAAATGAAGCCTTTTTCCTTGTGGAGAGGTTAGTTTCAGTCTTCTCCTCACCTCCATGCTGTGAAGTTTTCTTATTACAATGCTATGAAAAGAGCGTAAAACACATTGACAATTGACTTAATTGAACAGATTAGACAGGTTTTGACCATTTTTATTTGATAGCTAAAAGTAACAGCGTACATCGATGAGCTGCAAATCTTGAAGAGGCAAGTTAGAATCCTGACATCCTCTAGCTGAGTCCGCTAGGTTGGAGCCGATGCCTGTATTGCTATTTTTGGTCCTCTTCTTCCTCAGGCTCTGCCTCAGGTGGTCATGGAGCTTCCTCCTTTGCTTCCTGTTTGTGAAGAACAGGAGACAGGACAGTTTAAAATGCTGTTTAAGAGATACATTTACCCCAATTTCATATAAATGTTTTTATGGCTAGACGGAATTAAATCATTTGAATATTTAAATCCGACCACTTGGCTGAGGAGTTAAATAAGTCTCAAAATAGTCACAAAAGGTTTTACATTATCTTCAAACAAGGTAAAACACATATTTGTGTGCATGGTATTTGTGTGTAAATTGTAACACGTATTTGCAATGAACCAAATAGTGTGACACAATTGTGTATCTTACTCTGTTTGTAGATATACACAGTTGTGACCATTTTTAGACTAATTTCACACCATAACTGGCGACTCCAAAACTGTTATTATAAGAATATTCACTATTGTATGTCTCTATAAGACGTCTCAGTATGAACACTGACTAAGAAAATGTCAGTGTATGCATTATAACAAAATCTTTATCCAGTGGAAATTTTGTGTAACATTTGTGATACTATAAGTGCAGTCAGTCAGTCTGTCCGTTAATCACTCAGTCATTCAGTAACAGTTAAAAAGTCCAAAGTTGAGGTTGTGGAACTTTTGCTATTTCTGTTCTGACCTAACACATTTTTTGAAAGACACCTCTCATATAGGATATTTAGGAACTTGAGGGACTATTGGGTAATCAAAGAAAATGATAGAGTATACCTCAAAGTCATTAATGAAATATGAAAATGTGACATGAATTACTTAGTTTTGCAGTAGGCAACCACACACATGATTCCAACGACTAGGAGTGCAATGCAGATTCCTGTTATTGTTAAAATGCGTTTCTGATACAGCTCCTCAGCTTCTGAAAAAGAGGACAGTACAATTTTAAAACTTTGGGTGTACAAAACACAGACATACACATACATTAAGCCCATTCCAGCCATAAACTCACAATAGGAAAATACTATGGTTTTTACACCAATCAACGGTCCAAAGGCTTCCATCTATTAGAAGTAATTTCAGTGTTCCCCCTACCATTACATTGATTCCGCCCCTCTAAAGGCTCCCCAGCCCCCTTAAGAAAGTCTGGAATTTCCATGAATGGCAGTTCCATCCCAACACGTGCGCGGAGGGAAACATTGAATTTTATTCTATAGATATGATTGAAGTCTAATCCACTAAACTAGGAGACGCATTTGCACTGAATGTGCAGCCAATACACTGCCCTGTTTAAGTTCACCAAGATGGATTTGTATCAGTGTAGCCAAGTAATAGGTTGCACAGAAATGTAAAAGATATGTTTGTTGTGATTTAGAAAGCGTTGCTCCCTTTATATTATGGTCGAAATTATAAAGAAAACTAATTTGGGGGGATCTTCATCAAAATGTTTTATTTTTTTGTGTCGTATGATTGTGATTTAATTCATTTATAACTTTGCAATTTGATACTGCTTTTGACAATCCTGCATTTGTATAGCTCCATAACTAATCAGATAAATTACTAATTTGACATAAATTGACATAATTGACATAAATCCAGTGCTCAATCATGACACTCACATCTCTATTCTGCAAAAACCTGGTGGTGGCAGTTAGTGAGTGAGCTATTGTGGTTCAAATACTGAAGGGAATGAGTAGGGTATACAGTTGTTTGAGATGACAGGTGAGTGTGATTGAGCCGATGAGGTGGAGGTGAATACCAGGTGCAATGCATTTACAGATTGGGTGAGTAAGATGTAGGAAAAACAGGGTTGTGTGGCAGCGCTGTGGAAGTCATAAATGCTATATAAGCAGATCTGAGCTTGAATCCCACATCTGCACTTTTCTGTGTGCTATGTTTATCTTTATTATGTTGTTAAATCTCTCTCCTTTGCAAGAGTGAGTTTACATTTTGTAATGTTATTTTATTTCCAGAACTGTTGGATTCTGTTTTCCAACTTTGTTTTATCAGGCAAAGATTTTTTATAATGACAAACACACTTCTTAAAAAAAAGGGGTGGGGGAATTGTTATAAATATTGTTTGTAGTTTTGTTATTTACTAAATTGTATTTATCTTTTTTATGTCATGTTTACTGTATTCTAGGTTAAAATATTTGAAAAAAATGAGAAATAAAATATATATTTTTAAAAAGAGCATTTGCATATTACTTTTCCATGAGGTATTTAAAAAAATAACACCAATGACTAACTTTATCATGTATGCTGCAGCTGCATGCAATCTACCAAAAGTGCAAATAAATAATTAGCTGCATGTTGACGATCTGTGTTTCATAAAGAAGTGAAGAAAGGGGTCCTTTAATTGGTGCTCAGCCCTGATTGAGAACCTGAAGACTTCCAGCAGGCTCCATGCAATCATTTTAAAATCAGTCAATCAAGTGTTCAGGTTGTAGCATCATAATATATCGCAATTCACGTTAATTAAATTATGTTATTGAAAGACAACCATTTTGAGAAAAAAATTATTAATAGCGACATGGTGTTAAGGTTCCAGATTTAGACAAAAGTAAATTGTCTTCTCCTTTTTTTGGCAGGTGGTTTTTACACACTAAATTTTACACAATTGAACAAATATTACATGACTCTGACCCTGTGATGCAGAGCGAGCAGTTGGAAACATACATTTAGTCAAGGTGGAAACCACCCCTTTCTCATTCCCAATTTGTCAAACACCAACTTTAAGTTAATAATTAACAGAATTAAATGTTTAGGAAACCTGACAACATATTGGTTGATTGGTTGTCATATTGACTGGCAAAGGACTCCCACGACCAGCCGGTACCCTAATGAGTCATGTGACAATAAACTTTTGTGATCCAGTGACTAACGAATGACTAAGGAGTCAAATGACTGAGGTCATCTAGTTAGATCTTTTTTTCCCACTGGACACCACCAAACCCTAAATGTTAAATTGCATGTCCACAGCACCTTCCTAGTCTTCTAACCACTAAACGTGCTATACAGTACAAAATTCACTCAAACAAACCCATTCATTTACTGATGGTAGAGGCAGCCGTGCAAGGTGCCATCTGCCCATCAAAAAGCTATTTCACCCATTCATTGATTTGTGTCCTACCATTTTGAATAGGGAATCCTTATTCCCTGGCTCAGAGGTACAATGAATCATTATCAAATTGAAATATTGGCACTTTAATACAATTTCCTTCTTCCTTACCCATAAGTTAGAGTTCAAGTTCCTTTGTCTTATTCCTTCTATAAGGAAGAAGGAAGTTCTATTGAAATGCCAATATTTAAATTTGATAATGATGCACTGTACCTCTCAGCCACAGCCGCCTCTTATCAGTTCATGCTAATTCAGTTGCACTAAGCATTTAATTAAACCCGTGGCACTGATCAGGATTCGGTATTTGACGAGTTGGGAGTGAGAACGTGTTGTGGAAACAGGAAGGCAGATGGAAGGATATGGGTAAAGTTAGCAGGATAGTGATGCTGCTCTATTGTTTCATGCTGAACACTGGCAACAGAAGATGCAGGAATGGATAGCTGAAGGAGTGTGGAAGTGCAGTGTTAGAAATATACAGCCTCTTTGGCTTTTATTATTTACTCAAATAAATCAGCAGCATTTGGACTATTTACCAAAATCAAAACAAAGGGGATATTTGACGTCAAAATGACAAAATCACAGCGCTTTGTCTTAAATTATGTTGCTGTATTTTAATTTTAATTTGTGCTAATTCTCAAGGCTGTATGATCCATTCACCTGGCAAGAGGGAACTAGCTCTAGTAGAGGGTTTTAGCTTGCAGTTTTATATCTACAAACTAGGAGGAAGGAATAATCCATACCCATATATTCAATCCCAAGATGTTCTGTCAGTGCAGAAAGGTGACAAAAAAGAAAATTTGATTTTTCAGATGAGATGGTAATATTTGTAGTTTTCACAGTATTTAAGGTAAAAAGAAATTCAGGCAGGTTTAGCGATGGATTCAGTCAATATAAACACATTTTGCACTCAAGACTTTATGTGAACTTATCTAAACATTAAGTATCTCAAATCTGGTCCAAAGGTACAGGACACAATCAACACCTAAAAATCCACAGAAATTATTACAGACCTTTCTTAAAGATCTTCCGACACCAGTGTGATATGTCCACTACTATTGGACGCTAATAAATAATTAACAACAATGTCTCGCGGCGTAGGTTGCTGTTGCATTAACATGGCGCACAATGGAAAGACAACACTTGAAACTCTGAGCAAAACACTGTCATTTTGATCCAGAAGCTTTTGGCAACCTGAACAAAAAAAATAAACCAAACGTCAACCAACTCAATCATAACATCAAAAAACGTTTTCTTTCACTGTATGTAATTGCAACCCCATTGCAAGTCAAAAGAGTTTTGCATCCAATGCTAGCCTTCTAAATGTACTACTTATATCAACTTATTTTAAACCCAACCAGGATCCTAAACGCAGGGCATGGGATCTTGATGGCAAGGGGTCTGATATAGAATCTGACGAGTTAGAATGAGAGCGTGTTGCTCCGGCATGTATTTCAGTTGTGCTAAACGGTGCCACCACCCTGACCTTCTCACCTGGACTGACAGTAATACACTGTAATTCACTCGGCACACTACTTTCTATCTTTAACTTTACATTAGTTTAACATTCAGCAATATTGGGGAAACAGTAAACATAGGTATTCCCTCCAAACTGTTCACGTCATCCCCTGAGCCATGCCTCACCAGGTATACTGGACACGAAGACCTCGTTCTTTTCTTAAGGAAACTAAATCGACAAGTTATTTCAAATGTGTCCTTCCATCCAGTGGCTAGATCCAGCATGCATGACGCAAGACCATATCACGGCATTTAAAAGAAATGTATGCTAGGCATGCTAGTTCAAAGTGAAATCAGAGCAGTGTTGAATTGCCACATTCATATAGGGTGATCAGAAGACCTTTAATGACTTTTTTTACTTCTGTCTGGTGGAATTGTGCCTGTAGGGCCTTAATGGGTCTGAATTAAGATGTAGCCCTCATTTTAACAAACTTTGCATGAAACAGAATTTTTTGAGCACTATATTATCATTGTAGTCCTACTTTTCAATCTGGCCACAGTCAAAGTTGGGAGCCAACACGTATTAGACAGCTGTTAAGCTCCACAAAAGAATGAAGACTACAAACTGGAAGGGCTCGGAAGCTCTCCAGACTCCAGAGGTATCTGCTATTTACTTGTCAACAACATCTGAAGCAAAATGAGAGGCACTGCAGAAAGTATTGACCAGTAGGGTCACATATACCCTGTAAAGCTCCTACTAGAACAATATCAGCATCTCAGAGGTATTTACCGTCTTGTCCTCATAGGCTGGAACGAGGCTTATTTCAGTCAGTTGTATAATCGGCAGGTCTTACAGGTCCCTAAACCTTAACTTAATGAATAGTTCTCAGCTACCAACATTTCTACCATAGCTGCCAACAAACAAATCTAAGTTCTTCCTTTACAACTCCTGGTATGGCAGTTGAAATACCTGCAGTTCTAAACTACCAATGATTTAATTCTTACTGATAAGTTTGACCGGTAAATTGACTTGAATTTTCTTACTCAAAGCGCCTTTACTAATGTCGTCACTCACCCATTTACACTCATTCATACACTAAGGACAGTGGCCATCAGGATAAGTTGTCATTCATTTGTGCATCTCTTTGTTTATGTAAGAAATAAGCACTATAAAGTTAATGCGGTCTGGTTGAGTTGAAATAAGTACATTTAAATAATGACTGATGCAAAAGAGACAATCAAATATTGTTGCCTACTTGCCCACATGTTAATCAGAATGCAATTGACCTACTGAAGCAATTTGAAAACTTGTTTTGCAAGGGTGTAGGTCCATCAGTCTCAGCTAGTAGCAGTACAAATTAGCTACATAGGAAATGTTTCCAGAAATCAAAGCATGGTGCTGCTTAGTACTCTGCATTGATTTAGAAAAGCCTTGATAGCAGCGTCCCCGGTGTCTGTAGTGGTGTCTATTATAGCTATTGTTACTCCTTGGTTCCACTGCGGAGCTGCTTGACAACAGATTGACAACAACTTCACATCAGCTTTGCAACAACCTCAGTTCCTCCGACTATTGGCTAATCGTTAATCCCCCTACTGCGTTCACTTGTTGATTACTCTTCATTGGAAAAACTGATGTTCCCTCTCAAGGAACTCAAGCTGCGTAAAAACGCTGTGGGAACGCCTCTGCGTGACCGCGTCACGAAGTGCGTGTGAAATCTAACCAATGGCGAGCTGGTACGTCATAGGCGGGCAACGCCAGGACCAGGACGCTATGAAGGGACCGGAAAGGCAGGACCATTCATCTCTGAAGCCTTCATTTAGTGTGTGTGAAGTTCTGACTAGTTAGTAATGGCTGAGCGGTATTGTATAGTGTGCCCCCCCCGCACCTGTTTCATTACGGGCAGGGACTTGCACACCTTGTGTGTCGTCTGCTTGGGCGTGGAGCACGCTCTGCTAGCCCTCGAGAGGACTAGCTGTGGAGATTGCGAGCGCTTTTCCTGAGAAGAGGGCGCACGCGTCTCTCTCGTCGAGCCCTCTCTGAGCAGGAGGGCTCGATGAGGCGTGACTCCGGTCGCGCTCGTGCCGAGGCAGAGCGCCGGATGTCTTCGTGGGGATCGCAAGTGGATCTCGCGGAGGATTCCGGGACGGCTGATTCCTCCACCCCCGGACGAGACGCCGCTCGAGGAACTGGGCGTGGTGAGCGTGGAGGCAGCGGAGGCTGACGTCGAGGCCTCCCCCCCGCTGCCGCCCAAGAACTGCTGGAGGTCCTCACTCGAGCCGCTGATATGCTCAATATCAGCTGGCCGGCGGATAGGCAGCAGCCTACTGCTTCCGGTAAGCTGCATGAACGGTTTCTGCCTTCCCGTAGAGTACCTCCGCGCTATGCTAGCATGCCGTCCGCAGATGCGGCCCTGGCTCGGCGGCAGTGCAGGCGGCTTCCTGCCTGCATATGATACCTCATAAGACGCCACGTCCGCGGGGCCCCTCGAGGGCAGCCCCGTGGCGCAGCAGGAGAGCGTCGCGCTGCGTGCACCCCCTCGTCGAGGCTGGGCCGTAGCGCGGCATGCTCAGACGGGGCCCTCTCACGGCCGGACTGGTCTGAGGACGGCCGCCGCGAAGAAGGCTTCGTCCAATAGGCCCTGACGCCGTAAGGAGAGGTGCCGGTGCCCCTGAGAGACTTTTTGGGACTTGATTTGGCCTTTCAGAGATGAATGGTCCTGCCTTTCGGGTCCCTTTATAGCGTCCTGGTCCTGGCGTCGCCCGCTTATGACGTACCAGCTCGCCATTGGTTAGATTTCACACGTGCTTCATGCGTTCGCACAGCGTTTTTACGCAGCGTCTCGTTCCCTTCAGGGAACGTTTTATGTCATGATGCAAACATTGACAATCTAGAAAATTTCATTTTAAAAGTTGAAATCTACAAACCTTTTTACTTGTATTTTGAAATGAACAAAACAAGCGAAGAACAAACTTAAACATACTAAATGTTTTGGGATGCAGAAATCACAGATATCCAAAACAAGTACACATCATAATAATTGTTAATTGCGCATGCTCCAATCCAAAAACAGATATAATCGAAAAGAGACATACTGTAAAAGCTGGCCATTACATAGTTTTGGCAGCGATCCCCAGTAAATTCATTTGGACACCTAAGCAAGAAACAAAAGAAACAAGCAAGAAGAGAGAGGGAGTTAGTTTATACAAAGGCTGTGTAAAACCCACAACAGTCATCACTGGTGTTAAAAGGAAGGAACCCAGCTACCATAATATTCTGTAACGTTATCATCTCAGAGCTTCATACAAAACTGAATTAGATTGTGATCTCCAGTTCACGGTGTCTATCGCATACAGATAAACGGTTCTATTTTGTCTTAGCAGCACATGGAAATTTGCATGTACTAATGTGGCCACTCAGAACAATTCTCGTATTGCCTGCAAAAAAAACAATATAGGAGGTGTCGTGACCCCACCCAATCTCAACATAGACCAAGATGCATGGCAGTCATTAAGAATGGCAATTCTCATTTCCCACTCTTCAAATTCTGACACTTCATTAGGGCCACTTTGCATCAGAGATCAATGCGCTACGAACCCCTCTAGGGCACATTACTGAGACACTCGTACGCGTACTAATAAAGCACACTCTTGCGTTCGGTATGGAGATGCTCTCTGAGACACTTACACATGCATACACACTCTGTAAAACTATGCACGTGCATATATAGATCATTATACATACTCATCTGAAAGACACATACATATGAGAAACAGACACGCATACATATATACTGCTGTATCATATACACATAGATCTCACTAGTAAACATAAAAGTATCTCACTAGAGCACAAGAACATTTTAAAAAAGAACACAAGAGTGTTTCATTTGTACGTGAAAGAGTGTCTCAATATTAAAAAGTCCTAAACGGCCCCTTCACACTTTTTTATTTGAAACATCAAAATTATTACTGCTTTACCAACCAAAGGGTGGTAAGCAGTCTAACACTGGACCATTGAATGAACATGTGGATGTTATGACAGCGGTCACTATGGGGATAGGGAGGGGCTGAATGGGAAGAGCAGTAGATAGTTTGTCATTCCATTAGACTAGACGGATGGCAGTTTGCTACCCTATACAATGTGAATGGGGTGTGATAAGATGGGAAGTACATACCAATTTTAGTGCACTACTCAACAGGAGAGTGTTTGAGACATTAGACCCATTTCGAGGGCTTCCTTTGAGCTCACCGAAATAGAACAGCTGGAACAATGGCTAGTTTTTAATCCGATTTTCTTCGCTGTCTAAAAGGGAAACATGAATTTCTCTGCTATTTCTTGGAGAAAACAGTGTCAGGGGTGAAACACCAGCAATGACATGTGGGATTGATTACAGCCGTGTTCACATACGTTTTGGGTCTGAGACTTTCTTAAGCACAGCTTGTTCACATCGGTGCCCAGTGAATCCAGCCAAGCACCTGGTTGATGGGTAGAAAGGACAGAGATAAACAGTACTGACATATAACATAGAAGATATGAAACACGTGCACGAACACAAAGACATCCAGTGTACATGCCCAAAACATAGCATAGCATCCACGATTTAAGGCTATTTTCCAAACAGATTGCTTGTTTTTTTTAAATGTCCAATTCCAAATAGTTTAAAAGTATTAACTTTTACAGTATGTAATATATTCTGTTTAAGATAAGTATTAATGTGATAAGAATAGCTTCCTGATTTTCACGCTTTTTTTGGCCCGGAAAGGGTTTGTTATTTGGGCATCCCTTTGTCTCTTGCAGATGATGGTTCACATTTGCCAAGTGGCACATGAAAGCTAAATGACAAAATGTGACGGCAAATAACTTAGTTTAAGGTTAAGCAACTAACTCAATTGAGGTTAGAAACATATTGTGGCTTCTTTGACAAAAATGGCCAAAGTCATTTGCAAGTCAAAAACCTTTGGCTTACTGGTGGAGTCAGATTACAATGTGATCCCCACCTGGACACCATATGCTTACTATACTTTCCACATTGGCACGAAAAGATGGTATTGGAGCTAAATAATCAAGAGCAGTTTTGTCCAACATAAATGTAATTCCTGGCTGACTGAGAGCCACCCAATTTGTTTTATTGAAGGCAATTTGCTAAATCTCGATTCTAAAAACTATAAACATTATTCTATTATTCAAGACTCAGTTTGTTGTCTTTTTGCTATGAATTTGTCCTTATCCGATGAGGCCTTACAAACAGTGGGAGGTTTGTTGTCCACATTATAGAATTAGAGGGATAGTTCTGTAAGGTTTTCTGGTCCAGATTCAAAAATAAAGGATAGGGTTGACACAGCCACCGGACGAAACCTCCCGGTGGCTCGCTTTTTAGCTATTGTCAAACTCTTTTTAATTTTTTAGTAGATCTATTTTTGGCTGGACTTTTAAAAATATAATTGCAGTTATTTTATGGGTTTTAGCTTTTTTTCCCCTTGAAATGATGTCTTGAGGATCAATGTTGCTCTTTTATGGAGACCTAAACTCTCCAAACTAGGTGGCGTTGTTGGAAACCTTTAGTTTTGATTTGGGGATTTTAATCCCTGCCTTGCAGGGTTGACAAGGATTGAAAATGTATTTAGGGATTTGTATATAAATTACTCAATCATTATTTTAGACCATATCAAATTTCAAATTAATGCGGTAATTAATGCATTTTTTATTTTTTTCAAATAACGTATTTGAGATCCACAACTACTGATTTGCAAATATCACCAAAAAGATACATGGTACATTCATGTATTACACCTAGTATTGAACTTTTCGTTCATTTTTAACAAACACTAAAAAAAGGTCAAAGCCCCATGAGGAAAGGTTACTCTCACCTTCACTTATTCTTTAAAGGAGATGAGAAATTTTAAACTTAAACAACCATATCAAATTAGCAATCATTATCAGACCAAATGTCTTTAAACACTTATAGTATGGGTTAGTCACACCCATCTCGTCAACTCTATCACTCCCACCTGCACCCATTTAAGCCACATCTTCAAACTCATTGCAGATTGTTCTTTGCACTTATGCCAAATCCTCCAGCAATGACCCTCCAACTTGCGTGCTTTTTGCTGACCCTGCCGGTTTGGACTTCCCCACCTTGCCTTTTCTCCAGAAAATTGTCCTTGCCTTCAGTCCCTGACCACAAGAACGGCTTCATTCCCCTCTGGTTCCGGTCTGCCTTTTATCCTGAAAGCAGATTCTGACTGCCTGTATTGGGCGATCTGCCTGGGATAAAGCTTCACATGATCCCCTGTTGTACTGCATGAGTCCTTAACACCACTGTTTTCAATGCCACTATTATTTCATGTATGATATTGTGAAAAGTTCTGCTTGTATTTAGTATATCCAAAACTGATTTCTGAAAATGTAAAGTGATCACTACAGAATCAAAATAAAATAATAAGCAAAAGGGTCATGTCTCTGGCAGAGACCAGGGAGAAGAAAACACACCAAACACAAAAACTAGTGCCTATGCAAGTGCTTCAAAATGAAAAATAAATAAATACAGGGCTTTCGGACATCCAGACAACCTAAAATCATACAAAGTATCTCTTCTTTAAACCAAGCCAGTCTGCTAAATTTGTTTTTTGATCGCTAGATTGCTTCAGCTCTTGGCGTCTTTTTGTGTCTGGACTGTGAGTTTTCGCTGTAGATTCTGCTATATTAGATTAAATTGACTGCTAGCATGCCCTCCAGTCTTTGCTAGGGTAGACCTGATCTAACTCGGTTTTGTACTTTGCAAGTTTCAGATATTGAAATTGGTACAAGTACGACCTTTTCAGATACTTACAGGTACTGCAGTACTTTTAAAATTAATAAAAGGGGAACAATAGAACCTAATAAAATAAGTAAATGAACATAAAGTCTATAGAGAGGAGGCTCCAAATCAGTGATTTCAAAAGTTTACCAGGGAATGGCAAATGGTATAGGAGTGAATACAAAATATATTTTAAAGAGAGATGGGAGAAATAACTAGACGAAAAAATAGTACTATGCATAGAATTCTGTTCTTGCCTTCTTTTGGGATGACTAGAAATAAGATAATCGCTTTGTTCCAGGACGGTGGAATTGACATCGTCTTGTGTGTTCAGTTAAAGGAATTCAGGAGTAATGCAGTTCTTCCTTAAAGGCTTTACACCATTCTGCTGGTAGTCTGTGTCTTCCTGGCGCTTTTTGTTACAGTATCTAGTTCTTCATTGGTAGTCTTTGCTGTCTGGTAGGCATTCTGATGTTTTCAAATTAAGGGTAGATCTATGGGTGGATTATTTTGTATATTGAGTGGGAAATCAGTTTTTTCCGTATCTTGTTAACAAGTAAAAGCAAGTCATTTTGATGCTTTCGGGCCCGTTTCATAATAGGTCAGCTTATAGTAAGGGCTGGCTCAAGTTGGACCCTTGCTTTAGGCCTGGACTGACAGGGAATTTCTTAGGATACACAAGGCTACTCTCCCTCCTCTCTCTCTCTCTCTCCTTCAATTAGAATTTACATCTCATTAATGCACGTCACTAATTCAGCTTCTGACATTTTTTGTGCTTTCTTGCCTCGCAGGTTTCCATGGATCATGGTTATAACCCTTGACCATGGGGCCATGGCTGAGCCAGACCCTTGCTCCCCTGCTGACACCTACCGCTTCATACACTATTATTAGTTCCATTACTATTGCTGTCAACATTAATGCACATTAACAACTGTGTTTCTTCCACACAGTATTTGTGCCATATCACCAGGTTTTCATAGATTGTCGTTCCATCTGAACTCCTGCAATCTGTGATGGACCCTCCCCATTCAGGGTTCAAGGCAGGTCACTCAACATGACTGCACTCCTAGCTGTCTCTGAGCAACTCCACACTACCAAAGCAGCCTCTGTCCCATCTGTCCTTATCATTCTTGACCTACTTGCTGCATTTGACACGGTGAAACCATAAGACCCTTATTTCCTCCGTTCCGGAACTCGGCATCAGGCTCTGCTCTCTCCCTTCTCTCATCCTACCTCAACAACCGCACTTACTGAGTAACTGATCAGTGTCTGAACCTAAATCAATTTTTACATTTCTGTATTTCTACATTTATTTATTTCTACTTTTCTGTATTTCTTCATTCATTTATGTCCACATTTATTATTATGCCTGTACTTCTGTGTCCGTATGTAAATGAGCTCAGGCGGGCCGAACCTCATTCGTGAGCAGGATTGGTCAAATTGGCGCGCGAGACAGAAGCAATCGATCCCAGCACATCGCTCCTCTAGAGCGTCTAGAAGCTGCTAGCAGCTCATGGCTTCTACCGGGCGAGATGTGTCTGAGCAGCTTGAGAACGTCTCTCGGTTACGTATGTAACCTTCGTTCCCTGAAGGGAACGAGACGCTGCGTAAAGACGGTGTGGGAACGCCCCTGCGTGACCGCGTCACGAAGCACGTGTGAAGCCTAACCAATGGCGAGCTGGTACGTCATAGCGGGGACGCCGGACCAGGGCGCTATAAAGGGACCCGAAGGGCAAGACCATTCATCTCTGGAAGGCCGAATCGAGTGC
The DNA here is from genome assembly GCF_949316345.1 of Pungitius pungitius. NCBI lineage: Eukaryota > Metazoa > Chordata > Actinopteri > Perciformes > Gasterosteidae > Pungitius > Pungitius pungitius. The sequence goes on along the minus strand of NC_084917.1, from coordinate 16,071,641 downwards.
CACGGGCAGGCCGAGAGTATGGCAGAACGTTTACGCAGCGTCTCGTTCCCTTCAGGGAACGAAGGTTACATACGTAACCGAAAGACGTTCCCTATCAGGGAACTCGAGCTGCGTAAAGACGCTGTGGGAACACTTATACCCACTCACCATACGAGCAAGTGACCGTGGTGTGAAGTTTTTAAAAACGCACACTCGACGAGAGCACCTGTGCTCAAGGCCAGGATCAGTCCCCGACAGGAGGGCTTCTGCAGCTGCCATACACCGATAGAATGGGCCCGGACAGCCAAGATGCGGGCTGACCGGCCGATTCATAAGCAAATGTCATGGCCCTAACCATTCACATGCTGCGGCTCTGTTATACGCCTGGTCCGACGTCAGGAACGGAGGACAGGGTGCCACAATGGAAGAGAGCTGCCCCAAAGGTAGACGGTAAGACGTGTGGAAAACATAGCAGGACCTCCAGTACTGAACCGACCGGGCAGTTAACTGGGTCCGCAGTTGTTCCTACAGCAGGTGGCACCATCTACCGGCATACGCCCTCCTAGTGGCGGGGCTCTGGAGTAGGAGGTGGTCTCTACGACCTCAGTCGAGTGACCGGACCTTCAAAGGTGGGCCCTTTCAAGGGCCACACCCATAGCTTCCAAATCTCAGGGCGTGGGTGAACTATGGACCCCGACGCCTGAGGCAGCAGGTCCGACCTGTTGGGGATCTCCACCGGGGGGGCCTGCGAGAAACGATATTACCTCCACAAACCATAGGTGGGCTGGCCAGAACGGGGCTACTAACAGTAGGCTGACACCGTCCTGACGGACCCTATCCAGAACCCCTGGGAGCAGAGCAACCGGGGGGAAAGCGTACAGGGGCATGCTTTTTGGCCATGCCTGTCCCAAAGCATCCAAGCCGAAAGGGGTGGGGTGCGTGAAGGAGAACCACCGAGGACAATGAGTTGTCTCTGCGGAGGCAAATAAGTCCACATCGGCGCGGCTGAAGTGACCCCAAGGAACTTTACCGCCTCTGGGTGGAGTCTCCAGTCCCCGGGCCTCGGCCCCTGCCTTGACAGGGTGTCTGCATGATCGCACCCCAGCCCGTGAGGGAAGAGTCTGTCGTGAGGATGACCTGACGACAGATCGCCCCTAAAACGGGCCATTGGGTTAGAAACCCAGGGTGCCTCCATATGACCAGGGGCCTCAGACAACGCCGAGTGACTTTGATCAGGCGGTGCTGGTTCCCCCTTGGGGAGAACCCCTTGGTCTTGAGCCACCACTGCAACGGTCTCAAGTGTAACAGGCCGCGAGGGATCACATTGGATGCCGCTGCAAGGAGACCTAACAGTCTCTGAAACTGTTTCACAGTGAGTGGCTGCCCTAGCCTAGCCTGCTGAACAGCAAAGAGGTTCGAAACTACCCGAGCGGGAGACAGGTGTGCCCGCATCGTGGTCGAATCCCAAATTACGCCCAGGAAGGTGGTCCTACGTGCTGGGGACAGCACGCTTTTCCTTGTGTTGAGTCTCAGCCCCAGACGGTTGATGTGAGCGAGCACAACATCACGGTGTTGGGCCGCCAGGCGCTCGGAGGGCGCTAAAATCAACCAGTCCTCCAAGTAGTTCAAAATACGGATGCCCTAGAGACGCAATGGCGCCAGAGCTGCATCCACGCATTTGGTGAACGTTCGGGGCGAGAGGGCTAGGCCAAAAGGAAGGGAGGATGGGAATATAAAAGTAAGCGTCCTGGACATCTACCGTGACAAACCAGTCCTTGGACCTGATTTGTGCCGCGATCTGTTTGAGAGTGAGCATTTTGAAGCTCAACTTCGCAACAGCGCGGTTCAAACGGCGGAGATCCAGAATCGGACGCAAACCCCCATCCTTCTTTGGAACGATGAAGTACCGGCTGTAATAGCCTGACTCTCTGTCTGGGGGGAGAACTCGTTCTACGGCTCCCTTCCGCAGCAGGGTCTGTACTTGTTCCAACACCAGAGCCTGCTGGGGGTCTACCACCGTGGGTAGTAGGCCCCGAAATCGAGGTGGCCGCCACCTAAACTGGATGGCGTAGCCGACATCGATTGTGTGCAGGACCCATTGAGATACGTTGGGAAGGGCTTGCCACTCACCCAAAAAGTTTCTCAGGGGCTCCGGGTGAAGTCCATGAACCTCTGGAAATTCCGGGTCTACAGACACCGTGCCCTGCAACAGCGTACTGGCAGGGAAGCGGTGATGTAGTAGAGCCGGAACCCTTCTTAGAGGGGGCGAACGATCCTCGGGCTCACGCTCGCTGGACCCGGTCGTGCCCAGAAGCGGCGGCGGGGACAACGGACCGACTCCCGGAGAGTACCGGGGAGAAGGGAGCACCGAAATGTGCGGTGGCACCCTACCACCTCCGGTGGGGGTCACTCTCCGGGCCCTGGCCCTTACGGTATCAAGGCCTATTGGACGAAGTCCCCTCCGCGGCGGCCGTCCTCAGACAAGTCCGGCCGCGATAGAAACCTCGTCCGAGCGTGCCGTGCTGCGGCCCAGCCTCGACGGGGGGTTGCGCGCAGCGCGACGCTCTCCTGCTGCGCCAGGTGGTGTAAGCTCGTCGACGGCCCCGCGAACGTGCCGTCGTCGGGCAAGGAATGAATCGAGCGCCTCCGCCTGCCACCTCTCAGCGTGGAGTTTATCCGCCACGGCCCCAATGGCACCTCCAAAGAGGGTAGTGGGGGAGAGAGGGGCATCCAGGAGGAAGGACTTGTCCTTCTCTTGCAGGCTGGAGTGGCTCAGCCAAAGGTGCCGCTCCGTAGCCACCATGGCTGCCATGGAGCGGCCGACGGACTTCGCCGTCTCCTTCGTGGCTCTTAACGCGAGGTCAGCCGTGTGCCTCAGCTCACGCACTGCCTCCGGCGTTAGTTCCGTCCCCTCGGCCACGTCGGCCAGCAGCTCTGCCTGATACGCCTGGATAAGCGCCATCGTATGCAGGTAGCACACCGCTTGCCCCGCCGCCGAGTAAGCCCTGCCCACTAGAACCGAGGTAGTCCTCGAAGGCTTGGTGGGCAGTACCGGTGTCTTCAGCGACACGGCCGCGGGGGAAACATGGCCCGCCAGGGCCCCCTCCGCGGCCGGCATACTTCCGTAGCCATCTCACTTAGCCTCAGCTAAAGACGAGTACAATGCCGTACGCGGGCAGACACCGGCCTACTCCAGGACGCAGACACCTCGGTGTGGACGTCTGGGAAGAACGGCAGCCGGCGGGGAGGCGCTCTGCGGGAAGGTAGTTTACCGGGAGCAGACGGCTGCTGCTCCCCCGCCGGCTAGCTGATATGTAATCTGTCAGCGGCTCGGGTGAGGACCTCCAGCAATTCTTTTGCGGCAGCGGAGGAATGAGTCGCCTCGGCGTCAGCCTCCGCTGGGGAGCACGCCTCGGCATAAGCCGAAGCGGAGCCGCGGGGAGCACGCCTCGGCATGAGCCGTCCTCATTGAAGAGAGCTCGACGCGAGATTGCCACGGCAAATGGTCACAGTCTGCACAGCTAGCCCCCTCCATGCCTAAGCAGACAACACACAGGTCGTGTGAGTCTCTGCCCGTAATAAATCGGGTGCAAGGGGGAACACATTGGACAAACCGCTCAGCCATTTCTATCTCAGTGGAAAAACTTCACACGCACTAGATGAAGGCACAGAGATGAATAGTCCTGCCCTTCGGGTCCCTTTATAGCGCCCTGGTCCGGCGTCCCCGCTATGACGTACCAGCTCGCCATTGGTTAGGTTTCACACGTGCTTCATGACGTTAGGTGTAATAATGTGAAATGACACAGGGAATGTATGTTTTACTTGGGTTTTTACCAACATCTGGTGAAAATTCCATGTCAATAGCTTATATAATATATATATATTTACTGAGAAAAATGGGGACGTGTTCAATACTTATTTAACCCGCTGTATATACACACTAATATGGGGAATTGTTTGTAAAATGTTGCACGATCTAAAATCCTGCATTTAGCATTATCATATGAAAAAAAGCATGACAGTATTCATATGTCACTCTTTCAAACATTTAGAGAGAAATGCATGTAAATAAAGGATAACATTTGGCAGTAAACAAGAAGTTACAGGTCTGAGAGCCAGACATTTTGCTTGTTTGTAGGTGACCAAACACTTATTTTCCACCGTAATTTACCAATAAATTCATTACAAATCCTATTATGTGTTTTCTTTTCATTTTGTCTCTCATAGTTGAAGTGATGAAAATTACAGGCCTCTCATCTTTTTACTTGGGAGAACTTGCACAATTGGTGGCTGACTCAATACGTTTTTGCCCCACTGTACATTTAACATTTCAATTTAGATGAAATATTTATATTATTTAACATCTTTGTTAACATCTTACTGCCGAATATTATCCTTGGAAAAATCATTGCATGTCTTTACATGAATTTCTCTCTAAATGTGCAACATTTTACAAACAGGGCCCCATACACACAGTGTTGTCATTGGCATTATTTTTACTTTGTTGATATTTTTATTCATGTGAAACAGAAAATAGTTTGGGAAATAAGAATGCAATTCAACACTGATTTCAAATGTATGCTTAATCATACCATTTATTTAACTTCCCCAGCATCATGCAGCTGGTGACAGGCATTTACTGGAGCATGTCTGATATTAAGCATTCAGTTTGTAGAAAGACATCCATTGGACAGGGGGCCATTAGCATTGCAGCTGAACTTCAGGGACCAGAACACCAGTCTGGCGATGACCACACGGTCCAGTCCAGTCAACTCCAACCTCCATGTGGACCTGCAGTTAAAAGGGTTCATGTTAAAGGGTCTGTTCAGCCAAAAGTGATGTTTAAGTTCTTATGGTAAACATTTCTACAGAACAGAGTCATTTTCAGTTAGTATTAAATATTTTTTTAGAACTTACAATCTGTTAAACTCTTAAGGATAGATGACTGGCTGCCACTTAAAATTAAAACAACTTTAGCAAAGCTCTCCTTCAGACTTCACAATAGAAATAGAAGGTATAGGAGTTAGCCTTGACTACCGGTCAATCTTCATTCCTACCCTCACCTATGATCACGAAGGATGACCGAAAGAATAACGTCACGGGTACAAGCGGCCGAAATGGGTTTCCTCAGGAGAGTGGCTGGCGTCTCCCTTAGAGATAGGGCGAGAAGCTCAGCCATTCGTGAGGATGCCAGTTGAGGTGGTTTGGGCATCTGGTAAGGATGCCCCCTGGACGCCTCCCTTGCGAGGTGTTCCAGACACGTCCAGCTGGGAAGAGGCCCCAGGGTAGACCCAGGACCAGGTGGAGAGATTATATCTCTGCACTGGCCTGGGAACGCCTTGGGATCCCCCAATCAGAGCTGGTATATGTGGCCCGGGAAAGGGAAGTCTGGGGTCCCCTGCTGGAGCTGTTGCCCCCGCGACCCGACCCCGGATAAGCGGTGGAAGATGATATATGCGAGTGTGGTGGCGGGCGTGGTTTCGGCTCGGCTGCAGGGGGGAAGAGAGGGGGAGTGGTTCCAGGAATGGGGCCAGGTGGAGGCAATGAGCCTCAGCTGGGGGGGAAATAACGACCAATTGTGTCCCCATATAAGTGGCAGGGAGGCGGCGAGCAGAGAACGGAGCGGGCGACACTTGACCGGATAATGACCCGATTTTATTGGCCAGGCATCCGGGGGGACGCGCGCCGCTTGTGTGCGTCCTGCCCGGAGTGTCAGTTGGTTTATCACCCGGCCATCCCGAGGGCGCCGTTACGTCCTCTACCATTGGTTGAGGTTCCATTTGAACGCATCGGGATGGACCTCATCGGGCCATTCCATCGGAGCGCACGCGGATATCGCTTTGTGTTAGTCCTCGTGGATTACGCAACCCGATATCCGGAAGCAGTGCCATTGCGCAATATCTCGGCGAAGAGTGTCGCGCAGGCGCCGTTTCAGGTCATCTCCCGGGTCGGAATCCCGAAAGAGATTCTGACGGACCAGGGCACCTCGTTCATGTCGCGTACACTGAGAGAACTTTACGGGTTACTGGGCATTAAGTCCATTCGTACCAGTGTGTACCACCCGGAGACAGACGGGCTGGTAGAACGTATGAATAAGACGCTGAAGTCCTTGATCCGTAAATTTATTGGCAAAGATGAACGTAATTGGGACAAATGGCTTGATCCTCTGTTGTTTGCAGTCCGGGAGGTCCCCCAGTTCTCCACGGGATTTTCTCCCTTTGAACTTTTGTTTGGCAGGACACCGAGGGGGGGTGCTGGACCTTATTAAGGAAAACTGGGAGGAAGGTCCGAGCCCCGGCAAGAATGAGATCCAGTACATCCTGGACCTGCGAGCAAAGCTCCACACACTGGGTGAGAATGAGAATTTGCTCCGGGCCCAGGAACGGAAACAACGGCTATACAACAGAGGAGCCAAGCTGAGACAATTCACACCGGGAGAAAAGGTACTTGAATTACTTCCTTCTTCCAACTCTAAACTCCTGGCTAAGTGGCAAGGGCCCTTCGAGGTCACACGCCAGGTGGGGGATGTCGACTATGAGGTGGCGCGGTCTGACAGGGGCGGTGATACACAAATATACCACCTGAACCTCCTGAAAGCCTGGAGGGAGGCGGAGTCTGTTTCGCTGGTTTCCTCAGTATCAGAAAGAGAGGACCTGGGGCCGGAGGTGCCAAAAGCGGTCAATCCCACCCCGCTCCCGTGTGAGGGCCGTCTCTCCGAGGGCCAGAGGACAGACATTGCCCAGTTGCTGAAGCGGTTTGCTGATGTGTTCTCCCCCCTGCCAGGCCGGACAAACCTGATAGTTCACCACATCGAGACTCCCCCAGGGGTGAAGGTAAGGTCACGACCCTACAGGATGCCCCAACACAAAAGAAAAGTGGTTCGGGAGGAATTAGCGGCGATGTTGGAGATGGGGGTAATAGAAGAGTCCAACAGTGCCTGGTGTAGCCCCATCGTTCTGGTGGCTAAGAAAGATGGGGCTGTACGGATCTGTGTGGACTATCGCAGGGTGAATGACGTGTCACGATTCGATGCCTACCCAATGCCCCGGGTCGACGAACTCCTGGACCGGCTGGGCACTGCACGTTTTTTTACGACCCTGGATTTAACTAAGGGCTACTGGCAGATTCCCCTGTCGCCAGAGTCCAAAGAGAAAACGGCTTTCTCCATTCCGTATGGTTTGTACCAATTTACCATGCTTCCCTTTGGCTTGTTCGGCGCACCGGCCACGTTGCAGCGGCTCATGGACAGGGTGCTGCGCCCGCATGCCGCATATACAGCCGCCTACCTGGATGATGTCATCATCCACAGCACCACCTGGGCAGCGCACGTGCGGCGGGTGGACGCAGTGCTGGAGTCGCTGAGGCGGGCCGGGCTCACTGCCAACCCGGGGAAGTGTACAGTTGTACGGAGGGAGGTACGGTATCTGGGGTACCACTTGGGGGGCGGGCAGGTGCGCCCTCAGGTGGACAAGACTGCAGCTATTGCGGCCTGCCCGCGTCCCAAGACAAAAAAAGAGGTGAGGCGGTTTTTGGGGCTGGCGGGGTATTACAGGCGGTTCAACCCCGGCTTCACGGACCTCACCAGCCCCTTGACCGACCTGACCCGGAAAGGTGCGTCAGATCCGGGCCAGTGGTCGGAGCAGTGCCAGCGGGCGTTTGAGAAGGTAAAACAGACTCTGTGGGGAACCGCTCCTCCACACCCCTAACTTCTCTCTCCCCTTTTCTCTGCAGACCAACACATCGGACATGGGGCTGGGGGCCGTTTTGTCCCAGGAGGTGGAGGGGGTCGAGTGCCTGGCCATCCGATGGGCGGTGGGCTCCTTGCGCTACTACCTCCTGGGACGCTCATTCACCCTCTGTTCGGACCACGCCCCGCTCCAATGGCTCCACCGCATGAAGGATACTAACCCCCGGATCACTCGGTGGTATCTGGCTCTACAGCCTATTAACTTCAAGGTGGTCCATAGGCCGGGGGCGCAGATGGTCGTGGCAGACTTCCTCTCCCGCCCTCTCGAGGGAGGAGGGGGGGGGGGAGTAGACTAGGCCGGACGGCTCCCCGACCTAAGTTGTGCGGTGGGGGTATGTGGTGGTGGGCGTGGTTTCGGCTCGGCTGCAGGGGGGAAGAGAGGGGGAGTGGTTCCGGGAACAGGGCCAGGTGGAGGCAATGAGCCTCAGCTGGGGGGGAAATAACGATCAATTGTGTCCCCATATAAGTGGCAGGGAGGCGGCGAGCAGGGAACCGAGCGAGCGGGACGCCTCTCAAGCGGAGCGCGAGCTTTCTGCAAATAAAATATACATTCCAAACTCCGCTGCCTTCTTCCGGAGCCCTTACACCCACACGTTACAGTGGCGCCCAACTCGGCAGGTGACGGACGATGGCAGACAACGAGCGCCAGCAAGTAATATCGGCCCAGCCAATCATGGCGCGGGGCCAGATGATTGGCGAGCAGGCGGCCATCCAGCGCGACCAGGCGGAGGCGAATAGGCAATTCCTGGGAGCACGTATGGCCAGGGTTTAACAAGCTAATGGGGCGGACTGCCGGGGTGCGTTCACGGCCGACAGGGACATGCAGTATGTGTAGCGGTGTTGACGGGTGGTGCTTTCGCGTTCTAATTGCCGCGCTGACTGAAAACATGGACGGGCGAGCCGGAAAAAAAACGACACTCCGCTGTCCCTTCAAAATAAAAGCACAGGATGAAATTGTTTTTTTTTTTTTTATTTTCCCATGCAAAGGCCCGCGACCCACGACAAACGGGTCTGCGACCGACTAGTGGGTCGCGACCCACCAGTTGAGAAGCACTGCTTTAAAACATAGTAAATAAAACCAGAAAAAACACTTGACATTATTACCTTATTCCGTACTGCAGCATCCTCCTCGCTGCTGCGCCATGTTGCCTCCAAAGGAGAATAAAATATACGATGGACGTCCATCGGTGGCTCCTCTGGTTCCACATCCATGTCTTCATTGAGCTGAGACAAGTCCTCCTTCACTTTATCCAGCAGATAAAGCGTGTCTTTCTTAACGTGCTTCTCTAAATCGTTTGCTAACGATCGCAATCCATTTGAAATAGTTTGAAAATACCATGAAGCCAAATGCTAACAACAGCTTCTGCAGAGGAGCTTCAAGACAGAAAGAGTAGACCAGGATCGATCACACTGCTCTGACCAATCCTGCTTCAGGCAGAGGTTAGGACCGCCCACCTCATTAGCATACAGACACACGCATAAATACATGTGGAAATGTAGAAATAAATATATGATACAGACCCATAAATAAATGCATCAAGAAATGTAAGAGAACAGAAATGTAAAAATAAACATATGGTATGTATTTGTTTATGACCTGTTTGATTACCAACTTTTATTTATTTATGGTTACATTCATTTACTTTAATATTTATTTCAGCATCTATATATTTATTCATACATTTATTTATGTATCTACATACATATTTATTTATTTACGCATTTATTTATTCCTATATTCATTTATACATTCATTCATTTTTTGACTGCTAGGAACCTTGGTGTGACACTCAACCATCCCTCACTGCAAACTACAGCATCAACCTGTAAACACATGCTGCCCAACATCAGGAGAATAGATCTCCTTCTCACTCAGAATGCGACGCAGGTCCAGGTACAGGCACTGGCCCGCGGGCCACGAGTTTGACACATGTGGTGTACAGAGACCTAGTCATTGTTTTATTAAAACCATCAACCTGGTTGTGGTGTATGGCTGAAACCACGTTTAAGTAGGTGATTCATTCTGCTTTCAGTTCAGCATTGTGTCATGAAAACTTTAGTTTGTCCCGGGTGATCATCCTGTCGATAGTGCTCGAGGGCCTTGAACCGAATGCCTGACAAATTGCTGCTTGTTTTTGTGCAGAACCCCTGAAGTGTTATCTGATGACAAATAACCACAAAATTTCTGATCCCAACAGACGTTATAGAGCTACAGTAAAATGAATGATTCATTCTAGCTTGTAGTGGATACCATGAATCACAGTAACTACTTTGGAGAATAGGCTATTCAGCCAGAGGAAAACGTAAAGTCAGTGTTATAGCCTACTGTCATACCTGCAAAGAAACTTTGTGCTGCCTGGCGTGATTTCAAGGGTGAAGCACTCCCCTCCATTAACACAGTAGTTCCTCTGGCTGTGACTACAGCGTGTCACATGACTGGAGGTTTTGGTTGTAGTGGTGGAGCTGGTGGCAGCTGCAGAAAATAATTGGAATTAGTGTGGCCTGAAAACAAGAAATGAAAAACATCAAAATGTTTGTAGAAACACTGTCACTTGACTATTCATTCATATATTCAATACTACTAACCTGCGAGGGGTGACTACAATACAACACTCACATTTGTCACCTGCACAGGCTTTGTTAATTACCTTTCAAAACCATATACAAAAACATCATTTGGTGAAAATGGATTTTTTGAGCATGAGTTGTAGTATTGCATTATGCTGCAGAAGTGGGTAACCAAAGTGGTGAAACCTTTTCCTCTTTTGGAGAACTGTTGTTAATCCAGCCTGACGACAGCGGCCCTTCTCCACGATGAAGATAGCCGCGTGGTGAATAAGGACGATGGGGGAGCGTAGTGCCGTGTGTAGTACAAATGGAATGATATCTGTCAGTATTATGTGTATTGTACATGCGTTAACCATACAAATTAAAATACACCCAATCTAAACACATACTACTTTCTGACAGCTTTTTGGGGAAATTCCCCCCTCGACCCTAAACACCGAAAAAGCCGTGGGGAGATTTCTTGTTTTTCACAACGTGAGTAGGGTTTGCAGATTTTGCTTTAAAGTAGGCTGAGAGGGGAAACAATTAGAAAAGTTTGCAAAGTGCTGAACTCAAAACTCTCATTTAGAGATATTGATTTTCACACATCAACATTCAGACTTTTTTATTCCAGTTTACCTAACCTGCCGTAAATGGGAGAAGACAGACACGCGCACTGAGATCGGTCACGAGCAACATCGGATGTTCATGTCATTAAGTGAGACAATAGAACACCATTAAATTCCTTTATGTTGAATCGATTATGTGTAAATATTAAAACCTGCATTTTCTCTACTAACCAGCAAGGGGTGACTGCTCTGGTTGTAAAAATAAGTGAATCGAAAAACTCACAGAATAGACAGTTTACGGCACAATAAACAAAATTGCACATTAGACATCCAATAATACACTAATAACTACCATTGACTTTATTAACTCAGAAATGGTAAATATGCGTCTATAGTCTCAATTGCTAATTCCAAGTCTTCTTTAATACAGTAATATGCTAATTTAGTGAGTTATACTCCATTTAGAGTCAATCAGACCATAAAGCAGAAGATGTGAGTGAGAAGGTTTATAGGAACATTGTCTGTCTTGTCACATCAAAGAGTTGATAAACTCCACGCCCAGATGATGATACCTGAATGATTCAGGGCTTACTCCATCCTTCCTGCAAAAGAAGAACAATAAGTTCCTCCCTCACATGTAAACCAAGCCTCATCTGATTGGACATGGGCGCCGTTAGAGACACTGGGCCTAGGGTGGGCACTCGAGCCATATCTAGAGCCCACTGACCATTTACGTATGACTGACCAACTCTTAGGTTTGCTATGGGGGTTAAAGGTGTGAACCCGGCTATGCTCCGGCCACCAGAGTCTTCACGAGCCGTCCCTGACTGTTACCCTGTCAACATGACCTGATGATATGCCAGTAAAAGTGCTGTCAAAACATTCCAATCCTTACTTTGCTGTAAGCCCTTCTTGTGAATTTTCTATCTGGTGGCTGGGTAGTATGAAATTGCACAAGGGTTATAAATGTAACTGGAAATGTAGTTTTACAAGGTTGTATTACAATATTGACAATTGCTCCATGGCAAGTTCGCTCTGAGGCCATTTAAATCAATAGTAAATCCATGCACACCTAGACTAGTCCAAGCATGGGCCATGCAGTGGTGTGTGTTAAACAGATATCCAACTGTGACTGCTCAGAGAACAAAGGTTACAATGTAACCCAGCACTACACCGCTACAAGCAAGGCAGCCATTTTGATGGCTCATGTCTGATGAAGTACAGAGATTCAGCAGACTCGTTGGCTGTTTGCAGGGCAATCAATTTTCTGCAGTGGAAGGTGTGTCTATGCAACTGAAGTCAAAGTGAAATAGGGAAAATATATAGACCAAATACTCTAATATCTGTGTACATTTGGTAGGCACCGCAACATAATCCAACCTAAACTAAATACACTGTGATTAAAACCAAAGGAAGTTAAAACTCAATTTACACCTGCTACTTTTGCTGCTTAACCTGCTACAAAATGTTTGTTGCATTTGGATTATGAAAAATAGGGTGGCCACCTGTGCAATTTCATCACCTGTGCAATTATCATCACCATAATTCACACACATTTACCAACCCTCATTGCATTTTTTTCTGTTCTGCTCCTTTAACTTAGTGGTAAGTTAATATAGATGTGTAATTTTAGTCTCTCCTTACTTTCTGCACATGATCATCGCAGTTTGTATACTATGAATAGTCAGGGAAAAGGGTAAAAACAGAAAAGGCAGAACAACTCTTATTTAATGTGGAATCCAGTATATTGAGGCAAATATTTGGCCAGATTTGTAACAACTCAATATAACACGTGTGATGTATAATTTCATTAGTCCGGTGTGGTGTGTGTAAGTGCAAAATATGGAATGATGCAAACGACCACTAGGAGAGGTAAACACAGAGCCAATCTTCTATTCTGCAGTGGTCCTTTTCAGTTGACTTTTACAGCTTTCTACTACTACTACTTATGGTCTACACTAACATAAGTATTTGTTAAGGCAGATTTTTTTTTATATGTACTCACATAGCAAAATGATGAACAACTCCACTCAATTCAAAAAGATTAGACATTTTCATGAAAGAAAGTTTAAGTACCCCGCCCCTGCAGGAAAATTATAAATTTGAGAGGAAATAATGCAAATATTTTTCTGATGTAGTTGCTATGTTTAATTTCCGCAATTTAATTTCTTAACATTCATTTGGGGCATTTGACTCTCTTTGATATATAATTGAGGTACAGTACAGGGACTTTGCTGAGTGGTGATGAAAGGCAGACAGGCTGCAGCGTGTCATCAGCTCTGCAGAGATGGTGATTGGCTGCAATCTGCCGTCTCTCCAGGACTTGTTCGCTTCCAGGACCCTGAAGCGGGCTAGAAAGATTGTAGCCGACCCCTCTCACCCCGGACATGAACTGTTTGTGCCCCTTCCATCCGGCAGGAGGCTGAGGTCCATCAGGACTAAGACCTCCCGCCACACTAACAGTTTCTACCCTTCAGCAGTTGGGCTCATCAACAGAGCCCTGGTCCCCCACTGAGTGACTCTGACATCCCTTTTTCCACCAGTCACTCCCTTCACACTCCACATGCACATAAACCTGTCACTTTCACATACACTCACAACACAGTTGTGTAGAGTATGGTTATCTGTTCACTAGTATACGTTATTTTAAACTTTTATTTTGAATTCCTTCTTATCCATTATTTTTTTATATCCCCGTAACCCCTAATATTTTATACCGTAGAGTTAAACTGTCAATTTTGTAAATTGTAACACTATATTATCTTATCTGTCTTGTTTGTGAAATTTCTTGTATGTCTAACATATTTAGGCAATAAATGTTCCTGATTCCTTACACTCAGCAGCCTAAATATCAGCATAGCATTTCCAGTTGGGTAAAGTTGGCATGACAAGGGAACAGGCCAAGCAGTTAGCCCTTTAATAAGTGAAGCTAATGCGGAATTATCGTAGCCTTTTACTTTCTTCCTCACTAAGAAAAAAGTAGTGGAAATCATTTCTTTGCCAGGTACTGGGGCGTATTGAGTCATTATGATGATCTTATTAATGCATATAGACCTCATAGAAAGCAAGGCCTCTTCTGCCTTTTGTTTGTGTATTCATATGATCAATTCATCTGTAATGTAAAATCTGTCAGATACATTCAGTAGAGTAACCACCATATGTATAAAACCCACCATGAATAGGTTATCCTGTTTAAGAAAGCAGTATGCACATTCACTGAGCCAGTGGTTGGGAACCGACCCCCGTTCCCTACTCTCATCTTACGGTAGCCAGCCCATAAACACGTGGATGCGTCTACAGCAGACATGTCAGAGTTCCGAGCCGCTTTCAGACAGATAGTATTAGTGGGTTGATTTTCCCTGCGGCGGAGGGGGCATCAATTACCCTTCAGCAGACTCTGACCTTGAAATGGAGTACAGACAGAAAACAGGAAGTCTGCCGGTACCACAGCCTGCAGTTCCAGTTTGTGTCCCTCATCATTTATTGATTTTCCCTTTTTCATGCGACTGAATATGCAGACTAACACGTTTTGGGGATCTTCAATATTGAATGCCGCCTACCAAATAAGACGTTTTAAATAACACCGTAGCAACATCCATTCAATTTAGGAAAACATATCATGTGGTTTAATTTGATTTATCAATCAATAGTTTGAGAGGAGGGAGTGAATTTTTGAAATGATCAATTCAACCACTGTCGGGGTCAAGCAGGATAGAATATAACTATTATCCCCTGCATGCCTAACTGTGTAGCAATGTTTCAGAGGCCTCTATGCTTCACTCTGCAAGTCCCAACGTGTCTGCTTTCAGGCAATGTCCTGACTCTTGGCGCAGTTAAAAACCAGCACCCTTTACTAAGTCAGTGATAAAAAAGATACAAAAACAAATTATTTTATAAAATAACTGAGCTTCTCTCAACAAAGATAAAAATCACATCTCAAGGTTATGCAGGTTTCCAGCTTACAACCCAGTGCTAATAAATCTATCCTATATCCTGATATTAGAGACTAGTTTTGAAACACATGGGATCTCCAGTCATCCTGAATAAGCTTTCACAGAATAGAGTGTTGAGTACTCACATATTGTTGGGATGATGATGTCGTTTGATTCCTGTGATGTCTGAGGGTGGGGAGTCTGTTTTTGGACGGTGGGACGTTCAGCGTTGTATTTCAATGTAACAGAGGGATCAGGGAGAGTCACTCGTGGCAAATGAGGCATGTACGGCCCTTGAGTAGATTTCTTTTCCATCAAATCATCAGAACGTTTTTGAGTAACGGCGGTGGTCAAGGAGACAAAAGACGGACTTGAATGAGGAATAGACATAGTTAGTCCCAGTGTGGGGGTAACTGATATGATAATTGGGTCCTGTCCGATGCGTTTAGGATCTAAGTGTGTGGGTGGTTCGTACTGAAAGATCTTATCCACGAAGACCCATTTGAGCCCAGCTGTGCATAGGGCTAAGCTCAGCAAACAGGCCAGGATGGGAAGAATGCAGATTTTCTCAGAGTGCAGGCAATTGTTAATCTGTTCCATCTCCATACACACACAGCAGCTCCCTGGCACAGCCACTATTCCCAAAGCCCCTAAATGCTCCCCGTCGCCACCACCACCTCCCTCTAGGCTCTCCTCCCCACTCTCCTGGCCAGCTGCTGCTGTCTCCTTGGGTTTCTCCTCTGGGACTTGTCCAGTATCAACAGTGGACCTTGTCGGGGTGACCGATCCAGCAAGGTTAGCTGGCCCAGCAGAGAAGTCCTCCATTCCCTCAGTCATCCTTTCCAACTGCTGGTTGAAGGATATCTGAGCAACTCAGCTATTAACTCAGAGCATCATACAATGGCTGTCTGCCACCAATCTCCTTGAGTATGTTTTCCATCATGAGGCTGCAGTCGGAGCTGGGATTTCAGGAGAAAGTACAAAAGCTCTTCAGAGTGAGAGTTTTAACAGTCTGCGAGGGATGTAGAAAGTCTTCTGCGCAAGAGGGGAAGGAACTCCTTACTCATGTTCCCTTACAGGAAACGCAATCAGTCTAAAAATAGAATACTCAAATTGTCTGCAGATAAAAATAAAAAAGATCGCCAAAGGATTTGATTCCTTGAATGTTCGGAATGGTCTAGGAGCGAGCAGTGGTGGAACAGCAGCACTCACTCACCTGAGCACTTGGGCAGAAGAGGCGGTGGCGGCGTGATGGGCCAGCTGCAGTAGCTGTAGTGCAGAGAAAAGGATGGCCGGGCACTGCAGTGGCAGGAGGGACATGCTGTCTGGTGTGTGGAGCTCCAAGTAGCTGAAAGGCTGAATCATCAGGGAGCGGCAGGTGCCCTTCCTCTTAGAACAGCTACAGAAACAGATGAGTAAGGGAAAAGGGAGAGAAAGAAAAGCATAGTGGGGGGTAGGGCTGCAGTAGCAGAGAGGGCTACTCCCCTTTTTCTTCTCTCACCCCTCCTCTCAGTGATTTCCAAGTGGTGAGCAGGGCAGCCTTTGGCCTCCTTAGTCTCTTCCTCTCTTCCTGTCTAGTGGTGTCTGTGCCCTCCCAATCCCAGCACAAAGCATCCAGCTAAGCAAGTCCCTACTTGATCCAATTAGAGCGCATGTCAGCAAATCCCCGCGAGGCAAACTGTTGTAGCCACCCCCTCCAGCGCCACTCCCCATTGATTATGCTGATACTAAAGGGTGTGTTTTTTGTCAAGGGGAAAGAAGATGGTGAAGCAGACATATGATCCACCCCAAGAAGATGATGCCATTGTGTTCTGCTCTTCTCAAGTATCTGCATTCATTTGTGTAATAACATAATACTGATGATAATGATGAGGATATATTATATATATACAGTATATATATATCTGAACAGATGAGGGGTAGAAATGTGTTATATTTCTTTATGGATATTTTGAGAATGCAATAGTGGGTGTCTAGTGGGAAATTAGCTTTTTCTTTTCCAGTCCAGTTATTTAAGATGATGAAACATAACTTAATTAATACTATAATAAGGTACTTTATTTTGCTGTCTAATTTGTCAGGCATACATAGTAAACTGGGGACATTGATCACAAACTGAACAATTCTTTTAATGGCATGCAAGTGTGACAGAAGGCCCCCAGAACAGCAATTAACTATTAACTGCAAAACTCGCCATCAAATCGGCCAGTGGTTTCCAAACGTTTTCTGCCAGGGACCCCTTTATAAGGGACATTGAAAGACCCCCAACAACCCCCAAACAAAAAAAATAGGGCGGTTCTTTTAGTTTTGAATTAATTGCTTTATAATATATAAACTAAAGTTTTTATTTATAAAATAAGTATATATCAGTTTACTTTTCCACTTAAATATGTTTACAAAATCAAATAAAACTTTAAAAAAACATGTAGTTTTTTAAACTTCAAACCATTTTATTTGCTGTCTCTCCGTCTCACTGTCTCCCTCCATCTCTTTGCCTCTTTGATGCACTAGTCCTCTCGTAACCTGAGCTGCACTGGGGGTGTGGTTTGAACACAACGCATGTCAGGTCTTCATGTTGGTTTCGTTTTTGTTTTTTACCGTTGTGGCAGTTTGGGAACCACTGGGCTAGTATCATGGAAGGACAATCCAAATGCCCATCCCCCCACAAAATGGGCTAATAGGCTGGAAGGACAATCCAATGTCTTTTTTGAAGAAGTCAGGGATTAAACAAGATGAAGACAGTCACAAAGGTCAGGTCAGCCACACACTGATCATTGACACTGCTGTGACCCTTTCCCCTTCGTGGACAGAATTAATACCAGTAATGGTATCTGCGGGAGAAGACTTCCTGTCAGGCGCTGAATTAGGGACCTGCATTGATTATCTTCTTAGCATTTTCATCCTGTATGGAGGCTTAAACGGTGACCAAAGAAAAGGATGAATAAATGAGCATGAGTGATTTAAAAATCATAGATCGCCTTGCAAAATAAATATTCAAAAGATAAAGTGCTTGTTACTATATTTGCACAGTTATTCATTTATATACTTATTTCACACATGTATGATCTCCCCTGGCTCTCATTGGCTGATATGTCCTAGTTGAAAAGGGGGGTAGGAGTATATTACTTAAGAATATTTTTTTTAAACCAAGAAACTCAACATTTGGCTACCAAAATAAAAATAATCAGGGTAGAATGATTTTTTGAACTTTTTGCTGTGTTCCTTTGCCTACAGGAGGTATCCACAGAGTCAAACTGGTCGCTGTAGTGAGACACAGAAAAGGTCTCTATTAAAGGGATATCTACATGGAAGGTGCACTCACATCAGAGCAAAATTTATGCATCGCGCTACGTTTTGCAAATGGTAGTTTTCTTTACATCAATGATGCAGAGCACTTTGGCAAGACAACAGTTTGTAGAGCTGTGAGGAAAGTTTCCCTCCCGGACACAAACCTCTTATGTCACACCGCGGTGAAATCGTCTGTTGTTTTACCCTGTTGGGCATTTTTGTCTTGTCATTTACGGTTTTATTTTGAAATAATAACTGCTCTCGTTTCAGGTCACTTACCCTTCCTCATGTGTCACCAGTCTGATTGTCTTCCCTGATTCCTGATTGTGTTCACCTGTTCCCCATTCCCCTCCATGTGTATCAATAGTCTGCGTCTCCCTTTGTCCTGTGCCAGTGTGTTCGTTGTTACCCATGAGGTCCACTTTGTCCAGCCACGCCACAGGTTCCCTTTGTTATTGTCCAGGATCTTCGGTCGGTCCAGCACCTTCACCTCTACTCAAGTTTTTTGATTTTGTTAAAGTTTTGTACCCTAGGTTTAGAAGCAAAGTTTAGCCCGCCTTTTACTCTGTCTGGAGGACCACAGCTGCATTAATGAAAAAAAAACGTACGTACCAAAAACCCTGCGCCTGCTTCCTGTTTTCCTCCTGGGCCTGACATCTTAGAAGCATCAAACAAGAATTCCACAGGATTGCAGGTGACTGATGTAGAAATCATTTATTCTATTATTTTAAAGTATGATGTACATTCTGCTACAACCTCAGAGTGGGGTCAGTAGCTTAATCAGCTGACATTTTGAAGGGCTCCCAAATGTGAGGATGCATGAATGGGACACATATTCCTATTACTGTGCCTGCATTAGATGAAGGGGACTATGAATAGAAAATTCTTTCACAGCATCAATATCCAGGTATGTGACCTTCCATCTTAAAAAATATGTACATTACGATACAACTCATGTAATTCTCTGCATTGTGAAGATCAAATGTGATGCAGCTTACCTCATCATAAATGAAGAAGTTCTGTGGCTCTGGCTCTCTGCATGATGCCCCGATCAATGTGTCCTTGGGCATGCCACTTTAGAGCATTTAACAGCATGGCTAATGAACAGGATGGACCCGATGGAGTGGTGGCACCTCTGCCCTGAATGTGTATGTATGTGGCGTAAAAGTGTTTTGAGTGGTCGCAGTCCCAGACAGGAGATATTCTAGTACAAGTCCATACACATTTACCATGAGGAAGACCAGCATCATAACCATAGCAAAGAAAACGACGCTTAGTTGATCATGTATAGGACACAGAGGCACAGGGAGAGAGGCCGAGCTAGAGGAGCTGGCTCATAATATCTGTCTGTTTTCACTGTGGCTTGATGGGACATTGGCAGCACAACTGTCCAGGAAACTCCAGATGAGAGGGTCAGAGGAGACCCCAACGTGGGCAAACCCACCACACAAACAGGCTGCTGTCTGCGGCGTGAGATGAGGCTGACCGCCCGGTGCTGGGGGCATCAGATGGTCCCGTTAACTACACCTCACGTCTCCGACATCCTCCATGGAATTTTTTACGATGGCTGAATTAACAAACAGACCGCAGAAATGTTGCTTAAACACCTAATTTCTCGCCTGAAAACGTCCTAAAATGACATTCCGTCCCTTGAATATGGCAGTATTTATAAACTTGGAAGAGAGAGAGAGAGAGAGAGAGAGAGAGAGAGAGAGAGAGAGAGAGAGAGAGAGAGAGAGAGAGAGAGAGAGAGAGAGAGAGAGAGAGAGAGAGAGAGAGAGAGAGAGAGAGAGAGAGAGAGAGAGAGAGAGAGAGAGGAGAGAGAGAGAGAGAGAGAGAGAGAGAGAGAGAGAGAGAGAGAGAGAGAGACTCAGTAGTTAAGTCCTAAACGTTAACAGGTTAACAGGTAGCAATGCCTGTGGAGTAGGGTGGTGCCAGTGGTCTGTCAAAGCAAAGAAACAAAAAAAAGGACCCTGAACTTCTCTATTCCTCTAAACCTACCTACCACAATCTAACCTATCACACCACTTATATAAACTGCTACAATACACTGGGTGACAGCCACTGGCTTCTAACCTAGTGTGTCTAACAGAGGTTTTTCCTACGGGTGTATGTAGACCCCAGGGTATCTTACCTAGCCCTGCTCCACAGTGCTCTTAGGGTAAGTACATAAAACAGTTTTAACAAACAACATAAACCACATACATCTCAACGTTTCTCTCAATCTCTATCCCAACAACCTTCCCGCAAGCTCTCACAAACATTTATAGAGGAGAGCCGCACTGGATTGGCTGGAGAATCACCTGGCCACGCCCGCATCGTCAGCAGCAACTCACCACACCTGTGAAGAACAGATTGAAACAGAGACATGGGGAGGAGAAAACACAAACAGCAGTCGGCCGTAACACCTATAACGATTTATAAAGGGAAGTAAATTGCTTACTCAAACTCCATTGCATATGAATCGGAGTTGGAACCACCCCTTCTGTTCAGGCGTTGGTGACCGACTGTTGCAGGACGGCAGTGACATTCCGGGAAGACCTTCAAAGTGAGCGGGGCACCAGTAACGATGACACACTAAGCCCTCTACAGTCCACCCTGAAGTTATTCAACGACTTCCATTACAATAAAAGGATTGTATACAGATATCCCTTGTGCTCTCTGTGTCCTGGGCATTCTGAATCTAAAGAGGGGCCACACAGCTGACATCTCCACTCACTACATTTGTGCAGACACACACACGCACATTTTTCAACCCGAATCTAATTACCATACATAAATCAACTCCCACATGACCGCTTGGTTTGACCCAGCTGGCCTGTTCCTCACCCCTAGGAGGTGGAAATCAAAGAATCCTTTTTAAAACATACTATGTTGATGGAGAATGAAGAGCTTGCAGTTCTTGTGATTCGAGCAGCGGTAGTTTTCAAATTCCATTTGAATGATATTCATTTTGTAATTTGCAAGAATATTATTATTGATTAAATCATGTACTGTCAAGATAAAGATCAGGCTGTATTATTACATTATTTTTCTTAGAATTCCAGTGTAGCAACAGTAGGATTTCTTTTTACATCCAAACATCTCCAAAAACTCTGAAGCATTGTTTAATTCAAAAGTCAACGTTTATTTATGAAAAGTAATTGAAATCATTTAATAATCAAGTACTTCTCTGTAACAAGTATTCTGCTTCAATGCACATTTGGCCAACAGCAACATTTTCCCTGCTTTCGGAAGGACGTTCAAAACACCGTCACCTGCCTTGAAAAGATTCCTTTTTATATTTCTTGGCATTACTGAGGTGTCGATTTGCATGCTTTACATTGTCTACTAAAATCAATCTCTCCAATAATGTTTTCTTGTCTCACCTAACAATCTGTGTGAAACCAGTTTCCCTCATTTTTTATTTAGACGCAGATATTCCCTTTGTTTATCGTATCCTTAAATATGTCAGTTAAATATGACACATTAAACACTGCTTGTAAAACTGTAAAGATGCTCACACATATAAACAAATAGTTATCGTAATCAAAGTTAGTAATGTGGTTTCACAGTGTTAGCATAACTCAACTCCATGTGATCCTGAAATCCAGTGGTAAGCCATGTGTAAAGCATTTAGACTTGCAATGGAATCACCTTTAAAGTAGATATGATCAACATGTTAATAAACCAATCCTTATTTCCACATCCAACATGATCGTCCTTTGGAGCGCTGTCTGTCTTTCAGATGAATATAATTCATCAATATGAACAAGGTCTACATTCTGTTTTTCACTTCTGAGATCTCAGGGTTTGTGTCTGACATCTTTACATAAAGAACTGAGCCAGGAGGTTAGCGATGCCCAGAATAATCAGGAAACTGTGGAAGAGGACTGAGGGCCAGCGAAGAAGCCCCTGCCTTCTCCGCGAGATCATGTGGACTAAGGCAGGGAAGACAAACACTAAGGCCAAGCCACATGTAGCTCCAGAAAACCTGAACAGAGAGACAGAGTTGGCATCAGTACAGTTTTAGTTTTTAGTAGTTTCACAACAAGTTAGCTTGTTCGTTCAACTCCGTGGTGCCCAAACCCGTTCTGTCAGGGCCCAGTTTGGTGGATATTGGGACATTGTAAGACCCTCTCAACCGTCGACATGCACTGCAAGAGACTCCACTAAACTAATTAGTGGAGTCTACCTCTACAGCCACAGTCCCCATTAACAACATTAAATCAGTGAATTTATTTTCCATCATTAGTGGCTTTGCATGGTTATACACCATTACAAATACATACAAATTCAAACATACCTTATGATGGATCCAATATTGGGATAAAACCTGGCCATCAGGACACCAGCTCCAACGATTAATATGTTCAGTGCCAGAATGTGGAAGAAACTAAAAAAGAAAAAATGAAATCTATATATGCTGAAAGATTGAATACACACAAAAACTGTTCACCTCATTTAAGATAAAGCTTTGGATTTTGCACTTAGATAAACTGCTTTAGGCACTAACTATAAGCATTATCAAAGGGCTGGTCCAGGCTAACTTGAGCCGGCCCTTCGATAAACGGCTTTAGGCCCAGACTGCCGGATTTCTGAGAACACTGAAAATGTCATTAATTAATAATCACAAAATCAGCTTCATCTCCTCACAGGTTTCTATGGGTCTATCTATGTGGTCCTGCCTCCATTAGTCACATTACTATTACGGTTGACAAATGCAGATTAAAGACGTTGCTTATTGCCTGGAGTATTTTGTGCTTTCTGTCCACTATTCTAAAAAAATAATAATTCTAAAATCAGTATAATCCTGACAAATGGAAGCCACTTTTAGGTTTTGTCTTTTCCATCCAACAAGTTTAATATAAATCTTTAATATTTAAGAACTTTATGTCTGAATGATAATGTCCTTCAATGCTACCTTGGGTAATGGTTGCCAAAGATCTGGCCCATCACCTGGACCCGCACCAAGTATCCCAGCAGTGGGTAGACTGTGACCATCTGGAACAACAGGAAAGTCCGAGCCACAAACACCATCACATCACTGCTGGGGAAGTTATCTAGAAAATTCTGTAAGAGAGAAGGAAGCAGTGTTGACAGGCCTGTACGGAAACTAAAATTCTGGTACAATCAAGTGCTCAAAAACACCCAGATTCATTTCATGATTTTGTTCAGAACGTCAACGTAAGGGAGATTTATGATTCAAATGCTGAAGACTCTAACAATTTTGGAAAGGTTGTTCTGAGAGAAATGGTACTTTGATCAGCGTCTTCCGCTTTGTCTCACCTTTCTCTTCGTTGTGCCATTTTTAATTTATTTATGATTTGCCCCTTGCTTCGCTCAGAAAAAAATACACCACTTTAGGCACATTTTGTGGACAAATTTGCATATTATATTTACTAACTTGGAGGATTTTCAAATGGATTCGTGTATATTGTAGACAAGACTAATGTTTCAACTGTGTGTGTGGTTGTGGCTCGCTTTTGAACCAAATTCATACTCATAGTACACATTAATACTGCAAGGACTTGAAGCAACACAAAAGAATGGTTAATCTTACCGGTTCAATGCAGTCTTTGAATAGAGGAGGTGAAGGAAAGGAAGCAAAGATCAACACTCCAACATAGAGATAGGTCAGCCCCACTAGGAGATAGGCCACAGAAAGGTCTCGCACCTGAAAACATCAAAACACATCCACCGCAGGCTCAAAAACCCTTTACTTTCTTGTTTCAGGTACAAAAAAACATGTCGTCACTAGATATGGTTGATAGTTCAATTCAAGACTCCTTCCTTCCTGTTTGTGGATGAACGTAACAGACAACGACTAGAACTCACATAATTCACCAAAAGAAATTACTTAGTTAGAGAATGTTATGCAAACAGTCAGAAGACCAGACTAGAAAACTAATGCATACATTTGTGAAGGTGGGGAGGAGGACGAGTGCACAGGACTCACATTGTTCTCTTGGTGCTTGTTGCTCTTCATTAATGTGATGATACAGTTATGAATGAAGAAGGCCAGAGTGAGGACACCAGTGAACTGAGGGAAGAGAAGTCTGAACTCTGGAAGACAGAAAATATACATTTACTACTGTACAGAAACAAAACCGTTAACTAAAGAGATTTGTTTTATGCAAAACATCTATCTATGGCCGAGCTAGAGAGGATTTTGTTAGCTTTTACGGTTAAGAAAAATGACATTAGCAAAGTGCACAGCAGTCTAGTTCAGTAATTGTTAGTGTCTGAGGAGTTGACCAACATTAACATCCATATGCCAGCATTATCCATTAATAATATCAGCAGATACAGTAATAAACTGATGTTTGTCTAAAGCCTAGTTTATGGTTCTGCTTTTTCAGAGAAACACAATGACATGCACACGCAAGAGCCCCTTGCTCCTTTTCACCCCATCTTGCATCCTTAAACCTTAAAATTTTTCTAGACTAGAGTCAAAAACTACACAAGCATCACGCAGCCCGCCACACTGTAATTGGTCTGCTAACTACATCCTTTCAGGAGTCTCACATTTCCGGTTTCATAGCATGATAGAGAGATTATTAAAAGGAAGATCTTTTTACAAGGGAATGGATCAGATTGAAGAGCTTTTATCTCAGGAAATACATAAATATGACCACTGATACAACCAGTCATTGGCGGACTATAAGGACGCGCGGATGGCCTCCAATTCATGGAGGGAGATCTCCACAAACGTTGGTTTGCCGGTCGAGGGGTGAACAAAGTTGTGGAGGAAAATATGTCCACGAAAAAAATGCAATGAGAAGCAGCAGTGGTGATGATGCACGGGACAAAAAAAGTCAGATAAACAAACCAACAACTTCCACACACAAAGAAGTCAGTCTCTAGGTCGTCAACAAAATAAGTTATTCCACCTGGTGTTGGTGAAATGGTTTGCAACACACGCAAGAGTTTTAGAACCATGAATTGAAAAGAGTCCATTGACACAACTGCACATTAAGACGCAGATGCAGTACAATGCACCAGCCTTAACACACTAAAAACCTTAACACGGTGCTAATCATTTTAATGCAAAAAATACTGCTACGAAAGCAATATAATTTAATGATTGATGGTGAAGATATTAAAAGGGATGACTACCACAAAGTAACAGGAAAGACCCTTTACAATATGGACTGCATTCAAGTAGCAATCAAATCTTCAGGAGGTTTACCTGGAACATAAAACTGAGTCGTGTCAAACCAGTGGAACTCGAGGTGGAAGCCGAGGTGGACAGCTTTGATAGTGACCAGCGCGATCAGGTAGACCACTGATATGGTACCTACAGAAGATGGAGCATAAGAAGGAAAACAAGAGGCCTGTTTAACAAACCATGAAAATAACTAATATTTGAAGTTGACATCCAGCTGATCAGAGTCCACTCCGAGTTTCTTTACTATGACTCGATGTGTGCTCCAATACCATGATTTGACCTGGCAATTGATACAAGAAGCAAAGACATTGCTGTGTAGATAAAATGTCTACAGTCGTTGTTAGCATCCATCAGAGACAGGCATCATTTGACAAGTATGGAGGATAGAGCTTGAACCAAAGTGCGTCCTGTGAGGAGCTACAGAAGGCGCTTAGGTGTGTGAGACGTTAGTTCAGGACAACAATAAGACAATCTTAAAAACACTGTTATTTCATCGATTTTAACTTACCCAAGAAGGTGAACCTGGCAAAGAAGGAGGCTGAGCGGAAACAGAGCAGCGGCAGCAGCAGGGGGATGAGGTAGAGGGGGATGGTGTTGGTTTTGCTCCACCAGCGTTCAAAAGAGACATCAGAAGTTTCATTTCCGCTGTTACCAAGGAAAAGTTTTCCCATGGTGTGGTTCCCTGCAGGCTCAGTTTTTGGAAATGGACAGATGACTGGAGACAAAAATAAACAACCATCTCGACTGTCATTACACTTAAGATTGATGAAACAGTCAGTGATTTATTGAATGTTATATTAACAGTGATTAATTGAAATATTTAGAGTGGAGTACCCAAATGGGAAAACAATTTAGTAGTTATGAAATAAAAGCTGTGATGTGTGAGCAAGTAAGCAAAAGGGTAAAAGTAAAGATTGAATAAAGTCAGAGATTAAACTTCTGTCGGTTAAGAAACTAACCTTTTTCTGAGCCGTTGGTTCCAAATTCTAAATCAGACATGTTGACATTGTGTGCATAGTCTGAGGATGAAAAAGGAAACCAGAAGCTATTGCACATAGGAACAACCATCTCTGCAGAAAATAACCATCACCTCTGAGCGAGTGTTCTACACCATTCTAGTATCACGGTATTTATTTAGACCATTATAACATGTACATTGTTTATCAAGGATATCGGGTAAACTGACCGGGTGTGTGAGAGTTGGCACCAACAGTTTAAGAGATTTGTTCATAATTATAGGAGATTATTGTAAATGTTGATGAAATTATTTTATTTAGCGGCGTATTTATCACATCCCAACCCGTAGCTATTTTTAGTGTAGAACATAAATGTGCCACCAAGTTACCAAGGAATCCTATTTCATTAACTACATGCCACAATATGCTACAGAGACATGTTTCACAGTGCCAGATCATTTCCATTATTGAAGGTAGTCACCAGAGTGTTTGAACAGCTGCTGTAACATTCTAAATAGACCAAATAATGAAATCGACAAAACTGCATAATATAATTCAATTCTTCTTTTTTTGAATTGTGACTTACTGTAGATAAACTGTCCGCTGTTGTAGAGAAAATTGGACATGAGGACCCAGTAAACCACCATGGCTCCAATAAGTGACACCATCGAGAAGATCAAGCTGGACCACTGGCCAAACTTGCCAAAGTAGTACTTGCAAACATCAGGGAATTCCCAGTCGGATGCGTCCACGTAGGCTGGGGCAAACATGGAATGAAATAATTTTACAGGCATCTATTCAGTTATGTGCAAAGCAGCACATGTTGATGTTCTTAATGGTCATTGCTCTACAGTTAAATCTTTGACAAACTAATTTTAAATTATTTCAAAAGCAGTCTTTATACCGTCCCTTGTGGATTAGATGATACCAGAGTCACAGGTACAAGATGTACAAGCATGCAGACATATAGTCTGGAAAGTATTCGAAGCACTTCACTTTTTCCACATTTTGTTATGCAATAGCCTTATTCAAAAATTAAATTCATTTATTTTCCACAAAATTCAACACACAATGACCCAAAACTTAAACAAACACAAAATGATGTTCTGATCTCATATTTTACTGAATATTGGCAGATTGTTAACCACACTGATGGTTAACGTTAAACTGTGAAGTTACAAAGTGATCAACTCGGTAGGGATTAACAGTGGTCTGTTACACCACAAAGCGACAGTAACTTCACTGCCTCCTGGCACATAACCCACACAAGCAACATTTAACAACTTTGATATAATTGCTTCTCATTGTTTTTTATTCCCATGCATGTTGCCAGTAAGTGAGTAAGTATGGCAGTGGGAGTAAACACAGTGACCAGCTCAACTGCCAAGAGGCTGAATGCAGTAGCTCACTTTAAAAGAGGTTGCTTTTATTAGCATTATGATGCGATCAACCTACGCAAAAGTGACAAATCACGATTATATATCTTGCCAAATTTAATTAGACATGTCCAAGAATATTGCACTCTAGTAATACTAGTCCAGTAAAAATTCAGAGAAACTAATGGATGGGTGGAGAAAAAAAAAAACAATAACTTAGGGAGACTGCTTTACAAAATAACCAAGTAATTATTTAAACAATTGTTTGTATCAGAAACATCTAAATTGCCGTTGAAATCTTCATGTATTATCTATTCATAACTTTGAAATGTTCTCTTAATGTTTGACTTACGTATTGCCTTTGGTGATTTGAGGACAATGTAACAGCAGTAGAGCATCAGCAGGCCAGTGAAGATGAGGATGAGGATCCCCAGAGTGAAGCCGGCCTATAGGGATCAAGACACAACTGACTGTTCTTAGCATTTATTCTGTAAGGCAAATTGACTGAGCAATTAATAATAACTAAGGGCAATGTGTTTTTAAATGGCTTTAAACAGGGAAGCCCTTGTGGTGTGTGGAAGTAAGCAAATCACCTGCTTCATACCCCAAGGTATGCTGAGTATAGACGTGCCCATCATCGTGTTCCATATAGCAAATCTGTCAGTCGGTAAAAGCAAAGTAGTAATGATAGCAGTTAACGACATCTACAAATAAAAGAACACGTTTCATGACCAGTTACTGGGCTTAGCTTACATGGTGATGATACTTGGGTTTTTAGAGGAGGGGTCGCTGCCGGTCACCTTGAAAGCTGTCCCCAGTGGGCTGTAGATGTAAAGCTCTTCCGGTCCAGGGATCACATGGTTAGGGGGACTCTGAGGAGGGGGGGGGGGGGGGGAGGGTGGAAGCAGCTAGATACTAAAGATCAAGTTCTAACAAGGACTGTAACATAAGCTTTTGAAAAATGATGCGAGGCACCCCGATAGAAGGGTAGTGGAAACACTGAAACGTTTGCATATTGGAACAGTACACAGTGAGCATGGAGAAGAGGCCGTTTTTAACTGAATACAAAATGTATTTTTGTAACTCGCCAGATATCAACAGAAATGTTAAGTGGGTATAATTTGGCTACCCTTTTTAGTGGGCCTTTATTCATTACAATTATGCATCACATATCAGTGTCATGCAACACTGCCTCTACAGCAGCTGTCAGTATGGTCATCGGGTGATGAAATAAAAGGTGATTGAATTTCTAGCACTGAATATTTATGCATCTGAATGTTTTTCCACATTAAAATACTGCAAAAAATTCTACCTAATAAAATATTCAGCCGCAAAAAAAATTATAGTTACAATATTCAGCCGCAAAAAAAATTATAGTTGCAATATTCAGACGCAAAAATAAATCATGGTTACAATATTCAGCCTAAAAAATAAATCATGGTTACAATATTCAGCCTCAAAAACAATGGTAGAGCAATCGATTCTAGATTCAAGATCAGGAGCGTGCGTCAAGCTAAAGGAGCGAGCACCCAAAACACCTTCGGCTTCGGATTGTAGCCATGTCCAATAATAACAGGGCTTTAACTCTTCTTTATGCCATCAGTGTGGCCACGTATGAAGAAATACATAAAAGAACATATAATGTTCACCCTGAACCAAACCGTTTGCTTGCCACTGACGATATACAACTTTATTACAAGTATACAAATCAGCTTAAATCCTATAAGCTTGGTTGGCCGGCGGTGTAGCGCAGCCACTTTGCGACACAACGTTATTTTGCTCGAAACGGTTCGCATCCCGTTTGTGGCGAACTTTTAATAAATGTTCTTTTATGTATTTCTTCATCCGTGGCAGTGACGTAGTGCTCACTTATGCAATCGTAATCGCTGCAATGGATATGGGATGCATTTTCAACATTTTCAACAATATGTTTGCAAATGTGTGACGACTCAAGTGACGGAGGCAGACAACACCTGCCTGCCGGGGGAAAACAAACACGCACCCGTAGCCAAACCAGTAGTTCAAAAACCAGTAGGTCCAAAAACCACTAGGCACGTAACACAGTCACTGAAAAACGGGTTCTCGTTTCACAACAGCTTGTCGAAGGATCTCAGCATCATTAAATGAATTCAAAACTAGAAGAAGAGGCGTATTGTGAGCGGCTGTACGCTCTCGTTTAACTTCCGTTTAGTTCATGTCCAATACAGTCTGTTAATGTACAAATGTCAGCTGTCTATTACGGAATCTTACAGACACAAACCACACTGATGGAATAAAGAAGAGTTAAATTATTATTGGACATGGCTACAAGCCGAAGCCGAAGGTGTTTTGGGTGCTCGCTCCTTTAGCTTGACGCACGCTCCTGATCTTGAATCTAGAATCGATTGCTCTACCTTAGTGTCCCGGATGTTGGTGTTTTCGCGGCTTTTTTGGGCTGAATATTGTAACCATGATGTATTTTTGCGGCTGAATGTTGTAACTATAATTTTCTTTGCGGCTGAATATTTTAACAGTGATTTTTTTTAGGTTGAATTTTTTGCAGTATTTTAATGTTGAAAAACATTCAGATACATAATTTCAATGCATAAATATTCAGTGCTAGAAATTCAATCACCTTTTTATTTCAACACCTGATGACACAGATTTACTTCCATATGTCAGTCAATCTCAATAAACTTCACTACAAAGTGAGATACCGAGCATTTGTTCTACAGAGAGCAGAAAATAAGGGACCGATGGAGTGATTCATACCTTACGTGAACACTTAATAAAATGGAGCCATTGCAGACGGCTGATGTGTATAACATCTTAGAAACTGACATTATGGCATCCTAAACAATTTAATGGTCTACTAGACCAATTATCACATGGCAAAGACCACTCAGTAGTTCCTGAAAGTGCGTTTGACAGCTGCCTCTGAATGTAACACAAAACAGTTTGAGGCCTCCCGGTCCGTGGTAACCGCCAGCCCATAGTAGCCCAAAAGAAGAAAACCACACATGCTGCACAATGCTGACATACAGCCATTGTGAAAGGTTTAAAGGAGACAGATTATTCCACTTTTTGAGCTTCTACAAATTAATTCAGGTGTCTGGCACATCTAAAACAACTCCTATGATTTGTTCTTCTCTCTAGAGAAATGTCATGCTTGAGTGACTGCGAATGAGATTCCATAACATTCTCTCGTAAATGGACTGTACTTGTGTTCTAGTCCTCAGACCACTCAAAGCACTTTAACACTACATGACATCATTCACCCATTCATACACTGATGACAGCAGCTACCATACAGCAGTCACTAACATTCACACACTGTAGTCACAGCTAGAGGAGCAATATTGCGTTGTCCAAGGACACAACGACATACAGGTTAGCAAGGCCTGGGATCGAACCACCAACCATCTGATTGGAGGACAACCGTGCTCCCCACTCACCCACAGTCACTATGAAATGAGAGTCTCTCTTACATGGCATTAAACACTGTTTACATCAGGCCATTGCAATGTTCATTTCTTCGTTTGGCACACCATACTTCTTACACCCTTTGAGAAGTGTAACATGGTCGCAACCTGAAACCTCATCATTAGATGGCACCAAATCTTACAATCCTAGACTCAGTCTCAAAATAGAGCTTTGTTTCTAGTTGATCCTCAAAAATCATTTCTAATGTGAGAGCCAATGATCACAATGAACAGTCCATATGCTTTAACATAGTGCATAGTAGTAATTGGACCTACCAGCAGTCTGTCAGAAGAGGCTGTCAGTCTGCTGTAGTATTGGACTCGGCTATTGAGGATGGCAGCCTCGGCAGAGACCCTCTCCTGCGGGTCATCGTCTACAATATTCCTGGGCTCAACGTGGAAAGGCCTAGAAGAAGCAGAAAAAAACAAAAACAAAGATCAAGTGATATCTATCGTGTTCAATACAGCAAATAAAATGTTAATATATCATGCTTGTTTAGTTTAAGGTAGAACATATTTACTTGCTTTGATGTTCTACCAACTCATCTCATTCGGTTTGTCTAAATATAACTGGACCGTCACCCAATCAGGCAGGTTTCAAAAGGAATTGCGTTGCAAAGCAAAGTGCATGTTTACTTTGTATCAGCGTTTTAAATTTCATGGCTGTGATAAAACAAGGAACATGGAAAGTCCGACTGTTTAGGTAATGTGTCTGAATGTGCAATGCATTTCTCCAAGGATTGATTACTTTGATTTGCTTAACACAGCTTAATCTCACTTTAAAATATGGGACCTTTAAAATCATGCAAAATAGACGTTTTACAAATGCAGCTTCGCAGTAAAACCAACAACGGCAGCTTCAGATTGACAGGTCACCACGTATTTATTCCAACTTAACAGTAAACCAAAATCTAGCTTAGTCATGAACTCTTTAACAAACTTAGAAGAACGCACAAATATCTTCTTTCAGGTGGCTAGCCAGCTCTCCTAATGGAGAGATCAGCTTCCGATGTGTACTTTGCTACACTGGAAGCAAATACTCTCCTGAGGGAGTGGGTGGAGCAATGTGAAGTACTCACCCAACGATGCATCAAAGCTACTCATTAATTAAAAGGGTTGAAATGGATTCGAGCTGTCAGACAACCACTAGTATGACTAGAGGTCTAATATAGAGCAGGGTCACTAAAATGTGAAGCGGCCCAGTTAGAGTTTCTCAAAGAAAAGGTCCAGAGGATCATAACGGGACTACTTAGTCTCATTAAATAGAGTTGTATCAATATTTGCATGTAATCAATACACGACTAACAAATCAAATGTACCATTCTAAAACTCCTTTGACAATATTTATTGTCACATAACAAATAACTGAACATGTGTGTGACTGCAAATATAAATAATGTTCTCCCAATTAAATAAAAGTAGGGCTGCATTTAAAAAAAATAATGAAATGTGAAAGAATGTTCAAATAAGCATCAATTCAGAAAAAATAAAAAATGAAGGGAAGCTAAGCTTTCCCCTTGTCTGCTTCACATTTGGACTTGACAGTCCCAGCTAATTATAAATCTAAAACACATTTTAACAATGGAACGGCTTAATAGAATATATATCCACTCTCCCACTTTTTTTAAGTAGGAGAATTAAGATCTATTTTTTCCTGCCAGGACTTTAAACCTGTACCGTTTAAACGGGTTCTGAACATATAAGATCAGTGTTTCCCCTACCATTAAAACAGCGGGGCGCCCTTGAAAAAGTGGAATAACATTATTTATTTATTTCCCCCACAATTCCGCTACATGTGTGCGCATATGTCTGTATATGCACACACATGTAAGAGCGGACATACATCCGGCCCGTAAGGAGTGCGTACGGCCCGCCAGATGTCAGCGCCCCCCCCTTATGGTTTAAATGCTCTACTGTCACGTTTAAGATCCGGGAGCGGATGGGACGGCTTCTGGGTCCGGATCAGGACCGCGGGCCGCCAGTTAGCGACCCCTGATAAAGAACCAAAGTAGTTATGCCGGCTATACGTCTAGTGCTTGTAAAACCTTGTTAATAAAGTTTGGGGATGCACGTGACTTACTGGGACTATCCGTCATACTTAATTTCCAGAAAGCTAGATAGTCACTGTGAAATACCTAACTGGATTGAAATTCACAACAACTGTTAATTTTAGGTTGGTGCCAGGGGGGGGAGACTACACACACACACAAACAAACAAAGGTGGTGCTGCTGGATAGTGCAAAGTGTGTAGTCTACCTTTTAGCCTTGAAGTCCAGCGAGTCTGTGGAGCCTCGGTTTGAGTAGGACTCTCCAGTCTGCTCTGGGCTCAGCAGAGGCCTGTTGTCTTCCTCCATGATACCGCTGATGTTCAGCTAAAGTCTCTTTATGCTCATCATCTGACTGGGAGCAAATAGGTTGTAAAATCTGTTTGTCACAGAGCAACTGTAAAACATTCTTTGTGAAGTATAGATGTTAACTGCAGTCCAATGTCGACATTGCGGCCGTGTGTGGTTTCTGACTAGTGAATGTGTTGTTCCCACCGGTTCCCACAATGCTGTGAAGATTTGTCACAGCAAACTTTCAAGCCACACGAAGCTGATTTTAATGCGGTAAAATGCGGTTTGGACATATCAACCTATTTACTTACCTGGGAATAAGAATGAGCGATTTCCTAGTTACCACTGGCTGCTAAGAATGTTAAACAAAAACATTTTAAGCAGTTAAAGGAGGCGACATGCTTATGAAATCATAACATACTGCATGTTGTACAGTACGTTTCAAGATCACGCATTTTCATCTTTGAAATGCTATACGTTGAATTATTTTGTTAAATGATTCAGAACAAAGGAAGACCTAGTTTTTTTAGTCAAATGTGATGATATATGAATTGGTTACTTGGTTATTTTAAACTTTTGCAACATTTGACCAACAAGATGAAGCTTCTCCTCTTCGTCCTTCTACGGGGCGCATTGAGTCAACCTGTATTAGGGCTCTGTGTGGCTAGTGCCTCGCTTCAACAGTGACGTCAGATAACCTCACCTCACGTGCTAATGTCAAACCAGACGTCGCGTGACTACACGGATAGTTCATTTAAAAGTGTTGAATTCACGTAATTGGACTAAAAGCTAGCATAGTTTGTGAAACGTAATGTTAGTCGTAGTAATGGAGATGTGAAAAGCCCCACTTAGGGTGGAAAACTTTCTGCTGGCTTCGCCCCCGAGTTTAGTTACTCAAAGAACGTTGGCCAACTAAAGGTTACCTTAAAGTAAGAAGAAACAGCCCGCTCACTCAGCTCAAACAGCCAACTAACTCGGGTCAGCACCCACACAGACGTTTAGCATGGTTAAGATTAACTCAAATCCGTACCTGCAGTGAAGCGCCCCTTCCTTTCGTCTTCAGCGCATCTCAGGTTTGCTGATTCAGCGAATGTTATAAGAAGCAAGTTGGTCTACGTAGTTTCAAAATGAAATTATAAAAGAAACACGCACACGGCGTCTGGTGGTAGAGTAAGCGTCTGCCACCCCAACCAAATGTATAATAGCTCAGGTGACCGTTCCCGTTGGTGGTATCTCATACAGGTGAAGTGGAATGGTAGAAGTTCTATTAGCAGCTAATGATGAACAACCCCGCTGCTTTTCCTTTTGTTATGACGGATGGTCTTCTTCTACTTCTTCCTTTTCCTGGTTAGGTCGTTTCTTCTTCGTGGTTTTGCAAAGAGCGTTAAACAGCATTACCGCCCCCTTCTGAACTACATTGGAAAGAACCACCTCGTTTTATGACTTTCTTAAGGACTAACTATAATGTAATAGTTTTCTAGTAGCTGCTTGTAACACAACAAAAACATTACAAACAAATCAAAAAGCACTAGCGCATTCCTGTAGTGTATTTTTTTCACTATAAGAAATTTAAAAATCAACAGACAATACAGGCAAAATATGAGGAAAGCATTGTCTATCAACATTCAATCTGTTAAGAAGCATCATATTAAAAGAAAACAACACAACGTGCCTAGAAGTATCATATAATTGGTATTGATGCTATGAGCATGTGTCAGCCTATTAGGAATGGAATGGTGTGTTTCTGGTTTGCGGTGACTAGTGTGCTGTGCCATTTTATTGATTGCTGTGGTCTTGTGTGTTTTTACTATTGCATGATTTTCTTTGCGTGCTCCATGTGAGTTGTATGGACAAATGCCCCCTATACAGACTTCAATTGGGCAGAAGAAATCGTTCAATTGTTTCCACCTGGACTAATTACTGGAAATCATCAACCAACCGATTGAGGGGCGAGGAGGAGTATAAAAGAGGAAGCTGTTAACTCAAGGTAAAGGGAAAAAATATGGACGGAACGAAGGACGAGGACGAGGACGAGGACTGGTCACTGCTTCCAGATTTGAACAGAACTTTGCCGGGATGGACTATAGACTCCAACTGCTGGACAGTTGTAATTGGATTGTTCCTGATGGATGACTGACTGTTTAAAAGACTGATTAAAAATAAAAATAAAATGATTTAAAAAAAATATATATGTATAGAATTATTTAATTTTTCCTTGAATTATTCGTAAGTGTTTTTCATACATATATCCCTTGTGGTCCGTGTCCTGGGCATTCTGAAACTAATTACAATAACTATTACAATATTGCACGTATTATTTAGCTGATGCTTTTATCCAAAGTGGCTTACAATAAGTGCAATACTGTACAGACCCAGAACAGCAACATCAAGAAAGCGTCTTTTCTTCAATTGAGAAAAGAACACCAAACTTCAACAGCACAAGCCCTCAAGTACATTACGAAAGACTGAGCTATATTTCCAGGTGAAACTCAAAATTAGTTTCACCTTTTAGGTTGAATTACTGAAAGTAATGAGCTTTTGCACGATATTCTAATTTTTCCAGTTTCACCTGTAGATAACACATTTAGAGTTAGATTTTATTGTTAGGAAAACTTGTTTAATTATCATTCAAAATGGAATCCCTCATTGAATGCCATGACAGTTGCGTGTTATGTTTTGCCCTTATTTATCAAACGTTCATAAAAGTCAGTCAAGCAGTTGGCCAGTCGGAGGACACCTTGGACTGGTCCAGAGTTCATTGCAGGGCCCAAAGAGTCCTCCAGAGCCCGTCTCTCTGAGCATGTCCTTCAGAGATTCAAGATCATGCTCATTTTAAGACTCACTTGTTTTTAGGGGTTCGATCTTTCCCACGTTCACATTTTGATGTTAAAAAGCTTTACATTTTTTGGCATTGTCTGTGTGAATATCCCTGTATTCACCTTCTGTCTGAAATGTTCTGTCTCTTTAGGCCCTTTACAGGAATCATACAAAAATGTGCAAGCTGCATCTTTCCCTTTTTGTTCATTAAACATTAAACACAATTTGAAAAGTTCAAACCTAATGAACTGCTCTATCTTCTCCTTTACTGTCTCTTGAAATGCCAGTCCTCCAAACAGCTTGTCATCTGCCAGAAGCAACACAAAATGATAATAATATAGAACCAGATGAGACTTATGTGCATTAATAATGCCGAGACAGCCAGCACCTGTCCAAATGTTGAGTGTGTCAAAATAAATTAGTACATTTTCTGATTATTATTCTGTGGCTTTGTCTGCAGCATCAATCTCATATTTACACATGCGTTGCCTTCAAGGCGTCGATTAGAATCAGATTGAATTTGTTGTGTGAGCTGCATGAGGGCCAAACAAGTCAATTTTATTCATTCAAATATTTAGTAAATTTACTTAGTTACTTTGCAATGTATACAACCTGTATACCATTCAGACTTGGTGAACGTCTTTTCACATGCCAACATTTTTTGAGACGATAGATAAAAGAAAATATCAGCTGACTGACTGCTTCTAGTGTGACAAAACCAACATACAGTATGTTATGATAATCACATGACAGCCTCCTTTAACATTCTGCTTCACTTTTAACACCTCAGCAACAGGACTCAACACCCACCCCCCTCCCCCCACAGTCTACAAAAGAAAAACACATAACAGTATTGATAATAGTGTAAAACATTTAATGAACAGCATAAAAAGAAAGATGATCATTACAACCAATAAACATTTAACTTTATTTTTCCATATTCTTTTTTCACAACAATCAGTTTAACTACTTTAGGCCTCCATGAGTGGAGTATTGATATTTGCTGCCTTATAACTCATGAAATCCCATATCATTTTTTTATTCAAACAAATAAACATATGAAGGATTAAAAGTACAAAATGATGTAATAGATTGTCTATATTTCTTTTAGACCTTTATCAGAAAGGCAATGTAACTGTAAATACACATGACATGACCCATGACAGACACCTTTTTAGTTTGAAATGCTTTTGTTTTTTATGTTGCCTTTATAAAAGTGCTCAGTCCAAATGGAATCCTCTGGGCTGCAACCAGTGAGGCTGCAGCCTGGTTCTGGTCTGTCTGACAGCGATGTTGTTATAATGATTTACAGTTAGACTTTGCCATTTGTGATCACGTGTGATTTCTGTCATGTCCTATTCATTGCATTTCTCATTTTAAGTAAGAAATTCATGTTTCCACTTCTATGTTGTACACCACGGTCGGGATACTAACTTGCCAAGTCTTTGGAGGAACAGCATTAGGACATCAATATCTTCTCTTTTTTTCTCTTGATAGTTCCTGTTTTCATGCATTCAGCTGGGGTCCATGAAAGCACCTTTAAATATTGTAACATAGCACCATTTTTTCATACAGTTTCCTATTATACTGGGACCCAAGCATTGGCATGCATACACTCTAAAGACGTTTTCTTGGTTTCCTTTTCTAAACATGGCATCGCTCAAACATTACAAGGAAAATAATGATTATTCATACAATACTTTACATATAGAGGATGAACTAATACGGTATACATTAAAGAAAGTGCAAAAGTACAAAAGTTCCTTGTTTTTCCTCTTGGCCTACAGGACTATTGGACACACTAATGTTATACGTTACACTTAAGTAGATATACAGCTTTTCAACTTTTCATTATTTAATTTATTTTATAATATTTTATAATTTTCATTAAATTATTTTATTATTCAACTCATTGTTAAAAGGATACCAAACATCGACACCTCTATATTTGTCACTTGAAAAGCAGAACTCTTCTTCAGTGTGCACACATTGGCATCACTCGACCTACACAACCACAGACATACGAATACACTGTGAGGTGTGTCCCACCTCATTCCTTTGAATGCTGTAAAATGGTCATTTTCATCATGGTGTGTCATCCAGATGTGTAGTAACAATCCTATGAGAAATACTTTTATTTTAGCTTTGATCAGCAGATATTTCGACCATTTCTCATTAGCTAAAAATAAAAGTCAGCATTGCACTTAGCAAAGATTCAGTCCACTTGTAACGGTGCTTTAAGGCGTCAGGGTTGGAAACATTAGATCGTTGTTAACAGTCCAGATCTCCTTTCATAAAATTATTCATCAAAGTCCAACATCCTCTTGCCCTCCTGCTGTGAGATCGCTCTCCATCCACCAACATCCTGACTCCTCACAGCCCAAAGAGACCAAAGAGTTCCTAAAGCAGCTACTTCTTGTTCTTCCATGAGGGAGAAGGAAGGGCAGCTGTGGTGACAAAATGTGTGAATACACAGCTTGTTGTATTCCTGTGTCATCTCAATGTCATGTGACGGGCTTCCAACTCCAAATGATAGAACATACAACACGACAAGTTTACAGATCACTTGTTATTTTTTCATTGTCCATGTTATCGCTGTCAGAAACCAATCTAGCGGTAATATGAAGGATACATGAAACACAGCACCAGTACGCCTCTCTATACGGAAACAAAGAGCATGAACCTATTAGATAGACACTTTGTGTTACTCAAATAAGTGACTAACAATGTTAGAAATACAGACAGTATTTTCAACTCTTTTCTCTTTCTATGCAGTTATTTATTTGGATTTTGAAAGAGGAAGTTGAGGGTTCATTTGTTATGTTAGTCAGCATCACAAATCTTAATTTAGTCAAAATCTTAACTCAGCTTTCCTATCCCATCTTTTAGCTCTGCAGTACGACGTTGTTCCCAACATTTAGGAAATGAGGACTCCACAAGCAACATCCAGTACACATCTTGATTCTACACAGAAGACAGGAGCATACACAACTATAACAGAAAAAGAGATGTTTTTCTTCTTCTACCAAACTCATTTTAGTCTCAGGAAATGTTGTGACATGAGTGTTCATAGTGTGTGATACAACAGTTGTCATTTTGGCTGCAAATAAAAATTATCTGTGTAACAAAAACCTTTTTTTACGTGAGGTTCATGTCCTGTTTTGAACAAGATTCATCTACATGTATCTGAATGTGATCAAATGTTATTGTCTAAACATTGGTCCATTCAGCTATCATGTGAAGTTCAGAGGCTTTTCAGATGGTTTGGTTGAGCACAGCTCTCACATCTTTCAAGTCCACTAGGTACTAATCTCTTTTTCAAATTTCACAAAAATCCATTCAACTTTAGTGTATCAGGACATCCAACGCTATTCTCCAATAGGACCTCTGCATTGATGTGCACAAGATGTTCCACTATAGACGTTGGTCTACAGAAGCTGTCATGATGGGGGTCGTGTTTCGATTCTTTGAGCAGGGATCCATGATTGTCACTCGGTACCGAAGGGATAGAAACGCTGCATCGACGCCCACTGGGAGCCAGCAGCAGACGGAAGTGCAGCTTTTAGATAAAGTGCTTTTTGGAGTGATATTTGGAATACAAAAGACAAATTACTTTATAACTTTTATAAGGAATTCTCATTCTACTTCTAGGAGAATAAATATAACCTCTTTGTAATCATATAATACTTCACTAAGAGCTATAGAAACATTTGCTTCTTTTGACAAATCTAATGGCGATCAATCTTGAATCAAATCAATGTAAAGAATTGGATGTAGACACGTTATTTTTAAATAAATTGTGCTTTCAGTTATACTTCCACACTTCTCTGTATAACCTTTTCCATTCATATGAAAAATGAAAACAACGGACAGGATCATTAACGTTCATGCTCTACCTCAGGCAACGAACACACCAAACCAACTAGTCCTGTGACTTAATGCACCTAAACGCATCACCACAACCGGTTGCAAGCAATATAAATATTTATTTTCCCTTCGACTCCAATATCAGTCAAGTCACTAAATCTGGACACCATTAAACAAGCATACTACTGAGTGCAATCGATCCGCAGTAGAGTCTCACTGAGAGAAGAGCCCAACTCTTGATCAGAACTGGATGCTAATCCCTTAATCTTTTAAAGCATTGATTCCTAATGACTGGGTCCAGACCCACCATGGGTCGCAGGAAATTTGATCAGGTTTGCATAATAATTTAACTCTGCCTAATGCTTTTGTTCGGTCTGATTCATAAAGCATGTAACACAAAACAAAGTAGTGTCTTTAAAATGATTGGTTTACCCCCAAGATAATACAAGATGATGTAAAGATGGTCAGCAACACTCCTCTAGAGTAAAACACTCTTTAAAAGTAGATCTAGAATCAGTTAAGGCATGCTGGGGTCACGTTTGAGACTTTATGAGCTGCTATTATGACCACAGTTTGTTAGGCCTTGCAGACAGATTTGGATTGTTGGTTGAATAAAAGTATGTTTAAATGTCAATATGCACTTTTTAATGGAAACCCGCCCCTCGATCAGAAAGGACTGGACATGACAAACCCCTGACAGGTGACATGATGAGCCGGCAGGTGATTGGCAGACGCTTCTCCACAGCTGTGCGTCTGCAACATCTCACAAACATGGGCATCACTACTAAGGCTATGACCACTATAGCTACATAGACACCATCATATTCCTCAACAGTCTTATTTGTAATGTGCTCGTTAGAATTATGAATAATATTGAATGCCGTTGACACAAACTACACAGAGTGTGTTTTAGTTGTATTATGTTCACAGCGATGCTGCTATGTTTCATGTTGGTGAGTGGCCCTCACACAACAAAGAGCTCAATGTAAAGCAAACCCTGGATCACTTTGAACCTCTGTGGTTAAAGAGAAGCAGCACTTCCTGGATTCTTTAGGGAGTCACACAGCAAAAAACCAACACACAACTAAGACTTTAAGACAACTTCATCACATTCTCAACAGTAGCTAGTGGGGAAATGTCAAATAAAGAGACGAGCACATCGATGTATCTAAAAGGACGGTCGGGGCTACCAATTGTTTCTCTAACTGGTGCACCAATGAGCAGCGAGGCGGCCTGATGGCATCTGGGAAACAGACGTGGTTTCTAATGTCACCTCTGATATAAACACAGAGGCCCAGAGACAAACAGAAACTGTATGGGCACATAACTCTTGCACCACCCAGGTATTAGCCGGACTCCAAGCACCAATATAATTTTCAATAGTTCAAGTATCAACTAGAGTTTAAAAGGCATCTTTATGCAACTGGCACATGGCCTCCTTCAGTGGAATCAGTTTCAGGGCTCATAAGAGGATTAAAATGGATAAAAAGCAATGTACAGAAAAAATATACAAAGTTTTGGACACATTTTGTCATTCAGTCCAATGAATAAACAACAATAAAGTAATCTGGAAATTTGTCTTTGGTGAACTGTTCACAACTCTGTTGGGAAAATAAATAATGGTTCAAAAGTGGTGACCAGATAATGAACAAAATATGAATGTTCCTCCCAGATTTAGTGGAGAACTAGATTGGATGCTGGACGCGTTTCTGCAGTGCGGCTGTGTCCTGCAGCTTCAGGTCGCCTTCCTGTCAGGACTGTGATCCTTATCTTGGCTGCTCAGCAGAACAACCAGGCCTCAACTGGCTTCTTCTTTTCAAAAATAAATTCATGCCAATTCCCAAGAACATAAGCAATCAAATATTATATTACATATATGGATAGAATTATAAAGACGATGTATTTGCAATAGCTGATAAATGTTTCTATTTATTTCTGTTTGCTTTGGAGACCAGGTTAAAAAACGTAAAGCGCTGAACAGAGCCGAGAGCCTGTAAACAACAACCAAATGCAGTCCAACAGCTCATCAAAAACCACGAGGCCCGAGGACACCT
This sequence comes from Pungitius pungitius, assembly GCF_949316345.1. Classification (NCBI taxonomy): domain Eukaryota; kingdom Metazoa; phylum Chordata; class Actinopteri; order Perciformes; family Gasterosteidae; genus Pungitius; species Pungitius pungitius. The sequence goes on along the minus strand of NC_084917.1, from coordinate 16,029,562 downwards.
CCGCCCTCCCCTCCACGCTGCCGGGGGGAGCAGCAAATCAGCATGTTGCAGGCTATTCTGCCTGCTCCGTAAGCCCAGCGTTTTGATGTGAAAGCTTAACCTCAACATGGCAACAGCTGTGTGTGTGCTGCAGTCTATCAAACGTGTAACAGACGTAGTAACTGTTATGGTGTAGGATGTAGTCCACTGAAGAGCAGCACAGTAGGTTCCTACCTGGGGCTCAGTGCCCTCCAAGAGGTACTCTGTTTCCTTTCAGGACCACAAAGGACAAAATGTCTTTTGGCCGTCTTCTTTAAACATTGTAATGGAACATTGTACCGTATGTTAAGATGCTTTTAGCTGTGGTTGACAGTTGTCTAAAACTGATCAATTATGAGTGAATTAGTCGGGGAGCACATTCCTATTGACACTACTTGGGTCACTCGTGTCACAAAGTGGAGGTGGACAGTGGAAGAGTGTGTGTGTGTGGGGGGGGGGGGGGGATTAGGGAGCGCTGTCTAGTCTGAATATTTTAGAATCCAGTCCGTAAAATGCATGCAAGAAGTCAGCATGCTGCAGTCAGTCCTCCCGCTCCTCGCTGTCTATCCTCTTCTCTTTGTGACACGAGAAGATCCGTCGCATCTCCTCCTCGTACCGGATGAAATTCTCTCCGAATCGGGACCAAGCTTTCAGAGGAACCGTGATGGTGTTTCTGTACGGCTGCCGCACCTCGCTGATTTTTAAAAAGATACCATACCGGTTGGAACCGACGTCAAAGTAAAACCTCTTGTTGTCCACCCGGAAAGACGCGGCCTCTGGAAGCTCCGGGCTGTCGTCGTGGTTCCGATACCCGGCTCGGGACCCGCTTCGGCCCCGGTCGTCGCTCTCCTCGTCGCCGTAGTCTTCGATGAGCTGCGACAGAGCGTCCCTGAACTCGATGAGCCCCTGCGCGGGCAGCACGATGGTCTGCTCGATGCCCTGGCCGTAGTAGCCCATGGTGCCGTGTCCTTTGCTGACAGTCTGCCGTATGCGGAGGAAGCGACCTCTCTGGTTCTCCTTCAGGTCCAGGAAGTACTTCCTGTTGTCCCTCTCGATCAATTCGCTCTTGAGGACGCGGTGGGCATGCTCGTCGGACACAGCGGAGCCGGTCGGAGACGGCACTGAGGGCGCAGGCCCCGCCCGCAGCCCGATACGCGCGTAGTGGTCTATGAAGTCCCCCAGGCTGTCCCGCAGAGCGGGGGCCATGGACATGGACAGCGTCAGCTTGCTCTTCCTGATGTTGTCGTGGCGGCCTCTTCCGATCCACACCTCGGCGATCTTTAGGAAGCGGCCGCGCACGCTCTGCTTCACGTCCAGGTAGAAGCGCTTCTTCTGGATGTCCACGCGTTTGGATGCTAGCTCCTGGATGTCAGCGCCCTGCTGCTGGGATCCGTTGTGCACGTACTGCTGAGAATAAGTGGGTCTCGGTAACGAATCGGATGAAATCTTACCCCTGCCTCTTTCCATCCCTCTGCAACATCCATCAGCCATTATGTTGATATTCCACCACTAGACAGCTCAGGACAAAGCCAACCCCCCCATCCCAGTCAAACGATTACAGCGGGCTTGTATCTCATGCAGACAGGTTGGTTGCAGCCGGATGCCTCAAATGACCCAAAAATGGCAGCTCGTCTGGAGCCACCAGCTGATCGGCTCTCTGTGTCCCGAAGAGGTCACGCTCGAACCATTCAGCCGCTTCCGCTGCAGACTTCCATCGTTTGCCATCACCGACCCGCCTCACAGCCCCCCCGTTCTCCGAGGCAGAGATGGGAGGAGGCGTCCAATACTACATGAACCCGATGAACCCTCCCTCCTCACGCGTCCTGGGAATACCTCAGTTAAAGAGGCACGATTTATTCAGTGCACTTTTTCTATGCGTTGATTTCATTATATATATATTTATATATATGTTATATATATATGTTAGATCTATATATATGACTCTGTTTATGGGTGCTCTCTATTACAAAAACATGCAGCAATGAATCTAAAAATGAAATTAAAAAAGGGGATTATATATGTATATATATATATATATATATATATATATATATATATATATATATGTGTGTGTGTGTGTGTGTGTGTGTGTGTGTGTGTGTGTGTGTGTGTGTGTATGTATGAGTAAAATGGGTGTAAAATGAGTGTACACTGTAAATTAAAATCTGTTGAAAATACGGTGAAATACTGGCAACTGTGGTTGCCAGAACTCCACCGTAAAAATGACAGCGTCAACTATTAAACTATTTAAACAACTATTAAAATACAGGATGTTTTATGTCAGTTGTAAATTTCACAGTTCAAAACTGTTATTTGTTTACGGCAAATGACTATTAAAAAACAGAAATATTGTAAACTTGTTGATGGTAATTTGCGTTGAAAACTGTTTGAAAACATCTATTGAAAATACAGTAAAATACTGTACTGAGAAATGACAGTGACAACGTATAAGACGTTACGGTATGGTGTTTTGGCCATTGTAAATTTCACATGAAAAGATGTATGGTAAAGCTGTATAAATTATAGAAATATGACAATTTCAAACACCCGTTACATTGTCACTCTACACAGCAAAATTCCGTCTGCTCTCTGTGTGTTCACCCAAGGGCGTGGTTTAGACATTGGGGGGGGCGTCCAAATCCCCCATCATTTTTTTTAAAGCGGTATTGGGCTGCTGTGGGCAGGTGTGGTGTAACAGTGATCCAGCGAGTTCTCTTCTCTGGTTGGGCATTTAATAAACTGTTTGTACTTAGGTTGTTCATGGCTGAGATTTCCTTTGTTCAAGTCCCCAAGGACAATAACCAAGGAGTCCGGATCAGTCTGCTCCACACGCCGTATCTGGTCGGCGAGTGTTCGCTGTGCCTCCTGCACGTTGCCTGGCGACGGCATGTAAACACCGACCAGGATGAATGAAGCGAACTCACAGGGGAGTAAAAGGGTTTACAGTTAATGGGGAATTGGTATATCCTCAATATTGGGGGTGACGCGACCCCCCCAAAGAATGCGTGGTTACACCCTTGGGTTCACCCAGTCTTCAAGAACGTTTTCAAGTTGGGGCCATCTGCTTTTATTTCCTCTGAAAGCTTTTGTCATCTTTTTACATTGAGTAAGTTCTTCACATTTTCGTCTACAGCGTCTCTGTTTACTTCTCCGAGAGCCAGATTAGTTGCCTGTAACTTAAATGCAGAAGACAAAAAGTACAAAAAGTCCTTCTGACCTATAGAATCATACACTTCTGTGGGTAAAAATATAATTTAATGTAATAGGGCGTGACCTACAAGTTAGTTACTTCTAGTTAATGCTGAATTGTTGGAAAAACTTAAATTATGTTTTGTCTTTGTTGTCTAAGTGATATTGACTTAGACAACAGAGAGACTAACATGTCTCTCTCACAGAGACACGTTGTGTTCATGGTCTGCTGATAGTCAAGATGTTTGTGTGTCAATGTCCAGATAATCTAGAGTGAACTTGTGAGGTAAATGTGTGTCCAAAGGTGAACAGCATGATGGGATACATTTAATGATGATTACCATCACTCTGTGTTTCCTAAGGCCTTTTTAATGTTAAGTTAAGTTTTAATGTTTATCTTCCAGCTACATATTCCAGTCCTTGGGAAAAAGACCTTTGAGTAGCATCAATGCATCACTTGTTTGTGTCTCCCTCTTGACACTAACATAAATGCATTTATTGGACGTAACACTTGTACAAAGTACAGTATTTATGGCTAAAGACGTTTTTAAAGTTGACTGTTCTAAGTACGTTTACAGTATATCATGTTTAAATAGTATAAGCTGAACATCTGGTGAGAATCTATATTAAATAACATACAGCAGCAAACGCTGCTGTGCATTTATCTGAATAATTATTACACATTACATTTCATGTACTTACAGTTCAGCGTGACTTCCACACAGCGCGAGGTCCGGTAAATGTGCGCCGTCTCTTCGGTGCTCTTTCCCGGCTAGACTGACGGAGAATGTCCGGAGATACTCTTTACATCCGGGCAATCGCTCGGCCTGCACTACAGCGCCACGGATGGCCGATTTTATAATTGTATCGTCTGATCTGAGGCCGCCTGTTTTGGACACTCGGGGCAGAGCTGTCAACTGATTTTCAGCTCGTGGTGAGCTGGGTCAAACGATGGGGAAGACTCAGGACAGACCTGGTAAACCCAAGCGCCTAGTACGGTGAACTGGGAACGTCTGGAGGAGGACTTTTAAACTCACTCCGCCGGCGTAACTTCTCTCGCATTCTTGTCAAGGTAGTGGACATTGAACCAGAGTGGTGTATGTTCACAACTTAGATTGCTGAAGCTGCGGATTTGAGATGTGGCCTCAAGATCTTAGGTGCATCAAGGGGCGGTAACCCTCGAATCTCGTGGTAGACAGCGGTGGTCAGTAAAGCTGTCCAACTAAAGAAGGAGGCCTTCCAGGTGATGATATCTGGTAGGACTCCCGAGGCAGTCGCAGTGTACCGACAGGCTCGAAGGACGGAAGGTTCTGCCGTGAAGGAGGCAAAGCAGCAAGTGTGGGAGGAGTTCGGGGTAACTATGGAAAAGGACTTTCGGTCGGCACCAAAGTGCTACATGTGTTTTGTGGAGCTGGAGAAGGTGTATGACTGGGTCCCCCGAGAGATAATGTTGACGGTGCTGCGGGAGTACAGGGTGAGGGTGTCACTACTTGGGGCCATCTAATCTCTGTACACCTAAAGCAAGAACTGTGTTCGGGTGCTCGTCAGTAAGTCAGAGGCGCTTTGGGTGGGGGTTGGCCTTCTCCAGGGCTGCGCCTTGTCACCAATCCTGTTTGTGATTTTCATGGACAGGATATCAAGGCATAGTTGGGGGTAGGAGGGTCTACTGTTTGGGTGGCTGCAAATTAAGTCGTTGCTTTTTGCAGACGATGTGGTCCTGGTGACATCTTCGGTCTGTGACCTCCAACACTCTAAATCTGAGGCCATGATTCTCAAACCGAAAACCAATGGATTGCTCACTCCAGGTAGTGAATGTGTCCTTTCCCCAGAGGAAGTAGTTCAAGTACTTCGGGGTCTTGTTCATGAATGAGGGGAAGATGGAGTGTGAGTTTAGCCGGAGAAGCGGAGCCGTGGGGGCAGTATTGCGCTCGCTTTACCGCACCGTTGGAACGAAAAGAGAGCTGAACTGGAAGCTCTCGATCTACTGGTAAATTTACGTTCCTACCCTCACCTATGGTTATGAAGGATGGGTCATGACTGAAAAAACTAGGTCAAGAGTACAAGCGGCCGAAATGGGTTTCCTCAGGAGAGTGGCTGGCGTCTCCCTTAGAGATAGGGTGAGAAGCTCAGCCATTCGTGAGGAGTAGAGCCACTGCTCCATTGCGTTGAAAGAAGCCAGTTGAGGTGGTTTGGGCATCTGGTAAATCCCACACTGAACGGACTATTCTTTATTCACTTAAAATTAGTATCATGTGTTTTTTATGAAACGATGTCAGTCCCCAGTCTTGAGGATCATCAAAATGTTATTTGGCCTTTGTTGTTTTTTTGTCTGCAGTGGCTTTTTTCTAAGAACTCTCCCATGGATGCCAAGTTTGTCTCTTTCTTTGGCTGGCTTCAAATAGTCTTTACTTCTTTGGAAGGTTCATAACTGAGAGAAATGAGCCGGAAGTAGTGTAAGTGGCTTCCATGATCTGTTTGAAATCTCTAACACTACTTAGCTTCTTTAGCATAGGAACCACTAGATAATTCCATCCCACAATTCCTTGCGGCGGCTATATTTAAATAGTGACGTATCATTGGCTAATTATGATAGTGAAATGTAGATCTTGTAAGTAACCAGCATCATTTATAGCCTTGTTAACAAAGCAATACTTTGAACCTGGCTGTTCATATCCCGACCCTGCACTTAAACAACACATAAAGACATCTCAGATGGTTATTTGTAGTCTATCTTCAGAGAAATTATAATTTGTTCAGTGCAGATTGACGTCGCCAACATGCCTTTCCCAACCTCCCTAATAAACTAACTATCTAGCTAACTAGCTTTCCTTGACACCTAGACGTTTTACAACGACGTCAAGGAATAGTGTTTGGGAATAGACATTAGGAGGTCAAATCCAGACTCCAGAGTCATGACCTCTCCATGGTTCTCTGGACACCTAAATCTTTAGAAATGGCGTTGTGACCCTTTTCAGACTGTTTCTCATCTGTTCTTGAATTTCTTTAGATTCTACTATGATGTCTTGCTTTGTGAGATAATTTAGGGTGTGGCTAGTGAAATTGAACAATTTCAAGTTAATCCCAGTTCATTCATGATTTATGGAGAGGATTTAGTAGATTTAGACATTCTTCCCCTTAATAAATGAAAACGTCATTTAATAATAGCATTTTCTAATCCTGGGTGTAGCCAGTCTCTCTAGCATAACCCCCCGTAATGCCCCCCACGACCTTGTAAAAAGGTGGGGGAAATACTTCATCACAGCACTGTAGCTTTACTGAAATAAAGAGTGAACTATTTAACTGGATCGCAGCAGAATGTTTGTTTTTATTTTCTTGGTCGAAAAAGAATCTGAAAACATGAGAAATGTCTCAATACACCGCTGCCGTCAACACATATTTTGTATTCATCATTTAGAGTGATTCAAAACAGAGAAATCATTTAACTGTGTTAGCAGGTAAGTAAATACATTACCTTTTAAACCATTGCCATTGAAATATTCCTCTTGAAAAATGATTAATATAATACTTGTTTTTTATGACCACTCTAACCAATTTGAGACTTTTGCAGCAGAGGGATCCCCAAGCTAGAGAACTGACACGTGAGCTAAAAACTGTACATTACCAAAAAATGTATTTTTCATCTGCTTTTTTAAAATCTGGTAGTTAAAGGAGCAGTGTTTAGTATTTATAGGCATCTAGTGGTGGTGGTGCAGAATGCAATATTTGAACATAAGGTCCCTTCTGGAGCCTTATGACTGCAAGGGGACCTGCTTCTGAAGTAGTCATGAAGGACTTATTCTACAACCATGTGCAAACCTTTTGGGAATGATACAAGTATGGTTTTTCACAAAGTCTGCTGCCTCAGTTTTTAGGATGGCAAATTTTCCAGAATGTTATTAAGAGTTATCGGAGGGAATTGCAATAAAGTGCAAAATCCATTTATCGGATCATCAACGTCAAGGCGAGAGGTTCAGGTGTTGTGAAGATTTAAGGGTGCCAAAGAAAGTCCAGCAAGCACAAGGACTGCCTCCTAAAGTTGATTGCAGAGGTGGCTCAAGAATGGCAGCAGGCAGGTATGGGTCAACATGCACAGTAAGGCAAAGACTTTTGGAGGATGGCCTGATGACAAGGACCTGCAGCAAAAAAAAACACTTCTCTCCAAGAAAACCATCAAGGACAGAGTGATATTCTGCCAAAGGTGCAGGGATTGGACTGCCGAGGACTGGGGTGAAGTCATATTTTTCTGATGAATGCCTTTTCTGATTGTTTTGGGGCATCCAGAGACAAGCTTGTCCGGAGAAGAGGAGCGCTACCATCAGTGTTGTGTCCTGCATCCTGAGACTGTTGGGTTGCTTCTGATAAAAAGGGAAAGAACTCACTCCCAAATTTTGCCCAAGAACACAGAAATGAATAAAGAATGGTACCAAAACAACCTATGAGAGCAACTTCTCCCAAACAGTCAAGACCGGCTTAGTGACCAACAATACCCTTTCAAGCATGATGGAGCACTTTGTCAAAAGGAAAATGTTCCTTGGGGAACAAAACATCAACATTTTGGGTCCATGGCCAGGGGTTCGTTTCAAAAAGCAGGTTTAGTGGAAACTGAGAGTTTGTTAACACTGAGATGAGAGAAACTCTGGGTTGTCTGTTTCATAAAGGGAGGTGACTAAAGCTCAGGGTCAGTCACTATGGTCACTGAGCCAGTGAACCTAACCTGGTCAAGAAACCTAGTTTCTTTCGCTCTTTCAGTTCCTCATTTATTCAAGTACTAATCAGGCGTATTTTAGCACGGTTTCCAAATATGAACAAAATAAGATCCTGTTACATTAAAGAAAGTGTTTTCTCGAAAATGGCATGTCCTTTTCTGGACAATCCTGTTGATGAAGAATGTTAAATTATGATGCTCTGATTAGATTTAATGTCATTTCCAGATTACGACTTGTTTTAACAGTATCGTTTTTCTTCAGACCATCAAATATGTCCATAACCTCACTGTCCTCATACAACTAACATCCCTCAAGTGTAAAACATGTAATTTCCCCACTGTGAATTAGTAAAACGTATGGATTATGATTAGTGTGTACATTAAATATTAACTAACATCACTATATTGGAACTTACGCATTGACTCGAGCAGCAGTTTTCTCCCACGCTTTTCTGTCTTTTGCTGGAGTAGAGTGTTACTTTGTTTCTAATTACGGTTCGTACTCGCCATACGCTTGCAATAAGGGTGACGTATGCCCACCGATTGTTTGTGGTCAATGCCATGGTATATCGTATCATGGCTCCATTCATGCTGCCTTCAGTGTACACGCTCAACTCTGAGTCAACCTACTCAGAGTTGATTGACCCAACTCTAAACAGCTGTTCTGAAACTCAAAACTCAGTTTCCCATCTCAGGGTAAATCAACTTAGAGTTTAGGGTTTGACTCTGAGTTTGTTGAACTTCCTACTTGAAACGGACCCCAGGATCTCACCAGATCATCAATCCGGATGTGGTCCAGAAGTTCCCTGACCGCCTACCAAGGCGAATGACAGAGGTCTTAAAAATGGGTAATCAGTGAAATGTGGATTCTTTGCGTAAACATAATGCAATTGTCGATAAAAACCTTTGACACTCCTGAAATGCTTGTACTAGTTCAGTTTACCCAGCAACATCCAACAAAAATATTTCAAACCACTGGAACAGTAAACTTTATAAAAACTAATACTCATTCTCAAAATTGTAAGCCATGGCTGAACGATTACAAAAATGCAACACTTAGTTGATTATACACTAATGAAAACATACCACTGAATATTATATTACATTTCTGCTAATAGATCCCACTAAATCAATCACACTGGTCTGTGGTTAGTGACTTGAATTCACTTGATGTACAAGTGGCATTACTTGGGTGACCAACTTTAAAGATGCCTGGACAGCTAAAGGCATCCACATGCAGGCGCTACAGCAAGACACTTAAACAAGGGACCATCAGCAGGAAGAAAAGCAAAGCACAGTCAAATACGTGTTGTTGGTCAATCCCGGTGCGGCTCAGGGTCATCACAGGCTTTTCTGCAAAGTGTACTTGGGTAAGCTTTATGCAAATAACCTCAGCGTGACATCAGCGCTATGCAAATGAGAGAGTAATGAATGTAGAAAAATAACTGGTATGCCGTTCATTCGAATGAAAAATTGCTGAGTGGTGCGTGAAGCAAAAAAAAATGTGGTCTTCCACATGTAGGTCTGTCTGCGCTCACTGTGGCCTGTAGCCACCCAGCTGAGGCACGTAGCTGGAGTCTGTAGGTGTGACCTGCTCACAGTCCTCCTCCAGGGGACAGAAGTCCAGAGGCTCCTGCACTTCCTGTTGCTCCACGATGTCACCGTTCCTCTGTGTGTGTGTGGAGCGCGGCCCCCGGGGAACACGCTGGGACTGTCTGCTGCACTCCTGCAGCAGCGTATCAGGGTTTTCTTCAGAGTCCAGCAGGGGCTGCGTGGACTCGGAACGAGAAAATACAGCATGCTGAGGTTGGGAGTTCGGGGTCTGACCCTTGTAACCATTGGAAGCCACCACCGAGGAGTACTGAACGGTGCTGGCCGTGGTGTCGGCCATGTCGCCGCCCTCGTCACTGTCAGACACACTCTGGCGAGGAGAGGACATACAGGAGGAGCCCCCGATGCCGCTGCTGTGCTCCTCGGACAGATACTTGTCCTTCTTCAGGGCCAAACTGGTCTTGTCTTCCTCAAACATGCATTTCCCATCGCAAACATCCACATCAAGCACACTGACGCCACAAATGCCGGTTTCTTTGGCTGTTTCGACCTGGAGAGGAGGAATGTATTTTTGAATATTCTTGAATATTGTTACAGGATCAAGAAGACTCACTGCTGCACACATTAACCAAGAAAATGAAGAACGGTACTACACTTTAAAAGTGACATTTTTAATAAAATCAAAGCGATTTGTAACCACTGCAAACTGGAAGTAAAGTGTAAAAATCTGCTCTGAGTGAGTAAACCTGGTAAAATTGTGGTAATTACCATTGACAACTACACATGGTAGTTTTCAAAGTTGTGACCCTTGTGTGTGTGTGTGTGTGTGTGTGTTCAAATAGAGTCCTCACTTTCAAAGGATAATCAGGAGACCAGTTTCCAATGGTGCTTTCTAGAGGGTTTGGAATCCTGGGCCAAATATTGTCCTTGATCCTGTGGGAAGAGAAGAAACACTGAAGGTTATGTATCAAAAAAGTGTACATAAGCCATTTTAAAACTTTCAAGAGCATTGGGGTTTGGTGTTTATTTCTTTTTGGTTGCTATGGACAACTGCTGTGGTGAATAGTTAACACTGTCCTGTTGTGAAGGGTCCATACTGCTCTAGATGGACCCGTTTATACAGACTGAAGGGTTTCCAGCTGTTATGAATGACCCTACATCTCTCGTCAAAGACATTTGTGCTGAGTTGGCAGCCACAACTCAGCTGTTCAGATGGGACTCACACGTCTTTCTTGTAGACCCAGAGCAGCATGGTCATGACAAAGAGGAACAGAAAGCCAAGGCTCACTCCGACCACAATGCCCACCATCTCTCCTGGTGCTGAGGGAAATAGAGAATATCACACTGACCTTAAATCACAGTTTTCTCCCCAGTCTATGCAAATTTATTAAGCTGATAAATTTGTGTGCGTGTGTATGTGAACAGTATTCAGACAATTCCCTCATAAAATTATAATACATGTTTTATTTTTTATTATAACATTATGATGCCCATTTTTGGTTGCCATCTGGGCATGTCAATAAGAAATCAACAAGAATTATTATAAACAAGAATTGACTGGGACTTTGAGTGTGCTCGTATGTTGGTTCATGGTTTTGTATATTTTTTTTAAAGTGGAAATTGGCTTTGGCAACATTCAGAAACATCATGCGATCATTCCACTCACCATATATCAGAGTGGTGAATGAGTGTTTGGAGCCATTGGCTGAGCCACCGATGGTGGAGGCTATGATCCAAGTGTCATACGTGGTGTTGCGTCTCAAAGACTTCAGCGTGTATGAGGTGGTGTTAGCTGGCACGGTGATTTCTGCAAATGAGAGCAGCGTTTGGGTGTTGTGAGGAAAACAATTCCCGTGTTGTGACACTAATAGACAGCAGTCTTGTTCTATTCATGACATAGTCACCTACCCCGAATTTCCGTTCCACTTTTGTAAAATATGGTGTAGTTTGTGATGAAGCCTCGCAGACTTCTCTGGGGGACCTTGCTCCAGACCAGCTCGGCCTCGTTGTGTCCTGGTTTACCTTTCAATCCCACATCTGGGGCTTTCGACGGAGCTACAAGCAACACAATAAAACAGCCTTTGACACTTCTGAAATGCTTGTACTTCTAGTCCACTTTACCCAGCAACACCAGGCAAAGATATTTCAGACTGATCTGACTTCATATGGATCATTTGTCCTATTATCAGGTCATCAAAACGTAATCCTAACGTGACGTAAACACAAACGTGTTTGCAGATGATGTGGCCCTGTTGGCATTTGCCAAGCGGGTTTGTGCCTCCAAATCTGGGGTAAACCAGGCCGTTTTGATAATATGAGCTCTCTATTTTCTGGGCGGCCTATGTTCCGACCCTCAGCTATGGTCACCATCTCAGGGTCTCAAACTGAAAGAACAAAGGTGCGGATACAAGCAGCCGAAAGGAGTTTCCCGTAGCGTGAGCCTGAGTGGCCTGCTCAGCCTTTGAGATCAGGTAAGGAGCTCGGCATCTGAGGTTGTTTGAGCATCTAACTAGGCTGCCTTCTGGACGCCTCCCACTGGAGGTTTTTGTGCACGCTCCACCGTGGGAGGCCATTAATAGAAGTATGTAAATATATGTTACTTTTGAGATTTGCATGCAATCTTTTGTTTTTCTATCTGCCTGTGAAAAATAAATAAATGGAAACTACAAAGCAAATTCTGAATTCAACACATTGTAAGCGTTGACAAAAAACAAACATTGATGAGGTGTTAAATATCTGAACAATAATTTGTGTTGTTCCTTATGACAACACAGGAAGCAAAGTGAAGAGAAGTCACTGCTCCTCCTCATGCACACTGATGATGATTAATGTGCTAAGACAACCCTGAAAGGTACTGCAACTATGACCTTTGTGCTGTTGTGCTTTGTTTTATATTCAACGTGGCAAACATGGTTACAATTAAAATCAATGAATTCAGTTGTTGAAAATGAGGTGCCTTTTCTCTCTCACCAGAGGACGCTTGTTTAAATATTCACAATACTTCAAACAAAATGGTTCACTACTTACAATGAGTCACTGGTGTGTGTGAGTGAGTGAGTGATCATACCTCCTTGCTCTAGGTAGGCTGCCTTGGTTGCTGGTTTCCCAACCCGTCCAGAGTAAATTGGGTACACAGATACATTGTAGCAGACAAACTTCTCAAGGATGCCTAGATTTTACATTGAGAGTTGAAAAAAAAAAAAAAAACTTTGCTTAACATTTAACAGAAAGCCCTTTGGGAATGATGTCTTTAAATTAAAGCGCAGCATTTATTGAATTTATTTATGTTCAGACTGAAACTTATGAAACTTATTTAAGGAACTGTAGAGCAGTGAACACTTGAGACGTCCGTACACAGCTCCATGGAGCTGCACAACAAGCGAGTGGTTCACTCTTAATGTGGACACATGTTGTATGAAATATCCCTTTGATGGCATGTCGGAAAGGAAAATGGATTACCTTTAATTGCGGTGTGCCTGGTTCTTCGATTTTCCCTTTGCCAGTCAGTGTTATCACCACTGACCCACTCCACCACGTACTCTGATACAGCTGTACTGTCGGGGGGTTTCCAGTCTAACAATAGCCGGCCCCCATTGGGCCGCACCAACAGCTCTTTAACTGGAGCTAGCTCTGGAACGAACAAACGAGAGCACACACACACACACACACACACACACACACACACACCTTCCAATTCAGATTTCTTCACCTGCAAGATCATCTGAAACTAGCTATCTCAACTAGATGATGCAACAAGTTACCAGGGTCTGAACGTAGACATGTAAAGTCTTGAAGTCTGATTACTGATCATTAGCACCTTGCGAAGGCAGATATAAAATTAAATTGCTGGATGGGGATGTTGATAAAATAAAACTGTATGCATATATGCAGCTAGTGTATAGGATTGCAACACTAAAAAGAATACATGAAGCCGTTTTCATTAGACATTGTAGAGCGTCACTGTGGATACCTACCGGATGCCTTTTCTGTAACAACCAATGATTCCTCTGCAGATATCCCCACAGAATTGACAGCAGTGACGAAGACTTTAACAGATTCCTGATCAGCCAGGTGAATCTGTCTAAGCACAGTGAAAGGGCTGCTGTCGGATCTGTTGACAGGGAAACTCTCAGGCTCCAAACTCCCATTCTTCAATTTATCCCTTTGGTCTTGAACCTTTATGTTGAATCTTGTTATCCTCCCATTGGCCAACAAAGGATCCTGGTAGAAACAAAGCCAAAAATACTACCTTTTGGCATCAACTCAAAATGAAACCGCTGCAAATACCACATGGTCTTCAGAAACTAGTGTGTAATTGTGTCAAAGAAACTATTTGGTTACATTTTAACTAGGGCTGTTAACATAAACACATTGAGGCAGAGGAATTACTCCACGTATCAAACTGAAGGGGGGTGAGTGGCAAATGGACCGCTAAGGTAGCTGCTATGCTACTTCCATCTCAAATCTGTTATCCTGTGCGGCACACAGTGTGCAGAGGACACCACCGTGTCCCTACAAGACGGTGGTTTAAAAAGGTCCTGTTTAAATGTGGGACGTTGTTGGCACTTCAAACACAGCCGTTAAATGATGGCGACATAAGAGCAAAGTACACGAGGACAACAGGAAGAGTCACTAGTTCAACATTTTTTTACCCGGAATTCTGTCTCCAAGATGATCAAATGTGAGTATTTTTGAGTTTAAAATAACTTTAACAAGTGTCTACTTTTCATTAAAAAAATAACATTGTAACAACATTCCTTAATCGCCATTAATTGTAAAGTGTCTTTGGGTCCTCCAAATTAAAACCAATCAACAAAGTGAATGGTTTTTATATTTGAAAGAAGCTTTATGTTGGGACATAAACTTGACACAACCCGCAGAAAGCGCACGCAGTGATACTTTCTGTCTATATGTCTTGTATTTGCAAAACATGCAGTTCATCGGTGTTGTTCAGCGCCCACTATAACGCACATTGTGAACATTTGAACATTCAATTGAAGACATCCTTTTCTCTTTCTATCATGGATCAGCCAAAGTAAAAAGAGTGAAAACAAAAAAATCCTTGAGTACGAAGTTAATGTGTTATTTCGGCATTAGTGGTGGAGAAATGTACGTATACTAGTGCACTGTAGCAAAGCATGAAGTACTGCGATATTCCCCCTGCTGATGCAGTTTGAAATGATCCTGATGCCAATAATTGTAATGTAGCGAGGAGTTGAACTACTGCTGGAATAAAATATGAACGCTGAGTGGGAGAAATGGAGGCACGCTTTCACGGGTGGTTTCTGCACATACCTGTAAGCATACATAATTAGGTGCACTTTACGCATCCCCTGACATCTCTATGGGGAAACTCCCACTTTCCCCTTGACCCTCTCTTAAATGCATATGCATGACACAGAAAAGCAACATTTGCCATTTTCAGTTTACGCTAGACAGGCAGTTTGTGGTTTCACCCCAGTGCGGCCTGTTTGTACTCGTAATGCTTTTACGCGTACGTTGCAAAACAAACACACTTGAAGAGGGCGCAAAAGCATCAGTACATGAGGCCCACAGTGTTGTCGTTTTATAATCCTAGTAAGTATAGGAACAACTAACAAATAACCTGTTGCTTCTAGGTTAGAAACTGGTAGAGGTTATATATTGGCCTCTAAGACTTGAAGGTTAGCCATCTAAATGTTGAGGTTGGACACTGACCACTAAGGGTCAAGGTTGGACATTGATCTGGGTTGAGTTAAACAGTAATATTTGTGTCATTAGGTGTGACAATTTGTGTTTAAATAAATGTGATGTGGTTATTTACCTTACAAATGAACTGCACTTGTCGTTGGTTTATGTCGTCCCTCTCAGCAATGATTCTCCATAAATCCGGTTTATTTGGTACTAGAAAAAGTCATAAAAACGTACATCTCCTTTACCAAAATACATGAGGAAAATCATTACATCATATCTTACAAATCTATTAGAGTGGTCAGATTCACTCTTTTCAATACTGTAAATTTACATTTTTAATATTTTTGTTCTCTTAAACAATTAGTGCTCAAAATGAGACTCACTGTCCTCTGGTGTTCTCTTGGTAGCGTTGGTACTCCAGTTGCTCCAGTAACCGTAGCCCTCTTTATTGTTTTTGCAGCACACCTGAACAACATACACTGTGTATGGCTGAAGGTTCTGGAGTCTGAAGGACTGTATGTCCTTAGCAGTGTCATCAAGCGGTACCTGAAGGGCATTAAATACACCCATGTATTTGAACAGCAGACTTTTCAGTTTATAAACAAGTATTTGCCCCCTTCCTGGTTTCTATTCGGTTGCATATTTGTCACACTTAAATGTTTCATCGCATCAGAAAAAAAAGATTATAATAAGCAAAGATAACTAGACTATCCATTTTGGAGTAACAGTAAACCAACGAAGGAAGAAACAAGGAAGGGGGCAAATACTTTTTAACGGCACAGCATATACACATACATATGTTTGTACATACATAAACAGACAAACAATTACAGTGATTGTTGGATTAACAAAAACATACTTACATAAGTCCAACTTTGGGATCCATTTTGGCAGTATCGTATCTGATATCTTAATTTCACATATTCGTTAGCAATAGGATGAGTCCAATTTATCAGAAGTGAGGTGGTAAAACTTTCCTCTGAAGTGATTGAGACATCTGATGGAGGGTTTGTTTTCACTGTAACAGAAGACACAATTCAGCATTGGTACTGAGTTTGGACCAGACTAGATCACAAGTGGCAGCTATGGAGATGCACTTACCAAACGAGCCAGCATCCTTACTAAGATGCTCAGACTGTATTTCCCCTAGTACATTGTGTGCCACCACCCAAATCTCCAGCATCACATGATTGGGGTAACTGTGCCCAAAATCCACTCGGGCATGGTTTTCACTGGTCAATACATTGTAGGTCATGGTTCTGTTGGCGCAAGATTTCAATACCATTTAGAGAAACAACAGCAAATCCTCCACAGCTGCACAAATGGACTTCATGAAGCATTTTGTGATTATTTTCTGTCGGAGTTTGATCGGTTGTGTGAATAAACACACATACATCACTTTTGTAGAACTGAGAACCGGGGTGTTTAGGGAATCTGACTCCACTTTCACTAAGCTACGTAGTTCTGATGTGACGGGAGACACATGTTAGTGGCTTCAGTCTGCAGCGGCCAAACCACAATTTCTCTGAAGATGGACTACAAAGAAGCATCTCAGGTGCCTTCACTTGTTGTTACAGTGCTGAGTCATGCAGACGACATAAACAACTAGAGTTTATTAACAAGGCTGCAAAATAAATGAGTTATGCAAACGGTTACTTACATAATCTGCGGTTCTCTGTCATGATAGTTATATGAAACATCACTATTTATATATTGCTGCTGCAAGGAATTGTTTGACGGAATTATCTCCTTTCGTAAAGGATGGTCCAGTGGTTCCTATGCTAAAAGGAGCCGAGTAAGCATTAGAGAATTCAAACAGCTCGTATCCTGGCGGCCACTTACACTACTTCTGGGTCATTTCCGTCTGTTAGGAGCCTGAACCTGCAAAATTGATAATTCGAATCCAGCCTCTGATTTGGAGGTCTAAAACCGTGCAGTGTTTCCCCATATTCATTCTATAAACCCACGTATGTCAAATTAAATATTGTCCTTAATCATCCTTACCAACCTTCCCTCCATGCACACAACCAAAAACCTTAAACAGATTCATTTATCCTCCAGGAGTGAACCGGACAGACAACACATTCCTTCGGGGATTGAGGCATAACAAGTTCTGGGGGTATACTTACTTGGTCACATCAACATTCAGTGTGTAGCGTGTAGAGGGGTCTTGTTGTCCAACTGTGTCCCACTCACAGTGAAAGGTTTTAGAGATGTAGTTCATCTCCTGAACGGCCATACAGGACAGATTCTCAGGCTTCCCCAGACCGTCTGACATGTAAGCAAGAAACACACATTTTATTTGGCTTCCCTTTTTAAGAGATGGTTTATACATACACACACCTGTCAAACGTTTTGAGAAAATGAGTCCAAACGTTCGACTGGTACTGTATATGTTTAATGACATTAGTTTGTCTACTATTTGTTCAGGTTGCCTTCAAGGTACTTAATCCATTTGTGAATCGAACTTCTCAAGCTTCTGGTTTTAGGGTGGACAGAAAAAAACCTCAAAGAAATACTGCATGTGCTGCATTCCATACATCTTTGTATTTGAATTACATTTTTATTGCTGAGCCTTTTCATTTGCAGTTATTACTTTTATTTATGACAAGTTTTCCAACTGGACCCCAACAGCCATGGATAATTGAAGTAATAATAATAATTGAAGACACAGACATTTTTTCTGTTTATGTTTCTGGCAGACAATGTTTCTGACTAACTGCAACCAGGGTCCAGCTGAGCTAGGCTACATTGACTTTTCTTATATGCATTTACAAATAAAATCATCAGAATTTCCCAAATTTAACTTCCTATGGAAATTTACCGGAAACGTTTCAGACTTTTGCAACTCGAATCAGGACTAATAAAATGACCAAACATATCCAATACAGGCGGTTAGAAAACGCTACAAGTTTAGAGGTCCGGACAATACAAACTTACAGATTTTTTTGAGGATGATCCCATGAATAAATTTGCCTTTGTTCAAGGACAAATAGGGTGAGACTTTCTTGCAGAGGCAATATAACCACTCAGGTTCTTCACCGGTTACGAGAACGGTAACATTGAGAGCAGATTTGTTGATCTTGGTATATTGCTCTTTAGGCACAGGTTTGTCAGACAGTTTCCAGTAGAGGTCATCCGCAGTGACTTCGGTTGAATTGATGATTATACACGTAGCTGTGAAGTTGGTCCCGATTTCTAAAGAAGGAGACTGTGGGGCGATCACCAAATCATCTGAAGATCAAGAAGAGAAGGCTATTCTAAAAACAGTCAAAAAACCCTACCGTTAACTGTTACTTACTTCAGCTTTAACATTTTAAGTTAACTTTTACTATATATTTAAAAATGTAATGCATTTAATATGTCTAGAACCACTACTGAAATATTAAGGGAATCTTAGTATTGCTATTTTTTTAGTAAAACTAACTGAGCAATACACTGAAGTGTACACGTGAAGTGATATATACATATTTGAGAAAGACAAAAGATATTCAAAACACAGACGGTGTCACAGATTTGGGGGGCTTACAAAGTTCCTATATTATTAACAAAGTTAGAGAACTACTGATCTAAATGAAATGACAAAAGGAGCAGTTTACTGACCAGCTCCAGCATGTGGAGCGAAGGCGATGCAGACCAACACCAACAGCTGCAGCGCTTCCACAGACACCATGACGAGGAGCGGCTGGGGACACAGGCACGGAACGTCAGACACGGGGTAGAAGCGGTGATGTCAGCTGTCTCCATTAGAGACGCTACGAATCACGAAGTCACCTGGTCTCACTGAGGAAGCTAACGTTAGCGACACAGTTCCTGTGGCCTGACCCCTCTCCAAGGCTCCCATGCTCAAGATGCTAACCGCTAGTATTACTGTGTTAGCCAATAACGGCTAAAGTTGCGTGAAGTTGTTAAAAATATATATGTTAGCACAGAGCATGTTGGTGTGAGGCTAGGTAACATAACGTAAATAACGCCACATAGCAATAATGTTTACGAAAGCATTGAGAGCTTAACACTTTTCCCTCCCTCTTAACGCCATATCGATTCCACAGTCAAAGGCTGGACTTTTTCACTTACCTAAATGGCTGATGCAATGTCGGTCCTTGTGTGATGTATTTTATATCGATACCATATTTAATATATACTTTAATATAACAATGGCAGAAAGCCCAATCTGCGCTGTAGTTTTCTTTCGATCGTGGAGAAGGACCTCCCACTTCCCGTCAAGAGGAAAGTGTGTCACAACACGTCACGCTGCTGCACCAAACTCACACCAAGTGACACTATGGCGATTTCTGCTGGTGAGCGCTGGTGAGCGCATTAGTATACTGGTCAGAGATCTGCTCGAATACACGTCAAAACGTTTTTGACAAATCGTGGAAATCTGTTTTTTCCTGTCTCCAATATATGCGTCATCCCTGGTTTTCCAGTATGTCTCCGCCCTCTCGTTCCGTAAATGCGCCTATAAAGGTTGTGAGCATTGTACGTGATGTGCTTGGTCCGTGTACCTTTTGATATATTCATTTTCACCGTTTAAACGATAAAACGTAAATACGGTAATACTATCGTTTTTCGTTATAAAACGAAACCGACGTCAAATTTTTATTTCCGTAAACCCCTTTTTAATTTTTTGCCTATAAAACGATAATACGAGGCGCGGCAGCCAAACCGGATGGACGAGGCTATCACAGTAAGAGTCAACGCAATTGAAAGTTTATGTATGCTGGACATTCGTCTGCGATGCAAGCATAAACCAGGGTAACATTATAAGACACTTTAATCAGTAAACATAAAATATATGATCCTGGCCAATATCAGTGTGTTAGCAACAGTATTTGACTACACACTGATTCAGTGCACTGTTTGATGCAAAATAGTACAATAATATACAATACAATAATATTGTAACGCTCACCCCAATGCTGTAGCGTAAAATAAGGAGGCGATGACTGGCTTGCAACTCCGGTGCATTTATTTAAGGAAAACACAACTTCGGTCACTGTTTGCCGTTTTTACTCCGAACGAACACTTCCGCATTCCCGGCACCCCCCCAACTCTCGCGTTGTCTCGCGTAACTACAGCCGGTCAGTACATAACATGAACACATGCAACATCTGATAACTGATAACATGAACTCAGCTCATTACACAGCTCCCCCCCAACAAAGTCCCTCATCCCGAGGGACTACAAAGTCTCTGAGATGGCCCGGCCGGCGTCTCTGTCTCCGCGGCCGTGAACGAGTGGGGGACGCAGGCGCCCCTGCCTGGCGGGGGGGGCTACACCCCCGTGCAGTGAAAGGTGCGTGTGGTGGGAAGGGGGGAGGAGGGGTGTGAACAGGGGGGTCAGTCACTGTCTCTGGGGAAATAGGTGCAGGGGGAACTGGGCTCTGACAGGGCTCGTGTGTGTGCCCGTGTGTGGTGGTTGTGCCGTCGCCCCTCCGCACAGGCGTTCGGGAAGGGAGGGAGTCTCCTCTGTACGGGGCCAATCTGTCTCTGTGGAGTGCGACCTTCTTCCTTTTTCCCGGCAGCTGGACTCGGTACACAACTTCACCCAGCCGTTCCACGACCAGACACGGCCCCACCCAATGACAGTCCAATTTGGGGCACCGTCCCTTCTTCCTACGTGGGCTGTACACCCAAACCAGTTCTTCGGCTTGGAAGTGTCTCCCCTTAGACCTTGTATCGTAGTTTCTTTTCTGTCTCATGCCCGCTTTCTCCAGCTGGTCTCGGGCAAAGACGTGGGCGGACTCCATCCGGTCCTGGAGCCTCCTGGCGTACTCTCTCCCTGGGGGAACAGCAGGGGTGTCAGGTGGTTTGCCCAGGGCCACGTCCACTGGTGTCCTCAACTCCCTCCCTAGCATGAGGAGGGCAGGCGTGCATGATGTGGACTCCTGAACAGCAGACCTGTAGGCCATGAGGACAAGGGGCAGGTGCGTGTCCCAGTCACGTTGATGCTCTGCAGTAAGGATTGCCAGCTGCTTTGCCAGGGTCCTATTGAACCTCTCAACGAGGCCGTCGCTCTGGGGGTGCAGCGCCGTGGTCCGTGTCTTATGCATGCCCATACGCTCACACATGGTGGCAAAGACCTGTGATTCAAAATTTCTCCCTTGGTCGCTGTGGATGGTTTCTGCCACCCCAAACCTGCTGAACATGCCCTCTACCAGAGCGTCAACCACTGTCTCTGCTTCCTGATTTGGCACTGCATATGCCTCAGGCCATTTTGTAAAATAGTCCATGGCGACCAAAACGTACCGGTTGCCTGTGTCCGTGCGTGGAAATGGGCCCATGACATCCACAGCTACTCTTTCCATGGGAGCCCCCACTGCCTGCTGTTGTAGTTGTGCACGGGACTGGTCTGGGGGGCCCTTATAGGCCGCGCAGAGGTCGCAGCGGCGACAGAAATCCTCCACGTCCCGTCTGGCCCGCCCCCAATAAAATCCCTGACGGAGCCGGCGGAGTGTTTTGGCTACTCCAAAGTGCCCCGCCCCTGTGTTCCCATGTGATGCTTTCAGCACCGCGTCTCTCATTAAGCTGGGGACTATCACCTGCCACCTCTCCTCTCCCGTGGCGGGCTCCTTCCAGGCTCTCTGCAGTACCCCATCCCTCACTCTCAGTGCATCAAACATTGACCACAGACCTTTTGTTGCAGTGGAGCTCCCTGTGAAAGAGTAGCTGTGGATGTCACGTGCGAGTGACGGCGCCCTCCTCACGTCCCCCGCTCTGTCGGGGGTCAGCGGAGCCCATTCCCGCGTCGTTGGCCATGCTCCTCGCCGCCAGCTTCAAGCGGGATTTGGTCTCCGCAGCGCGCTCAAACTCCGCCGCCAGACCCTGTGCCCGAGCATAACCGTAGTCCACCTCCTCCTCCTTAACTCTCGGCCGCGCTCCTTTCTCGTGCGGCATGTCCATCGACCGTACACACAGCGGCTCCGCCTGGCAAGCCCGCTAGCCGAACACCGGAGAAGAAACCAGCCCGTCACTTTTATACTTCTGACACCAGTGTAACGCTCACCCCAATGCTGTAGCGTAAAATAAGGAGGCGATGACTGGCTTGCAACTCCGGTGCATTTATTTAAGGAAAACACAACTTCGGTCACTGTTTGCCGTTTTTACTCCGAACGAACACTTCCGCATTCCCGGCACCCCCCCAACACTCGCGTTGTCTCGCGTAACTACAGCCGGTCAGTACATAACATGAACACATGCAACATCTGATAACTGATAACATGAACTCAGCTCATTACACAATTACACAAACCACTTGATTAAAATATATTATTAACTATATTATTACCTATATTATCACCTACATTACTAAATATATTACATTAAACAATGAACCGATTTAAGTATCCCTGTGTACATGGATGAAAGAAAATGCATGTGCGTGTAGTCATCTACTGTTGCTAACACACTCATATTGGCCCTGGGTTATTTATCTATATTCATTGATGCACTGTCTTCTAATGTTATCCTGGGATACACATGCATCACAGACATTTTTCTAGCATAGAAACTTTCTATTGCGTTGACTCTTACTGTGCAAAGTTACGTACTTCCGGTTTAGCTGCTGCTCTACGTATTTTCATTTTATCGGCAAAAAATGGATTTATGAAATAAATATCGGTCGTTTCCTGTTTTTTTGGATGTCAATGGAAGTGTAATAATTGTCTGCGATTTTCGTTATTATGGAATTATCAAAAGGTACATACTTAAGTGATGGGGAGGGAGCCATTTTACTCTGTGTACCTTACCTTTTCAAAAAAAAAATACTGTAAAAATTCAGCAATAAAGATATGGCATTGGTGTCCAAAATACGGCCTGTGGGTTTGGTATTGTGGTCTCTCTGTCCTCTGTGTGTCATGTGGCAAAGAACTACACCATGCGCTGGGATCAGTGAAACCCCCCCAATACAATGGTAGGGGAAACACTGGATTCATTTAATATATGAAAGCTAGAATTGGGTAAAAGCTGTGGGTTTTGTGCAAATCATTCAGAAACGTCCTGTTAAACCCGAAATTATGGAACTTGTTGGAGACTCTCTTTCTGTTCAGGGTGTGACACTGGTTCAAAGCAATATAGTTGTAGAGTGTATCTGACTGACAGTGATGTGCTGTGACGGGACGTGAAAAAACTTCTATTCCCTCTGCAACTTCCCCACGTATCTGAACAAGAAAATACACATATTCAGCAATATTAACTATAAAAACCAATGGAAAGATTGGAATCATACAATAATTACATTTCTATGAAGTTTTTGCGAGCAAGCGGTCTATTGCTCAAACCTTCCTGTGTACCAGTCTCCAGAAACGTCACAGTCTGCTGCCTTATTGTAGGTTGATCAGGGTCAAGCTCTTTTACCTTTAGTTTCTCAACTAAAGTTCTCTTCTTATAGGGGGAGAGATTTTAGTGACCTTGGCCTTCCTTTCTGCTTAAATTCCTTACAAATGACATTTTTTTCTTTTACATTGAGGTCTTATGTGTTTTCAAAGTGGCTTTATATTTTTGAGCACAGTAGTTTCTCTAGCTGGCATTGCTCTAGTATCCAGAAGCACTGTAAATAATCAGGATGTGTCCTTTAACTCTCAGCTAAAACAAACTTCAAGAACTGCCTTTTTTCACTCATGTAATTGTAAGCAATTTGTGTCAGGTCCCTCTTCAAGGTCCGTCATCAAAAGAGGCCGAATAGATGGTCCATTTAAAATCAAGTCAATGTTTATTCTTTGACAAAACCTAAATCGAAACCAAGTGCAGTCACAGTGTGAATCACAAAAATAATATTCGATTGAATAGAGTCCTAACGTTCAAACCAGTTAGCGAAAATGTGAATTCCCTGCCACGCCCGCCGAGCACAGTACCAGGCTTGATTGTCAAATTTGCAAAGGAAGGTTCCTAACTGAGTGAAATGACCCGGAAGTAGTGTAAGTCGCCGCCATGATAAGAGCTTTATAAAAGTGGCATGTGTACAGACTGTAAAGCCCTCTGAGGCTTTTTGTGATTTTGGGCAATACAGAGTAAAATTAAATGAAAATTGAAATGATCTGAGGCCCTAATCAGAAAGCATTTGTCAGTTTTGATTTGTTGCCCTCAGAAACGGTTGCCCCTTATCAAGCTTTGGTTTTCTTGATCATTGTTTAATACATAATTAAGCCCTGCAAAATACATAAATATGCCCAATGAGAAATGCTTTGTTGGGTTTGGTCAAACAAACATTTCTAGTACAAACAATCACTGTGAGATAGTTTTGCCAAAGACAGAATAATATCAACCTTTTATTGATTGCAAGATCATTTCTGGTGTCCTTTACAGTACATGCACACAGCAAATACAACATCTTTTCGATTGCAATAGGCACACGCTCTTGTCTCTTTACATTCTCACATGACTCGTTTTTACCCATAACAACTGTTTATGTTGAACTGACAGATGTTAATGTCCTGCACCTGGCTCTGTAAAGGTCTCTATAGATTGTTCAACTCCAGAAGGGTTTGATCCAAGACCTGGTGCATGTCCAAGTTCTCTTCCTTGGCTTGGGCCACTTTCTCTGGAGAAGGAAACAAAGATGCAGACGAGTTTCAATATACAGTATATTTCCTGTCTTGTAACTGAAGATACAGAAAAACTAAAGACCCTCTAGTTCTTACCATGTCTTACCATAAACAGGTTTGCTAAGACAGAGAAGAAGCTCAATCAGTTGTGCTGAGTATGAATGCTGCTGGAGAACATAGCAACCCTACAAAGAATGCTAATATTCTGTCACAGTGTGGGTTTGTGTCCTATTTTATTTTGTAGTTTCCTGCCTCTTGTGTCCCTGGTTTAGCTTCACTTCCTGCCCTGTCAACCCCTGTGATTGTCTGCCGTAAGTGCCATGGACATTACTGTCCATGGCACTTACAGTAGTTCTCAACCTTGTTTGGGTTTTTGGGAACGGAACAGTAGATGTGCATATCTACAGGGAAAGCTAGGATAGTGTACTGGTTGGTGGTTGTGTCCGACCGATTGTGGGGGGCCGGTCTGAGCAGAAATGCCAGGGCCCTTTTTTTGTCCCAGTCCAGCCCTGCTTTTGATTGAGTCCCCCGGTCGATTCAGTGGCCAGCGGCAAAACTCCGCCTCTGGGCGTCACACCGACCAGCCGCGAATTCTGGTGTGCGGCTGCCACATCGCCTCTGGAGGGCCAGGCCAGCTCCCGGTCTCCAGGCGCCGGATCGTGCTGGGACCGGGTGTTCGAGCTGGCTGCACACCGCCAGGCCACCTACCAACGGTGGCCTGCTGGGCCGCAGTGCACCCCCGTCCACCCTGCCCCCGCCCACCGGGTTAGCTTCCAATTCTTGCTTTGGTGTGTTTTCCCTCCTTTGTGATTTTCCCTATTTGTTCCCTCCTGTGTCACCTGCACCGTCCCACTGTAGTTAAGCTGTGTGTCTTCTTTGTGTCATTGCCGATCCGTTTGTTTTCTTATGTTAAACCTGAAACCTTTACTGTAATTTCTTGATCTTGTTCCTGTGCTCATGTTTATGAAAAGTCATACATTTTCTTTGGAATAGATGCTCTGCCGCATCATAATGAGAACGATTGCAGGTAAGGATGGCATCAGCTCAAGTCCTCGGACCAATTCTGTGTGATTGTGGAGCACATCTTTAACCCGAGTCTGGAGCTGATTAGTGATGGCAAAGTGAAGCTTTCTGAACCAGTGAAGCTTTCCAGCCAATTGTATCGGAAAAAGGTTCATTCATTCAATGCATCACAAACTCTATGATGACCTCTGCTGGTGCACCTTTGTGCATGTATGTTTGTGATCATACAAGCAAAATAATAAATAGAAGATATATATATATATATATATAATGTAAGCAATATAATTTAAAATACCAGCAAGTGCTTCCTACTGCATGTGCAGTTCATGCCAGTCATAGGGACTTATCTGGAATGTGGGAAGTGATTTACAAAGGAAAGGGCAGTGATTGTACAGGTTTGTTATGACAGGATATTGAGGTGCGTGTGGACACATGGGATGGGGCATGAAATTATTTTTATTGAGATATAATATCCATAATTAATTAATAATTACACGATACAAGTGACAGACTTGGGCTGCCTTTTGCCAACCTTGTTAGAGGAAATCAAACTGAAGGGCTCACACATCTTGGAGCGACCTCTTTGCCAAAAGGTTCCATTGTAAATTTGCTACTCACAACAACACTGACTTTGAGTGTATCAGAAAGACAAGCCTGAACCCTGTTTCGCACCCATTTGAATCAAATCGAAGCAGTCACGTGACTGTGCGCCGGAACGAAGCTTCGGACGTCACTGATCACGTGATCAGCAGCGAACGAACCAAGCACCGATACATTTGCTTCGCCTTGCACTGGTTCATATTTCGACACAAGCTTCGAAGCAGGAGCGTCGGAGGTAACAACACTAGAGCTGATCCCTTCTGCAAGCACGAAACCCAGCTGTTTAACAAACATAGTGTTAAAACAGTATGTTTTTATACTACTCTGACATTCTGCCTGGAGTGGTGCCGATATTTCAGATCTGTACAGCACCTTCTGAGTTTTAGCACCTTAATACGGCTTCTAGCATATATTGTTTCTAGGATGAATAATCCACTTTGATTACCGCAGTTCGATAGCTGCAGTTTGACAGCAGGCAGAGTGGTGAGCATTCCAGAAGAGAACATGTACAATGCATTGAAAGGCCAGCTTTTGAAACTATTGTGCTTTCTGACTCTGAGCACGCTCCCCAGTTGCTTTCTCTGAACGGCCTCGGTGACAGTAAGCTGTCGGAGCTAATGGGCAAGATGTTAGCACTGCTAGGAAAGCACGAGCCAGACAGCTAACGCTGCAGGTGCGGGCCGCTTTGGCCAACACACCACGGGAGCAGCAGCGGCAACCCAACAGCAGAGAGCTATCGGCCTTTGCTATTACCACACAAGGTTTGGACTGCGGGCTGCAAGGTGCCTATCTCCATGCAGTTTCAGCAGAATGGCAAATGCCAGGGCCGGCGCTCAGAAACAGCCATGAGTCGAGAGCAGAGCATTTTTCGCACCTCCGGACCCTATTAGACAGGCTGTGGACTGGACTGAGGAGAGGAAACTGGCATTTGTGGAAGCCAAAGCGGCTTTGACAAGCGCAACAATGCTGGCACACCCGTCCCCTAAGGCTCTGATTGCCATCACCACGGACGCTTCAGACTATGCGGTGAGCGCGGTCCATAAGCAGTGGCTGAAAGGGGTGTGGCAACCGCTCGCTTTTTTCAGTCGCCAATTGTGCCCGAATGAGCAAAAGTACAGCACTTTTGATCAGGAGCTCCATGGCCTTTTTCTGGTCGGCAGTTCACCGCATTTGTGGATCACAAGCCACTGATGTTTGCCATGGGGAACAGGGGCGAGCCATGGTTGGCACGGCAGCAGAGGCAGATCTGCTTCATCTCGGAGTTTACCACAGACCTACGGCATATATCTGGCAAGGAAAACCTAATTTTGTCTGGCACGAGCTGAAAAAGGATGTAAAAAAGTGGGCCTTGTGTGCTGTGCCAACGCTCCCAAGATCCACCTACTGTGGGTCGCGGGGGAGTTTATCCCCAAGGTCACAGACCCGTGGCAGAAAACGCTCCTGGAAAAAGCCAGGCTGTTCAAACTGTGCCCACATCGCAGCACAGCCTTCCACAGTCGTAAGTTCGATCTAGCCTCAGGTCAGTGGAGTATGTGTTTGTTCACCAGGACGGCCATCGTGGGTTTCTCTGTAGTAATTTAGTTTGAGTTAGAAAAACATAACTTCTAGATTTCTTAATGTTTTTTTTGTTTTTTTTTACAGAGCGGCTTGATCATATATGATATATAATTAAATATATTGACTTATGTCAATAGAATAAAATCATTTTGAACATTAGTTCCAATATTAATATTAATGCCAATTGGCACACATCCAATACAAAAATGTCTAATTAAGACATTTAAACAAACATTTCAGGAAGTTAGTGAAGATCTCTTAACAAAACCATTGAGACAACAGATTGAGATGATCCATTATGATATATTATATAAAAAATATGATAAATACACTGTTATCGTGGTGTGTGGTGTAACACACACACACACACAGAGCTCATTGTGTTGCTGTTGTGGTGTAACACACACACACACACACACAGAGCTCATTGTATTGCTGTTATTGTGGTGTAACACACACACACACAGAGCTCATTGTGTTGCTGTTGTTGTGGTGTAACACACACACACAGAGCTCATTGTGTTGCTGTTGTTGTGGTGTAACACACAAACACACAGAGCTCATTGTGTTGCTGTTGTTGTGGTGTAACACACACACAGAGCTCATTGTGTTGCTGAGGGTGAGAAACACCTGTTGTATACACAGGACCTGGTCGCGCTCAATATCTCAATAAAGTGGCTTCTGATTCATTCAACGATGCCTTTATTAGACCTGATACTGATCGTGGGGACTGAATCAGGACATTCTTACTTATTTCTACCTACAAATATGGTGTACTACAAAGCAGCTGTTAATCAACACTGCTTTTGAAAATGAAGTAAAGAAGTAAACAAAATAGAAAGATAGGAAGGAGACAGAAAAGTAGACAGAGCTTCAATACATTTATTACAGAGGGGGAATATTCAATAAAGAGGAAGTCAACTATTTGAACCTTCAGAAACACAGCAGTGACTGGGGGAGCAAAACCTAACCCTGTACAAAGACTAGTGCTGTGTAACACGGGTGGGTGGATTCGGCACATTGCATTTCTAGAATCCTCCAGCCCCTGATACCACTGTGGAATGAAACAAAACAACAAGAAGCAGGTGGACAATATTTCAGACAGGAAGGAGCAAAGAGGAAGTGAAAGAGCAGCTACAGTGTAGTCATGTCGTTGAGGGCCAGGTCCAGTTCCTCACTGAGAGCCTTGCCCTTCAGCTTCTGAGCATACACCTCATCTGGAGGAGGACACACACACACAAACAGAGACACAAGGAAGATGCACACAACGGAAATGGAAAGAGGTGAAAGGACAAGAAAAAGAAAATGAATTAAAACCGTTGTTAACCCAAAGTGAATAACCAAGAGGCACAAGCTGGTTATCAAGCACACCAAGATTCAACAGCTCGTCAGGACAAACAGACACACACAGACACACCACACACACAAACGATAATGCAATGTTATCAATTACTGCAGTTAAGTATTTTCAAAAAGCATGTTCTGAAAAGAATACTAGTATCAAATTACATGAACTCGTTCTACAGGTTGGCTCATTTCAAAGTGTGAACTACAACATTATTATTTGTCTATTGTTGCAGCCGTCACATAATGGAGAGTTGAGTGCACAGCAGAGTGCACAAGGACAGCAGGAAGAGTTGCTAGTTCAACATGTTCCATTTGGTGCAATTCTGCCAGGGCGATGGTCAAGTGTGTTTCAAAAAATACAATTAAAAAACAGCTTTTAAAGTAATTATAATCCCCTTTCTTCCCCATTCTGATGCTCGGTTTGAACTTCAGCAAGTTGTCTTGACAATGACATTTGCATGACAAGGGACCGGAGAGCTTTCTTATTACAGATAGATTTCAGCTTGTTCCTTGGCATTCCATGCCTCCTCGAACCGCTTGGTACCAATATTTGCATTTTATGACACATAACTTCATTTCCGACGGTTTTTGTTTGGATTTCTTCGATGAATTAGTTGGGCTGTTGTCGACATCTGGTGATGAAATGTTATTTCAATAGCACTTTTAGAAATATATTTACTGAGAAAAATGATGTGTTCATTACTTATTTTACCGGCTGTATGTATACTTCTTGACAACGTATTTTTACATTTTAAAATATTTTTAGTAAATGTTTTCCTACTCTAGCCTAAAATCACTGTGTCATGATCTTGGGTTTTCGTTTAGTCTGTTTCCTATTTTACTTTGAAGTTGCCTGCCTCCGGTGCCCCGTGTTTCACCTCTATCTTTGTTGTTTCCCCTTCTTTTTCCACACATCCCCTCTGTTGTAATAGCGATGTCCCCCTTGCTCGATTTTTGCCCCCAATCAACTGACTAGTTTTGTGTATTTATATTGCTGTTGTTAGCCCACTTGGTTTTTGTATGTTTAGGATTCTGTACCAGTGTGCCTGCTGAGTAGAGCCTCTTGTGTTTGACTTAAGCTTGTAAGCGTTTTTCCAATTTAATAATTGCGAAATTTATAATTTACGCTGTCCCAGTGTCTCTGTTGCTCTGGGTGCTCACTATTGAGGGGTTGAGGTCTCTCCAGACTGCAATATATTAAATGTGCTGTACGGCAGGAGAAGCACAGCCTGATGTAGAACTTCTCACCATCTGTCATCTTTTTATGCCATCGGCTTGTGGACCTCGATGTCCCATTGCTTTTCCCTTAACACAATAACAGCGTTTAGAGGGAAAATAACTTTTTTGTGAGTAGCGGTTGGCCCTTTTGGCCCCAGCTGAGTGCGACTGTGGCTCAGAAGGTCGAGCAGGTTGAACCTCATTCAGAAGAGTGGACTCGGTCCTCGGCTCCTTTTTATGTTCAGCAGTTTCAGCTAGTTGAGCCATTGGTTGTTCATCACCGATTTAGTGTGGAAGGTCATGCAGACATCTGAGCATTTCTGATCACTACAACAACACTTTGGACCAGGGCCATTTTTTGTAGATGTATGGCTCCACTCAAGTCAGTTAAATTGAGACCCTTTGCACATCTTCATTAAGGCCCCAAGTCCACAAAGCGCAGGACCCCAGAGATGATTCGCCTGAGTATCATCATTCTGTCATCGGGGATGTTAATCTGATGATCACTGTTAATTTACATATATCGACCCTGCCTCGTGCCCAGGCTTAATGACCATGCACATGCAAGAATTTAGAGGTGTTTTGGCTTCATCAGCCCGGACAGCTTGTCATCAGTTCAGTTCCATCAGCAGAACTGGAGGTTACCAAGCTGTTTGTTACTCCAGCATTATTCACTGCATGATGGAGAGCATGCATGTTACACAATACCTTCCAAGTCGTCGATGGTCTTCTCCAGCTTGGCCACAGATCTCTCTGCAAACTCTGCACGCGTCTCAGCCTTTGAAACAAATCCCAAAACATCATGTGTATCAATGTACACTCCATGACGTTCTGTGAACAGTCATTCTTTAACTACGTATGGCAATAGCAACAGAAACTGCAAAAATGGAATCTCACCTCTTTCAGTTTGTCGGTGAGAACTTTTATTTCTTCCTCATATTTGTCCTCCTTTTGTGAGTACTAAAATCCAAATGGAAAAAGGTATTAAGATGCATTTACAACTCTGTTATTACTAAAAGAAAACAGATTCCATAAAACTCTGAATAAATTAGTGAAAACATGAAGACAGCTGCAGGGCATTTGAACCTTATAATTATGATACTTTAACCACAGTTTGTGCCTTTAATGTGCCTTTAAAGTGACAGCCACAGAGCATCGTCCTTTTTACCCCAGAGGGTAGTTCAACCGTATTCTGGTGTCTAACATGTCTAGCTCCCGTACCGGGGTCTCGTCCCCTGCAGGTAGTGGGGAGGGACTTCATCAAACCTTCCCTTCAAAGGGATGTTATTATCTCCTTTCATTTGTTAGACGATGATCCAGTGTTCTGAAAGGGGTCCTTTTTCAACACATCGTGTCTTAAAGCTGCATTCTATCTACTGACCGTGAGGATCCTACTCCTCTGGTCATACTAGAAGTCGACCTTTAGTTTCAAGTCTTCTTTGATACATATTATGTTCACTTGTTAATGATGGTCCATTTAAAGTCAAACAGACCATAAATCAGGGTATGCTTTAGTGACCACAGACATATACAGTGTCTGTGACCAAAATATTGTACCGTCTATGGTCACTATAGTGTGAAAGGAGGAGTCCTGTCATTGTGTGATTAGGATTCTTTTGATGTGGGTAGTTGCTTGGTAAGTGCTGTGACTGGTCGGCCCAGTGGCTGAATGCTACTCAGCTCCTACTATACCTTCTCAGCCTGGGCTTCCAGGGACTTCAAGTTGTTGGTGACATTTTTCAACTCTTCCTCAAGGTCACCTGATTTACTGAGCAAAGGAAGGTACAGGGAAAGCAAGAGAAGAAAAAGGAGTGATTGTAAAGGCAGGAAAGCAGACCTGACAGATTGAAGGAGCACTCCAACATTTGAGTGATTGCGTCTTTGTCTACCTTACTCACAGACAGTAGAAGCTACTCTATGCACATCTGGCTGAGTAAGATAGCAAAGGTAGCTTTTATGCTTTTTTATGGAAAATGCCACGACACAGATTAATTACAAATTTAAAAAATGAATCTGTTGTAATTCTATATTCTTCCAGAAAGCCCCAAGTGCAGACCCAAACCAACATCTGTAGTTAAAATGTTCAATACTACTCTCTACCAATGAGCTTAAGGCTCTCAGCTCTACAGTCCTTTAAACAGACACAATGTTTTTTGGGAACTGTATTCAGCATCGGAATAATCCACTATTTGGGTTCCCATGTATTAGTGGCAGCAGGCTGCTTTAAATGTTGAACTGGATTGAATTGTCCATACAAATAAGCAAATATTACAGTGCCTGGAATTACTAAGGAAAAATGAAGTTACTTTGGTAACTGGCCACTGCGAAACATTGAATGTTTATCTGAAACTTTTTTCATCTATGACCGAACAATCAATCACAGACAATCATGTGAGTGGAACATCCTCATCTTGATTCTGACTGGGAATCTTTTGAGGTATCTACCTCCCCCTCCGCCCCCCACACCTACGATAACCAGCACTTGCAATTCATCGTTGTTTTGGTCTTTCATGGGATTAGTTCACAAGAACAACATAGAACATCAGCAGACGTATACTTTTAGTGCCGCTTGAAGGATGTGCTTGAGGCCAAGTGTGAGCTGGACAGAAACAAAGAGAGGGCCTGAGAGGCTGCAGGTCAGAGGAGCAGGATTAGACCACAGTGGAGTTTGTACAGTAATACCTCTTCCTCTCCGCACATCACAGACTTCAAACTGTGGTCCATTAGTCTGAGCTCCTCCTCCAGCTCCCTCACTCTCCTGAGGGGGTTAGTCGGGGTGTTGGGGGTGAGAGGGGACAGTGGGTGGGGTGGCCATAAAACAACAACAACAAACAGTAAGCGGTCCAATGCAGGCATGCATAACATATAAACACACTCCCAGCGGGGTCTCTGCTCCATCTCCTGCGGTGTGGGATTCACACACGGCAACAGGATTACGTGAATACTCTGTCAACCATTTCAATACTTGCTTCAACGTTTAGTTCATTTATGAAGCGAAATGTCAAACCTAAATTCAATGTTAGGAGATGTTATGTTATTTGACAGTGTATTTTATGGCCTAAATAATTAGCAGATTTTTCAGTAACAATTATTAGTTACTAATGTTAGGTGAATCATGCTGCATATTTCAAGTGAATACAAACACTGAGACTGGGTTGCACCAACAACGATTAAATCCTTTAAATCTAAGTGGATTGTTATTTTATTTTTTATTTAAATCACACAAAAAAAATTAAAATGAGAGATTTCGAAACTTCTCTGGTTTGAAGTGGGATCTATCCTTAACTTTAAACTGACACTTGAGTTTAATTTAGAAATGGGCAATTTAGTGAGGAAAATTCTACATTTAATTCTAGCAAGTTAAGGGACAGACTCAAGTGTCTTGACGACGATGTGCCTTTGGTTTTGTATGTCTTAAAGCGGGCGGCTGGACGTTTTTATCTGTTGTTCTGCCTGTTTACATAAGAAACATGGATATACACTCACCGGCCACTTTATTAGGTACACCTGTCCAACTGCTCGTTAACACTTAATTTCCAAGCAGCCAATCACATGGCGGCAACTCAGTGCATTTAGGCATGTAGACATTGTCAAGACAATCTCCTGCAGTTCAAACCGAGCATCAGTATGGGGAAGAAAGGTGATTTGAGTGACTTTGAACGTGGCATGATTGTTGGTGCCAGAAGGGCTGGTCTGAGTATTTCAGAAACTGCTAATCTACTGGGATTTTCACGCACAACCATCTCTAGGGTTTACAGAGAATGGTCCGAAAAAGAAAAAACATCCAGTGAGCGGCAGTTCTGTGGGCGGAAATGCCTTGTTGATGCCAGAGGTCAGAGGAGAATGGCCAGACTGGTTCGAGCTGATAGAAGGGCAACAGTGACTCAAATAACCACCCGTTACAACCAAGGTGGGCATAAGAGCATCTCTGAACGCACAGTACGTCCAACTTTGAGGCAGATGGGCTACAGCAGCAGAAGACCACACCGGGTGCCACTCCTTTCAGCTAAGAACAGGAAACTGAGGCTACAATTGGCACAAGCTCATCGAAATTGGACAATAGAAGATTGGAAAAACGTTGCCTGGTCTGATGAGTCTCGATTTCTGCTGCGACATTCGGATGGTAGGGTCAGAATTTGGCGTCTACAACATGAAAGCATGGATCCATCCTGCCTTGTATCAACGGTTCAGGCTGGTGGAGGTGGTGTCATGGTGTGGGGAATATTTTCTTGGCACTCTTTGGGCCCCATGGTACCAATTGAGCATCGTTGCAACGCCACAGCCTACCTGAGTATTGTTGCTGACCATGTCCATCCCTTTATGACCACAATGTACCCAACTTCTGATGGCTACTTTCAGCAGGATAACGCGCCATGTCATAAAGCTGGAATCATCTCAGACTGGTTTCTTGAACATGACAATGAGTTCGCTGTACTCAAATGGCCTCCACAATCACCAGATCTCAATCCAATAGAGCATCTTTGGGATGTGGTGGAACGGGAGATTCGCATCATGGATGTGCAGCCGACAAATCTGCGGCAACTGTGTGATGCCATCATGTCAATATGGACCAAACTCCCTGAGGAATGCTTCCAGCACCTTGTTGAATCTATGCCACGAAGAATTGAGGCAGTTCTGAAGGCAAAAGGGGGTCCAACCCGTTACTAGCATGGGGTACCTAATAAAGTGGCCGGTGAGTGTATTTACCTTCTAGGTCAGACAGCAGGAACAGATTATTTGATTTATTTTCATTATTTTAAGCAAGCATATCCACAACGTTGTTTCATTGTTCTTTGGACTTTTAACACAGCTTTGCTTAATTAAAATGAATCAAAGTTTTAAGGAATCCTTGTTGGTACAACTCATCTTTAAGGGATTATTTTGTTGTAACGAGAAATTCAAGTGAGTGCATAGTGTAGTGATCACACGATCTCTAATATGATAACATGAATAATGTACAGTGGCTCCTGTGTCAATTTGAGTTTCCATGGTGACGGTGTTGACTTACGCCTCGGCCACCTCGGCCCGCTCCTCTGAGCGCTCCAGATCACCCTCCAGGATCACCAGTTTACGTGCAACCTGCAGACAAGCAGCCATCAGAACACAGGATCTAAACCTGGCTTCCAGTTGGATGCTGTACTAGTCGGTCTGGGCCCAAATACGAGTCCAAGTCGTAAACTCACCACACACACATCACCAAATTCTACAAGTTAGTCAGTATGGCAAACCTCCTGAAACTTGTGGCTTTATTCATTTGAAATGAACTTGAAACGTTTTGTGTTGTCCCGTCTACACAGCTCCTTCATAATGTTTTGAAAACCACAGCTAAATCTCACATTTGATCTGACATTTAAATATTTTCTACATGTCCCTTTTCCAGAACCTGTTGAAAATGACTGTGGACTAGTATTTTGTAGTCATTACTGGGACACACCTCCCTGCATTTATACGAAGTCACATACAACAGTAACCCCTCACCTCCTCATATTTGCGGTCGGCCTCCTCAGCAATGTGTTTGGCCTCCTTCAGTTGCATCTCCTGGATCTCCATTTTTTCCTCATCTTTTGATGCTCTGTTCTCTATGACCTTCATTCCTCTGAGTGACAAAAGGAACAGTCAGTCGGACACAACAGTTCAAGTGCAACTCCCTATCTACAACACTAGAACATCTCCCTACATGTTCCTACACATCATGACCAACTGGGATCTAATGTGTCTTCCTTTAGGAGCAGTTTCATGAACAAATTGACTGACTGCCCTTTTTTAAATCCAATGCTAGCAAAGCATGATACTAAACCATTGTTTTTACCAAACCCACTTTGTCTGTACAGGTAGCAGCAGTGTTCCTTCTTAGGAGCAGGGCATGTGGAGTACATATTAAGCATAGTAGGCCCTTTCACAAACACACAAACTAGGTTTTTTTTAAAATCCTGGGGCGTTCTAAATGAATCCCGAGTGGAATCATTCAACCATTCAAGACAGATGAAGCTCTTCACCTCTCGCTCTCATCTGCAGCTTTTTCGGCCTCTTCCAGCTTCTGGAGAGCAGTAGCCAGTCTCTCCTGAGCTCTGTCCAACTCTTCCTCCACCAGCTGGATACGCCTGTTTAGAGACGCCACCTCTGCCTCAGCCTGTAGGTACACACACACACACAGCTTACTGTAGATAAGAGCCTTAAGAAGTCACATTGTAGCCACATCAACAATGATGACTGCTATTATAAAAACAGAGAGACTTACAAATGGAAAACACAATTGATTCAAGAATCCAAATATATGGCTATATATTCGTATAGACTAGTTGCCAATATGGGATAGCAGTCCAGGTAAAACCAGCTAGAATACATGAAAAGCCCTCACAGACCTCTTCCAGGACTCCAAGCAGGTTTGTTATGTGAAAGGCAGAAATTACAAAAAGGTAAACAAAAGAAACTTTGGTGGTAAAGTCATGAGGAAAGCAGCCTTCTCAAGTCTCACCAAAGATGGGACAACCAGGTTGAAGTGTACATTAGAGGGCAATGCCGATAGAATGTTTAATACTCATACGTTTCATGCACTGATCAATTTAGAGATTTGGGTCTATTATGCTTCTGTGACGTTATCTTACTAAAACGGCTTTTAAGTCAAACCTTTGACATTATGAATGAAATGTGAGCTGCATGGTTGGGATTCCCTATGTGCAGAGGGGGTTACCCGCTCTCTGTCATGCCGCTCCAGGTCGGCCTCCTCCCGCAGCAGCTCGGCTCTTTCTCCCGCCTCGAACGCCGCCTGCTGCAGGCTCTGTATCCTCCTCCTGACCGCGTCCAGAGACGCTAAAGTCGCCATTCTCCGCTCCTTCCCGGTGCCACAGTGTTCCCGTGGCAACGGCGTTAGAGCTCGACGTCAACACGAGAATTCTTCCGGTCACGACTTCAAAATAAGGCAATTA
Organism: Pungitius pungitius; assembly: GCF_949316345.1. Classification (NCBI taxonomy): domain Eukaryota; kingdom Metazoa; phylum Chordata; class Actinopteri; order Perciformes; family Gasterosteidae; genus Pungitius; species Pungitius pungitius. The sequence goes on along the minus strand of NC_084917.1, from coordinate 15,992,211 downwards.
TCACTACCAGTCTCTTATTTTGAAAATGGGACAAAAGATCGATCACAATCTCGATCATCATCATGTAATTATAATTGGGACTTAATTTGCACTGGTGAATGATATATATATATAAAGGTAAAGAAAATATCTATAACAAAAGGTAAAGCTAGTACTTGTTGATTGTTCAGTAAATAAATACTGAGTATACATGGACTGTAGATTATATACATTAATTAGGCTCCATATAAAGAGCATGGAGGAATCAAGATGGCAGTAACCGATGATATGTAGACTTGCAAGTAATAAACTTTCAGGTCTTTAAAGGGAGCAAGTGGCTTTAGAACTATTCAGCTCAGGGTTCAAAATGAGGAGGGTCTGGGGGGGTCCCAGACCCTCTATAAGTCATTAGGGACCTCCTATAAGAATTTATTTTTAGATTTTGGGGGGTCCCCGACAAAAAATTTTAACATTAAAAATGATTGTGAAAAGGTCTTTAGTGACGTTTTATATTCATAACAATAATTAATTTATTTCCTAGCGCGATTGGGCAGCAATCAGTGCAGCTAATAGCATCACAGATTGTTGTTGTTGTCTATGGCGCAGACACGTAGGTTATTGTTGAACGCGGCAAAAACGAAGCCTCACAAAGAGTGAAATCCCTCATGAAAATGCTGTAAGTGCTTCGATTATGTTGATATCTCCATAATAATTACTTATTCTAGTAAAATATTTGGAGTTGGTGTTCCTATATCAAAAGTTGCATTAACTAACTTAGATACCCAGTGTAACGTAATGATTAGAAGAGTTTCTTGCTTTATGTGTATGAAGCCAAACAACCTGCCAGCTAACAGCAGCACATTCACAAACATATTGCTGAAAATCTACAAAACGCATCACAAATCCATTGCAGCGTTCACGATTGCATAAGTGAGCACTACATCACAACCACTTATGAAAACATGTAGTCAAGAAAATATATTTAAGAAAAGATCGGAATGATCGGGATTCGAACCCCGTGGGTCAAAACATCCTAAAGACAACGAGCCCACTGCTCTACGCAGTGAGATATGGAGATTTACAGGATTTCGTTCGTGGTACAGGTGTGTTAATCGCCGTTATCTTCCGGACCGAGTAGCAATTCTGATTTCGGTGCCTTATTTAGATGCCAGGAACAGTCTTTATAGACATCATTATTATTCAATCCAGCGGCTAGTTGTTTTACAAATCCCATTAACATAAGGGATGAGAAACGCCAGTTGTATTTCATCAAACCCTTTGAAGGTGCATGGTGCTGCCATAATGACACCTGGTGGATTTAGGTAACTTAGTTAACTTCCTTGCTCAAGGAAAGAATGACCTGTTATCCACTTTGTCATGTCAGGGATTTATATAAGGTGCTGTAACTTTGTTGCTCCAGAATTAGAGGGTTACCTGTTTGATTATAGCCAATCCACTTCTCCAGACACCACTACACTACTGGGACTAGCCCAAACCATGAAAAACATCCCAAGACCAATATCCCACCTTCAAAATATGTCAATATAATTTTGCCTGCAATATATAGTGTAGCAAGGTAGTCTTCAGTATTTTTTATAGTTACATTTTAGGGGACCCCCCAAGAGTCCTAAGTCATTTCGAACCCTGGTTCAGCTGATGTTGGTGTTCATGAGTGCCGAGCTGCAGGAAGGAAGTGCTGTAGCCTCCTGGAGGGGAGAACCTGGTTGTGTTCAAGGTGCGACCTGCAAGTCTGGAGTGGCGTTTCCTGACTCATGAGTCCTGGATGCAGAGCACGATGGCACAAGGGAAGTTTTGAGACAAACAACATTTGTTTGTTCATGTGCAGCCGTCTGTAAGACAAGTGACTGCCTACCAACAGAGACACTGCAGAAGCATTTAATAAAAGGACTCCTCCTGTGGAATGTACTACAACGCTCATTGTAGCGGCAATCTTACCTCCGTCCACGTTTATCCTCATTACCACTACTGTTACTGTCTGTTTGGGCTGTGAGCTCGACGCGTAATCAATCTTCATAGACTGCAACTCCGTTTCAATAGATTTACTTAACAAGCTTAATTCCAAGAAACATTCAGTGTATCGACTTGGCACAACGGTCCAAAAAACTGTTGCTCCGCATACTGATTAACCTCCACTGACGACTATGACGTCATCAGTAACGTAACTTAAGGGAGCATTTCAACACATATTTTATAAGTCAATAAAAACATCTTATTAAGGCAAATATGGCTCTTACACTCATTTTGAAGAAATGTTCTTTTGCATAATTGTGGGAAATTTGTATTGGCTGATTGGTGAGCAACCCCCAGACCCGCCAGCTCATCCTAGTCAATACAGTGCTCCTCTCATTTTTAAGTTTCAGTTGATACTGGTTATAGAGTTGGAAAAAATATATACTTCATTTTCATTACCAAAGTTACACCGAATGTAGAACTATTAATATGCACAGACGCTACAGTAGCTGGACTGAACACTGCCTCCAGCAATAACTTTTGCATAAGACTTCCCTGGTTTCATTATTTTGTTGTTCATTCTCAATACTTTTTATTGTGTAAGAACTGTCACGTTGTGTCATGTTGTTCTGTTCAGCCTTTTATCTGTTGCCCGTGTTATATGAAGTTAACTTACTTAACTTACCGTTGCTGGTATCTACACCTTCCATGTGAGCTGAAACACATGGTTACCCACAGGAACTGGACTAAACAGCGCCTACTGGTACTGCGACTTTTTGTCATTCCAAATATGAGATTGTAAAAAAAAAAAAGCGGTTCAAGCTCCAGCTGGAGGGAAGGAGAGAGGCAAGTGTGAACACTTCCAGACATCCTGGAAGAGCAGCATGTTTATGAGAAAATTAGTTCCTACAAATCAACTGGGGATCTTGAACATCTTATTTAGCGCCACTGGAATTTACAGAGGGATTTTGTGCTGAAAAGGCTAAAAGTTAACACTGCTGTTGAGTATTCTTAACCTGGTTCTGCTTGTGCTTTGATGCGTGTCTGTCTGTCTGTCTGTCTGTCTGTCTGTCTGTGTGTGTGTGTGTGTGTGTGCGTGTGTGTGTGTGTGTGTGTGTGTGTGTGTGTGTGTGTGTGTGTGTGTGTGTGTGTGTGTGTGTTTGCTTGCAGTTGGAGAAGAGCAGATGTTTTAAGGTTTTTTGCTCAATGGTAACACCATCCTGTGCAGTATAAAATCAACTGTTTTGAAAAAAAGGAGAATACCAGTTTGAGTAAACTTAAGATAGATAATGTTCTATAATACACACATCATTCCACAGTAAAGTAGCATTCTTTTCCTGAACACCGTATGTATGTATTGTCACAGTGTGACCTCAAGGGGTCACACATGAGCATCAGTGCAGCAGCATTTGCTCAGGCTCGTCCCAAACCAGGACAAGGTTACCTGATAGCACTAGTACCGTCCCCGATGGTCTGAATGTAGATCTGTGCATTAGTTCATGGTGTTGTACCTGAACAGTTTGAGTAGTGATATAAGGAACACTGACAGCACAGGTTGTCAAAAACATGTCCCCTTTGTTAATGAAGAAAGGGTTTAGATGTGACCCGACTACAATAGGGGGAATTTGGTCTTTGTATAGTTGTCTTCCTGCAGCAACAGTAGTAGTCAGCCCCCTTCACTCACATCTGTAGCCTTTTTCTCTGCTTGCTCCAGCTTCTCCTGGGCGTCCTTCAGTGACTCAGAGTACTTGTCCAGCTCATCCTCCACTCCTTTCAGCTTCTTCTGCAGACCAAGCAACTCCTCCTCCAGCTACAGTACACAAACACACAGTACACATACACAGAAACACAACATGTCAGATAATACAACCATAACAAGATAAACTCTTTTCAAACCACTGGTAGGACGCAAAGGTCTCAACAAACCCAGTCTCCTACCAAGTACATATGGGAGTCTGTGGCCCAGAGATGGTTGCTGAAGACTTGGCCATCATGTCGCCATTTGAAAAGGTCATTGAGATTTATTGAGATTTCCACCAGGCACCAAGTTCCGCCTCTGAAGAGAGGCTGACACGTGCATTTAAGCTACATTCTCCATAGTGACCACCAGGGGGAGACTCCTCTGGTCCTGTAGAGGTCTATGAAAAAATGACTCTTCTACTCTGAATTAAAAATTAAAATTAAAAAAGTGGAAATCTAAAACAAATACAACTGCATTAAAGAAAAAGTACAAAAAACTGTTGGATTATATTCCTAATTTCTGTTTTACTTTGGGCATTTTTGTCACATACATATTTTCAATGATTTTTACTGGCTAATATGTTGATTTTTAAGTTGATTTGATCGTATGACTATAGAGTAGATATTTTACCTGAAATCTTCTGAAAGCTGAGTGAGCAATCATTAACTCTGCTTCCACTCATGGCAGGTTTCAATGGATCAACGCTCTACCTGGACTCTCCCTCCACTGCTACTATGTCATCGTTTTTCACATTTCTATTACTATTATTAATATCATTATTATTCTATTAACATTCTATTACACAGCAGTTGTATTCATTATTATTCTGCCATTATTAGTGCTACTACCACTATTAAAACTCTTATTATGAAGGATTTCAATCATATGCATGGTTTGTTTTACTATTACAATGTTAATTCTGTACACATGATAACTATCATACTTTTGTCCATCTTGATAGGAATGGGATTTTTGTCATCTTTTGTCCTCTTTCTGAGGTTTCTTTGTAGAGGAGCTTTTCAGAGGTCAGAGTATGTCGTATGTGAAAAATAGACATGTAATGTACTAATGTGTACACAGTGTAAAGCCCTCTGAGGCTGGTTTGTCATTTTTTACTGTATAAATACCCTTTAAACATGACCGAGGCTGTAAGTAACTATGGCCTGTGATAGTCAGAGGGTGCTAAATGACAGACTTTTAAGCAAAGCCACAAACTGGGGAAGTTATTTTAATGAAGTAAAGTTAAATATAATCTAGTGCAGTCAAACGATTAAAATATTTAATTAATCACATTTATGTCATAGTTAGCTGAAAATGAATCGCAATTAATCAAAAAATGTCATCTATTCTAAATGTCCCTTTTTCCATATTTTAGTCATCCACCCTCCCAAAAAAAATATTGTTAATAACGTGTTAATAACATGACAGCACTAATATATTCATAATAAAGACACAGGTTCATTGTAACTGTTGGCAGTTCTACTGTTAAAAAGTCAAAACACATTTCTTTTATTTGAAATTGTCTGTATTCAATAATCAACCATCTTTCATCATCTTGTGGACAAGAGGCCAAGATGGTGTAAAAGATTTATGTTCAAAGATCTTTTCTAATCTTGTTCCACTGCAATTATCTATTTGTCATCTGAAGCTTTAGCCTTTCCCACATCATATCAAATCATACACGAGATATCGCAATGTCTCAATCTGGGACCCCATCATGGTGACCTCGTAGAATCAGTAGAGCATTTTCATGATCTTATCAGAGAAAACATCCAACCAACTGCTTTCTTGTCAATCTCAAGATGAGAGAGAGAGAGAGATGTCCATTTTGGGGAATTTGTTATCCAATGACTCATTTGCAAAGATTACTTCAGCAAATCTCCATTTGCAACAACAGCTCAGGACTATAAAAAGCCAATTGTAAATGACAGTGATGTGGCCCCACCACAATGTCCTTTCTTAACACTTCTGACAGTTGGCCCCAGGCTGTAGCCATGTAGGGCCTCTCAGTCACAAATAGCCCAGGACAGTCCTGATCATACCGTACCAAGAACCAAGAGCCTTGACCATCTTTCTGAGGGGAGCAACGATTCAAAGAAGGTGGGGGACTTTAGAGGGACACAGAAATAGACATGCCAGTGTTCCGTGCTCCAATGAAGCAAGAAGCGATTTGACAGGGACTGTAATAGCTGAGCGCTGGGGTCCCCTGGGAACAAAGGCTATGTCGACAGTTGGGTTTGGCTGCATGCTGTGGGTGTACTGGACGGCGTTATCCACCCTCTGATCCTACACACTGACCCCTCCCAGACCTTGGTCATATGTTCCATGACATGCTCGCCATTCTCACATCAAGTCAGTCAGGGCTTTGAGACATGGGGACTGTGTGCCCCTGTAGTACACCATGCACAGGTGGATATGAACTGACAGATAGGAGAGGGGGGGAGGGGGTACAAAGACAAAAAAAGTATTCAACCACTGGTTGCCATCCAGCAGGCCGGCAGAGGGAGGATCTGCCAAATGATTTTATTTCAATACGCCTGTCACAAAACTCCATGATAAAGCCTGTACTTTTATCTCACTGTTAGTTGGTAATTGGTGAGGAAAATGACCCTCACATTTGGATTCCTAACGGCAGGCAGTGGACGATGAGGGAGAATAATGACTTAAATTTGGTCATCATGATGGGCTGATATTTCTTCTCGTTCATTTGGGCAGGAGGTACTCTGAACTTCTCCGCTTCACTTCTAAGTATTTATAGATTTCTCTCTAGCTGTATGTGGAACAGAAAGATATGTTGTGTAAAGAAAAAGATTTTCTGGATTTATCCAATAATTAAAAGTTCTCTATATCCAGCCGACGAAACGCTAAAGAGGTACATGGTTTTGTACGGTTTCTATTTTATCGCTCAATAGTATCTGACTGTTTGAGTTCCTCTGAATCCAAGTGCTGCAATAGACTCAGTTGAGCATTACATTTGAATTCATTGTGAAGATCCATCCATATCTGTGAGAAATCATGGTTCTAGACGTGTCCTTATTAGGGCCCCTGTTATTTTCAACACACTTTCACCCATAATATCCATGACCTGCCTTAACTTTAATGATGACAAAAAGCCGATAAGCACCTTAAACAGCTGTTCATCAGGCTCTCAGCCTCACGTTGTTCTGCATTCCATCATATTAATGATGATATGTTGGCCAGTAAAGCTTCACGTGACATAAGAAACGTGTTGATGGGGATTCTTACACTGGTGATGGGGTTCAAGTACTTTTCCCTGGACAAGGATGTGTAAAAAACCCTCCACCCTTAACAGTGTCCCGTCACGCTTTGTCTATGCTAAAGACACTTTCCCAACATTGTCCCCCTTCTTACTAGTTTGATTGCATTTAGTTGATTTAATTGTTTTTGCACGCGCTAATTGAAGACATGTAGGGGACTAGATTAGTATACGAGTGTTAGTGTGTACCTGCTTGCACTTGTCCTCCGCTCCTTTCTTGTCCCCCTCAGCCTGCTCGGCCCGGTCGATGGCGTTCTCCTTATCCAGCTTCAGCATCTGCATTTTCTTCTTGATGGCCTCCATCTTTCTTCAGGTGTTGCTCTCTTAGTAGAAGTAAAAGTGCGCTCGGTTAGTCCGGACGGAGACGGAGACGGGGACGGAGACGGAGACGGAGGTGGACTGAAGAGCCGGAGGAGAAGTCCGAGATGGAACACCAGCTGCACGAGCCCCGCAACGGGACGTTGCCCTTATTTAGGCAGCGAGAGTTGTCCAGCGTGTGCGCGTGACTTGTGTCTCCACCTGGATCCCTGGTGGTCCTACACATCAACTCACATCCAGCCCTGCCGAGGGAACACACGTTGAAGTCCATTTACTCTGTTCGTGTCTTTTATTTAACTCCGTTCTACCGCAATACATCTCAATGAAAAGTACCATTAGTTATGATCCGATTATCTGATGCACGAGAAGCCTGCTTTTAGTACTTAAAGAATATTTTGTTGCTAATACTTTTGTATTTAAAGCATCTCAGTCGATCACTTTTATATCCAAAGATAGTATATTTTTCAAAATGGCTTTTCCCTTTCTTTACCTTCCATTTGTCCGTCATGTCTATATTCATTTTTTGAGCTGTCGGAATGAATCGCGTCCCCTTCCAATGAGAGCCAGCTGTGTGAGCATGACACATTATGGTCCAGGGTCCCCCACAGGGCCCCGTGTGGAACCATACTCTCAAGATGCAACTTTGCATGCTCGACAAAAACCACTAACTTAAACGGTCTCACTCTTTACCTTCATCCTCGTCCTCATCTGCTCAGGAATTCGTTGGCTCCCCCCCAGGTGGGGACTTAAGCTCCTGAACCAGGAGTTTATGGTCTCCCCATAAACATGCTGTTCATTGTATAAATGAACAGCATGTTTATGGATTATGGTCCATTTAGCATCAAACATACAGAGGATAAAGCAGAGGATGCTTCTTACAGTGTTTATATGCCACACCTTCACAGTCCAATGTTTTTCTAAAGGAGAAATGTTAAGGATATCTGCATATTCAGGGTCCAGTGCGCTAGCGGTTTGCTGTCTTGCTTTCTTTGTTAGCTGCTAGCTTCAACCAATGGCTGTAAAAATGCACCGCAGTGTGCACAATTGTTAGACTGAAGACCAAAATATATATATATAAAATAACATCCAAACAAAAGAGATCTAATGGGAGAGATCGGAATGAAGATAAAGGGCTGTTGTCTGTGCGAAGCCAACGTTTCAGCAGACATTGCAGGAGTAAAAACTAAAACAGAATAAATTAAATCAGCAAATGACGCTGCTTATGAACACATATTTAAAATGTAGCTCAATATTAATAGCTTAGGTTTGATTTCTTTCACACAGTAACTTTTGGTCCAACCCAAACCCTTCCTTCGGTGAACAGTGAAAGTGTGAAAGCGATAAGAAACGGATGTCCAGAGTTTCACTTTAAATGGCCTTTATTGAATATAAATCTGTTACAGTGACCGAGCGGTGGTACTGCAAAAAAGTCAAATGTGACCAAAAGAAGGCGGCGTTTTATGATTACAGTCATTTTGTGTCATGTGAAAAGAATACGTCAAAGAAAATAAAGAGACAAGCTGTGTTAAGGAGGATTTAAATCATTGGGAATGAAGTGTGTCAAGAGCGTGAATGTTTGGCAGCAGTTAATAATACTAGATCATTTCATGAAGGCACTTAATATAGTTAGAGATCAACCATTAGGCCCTTGGTAATGAGAAACAAGGTGGGAGTGATACAGGAAACAGACTGGAATCATGGGACAGGAATCCTAGTATGTAGTATTCATATTTGCACAAATTCCACATTATTGAAGCAAGTCACTCACAAATAGTCAAGATAATGTTAAATATATGGCTTCATACTCATTACACAAACATGTATCCTTATCTAACCCCGGCTTCAACACTGGACCTTCGCACATCCAAATACTGACACAAAAAGAATTTGCGACAGCGACTTAATACATTTCATTGCTCATCCTTAGAAAAATAATCTGTTCCCACTCTGATTTGTTCCGTTGCAAAGTAATTTTTAAAACTGCTTGTCCTTTCATAGTTTACAGCACAGAACAGTATTACAGGTAACATACTAAACATCATCACAGTCAATGAGGTCACTCACCACAACCGGTGCTCTGCAGTGACTCAGAGTGTCTCTGGCAACACACACACACGCACACGCACACAACAACATTTGCATAGATTATGCATGGTTTGCATAGAAAGCTTAATTGTGCTTGCCTTCACAACTCTAAAATCTAATAGTTACGATCTAACAGTTAGGGGCGAGCCAAATGTATTGGCACGATTTTGCAATTTAATGAAGCCACATAACATGTACATAACAAAGACATGTGATCAAGATAAAAAAGATAGATATATTGAAAAGCATTAGATCATATATAATCAAGAGCACAGATACCTTAATTAGGATGTCTGTATTATCAAAATTCATAATCATTGGTATCGTTTGACTTTAAAAATTAAATACAAGAAAGCTTTGAGAGCCTGCCTAATGTTACATGAAGCCTCCTCGGTTTCCCTGTGGCTGCAGGACGGTCCTGTGCAGTCCACAGCTGGCTGATGCACTCTCTCACTGCTCTTGGCCGTCCTCACGCAGCTCTGAGGGAAGGAACTTGTACTGCTGCTGCCGGATGGTGGCCAGCCTTCTCCTGGCCTCCTCCAGCTCCCTCTCCTTCCGCAGCATCTCCTCCTGAGCTGCGATGATCTGTACACAACAGGGTTCGTCAGCTTCAATAACAAGACCAAGAAACACCACCAGGCCAGTGGCTCCAGCTGTTTTTATCATAACACGCAAAACGTGGCCCAGCCTGTAGGTACCCCGTGGAGCAGGTAAGGACATCTTTACTACAACAGATGAACCAATACGATGTTCACATCATGAGCAGCTAGGAGGAGGTGGCTGTATGCTGTCGATTAGCAGGTAGGTTAAAGAAAGCCCGATGAAACATTCTGGGAACTCGCCCTGAATGTGACAGAGTTTCAGCAATGTTGGCATCTTCTGCTGCTCCCTGGGGAGATTTACAAATCCCTCAGCTAATAGAAGGTCATGGTAGCCAAACACACCTGGTAGTTCGTTGTTTGAAAATACAAACGGTATAAATCAAACCTGTGTGTCGAGTCCATGTTTTCTGTGGCATTTAAGCTTATGTGAATTTATTTATTCAAAATAAATATGTGTTCTTGATGTTTATATATTTAACTGCTTTATATTCTTTTATATCATATACTTAAAGGTATGTTTAGAATTACGCTGCAGCTGTGTGTCGGGGCTTGACTCACCTGAGCGATACCCCCCACCATCTTGCTCTTGACCACCACAGCCTGGTCATCCTGAGCATCAAACGCTGCTTTCTGCGCCGCCTTAACCAGGTTGTCAGAGGCTCTCTTCACGGCATTTCCAGCCGCCTGTACAAAACAAAGGAAGTTAGAGATGTTATTGACAAATTATGAAAATTAGACCAGGAGTAAGTGCAGGATATGTGCCGTCCCCATTTCTAAATAATATCCATTCAAACAACAATGGAAGTCTCATTATACGACATCTAAAGTCCTCCTCTTGTTGTTTTGATATCATACCAACATAATTTTATATATAATTATATATATATATATATATAAAAGTATGTATAAAATATTTGCATGACCACGGATCTTCCACAAATCCCTTCTCTCAGGCATCTTCCCCCAAGCCTGAAAAACTGCAGTTATCAAACCAATCCCCCAAAAAGGCTGTTTTAGACTCCACAACAATAACAGTGATAGGCCAACATCAAACACCCCCTTTAAGTCAATTATTTTAAAAAGCATTTTTTCTACAGCTTAATTACTTCGACCGTAAATTAGGGGTTTGATGTCTTTCCGTTAGGTCCACACCACTGTCCCAGAACTGATCTTTTCCTGTGCCGATGTGAGTTTCAGCACAGAGGATGTTGCATGTGTACAGACTGTAAAGCCCTCTGAGACTAATTGGTAATTTACGATTTTGGGTTTACAAATTAAAATGAATTGAATTTGGACAAACTTGTCCCTCTGTTTGTCTTCAGTTGCACTACTGTAACGGTGTGTTCACAGGTCTCTAAAAAGTCAGTCAATCAGAACGCTGCAGCTGCGTTAAGGCTAAAGACAGTGGATCACATCCCTCCAGTTGGTTTACGATGCTGGATGGATGTGGTGGTGGGAGGCATTAGCTCAGCTGCAGAAGGGGGTATGGAGCGAGGGGGTGGTTCAGGGAGCGGTGTCGGGATGAGGTCTAATCAGTCTCAGCTGTCAATCTGTTCGTCTCTGCCCAATAAAGGGCAGTAGGAACTGAGAAGCAAGGAGACCAGCGTGAAGCGTGACTTTGCGGTTGGTCGGCACTTAACGAAAGAATTGCAAAATAAAAACGGGTTGTGAATCAAAAGCTTTCGTGTTGCTGCATCTGTACGGTTTGAGACTCTCGGGTTAACGCAGGAAACGTCACAATGGGTGAAAAATAAATCAAATTAAAATAAATAAATGTCTGACCTGCTGCTACCTTGGAACGGTTCTCCTTTGTGTTCCAGAGTCAGAACCAAACATGGAGAAGCAGCGTTCAGTTATTCTTCTCCATATATATGAAAAAAACTGCCAGCAAGCTGCGGGTCTGCTAATACTCTCAATTATGACTGAAGCCTTTGAACCAAATTTAAGGGCGATGCTTTTTCAAAACCTTTAGTTAAAGAAAGGTTAACTTGGTCCAGTGAAGCTATTTGAATCCGTTTTTAATTTTTGTAATTGTTTTAACATTTCTTTTCTTTGGCCTTGTGTTTTAATGTGAAGCACTTTGAATCGCCTTGATGTTCAAATGTGCAATAGAAGGGTTCCTTACCTTGTGTCAATGTTGTCATTGGAAGCAGTAAACGGACAAGAAAAACGTTTTTTTAAAGCTTGTAATAGGCCTGTGAAAAATCTTAAACAGTTGGTGAATTATATAATTTAGTTTTCTTAACAGATCTGTCCATGGACAATGATTCAGTCAGTCTGAGTCAGCAGACACGTCAACGGTGCTTCTCTGGAAGAGCAATTCCTGAAACGGCAATGAAAACTTCTAGCAGGGCTTTGAGGGGAAACCATAACAGTTTTTTTCCTGCTCAGTGCCAGAGAATAACTGTAAAAGGCAACGTGCAGTAGCTCGCCTAACTGCACTCAGAGGCAAACATTGGTCTCATTGGGCAGCTCACCACTAACAAAGTGGAGTTTTCTCCTTTTGCGGCTGCAGTGACTGAAATCTGACACTGAATCCTCCTCTACTGGTTTATCTTTGGCAGGAATGTTACTGTTAGTCTGACCCTGACATACAACATAACATGGTAAAGCTGTACTGCACACAGAGACCACGCACTAAGCTGTCCCAGCGTTTGTCTCAGGGGGAAGGAATTCTAAGATGCACATTATATCCATCGTCCAGGGGAACGTTCCTCTGGTGGTTTTCCATCCTGATGCATTCAGGTACAGGCAGGAAAAACTAGATCTTAACTCTGTTAGTCGTGTAGTGATTACATGCAGATGTTGATACAACTCTATTCCTCTATTTAATCTCACTAAGTCACGCTCTTTTATTTATTTTTTGTTTTTATTTAAACATAAGGGCCTTTTTAACGGCAGCATTCCCTTTACACTTCAGCAAAATATTTCTTGATCACAACTTAATCTTAATAAAAACAAAAAACATTAATGTTTTATGTGGATTGTTTTAGGTGCATGGTTCTGTGTCTTTATGCGCAGTTGTGTCGACGTTTCAATTCATGGTTCAAAAAGGTTTGCGCGTGTTGCAAAGCATTTCACCTCCAGAACACCAGGTGGAATAACGTGTTTTGTTGAAGACGACCTAGAGAGGGACGTCTTTGTGTGTGGAAGTCGTTGGTTTGTTTATCAGAGACTTTTTTGTACCGTGTTCCTGCTGCTTTTCATTGCCTTTTTTTGCCCTGTAGTTTCCTTAGTTATTCTCCGTACTGTTTCACCGCTTTCAAGAAGGGGTGAAACAGTACGCAAGGGGCTCCTGCATGTCCTTGCGTTTCTCCGAAAACGCAGAAGCATAAACTAGGCTTTAAGGACACATCTGGGATCACTGTGCAAGGATTTATTAGTCCATGTTTGTAGTAGATTTCCTTTAATGGAAAAACTTCACACTTTCAGTGATGCAGGCAAATAATAACTTTGGTTCCATCAACTGTGCTGTCTGTGGAAGATATTTAAAATGAAAATATCCACGCAGGAGTTTGCTAGCCGTAGGTGTGAGTTAAAAATCTTTTGGACTGGAGCCTTCTCCAGACGTTCCCAGTTTACCCGCACTACATGCTTGGGTTTACCAGGTCTGTCCTGAGTCTTCCCCCATCCTCTGACCCAGCTCACTACCAGATGGTGATCAGTTGACAGCTCTGCCCCTCTCTTTACCCGAGTGTCCAGAACATGCGGTCTCCGATCAGATGATACGATTTTAAAATCGATCATTGATCTTTGACCTAGGGTGCTGTGGTACCGCGTACACAAAATGGTGTTTGTTATGACCAATCCGTGACTTGCACAGAAGTCCAATAACAAACGACCGCGGTTCAGATCAGGGAGGCCATTCCTCCCAATCACACCTCTCCATTTATCTCCATCATCGGCAACGTGGGCATTGAAGTCTCCCAATAGGACTATGGAGTCCCCTACTGGAACCCTATGTAGGACTCCATTCAGGGTCTCCAAAAAGGACAAAAACTCTGAGCTGCTGTTTGGTGCATATGCACAGACAACAGTCAGAGTTTTTCCCCCCACAACCCAAAGGCGTAGGTAGGCGACTCTTTTGTCCACCAGAGCAGCCCTCAGCCGGGGACTTGTGAGTATCCCCACACCCGCCTGGTGCCAGACTGTTGTCTGTGCAACAACACAGCCCTCAGGGTCATAAGGACACACACACCTCTCCACCACGACAGTCCCCAGAGAGGTTTGCTCACATTCCTGTGGACATTGAACCAGAGTGGTGCATGTTCAAAACTTCCATTGCCAAAGCTGCGGCAGTGAGTTGTGGCCTCAAGGTCTTAGGTGCATCAAGGGGCGGTAACCCTCGAACCCCGTGGTGGACACCGGTGGTCAGGGAAGCCGTCCGACTGACGAAGGAGGCCTTTCGGGTTATGATATCCGGTGGGTCTCCGAAGGCAGGTGCAGTGTTCCGACAGGCTCGAAGGGCAGCAGCCTCTGCCGTGATAGAGGCAAAGCAGCAAGTGTGGGAGGAGTTCGGGGTAACTGTGGAGAAGGACTTTCGGTCGGCACCAAAGTGCTTCTGGAAGACCATCCGGCACCTCAGAAGGGGGGAAACGGAGGAACCATTCAAGCTGTGAATAGTAAGGATAGGACCCTGTTGAACGCGACTGAGGAGGTTATCGGGCGGTTGAAGGAACACTTTGAGGAACTCCTGAATCCAACTACTACGCCCTCTTTGGTAGAGGCAGAGGAAGGATTTTCATCAATTTGCCTGGTGGACATCACTGAGGGAGTCAAACAACTCCGCAGGGATGTGCCTTATCACCAATCTTGTTTGTGGTTTTCATGGACAGGATATCGAGGCATAGTTGGGGGGAGGAGGGTCTACAGTTCGGGGGGCTGCGGATTTCATCGCTGCTTTTTGCAGACGATTTGGTCCTGATGGCATCCTCGGTCTGCGGCCTCCGACTCTCACTGGAGCGGTTTGCAGCAGAGTGTGAAGCGGATTAGGATTAGCAAATCTTAGGCCATGGTTCTCAGCAGGAAACCGATGGATTGCCTGCTCCGGGTAGGGAATGTGTCCTTACCCCAAGTGAAGGAGTTCAAGTACCTCGGGGTCTTGTTCACGAGTGAGGGGAAGATGGAGCGTGAGCTTGGCCGGAGAATCTGAGCAGCAGGGGCAGTATTGCACTCGCTTTACCGCACCGTTGTGACGAAAAGAGAGCTGAGCCAAAAGGCAAAGCTCTCGATCTTGGCAGGCACGTCCAGCTGGGAAGAGGCCCCGGCAAAGACCCAGGACCAGGTGGAGAGATTATATCTTTGCACTGGCCTGGGAACGCCTTGGTATCCCCCAGTGAGAGCTGGTGGATGTGGCCCAGGAAAGGGAAGTCTGGGGTCCCCTGCTGGAGCTGTTGCCCCCACGACCCGACCCCGGATAAGCGGTTGAAGATGAGATGAGATTGCTAGCTATTCCCCCCCCTCCCCTGCTGCAGGAGTCCTAAGCACCGCCTCCAATGTTCTCCCAAACCAATAGAGCTCAACATCCCCCCCCCTCTTACCCCCTCTTTTGAAACAAAGTTGGTCTATATATGTATTCAGCAAGTAACGGACTTTCAAAATAATTTGAAAAACTGTTAACGTGGGAATCCCATTTTTGTTGCCTTAATTAATGTATTTATGTACGTACATACATGCATACATAGAATTTGACTGTATGAATCTAAAACAGCAAAAAGAACAAAAAGGCCTCCAATTGTTTAATTCTCTTTTATCTGCCAATTTTGATTACCATCATAATATTCATTGGGAAACCCTATTTACACTTCCAGTTTGCGTGGTACCAAAGAAACTGGTACCGGGTGACTAAGCCAGTTCTTTCCCTTAACCAGCTGCCAGCATCAGGAACAGCCCTCTTTCCTCGGAGAGACGGTACAATACTCCACACTCTGGATAATGGAGCCATAAAAAACCCTACAGCAGTGTGAAGAGAGCAAATGCTGCTGGTGTAATCATAGATCAGGGCTAATGTTTCCAGTCCTGGTGCCATCGGCAGACTGGTGGGTTGTTTCCAGAGCCCCTGTACACATAAATGTATGGGAATTACTTTGGTGGCAGCTGCAGGCCCAAAAGAGGAGGAGATAAGCCACTGCTGATTGGATCAGAGAATATGAGATGGCCTGCTTACAGCCTAAAATATAATCTTTTTGTTTCAATGGGCTGATAGGAGATACTTGTAATTTGTGTTACGTCTTGGGACTAACTGCATCAGTTACACTTAAAGGTCAAAGCAACCCCTCCCCCTACTTTACTCCATCATCAGAATCTTAAGAAGAAAAAAAGCACTCAAATTCGATATAGTCTTCATGGGCAGTCCTCTGTAAGATCAAGCAGGGTGTCACCTAGGTAAGACTAAAGGTTCCCAGGAATATCAGAGGGCGTGAGGTTTTTAATATGGAGGTAATGTTATTAAGAGAGGATCAACCAAAGGAATTCTAATGATTGCATTAGGGGAGAATCAGGATCTATTCTTGTTGGCTCATGGGTCAGAAAATGGACTAAAAGTGTGGATACCTCTGCTTCTGTTGCTCACATCTAATTTATTTTTAAATCTAAAATTCAGCAGTCTGTTAAAGGAACTCCTACCTGTGCTGAATATAGAGGGCACTAATCACAATGGAGCAGCTGTACAGATCATGCAGCTCACCTGTAACACTAAACACTCAAACTGCAGCCTAATAATAGACCATCCTACAAACTCAGCTGTTGCACAATGATTAATGCTATGGTGGGAGTATTGTTCCCTCAGCAGGTACTGTCAGGCAGGTATTGTCAAAAGAAGAGACGTGATCTCACTATGCATTTGACAATATCTCACGTGAATGTGACGCAGGAGGATCAGAGGGTTAGGGCTTGACAGTCTACAGAAAATGGCTCATGTTCAAACAAACTCATGGGCCTTGATTACCAATGCAGAAGGGGACATTCTGCTCATGATGTACTGTGCAAAATACTGAGGTAATGCACACAATGATTCTGGTGTTATCAAATATTTTTGTCACTGTCAAGGAAACCAGCACTGTGTTGGTCCATCTTACCATGAACAGCTATTCTAAAGTCCATTTGTTGATGGTAAACAGTTAAAGAAATCTTCTGTATAAGTTGTGTAATAACAGCATTTAAGTATGACACATGGTCAGTCTCAGGAATTCGATTTATCAGTCTTGTAGCGCTGTTGCCTGAGTTACTTGTCCACAATATGACCTTCTGGTTTTGACCTCTAGCTGTGACTGACCTATCATGTTTTCAGTTTGCTGTGTCCCGAGAGCCCAGGCTAACTGACAGAGTGGCCGTGTGTGTGAAACCGCTTGATAGGCATAGATATGCACTGCTGACCTGAAGCCTCTTCATTGTCTGAGAGTCCTGGTCAGCCTTGACCTTGCAGGCCACCAGCAGCTGAGCAGTGGAGGCTGCCACCTGCTTGGCTGACGAGATGAGCTTCTCCTCGCTGGCGTGGCCCTGCACTGCAGAGTTGGCGGCCTCACACAGGTTGTTGGTTGCTGCTGCAACCATTCGAGCCTGAGGGGTCAAGGGCATAGATGTTTTAATACAAGGTTTCTAACCTTTTTAAATAAACCTTGAGGGTAAGGACTTACAGCTGAAATGAGGCCTTGAGACCATTGTCCATCATCCACTGCATTGGCTGGGATTGCTCCCACCTGAAAATAAAAAGAACTGCATCCTCAGCATTTATGGATATAAAAAGTATAAAATCCCAAGGGGGATAAGAATCACACGCATTGTCAATTCATAAATCGAAACCCTAATCAGTTCCAAGTTGGGTACAAATTGTGAAAAATTAGAATTGTTAGGAGAATTCATGAGGAATTAGTGAATGCAAAAACCCGGGTGTTTAGGTATCTGACTCCACTTTCAATAAGCTCCGTAGTTCTGAAGTGACAGGAGACACATGTTAATAACGTCAGTCTGCAGCATCAAACTACATTTTCTATGAAGATGGACTACAAAGTCCCTTAGATGCCTTCATGTGTTGTTACAGTGCTGAGTCATGCAGACGACAAACAAGCAGGTTCAAAGTATAACTTTATTAACAAGGCATGACCTGCGTTCCTCCGTGATTGTCTATGATCGTTATTTCTCGCGAACGGCCGAATTATACGTCACTACAAAATTATCTCCATTCTTTAAAGGAGTGGTTCCTATGCTAAAGGAGCTACGTAAGGAAGCATTGAATCTCCTGTCCTTAGCATTAGAGACTTTGAACAGCTCTTATCATGGCGGCCACTTACACTACCTCCGAGTCATTTTAGTCAGTTAGGAGCCTTCCGAATCTAAAAAGGACTAGTCCAATCCAGCCTGAAGGTCGATCAGAGTTTGGGGCGTGTGGCTGTATTTCTGGGGTTCAGGTTCTCCTGTGCATCACGGCCTGATTTGATGGATTTTGCCCCAATTTGGCCTGCAGATTGTATCAGTGTGGTCCCCTTAAAGAAGACCTGACATACTAATCTTCATCCTGGTCCTTAGAGTGTCTACTAGAACAAAAAAACAAATGTTTCTGTATATCTGTCTTTGTTCCTTTCTGTTTAAGTGTCCCCCATGCCCCAGCAAAAAAGCCCAGTCTGCTCTGATTGGCTTGTGAGAAAATTGTATTCAGCTTTGCAAAAGTAGTTCATGACATTTGGCGGTATATTCTAATGAAGGAGAACTAAATGTGAATGGTTTTTGATCTACTCAGCCAATGACAATTGACAACTGGCTTGACTTTTTCCGTTTATTGGAATCCCACTCAGATACCCAGATGGATGTGCACAATCACAGGAAAAGTGATATTTTCATTGTACATCCCTTTTAAACCGTAGTAAGTAAGCTTTTCCAAAACTCTGAGCTGTGACGATGCATCCATGTTTTCAGAAAAAGACCAGTTAACTTCAGTTCTACCAAAACACACCTGTCTGGTTGGAAGAAGTGTGCTTCCAACAGACTACTAGGGGGTCACCATTCAACCATGTTGTGGCTTTTCTGTTTGTGGTCAATTCTGACCGTTTGTCTGCGTTCAGACGTACCTTCCCTTGAGCCACCAGCTCCCTCTGCGCAGCTGAAGCAGCTTTAACCAGAGCACTGGTGGCAGCTGCAATGGACTTGGCTGCCTCCAGAATCTGCTCCTCAAAGTTCAAGCTCTCATCAGCTTCCTGTTGAAAAGGACGGGGAAAGCAACATCAATAAATGCACAGTGGTACAGGGCTACGATGATATGTGGAGCATATGCTCAGAGACAGCTATCATTCATGGTGTGAAACTGGTGGACTGCGGCTGCTCTGTAACCTTGGGTTTGGTCCTGGGCCTCAGCTGCTCCAGTTTCTTGGCAGCTGCTTCAATAGCTGCCGCTGCTCCCAGCAGCTCGTTCTCTGCGATGACAGTGGGATCCTCTGGGTCCACCCACTCTGTGCCTACAACACACCACCAACGTGAACGTTTAGGAGCTGAATATTGTGTAGTGGTAATAATTTGGCTCACAATACAAGAACTGATTCGTCTCTGAGAGTCAAAGCCCTTAGCTCTGTTTCCATTTTTTACACTGCCAGCACAATTAGCACTTAGCTGCTGGAGAGCCATTCAAAAGGCAGAAAATGTATAAATCAATTGTTTTGCACATAGTTATTTACTAAGAAAAGTATGACTTTAAATTAACAAAGTGAACTATTTGTCAATATTTGATGAATTACTATTAACTTGCTGTTATTATAAAACAACATTATCCTACACAATCAGTAGCCCTCGATATCCAAACATTCTTATTTAAAGTAGATGCCATATGTGTGCTCTTCAGCCGTACAGCCCCCTGGGTATCCCAAACACTCTTTGTTGCCATCGTAATATGACAAAAGGTCACACGGTGGATGGGGACTACTACCCTACGCTAGAGAACTTCTCACACAGGTTCTTCAGTGTCATTGGGGTACGGTTCCACATTCACTCAGCTCTCGGGCTAATGAACCGCTTAGCCATTCCTGTCTTTCCTCACACTTATTTTATTGTCCAACTGCAAGGCCTTCCAGCTGAATGTTTTTCTAGCTAATGCAAAGTATGCAGGGCATATTTGCAAATAGCATTGCCCCCATAGGTGATTCGCCAGAAGGCCGATAACATAACAGGTCGTCTGGTTTGTGCTTGAAACAGATATAGAAGCAGCACTCTAAATCATGCTTTCCATATGGTTGCTCAGTGATTCAGAAACTGCCTTTCTGATTGATCAGATTCCCACAATCAATAACATGCTTAGCAACCTAATACACTAATTAAAATGAGGATCTCCAGTAGGTAACAAAAATAAGATGATAGCTGATATTACCTCGTAGAAATGGTACAGCATAATTTCATATCTCCGGTTGTTTATCTCATTTTCAGGGCAACATCCGTCCCTTAATGTCATTAACGTATGTGTGACACGAAACTGTTTTACTACCATGATTTATGTTCCCTACTGGGGTTATTGTTGTTGGCAACATGAAAACCAATTTAGAAAGATCAATAAAAACACAAACACCTTTATATGTAAATGGAGACATGAAGAGACATCCTAAGAAAGTGGCTTCATCACCAACCCTTACACAAAATAAAAAAGTCCCTATATCCTCAAAGGGGGCCCATACAGAAAATGTTTAGGAATCACTACCCTAAGGAATGGAGTTGAGTTCTACTGAAGAGGTCAGAGGTTAAGATACCTTTCATGGCCTCGGCAGCCTGGATGAGCTCGGTGACGGAGCCTGCCACCCGCTTGGAGTAGTTGGCCAACTGTTGCTTCAGCTCATGAGAGGGCTTCTGGATGATCTGTGGGTCACAGGGGGAAAAGGCACCATTCATTCACCCGTACTTTACGTTATTGACAGACTGGAGAAGTGTTTGAGTGCAAATCAGGCCCATCCAAGTACTTCCAGCTCCACAGGTAAAGAGATAACATAACAGAAACGTACACACACGGCTTTCTAAATGTGATGAAAGAAATGCACTCAGTAAGTATTACAGTCACTACATGGAAGTGTGTGGCAGGTGTCCCTGTGTATGGTAGCTCCTGTCGTCAGGGTATGAATGGGTGTGAATGATGACATGGAGTGTTAAAGAGTGTCAGAAGACTGGAAAAGAAGAATATACAAGTACAGGCCATTTAGCATTTGCCTTGTCTTTTGGAAAACTCCCTCCAGTCTGGCATTTGTTGATATACAGTGGCTTGCATAAGGATTCACCCCACTTGGATTTGGATTTTTCTTTGCTAAAAAGCTGAAGCTCAGTCATGGATGGAAATCGTCTGAACAGCAATTTTCTAGTCTTCCCATAGATTATCAATTGGATTGTGTGGGCTTTGACTGGGCCAGTACAAAACATGAACATGCTTTGATCTAAACCATTCCATTGCAGCTCTGGCTGTTTGTTTAATTCAATTCAATTCATTTTATTTTGTATAGCCCAAAATCGCAAATTACAAATTTGCCTCAGAGGGCTTTACAGTCTGTACACATGCAATGTTTAAGGTCCATGTCCTGCTGATGATGAAGATGAAGCTCCACTCCGGGTGATGGCCACTGATGGTGTTGATAGTTTTATATGAGCTAACCATGCTTCATGCTTGGCTACAGCTTTGTCCCTGAGCTCCTTGGTCTTCATGATGCTCTTTGTTCAGTAATGCTCTCTAACAAACTCTGAGGCCTTCACAGAACACGTGTATTCATACGGAGGTTCAATTTCCGACAGGTGGGCCCTATTTAATTATTATCCATTACATATATTCCGAATGGAATACAAACATGTTAACTCAGTCAATTGCAAAATAGCTTTCTGGCACTTTTTCCATGATAAGAAGAGACGCTGCAGAGGTGGTAGTCTCTCTCCTGCCCATCTTTAATATAGTGAGGGTTCATGTTGGATTTGAAAAAGGCTTGTGCCTTCCCCTGCCTCCATTTATTATATAGAAATATATGTTTTTGGAGGCATCAATGAGACCAGAGTACAGGGAAGAAATGAGAGTATTCGCTTCCACCAAAAATCGGCCTGTCTCAATATTCAATGAAAATAATGGCAGCACAATGTTGGTGCTCAGATGGGTTTGGGTTTCTGGTACGTGTCCTCAAACTGTCCTAGGTGGACATGAGGTATTGAAGTTGGAGCAGTGTGTGACAGGTGCAGGCATTAACAGGGCTCAGTCCATGCCCAGCTCAAGTTTATTCAGATGTGTTGTCAGGAGAAAAGAGGTGCGGACGTAACTGCACAGGAACGCATGCAGCGGGCCAAAAGAATGCAACAGGCCAACACACACACACCGTGTCACTGAGCAACATGATCGGCTGGTCAGTGTGTTGTTTTAGAACAACCTTCAGAGCATCTACAATGTGTGGACTATGTGATTGTAAAGTGGGGGGCTTGCCCATCATTCATTGGTGTGTGTACATGTTCCCCAACACTTAAAAGGGAGCTCATTCCCGACAGCTTCTTTGTCCCGATTTCAACCTTGCAAACCATAGATTTGACTCCCCAATGTCATTTATGCTACTAAAGGGTAAAAACTCTGGAACAGTCCTCATTTGTTCACTTTTGAGTAATGCCAACATTTCCTCCACTCATATAGAATACTGAGGGAATACTGGACTGAATGAGATTGAGTTCAATTACATCCATTCTATTCTAAGGTTTACAATTATTGAGGCAACACATAGTTTGTATTTTAATGACCAGGCATACTGTCTTCCGTCATGCACCAACCGCGAAGTCAATTTCCATGTATGTCTAACATACAGTATAATGGCAATAAACGTTTCCTGATTCCTGAGTGGCCCATGCTTTATTTTTTGTGACCGTGAACAAACCAGTAATGCAGCGGTGTAGAGGTGATGGATGAAACCCTGCGTGTGGGTACATCAGGCCACAATTACACCAGATTCCTCCAGAGCTAAGTTGTTATAAAACATATTGTTAAGTAATATTATGTTATCCAGCAATAGTGAGTCCTTTAGTGTAGTTCATAAGCAGAGCAGGTCATATCCTGACGGGACTCTGCAGCATTGTGGTGCTATTTAGCATTCAGTGAGGCTTTCAACAAATGCAGCAGCACACTTGTGCAGGTCATTCATGTGGCATACTCACCGGCTTGCACCGACATCAGTGAGCCACAAGTTTAAAGGAACATGGACAGAGCGATGGAAGAAGGAAAGAAAAGGAGTCATCAATCACATGACAGCTGAAATGGAATCAGACAGCATGCAGCAGCATGCTGTGAACACTGGAAAGGCCCGAGCAAGTTGGATTTCTCATTTGAGACAGCTTGGAGACCACTGTGGGATGAACACATCCGTGTCTCTTTCTGCTGGATGGGATGTAAAACCGGTTCCATTCTTAGAAGGGTTTCCCTGTGTTCTCAGACTTTATACCGGGATGTATAGCTAGGAGGAAGACCCCCTCAAACTGATCAAGTGTACTTGATGTTAGTGTGTATGGGTTTTAAAGAGTGTAACAGGGTGCTGCTGAACAGAAGCATGCAGTGTTTTCCTACTGCCTTCAAACCCCTCTTTAAGGGCTCCATTTTAAAAGCACTATTTCAATGAGCAGCAGAAAGGGCATGAGTGCAGGTCAATTACATTACTCATATAGCTCTGAAACAGCTGGGCCAATCACAGCACGGTGAGAACACACGTTTCATGGAAGTTGAGGGAGCAGCGTCTTCACAATAAACACTTTCTCTAATTAAAGATTGTTTCAGCCATTTCTATGAGATGCTTTAGAGCAAGGGTCGGCCTTTTTTATACTCAAGTCTCGTTAATCTGTGTGCATATATGTCAGGTCAATTAAGTTGACCTGACATATATGTTACTTTATTCCATCCATCTCAACAACACTCAAAGCAGATTAAAACAAAATGTAATTCCTCTACTGTGAGGAGACATTGAAATTCTGTGTGTGAGCATTAGACAAGAAGCGGCCCTCCCGATGACAACATCTATGCACAAATAAAAAATATTAATCCAACTAACCTGACAACCAATCTTGGTCATCAGCAATAAACATATTAAACAATTAGCCAATCAGAAGCAGATGAGGGAAGGTCTCCATAAATGTGATAATTCAACAAAAATCAAACTACTATGGAATAGTAACCGTCTGATGGCAGGCTTATTCCATCTTTTCTTTTTTAGAATGTAACTAGAAAATAAGGAATCTCTGCATCCTGTCTGTAAGAATAATAATAGAGTGCTAATAAATGGAATTATACCTTGCATTATCAGTTTGTTTTAACAAAATACGTTTGAGTACATTTGCTTAATTTCCTTGCTTTATCAATCTGTTTTGAAGCCCCCACCTGACTCTCATAAGGTCCCCTATGAAGGAATGGGGTTTTATTGAACTGCCCCGGCAGTAACTACAACCTGTTCGTACAAAGAGTGATGAGCCACTGATGTCCCCACCGCTCAACAGAGCCTGCAAGGTCACAATCAAGAACAAGGATACATAACTCTAAATGGAATATGATGCATTGGAACTTAGACCTTCAAATGCAAAAGAAGTAAGTTAATTACTTCTGGTGCACAAATACCAGTTACTATACACATTGTTGTAAATGTCTGTGTTGACTTTGCACTTAATCATTTGGGAGATTTGGTATGAACATTATATATTTTTATTCTTAGTGGCTAGTAATTTATGCAAATCATTCCCCTATTACTTGCAGCACTGTAAACCACTCGTAGTACAGTGTGTGTGTTTGTGCACGTGGTTAAAGATGTCTTACCACTAGCACATGCTCCAGCAGTCCCAGATATCCACAAGCACATTCATTGCCGAAGCGCAGAGCTCTCATCTGGACCTCCTGGCTGACCTCAGGGTGGTAGGCAGCTTGCTGAGAAGGCAAACAGACAGCAGTGATGTGAACTAACACCTAAGTCCTGTGACCTGTGTCTGTCCACAGTGGACTGGTCTCTCCTGGAGTCTCGGTTGGACCTGCATCAAGTCATATGGTTTCAACAGAATCCAACACGGTGGCACCAATGACGAGCATTTAGAAGAACTATGTAGGAATAACAATAATCTCTCCTATGGTCTAGCTTACTGGTAGCAGTTCACAGTTCCTCACTGGGACTTTAATGTCCAAATGGTATTTCCTAGTGACATAGTAACGGTTTTGAATCATCTTTGTTACCTTGCAGGAGTGCAGCATGTCAGCGATGGCCCTTCGGCTGAGGTTGGCCGTGGCAATGATGTCTTCCTGACGACACGAATTCCCAGCAGCCACAGCCTTCGCTGTTGCCATGGTGATTCCCTTAGTCGTGCGAATGAACTCCTCTGGTGTGGTCGTCTTTGGTGGTGGGTCAGAGTGGTTGAATACCTGTGTGGCGAAAAACAGGGGGCTGCTAAAAACCCTGTGTTCGTTCCTCCAACAGGTGAGGAATCCTCCCTTCAGTCTGCTTTCAGCTGGTTATACCGTATGTACAGCGTCTTCTACTGGTTGTGGTAGTAAAGGGACATCAATTCCAAACATGTTGTATTGACGACAGGCACATTTGAAGAATGTGATTACTTACAGTCAGCTCCTGCTTGATGTGTTCAATTGTAGCCTCCAAAGCTCTGGTCCCCTTCGTGGCTTCATCCTCTACAGCCTTCACCGTCTTTAGGAGGGACGTCACGTTGGTCACCATCACCTGGAGCACCAGAGACATATCATGGAAAGGGCTCACTGATGCATTGCACACTAACACGTGTCCCAAGGACATTTAAAACACAACATTATCACAGAACACGTATGGCTGTAACAATGCATGGCTGTTGCTTCTTTCTATGTAATCTGCAGTGTAGTTTAACAGTACCCAACATACATTATATCATTAAGAGCAGGACAGCGCTAACTTGGTGTCATGTGACTTACCTTAGCAGAGCTCTTCAGCTGCAGCATGCTGGGGTCGTCATGTGGTTTTCCTGCAGCTGCCTTGGTGGCACTAATGAGGTTGCCCAGAGCTTTGGCCACATCTTTCACTGCATTGATCAAGACCACCTGTAGGATGCAGAAGCAGCACTTTACACTGTGACTCACAAGGGGGGGGGGGGGGTGGGTGAGCTAGAGACTCAGAGTAGGATATAGAAGATGACATATATAAAAAGGTAGGATCAAGGACAGCCTGATCCCTAAACATAGAAAAGACCAAAATGAATGAAATACCGTACAAAAGATTTTGTTCCGTTTGTCCTATTCATAGTTTCCCTTACTATGACGTTTTCTTTAAGAAAAGCAATTGTTTGTTGATACTTTTACATTATTTAGCTCGGTCCATTGCTACATGTTTCCTTCAACCACTTTCCCATGGTTTAGCGTAATGAAGACAAATACAGCTGACGCGTTTTCAGCGGTTCTACCTGGGTCTCTGGGTCTTCAGAACCCAGACTGGCAGCTCCCAGTTTGACCACATCAGCCAGTTTGGTGATGGTGTACACTGAAGACTGGGCAGCCTGGGCCAGTTTCTCCTGACTGGCTCCAGCACCAGACACAAGCATCTTTGTGTCCTCCACAAGAGCCTTGGCCGTCTTCAGGATGTATTCTCTGCACACAGGAAGGTCACCAAGTCGCATGAAACTGGTACAAGTTAATCCTGACAGATGATATTCTGGTTCTCAACTTAATAGCATTTAATAGTGAAAGTATTAACCTCATAACAGCCAACACGATGCAACATTCAATTCACTTCTGGGAATTTCATCTTAAGTTTTGACCAATTTATTTCTGCATTCAAAACATTTATATTTCAATTATAATTAATTGTCAAGTTGTACCACTTAAGAAATTGAAGTCAGTACAGACAACTATGCACTGCTATTGAAAGTTACAGACCTATTCAGGTTAGAGGAAAAATAACATTAAATTCTTCAACAACCCCTGTCGAATCTACAGTGAAAATGGTAGAGTTCCAGGTGGTACTTTGTACAGACAAGTGAAAAAGAATATGTGGTGTACAGTTGTAGCTATGGTTACCCAGCGTTTTAGGATAGAGGCCTCTACAGGTAAAGAAAGTCCTGAAGGAGTAGTTAGCAGAAAGACAAGCTTAAACTGTTTATTTTGTTTCTGAAGAAGATTCAATGAAAGATAAAGGATAACATAAACATGACTAAAATGGGTTGAGTGGCTTTTATGGGGTTACTAAAACTCTTCTGAATACTCTCCTCCCCGCTGGGACACACAGCGAGTCATCAACACATCCAACCCACCAGGGTGCACAAGGAAAAGCCTCTGTGCACTTAGAGAATACCAGTTTGCTAATGCAGATGTTTGTTCAAGCAAACACTAAAATAGAGCCCTAAGAATCCAAAAGGATATGTACACAATATGAACTTCGTATTCATCTCATTGATTGTGTCCCTAATTATTGTTGTGTTCCTTTGGTCTATTCTGTTGCTTCGCCCCATCGCTGAGGTGTGTGTCATGGTACTGCTCCTGTGAACTGTTCTATGTACTCAGTTTAATAGGAGAAACTAAAATACTTATAATGAAGTTGATATTGTCTTGAAGTTAATTTATTGCTTGTCCAACCCAGTGATGTCTTTATTTTGCTATGTCTATGACATCCTACTTACGACGATCTATTTTCCTTCTAGGGAATCGATGATGGGAGAGTCTGTCGTACCTGTGGTCAGCGAAGGTCTCTGCGTTCTCTCTGTTCAGAGTGCCAGCAGTGGCAAACATGATGGTGGTGTCGAGGTCTGCAATGATTCCAGACACAGCGCTGGCTGCAGTGATGCAGGCCTGGGTGCCACGGTTACCTGCCTGCAGGGACGCCAACACATGGGAGACCTGCAAGAAGAAGGTGTTATGAGTGCACGTTGGACTTGTGAATATCCAGTAGAGTAACAGTGAGTGAAAAAGGAGAAGAGGTGGGACCTTCTCTGAGACTTTACGGGCGCCTTCTATCAGCTCTTTCTTGGTGAACGAATCGTTGGGGCTGCACTGCAGAGCTCCCGCTTTGGTCACCAGACCTGTGCAGCTGAAACCCAGCTCACCCACCTGTTTCTTAATGTGAGAGCCAATCTGGACACAAACAAAGACATACATTTGAATAAAAGCCCCAAAAAGATGGCAGATCGGGTCTCTTTGGCTTTATTTACTTCATCATTCTCTGCAGTCACGGCTGCATATTTGGCCTCATTTGCAAGATTTCCAAACTCATTGGTAAGCTGGTTGGCCAATCCCCCAAGGTCATCAGGGTTAGTGTTAGACTTGGTCACCTGAGGAGAGACAAAAACATCCGCTAAGTGACAAGAGCATCGATTATTTTTTTCACCAGGTAGATAATAAAAGAAACAAAATCACAAATACTGAGAAAAGGTTTTTCATCTTATGTTGGGACGTTTTCTTTTCAAATCTAAGTAACATATTACAAGATAGCTTGTTAAATGAGTGAGAACATCATTTAGAAAAATCAATCTAATGTAATCACCAGTATTTTGATTAGTAGTTTAGTTTCAAAAGGTTTTCACTAATAACAACAAAAATGTTCATATAGTGGGTTGCTCGACCCAGCATTATCCGTGATTGATGCTTTACTGGTTGACGAAATGAGGTCAAAACGGTCATGTACTGCATGACTACACTACATGTAGTAGTTGCGGACAGACAACACAGATTTAGCATTTTTTTATGTGTATAGAACTTCATGAGTTGGTCACTAGAAAAGTAGCTTGCAAGACAAAAAAAGTGTAGGCACCTCTAGTCAAAAGGGACAAGGGATGTAATTGGGAGAGAATCCTGTCATGTTTCAAAATACAATATTTTTCAGGAGATAATTAAATATTAAAAAACGTTTTTTCTCTAAGACAGTGTGCCCTTGATTATTTCCTTGGGAAAGACGCCTAACCCTGCTTCTGCAGGCTGTGCCATCATGCTATATATGAATGGGTATGTAGTGGACTGTCCAGGGCTGGAACGTGATACAATACACCAAACTAGATACGAGTCACCAGAACTCGGCAGGCCATCGAATGGCTTACCATCTCCTGCACTGTGACAGCTATGGCTTTGGCAGTCTTGACCATGGTAGTCTGATAGTCCACGAAGGTGCCTTCAGGCTCAAGGGAATGTGTGTCTTCCATTTTATTGATGGAGTCATTGATAGAGTCAACCATGCCCCCCACGGCGCCTGCTGCACTGGCTGCCTCAGCCAGGGTGGTACCCAAGTCATCGACTGCTTCTTTCATCATCTGCACGGACTCCTCCAGGGCCTCCTGCATGTGTGCTGCCTAGATAAGGGAAAACAAAAAATATTTAACCAGAACATTCAAACAATAGTCATGTAAAAAGTAATGCAAGTAGTAAAATAAAAGATTGAGCTTGTAATTAAGGATTTTTTAAAGCATACATTTCAGCTGATCTCTTCTCCCTGAACATGTGAAATCACACAAAAGTCTGAGATAATTATTGTCTTGAGCCCCTAATTGCAACATATTCTAATGTAATGTTACAAAAGAAAAGATCATCTTCTCAAGATCAGCAGGAGAGAGGAAAGACAAGATATTGTATGTGCTTGTAAATTGTGTTTTAAAGAAGAGGCCACTATAGTGTATCTCAATTTGTGGATTGTCCTCATCTATTCCATATATGGAACTCCAGTGTGAACTCCAGTGTAGTGCTTCTAGATTTGATGGTTTGCCCACTCGGACATCTCATTCTACCATTTTGCTGAAGGTACACCTGGTGGCACAGAGCCATACTTTTCTGACCCGCCTCATGTGGGGACATGCAGGAAAACCATGTCATATTATTCCATCGTCAAAAAACACTAATGTAAGGTGCCAGCTTTAGTACCTTGGGGTTTCCTCCGGCCTCCTTGGCAGTGTAAAGCATCTGCAGGGCAGACTCGGTAAGGGTTTTAGTCTGGTCCAAGACAGCCATCTGCTGTTGGCTGCTGACGATCTTAGACGCTGTCCCTATGGCTGCCATGATCAGGGGCTCAAAGTAGCTGGCCATCTGAGATACCTGATCAAATGAAAAATACATGTCAGTCTTTAAATGGACCTCTAGTCGTCTCAGCTGTCTGCTGGTGTTGTTCTGTGTTTTACCTTGTGCCCCAGCTGGGAGGCCTCGGAGCGAGCAGCGACAGCTACAGGATCAATCAAGTGACTGATTTCATTAACCGAGGCAGCCATCTGCTGGTGGAGATTCTGCAACAGATGAACACATTATATCTGTGAACAAAGCTTCATCCATCAAATGGCATCTATGTAGGTGTATGGACTTCAAATTGCGCACGCACACACACACACACACACACACACACACACACACACACACACACACACACACACACACACACACACACACACACACACACACACACACACACACACACACACACACACACACACACACACACACATAGCTGAACATAGCTGGTTCCTCATGTTTACCTCCATGGAGATGTCTTCTCGGGGTGTTAGCTGCTGGCTAATGGCAGCCAGGGAGGCTTGATCAACCTCACGGATGCAGCCGTTCAGCACCTCAACAGCGTCATCACATTCTCTCTGGCCAGGAGCCTTCTCCCTGCACAGCAACACACAGGATGGAGGGTACAGTTAAAACTAGATTGAATATGCAAGTACTAGTGCACTTTTATTTCATAATGGCACTTTATTTCATAATGGCACTTTATTTCATTTCATGTTCTTATATGCAAATCAGGGGGCGTGGCTCTCTCTCACACTCAGAACAGACGACAGAGCCGTAGGTTAGTTGTAGCCTTCTTATATGCTACTGTATATGGTTGTAGTAGCAGATAAGGTACTGGTTCATTCATTACAATGTCTGAGAAAAGTATCTTATTGAGAGCGGCTGCCAACCGCCTCGATGGGATGGAAACCACCACCACCACCTACAACCAAACACCACCTAGAGCTGCCGAAGTGGGAACCGCAAGCCCTAGTATTTCCAAAAAACCCTCAACATGTGTCAAAATAGTATCTGCAGATAACCCATGTTTTATGACCGATTTTATCTGCTAAAGCTAGCATGCTATCTCGGAGCCCACCGATGTCTTCCATTATGTCAACACTCTCACGTCCCTTAGCCAGCCTTTTTTTGCACACGGCTCTGTTGTCTGTTCTGAATGTGAGAGATAGCCACGCCCCCTGATTTGCATATAAGAATGTGAAACGAAATAAAGTGCAATTATGAAATAAAAGTGCCATTAAATAACTAAATGTGTACTTATGAAATAGAAATACCATGAAATGATTACATTTATTTAATATTTATGTATTTATTGCCTTATTTATTTATTTCACGATGTATTTCAAATGCATATTTCATTTATTTATGTATTCATTAATTTATTTAATTTTGAATGAAACGGCATTCCATACCAGTGAAACACTGGTGCGTGACCAACCATACCCTGCAATTAGGCTGCAGCTGGAGTGCTTCAGTTCAGCATTGCTCTATTCCTAGCTACTGTATTTCAAATGTACAGCAGGCCACTTCTAGCTAGCTCATCTTCTACTCCTCCGAACAGATCTACACTCACCGGCCACTTCATTAGGTCCACCTTGTTAGTAAAAGGTTGGCCCCCTTTTGCCTTGAGAAGTGCCTTGATTCACGTGACATACTTTCAACAAGAGGTTGGAAACAGTCCTCATAGATGTTAGTCCATATTGACATCAAAGCATCACGCAGTTGCTGCAGATTTGATGGCTGCACATCTATGATGTGAATCTCCTGTTCCGCCACATCCCAAAGGTGCTCTATTGGATTGAGATGTGGGGACAGCTGAATGTGGAGGCGTCTGGTCAAACAACGGCCTCCTAAATGTGGATGTGTTCCCCAGTCTCTCAAATGTATATTATGGTATGTGAGACCTGTTACTTCTTTACCTGCACGACCAGCCAGAAGTTCAGAAGGACAAAACACAAAGTGGAACCAACAAGTTGTAAATACTGAAGAGGAGTACTTGGCTCTGCTATCTGAGGAAGTACTGACAGATTGAACATCCCAGAGAAGAAGTAACGCTACAGTTACCTCATGTTGGTGATGAGTTTCTTGATGGAATCAGACACAGTCCTGGAGTGTCCGGCCAACACTGACCACTTGGGGGGATCTTTGGGGTTGACAGCCAGAGAGCGGGCCGTCTGGATCAGGCCGGTCGAGCTCTCCAGCATTGTCTTTGCTGCTGCCACGATGGGCTCCATGGCTGCATGACCCTGAGGAAACCATTCACGCAATAAGAAATACAAAACGCTATTGTTCTCAGAAGTTGTCCTTAGCACCACATGAAGATTTAGATATAGATAAAGGTTTCGCTGAACAAAAATGGCGACCCTGAAGCATACGCTCTTATTAGTGTTTATCCTTACTTACCGAGTCAACAGCTTTAAATGAGCACTTAACTTAGGGAAGTGCCTCAAACAGAAGCCTTCTCTTCTCTTCATTATTTAAAGCAAGAGTTGACAGTGAAAGGTCATCGTAGGTCAGTCATTGCAGAACTTACTTGTTTAGGAGAGAACATACCTCGGGACTGATCTGAGCAGGAATGCTGGCGAACTCTGGGTTGGAGGCGAAGGCGGTCAGGTTGTCAACAGCTTCTATCAGAGGACCAGTGGCAGCCTTACACTTTTCTCGGTTCTCCTGGTTAAAGGCTCCATCCAAAGCCTAGAGACAGCGGTTGGAGTCAGGATTACACTGGTACGGCCTCTCATAGACCAGAGTGCCTCTCATTCTGGACCATTACAGTCATAACCTTCAGCAAGGCAACACTATAGTTTCTATTTTGTTTTATGCATGGCTCAAGGGACAATTGGGCCTGTGGTGGCGGGCGAGGTTTCAGCTCGGCTGCAGGGGGGAGAGAGGGGGAGTGGCTCGGGGAACGGTGCCAGGTGAAAACAATAACAACCAGCTGGGGATAATTGTGTGTGTGTGCTCTCCCCTATTTGAGCAGTGAGACGGGGGCGAGCGAGAAGGAGAGACCGACCGAGCGAGCGGCGTGTCATCGCGAGCAGGAACAAAATACTTAAAAGAATAAAACCTTTGAAGCCCACCACCCTGGTGTCAGTGCCTGTGTCGGGAGCCGTACCAACCCACACCGTACAGTGGCGCCCAACCTGGCAGAATGGCGGACGAGGCACAGCAGGCGATGCCGGCCCAACCAGCACTGGCACTGGGCCAGATGATCGGGGAGCTGGCGGCGATCCAGAGGGACCAGGCCGAGGCTAACCGGCAGTTCCTGGGGGCGCTCCAGGCCCAGGTGGGGAGGCAGGCCCAGGCGCTGGAGCTATTGGTGGCGCGGTCGGGACCCACGCTACCACCACCGGGCCCGACAGCACTGGCGAGCCTAACCCTCCACCGCATGACGGCGGAGGACGACGCCCAGGCCTTCCTGGAGGCCTTCGAGGCGACGGCGGAGGCATGCGGCTGGCCGGAGGAAGAGTGGCCGGTCAGGCTGGTGCCCCTCCTGACCGGTGAGGCGCAGACGGCGGCCATGGGGCTCCCCCCGGCGGCCCGGAGAGTCTATGCGGCCGTGCGGAAGGCCGTGGTCGACCGGCTGGGGCTGCTGCCCGAGGACCACCGGCAGCGATTCCGGGGGGCCAGGCTGGGGCCAGAGGACAGGCCGTTCGCCTACGGGCAGCGGCTCCGGGACGCCGCCGCCAGGTGGCTCCGGCCGACGGGGGTAGAAACGGCGGCGGAGGTCCTTGAAGCGGTGACACTGGAGCAGTTTGTGGGGGGGCTCCCGGCCCGGACGGCGGCGTGGGTCCGATATCACCGGCCACCGACGCTGGAGGCAGCCACCACCCTGGCCGAGGACCACCTGGCGGTGCACCGTAGCGGGCAGGGCGGCCGGGAGGGCGCGCCGCCGGCGACGCAACCAGCAGCAGCGCCAACCGGAAGGAGCCCGCAGCGGACCGCGGGGCGGCCCACACCGGCCCCACGTCAAGCGCCGACAGCCGTGCACCGGGACCCCCCGACCGCAGCAAACCCTGGCACCCTTCCTGACCCACCGAGAGATTCTCATACGCCAGGGCAGGAGTGCTGGAAGTGCGGGCGGCCCGGCCATCTGCGGAGGGAGTGCCCGCTTATGGAGGTGGGGCAGGTGATCCGGGTCGCCGGCGCTCCATCACCCTCCCCCGGCCCGGGAGCGACGTACCGCGTTCCGGTAAGAATCCAGGGGGGTACACGCCAGGCGATGGTGGATTCGGGCTGCTCGCAGTCCATGATACATCAGAGCCTGGTTCGGCCAGGGGCATTGGTAGAAGCGTCGCGGGTGAAAATTAGGTGTGTGCACGGGGACATTCATGAGTATCCCATAGTGTCCGTCGAACTTAGGTTCAAGGGGAAAAAATATAGAATAAAGGTCGCGGTTAGCTCCCACCTGACGCACCCAGTAATTTTGGGAACGGATTGGGAGGGATTTAACACGCTAATGGGAGAGGCTGCGGGGGTGCGTTCACGACCGACAGGGACATGCGGTATCTGTGCTGTGCTCAGCGGTGACGCGAGGTCGTCCGACGCCGCCGGGGGAGAGGGGGAACCGGCGGAGCCTCCCGTGGAGACTCCGGTGGTTCCCGAGTTCCGCTCCATGGAAGATTTTCCACTCGAGCAGTCTCGTGACGACACTCTACGCTCAGCCTACGACCAAGTGATACGAGTTGATGGTCATTTGGTGCGCCCTGACGCAGCACAGTCATACCCGCACTTCTCATTGATTAGGGACAGACTGTATAGAGTGAGTCGTGACACTCGGACGGGGCAGGAAAACACCCAGTTGCTGGTGCCGAAAAGCCGCCGGGAAATGATTTTCCAAGCGGCTCACTATAATCCGATGGCGGGTCACATGGGATACGGGAAAACACTAGACCGGATAATGGCCCGATTTTATTGGCCGGGCATCCGGGCGGACGCGCGCCGCTGGTGTGCGTCCTGCCCGGAGTGTCAGTTAGTCAATGCACCAGCCATCCCGCGTGCCCCGCTGCGGCCTCTACCGTTGGTGG
This sequence comes from Pungitius pungitius, assembly GCF_949316345.1. Classification (NCBI taxonomy): domain Eukaryota; kingdom Metazoa; phylum Chordata; class Actinopteri; order Perciformes; family Gasterosteidae; genus Pungitius; species Pungitius pungitius. The sequence goes on along the minus strand of NC_084917.1, from coordinate 15,957,248 downwards.
AGGTCCCGTTCGAGCGCATCGGCATGGATATAATCGGGCCATTCCACCGGAGCGCACGCGGATACCGCTTTGTGCTAGTCCTCATGGATTATGCAAACCGGTATCCGGAGGCAGTGCCATTGCGCAATATCTCTGCAAAGAGCGTTGCGCAAGCGCTGTTTCAGGTCATCTCCCGGGTTGGAATCCCGAAAGAGATTCTAACAGACCAGGGCACCTCGTTCATGTCGCGCACACTGGGAGAACTTTACGGGTTACTGGGCATTAAGTCCGTCCGCACCAGCGTTTACCATCCCCAGACTGACGGGTTGGTGGAGCGGATGAATAGGACGCTGAAGTCCATGATTCGTAAATTTATTAGCGACGATGAACGTAATTGGGATAAATGGCTTGACCCTCTGTTGTTTGCAGTCCGCGAGGTTCCCCAGGCCTCCACCGGGTTTTCCCCCTTTGAGCTTCTTTTTGGCAGATCACCAAGAGGGGTGCTGGACCTTATTAAAGAAAGCTGGGAGGAAGGTCCGAGCCCCGGGAAAAACGAGATCCAGTTCGTCCTGGACCTACGAGCAAAGCTCCACACACTGGGTAGGATGTCACGAGAGAATTTGCTCCAGGCCCAGGAACGACAACAGCGGCTGTACAACAGAGGAGCCAAGCTGCGAGAATTCACACCGGGAGAAAAGGTACTTATATTACTTCCTTCTTCCAACTCAAAACTCCTGGCTAAGTGGCAAGGGCCCTTCGAGGTCACACGCCGGGTGGGGGATGTTGACTATGAGGTGGTGCGGTCTGACAGGGGCGGGGCTACACAAATATACCACCTCAACCTCCTGAAACCCTGGAGGGAGGCGGAGTCTGTTTCTCTGATCTCCACAGTATCGGAAAGAGAGGACCTGGGGCCGGAGGTGCCAAAAGCGGTCAATCCCACCCCGCTCCCGTGTGAGGTTCATCTCTCTGAGGACCAGAGAGCAGACATTGCCCAGTTGCAGGAGCGGTTTGCTGATGTGTTCTCCCCCCTGCCAGGCCGCACCGACCTGATAGCACACCGAATCGAGACACCCCCGGGGGTGACGGTGAGGTCACGACCCTACAGACTACCCGAACACAAAAGAAAAGTGGTTCGGGAGGAATTAGCGGCTATGTTGGAGATGGGGGTAATAGAAGAGTCCAACAGCGCCTGGTGCAGCCCCATCGTTCTGGTGGCCAAGAAGGATGGGACTGTGCGGTTCTGCGTGGACTACCGCAAGGTAAATGACGTGTCACGATTCGACGCCTACCCAATGCCCCGGGTCGACGAACTCCTGGACCGGCTGGGCACTGCACGTTTTTTTACGACCCTGGATTTAACTAAGGGCTACTGGCAGATTCCCCTGTCGTCAGAGTCCAAAGAGAAAACAGCTTTCTCCACTCCGTATGGTTTGTACCAATTTACCATGCTTCCCTTCGGCTTGTTCGGTGCCCCGGCCACGTTCCAGCGCCTCATGGACAAGGTGCTGCGTCCGCACGCCGCATATGCAGCCGCATACCTGGATGACGTCATTATCCACAGCACCACCTGGGTGGAGCATGTGCGGCGGGTGGGCGCGGTGCTGGAGTCGCTGAGGCGGGCCGGGCTCACGGCAAACCCGGGGAAGTGTGCAGTTGGACGGAGGGAGGTACGGTATCTGGGGTACCACTTGGGGGGGGGGCAGGTGCGTCCCCAGGTAGACAAGACAGCGGCAATTGCAGCCTGCCCGCGCCCCAAGACGAAAAAGGAGGTGAGGCGGTTTTTGGGGCTGGCAGGTTACTACAGGCGGTTCATCGCCGGGTTTGCGGACCTCACCAGCCCCTTGACCGACCTGACCCGGAAAGGTGCGTCAGATCCGGTCCAGTGGTCGGAGCAGTGCCAGCGGGCGTTTGAGAAGGTAAAACAGACTCTCTGTGGGGAGCCGCTCCTCCACACACCTAATTTTTCTCTCCCGTTTGTGCTGCAGACCGACGCGTCGGACAGAGGGCTGGGGGCCGTTTTGTCCCAGGAGGTCGAGGGGGTCGACCGCCCGGTGGTCTACATCAGCCGGAAACTGTCGGAGAGGGAGGCCAGGTACAGCACGGTGGAGAAGGAGTGCCTGGCCATCCGGTGGGCGGTGGGCTCCCTGCGCTACTACCTCCTGGGACGCTCATTCACCCTCTGTTCGGACCACGCCCCGCTCCAATGGCTCCACCGCATGAAGGATACTAACGCCCGGATCACTCGGTGGTATCTGGCCATGCAGCCGTTTAACTTCAAGGTGGTCCATAGGCCGGGGACGCAGATGGTCGTGGCGGACTTCCTCTCCCGCCCTCTGGAGGGAGGGGGGGGGGAGTAAGCTAGGCCGGACGGCTCCCCGGCCTAAGTCGGGCGGTGGGGGTATGTGGTGGCGGGCGAGGTTTCAGCTCGGCTGCAGGGGGGAAAGAGGGGGAGTGGCTCGGGGAACGGTGCCAGGTGAAAACAATAACAACCAGCTGGGGATAATTGTGTGTGTGTGCTCTCCCCTATTTGAGCAGTGAGACGGGGGCGAGCGAGAAGGAGAGACCGACCGAGCGAGCGGCGTGTCATCGCGAGCAGGAACAAAATACTTAAAAGAATAAAACCTTTGAAGCCCACCACCCTGGTGTCAGTGCCTGTGTCGGGAGCCGTACCAACCCACACCGTACAGGGCCCTATTCCTTGATTTGGACTAAACAAGTTGGAATAGACAGAAGTAAAAAAAACACTCATGCGGGATGATCATTTGTTGTCTGCTGTATCACTTCACTGCTCACGGCAGCGTTCATAGAGAAGGGCGTCACAAAAGTCTACAGTTACACTAGGAAAAGTCTCTACATTTGTCAAAATTTAATTAAAAGGGGTTTGGCTGGGTCAAACCACCCTGGTATGGGGGAGCTGGGATTTAGGATAATTAAATCAAACGGTCTATTGTATTGAATATTTAGTAAAGAACAATGTTTAATGGATTTTTCAAAAATTGCTGATGGTAAACATTTTTGTTTTGTTTTTGTCCAGTTATTGATATTTTGAATATATTGTTGTATTTTTCAATGTTTAAGACCAAAACTTTTAGTTTAACATTTGATTTTCAAATGAACAATACGTTAGCCATGGATTTGGCTCCATAGACCTCAGTGTAGCCATGTCAAGTAGAACTCCTGACGCTTGTCTGCAACGAAAAGCATCCCCCGTTCCCCCATAAATAATTCTTGTTACATAATTTTAGTGTTTTTAAAAAAATAACTTCTCAGTATATGGACTTTATTTTTGTCTGTGCATGAAACGGAAGTTATCATGGTAGGCCCAGAGCGCCTTCGAAGTCAGCTGTCACGTGATACAGTCTCTATGGATGGAATTGCTCTGGTATCCAACAGCAGCGTCAGAAATCTTGGAGTTCTCTTCGACCAGGATATGTCCTTCAACTCTTATATAAAGAAGACTTCAAGGAACGGCCTTTTTTCATCTACAGAAATGGGATCCTATAACTCCTGTATTAACTTCTCTGCACTGGCTTCTTGTTAAATCAAGAATAGAATTTAAGGTACTTCTCCTCACCTACAAGGCACTTGCTGGTGAGGCACCATCTTATCTTAAAGAGCTTATTACACTGTATTGCCCTACAAGGCATCTGCGCTCCGTAGATGCTGGGCTACTTGTGGTTCCTAGAGTTTTAAAAAAGTAGGATGGGGGCCAGAGCCTTCAGTTATCAAGCTCCTCTTTTGTGGAACCAGCTTCCACTTTCAGTCCGGGGGGCAGACTCGGTCAGCTCATTTAAGATAAAGCTTAAAAAGTTCCTCTTTGATATTGCTTATAGTTAGGGCTGGCTCAGGTTAGCCTGGAATAAGACTTGATTTATAGTTTGGTTATTAGTCCCTTTTTACGGGGGTGTCCAATTATTTATTTATTTTGTGAATTATTTTAGTGATTACGAACAATTCTATTGAAGTCAATGAATTTGACATTAGCTATTGACCAAAACAATGGCCTTACATGGTTCCCAACACCACTATTCCAAGTTCAATCTGCACCATCTTTTCATTAAATACATTTCTGTTAAAACGTTCCTTGATTTGGGTGGCGGCTTGTCATTAAGTTGTGATGGTTGGGCTTGCATCCAGACAAGTTGTGAACCACTGCTTTAGAGTACAAAGCATCGATAACTGTGCACCATTAGTCCCTTTACTACACATTATCATGTCTCGCAACAGCTATTTAACACTTTAAACTTCAGACATGGTGCTAAGAAATTGAAACTATGCATTTTATTTTACACATCATATATTGTCTTTGAGTGAGTTTAACAGGAACGGTACTACGGACCTTTATGGACTTGACGAGGTTGGCAGTGGTGTTGGCCACCTCTTTGGCGGACTGGACAAACTGCCTCTTGGCCACAGGGTTTGGAGTTCTGGAGGAGGCCAGGCGGCAGGCGTTGCACAAAGCCGAGGTGTGTTTGGCCACAATAGTGGCTGCAGAGAGCACCTGGCAGAGAAACAGGCGTATGCAAGGACATAAACTCACCATCCACAACTAAGAAGACCTGCTGAGGACTGTGGCCATGAGTGTGATGTCTCAGTGAGGTTGACGTGTACCTGGGATTGAGTGCAGGCTGGGTCCACCAGGTTCTGGCAAGCCATCTGAATGGACTGATTAGCCCGGGCAAACTGAGCTGGGTCCACTAGGCCCTTCTGACCCGCTGAACTGTTGGGGTCTGATACTCCTACCAGATAGGCAGCCTAGGGACATCAACACACACTTGTCACTTTACAATGAAGTTCAGCACAAGTATCTCTTTTTTCCTCGTTCCCCCCTTTTAATATATTGAAATACAAATATACTAATACTAGTAATAATACTAATAATAGTCTTGTTTGCCAAAGACTTCTCACCATTCAGTTCATCATGCAAGTGTAATACATGATTGTTCCACTCTAAATCAAGTCAATCTTGCAGCTAAATCCCAAAATGTTCTTCATCATCTGTACTTTATGTCTTTACTCAAAACATTGCGTTTTTACTATTGAACAATGCGTTCAAACCCGGGATATTTGTTACAGCAAGCTGCATCCCTACTGTCCACACTTCTCTAAGATCTGAACTCAATGTGAGGCAGGCCACCTCGCCAAGTGGCGAACGTGAGCGGATGCATTTGAGAGTAAATGCACCCTGGAATGGTTGGACTTAAAAGACAACAAAGACTAAACTGTAACAACAAATGTCCACATTGGTCTCAGACACAAGAATAAACCTTCTGTTGAGCTTTTAACCTGTGCAGCTGCTTCAGTGAGACCACACAATGCTTTGGAGCCACCGCTGACTGAATCACCAAACTCTGGCAGGTTGGAGTTCTTGGCATTGTGGGAAATGCCAGCCATTGACTCACCCAGGACCTGTGAAAACCAGAGATTAACATAAGAGATGTGGGTTTAGTCCGGAGAACGTCTTCCGATGCTCTCATGATGAACAGATGCCTTCGGGAGCACAGGGTGTCAGAAACACTAACTGCTCACATTCATTCCCTCATCTTCGGTCACACAGGTCTTCATAAAATCAAAAAACATTCATCCTTTTTGAGCCGTTCAGTAGTCAGAAAACCTTGACTTCTTATGTTAAATGAACAAAATGAACCCTGTAAATATCTTTTTAAGTAAGATTTTGGTATGAGAACCATTTAGCACTAAAAATTCTAGCCAAGCCATCCCTTCTGAAATACAGGGAAACAGCATACAGTTACAGGAAGACCAAAGAACAGAATGGGGTCAAATGTTTAAAAGATGAAACATATAAACAACCTGTAAAACATGCGGACACGTTCGACTAATCTCAAACAACAGAACAGTGTTAAGCCCAACATACAGTTATACAGTGTTCTACCTTGGAGTTCTCCATGACGCTGTCGATGCAGTCAAAGTATGACAGCTCATTGACGGCCTCTGTCGGGTTTTCCAGCATGCCCCTCACCGACTGCACACAGACACAAATAGTCATACAATGTACCTGCACGTCACATGACCGCTGTCCTATTTATAGGGGGCGGTCACAAGGCACCTGTGCAGAAAAACTGCATGTGTACAAGCGTTATGGAGATGGTGAGGCGGGGAATTGAGACAAGATTTTACAGTTAATGTGAGGCAAACATGTGTTTTTACTTATATTGCAAACATTCAACACCACAGTGAGCTGGAACTCTTCATGAGCACCTTTCAATTATAAAAGCTAGAAGTACAACACAGATCTCTGAGTGCAGCACACTGGGTCAAAAATGACAAAATAACATTAAAGATTTGCAGAGTGAGATGTTTGGATTTATCTCTTCATATACTGTGCATTGATCTCCAGGTAACTTTTCTGTGTGTGTGAAACCTTTGCAGTGACCAGGGGTCTGATTCCTAACATTATTGCACAAAATGATTGCTCTGTTCTGCAGTTAACACTAGCTAATGTTATCTTACAGACGATGAGGAGAGCACAGTGCTTTAAGTTGAGCTTAAGCTAAGTTGGTTTATCAATAGAAAGGTTCTAGTTAGGTTGTGTCTTACCAGCACAAAACACGCTGTTGGTTTGACTGTAAATGATAGAGAATATATAAGTACATGGTACCGTGTGATAAAGAATTAAATGTTATAGGCATTATTAGTTCTGTTTAATTCCAGGCGTTGTCAGCTGTAGACACTGCCCTCATTGGTCTACTTAAACAGAGCAATGAGAACAATAAAGCAGCGGGTGAATTGTTGCTATTTTTCATAAATCAATAGTTGGGAAGACAAAAGAGTGAGTCATTGATTTCAGAAGGCAGAAATAGCAGCTGTTAGGGTCAGTAAATTAAAGTGAAAGGTCTGTGATGCTCTAATAGAGAAGGCTCAGAAAAGAACCTTGATGTTTCAGCTCAGGGAATCGCTTTCATTCTGTGCTCCATTTGGTGGTAGACGGCTAAGTCATTGCAGATGATAAAAACAGGATCAGTACTTTTATTGTAAAGGCTCCCCAGCGATTGGCCTGTTTTTTTAAAGCGATTTAAAAATGTAAATTAGCAAAGTGTGGAGATAAAGCCTGTGACTTCCATATCCTCATGGTGCTCGTTTGTACTTACAAGAACATTTTTAATAAATTAGACCTGACCGAGTCCATTCAACGCCAAAGCCACACCACAGGTTTAGTTATTGCTCAGATATACCAACTCGTCCTGTAGCTTCTAAAGTTGACTTGGATGGACTCAATCCAATAAATCAGACTAAAGAGAAGAGGCGGTGCACCAGGAGAGGACTCATGGAATACTAAAAGGATGGTTGTTACCTCCAGCTCTCTGAGAGCATTGTCACACTCCTTCTGACCAGGAGCCTGCCGGGTGCACATGGTGATCAGCTGGTTGATGCTGTCGGTAACGGCCCTGTAAACACAAAAGGTTCAGAGACGTAATCGCAGAGAGACAGTGAGAGGGGAGCAGCACACAAAGAGGCGGGTGTGAGGTTTCTCACCGGGCCGCTGCGGCCAGCTGATTCTTGAGGTTGGGGGAGCTGGGGTCAGTGGACAGGGCTTTGGCTGCCAGCAGCAGCTTGCTGGATGACATGGAGATTGTCTTCAGGTTGGACACCACCTGTGTCTGGTCCTCTTTAGACTGGAGCACAGCAGAAGGAACTTATTCTCGATATTTGAGTATAGAATGAGTCAATGCTTGCTATGGCTGCCCATGTCTCGTTTTTACGATGAACACCCACAAACAACTGTGCAAAAAAAGTGTATTCCTGCTGGATTAACATTTATTTCAAAACTACAGCTAACCAGGAAATCACTGAGCCTAAATTAAACTATTGATGTCATTTTTGTTTATGTTTTGTGAACGCGCACATACTGTATGTCCTAATGTAAGTTTCCTCCACACTGAAGCAGTGTATTGTTGAGTCATTGTGTGAAGATACGGTCATCACCTACATTCTATTGTGACAGACATCAGTAAAGGTAAAGAGAAACTTTACAGCAGACTGCCTCTTGTGTTGCAACATTTTAAGCCTGTTTGCACTCTTTCCACAGCTCGCATCACCTATGAAAGTATCAAGTTTTAATTCTGACCTTGGATGTTCCAGCCATGTCAACACCAGCATTCAGGAAGTTATTGAAGTCCTGTCCAAACTTGCTAGTGGCACTGGCCAGGTTCTGGGTGGTCCCTCTTGAAGCCTGGACCACCTCATTGGCGGACTGGTTCAGACCTGCTGCCACCTCGTTGAGCTGAGCCTGGACCTCCTGGAAGCTCCTTCCACTGGACGGGAACTAGAGGAGGACAAGGATGTGAGTGCTGGGAGTAGCAACATGGCTCGCAGAGGGCGGGGCAATAAAGGAAGAACACATCTGGAAATGAGAATGTAAGCAGTTGCTTCACAGCAGCACCATCCCCAAAACTGTTATCAACATCTGAGAATTGTTCATTTCTATTTACTGTTTTTGGCAAAATAAATAAAAAATGTATTGTAAAATCACAACTAGACAAAGACAAACAGATCGCAGTATTATTATATGAAGAGAACTACTTAAGTAGATCTTAAGATGTGCTATGTAGCAGTTTGGGGAAAATAAAACTAGTGATTAACCACATTTTTTGGAAAGCTGTGTGAAATGTCTAAAATATGTCAAAAAGCAACACACCATGCTGCTAAAGAAATTCAAGAACAGATGAGAAACAAAGTAACAGACACATATCAGCCTGGTAAGGGTCACAGAGCCATTTCTATGGATTTGGAACTCTAGAGAACCATGCGGAGGTCAGAGGAGAAAAGAAAGACAAACACGGCATCCAAGAGAGAGTTCTTACAAGAAAGCCACTGCTGATCAAAAAGAACACAAAGGCCCCAAAATATCTTAATGATTCCCAAGACTTTTAGGCAAATATTATGGGGACATAAGAATGTGTGATACCAACAGTCACACATGGTGGGGTTAGTTTGATGGTCTGGTGATCTGCATCTTCAGCACTCTTTACTCTACCGAAACATCCTGAAGGAGAACGTCCATCAGCTCGTGACCTAAAGCTCTCGGCAGCAGGACAATGCTCCAAACCCCCAGCAGGTCCACCTCTGAATGGCTCAGAAGAAGCTAGATGAGTCTGGCCAGTCAAGACTATAATCTGATTGAGATGCCGTAGCTTCTACCTTCTAGCTTGTACCTTAAACAAGATGACTCACGTCAGTAATAATGCAATCTGTTGAACTTACAGAATCAGACAGCAGAGTCTTGCTTGCTTCGCCCACAGTACGGATGGCGTTGTCCACATCCCTCTGGCCAGGTAGGCAGTTAACACATCTGTTCAAAGCCTGAGACACTGCCTTAGCCACCTACACACACACACACACACACACACACACACACACACACAGGTTGATTTTTTTACATTACATGTCATTTAGCTTTTATCCAAAGCAACTTGAAATTAATGCATTTCATCAAATAAGCCTGTTTACAACATGCTATAGATAAGAGTCATTATAAGTACAATTTAAGTGCTACAATTTATTTAGTGTTTTTTAGTCAAAGTATAGTCCAGTGGTGAAAGTAAGCCGGTACACCGTACCGGTAAGAAATGTCTTCCCGATTGGGGACTCGCATGTGCTGTACCTGACTGCCTGACCCTCAACGTGCACCTGTATTGAAAACAATTAACCCTCACCCTAAACACTTCTAAAACACATTGCTGCCAGCGCTGTTTATCATAACAATACTTCTGTACTGTTGCTAGCCCGGGCTGTGTCAGATCATACTACTAAATTGACTAAACTAAGCTTAAACACTTTTTGACGGGTGCATCACTAAAGTAGGACGTGATCGTAAATAAATTAACAGGTTCCGCCATTGTTATTAGATCTGGACGAGCGGAGCGCTTGGACCCAGAAGAGGCTAAATGACACGTGTGACGTCACATGCGACATTCGTATCATGACGTATCATAGTACCACCAAGAAATAAGAACTACTTTCACCCCTGGTATAGTCTGAATATTTTCATGTTGACTGAGTCATTGTCTACTCAGTAATCTTTTAAGTGTCTCATCACACTACTGTACCTGCCTGCCAAAGGCAGATTTTCCTTTACTAGTCTGAAATGGAAGTAGGTAGCTACAACACAGCTACAGCTGATGACTAAGGTCAGTCAGGAATAAACCACAGTCCCAGCATTGTTGACACCCTCACTTACCTGGGCCAGCCGCTGCTGATTCTCTGCATCTCCCGGCTTGGCGATGGCTCTCTTGGTCTCTTCGATTAGGTTTCCTGACTTATCCATGAGATCCCCGGCGCAGTCCAGCATGGCGTTGCGTGCTGGTCGGTCGCCAGTAGTGGCAGCAACTCCTCTGGCAGCTGAGGCCAAGGATTTCAGAGCTTGTGCCACGTCTCTTGCTGCCATGCCTGGATCAGACAAGAGAGTAACAGTGTTTGGTATGAGTGCAGTATGGATGAAGAGTGCATAGGTCACCGTTATGAGAACCAGGTATTACCAATGTAATAAATACATGAGACAAAGCATATAATGAATAAATAAATTAACTTAAATGCAGATGCTTTAATTTAAAGTAACTTCATGTTAATCGAGGCCGTTTTTCTCAAAGGGCTGCAAGCTGCGACGGTGGCCAAAGCAAACACCCAGCACCTTGATGTGGGAGGAGTTTGGAGAGACTGAAGAAGGACATTCAGGTGAACTCAGAGAAAATGAGAGCACGGCTCGTCTCTGGCTGTGTCCAGCAGGGTGTACTGGGAGATTGTGGTATACTGTAAGGAACTCCTGAACATGGCCGACATGTGAAGGGACTGGGGAAGACCCTGAGTCTTCATCAGCATTGTTTAGAGCGGACTGTAACTCAGTGAGAGTCGGTACCTCCAAGTCTAGCATAGTGGTTCTCTGCCAGAAAACAGGGGCTGGCCCACTCCTAGTTGTGAGGGATTCACTGCCCCAGGTGAGGTTTTTGCACCACTACACATCTCTACGCTACACATCTCTGGATGTGATGGGGTGGTTAGCAAAGGAGCTCTCGTCTAGATGTGTAAATGTTCAACTCGCCTGTGTAGTTCTCGTTGCCCTGGGTGACCTCACTCAGCAACTGAGCCATGGCTGAGCTCACAGCTTTGGTGCTGGTACCCAGATCCTGGGAACATTTCTCAAGCTGTGCAACACAGGGGAAAACAAACTGTTATTCACACTGTTCATACATTCTGAGTCGGTTATGGAATGGAGTCTTTTAGTGGGCCTCACCGTCTCTCCTGGCAGAGGTTTGAGTTTGCCTTCCTCAGCTGAAGCCTTGGCTTCCTGGATATGCTTCTCCAGATCTCTTACAGTGGACAGAGCGTTGTCTATCTCCAATGGACCGCACGCCTCCTGAGCCTGTTTATATCAAAGAATTATTCTCTAAATAACACAAAATAAAACTCTATAAGTAAAAGTATACTTTTAAGGGTTTAGTTTGGTTAACTTAAAATGTCTAAATACAGTATAAACTATACTCTGAATGAATTCCATTTGGAGATTCTAGATTTTGAAGATTACAGTACCAGGGCGCTAGGGATGTTGAGGATGATACACACCTCCTCAGGATTAGGTGGCCTTTACCACACTGAGGGGGCACTCTAAGACAATCTCAACCAGTTAAGAAAGTTTGGTGGATCGAACCTCGGAGAAAATACAGATGTTCTTGCATTACAGACTGCCTGCCGCAGTGCCTGAACGCGTTAATTGAACGATAGTTCATGAACTTGTTCATATTTTGGGCGAACGTGAACTGAACGTACTGTATTAATGCCCGATGAACGTTACTGTGAACTCGTTCATTCTGGTATCTATGAACGGCACGTTCTTTCAGGTTAACGTTGTTCAAATAGGGTGCCAGATTTCTATAGACGCGCTATTAATAAGTAGCGGAAAAAACACCCAATCTCGCAACACCAGCCTCCAGTGTCGCACCGCCGCTTGCGTCATCAAAAAAGAAAGAAATGCATGGAGGCGACAGCTGCGTGTAGCAAAGAGGCGGCGTATAATAATTTAAATGTGTTTTATGAAGTTACTGATTAGATCGGTGAGGATGGGAGGAATCTGACCTTTCTTTGCAAACATTTGCACTTTAATGATAACTGTCCTGTTTTTATTCCTTATTTAAAAAAGACCATTCAAGCAGCATGTGTTTGAGAATGTACTGTAGGGGTGAACGCTGCAGCTGCTGCTAGTGTGGAGTGAATGGACAGCAACATTAAAGCAACAAAGGGGAAATGCTGTCCCCTCAATGCTAATGTAAACCCTGGTTGGATAAGGATTCAAAATTGGATATGAAGATTTAATCAGATGCATAGCTTCAGTGTTATAACTGATAAAATAATTGTTCTGTGGTTCTATATGGGCTGTGGCAATAATTTAGAAACATAATAGCTTGCAGCAACATATGGAAAAAAAAGAACTGAACTAGTTGGAACTGTGAACTTAGTTCAAATATATAAGTTTGAACTATGAACTGAACTAGTTCATTTTAAAATTTGTGAACTGAACTTTGAACTAGTTCATGTAGAAAGTGAACTTTCCCAACACTGGCTTACCGCTGCAGTATTCGTACTAGTAATGAATTGGGAGCAAATGTATGAAGGTCTTTTTGGGCATATTGAATTGAGTATCAAGGACTTCACAGACCGTATCAGTACCTTCACTACGGCGCACGTAAAAGCCCACAACCATTCTAGTTGTAGAATGTATATAAAGTTATACAAACCCCTCACTTTGTAATTCCTAAAAGCATGTCAGTGAATTCTGGAGAGTCCACTTGACATGGATAATATGATAAAAAGCGGAGCTGTGTAGTACCTTCTGTGTGGTGGCACGGAGCTCAGCCAGGGCACTGGCCAGGTTCTTTGCACATTGGCCGAGCTGCATTGCTGAGGCCTGGTCACTAATGGTGGGAACTGTGGCCTTGGAGGCTGTTACCATCTTTGCACCGGGCTGTAGAGAGTAAGAGACAAAGTATTAACTCAACAAAGAACGTACATAGCGGTCCAAATCCACAAGGTCAGGTAGAAGTCTGCTGCCCTGTTACTGTACTGCTGAAAAGCTATTTTGGTAAAACTTGGATTCGTTTCCCCGGTTCACGGAGTATATGATGGTGATGATGTGAAGGTCACCTGCAGGAAGTTCTGGCTGGCACTGATGAGGGCCAGCTGAGCGCTGGGGCTGTCGGGCTGAGATTGGCTGCCTCGGACTCCCTGAACCAGCTGAGGGATCTGCTCTGCCACCACCTGAGGTCAAACACACATACACACCTTCACACTCAGATACTGACCTGTATTTGATGTCATGTAACATAGAATGTCCCTTAATCAATCTATTGTGATTTTAATATAGGTCAAATCATCCAATAATTTGGCTGATTTGAAAGGATGCAATTAAAGATATGAAAAGATACAACACAGAATTACGGGACTAACCAACCGTCACGTTTGTTGTGTCATGAACAGACAGAAGCTACTAGTGAGAGTGCTTACCTTACAGCTCTGGACGAGCTGCTGCTGGGCAGCCTGGTTCCTGTTGGAGGAGGCAGCGTGCTGGGCAGCAGCTATGGTCTGTGTGGCAGCCGCTGCCGCTTGTTTGGCTGCATTCTGACAGGAAACAGGGAATAGACATGCATCTATCTGTCTGTATGAAATAGCTTATATAGTAATGTACAACTTAATTAAATAGATGGAACTATATCGGCAGCTTGTAAGCCAACACTAGATCCATCAAGGGGGCCTAATCGGTCAAGCGGTCGTCGTCCACGGGAGCTAACGGAGACTAATCCTAATTAGCGACCATTGCTTACTAACGGACGTATTTAATTTTACTTGTTCAGTTGAAAAGTGTTACATGGATGCTTGGTAAACGCCTTAGGTGAAGGGCTTGCAGGGACACAGAATAGACATGTCACATTTAGCACATGGCATAGGCCTACAAAGAGAACATGATTCAAGTTAAAGCTACAGGGAAGAGCTTTTGATTTATACTGATTGTGTCAGTTGCTGTGGAGCAAGTGTTTTAAAACTTCCTCATATATAATTCAAGAGTCGCGTAATGGGCCAAACCATTCCTCTTTCTGTTTTTGGACTTTTACTACCCAATGGAGGACTTGTTGAGCCATCTTCCTCTTATGATTCAAATCTTTCTAAGCAGGGAACACTAAACACAGTCGTGTGTGGTCAGTGTAGCTCAGAGGACTTATTTGCTCTGCCTCCTTTCTTTTTACCTCCAACTTGTTCACCAGCCGTTTCTTGATAGCATTCTGGGCTGCAGCGTTGGTGGCCATGCGGAGACCTTCAGCAGCCTCTCGCAATTTCTGCTGCTGCTCCTCACTATCTGGGTTTGCCGCTGCCCCCTGGGGCGAATCACACACAGATCACACACATTCAGCAAACAGGCCAGTGGAAACGAGGACGTCTGGTCGTTGTATCAAGGGCAGACAAGATGAAAGAGAGAGACAAAAGGCGGACCTTAGCAGCCTCCACCATCTTAGCGGTGGCATCAGCCAGCAACTTGGCGGCAGAAAGCAGCTTGCGTGAGTTCTCCAGGTCAGACTCTCCCTCTGCGTCCATCTTGATGGCGTTGACCAGATCCGACGTGGCCTGGGCAAGGATACGAGCCTGACGGACCATCTCCCCTGAAGGGTTAAATGACAGGAGTTTTGTGAAGTGCATCTATAGCATGTTGCTATTTTCTCATGAGAGTATTATGTTGTTTCTGGTATAGTGAGCGTATCGAGGTATAAATCCTCTTACAGACTTTGAGGAGTCACAGCAAACTGTAGAAACGTCTAAACAACAGCTGTCAAGGTGTGTTAATCTGAAGGACAGATGGAAAGATGGATGGATGGCCTCATGGTCCTGACTACAGCTGCCTTCACTTACCAGCGTCTCCCATCGAGCTGAAGATGTTCTCGGTGACATCCAGAATCCGATCGGTGGCTTCCCCGTGGCGCCCGATTGGATGGCCTGCGTTGGCATACTGTTTGATGTGTTGGAGAAGCTCATTGAGGGCCTGAGTGACCCCGGTGGCGGCCACGCCCACCTGTTTCAGGAGGCCCTCGTCATTGGTGGCCCCCTGTGACGCCTCCACACAGCCTTCAACTGACTTGGCCACCAGCTTGCTTGCCTCAATCAGTTGCTCCTGGCACACTGGGGAGCTGATGGTTGGTGCCACCACCTTGACGAGTGATTAGATAAAAGAACAAAATGAACTCAGACTGCATTCACATACACTATGTTCTCGTCAGCCTCCAGAAGGTGAATACGGAGTACATATATACAATATTTCAGGTGCACTACACACCCTGGTGCAGGCCACCAGCTGAGATGTGGACAGAGCACACTGAGTGGCTGCAGCTATGACCCGGTTCTGCTGGGCGGAGTCCTCTGTCTTCTGGGCTACGTTCTTAGCTTTAAGCACCAGGGCTGCTGCGGCGTTAGCCACAGCCTTAGCCAGATGCATCAGCATGTCCTGGTAGCAGCAAACACACACACACACACACACACACACACACACACACACACACACACACACACACACACACACACACACACACACACACACACACACACACACACACACACACACACACACACACACACACACACACACACACACACACACACACACACACACCAGTTAGCATCACTTTTTAATGAAAATGTAAAGATTTGAAGACTTGGAATTTGGAGATTATCAATGAATTATGCACAGTACATGATTGAAATCTGAAATGAGTAATGCATTGATTAAATTGTTGGAAAGTTGGTTAATTCAAATGAGATTAGCCTGTATCTCCCACATGGGTTCTTTCACATAATCACAGTTCCAATAAGCCCTTTGAACTCAGGCATCCCCTGTAGGGATGAAAGGAAAAGGTCTGTAACCATGACTGTGTGATTATTCAATGATTAAATACATTACCATCATAGGCGTATTATTATGGTCATGTCAATATTTCAATTTGAAAAATCATCAGTTATTGTTAATAGCAGTATATTGTTCCAGATAAATAAAAAAGCCCACTTAATGAGATTGCTGCAGCCTCGTTACAGTTTGAGCTGAACTCGACCTGCAGAGAGGCAGCAGGATTCTCACTGGGGTCACATTTCTTCTAATTTATTCAAGCCATTACAGCACTCATTGTCCCTTAACTTAAGAACACACAAGCTGTAAAACTACAATTGAGGACCTGGAGGAGGATTAAAGATAAAACCCCTCTCCCACTGTATGAACTAGCGCTGAGTCATATTAGAGCGAATTGGATTGGAAATGAACAATGATTGACAATCTGGATTAGGATTTTGTTTGACTGGATTGCTTGCTACTAGATTGCTTTGATTGGCCTTTTAGAATGAATTGTTTGTCTTAAGGACACATTGGTTACCAGCATTTGACAATAAGAGTTGACCTTCCATCTGGCACCCCTGAAAGATCCTTTACCTAGAAACTGTCAAATATGGACACGAAACAGAGGATGCAGTTTTATAACAGGCACTAGTCCTAATGGAAAAATAAACATTTTATGGTTCATTTCAAAATAAGCGTCATGGGGCCAAATCCACAACTTCAAAGACATTTTAAAAGAAAAGTTACTTGCTTTTTGAATGAGCATCTACATTGCATGGCAAAGTGAACATTTATATAAATGTTTTGTATTCCTTTAAGATGACCTCTGGTCTCATAGATAAGTTTGGATATTTTTCCAAGGTCCAGTATCACAGCATCTAAATCCACATAGACCGTTTCCCCTTGAGGCTTTTCTTTTTAGACCTACACACTACGTGAGAATGCCCCTCCCCCCAACAGGGAGTGAATAGAAGTTAGGGAAGCCACACCTGGAACTGAGGATCCTTGTCCATCTCTCCTATGTGAGAAAGTAGCTCTCCGCTGGCGGTGCCAACGTTTCCTGCAGCCTGCAGCAGGATCTGACGAGGCTAAAAGTAATATCATCAAGGACACACACGGTCAAACTCAAAGGGTAAAGACATGGCATATCTGCGGGTCCCTTGTAGTTTGGTGGTGTACCTCCGTGTTTGCAGGCTGGGCGGTCTTCAGCATGTCGGACACGGCACAGGCCAGATTCTTTGCGGCCCCTAGCAGCTGCTGCCCATTTGCTCCTTCATCCTCCATGAGCGCTGCCAGCAGTTTCACTCCCTTTGACATTTCTGTCAGGTTGGAGGAGATGGTTGTCACAGCACAACCCACCGCTGTGTAGTCCGTCTCTGCTGGGTTACCTGGGGACAGATAGAGCTGTGTGAACCCCAGAGGAACATGCGTGAGGTGAAGGAACTCATTTCCACAGTGTTCAGGGCGTGGTTTTTGTTGTAGCTCTTTTGTCTCCGGTTACACATTGCTCTCAGATGTACAAATAGCAACTGAAAAAAAAAAAAAATGAAGACAACAAAATAGAACACAAAAACTAAGCATAAACATTTACTGATATGTTCAATATAAATATGTAGTGCGAGTAGTGCAGATGGAGGTGTCTGGTTAATAGTTCATCAGAGTGACTGCGTGGAAAGAAGCTGTTCCTGTGTGGTGGTTTTGGCGTACAGTGTTTGGGGTGATTTATGGGATATAGAGCAGTTGCAACCCCGCGGTTACCGACCCACCCCCTCGACTCCATGCGCCACTGTCACCCCTATTACAGGGGTATCACACTACTCAGTCCCCCTGGTAAAGTCTACTCCACGGTGCTCAACAGGAGGGTTTAGCCGACAGTTCCATTCATACTGGCAGCATTAAGAAGGTTTGGTGAAGAACAGTGTTTCTACCTGCAGTGAGGTTGACCATGGATGCAGTGCCTGCTGTGATGGCATCAACCTGGGAGTGGATCTCATGTTTGGACTCATCCATCTTGTTTTTACGCCAGGCTTGGGATGCCTATATGAAAAGGAAACAAAGATCAGAATCACATACTATTCAAACTAATGCACTAAGGCTAAGAACCAAGGACCATTCCATCTTACAGCATCTGTGCCCAGTGGAGGCAAGGTATCAAAGTCATCCAGAGAGGCCTGGGCCGCCTGCACAGCCTGCATACTGCAGTTGATGGTTCCAGTCAAGGCTTGTTGTGCTGAAGTCTGTGGACACAAAAAAAACATCACGTGTGTCTTCTCTGTGTATAGTCTAGAATTCAAGTATTGAAAAGTGCGAGACTCTCAGCCCTGCGCCCCTTTATTGCTACTGAAAATGTAAATCCTGTAAAACTAATTGGAAAATATATTTACGCATGTCAAGTGAAATCTGATTCCAACAGTTCTATTGCAGCATTATTACAGTACAGTCCATTATCAAAGTGGATGTTTCTACAATGTGTTTCTCCTCAAATTGAATACATCTGGTTATTATTGCTTTTATACCATGGCTTTAGACACACTAAAAAAAGCATGTGAGATTTGTTTACAATAAGATATCATATGGAATATTAAAAAAATCACTAGAGATTTAGAAAAAGTTATGGTTTTTAAAAGAAAAGGATTGGTTCTGAGCTCACCTTAACCTCTGATGATTATTTAAGGCTAAAAATGGCTACTATAAAACACTATATTTTGTATCTTTTTCCCACTCTGACCCAGCCATCCCGTCATCAGTTCCTAAATTACATCAGGGAAATGTGACTTTTTAAAATACCCGAAGTAAAAACAAATGTATTCACCTTAAATAAACAATATATTGGAAAAGAAATTGATTTGTTATCAAATAAATACATCGGTCTAAATTCCAGATGACATCCACTATGATTACTCATGTGAAACAGGAAATCATCAAGTCCAGGTAGGTTATGTACCTAGATTGAGTTCTTTCCAGTACATAAGAGATGCAGTTAGAGTGTTATCTGTCAATTAACCCCTCTGTGACATTTGCTTTACCAGTGGGGGCATGTGTCCTCGGTGCATCTGTCCACTGGTGATGTGCTGTTTAGCCTGAGGCATGGCGCCCATCTGGAAGCTCTCTGGGCCTCCGGCTCCTGAGCGCATGATGGCGGGCAGGGCCACTGAGCCAGTCTCCACCTTGCCCACCCTGTTGAACTGCTGCTGTAGCACCGTGGACCTGCAGTGATGGAAAGGCCAAGAGAAGCCACATTGATGTTAAATGGTGTCCTCCAGCACAACTGGGTGGTAGAGATAGTTGCTCCAGTGCTCAGTGGGCCAATCCTAATCTTCACCCCTACAGACTGACAGACTTGAGGCGCATTCCTGGGGACTGAGGGTTATACGGTATATTACCAGATGTAAAAAAAATGTAAACAAAGAGGACGGCACACGCGTCATATTGAAATGTACACATTTAGACGTTGAGGATTAAAGATGGAGAAAGAAACATGAAATCAGACTATATTTACGGATTTATTCATAAATATTACTTTGTCATCAAAGAAGTCAGTTTGGATTAAAAAAAAAACAGTAGAACATTATTTTATATATCCCTCCTAAGGGAGAGAGCCTGAGAGGCAAAACAAATGTTAGAGTAAAAGTATAAAATAAATACCCAAAATTATAATGATATTTTCTGATGTTGTCATGGTGACACTAAGGGTTTAGGGGGGACATTGGGATTGGGCCACTGACTCCTGCGAGCACACACCCATGGAGCAGCCCGATCAGTGTATTGGCATTTTGTTGCTTTTGATTATAACAACTAGACACTAAGAATTTGTCAACAACTACAAAAACAAGTACCAATTACCAGTACCAAACATACAATGTCTGTAATTAATAACAATCATAGGTTTCTGGATAAGAAACACACATACTTTTTGGGTGACACAGAGTCTTCCAGCATGGTTGACTCTTCATCTCCCTCCAGGCCAAAGTGGTCTTTGCTCTTTTTCTGTTCAAAGTGGAGTCAGTAAAGACTTCAGTGGACACAACATACACAGTCACTGAAATGATTTATAACCGAACATTAACCCAAGTAACATGGATCAGATGACAGAATATAATTATGGATTTGTGATATTCTAGATTTAAAACAAAGAAAACATAGCTCTAAGATACCAAACAATATAATATTTTTTGTAAAAACACAAAGTCCAATTTCAGTGAACAGAATACAAAACTGAAAATTGTACAGAACACTGTTGGTTTCCTAACAAAGCTGACGTTACCTTTTTCAGGATGATGTCGATGTATCCGGCAATAAGCTGCGCTATCTGCTCTCCCTCAGTGGTCTGCACAGAGTAGTAACCATCCTGGTAGTCTCCAAAGTCCTACAAGCAGAAAAATGACATCCTGGGATGGAAAGATGGACCCATGCAGGGAGTCCATTCTCATTGGTCTTAAACGTGGTGTTGCATCTGTGACAACCCAATTAATTCAACCCAGTGTTACTTCCCATTTTCTTTTCTTAGCACATATCCTATCCTAACCACAACTTTACTTCCTGTCTGTTTCGTTTTCCACCCCCTTATTTCCACCTCACCAGAATTCACTTAGTCATCACCCCCACCCATACTTAATCCCCAACCAGTCACTCCATCCATTTCCCGTTATCAGCCATCCGATCCTGGTTTGTGTGTGTATCAAGTCAGCGATTACCTTATCGTGTTGTTGGATTTTTACTAGCCTTGATCGTTTTTTGTCTGTTTTTGTTGCCACGCCTTTTGCTTTTTCCCCCAGTGTGTCAAGTCTGCTTGTGCTATTTTTGCTGTGTATGGAGTTTTTTGTCAGTAAAGACCTGCACAGAAATATTTTCATTGTAGTGGGATTCCTCTGCACCTCCTTTTTAAGTCTTTATTGGTCACAGGATCAATGTTGGCTCACAGCTGGGTTAATGCTGAATAAATGCTAGATCACAGCCTGGCTGCAACATGGCCCTTGTGTATCCAAAAAGTGAGCCGATGTCGAATAATCTATCAAACTAAATTAGTCTGTGTGCAGTTTGAAGAAACTTCAAAATTGCAATATCGAAATGAAGACGCTGTAGACATCTCACGGCTGAATGGCCAGGACATTGAGACGATCACAACCGCTTGTCTTTGTCTCACTCCATTTGCGGCCACGCCGGCCGGCGAGGTGACCCCCCCCCCCGTCCTGCTGACTAACTCCCCCCTCTTGCGTTTGCTTCCAAGTTAAGAAAATACTTTATACTTCCAACTTCAGACATGTGAATATGTTTTCTATATAGGCTTCTCACAGGTGTGAACATGTAGGTGTGCAGGATTTGTGACATGTTATTACTCATTTGCTCTCTAAGCACCTGCAGGACCGCACATGTTGAGGCCTTCATTTACGCAGCCAGAGCAAGCATGTGATCATCCCTCGGTGCTCGCCGAGCCTGGACACGCCGCAAGGATCCATCATGTTATTCTCTCACACTCCACAAACTGTAAGCACAGGCGAGGGAAGGAAAGTGAACTCACCAGGGTGAAGCTCTTGGGAGAGGCAGCCCAGCGTTTGATGTTGGTCAGGTTCCACTCCTGTATCACCTCCTTGGTCTTCTCGTCCACCCTCATCACACACTCCTTGGTGATTCCAAGCAGACGAGGCACCAGTTTGTTCTTACCCTTCATTTTCTCCTGCAGAGAATGAAGACAGAATGATGCTAGAATGTGATTATGGTTCAAGTAAACGGTTGGAATGTCCTTAAAAAAGATCCACGTTAATAGACTTTATTTTATGTTCAAAACATTTTGTTGCATATCTACAAATACACAGCGTGCAAACCTCACACATGATTATCCATAAACTGTCACTTTATCACTGGAGGTGAACAGCTTTAGCTTCCTGAGAACTAAACTTGATGTTTGACATCGGATGGGTTTGTTTGGATTCATTCCCCATGTTGAAAGACTACCTATATAAACCACATCAACTTCTGCGCATACTGTATAACGTTGACTGTTTCTATGTTCAAGGAAAGACGCCGTGTTTCCACTTCTTGGATATGAGACGTTGAGTGGCTCTCACCTTGACCAGAAAGAAAGACACTCCATAGGTTTTTAAAGACCTGGCCAGCTTCACGTAGCTGACTTTAGCTTCGATCTCAGTCATGTTCTGACAGTTTTTGTGTGCCTGCAGAGATGAGTCACAATCAGACAGGTAAATCCACTCAGTGTAGCATTAAAGGCATCTTTCTCACACTTCTTAGGACTAATGGGCATGTGATGCTGCTTTACTTTTGAGCTGTGCTGCATAAACAAGCGTTTCCTGTCGTCAAAAAGATGGTTACATTTTTGCAAAACATAAGTTTAAGATATAGCTTTATAATGCCTCCCCCAAATGCCAAAGCTTCCTCTCGGCAGACATTTTGAAACTCAATAATGTAAATTTCAGTTTCAACATGGCGCTCCCACTAAATCTCCTACAACTTAGAACACAGACATGGAAGCTCCTCTTACCTGGAAGATCCTTTTCTCCCCTTTGTTTTTGATGTACTCTTTGGGCAGGAACTCCTTTAAACTGAAGGGGAAAGAGTTTAACTAGGATCCAACAAGCCTCAAGGACCAGATGTCAAATGACAATGGATTGAACAACAAAAAGAAAACATGTGAATGAGAAGGCAGTGCTCACTCTAAGAATCCGGGCTTGTGTTTGGACTCGTTGTGGTCACCAAACTGAATCTGACACTGATAGCCGGCGAACTCACAGGCCTTATCAAAGGAGACTGGATGTGATCCATTCAGAATGTCATCCCGGGCCTGCCAACACAAACACACACACACACAAAATCAGGATTACAACTAAATACTACTAAAACTAAAACAGGATCTATGGTCTGTTTTTATTCTCTTAGCACCCGGTGGCTGTAGGAGTTTTGTGCATGTGTATACCCTCGACGTTGAACAGCCTCTAATCTGCTCATGAAGCCGTGTTACATGTGCCTGCATAGAGTGTTTACAGGAAAAGAAAAAGGAAAATACTTTCTAAAATGGTAGATTCTAAAAATAGAATACATTTTGAATGCAAAATTAAACTATTGAAGCATCCCTGGTTCATTTAAAATCCCTTCAACGAGGAAGGTGGAAAAGAAAAGAGATTGCTCCAAGAGATTTACAAATGGAGTAGTGTGTGCACCTGTACGTAGAGCAGGTTGAGCTGGACAGGGTCTCTGGAGTCCACATTCTGGTCCGAGTAGAAGAACTTCCTCCTCAGCAGCAACATCTCCGTCTCCTCCACACCCTGTTCCCTCAACGTCCTACCGTGGTCCAACCAGTTCACTGAGGAAAACAAAGTGACTCAGGAAAAGGGAAGACCTGCTGGTCCAAAGACCTTCTGTGAAGTGTGTTGATGTGGTCTATAAACCTGACAATAGGATGGCGATTCAGTGCTGCAGGCTTGTTTACTGCTCATATACAGCAGGTACAACGTGCAGTGTGTTGATAGTTTCAGCAACCAATCAGTCCAGATTGGAACTTGGCTCTACTCTAGTGCGATTACTGCAACACAAGGCTAATTGGAAAATTTAACTTTTCTCACATTCATAATAAAACGGTGGATTTTTTATTATTATATCTTCTGGTCGATTATTCATGTCATGTATATTCAAGCCAAAAGGAAGTGATCTATTAGGTAGTTGCGTGTCAGAGGAGGGAACTAGTAAAGTTGTCAACACAATATTAACAATATATTCACGCCATCAGGCTCAACAAATCAATGTAATCCAACACAAACAGGAGTGAAAGCACATTATTGGTCGACCTCGCATACTGGCCTAAAGGTGAGGGTGGGGGCTCGAGTTTGTCTTACACTCATCATCTGTGTGGAGCTTTTGCTTCAGCTTCTCCATCTTCTTGTCGTCTCTCAGCAGAGTCTTGTCTCTTTTCAGCGTGCCCGTGGTCTCCTCCTTCTTCTCCTCTCCAATGTCCCTCACCAGCGAGTACTCATCATAGTTTGTGATGCCTGAAGAACAAACCGGTTACTGCACCTTTTTATTTTCACTCTGCAGTTCAAGCACACATTAAGTAATGAGTCAAACACAGGCAACAACATTGCTCGTTGTGGAGCCAATGAGCAGACATCCTTTCGCCAGAACAACTCTAGGAGATGTCCAGGTGTCAGAGCTGACCTATTCTAGCACAGATGGTCATGAGCATGTCACTGACGATCTTGGAGTCGTCCACCATGACGGTCTTCACCGTGCCGTCCAGCATGCGGATCTTCAGGGGCCTCTGCTTCTTCTTATACTCCAGAGTGTCCTGATCGACAAAAGAGACACGTCCGTAGTTCTGTGTTATAAGATGCCAAAAGGACTGATGATCCAAAACACTCAGGAACAGACCAGAACTGATTCTGATATCAGAGTGTCACCCGGGGGAGAATAGTTCCACAGATCAAATTAGTCTTTTCACACGGAGTGCAATATGCTTCTTCATTTAGCATTAGCTAGATGGCCAGAAGGCTTGGATTTGGAAGATGAATAATGTGTCAAACTTAGGACTTAAGTTTCAGTCCAGTGAGAAGCATATAATATTACTTGTTTATTATAATTCTTATCATTGTTTTAAGACACTACACACAGCATACAGGAGGATACATGTACACATACAGGATCTAATTTGTGCCCGACTCAGAGGCAAACGGTTCTGTCAGTTTCTCACCCTAGGGTGCTAATAGCAGGGTGCTAATAGCATCTGCATGAGAAACCAGATGCTGTCAACATCTTTCGGCACTATTTTAACTCCGGCCGGACCAACTGGCACAAGCAGTACCTGACACTTGTTACGTTAGGAAAGGGTTCAGTAAATTAGGGTATGCTTCCGGTATCTGTTGTACACAACGGCTCTATAGGCCTGCTGAAAGAAAACTCTGCAGACCCCTGAAGGCATCAAGAGCCAGAGTTGGAAGAGTTGCTAGTTCAACATGTTCTACCCGGTGGAATTCTGCCTCCAAAATGATCAAATTTGTGTAGTTTTGTGTTTAAAATAACATGAACAATTAAACAACAGCGTCTAAAATACATGTTTTCTAAGTGATGGACTCTTTACTTGTACTAAAATTTAGAAAAACAGTCATTAAAAACAACATAAAAACAACAATTCGAGATTAATGAATTTCAAAATGTGAGATTATTATTTATTTTTTTAAATGGATTGACATCCCCAGATAATATAGGCCATTGACCCCCTCATTTAATCATAATCATCATGCTACTGAATGAATAAACACACACACACACACACATACGTTAACTCCTTAACCACTCTTTAGCAAAGTACCTCAGAAATGCAACACGGGAGGAACATGTGTGTGCAGTGACTCACCCCATTCCTCAACATGTAGTAGTCCAGGGCCTTTCCTGCCTCCAGCCAAATGCCTTTCTTTGGATCTTCATCAGACAGAAACAGCCCGTAGTCATTGGCTGCAGATGTAAACATTGTGTGAGTCACTGGCTGTGTGTTTTTTGGCTTACATGCATATGTGGCTATTCAGCCAGTTGTGAGCTGTTATTACTAGCATTATTATTTGAAGGACTTGTGCATTCAATAAGTGTGAAAAAGCTTCCCTGTCCATGTTGACTATGTCAGTATTTATGTTTCAACACATACATCTGCTCCAAACATTTCAGGTCACACGTTTGAAATATAGTAAGACCAGAACTGCACCATGCCATATGTTTGTAGAGTAGAAACAAGCGTTGGAATTAGTAAAAGTCAGAGGTAACAGCTCTGACTCTCTGTTTCTGTTTCTGTAATAAAACATGAACTGAACAAGTCTGTGGAGCAGAGAGCTTGTATTCACCCAGACAAAGGTCATCAGGCCACTTTTCATCTGCTTTGACACACTGCCTTGTGCCCTCCACTCTATGGACCGCAGGTTGTGTCGTTTTTAAAACCACCGGACAAGCAGCTCTGACGAAGCCTATCGGCGCCTTTTAACTGGAGTAGAAATATATGTGTGGGGAGTGGGAAGAGCCAGAACTCACGCTGTCCCAGTTGCGCCTCAGGAACTCTCTCCCGGATGATACGGCAGGCGTCGTACACCACGGTGGAGGGCTCAAACTGCATGGTCTTCACCACATTCGCCACACCAATCTTTAGGGACAGGGCCACCATGATTGCTGCTCTGCACCTCCGCCTGAGTCACACCTGCATGAGGAATAAAGCAGTTAAGAGAAATCAATCACACAGGAATGTTTCCATATCAACCGTTCTGACCCAAACCAAAGTCTTTGCTTGGAGTGTGATTCAGCCTTAATCTCCAGCCCCTCCCTTAACGTTTCATAGTGCAGACCCCAGTTAACATACAGACCACTGTTCATCCGTGAAGTCATTAGTTTAACGTTAACCAACACAGTGTGAAATAAAGTTTTACTGATGATCCTCATCTGCCAATATTCAGTATCTGATCTCAGATAAAATTACATTGTTAAGCAACCATTGTGTTTCGATTGAGATGAAGGGAGCTAATAACGTTAGCAACACCACTAACGGCTAACATATGAAGGTTCTGTTTAGTTAGATCCCGATGCGTTCAGGTTCTGTTCAGTGAAAATGAGTATTAGGTAAAGGTAATCATCTTATCATGATGTGTTTATATGTTCTCTCGTAAAATATACTTTTGATTAGTTCAGATGTTTCAAGGCGATGCAATCTAAGGTACCAGACGTCAAGGGACCTTGTGTGCCGTAGTGTGGGGTTGCACAAGCTGAATAATGCCACAAAAATAGCAGAACCAGAAGAGAAGAGATGTAGTGGGTCAGAAGTGACGATGCGAGGTATTATTGTCGTTTCACCATCTTTTAACCACATTCCTACTTAATATAGATTTTAAATGTATGTTTGTGTGCCTGCGTGCATGGGTGTGTGAGAAAACTGATGGAAATTAGCATGAGAAGGAAGTGCCACATTTCATTAGCATTATTGAGGAAATAGTGGTGCTCGTTGAGTCATTCCCAGCTGACGAGTGAGGTTGAGGATCAAGATTTTTTGAGCAGGAGAAACAAACACGGTGTGTCTTTAAAGTTGTTTGGAGATGACATCTCAACAAGTGCAGTGTGAAAAGAGCCTTTTTTCTAGTTGGTCTTTGGTTGCCATCAATGATTTTAAAAGTAGAGTAACGTAAATACCTGATGTAAAGGGTGTTTTAGTGACAGGCCTCCTGCCCCGTCAGATGATGAGCTGTGACTTTGTGTCTCTGGCTGAAGAAAATAAATAAAGATCAGGTTACAACCATAGTATATTACATCTTGTCACATAAATAATTGCAATAAAAAATTATTGCAATTTTAAAACCATTTCATGCTGCTGGTATAATAATATTATTTCGGAATGTTATATATGGTAATTCTAACTAACATTAAAACCACCATAACCAAACCAAAAACTGCAACAGTCACTATTTAAATAAACTGCACTAATATGAAACATGATGGCCCAGAGGTATAGAGTGTTTCAGACAATCTAGTGTCAGTCCAGTTTGTCAGTGTGAAGACCTTTGCTGCGGTTCGATAGAGTAGATGGCTCATGTGGTCCACGTAGTAGTTATTGTGACAGGCCTAACTGTTCCCATCAAAATGCAAGAGTCTCCATTATCGGAGTAGTCCTTTTGTGAATGCACAGTTTAACATTATTGACATTTGAAGAGTTTGATTTGGCTTGATTGGGGGTGTCATAGCAACGGATTTTAATACAGTAACCAACAGATGGTTTTCTTCCTGCTGAATACGTGAATGTGTTTTTGCACTGACGCTTGAGTTTTCATTTATTACTACCTTTTAGAAATTAAATAAAGTTCAGAAAAAAGGTTGCTTATCATAAGAATATGGAAACATCACACACAGGCCTCCTGCTACTACACAAGCAGGCCACTGTCAATGCTGCATAGCACTTTGGTTAGTATTCCACCAACAACTAACTTAGACCCTCCTTCACTTAGCTATGACAGCCTTCTTGTGAGATCCCTTTTCAATGAACTGATGTCATTTCCTGTTTGAAAAAGCCCATCGCTGCCATAAAAGGGCATTTCAGCGTCTGTATGCTCCCAGCTGACTCATTGCAGCGCATCCTGTCTGCAGACAATGGTTGGGCTTCAGGGGAGATATGAGCAACTCATCCAAACCCCTCCGAGTTTATCACTAGACTTAAAAGTTTAGGAGTTAAAAGCAAAACTACTTCACCCTTACAGTTTGGTTAGTGCGAAGACAGGGAGAGAAAATGTGCTGTGAATGCTTGCCACCCCACCCTGACTGAACGAGGAAGTGCTGAGAGCAATGAGGAAGAGTGCACTGAGGTCCTCAGCAGTCAATTACACTCAGTTTGACAAAGACTACACTGGAGACAGGGCAACATATTGATAATACAGAACCAGGTATCATCTTAGAGTGTGTTAAGTGTTACGTCACCTGAGTTTTGAGGTTGCATCATAAAAAATCTTACTAAATGTTATCATATTTTACCCAGACATTTCCACTTTATGAGATCTGAAAAATGCATAAAATAAGAAATACTTCGTACCCGAAGTATTTCCAGATCTCCCTTCTGGCATCTTTTCTTTCAAAAAGGACATGTCTCCCTGAGGACATGTCTCCCTGAGGACATGTCTCCCTGTTTCCCTGAGATGACTCTGAGTGTCCTTTAACTAGTACTCAGCCATCATTAACATTTCAAGGTGTACCCGTTCTAACGTTAGATACTAGGAGTTACATTATCCATGTCGGATCTTAGTCGGCTTCCCGACTGTCAGTCTGGTCCCGACCAACACTGTGAAGTGACGGCTGTCAACTGTCATCCTGTCCTGTCAGCAGCCAGATACTCTATCGCATGTCCTCCAGCTCTTGTTCTGTTGTAGCCTGCAGAGGAATATTATAATAACCTCTTATCTAAAACATGCCACAACAACACATGCCAAGTCCATCCCCGGATCATAAGCAGAGCATGAGATACAGTCTAGCGCTCCTATCGGAAAGTACACTATGTGTTGGTCAAACAACCCGACCAATCTGTGGGCATTCTCTTTGCAAAAGTCAGGGAAAACGGTGAACAAATTAAATAATCCTAACCCTAATACCAAATAGTGGTGTAAGTCAAGCTGCATCCACATGGTTTTATGTTGCTTCCATGGCACAAAAGTTCAGGGTTTCTTGTTATTTTTGTATTTCCAGTAAAAGGAAATTTCCCCATTTCCCCATTCTGTTTGAATAGCTTCTCTTTCTTACAGATGAATATTCATTCCAAACCTTGGTGAAGGCGCAGATAGTCAACCAAGTGTGTCAGTATCTTATATTGCGTGTTTTTCACGTGTCCAGCCCTGAGCTCATAGTGGGGGGCTGAGCGATGTCATGGGACTGAGGTTGGTATGGTGCTCCTCTTCAGAAGTGTAGGTTTGTGCTCTAATATATTCATTTCTGCCTCCTCCTTATTTAACAAAGTGGCAGAGGAAGGCGTGTGTGTACCAGCAGTCATCCAGACAATATATTTAATATACTACCAATAGACAATGTTTTTCTATATACTTGAAATAGGGGTGTAACAGACCACTGCTGATCCCTGGCCCCATAGTGTTGACTTTCACAATGTAAAATAAAGTTTTATTGGTGATCATTACCTGCCAATATTTAGTAAAATATTTGATTGGGACATCATATGTTTGTTTGTCTGATCTCTGATGGTCTTACATTGTGAACAACCAAGTATTTTAAGTAATGGCCAGAATTATTGGTAGTCTCTTAATTGCACTTCTTCCAAGTTGTCCTTGTTGTCACTCACAGGTCTTACTGTGATGGAGTCGGCCATGGTTTCTCCACTCATGTGACAGCTGAAATGCTCAATATTTAAACACAAAATAAGGCGTATTTTCCACATTGCCGATCTGACAGAAATAATTTTGCCCTTCTACACACAGGTTTTGTGCATCTGTCCGCGGGTCTCAACAGTTATTGTACTAGGTACTGGTATATATTGTACTAGGTACTGGTTTATATTTAGCAGGGCAACATGAGCACAGGCCTGTAGAGCTGCTCTACTGCCTCCAGCCATGGAGAGGAATTCAAAGGTGCATTCCTCTGGAATACCAGCATGAGAGCACAGAGGCAGAAGAGAGACAGGAGACGGGCTTTATTCGGCCGTACAGTAGGTCACTAGCAAACACAACTACTAAAAGCCGCCAATCCCAAGAGAATAGGAGAATGTGAAGACGGAGGAATTCTGTTGCAAAGGGATGATAACATCATCACTCCCGGGAAGTCAACCAAAAACAAGGCTGCTTGCGATGTACACCATGGGCCATTTCCTGTATTTATTTACATTAATTTAACTGTTGCCATTAGAAACACAGACATCAAATCAGTTCCTATTCCGTTGGAAATGCTTTCGATGATCAAGCAGACTCACAAAACTCAAACTTAGATCAACAGAGACTGGATGCTAAGAGCTCTGTCCTTCACTGCCTTCTTACTTACACACTACGCTTCTCATTGGGAGTTCACACAGGAAGTCTGCCGGATGCTGATTGGACAGCTGCTGTTACATACATTACAAAAATCAGCATAGGCTCATATTTAAGGTGTATAACAAAATATTTCATTAAGAAATATGAAGTCTTCTTCAAGTAGAAAATGATCCTGTAGCCATATATGCATGAGACTTTATTTCTAAAGTAAAATATTATCCATTAATAGTAAAATTATTAAAAGCCCTGCATTTAAATGTTAACTTCAAAACGAGGAATTCGCACAACAAAAGACTTAAATGTACTTTAAAGTCTGATCATGGTGGAGCTTTGAATGCTAATATGATGCTGGATAGTTTCATATAATGGTAATGTTTCATATTTAAATCGTGCCATCTCCTTTTCTGGTAAATGTATAATAAATAAATTGCTTAGGTTTTGCTTAGCAGAAATAAAAAGCAGGCTCGACATGAAGCTTTTTCGGCCACAGTGTGATGCTGAAAGCCGAGGTGTTTTACTAACATGTTAGCCAAACTGCCAAAATGATTTCAGCATTTGGACAAAAGAAAGGTCATAAAATTTTGAGGAGCCGTGACTCAACATGTCATGTCACGTGTGCTGCTGAGGAAGCTCCGTGTTAAGCTCAGTGTTGAATGTAAACGTGTTTGAATGTGCGATTCCCCACACCAGGTCAAATTGTCTTGTTAGTCTTTTCAATGAACACAAACTGTACAATGATTGGATACCACTGTCCAATGAGGAACAATGAGTGTGTTCCAGGCCAAAGAGACACTCACTCGTGAGCTGCGGTCTCAGTGGAAAGGGAAGGTCAAGCTGTCTTGGAATAAACTAGAAAGCGGTTTGACATGTCAGTCGTGCTGACTCCAAATAAATCAGCAGGATGCACGGTAGCCTGAACGTTCACGAAGAACTGCAACCCATCATCTCACAACTTTAGCTTGTGAATTAGGTAGGGAGCCTTCCTAAAATAATGAAAATAATCAGGTCAAAGATCAAAACAACAAAGACGTATCAATCTTACTGCTTCATCTAATCTGATCAAGTTCAAGCTCAAGCTGTTTTTATCTGGAGAGCGTGGAGCTCTTGGGGGAAGGACTCACCTCCCCAGACAGCACACAGGCTCTGGGTTGGGCTCAAGCCTAAATCAAATAATTTCTTGTGCTGCAGTGGCAGCACATGTTGTGTTGACCAAATATGGCTGAGTAGAAACACCACAGTCTCTGTGCAGCATGCTGGAATGAAAAGCAGGTTTCCTTAACTGGTGTGAGAGTGGGCCATGACGCCCCCCAAGCAGAGCTGCTCCTCTAGAGGCTCAGCAGTCACTAAGGAGCACTAAATAGTGGTGTAACTAACCCACTTCCACAGGACGTGTGGATTAATTACACATCTAACCATCATAGTGTGAACAAACGTTTGCCGCTGATCAACGCTGGCCCATGATAAGTAAAAATATGCATGAAATTTGAATATTGGCTTGAATGCTTTTTGGTGATACATCATGAGGTTACATTGTGAATAAGGTTAGTGAGGCTCACAATGCTATGGGCTAACATACATTAGGTACCAGTCCTTAAACTCACATTATTCATGTATTCACACAATGATGACCACAGCTATCATACATTACATTACATTACATGTCATTTAGCTGACGCTGACACCTGTCTATCAGTAACTAATTCATAGCCAGGAGGACATGGATTAGCCGAGCTGCTAATCCCCTGATTAAATAGAAAACTCTGCTCTACTGCTGAGGCACCGAGTTATTTCAAGCAGATGTTTTCACAGCAACTTGAATGGATATTAGACATGATTACACTATCACAAACTACAAATGGCAAGATGTTTATATAATAACCGCTCAAAATGACTTTAACAGTATTGATACAAAAGTATTTATGAATGTCTGAGCGGCATCCATGAGAATTAATTATGATGTAATGTGTAAATATGCCTTACAATAAAAACAATAAAATATTGTAGAGATACTGCCATGTTTTAATCGTGCAGTAGCTTTAAGGGTGCAGAGAAAATGACTCAATTCGTTTTTGAATTTTTAAATCAAAATTATTGGTTCAGAACAATGATGTGGTGTAAATATCTTGTAATAAGCTGGCATCGTCAGATAACATCAGCTGCCCAATTGGTTGACCAGTAAACCAATAAAAACAAAAAATTACAAATCAGATGAATATATGGGAATAAGTGCTTTTTCGCCAATTAATGGTGGTGAACCACTTGTAAATAACTGTGATATTGAGGCCTAAAAGCATCGCCTCCGTAGCACAGCAGGTACACACAGTGGTGGTGGCAACACACATCCCAGGTACCCGAAACCACTCCAGGGCCTTAAGGTACCGCTGAGTCCGTGAAATGCAACCTACAAAGTGCACTTGGAGTGGAAGAGACACAATTAAACTAAAGTGACAGAAATGGTTGAGTTTTTTTTTTCCTTCTCTCAACAACACAGCTCAACAAAGACAGCATTAAGCTGTTTTACGAAAGTCACAGAAACTCTTCTATTTGATAAAAAAGCAGTAGAATGCTCACATTGAAAACGTTTGGTTCCTGAGTACATGTTTGGCAGTTTGAATCAAGTTTCATCTGAGAAGAGAAACGGTCAATTTTAATATATCTGGTCCAATCTTCTCCGTGCAAAAACTATTTTATAATCGCAGATTTTGAAAAACAATGACTAACTTTAACTAATTATGTAAGAATCTAAAGCTTTTGAGCCTTGACTTGAGACCGTTTGAAACACCTCTCGCTTGAGACGAAGCTGTTTCAGACGTTTGCGCTGCAACTGTTGCAGTTTAGTGAGTAAACGCGCAAAGGGGCTGCGCCACAGCCCTCTCATGGGCGAACATGATAGACAGAACTCCCCGGCAGCTGTTCACATCGGAACCGGCCTGCCAGTCCGGTCCCGATCCCAGTTCTCCGAGCTCATTCCTCCGTTCTGTAAGCAGCACGACACGGGGCGGCAGGAATTCACACCCGGAGGCTACGTTTCCCTTCTCGCTGGTCTGACACACGCCCAGCCGTGTCAAGCCACAACTAACGGACCCTACAGACGGTACCGTGTGAGTTCTGGGCCAGGTAGCACACGTCACAACGAGGCGGAGCGGCCCGTGGGTCAGCACCGAGCCCAACGAATTAACTCTTTAGACTTTGACCGAGCGACGTGTCTCAGAATCCCAGACGTCCTGACTTACTCTACGGACACGTGAACACAACACTGACGTGCGTGAGCGCGTGGGGGCAGGAATATCCCGCGGTCTGAGCGGTCTATCGTGTCCTAAATATTCATTAACTAGCTTCACGTACTCGGTACTTTGTGCTGCGGCCTAACGGCGTTAAGGACGTGTCGGGAGGTTCCTCGCTCCCACGTCAAGTCGAACGCTGACGTCAGGAGCTTCTTGTTTGGATGGTGGAAACTTTTCAAAGTTGAAACAAACAAACATTGAAGCTGACCTGAGCGCGTGAATCCTCTCCCGCTGGCGGCCCCTCGGACTTTACAAACCAAAATAGTAGAAGGTTTTGGGATTATTCCGGGTAGAGAGCGAGGATTCGAGCGAGGGGAAAAGCCAGATAGCGTCTTTCGGTTCCCCTCCCTATCCGCCCGAGTTAAACTCCACCCCGGCGGCTCGCGGGCCGTGCGGCGGGGCGCTGTCGCACTTCCGTGGACATGTCGGTGTACTGTTGTTCTGTGTTCATGGCATAAGGGCGACGTACCGACGTGCCTGAGCACCAGCACAGCCGCATTTATCATGACGTAGGCTCGTATTTACTACTGGAATGGGTTCATTTCAAGAGAAGACCATAATCACCACCATCTTCATCATTCGCCTATTTAGTTAGGAGGCACGAGGGTCGCTATCTGACATCCCGCTACAATAACAATCGTGTTGATTTTACAGGCCCTCTTCATCATCCAACTCTTCCAATGTCCTAGTAAAAGCCAGAGAGCATCACTGGGGAGAGTGGCCGGCCTTGGATTAGGGAACGATAATGGATGGAAGAAGTTGTGGTACCAAATGAGTTGGAATTGTTTTCACAAATGTATGTTAACTAAAGAATAATACAAAATGAGATAACCAAATTCATCATTGATGACAGAAGGGATGTGGCCTATTCAGGGTTCCTTGGGGACATCATGATGTAGGACAGAAACTGCAATGCTCGTAAGAAACCCTTCCCAGAAAACACATATCATTTTGCAAGACTGCCCTGAGAATGGAGATCTACGATTGAATGCTTATGTATGTATATATATATATTAGGGCTGTCAAATGATTAAAAATTTTAATCAAATTAATCAGAATTTTCAGTGGATTAATCATGATTAATCACACCTGAAATGGTCTCGAGCCTCTGCAGTTTATCCCACTCTGCTGTGAGTTTGTGCTCCTGATGGTTCAGGGCTGCGATGACCAGACATGACCAGACATGTCAACCCTCCCGATGTTTCAAAGCCCCTCCCGAAAATCTCCCGGACCGACCTTTCTCCCGATTTCCACCCGAACAACAATATTGCTGCACCACCCGTCACTGGGCGCGCCGTTTCAGACCGAACAATAATAAAGGTTACACCTTGAAGTCGAGCGCGGCGATTAGAACGACTGGCGCTGCAAAGAAATCCGCTACCACCCCCATTTCAGTGTGAAATATTCCCATACCTGGGAGGATTTAGATCGCATTGGCTTCCCTTCCTCCGCATGTTTCAGAACAGTATTACGGGTCTCTCCGATGGTCCTCTACCTCAGCGCTGCTCTTAGCAAAGCTCTGCTGGGCGGAGCTTTTTTTCTCTGTTCTGCTGCGCGAGAACGGGGAGGGGGGGGGGGGGGGGGGTGCGGGTCTCTGGCGCAAACGACTTGCTGAACCTGACGTCCTGACATATGCCTGCAGGTGGCAGTAATGTGTTGTATAGGATGAAGTGCATTCCCTAGAGGAAGAGGCACTTTACTGACCTGAATAATTTGTCACACTGCGCATGCGTGAAATGCGTCAAAAAAATTGACGTAATTAACAACAAACAGCTGATTAACGCCGTTAACGCGCTATTTTTGACAGCCCTAATATATATATATATATATATATATATATATATATACATACAGATAAACACACTAATATACAGATAATTCTACATACACATATATTAGTGCTAACGCAAAATTAACAACGTTAATGCGGACCCATTTTAACAATGTCAAATTTCTATCGCGAGATGAATGTAATGTGAGAAGAACAAGTATGCATCTGGTATAACAAAAAAACGTTTTTACAGTTGAGTTTAAAAAAACAAAAACATTTGAAATCTGATGTGTTAATGACCAATGAGGTCAGTGATTCACACTAGTGATGTGTTGAGATAGCCCAATGAGGTCAGTGATTCACACTAGAGTGTCACGGTTTGGGTCTTGCTTTATTTTGTAGTGGTTCCTGCACCAGCCGCACGTGACAAAATGACGCGACCATCAAATGACTCAGCGTGCATTTGGCTGCTCGGCTCAACGCCAACCCCGGCTCGCTCAGAGTTCCCGGACGGCGTTCCTGTCACCGCCCTCGCCACTCTCGGGGCCCCGCTTGGACCTCGGAGGTGGAGCCCAGCGCCCAGTCCCCATTCATTGGGGCACACTGGGAGCAGGTGCTGGAGCTGGCTGCCCACCCCCAGGCCACCTACGCCTTCTACGCTCGGCTACAGCGTCTCCAGTCCCCTCTCCATGACGCCTGTCTCTGCCCGCCCCGTCTCCAGCCCCGTCTTCACCCCCGTCTCCACGACGCCTGACGGGGCTGTCTGGAATCCGGCCCGGGGGGGTGGGGTCGGGGGTTGCGCCACACAGCCGGAGCCTGGCCTGGTTCCGGCCAGTCCCTGGAGACCCTCAAGCCCGGCCACTGAGATTTGTGCATATTGTAACACATATTCTTGCATTGTGAATACGGGTTTGAAACTAGTCTTTTGTGTACATTTCCAGAGGAACATTAATTCCCTCTGTTCACTTTCAAGGCAAAGTATAGGCTAAATAATCCTACATTTTATAATGCTTTACATGTTGCTACTCAAAGACACTTTGCAGTAAAACCAGCACATTTAGCACACGAACACAGATACAGCAATAAAACCAACACATAAAACAATCATATTAAAAGCAATTAAAACAAAGTGTACAACTTCCTAGTAGGTAGATATTTTTAAATCTTTCTGCATTCAGTCGGTCCGTGATTGTCTGCCAGGCCTTTTCTCTGTTTAATTACAGCTGCCGTATTCCTTTTTTGCGTATTATATGCTTCACCTCCTGATATATATATATATATATATACACTCACCGGCCACTTTATTAGGTACCCCATGCTAGTAACGGGTTGGACCCCCTTTTGCCTTCAGAACTGCCTCAATTCTTCGTGGCATAGATTCAACAAGGTGCTGGAAGCATTCCTCAGGGAGTTTGGTCCATATTGACATGATGGCATCACACAGTTGCCGCAGATTTGTCGGCTGCACATCCATGATGCGAATCTCCCGTTCCACCACATCCCAAAGATGCTCTATTGGATTGAGATCTGGTGATTGTGGAGGCCATTTGAGTACAGCGAACTCATTGTCATGTTCAAGAAACCAGTCTGAGATGATTCCAGCTTTATGACATGGCGCATTATCCTGCTGAAAGTAGCCATCAGAAGTTGGGTACATTGTGGTCATAAAGGGATGGACATGGTCAGCAACAATACTCAGGTAGGCTGTGGCGTTGCAACGATGCTCAATTGGTACCAAGGGGCCCAAAGAGTGCCAAGAAAATATTGCCCACACCATGACACCACCACCACCAGCCTGAACCGTTGATACAAGGCAGGATGGATCCATGCTTTCATGTTGTAGACGCCAAATTCTGACCCTACCATCCGAATGTCGCAGCAGAAATCGAGACTCATCAGACCAGGCAACGTTTTTCCAATCTTCTATTGTCCAATTTCGATGAGCTTGTGCAAATTGTAGCCTCAGTTTCCTGTTCTTAGCTGAAAGGAGTAGCACCCGGTGTGGTTTTCTGCTGCTGTAGCCCATCTGCCTCAAAGTTGGACGTACTGTGCGTTCAGAGATGCTCTTATGCCCACCTTGGTTGTAACGGGTGGTTATTTGAGTCACTGTTGCCCTTCTATCAGCTCGAACCAGTCTGGCCATTCTCCTCTGACCTCTGGCATCAACAAGGCATTTCCGCCCACAGAACTGCCGCTCACTGGATGTTTTTTCTTTTTCGGACCATTCTCTGTAAACCCTAGAGATGGTTGTGCGTGAAAATCCCAGTAGATTAGCAGTTTCTGAAATACTCAGACCAGCCCTTCTGGCACCAACAATCATGCCACGTTCAAAGTCACTCAAATCACCTTTCTTCCCCATACTGATGCTCGGTTTGAACTGCAGGAGATTGTCTTGACAATGTCTACATGCCTAAATGCACTGAGTTGCCGCCATGTGATTGGCTGCTTAGAAATTAAGTGTTAACGAGCAGTTGGACAGGTGTACCTAATAAAGTGGCCGGTGAGTGTATATTAGGGCTGTCAAAAATAGCGCGTTAACGGCGTTAATCAGCTGTTTGTTGTTAATTACGTCAATTTTTTTGACGCATTTCACGCATGCGCAGTGTGACAAATTATTCAGGTCAGTAAAGTGCCTCTTCCTCTAGGGAATGCACTTCATCCTATACAACACATTACTGCCACCTGCAGGCATATGTCAGGACGTCAGGTTCAGCAAGTCGTTTGCGCCAGAGACCCGCACCCCCCCCCCCCCCCCCCTCCCCGTTCTCGCGCAGCAGAACAGAGAAAAAAAGCTCCGCCCAGCAGAGCTTTGCTAAGAGCAGCGCTGAGGTAGAGGACCATCGGAGAGACCCGTAATACTGTTCTGAAACATGCGGAGGAAGGGAAGCCAATGCGATCTAAATCCTCCCAGGTATGGGAATATTTCACACTGAAATGGGGGTGGTAGCGGATTTCTTTGCAGCGCCAGTCGTTCTAATCGCCGCGCTCGACTTCAAGGTGTAACCTTTATTATTGTTCGGTCTGAAACGGCGCGCCCAGTGACGGGTGGTGCAGCAATATTGTTGTTCGGGTGGAAATCGGGAGAAAGGTCGGTCCGGGAGATTTTCGGGAGGGGCTTTGAAACATCGGGAGGGTTGACATGTCTGGTCATGTCTGGTCATCGCAGCCCTGAACCATCAGGAGCACAAACTCACAGCAGAGTGGGATAAACTGCAGAGGCTCGAGACCCTTCTAGAGCCATGCAGGGAAATCAGTCTGTGACTTATCAAATAACATTGCTTTGATTATTTTCTGAAATGAATTTCTGAAAAATCAAATATCAATAACATGTATTTATGTAAAAAAATAATAATGATGATAATAATGATAATTATGTATCTGTGTCCTGTTATTTATCTTTAGTATGCATTTCAGAAAGAAAAAATGGTTAGGATTCAGGTGTGATTAATCATGATTAATCCACTGAAAATTCTGATTAATTTGATTAAAATTTTTAATCATTTGACAGCCCTAATATATATATATATATATATATATATATATATATATATATATATATGGAGGTGCTAATCCTCATCACAACCGCTTCACACTCGGCTGCAAAGCGCCCCAGTGAGAGTCGGAGGCCGCAGACCGAGGATGCCATCAGGACCAAATCGTCTGCAAAAAGCAGCGATGAAATCCGCAGCCCCCCGAACTGTAGAAACATGACTATGCCTCGATATCCTGTCTTTGGTGATAAGGCGCAGCCCTGGCGAAGGCCAACCCCCAGGCCAAATGCATTTTCAGCAGGAAAGCATTTTCTAGTTCTTTCCACTCATGTCAGAAATCTTGTGAGGAGCACCTGGTCGAACCAAATTTATGGTGAAATGATTGTCTTTCCACTTCCGTATTATGGTTTCCACAGGGCTCACTGGAACATTCAGAATCTTAGAAATGTGCATATAACCAATGCCATCATTGTGGTTTGCAACAATTAGGTTGCGGCGGTCTTGACAGCTCTTTGCTTTTACCCTTCATGGGATGTGTCTTGTGTGACACCTTGGCAATGAGACCTTTTGTAGGCCATCAGTTGGGACTGAACCAGCTGATATTAATTTGTACTGACATGGGTCTGGATTCCGTTTTGCACCTCCCTTTCTTCATGTGTTCAATACTTTTCCCCTGTGTCATTTCACATAACTTTATTTCTGAACCTTCTTGGTATGTATGTATTACTTGGGTTGTTACCAACATCTGGTTAAAATTTCATGTCAATAGCTATTTGGAAATATATTTACTGAGAAAAATGGTGACGTTCACTGTTCAATACTTTTGTCACCCGCTGTACAGTATATAGAGAGTGGTGGCCAAAATTATTAGAACCCTTGGCATATTTAAGAGATTTCAGTTGATTTGTTGAATAGGCCATTAGAATACTCATTAAAAGTACGAAATATCTACAAAGTCATCATTATGCTGTATGAGCCATCATATGGAGATTTGTCATTTTCCTTACATTAAACAAATTAAGCCTATTTCACTGTCAATGTCACACAATTATGTTCCTTCACAGAAGAAGCCAAATTACATGTGTAATCATTGGCAGGTTAGATCGTGGTTAAATTGCTGGTGATGCAAGAGTCTTTTGAATGTACAAGACCTATCCTGCTCATTAAGTTATTGGTAACATAGGGGTTTTGTCACTGAGGCCACACCACCAATTGGTATGAATTCAAAGCCTCTAGAAGTAGTCTTGAAGCACATGTTTGCTCTTTGAACATGGCTAAGATGAAGAAGGAGCTAACGGGTAAGCAAGGGCTCGAATAAAGGCCCTTCTGATGCTGGTTGGAGTTACTGCCGCATAGCCAAGGATTAAGATGCAGTCCAAGCACTGTAAAGTACACTTTAGATGGCCATGATGCCACTAATTCACAGATAAAAGAAACTTCCAGACAGACAAGCATCTGAGATCAACACCACAATGACTGATGGTGCAACAGTGTCCTCAAGAACTGTGCGCCGGAAAACGGGAGAAGGAGGACTTGTTGGCAGAATAGCAGCAAAGAAACCATTACTAAATAGAGTGAAACTGAAATTTGCAAAAGAACACAAGAAATGAAAGAAGATTGGTGTAAAGCAGTGGTCCCCAAACTAAGGCCCGCAGGCCGGATACGGCCCGCCTCCACATCTGACCCGGCCCCCTGAACAATACCAGAGGGGCATTATGATTTTTTTTTCAGTCTGGCCACGCAAATCCTAGACTAGCCCCTGTGAAATAGAACGGAATAATGGAGAAAAGGTTGATTCAGAATGCAGGGTATTTAACCTGCTGTGGTCAAACCATTATTTGTTTGTTCAATGCTCTCATCTGTCAAGAAGCGGTGGCGGTTATTATTTATTTCATTTTTTTCTGTAAAGATCCCAGAGAAGATTATTTGGTTATTATTTATTTCATTAAGTGATATTATTTATTTTCAGACTTTTTTTTCCGTGAAGATCCCGGATGGTTATTATTTGGTTATATGTGGCTTTCTGGAAAACAATAGTTTACATTTAGGCACCCACTGCAATCGTCACACTTTTTCTGACCCCGGCCGCCTCCAGAGAAGGGAAAAGTTATCTGGCCCTCACAGGAACAAGTTTGGGGACCCCTGGTGTAAAGTGTTGTGGACTGATGAGTCCCAGTTTGTCAACAAGTAAAGAGTATGTTCAATGGAGGGAAGGGGAAAGATCTAAAAAAAAAAAAGTGTATCTTGCCAATAGTTAAACATGGAGGGGGTAGTATTATGGTGTGGGGTGACATTTCGGCCTCAGGAATTCATTCATCATTGACTTAGTGAAAATTGACAGAATCATGGATAGTAAACCACAACATTCTGGTGATGCACAGAGTACCATCTGGGAGTCATCTTATTGGGCCTGGATTTATTTTTACCAAGAGGTCAATGACCCTAAACATTTTTCTAACTATTGCTGGAACTACCTTCAACAGAAGGGAAATCTGCTGGAAGATGGAAATTGATTGACTGGCCCACTTAAAGTCTGGACCTCCATCGAGCAACTTTGAAAATAAACTGGAGAAATCCATTGTACATTCAAAGGAAAGCCTTTGGCTGGAATGGCAGAGGGACTGATATAACAATAGTGCTGTAATTGCTGCAAAAGGTGGACAATATTACACACACAAAAAAGAGACACTGAAACCACAGAAAGTTGCACATTTGTGCTTGATAAATGAGTAATGATTTATCAACCATTTGTTAATTTAATAGAGTTACAATGTAGATTATGACAAATGTTGCCATACTTCTCCTCAAGCCGTCTCTTTAGAGACTTTGAAAACAATCAGAGCGAATGACTTTGGAACATTGAACAGCAGCAGTTACACACTTAGTGGCTTTAGGCTTTCCATGGAAATTAATGAAGGGTGTCATTCAAAGGAGCTTGGTGCAACATACCTCACACGTCAACAGGTTAACATCTTAATGCTTTCTACATGACATCAGCTACAGCACCAACGGTGGAAGAAAGACACCACCATGTGAAGCTCTGGGTGAGTCCTGATGTGTGGTCAGTCACATGATGGCCCTGCAGAAAACTGACCACACCTTTTCATAGCAAACAAAAAGGTATGGAACACAAATAGAGTGGGGTACGAGGTGTGGCGTCAGCAATTTTTCGATACATCAGCACAGTTGAGGCACACTTCCCTTGATGGTTTTGTTAGCAGGAGGCCTGAAATGACATTCAGTATGTCCATTTCCTCTCACTGGCTGCCAGCTGCCAGTAGGAAACCTGCTTGTTTCACATCAGCAATAATCTGCTAACATCTGCGTGCGCTTCTCCCAAATATAAACGGTCCATTTTGCACAAATACAAAAGGAAAATATGTACAAATGTCAACGTTGAAAAACAAAAAGATTGCTAAAACATGATTACTGTGATCAAAATAGGCTGGTCAAATCTGGAGCTCACTGTCCAACGAGGGTAATGGGAAGCGGTCCGCACTGCGCCAACCTAGTTTAGTTTGTCTTCCAAGGGGACACCGTTGCGTCCTACTACCCTGCGGTCTACTTGTTAGAGTTCCCTTGATACCTCTCAGAGGTAAGCCGAGGGCTCAGTTGCTGACAGCAGCTTGGGGGCCGGCGGCGGCTGCAGGGATGCGAGGCATCTTCTTGGCTGGACTGGGGCCGTGCTGAAGGAGAAAAGCAACTGCTGGTTAACAAAAGCACTAAATGGTTTGGGGTTGTATCCATATCCGATCTGCTGCACCGTTATGAAAGAGCACTAATCACATGAGTCAAGTCACAGATCTTAACTCTTCAGCCTTAATGGAGACACTGCTTTTATTTGGTCAGATTTCATGCCTGAACCCAGATGTGCACAATGAATGTTATGAAGTCTTTGACATCACTATGCATTCATACTGTGTCCCCGCACAGTGGATCCTCTGATCTACATTAGATGTGTCCATAACGTTTATAGTGCTGTGTACCTCGCTGGCAGTGCTGGAGCGAACGAGTTCTGGCTCTGAAGACAGGTCCTGCTCCAAAGGTCTCCGGCCATATTCCCGGCGGTGCTTGTCATCTATTCTTGTCAGGTACCAGGTCCCTGGGAAAAGGTCTTCCACTGAGCCTCGAGGTACGTAGCTGGCTGTGAGGAAAGATAAAAAGAAAGAGAAATATGATTAACAACATCAAGACTCATGTAGCCAGAGTTGGTATACGCATTGGTGAATGCATTGTATTCATGCCTTGTGGCGTTTGTCACGTTAGGACCAATAAGGACCAGTAACCCTTTAACTTTCCTTACATCAAAATCTGCTTTCGTCAACTTTGGGCTGAGTTTAGTATCTTGAAAAATTGTAATATTTCTGTCACAGTACTTTTAAGAAGTCCTTCCTCTACTAGGGGGTACAGTACAGGGGTACAGCCTGACAGTTCAATATGTCTCCCTGGTATTATAAATAGTGCTGGGCAACAATAAAAGAAATTGATTGCCATTTATTGCATTGCGATAAATTCAATGATTAATTCAAGTGTGTATTGAACACTTTTTGTGCAAACTCTTTCAACAGTTTCTAAAGCAGTATTCTCTTTGCACACTAAGAAATATTTTTTGTTTGCACTGGATTTCGTTTGGAGAATTTTAGTTAAATAACCAACTTTCAGAGATAAACGTTAATAACTTCGCAAAGAGAATCATTGCAACGCTTATATTGACTAGTTACTTGTAAATTTGCCTTAGTTGGAGTCCCTTTTTTCCGCTGGTCTCCGTAAAGACAATTATTTCCATTATCCACCATGGAAATATGTACCTTTTCTGCCCTGTACTTGTTGTGGAAATTACAAACTTCAAACCGCAAACGCCGTTTGCTTCTGCTTAGAGTCATTTAAAAAAATGTTTTTCAGTCCTAAATATAATAGCTTGTCAGGGATCGTCACAGCTATCAAACTTTCACATGTTGAGATAAAATAAACAACACCCAGAAAGACTGAGTTAGTTTGGCCAGACTTGAGCAGCAGTGACAGCAGGATCATACCGAGGTGGTGCGTGTCTTCTCTTAGCTTCATGTTCTCAGAGAAGGCGGCAGGCGAGACCTTCTGCCTTGAGTCCAGTCTGACCTTCAGGTCACTCAGGCTGGACACAAGTTTCTCCAGAACAGATCCTGAAACAAAGTCAGCGAATTACATGGAGGAACACACGATCCTGTAGTATCTAGTCTAATTTCATCCACATCACAAAGGCCGGCCTACCAGGTGTGTGGTCCTGTGTGACTCTGAGAGAATAAAGAGTAGCAGCAAATCCAGAACCGTATGAGAAAACGCCAATCCTCTGTCCTGCCAGCTCTGAAGAGGTGTGTCTGCAAAAGAGAAAAAAACAAAATGTTCTGCTCAATAGGAGAGTCCTAAGACTAGTTCAATGAGCCACACCAGAATCTTTTTGCAGCAAGAGGGGGACGTTCCTGAACGATAGCCATCATTTACCGTAAACTCAATAAACAACATACAGTGTAACAAATGTCATTTGAAGATCTCACAATCATGTCACCTTACAAATAGGTGCAAGATGTCTAAATAGTGTGTTTTCAGTTGGTAGTGTGAAGTACATTGACAGTTGTTGCCCTCGTTAGGCTCTGGGTAATTGATCAGTATGTACTTCAGCAGACTCTTTGTGATCTTCTGAACCTTCTCAGCTTCTCCCTGCTTCAGGTCTTTACTGAATCTAGAGGTGCCATCTCCTGAGCTGTGGTTTCAATCTGATGTAAACACACGTGATTAAATGGAGTAAATCTACTTACGCTGCAAAGAGTGATGCCAGGCAGCCATAGACTGAGGGTGTGTACATATTTCCGTTCTGGTTAGAGATCAGCAGGGAGGGCTTGGTCT
Source organism: Pungitius pungitius (assembly GCF_949316345.1). Taxonomy (NCBI): domain Eukaryota; kingdom Metazoa; phylum Chordata; class Actinopteri; order Perciformes; family Gasterosteidae; genus Pungitius; species Pungitius pungitius. The sequence goes on along the minus strand of NC_084917.1, from coordinate 15,912,483 downwards.
TCCTCTCAAACAGATCTGCACTGGCCTTCATAAAGGCCTTCTCCACATCCCGGTCGAAGTAGGTCTCTTCTGGTCGCACATCTCTAGAGTCAAAACAAACACATCCTCACAATCACTAAAGGCTTTCCTGGTTTTGCCTACTGGTAGGCTAATCCAAATAGAGAAAATGTCTTTCACGAGTAGAATACTGCAGTTATTCCAGTTATTATACTGGTGATCCTTAAAAAGGAGACATATCACTCGCTTTTAAAAGACTCAATCGTATTTAGGGCTTCCACCTGAACACGTTCACATGCTTTGATGTTAAAACGCATGTCATTTTTCTCCTATTGTCTGTGTGAATATTCATGTATTCGCCTTCTCTTATTCAATGTTTTTAACCCTCCTATTACTATTTTATGACTTTTCCTAATTTAACAGGGACAACTGGATAAACATAAAATTGACATGATGTCCTGTACACATGTTGTACACATCGGTGTTGTTCGGGGGGGTCAATTTGATCCTAGGCTGTTTTAGCTGTATAAAACTAATCAGGTCGTCCACAGGTCAGACACTAAATCTGCACCTGCAAACCCAAGCACTTGCCCCTGCAGTATATTAGCGGGGGGGGGGGGGGGGGGGTTGTGCTGGGACTGCTGCATGAGGGGCTACTGTGAGACTGACCACCTGTGAGTGCTATGAACGCTTACACAGCTACTCTCGCTCTTAACTGAAAATTATTAAAATGAAATGACTTCTAAACAAATAAATGACTTCTAGACAAAAGATGATGTAGAAGAGGACACTGATTATGAGCCATCCTCCTCTGATGAGAATAAGACCCTCATTGTTGACCCTCCTGTTGTTTCTCAACCACCAGCAAACACTCTGCCTTCTAAAAATGTAAAGTTATTATGGTCTGTATCCCACATGAACAACAGGTGGACTTAGTGCTTCTAACGTCATCAGAATGCTTCCAGGTCCATGACATAAAATCAGCATTTGAGCTCTTCATAACAACATCAATGGAAAAGGACCGACTTGAGATGACACATTTAAAGGGCAGGGGTTCGTACGGGGAGAGTTGCACTACAGTGCATTTTGAAGGTCGAGTGCCAAGAAAAAAACCCAATGTAAGCTAATTGTTGATTTGCATGTTACAACGCAGCTTGCTACAGATCAACTGATCACTTAGACAACATGTGGCAGACTGACATTATGATACGGGAAACCAGGGTTCAAAATGACTTAGGACTCTTGGGGGGTCCCCTAAAATGTAACTATAAAAAATACTTAAGACTACCTTGCTACACTATATACTGCAGGCAAAATTATATTGATATATTTTGAAGGTGGGATATTGGTCTTGGGATGTTTTTCATGGTTTGGGCTGGTCCCAGTAGTGTAGTGGTGTCTGGAGAAGTGGATTGGCTTTAATCAAACAGGTAACCCTCTAATTCTGGAGCAACAAAGTTACAGTATATATATATTCCGTATATATATAAATCCCCGACATGACAAAGTGGATAACAGGTCATTCTTTCCTTGAGCAAGGAAGTTAACTAAGTTACCTAAATCCACCAGGTGTCATTATGGCAGCACCATGCACCTTCAAAGGGTTTTATCAAATACAACTGGCGTTTCTCATCCCTTATGTTAATAGGATTTGTAAAACAACTGGCCGCTGGATTGAATAATAATGATGTCTATAAAGACTGTTCCTGGCATCTAAATAAGGCACCGAAATCAGAGTTGCTATTCGTTCCGGAAGATAACGACGATTAACACACCTGAAATCCTGTAAATCTCCATATCTCACTGCGTAGAGCAGTGGGCTCGTTGTCTTTAGGATGTTTTGACCCACGGGGTTCGAATCCCGATCATTCCGATCTTTTCTTAAATATATTTTCTTGACTACATGTTTTCATACGTGGTTGTGATGTAGTGCTCACTTATACAATCGTGAACGCTGCAATGGATTTGTGATGCGTTTTGTAGATTTTCAGCAATATGTTTGTGAATGTGCTGCTGTTAGCTGGCAGGTTGTTTGGCTTCATACACATAAAGCAAGAAACTCTTCTAATCATTACGTTACACTGGGTATCTAAGTTAGTTAATGCAACTTTTGATATAGGAACACCAATTCCAAATATTTTACTAGAATAAGTAATTATTATGGAGATATCAACATAATCGAAGCACTTACAGCATTTTCATGAGGGATTTCACTCTTTGTGAGGCTTCGTTTATGCCGCGTTCAACAATAACCTACGTGTCTGCGCCATAGAGCACAACAACAATCTGTGATGCTATTGGCTGCCCTGATTGCTGCCCAATCGCGCTAGGAAATAAATGTATTATTGTTATAAATATAAAACGTCACTAAAGACCTTTTCACAATCATTTTTAATGTTCAAAATATTTGTCGAGGACCCCCCAAAATCTAAAAATAAATTCTTATAGGGGGTCCCTAATGACTTATAGGGTGTCCGGGACCCCCCCAGACCCTCCTCATTTTGAACCCTGCGGGAAACCACGTCTGTAGGAGCCCACTATAGTGCACCCACCCGCCTGTCTCTGTAATGATCCACTGTATTTGTAGTGATGGCAAATTCAATCATTGATCCTGTTACACGAGCAGTGGACAAGTGTAGACGTGAAAAAGACATGTTCAGAGGAAACACTGCAGTATGCGCCAGGGGCGTAGCCAGTAATGGGCCAGGGCGGCACTGGCCCGCCCACATTACTCACTGGCCCACCCAGACAAGTTTGATCAAATTGTTTTTTAGTTAACAATTTTTACTATTCAAATGTATTTAAGAAAATATATTATAATAAAGGTGTAACTGTTTTTGCATTTTAGCTATTCTCTTTTCTACTCTCTAAAAGGTTTAATTATTATTTAAGTAATTTCTTTTCTACAAAAAACTGCAGACCCACCCACTTTTTCACTGGCCCGCCCAAAATACAATTTCTGCCTACGCCCCTTTTCAGGGGAACACTAGAGCATCAGGTCCATGTTAACTTTTACTTTGCCCATTACGGGTCTATGCTGTGTGGTAATGCCAGAGGATTCCAAATTGACTGTGGGTGCAGAAGATGGACGTTTAGTATATTAGTATAAAGGATATGTAAATCATGCGGTGTTAAAGGATCAATATAAAACATTACCATAAAATCTGACAACTATTATCTGTGACCCAGTTTTAGCTAAAAATGCTTCTTTAAATGCAGACTTTATTCATTAGGCCTGCTTTATTTAAAAACCGGAACAGCTGTTAGTCAGTGTACCTGAAGGCATCGAGGCCTGCGAAGGGTCCCGTCTCAGTGTTGGGGCTGGGGTGGTTTAGAAAGTCATTGAGCATCAGTCTAGCCAACGACTTCTGCACCAGCTTGCAGTATGGTGAATGGAAGACTAGATGGCCAAAGTCGTCCAGGCTGAAACGCTTCTCTGAACCCTCTGTGGGGAAAAAGAAGGATTAGATCATTTGAGCCCGTAACTGAACTCTTGAATGTGAACCTACTGGGTTACATTCACAGAGCAAAGATAACTGTTTCTATCTGCTTACACCTCATTGTGTTGCACCTTTGCACCATGCACTACGTACAAAATACCAAAGTGTGAAAGCTCATCTCAAAGTCAGGAACGCATCGCTATGTCAAAGAGCAGCAGCCCAGAGAGAAGAGCTAGAAATGTCCCTGAAGACATCCCATTATCTCACATGCTGTACATTAGGTTAAGGCTCATCTCATTAAAACTACTTTAGGGTCTCTGAACTTAAGTAAACTCTTTAGCACAAGTAGAGTACTAAACCATCTTAACCCTCTAATAAGGCTCTCATCTGACCAGTCTTTCAAATGTATGGCAGCGATGACAATGAATAATCATGATGAGGAAAGATGCTCACATCTTTCCTGTCCCGAGTTGAGAATGGTGGGGAGATTGGATACCTCAACGGTATTATTCAGTTTGTTAGTGGCCCTAATCTATGACGCCCCAGAGTTCGGACCAGGAAGGAGAGCTACAGTCTCCATCAGAGCAGCAAACATTATACCTAATGAGACTAGGAGAATTAAGAGGTCGACTCTTGTGGATTATAGTCTTATTATGATGTTAAGTTATTTAAAAAGAGCAGAATATTATTTTGACAGAAAAGCCCTGAGGCAAATTTGTAATTTTGGGCTATACAAAATAAAATCAATCAAATCAAGGCATAATTTTCAGGCTGTGGCGCTGTCTACGTGGAACACTTTGAAATGCAGCATCATTGATCATAGACAACATGTTAACCTACCTCTTTGCCACTGTGCGTGGATCTTGTTGCGATACACAGTGTAGCAGCGGTCCAAAGCACTCAGGTAGCACTCTATCGACAGCTTGCCATCGACCACAGGATACTCTGACATCAAGTCAGGCTTGTAGAAGTCATAAGCATGCTGCATGTGGGTTCCACGCAGACCTGCAGCAGACATCAGCTCAATTCAACTGTTTTTACTGTATACGCAAAACTCATTCTACAAATGTCAAAACAAAAAATGTTTTATTTTGAAAAATGACCATATTCTTTCCCCAATTGCATGCGCCTGTCCCTCTTGAAACATTTCCCTAGTGTTTTTGGCAACTACTCCTCACTCCCCGTTGGCCGGTCATTTTGCTGTGCTTACTCGCCACACCTTCAAGACCGGTCCACAAAATATTGTTGGATGCGCGGGGCAAGAAAGGTTGGGAACCCCTGTGCTAAACGATCATGGGGCCTTATCAATATGTCAACCATTGAAGAGGGCTGCATGACTAAGTGTGCACAGATAACATTTTTTACATAGCTAACCTCGTTCAAAAGCCAGAGGAGCATTAGGGCCAATCAGCATGGCCACTGCACCAGCACCTCCCGTCGGCCGGGCCCCTCCTGTGGCATACACAGCAATGTCCCCCGCAACAACCACAGCATAGCGCCCTGCAGAAAGGGAACACAAGGAGAAAGCAATGTAATCTCTAGCATAGTGGCACAGTACTGTTGCAGAAACGCATTCTATAAGAGTGTATGTAACAATGTAGTTAAGCATTAACAATTGTACTAAAAAGAGAGGCATCTGAGCCATTAGGCTTTAACAATAATATACATGTACACTTCCTTCTGATATTTCATGAACTATATTTTGAATCAATGGGAAAGATAAACTATGTTCACTTACCATCCCATGAGCTGGACTCAACCCAGTTGACAGCATTGAAGAGCGCAGCCGTACCCCCGTAGCAGGCGTTTGTTGTGTCAATGCCCTCCACATCTGTATTGCCAGAATCCTCAAACAGCTGCATGAGGACTGTTTTGACAGACTTGGACTTGTCAATGATGGTCTCTGTGCCAACCTCAAGTCGACCCACGCTGTCATAGGACAGACCATTCTTCTCCATCAACCGCTGGACCACAGTCAGGCACAGAGAGTTGATGTCTTCCCGATCGGAGCAGAAGCCCATGCGCGCTTGGCCAAGACCCACGGTGTATTTCCCAGCCGTTACGCCGTCTAACTGCTCCAGCTCGGCCTGGTCCACATACTGGGACGGGAAGTACAGCTCCATGGCAATGATACCTACGTCTTTGGGCCATGGTCCTAAGCAACTGATTGGGGCTGATCCTGGCATCCTGAATGTGTACAGAAGAGGGTTCATGTTAAGCAGTACATCAATTTAATAAATATATTGTGTTTAATGAGTTGTTAAACTATGGATTTGTACAGTCTTTCAGCCACTTAATATAGGGATATAGAAAAAGGAATCGGTCTTTGCTTGGTCAGGTGCATCAGCACATAAATCCACCTTTTACTGCCCAAGGTACTGTTTGCTAAGCTCACGGAAAACTAGAGCCAACATTTCAGTCGCAAAGCATTTGGACATTGGACAACATGGTAGGGACATTGTAGCTAAGCGGACTTGCTTTTTTAACCTCTTGTAATGTTAGCTAGCTGTCTAGCGTTAACGTTAACATAACAGAAACCGGCAGCTAGCACGCTAGCTACGGCCGTTTAAACAGTAGCATGACACGTACTGTACAACAGTAAAGCAACGTGAACCGTTAAATACCGCACGAAGTAAGGTTAGCGAAAGTTGTAACGTTAACTGTAAAAGGAACTAAATGGGCTGTTATAGGGCTCAAGTTAACGTTTGTTAACGTTGTGTCTAAATCTCAGAGCTAAGCTAGCCTACGTAGGTAGCGGCTAACGTCACAGAACGCCCGTGTTTGGGAGATACTCGGCAAGAGGAGAGGGACACTAGGGGAAAGGTCAATGGGATTTTCTAGAACTTAACACGTTAATTCCTAAATCTGTCATAAGACTCAGTCCCTTCGAAGGTATACTGGTAGAACAAAATACAGATGTGTTGGCCTCACTCTACGAATGATAAATGCATCCGTTTTGCTGGACCATAATTCAGCAGGTAACTTATACCTTATAACATAACCTCCCGTTCAGATGGGTCTGAAAATCCCAAACAGCAAGTTAGATAACGTTAGTAGAGGTAACGCTAGTTTTATTGTATTTTTATAGAAAATTGTGAAAATTGTTACAATATATTAACTGTTATTCGAGAAGGGAAAGCCGGAGGCAACTATTACACTATTGCCACTGATTGCATTAAGAGTCTACAATGACACCGAGATAACACACTTCTGTTGAAAGAACATGTTGGAACTAAATTGTGGATAAGCAATGGATTAAAGTGTAGAGAGTTACGTGGTCTTCTCACCTGTGTGTGAAGTTAACTCCAGAGATGGTTTGTAAATCTATTCCGTAAATTGTGTCCCGTCCACGGCTCTCCGGCGATCCGCTGGAGTGTATTTATGTGTGACGATGACACATCAGCGTCCGCCCAGCACGGCGGCACCTAGCCTGCTGTCCAATCACAGCTGGCAAACCACATGCGGCGCTACCAAGTCCCGCACATGTCTGACCAATCACAGATCAGGAATCACAACCACGCGCCAGAGCTGCATCTGCGTACCAATGGTGAGAGTTGTACGATGTCTGGTGAGAGAGAAGAAGCCAATGACACTGTCGAAGTGATTCCTGGCGCGGTGGACTCGGCAGTGGGCAGTGCTTGAAAAACAGAGCATTGTAGCCATGGCAACAGTTGTCCATGACCTGTTCATATAGTATAGCACGACATAGACGGTATTGGTACGACTATTGTTTTTTCCCCATTAAAGTAACGTACATTTTTATATAATTAAATTACTTTAAATAATACAATCACATTTCCTGGGTGAGGAAAAAAAGACCAATGCGGTGTTCCTACCAACATAACGCAATGATAAGGTTTATATGCTATGCAAATAGGTCAATGTAATTTACACTTGTTCATACATTCTGCTAAGCAACGTAGAGACAGGCATCAACATCATGCACCTGGATGAAGTGAACTGTAGGATGTCTGGCCTGAGATAATGCACATCCAAACTATTTATAAGTAGAACTACTAGTATTATCTGTAAAATATGATATTGAAGTATTGAAAGTAAAAGTTACCTATGCAGTGAACAATGTGGAATGACCACTTTCAAAGTGTTATTTTATATATATTAGATTGTAGAGCCCTTGATTTTTAGGCTGCACAAAAAAATTCAACACCTAATCTTTTCTAATGGAAAACATCCTCTCAGGCATACCATGAGACAGAATTGATTAAAATGTCTTTTAAACTAATCTCGGAAATAGGGCCCTTACACTCCGACAATTTCTAGTATTCCTTCTGGATATTCTGATGCCCAGGAATACCTATTAATGTCTGTTTCACTTTTACTACGTGGCTTTGTGAGATGGATGTTTTCATTTTTCCCAATGTCCACTTTGAACACAAAAAGTGAAACCAAATAGTGGCCAGCTGTCTTTGGAAGAAATTGGAACAATTTCTGACTTTTTTAAATGAGAAGAGCAATAGGTGCCTTAAAAAAAATATTTTTCTAATGCCCCTACTGCATCTATTCACATATATGATTTGACTCCATACTTTTTATTAATGTAGAACGTAAGAATTAAAATCCGTCAAATATATATTACATGGTTATTTCGAGAGCCTGCCCCCCCCCCACCCAATCAATCAATAGCCCAGTCTACTCTGATTGGCTTGTGAGATAAATATGGCTTACTTTTGCAAAGGTAGTTCTCAAGTTGTGGGCGGTGCATTCTTATGAGGAAGGAGAACCAAATGTAAAAGGCCTCTTTAAATGACTTGGGTGTCTTGTGATAGAGAAAAGCTCAAGACAAAAGCCACCCAGACACAACCTGTTCCCCCTGCTGCTGTCTGTAGAGAGGGATACTAAAGCTGCCACACTACAGGACAGCTTCTAACCTCATGCCCTGGAACATAGGTTCTTCTCTTACGACGGCAAAGGGGATGAATGTTGATGAACGTATAAAACATTCTATCAGCTACTTCTTCTTTCAGAGAAAATTACACAGCCAGTTTTAGGATGAAATTGCTGTTTATTGTATTAACCCAGTAACAAAAATGAGGTACCTGAGCTCAGAGGTCAAGTTCACACTTAACCTCTACTCACGCAGCAGCAAAAACGAACAATTCAAATGATAACAAGAAATATTAAGATTTCTTCTCCTGGGGCTCTAACACAGATTTGTTCACACACACACACTAAAACCTGAAGGGTCCGTCTTTGTCCATATTCAACATCGCTTCAAACAACAAACAGACTTATTATTGTGATAATCATTGGTAAGAACACAAGTACCATTTTGAACAGAATGAATAAAAACTCCAATGAGAACATAAAACCAAGAGACAACAGCTGAACTTTGCAATCAATCACAATCTCTCCCATTGTTCCAATATTTCCACTCAAATGGTGGAGCACACAGTCTATTGTTCAAGGAACAATAGAAGTAAAACATTTAATACCCATTAGATCTGATATAACAATAAACAATGCATGCATGTAGTTAAGAGACAGACTGAGGGTGTGATATGCTGCTACCTCTCATTAAAGTGGATTCACAGAGTTTCTCTCCCACAGTAACAGCAGCTGGCTGCCTGCTTGGGGCTCCAACTCCTGAAACACACAAAAGTATGATGACAAATGTATCAATTTCTTTTTCAAAAGCCAAGGAAGTGCATCATTCACTGGGGAAAAGAACACTATGGCCCCATCTCAATCTCTGTTCTTATGGATTTACAGACTTTGAAGCGTTTATGGCATTTGTGTGCCCCCTCACACACAGGAAAACTATCAGGGGAGTGAACTTTAAGACACACCAAAGTGCTTCTAAAAGCGGAGACAAGAGTGAGGGGAGCTCAGATTGAAACTAAGCAAATCTAGCTAGGACCTGAGCCACATCTTCACATGGGAATCATTTCTGTGGTAAGAATTGAAGGTGTTGTATGTTGTTTATTTTGTTTATTCTGTACACATGACAGTAACATTTTGTCCTTCACGAGAGAGGGACCCTCCTCTGCCGATCTCCCTAAGGTTCCTTCCATTTTCTCTCTGTTTAAGGGTTTTCAAATTTTGGGGGAGAATGTCGCATGTGTACAGACTTAAAAGCCCACTGAGGCAAATTAGTACAAAGTTGTAGCAAAGTATGAAGCACGGTTAGCTTATAAAAGAACATCCCAAGCTTTGAATAGTTTGTGAAGTACTAGAAAATCCATCATCAAAAAATGGTTATGGTTCTTGTACATCAGAAACGTCATGATTGAGTGACTGCAAATGAGCTTCCTTAACATTCTCTCGTCACTATGAAATGGGAGTCTCTCGTCCATGGCCTTGTCCCGCCCCCCCATCTCATCCCTCCGCCCCACTGTTGGTACGGTCAAAGCCGGTTTCAATACTATTCTACATATGTGTGTGTGTGATTTGTGATCTGTTGCCGTTTGTGACAGATGAAACGCTCATCCAGTAGCTCTTACCTGTCCATCCCTGCTGATCTGAACCTTCTTGTTGTCGTTCCATGGGTTGAGGATGTGTTGGGAGCATGGAAAGGGGAGACTCTCCTTGTGGATCCACTCAACACTAAAAACCCCTCCGAGTCCCATGAAGCCCCAGTCCTGGCAGCTCCCCTGATTGATGACTGATGTCATTTGGGCATAACCCTGTGAAGCAGACATAATGCAGATCCTGTTTTTCTTTTAACTAATATTTTGTCACACGGGCTGAGCTCTGGAAACAGAAAGTGAATCACTTGGTCAAAGTGTTACCTGGAACTGTCCAGACCCCTGAACAGAGAAGATGAGGGTAACTGCGCTCGTTTCCAGGAAGGCCTTGGTGAGTTTGGCCTCATTGCTTGGTGTGGTGGACCAGATACCTTTCTGCTGAGAAATATCTATGTTCCTCACATTGCTGCTCTTCATGATGAAGTAGCGCACTGAAGAGACAGGCCAGGGTGATGGTGGCTTTGAGATCTGCTGGAGAGAAAACAACAGCTATTGTGGCCAGCAAGCTAATTGGTCAAAGAATGCTTTATTGATGAGGCAGTAACTAGTAAATGGTACATGGTACATGTCATCCAGGCTCTTGAGCATGATATGCTCTACAGAGGATTCACCTCAACATCACAGCAGGTTTTGTTACAGGTTTTGCACATTATAATAAAGCTAAATAGCATTTCCATTTAATCAATACATGAGTCACACAAATCAAACCGAGTATGATTCTAAAACTCTTTGGCAATATTTATTGTCACGTAACAAAGAACTGAACATATATGTGTGACCGCAAATATAAATAATGTTTTCTCAATTAACTAAATGAAAGTAGGGCTGCATGTTCAAATATAGTGCTTCAATTCAGACTTGACAGTCTCAGCAAATTATAAATCTAAACACAACAATTGAATAGTTTATAATAGAATATATATCTTTATCCACCTTTTTGGTAAGTGGGAGAATTAAGATCTAGTTCTTCCTGCCAGAACTTTAAACCTGTTACTGTACCGTTTCAACGGGTTCTGAGCATATGAGACACTGGTTTAGTGCTGCAGTGGGAAGTATGAACATAAACCAGTCTGTCCATTATGGATTAAATGCTCTACTTTCACTGTCCATTTGTTTCTTATTTTTCTTATTTTCTTTTTCTCAAACGTTGCTATCTTTTGTTTCTTCCTATCGTCTTTTTATTTGTAATTTGCCGCTACCTCTCTGGTCTGTCCACAGTATTGAGACGATATCATCGTCCTGCCTGGAATGCAAAGACTTGATTGGTCGAGTAGTATCACGTGGGATGGTTTAACTCAAATGCAATTGCTCAGTGCTTTAAGCCTCTACCGTAAAGACGAGTAAAGCTGCGCAGTAGAAAAGTGCGCCGTCACGTTTCAACCACAACTGTCATTTTTGGGCTTCTGGATCCGGATTCAGGCCTCTGCCCTAAACAATCAGTCAGATGGTTTAAACACAGCTTGGCAGATAGGAAATACCTTTCCTGAGGTCGAAGGACCGGGGCTGTAGGATGGACTTTCAAAAGTCACAGAGCAGGACGAGCTACTGGAAGAGAGGGATTCATCGAAGAGCTGCTTGTTGGGCAGGAAGGCTTCCTCTCTGTGCTGAGCTTTCCCCTGCAGAAGGCTCCAGGCTGGTGGCATCCTACGGGACCTGATGGCAAGTGGTAAGATAGCTCAGTTGTGTGAGTAGCAAGTTAAACCATAAGATAACGGATCATTATGACACACCAGTCTGGGAGTGAAAAGAGAACCAGACCTTTAAACGAAACAGGCAATTTTAGAGTGCGGCTTTTCAGATGTTTTCTAGTTTGAATAAATCCTGTCTGGAGGATGGTTGCATGTCAATCTCTTTAAGCAACACAATCCATTACACTGCAATCATCCACCCAGTCTTCATACTTGTCACTGATGGTGTTGGGGGGTAGTTGGGGGCTGTTCTTGGAGCTCTTCATTGAAGCCAATGGCCCATCGTCAGACGACATGGGCCGCGGCCGCTGGCCAATCCCTGTGGGCTGCTGTAGACCTGCTGTCTGCTCCTCCGCCCCAAGGACCTGAGGAACACCATTGTAAATGGATTCAAAGCGTTTAAGCATTACATGTCATTAGCCAGTCAGTCACACACTGATTGCCCCCTAGTGTCCACACTACAAACATCAGATCCAAATGCATCATATCCACATATCAGTCGTTTTATGATACAGATGGAGATTCAAGAATAAAGTGCACACATTAACATGCATATCAAGTCCTAACATGATCCATCCCTTTTTACTCTTTTAGATGGTGAAGATGATGTATTGACTCTAAATTGTCAAACAATGGGATTTTTTTGTTCTGTTACTTCTATTATCCATATTACAAGGCGACCGCACGCCTCGCCCACCACTATGAATAAAATATCCCCAAATGTTAACATGTGGAATGATCATCAACATTAACCAAGGCAATGGCTATACTAAGCCATGCTGTAGCAAATAGAAGCAGAGGATATCCACGCGTCTGAGGCTGTTTAGAACAGTGATTCTCAACTGGTGGGTCGCGGGCCTTTGCATGGGAAATAAAAATTCGAATTAATTAAAAAAGAAAAAAAAGAAAAAAATCCATCCTGTGATTTTATTTTGAAGGGACTTTTTTTAATGCAGCGGAGTGTCTTTTTTTTGCCGGTTCGTCCGTCCATGTTTTCAGCAGCGTGTGCCAGGTTGGGTCAAACCATTCTGATATGGGTCATTGGGTTTTTAGGATAATTAAACATCCTAAATATAAAATATAAAATTCAGCTTATGAACTTGATTTTGAATACATTTTAGATGTTGAGAATGTTCCTCGATTTGGGTCGCAGCTTGTCATTAAGGGGAGATGGTGGGTCCCGGAGCCAGACCAGTTGAGAAACACTGCTTTAGAAGAGATTTGACTACATACATACACTGGCTATCTCTATGCTGGTGTTGATCAGTGAAAGCGCACACAAGAAAATAGAACGTGACATACAGAAACCAGGGTTCGAATGATGGCCTCGTCTTGTTGAGACCAGGGCTTTGAAGGACAACGGATCCTCTTGATGAACAGATTTTGCCACTTCTGCCTCAGTTCAAACACGAGTCCTGCGGCCTGAAAACATGATACATAACACAAAATGAAACAGCATGTAAAAAGGAAAAATAAAGACAAACCTTTATCTATCTAGGGGGGTGATAGTGGCGCATGGAGTATTGTGATGCGCTGGGAGCTGCAAGGCTGGCGGTTCGAATCCCGGCTGCCCCATGTGCCATGTTGAAGTGTCCCTGAGCAAGACACCCAACCCCTAATTGCTCCCCAGGCAAAATGTAGGGCATGGGTTATAATGTAATGTAAGATGCTTTGGATAAAAGTGTCAGCTAAATGACATGTAATCTACACTCACCGGCCACTTTATTAGGTACCCCATGCTAGTAACGGGTTGGACCCCCTTTTGCCTTCAGAAGTGCCTCAATTCTTCGTGGCATAGATTCAACAAGGTGCTGGAAGCATTCCTCAGGGAGTTTGGTCCATATTGACATGATGGCATCACACAGTTGCCGCAGATTTGTCGGCTGCACATCCATGATGCGAATCTCCCGTTCCACCACATCCCAAAGATGCTCTATTGGATTGAGATCTGGTAATTGTGGAGGCCATTTGAGTACAGCGAACTCATTGTCATGTTCAAGAAACCAGTCTGAGATGATTCCAGCTTTATGACATGGCGCTTTATCCTGCTGAAAGTAGCCATCAGAAGTTGGGTACATTGTGGTCATAAAGGGATGGACATGGTCAGCAACAATACTCAGGTAGGCTGTGGCGTTGCAACGATGCTCAATTGGTACCAAGGGGCCCAAAGAGTGCCAAGAAAATATTCCCCACACCATGACACCACCACCACCAGCCTGAACCGTTGATACAAGGCAGGATGGATCCATGCTTTCATGTTGTAGACGCCAAATTCTGACCCTACCATCCGAATGTCGCAGCAGAAATCGAGACTCATCAGACCAGGCAACGTTTTTCCAATCTTCTATTGTCCAATTTCGATGAGCTTGTGCAAATTGTAGCCTCAGTTTCCTGTTCTTAGCTGAAAGGAGTGGCACCCGGTGTGGTCTTCTGCTGCTGTAGCCCATCTGCCTCAAAGTTCGACGTACTGTGCGTTCAGAGATGCTCTTATGCCCACCTTGGTTGTAACGGGTGGTTATTTGAGTCACTGTTGCCCTTCTATCAGCTCGAACCAGTCTGGCCATTCTCCTCTGACCTCTGGCATCAACAAGGCATTTCCGCCCACAGAACTGCCGCTCACTGGATGTTTTTTCTTTTTCGGACCATTCTCTGTAAACCCTAGAGATGGTTGTGCGTGAAAATCCCAGTAGATTAGCAGTTTCTGAAATACTCAGAGCAGCCCTTCTGGCACCAACAATCATGCCACGTTCAAAGTCACTCAAATCACCTTTCTTCCCCATACTGATGCTCGGTTTGAACTGCAGGAGATTGTCTTGACAATGTCTACATGCCTAAATGCACTGAGTTGCCGCCATGTGATTGGCTGCTTAGAAATTAAGTGTTAACGAGCAGTTGGACAGGTGTACCTAATAAAGTGGCCGGTGAGTGTATATCGCCTACTTTCTCCAAAGCATTGGAGGGACTCGTTTGTAACCCATTAATGCATCGTAAATGTAAAAGCCTTAAATGTGACCCCTGGCGTCCCATTAGAGCTCCTCGTTCTTATACTGGATGTTTACCATTGCCTTTGTTAAATAGTAGATGTACTATTGAATATAGTATAATGCATGGTACCTATGCAATGTAATATGTTTGAACTGATGCAGGGTTTTAAGACCTTTGAGCAGTGACGATGAGGCAGGTTAGATGGTAGGGTTGAAGATGTTATGACACACACTTTTCAAATCCAGACAGGCCGTTAAACCCTCAACGGCTATTCTCAAATCACATATCTCTTTTATGCCTTATGATTGGCCTTATATTTGACCTGTGTTGGTAATGAAACTGAACTGAAATAACAGAAGAAAAGGGAAAAACATCTGTGAGGATATAAGAGTGTGTCTTGAGGACTAAAAATCTAAATTGATTTGGATGATTTCTATATTATAACCACTTTTCTCAATTCTGTAGTCAATATGTAAATATTTGAAGAAAATGTTTTCTATTGGAAAGCGTGATTGTTTAAGTCTGCACAGGAAAATCATGATAATATTGTGTGTCAATAATGTGACACCTACACTCTCAGCCTCTCAGCTCAAGACCCCAAACTTACAAAGAAAAAGCAGGAGTGCATGCTGATGAGTTGAAGCATTAAATAACCCAAATGTTAAATCCTGTAGTGTTAAAATGTTTCTCCAATTCCACAAATAAAGCCTGCTTTGTGCACTCTCCAGTTTTCGGTTTCTATCTTGGGAAACTCAGCCTCTTTTCTCCCGGCAGTCATTGGGGCTTGTTTGTCTGAGCTCGTTAGACAGATATGTGCTGTCCACATTAAATCATTTTATTTAAAAGCATAGACCGGTAGATGGAGATTGAAATAGTTCAGAGAACAGATAATACATTTTATCGCCAAACTCTACAGATAAACAGAATCTAAACCAACTGAGAGCAGTGCCAAAAAACCTAAAACGTAGTCTCAAGCAGTCAATAACCATTTTGTGATGGTGTGTTGAAAGGGACGCTGAGCTTCTCCAAAGCTTTTCTATTTTTGTAAATTGCCACGATTTACATTTACAACTTTTTAAAGTTTACTGCTCAAGTCCAAAGTAGACATTTGTTTGTTTGAAGAAGTCACAAGCCAAAACCTGTTGGACCACTCCCATAGAACAATACAAATGTTGTTGAATGAGGAAGTCACATCACAATGCAAAATCTAAGAAAAAGGAGGACAGTGATGTTCTCTCACCTCATTGTCCAATTGAAAGATGAGCCAGTCATCTATCCTCATCTCAGCTAGGTCCTCTGTGTCACTGTCACTGAGGTCACCTGATTGACCGTCTGAGAGAAGAGCAGGGACACTGAATGTGTAAAGTATACTGAGTATGATTAGCCACTCATTTACAATAAAGCAGAATCAACTTTATAGAAATCAAAGAAACCGTAAGCGTTGGTTTAAACAGTAACAGCTTCCTGTTAAATAAAACAATAAAAGCACAAAGCTCCTCTTTAGACTGCACAATAACAAACAGAAGGTTAGTGCAGGGTTAGCGATGAGATTGTTTGTTTACCAGTAGTTTTCTGTGCAGAAGGCTCCTGCAGGGCAGAGCTGGGTAGTTTGGCACATCCTCCAAATATGGCCACTGTGATGGCAGTCAACACGGAGCAGCAGCGGACACTGGCCATCCTGTGGCCTCGGCTCATCTCGTCATAGATCAACCAGTCTGTGGGAAAGACCTGGGCCGATTTCTAAGGCAGACACACAGTGTGTAAATCTTTGTAGCAGTACTGTGTATAGGGGCTACAGAGAAAGAACACTTTGTCTAATGGACATTAAGGTTATTAAAATATGCAGTTCCCTTGACCTCCTTAGTGGTGTGGCTTCAGAAGGGGAGAAACATCCACGAAATTGAAATTTTCTTAGGAAGGTTCCTAAATGAAAGAAATACCCCAATAGTAGTGTAAGTGGCCGCAATGATAAGTGCTGTTTGAATTTCCCAATACTAAGGAAAGGAGCTTCATTGCTATCTTACTTAGTCATCATCCTTTACGAAAGGAGATAATTCCGTCCCACAATTCCTTGCAGTAGCAATATATAAATAGTGACTTATCAGTCGGCTGATTATGAGAACTAAAAATTATGACTGAGAACAGCAGATTATGTAAGTAACCGTTTGCATAACTCATTTATTTTGCAGCCTTGTTAATAAACTCTAGTTGTTTATGTCGTCTGCATGACTCAGCACTGTAACAACAAGTGAAGGCACCTGAGATGCTTCTTTGTAGTCCATCTTCAGAGAAATTGTGGTTTGGCCGCTGCAGACTGAAGCCACTAACATGTGTCTCCCGTCACATCAGAACTACGTGGCTTAGTGAAAGTGGAGTCAGATTCCCTAAACACCCCGGTTCTCTTTTCTTAAATCCTCATCAATCCTCCTAACCATCTTTCCTTGAGCCTGTGACTTTTTCCACAGAGGTCAAGGAATAGTGGTTAGGAGGTCATTTTTTGACAATTCCAATCCAGCCAGTGTCATTTTCTTTGTTATGTTAATAATAATTTGTGTAATTACTAGGCATGGATTCTGCAGGGTCTGTTACGGTCTGACTACCCCGCACAGTGCTCAGTGGATAGAAAGGTGACTTAAGATCCTTTAAGTGATGAGATCACAGAATTACACATTGATACAGGCATTGTTTCCCTACCTCCTTTAACTGGAACTGACTCAGAATAGAAGTGGGATGAAAGTGGACCTTCTTCTCTCTGTTACTGGAGAGCATGGAGGTCTCCCGGTTGATATGCACCAGATTGGGATACATGCCAGCCATCAGTGCTGCCTTTACCACGGCCCAGTTCTCAGAGTTCAGATTGACATCCCGGATGTCACTGCCTCCACGCGCTCGCACAAAACCTAGGAAACAAACTTTATGTTCTAGCCTACAGTTTGCATTTGGAAAAGAACATCCAAAAGAACAAATAATTGTTTTTCAGCCAATACCGACATCCATGTTGTTACTTTAACATGACACAACTTATTTAGTGTAAGTAGAACCCACATTTGTCTGAACAATTCAACCTTCAGTTTGAATGTCACAATATAGTCAAAAGATCAACAGATTATTGGATGTATTACGCAACATTCAAAACATTCATTTTCTAGGTGGCTACGTGGTTTCAAGCGGGGTGTTATAGGAATGTTCAACACTAAAGTGATGTAGACACACAATGTGAATGTTAAAAGGATAAAGGCAGGCTGGTAATGGCTGTGCTGATTACAGAAGGAAAGGGAAGATGGAACGAACCGATGGCTCGGAGCTGTCCCAGCAGCTGTGTCCTCATGCCCAGTATCATGTCCATGGTGGCCTGGGACAGGAAGTTCTTCTCACAGAAGGATCTCTCCCAGCCTTCACTGCGGGCCTTCTGCCATGCCTGCCACCACCACACAGCACAAACGTGAAGGAAAACATTGAGCCGTAACTTCTATAACAAGGACCACCACCTACTATTCAGTTTTATTCTCCTTCTAATTCAGCATATATCATGTAACAGAAACGAGAGCATGTGCTTACAACGGGTGCAATGAGTACACGTCACCATTTCTCTCAGTAAATATATTTCCAAAGGAGCTATTGAAATGACATTTTCACCAGATGTTGGTAACAACCAAAGTAAATAAACCACACCGCTAGATCCCCACTAAATCGCACACACTGCTCCTTTGAGTTACTCTCAAATGCGAAATGAGAGAATATACCATGTGACAAATAAATGGTAGAGATTTGGCAATACTCTTTCAACTGCGGCAGCTATTCTCTTATTAGGGCCTGAGCCGACTGAAAGTCGGGCGAAAGCCCTATTGTTATTTTTACTTATTTTCATGAAGCTGAGCTTCAATTTCAAGAGATTTGTGATTTAACTGTTTCGACTCGGTTGCTTTTCACAAGTTTGTCAAATGTGAGTTGTTTTTGTTTGTGTTCTAATAATATAAAATGTGAACAATAAGTACGATCTAAAATCCAATATGCAATGATGGAAGGGCATATCGCCCGTTGCCCGTGTAAAGGCCCAGACATCCAGCAGTAGCTTTCCAATAGCCCGCAAATGGCAACAAGTTGCTGGTTCCACTACAGCACAGTAACAACACATGAGCACAATCATTAATAATCAGTTCATAGACCTCAGGAGGTCAAACTAGAATGTACAGCATTTCACAAGAGATAAACACACAAACACACACAGAAGAGCACACTCCCACAGCATCAAAAATTGCATCCATCCACACACACGACCCCCGAGCTATAAACATAGGGGAAACATGCTTCCCATAGTCATCCTCCACCTACCTGAAAGGCTCTCAGCAAGGCCATGTGGTCGCTGAAGGATGTGGAAGTGAAGCATTTGCGGTTGTGTAGCGCAGCTTTTTTCTCAGTTCCCTGGGCGGGAAGGATGAAGGGATCCCGGTAGGCAAGTGTGCAAGCAATGGTTAGAATGGGGTCCAGACACTTGAGCACCACGGCGCACAGCACCATCTTGCCCAAGTGGGGCTCCACAGGGAGATCAGCCAGGTGGTAACCCAGATCCGTTAGGTCCTCATGCTGGTCCATAGCATCTATTGTCTGGGGAGAACGGGAGTAACTCGCAGTTGTACTGGATGTGGAACTATAGGCTTGTCTGTGTCAGAGATCAGGACTAATTGAGATATTGTTACCTTTAGCATCTGCACAGCGTTCCGGATAGCATGTGCAGCAGGCGGCTGTGGAGCTTTGGACAAAAACTCAGCTACTGGACAGGAAGAGGGAGCCAGCAGTTTGGTCTGCAGACACAGTTCCTTACAAACACAACATAACATTTTCATTATTACAGCCTCTATCTAAGGCTACTGCATTGTCAAGATCTATTTTATTCCACAAAGATTCCTCAAAATACATCTCTAAAAGCCACAGCTGTCATTGTCTATTTCATGTTTATGGTGTGCTTCGACTTTTGGGCAAGGCAGACACGTGTAGTGAATTGACACATAATATTACAAAGGGTGGTACCATCATTGTGGGGGTGGGAATGGTGATATAACCAAATTATGAAACAAAAGCTGACTTGAACACATCAGTCTGGTGTCAGTCCTAATTCTAGTATTTCTCAGATTGTCAATGGAGAAACATGGATAGCATTTCTGCACTGGAAGACAAGGCGAACACAGGCACTGTGAGGCAAGAGTGGTTAAGGAATGCATACGATGACTGAGCTCAAGATGTCGTTAATGAAGGTGAAAACAGTGGGCTATGTGCCCTTATGTGTTACAGCACAAGGTCTGATTTGTAATGGGAGCTTCAGGTGTCTGCAGACTTTTCATTCAGTATTAAACTGCTGTGGACAACACACACTGGGAAAATACCTCCATTCACTGAGAGAAAACACACTGCTGTGCTCCTTAACTCCCGAAAACATGCGCTCTGGTGTTAAGTTTTGCTGAAACATTAGTCTGTGCATTTGATCCAATTGTTTATGTTGATTAAACCGTCTGACTTTGCCAGAGAAACTGACTTGGTTTTGAGATGTCTTTTCTTTGTACAAAGTTTAAGAATAACTTTTCTCCAATATAAATACGGTCTTTCTTTTGAACATCCCCCCCCTTATTGTTCCTCTCTAGAGATGAAACAGGAAGACAGACTGTCAGAGAGCACGAGACATCATGTGCGTATGCGTCTACCTGCAGTGGCATCCGCAGCAGCTGTGGAACCTGGAATTCCAGCATGTTGTGGAACCTGAGACGACTGTAGAGGCGGAAGCAGATCCCTGGTCTGCAGCGGCCGGCTCTGTGCAAAGGTCACACAGTCAGTAGGTTCTTTAACATAGCCTTCTGTCATTGGGTTAACATGAGGGGAAACAGAAGATCTAACATCTTTTAACATGATTAAATGTTCATATCGTGTAGATGCTGTGGATGTTACCTTCCCTTCCTTTGCAGAGCGCTGGCTTTGGAGATCCAAACCGTCTTTAACATTGATACATGACTGAGGGTATCAAAGGACTTCTACAACAGGACAACCATTTAGGAGTAATAGTATCAACTATATGCATTGTTACACCTCAATGTACTCTTGTTTTTGAATACAATTCCAGTGACTGTACCTCTTTGACCTTTCCTGAGTCAATGACAAAGATCACATCATTAATAGTAATGCTCGTCTCTGCAATGTTGGTGGAAAGAATCTGAAAGGGGAAAAAGAAACCTTGTTAAATGTTGTTCTCTAGTGTGATAGTGAGTGTTTCCTACAAATGTACATTCAAAAGGCAAAGCCTACTAATCGTAGTCTAGACCGGATGCAGTCGTGGGCTACAGTAACTGCGAGGAGCTGCTCAGTGGAGTGAAAGTTGTTGCTTGTTCCCCTTAATGAAAGGATATCTTTTTAGTGACTCACTATTTTCCTGATACCAGGTGGAGAGTTCTTCATGGCCCTCTTCTGATCCAGAGTCTGCATGTCTGAATGTAGTGTGAACACCTGGTACCTGGGACAGGTCACACCTCCGTCAACAAAGACACACTGCATAATATGCTGCTGTGGGATACTATGCTTAATACAATCATCTGAACTCATGGCCCAAATACCGACAACATCTATCTATATCCTCACGTGTGATATTTTATTGATCAGAGATTTTAGGAATCTTTTATCTGTATTTTTGCGAAAACATCTCTAACTCAGGATGACTTAAAAATCAATGCCATGGAATACCAAAGATGTTGCATAATGTTCCATACGAGTCACCTTTCAGAGTGGTTGGAGAATCTTTTATCGTCATACAGGATGCGGTCCCTGAGTGACACAATCTCGTCATATCCAGGAAGAAAAATCAGGACAGCACCTGAAGACAAGGAATAAAATCTCACAGTGAAACATATCATATCATTCGGATTCTCAAAATCTACCAGTGATCAGGCTGAGGATTATACAAAGAACAGCTGTGTATCTGTATGCAGTGCTCAGGTTCACCGTCACAGGTCGTGGAGCAGATGTGGTGCAGCAGATCCATAATGAGGTCCAGGTCCACCCGCTCATCATCAAAGCTGTGGTGGTACAGTTTGAGTAGCTCCTGCTCCTCAGCGCTCACCTCAGCACTGGCACCCGGCATCAGAGAGGACTCACCCAGGCTGCTTTCCTCTCCCAGGGGACTGCACAGAGCACTTTAATGCTTTAACCTCCTCACACTGCTTTTAAACAAGCCTTTACTTTATGTGTAACTTCATTAAGGACTGTGCAAGAATTATTGGGGGTGGCTGGGCCGACCATTACATTTCACCCTTGATAACTAAAAGGAGTTAGAGGAAAAAGGTAATCTTTTTAATAGAGCAATTGTTTCCATATAGAAGCAAATGCAGCATAATGACAATCACCTATTAATTAATTCTATTTAGCTATTTCAATGTCGAACATTTCGGAAACACCAAAGAAAAAGCAATTGAAACCTTTAATACGCACCAAAAAAGAAACCGATAATTAATTTTCCCCTTTTCAGAAGAGGTACTTTAGTTTAGCACATGGTGGTCAACATCATACTCACATGGATGATTTGAGTAGATCCATAGCATCTGTCTGCTGGAAGTGTGTCGCAAAGTCTAAGGCTGTCCTGAAATGACAAAGAATGTGGAGAGTACAGAGCATGTCCATGTGCAATGTGAGGAACACTGGTAGCAATGGTCCTGACTCACAGTACATAACACTACACGGTGGACGTCCTACCAGCCATTTGATGCCTTCATATTGATGTCTGCCCCCATGCTGAGCAGCTGCTCCATCTGTGTGAGGAGCCCCCGAGCTGCTGCCGCCATCAGAGGGGAGGCCCCTGTGTCACTGTGCCTGTAGTCCACTAGGTAGAGAAAACTGCATGAGCCTTCACATCTTTAGACATCCAATCATTTTACACTACACCCACATTATTTCTTCATCATAGCATTACTTCATTATAATCAAAAGGAATTTTTGCTCAATCTTTCGGGGTAAGCATTTATTTTGTTGCAGGGTCTGATGTTTAGATAGAGAAGATCAATACCACTCTAATGTCTAGACAGTTAATATAAAGCCAGAACCAGGCGACAATTAGGATAGCTTAGCATAGACTTAGCAAGACTGGAAGTAAGAAGAAGAAAGATTCCTTTATTGATCCCCTTGGGGATTCAAATCGCCAACCCTTTAATCCATGCGCCAAGTAGGTGGAAACAGCTGGCTAAATATACACACAATACCTCAAAAACACCATGCCGACTACCAGCAGTTATGAGCAATGGAAGTAAACTTATCTTGAAATACCTATACTATATTACAATGTAGACGTTTCTGTTCAGCTGACACTTGTGTAATCCACTGATTTATATACCTGACAAAAAAAGGTACATGAAATCACAGATGTTCTGCATCACATCTCCATTATACCGTGCAAAACCATTACTATCACAACAGTGGCACATTTTTTTACCTGCACAATAAATGAGTGATTTCAGTAAAGTGAGCGAGAGCAGAGATCAGCTGATAGTCGTACCGTTTACATTTTCGTAGAGGATGAGGTTGAACAGCTGAATGAAAGTATCCTGGTCTTCATTGAGGAAAATGTTGTAAATGCACGAGTCCATCTCCCTCAGAAGCCACGGCTCCAGCTGCTCTGTGTCATTCTCAGTCTGCGATACAAAACAGTCAGGCTTTACACAAAACTTTAACTGATTCATAGTTGTTTTGATAAACTGTTCTAGTACCAGTGTGTTAAAGGTGCTGTCCATTCTGTTCGGGGAACTGCTCTCCTGTGGGAAGCCCGGGGCCGACATGGGGCTCCTCTGTATCTCCTTCTCTACTGACTGACACCACTCTGTCAGACACTGCTGCTTCTTATCCTCTGAGAACCAGAACCATGTGATGCAGAGGAGATTAGGACAAAGCCAGATTGAAGGCTAAAATGCTTTATTTTGTATTCAGTCCGACAGTGGACTGGTTAATTAAAGCTTCATACTTCTCTGTGTCTCTTCTTTGAATTTCCGCAGGTCCTTATTTTTGAAGCCTGTCAGTGTCAGGATGTCTTCCAGAAAGAATTCTTTAACCTCGAACTGTCTTCCTATGACTTAACATAAATATGTTATATATTTTAAACTCAATAGCTCATTAATCAATACCAAGTTCCACATACACAGATAACACTTCCACTAGATAAAAACTAAATTTGCATTACTTCTGTTCACAATCAGAATCTCTTTGTGTTAAATCCAAATGTAGCAATGTTTTTTTTAGGCCAGAAGGTCATCAGTTTGCACAAGTCTTACTATTCATGTTCTCTGGCTGTTTTCATGGAAATGAGAAATTCTATGCTACTAAAATTATTTTGACTTTTTTGACTGCAAGTCATCAAGTTTTTGAATGCAGCAGAAATATTTCTCATACACAGCGATGCGTTATGCATCCACTAGATCGGGCTGTGCTAAATCAAACTTTATTAAGCGTTCTGAAAACTCTTCACTCCCATGGTAACGTTGTTCAAACGTTAATGTGGATATTAACAATATCTCTGAACCTCCAACTTTTGTTCTTGATTAATGAAAACATTCTTAGCAAATGCTTTGGTGCATCTTGCACCGAGAGGCAGCGCTGGAACAGACGGTGGCGCCTCGGACCGTCAGCTCGATCCCGACATCCAACTACCAGCTTTTTAACTACAGCAGCATTAATATACGCTGTTGGAGCTGGAATTACCGCGGCTGCTGGCACCAGACTTTCCCTCCAATGGATCCTCGTCAACCAGTGTGGATCAACCAATTGATCCATATATATGGCGCTCCGGATTATAAGGCGCACTGTCGTTTTTTGAGAAAAAAAAAGGATTTTAAGTGCGCCTTATAGTCGCGAAAATACGGTATATCAAATAGGCCCATCAATCAATAGTGAGCTCAGAACCGTGGCTGTGAATTCCTTATACAACCATATTCCTTGAGGATAGTTTCAATGCTGCGATATGTCATCTGTCGAATGATATGCACCAGTAGAGCCTGTAGATTTTGGGATCAAGCTAACAGAGATGATTTAAATAAAAAATATCCTTACAAAATAGATTTTATATTTAACTATCACTATTTATGTATCAATATTGGGGGCGCATACATTGATGATAAGGTATTATATAATATACATTTTGAAAATGCAAACTCTGAGCTTTTTAGTTGTTACAGTAATCGAAACAGTTCAAAAACTACAAGCAGCTATTAACACTTAACCCACTGCCAGGAACACTATATTGACTACACCTATTTTCATCCAAGAGCACTCTAAGAAGTAACTTAAGTTTACACACTATAGGTGCAACAAATGATGACTTGATTACCTATGATGGGATTATCCAATAGGATGCGTTGTTATGTTAAATGTTTGGAAATGTTAAAAAATCCTTCAGTGAACACATAGCTAGCAGGACCTACGGTGGATAACAGGACAGGAGCCAAAGTACTGAAGAAACAGGTCTGTATCCAGAGCTGCACTGGAGAGGATCAGTTTCAGTGAGGGAATCTTGTGAAGCACATCCCGTATCTTGGTAAGCAGGAAGTCTGTCAGACCATCACGCTCATGCACCTCATCCTGTGAAACACAGCAAGTCACTTTAAATGTTGAGAACTAAACTCAAACACCTTCAAATATCCAATTGAAATGCTGTTTTTTCTGCTCCATAGTAGTTTAGCTTCTCCAGTTGGAGCAGTGAAATCACGGCTGGGTATGGTTACACACATCTCAATCAAAAAGGGCAGCAAAACACTGCTTTTCCTCCTGCTGCTACAGTACTCTTCAAAGAACAATCAAAGCTTCAAATGCATGAAGGATTCCAGAGTAAAACAGTATTTCCTGTATATTTCTGGTCTTGCTGCTTACCACAATGACATGTGTGACTGTTTTCAGGCTGGCATCTCCAGCCATCAATGTTCTGAGGAGCACTCCACTAGTGCAAAAGGTCAGCAGCGTCTTTGGCGAGACCCTGAGGTTACAAAGTCAACAGTTACTTGAGACATTTCTATTTAAGCATAATAGAGTGTTATAAGCATTAGATAGAACCATAACGATACCATGCAAAGACAAGTACTTGAGCACAAGTAAAGAACTCATCAAAATAAGTACTTGAGCTCATGGGTGAGTTTCTAATAATAATAATTGATTAAATATACTTTTTTTAAGGGAACCCCAGGCCATGTAGAGTGCTACATGTCACATAGCGCACATAGCAATTTTCTGAAAATGTCTCATGTCAGAAATAATCTGTGTGTTCACTTCTTCACTTTGAACCGAGGCAGACCATCTCTGGTTGAAAATTGGCATCACTTACATCCTTTTTTCATAATTTGGTCTCAACATTTCTGTGTTTCTTTGGTTATGTATAGAAAAGGACAACTTGTGACCACGGTGTTGATGTGTTTCTCTGATTTGATCTGCTGCTGTAGGCATAAGTGATGAACACATGAAGCGATAAAAATGCTCTGATCCAATGCACCTGCTCTCTAGTCGGATGTGATAACCGACCGTCTGGCCCACACTCTCCCCTCTCTCCGCTGCCACTCTCTCAGCCACCGCGATGGCAGCCAGTCGTCTTGGTTGAGTGCAGAAAATCCTGCAGGGATCTCCATTCCTGCTGCACTCATCCAGCAAGAACTGTGGGATCTGTACAATGCATAGTGACACTGGATGACCACAAGCTCAAACCATACATACGGTACTATACAAAGGTCCACTAATATCAGTAGATTTTGCCCTGGTTTAAGGGTCACAATATATACAAAGAAAAATGTTGAATAAGTGAGACAGTTTAAAATTCTCTCATAGTTTCCTGTCAATTTAAGGCATAATAATAAAAAAAACAACACTAGTATTAAACGGTCAGAAACAGGACTAAATTTGTTAGCATGTTGAAATTTGATAATTAGATCTGAACAACATCTGAGACAGGAATGTGGTACACCCCAAAATCCTTTAATTAATTTCCAGTGTTGGGCAAAAGTGTTAAAGTGCCGAGTTAAAATCACACTCTTACAGAGTCATTTTTACAAAAGAGCTAGAGTCATTATCCCGTGTCAAGATCAGATTAATTTGCAACACTTTAGTTTAATTAACTCTTTGATAGGATTGAAATGTAACTGTACAGTGTCACACTTCTTGGTATCAGGTTTAACTCCATGTAATATGGTGCATGGATTGGTGAGGGTGTGCCATGAACCACAGGTTGTTGGTTTGAAACCTTGCTTACCCATGTTCTAATGCCAAGTGTCCCTCAGCAATAACCTAACCCTAAATTGCTCCCTGGGCTAAATTGTAAACTCCATGTGTTAAAAATGCAACTAAGTTGCTTTTGATAAAAGCATCACTCAAATGACGTTGTATTTAACAATGAGCAGATTTATTTTGACATTTAGTCCAAGTTAAACTGTTAACACTTAGTTGAGTGTTGATTTAACACTGACAACATTGGGACAATATAAACACCAGCTTAGAGTTAAAATTGCATCTTACAGAGTCAATTTAACTCTCTGAAATGTGCTGTGTAGTTTGGGCTCTAGCTGAATGTCCAGACAGACCCACCTGTGTAGTTTTTCCAGAGCCAGTCTCTCCAACCACCAACACCACCCTGTTCTCTCTGATGAGCTGGATGATCTCGCCCTGGCGGTCATGCACAGGGAGGGAGCTTCGAAAACTGTCCAGGTCTGATGGATTGCGTCTCCGAGGCACCATGGGTATGCCGTTGTTTAGGCGTCCGCTTGCTCGGTTCCTCTCACTGCAGCTGTCTAAGAGAAGAACGGTAGAATGTTGCATGCCCCTCTGCAACACATCTGTCCACTGACATCGAGGGGATTTTATCATTTGAAATGCTCAGGCACTTCAGTGCCTAACTAATTGTTTTTGTTCCTGCTACCTGCTATGCAAATTCAAAATGTGCTTTCACATTGAATGAGGCTATTAGCAGACACAAGATACCTGGAAGTTTTTTTACTCATTTGGTGATATGAATCAAACAAACCGCGGCTCCGTTTCATCTCCTCAATAAGTGGATAGGAGTAGTAGTAGCAGTGTTCCAACTGCTTCAAAAAGGCCCCTATTGTTCCTGTACCGAAAAGATCTGCCGTGTGGCACTCACCCATTGTGAGCATGCGTTCTGTTAATGAAGTATCAACAGTAAAAATATGCAAAACTGTATCGTTTTTAACGCAGTACCTTTTTAGTATAGGTACACCGTGGAACATTACTTCAGGGACTTGTTACTAGAAAATTAGCAGTAAAACTATTACACACTATGATGATTACACTATTAAAAAACTTTTTTTTTTTACTTGTTGGTCCACAAGTGATCCAAACCGTGAGGGGTGAAACGAATAGATCATGGATCGACCAGTGACACCACTATGAACTATCATGGGATGTTCCTGGGTAAAACATTTGGGTAGTGGGATGGCTACAACCCCAAAAGAAACAATAGCTGGAGGAACATGAAAAGTCTCACAAAGTTGTAATGACACTGAACACACCTTGGGTTGACTTGCTACAACTGTAGTTGGGTAACTGACGTTTCTGGAACAGCTGTTCCATCTATTAAGGTTTCAATCATGTACACCAGAGATGAAAGACAACAGCCCAATGGAAATAGGCCCCACTAAGACTACATTTATCCTCATGGAATGGAAATTAACGCCTGAATCACTAGAAGTCATTCCGGTCATAGTTTAACCAGACACTGACACTCACCGGGTTCTGCTGCAACAGACACACCATTTTTGTTGTTGGGCTGCATGTCCATGCGTTCCTTACTGCTGATGGGAAACCTCTGCAGTAGGCTGCCGATGAAATATAAGGAATTGTGGGACACTGGGAGGGGCATAGTAGGCTGGGGTTTATCTGAACCGCTCTTCTTCCTGATGGTGAGGAAGCGACTTGGTCCTTTCCTTAAAAAGCCAGGGAGAGAAATTTCTTCCATTAACATTCTTGTAAAAATTGATTCAAGCACTAAAGATGGTTGCTGTAAATAGTCCATGATCTGGAAGTGAAGGCATTCTGTCAGAAATCCCTCTCGGACTTCACCTCTCTCCATCAGTGAAGGTCTTTTCCTACTTGTCAACCTTTATAGGACAATGTAGAATTATTATGTTTATTAATATTTTAAAAAATGACCAACCATTCTAAAGAAAGAGGTCCTCAAAGTTGACACATTTGCTACAACCACCAAGAGAGAGATCATCTTCAAAAATAATCAGCACTTTCCCGACAGTCTAGGATCAATTACAGATAAATCAATACGACACCACCGCCACATTGTTAAAGTCATGGTTGCCAAGTGGGTACATTTTCTTTTCTTTCTTTACCGTAATGGTGATTTGTAGTGGCCTGACGGTTTGCACTACTTACTTAGCTCGATTACACATAGGGAGAAGGTTATAGTCCTGCTGCAACTGCGGTTTACCGCAGTTTCCTGGCTCAAAATGCAGTACCACCACGATCATGTGCACAGACTAGTATGCGTACCATACCGTCAACTGGCTCAAACAAACACTTCTTACATGAAACATTTCATTTTAAATATTCATATCAAATTTTCACTGTTTCTGTAGTGGTCCCAGTAATAATTACAAATACCAGTAAAAAGAGCCTGTTTTTAATGTTCATTTAATGCTCTCCCCCGGTTTACGTAATCCCCACTATTTTATTTTTCTGTGGTGGCAAAGACACAACTAGCAGAAGCACTGTGGCACCTATTCATTTCCAACTGATCTGGGTTTTTCAGAACTTGTTTTGCCGCAGTCAGCCAAAGTTTAGGTGCAACACTTGTTTACACCCATCAGTTTTGGTGAGCGAAACTACAAATCCAGCTTTATTGTCAAAGAAGTTCTTGCTATTTGTGAGAGTGCAGGTAACATTTTATACTGTGATACTTACCCTTTGCTCTTGGAGATGTAACCGAGGGACTGTGCCATTCGGTGAATGAAAGCCCTCTCATTACTGGACAAGGAGGAGGGAAAGCCCATCTCTGCAAGAAAAATGTAAATATTGAGACACTTTACACTGGTACTTTTCACAATAACATGTTTACATAGGTTGACCACCAAACGCACTGCTATTATTTTCTGATATAAAACCGCAATACCTTTTTGGTCACTGTATTGAAACCTCTCCAGAGAGAGGTTGATCGATATCTTGACTTCTTCATCAATGTGAATTTCTTTGAGGCCCTTGGAGATAGGACCACGTGGCCGTGTGTTATGGCTCTTGTGGGGCTTCTGTGATGTTGGACTAGCACTGGACATGATGCTCTGAAACAGCAAGGTACAGCAAGATCTTGTAGTGGTGCAACGGATCAAAAAACATCCCAGTTGTATCACAAATCAGAGTACTAGATTAGGTCAGCACAAAAGAGAGGGAGTGAAAATAACTTAAAGATACCTGATTTTTCACTGCTGATACTAATTAATTAACGTTATGGTGGCGTAATGATGGTACCACCGACGGGGGGAGGGGCGTTTTGTGCAATTGCTGTAATTATCCGCTTGTTTTATCTTCTTATTCTGAAAGAGTTGAATTATTTTTGTCGGCAAGATCTCATTGGATGATGAGTCATTCTATAAAGCCACTTGCCGGGAGGCACATTTAAAGAAATATAATCTAAATTGACTAGAGTGATAAGGCACTTAAAATGAGCCTATACATTTTACCAACACTTTAAATGCATAAATAACTTGACGTGCTTCTTGTGTTGGCAGATTTTGCCATGATTATTCGATTAAATTAATTTTATTTTCTATAGCCCAAAATTGCAACTTTGCCTCAGAGGGCTTTACAGTCTGTACACATGAGACATCCTCTGTCCCAAAACCCTCACATCGGCACAGGACAAACTTCAAAAGACCTTCAAAGGGGAGAAACCTAAGGGACGTCAGGAGGATCCCTCTGCTTCACCAGAAGTTTAAAGTCTGGAATAACTGTTTAGGTTAAACTGTTTAAGTAAAAGGTGTAGTTCATAGTAGTTCATAATAGTTCAAACATGATTTGTCTTTTCTTACATCATAGAAACCTTGCATTTGATCAGAGTGTGGACTACTAACTTTCTAAGTTTCCAATCTGTAAGTGATGTTGGGTCATACCATTTGAAATATTTTTGGAAAAGTGTGTTGGAAGAATATCTAAGGAGCAGGAGGATGACTTCCGGTGTTGTGTAATATACTCTAGGCCTGTATAGTTGGTTGAATTAAATTGAGTCAGTGTTTGAACGGATGCTATCCTCTGATCGGGACATCCTGTGTTTGGTGTGGAGGCACTGACTTCTTGTCTAATTTTCTCAGTAAAAAAGGAGGCAAATTGATCGCAAGGTCATAAGAGACCACAAACTGGTTGAGGAACTGATTGAAGGAACGAGGATCGGAACTAGTGACGATCGAGAGCGAACAGGTACAATAATACTGTAATTTACTACATTATAGTCTAACAAAAGTTTATTGGTTATCCTGACAGACACATTCTGCTTAATATACATTCATGTATGTGTGCATTGTGTGATTCTTACCAGACTGTAAGGAATTTCAATTGTGGCTTCACTCTGGCTGAAGACGGCCCGAGGACAGCGAACACGGAGACAGAGCTGTGGGAACAGCGCTGAAAGTCACTGTTTGAACGAACTAACGCCACATGCTGGGCACCATGCGCCTCCCCGAGATGTTCAGAACACCTTGGCAGGGTGGATATCGTTGGTGTTTAGTTTCAAAGTTCAGTCACTTAGTGCGCGTGCGAGACCAGGGACAAACTTTACAATAGACGAGCAGCTCGCTGATTTTAAGTCGCTAACGTTAGATATCATAACTTAACGTAACGTTATATTAGTTAACTGACGTTAGCTCAAGCCTTGCTGAGGTGGAATGTTAGCTAAACCAAGTTTAGCTCTAAAGGGACTGCTCCACTAATCGAATGTAATCGAAACGCAGTGCTAACTTAGCGTTAGCTAGCTTTAAGTTTCACTTAAAGGACGGCGGAGAAACTGTAGCAAGCGTCATGTCCATCTTTGTCATACAAGCAGGTAATGTTACTGTGCCTTGATTCGCGGAATGCTCCAGCAGTACTTTCACGCGTCAAGCATCCTTGTCAGATCATTGGGACGCGAGAGGTTCTGCGTGTTTGCCTTTTCCTCCGTTCCGCCGGCAAACGGGTACCACCGAGAACGGAAGTATATCCGGTCCGACCCCTTCACAATAAAACGGGGCTTTTGCGAATATGTCATGCTTAAAAATATCCTAGATGGATTTATACGCAAGGCAAGGCAATTTTATTTCTATTGCACATATCAACAACAAGGCAATTCAAAGTGCTTCACATGAAATATTAAAAACATCCAAACATAAAGTAAGGAGATTTAAGAACATTCAAAAATGCAGAAATGATCAATTAAAGGCAGCAGCAAAGAGATAAGTCTTTCATCTGGATTTAAAGGAGCTGAGGGACTTTCTGGGACTTTGTTCCAGATATGTGGAGGAGAAAAACTGAATGATGCTTCTCTGTGTTTAGTTTTACTCTGGGATCAGAAAGTAGACCAGTCCCAGACGACCTAAAGGTTTGTGCCGGTTCATAAAGTATGAGCAGATCAGAAATGTACTTTGGCCCTAAACCATTCAGTGCTTTATAAACCAACAGAAGGATTTTGAGGTAAATTATTTTTTTGACAGGATGCCAGTGGAAAGACCGGAGAACTGGAGTGAGGTGATGCACTTTTCTGGTCCTAGTGAGGACTCGAGCTGCAAGGCGAAGGTAAATGCATGCATTTTCCTTGCATGTTGCAGGTTGAATGCATTTGTAACCGTCCGGCCAGTGCCCCGACGTGCAAGGAGTAGCGAGGACCCATCCAACGCTGTTCGCAGCTTTAATTACAACTATATTTCTAGCTTGGTTTGTGGTTTTTAACATTAGTCATTGAAATTCAGCACTGACTTTCAATCATTGGCCAAACAGGGTCAACATATAATAACGAGAACCGAAGGGATATAGGACAAAGTGCCAAAGAAGAAACACACGTCTTATTCTGACTCAGTAAGGTAGGGGAGGATAGACAGTGGTCAGTATAGTCGAACGGAGGGGTCTGCTATCTGCTCTGACTGCAGCAAGGACTGCTGAGTGAGTATAGTGACAGCAACATTGTGTGGACTTGTGAAACCTCATCAGTCGCAGGCCAAGGACTGTTTCAATTCTGAAGTCTGCGGCTGGGTTCAAATTGTCAGAGAAATGACCTCCTAACACCTTTTCCTAACCAGTATTAGTTGACCTCTGTGGGAAAACGTCATGGGACTTCATGAATTCTAACCATTGAGACAGTTAAATGTTTCTTCTAAGAATGCGCTACAGCGCTCCAAGTACTGAAGTTATCTCACGCCTTGACAATTGTAACTCCCACCAAGCAGGTCTACCTGCAGCGCCATTCAACCTCTGCACCTCACCCAGAATGCAGCAGCTCGATTGGTCTTCAACCTAAATTCATCCACACCTCACTGGTTACCAGTGGCAGCCTCTGTCCCCTTTAGAATATTGGCAAACAGACCATCTCCCGTCTACATCCAGAAAACCTTAGGTCCCTGCTGGCTCACTCTGCTCTGGATCCTCCAATCTGCCTGTTGCTCCCTCACAGAGACCTAAACCCTCAAGATCCCAACACGGCTCCTAAATAGTGGAATGAGCTCCCCAATGACCCCAAAAAGTTGAGCCTAAAACGTCATCAATGCACAACGTCATTATTTGAACCTCTGTCCAGGAGAAAAGACAGTCATGTGGAAAAACTACTTTATTAATATTCACATCAACACATCATTGGAGCAAAAGGACAATTCATGATAACCATCTGTGTAATTAACTGCACCCCAGTGAGAACCACAAAAATACAACTCCCATGAACTCTAAAACTCATGAAAATGGTCTCTAAGTGACCTAATGTGAGCCTTTGAGAGAATCATTTGTATGTCATTGGTTAATAGAATCGTTATGTTCATGTTACCAAAGCCCTAAGAAGAAAAGCATCATGGCGGATTATGATGGTCAACTTCTGGTAAACTGAATCAAAACAGAAAGTTAAACCTGTAGAACCTCGATGACAGAATGGCCTTGAAGTGGGAGGTGGGTCATTTTCTGGATTCTAACATCCATGTATGGAAGTCTGTTGCTAAAAACCTTCCACTTAAACTATTCAAATCAAACTGAAAAGTCATTACCATTTTAGGGGAATGTGATGACAAAATTAAAATGTTAAAATCAAATATTCACACATTGGGTCAAATGCAATTGTGGCATGTACCACCCTGCCACACCAAGAACGATTGATGGGAAATGTGGTTCATTCATAATTGTGAATTTGTATAAAAGTTGACTATGCAAAAGAGAGGCAAGTTGTGCCATTATCAAAATGTTGATTTTCTTTAGGGGCAAGCTATGATACATTTTAAACTCAAATACAATTCTGATTCAACGATTATTACCATTGGTACCATTAATCAGTGACTTTTCTGATCTAAACGAATTATATCCAAACAAATAAATTTGATCTAATCCAATCCTAATACTGGCAATCATTCAATATCGCAGCGCAACCAGTTTAATGACTTGCAAAGACAACGTTTCCCAAGCAAATATTCCATTACACTACATTCCTGGATAAAATCTTAAGTAATTATGGGAATAAAGCCACAACACATCATACATATGGCCAATCACACTATTAATACCCATCTTTTTTTGAGCATCCAGATTTCTTAGGACGCGTAGGAAGACCGGAGGAATTTAACAACATTTAAGTTATTACAGCTTAAAATCAGTAATCAATAAACTCAGTTTACCATTGATTTACTGCAATACCACATCTGATTTCATTTTCTTTCATGTTTAGATCACCTCCTATGTGCTTAAAATACATTATGTTCTCAAACCCTTCATCTCTTGCCTTTAAAAGACTGACTATCCTAAGTGGTCCTCAACTTATGATCCATTCCTCCTCAACCAAGTCAGCATTCAAAACATTTCATGATGGCATCTTTGTCAAATTTGAAATTGAGGAAAGCCTTTGAGAAGAGCAGGTCCTCGGAGTCTCTGCTGTGGACGGTCTGGTTACCGTTTGAGGTGCATGGACCCACATCTGTAAAGACAAAAAATAATCTAGACATCTGGTTTGTGGTGGGTGTTAGTTATCCTAGCAAGGTTGTAAAAGTTGTTTTCATTAGATTAAATATGCCGTTTCTGAACCACAACTGGCTATCTACCCAAAGCCAGTTGTGGCTTACTCCTTTAAGGACACCCCCCTGATTGGAACTTGTGCAATTTCCAACCTTAAAAATGATGTTACAACTACAAAAAGTCTTCCCACTTTTTACATAAGGATCTCATTTCTGAGAAGAGGCCAGCAATGGGTTTCTAACGTACCTAATAACTCATGACCCATTCACATGTCACATTCACACCGTTCAACTGTGAATTCAATGCCACTAAATGAGCAGATTTAGTCCAGCAGTTAAATGGGTCTTACCAAGCTATGGTAGCTAAGTAAAGTGGATGCAGTCTCAATGTCACTCATGGTAACTGTACAGTCCATATATGAAGGAAAATAGTTATGTTGCAAGAAACAATTCGGCCATTTACAAAAAACTTCAGGATGTTAAAAAGAGCATAAACCATACCTCTCTCAAAACTGTCTTGCAGTCTTCTGGGTTGTAGTCGTTTATCTTCTTTCTGTAGGTATTATAGAGTGAAACGCTAATTAAACCAGCAGTGTGCATAAGTTGATCGGTTACAAATTCTACATAAAGGGTCTTTAAAACTGGTCCCTCGCATCCTTTTCCCTTCTCGAAAGATGATTGACTGATTGGCAATCTGAAACGTATGTGTTTTTTACCTGTTGGTTGTTTGCTCCAAAAGATGAGTCCTGACATTTCTTCCCATTGCTTTTCAAATTTGTGTTCTGAAGAGCAAAAAAAACACACGTCAGGAGGTCACACTGATGTAGAGCCGATGTCTCGTGTCAGGGAACGTCAGTATAAAGCAGGCTGAGGCTGTCCCTCGTCACATAAAGATTAGCCCTAATGGTGTAAAGGCAGCTCTCATCAACTCATACGGGGCGTTCCAATAACATTACCATTTAGTACATAGGAAAATGATTAAACTAAACACATAGTGTTTCAAAGGTAGTGTGAAACAGCAGGGCTTTATCAGCGTCCTAGCCACATTGCTTTTATGCCTCAACCAATGCCACCAAGGGGAAGCAGCACGACTAAGGTGTCTGGGTGTCAAAACATGTCAAACTCTCAAGGGGCCCAGCTATTAGCTTTGTATTCAGTCTCATACCTTCAGTCAACACCCTAACCCTGATGATCATAGATGAGGGTTAGAAAAAGAGGAAATAACTCCTTTTTCTGCCAGAGAACAATAGCCCCAGACTCACACTCACAGCTGTAAACTGCTCAGTGCATGCAGGAGATCAATGTCTGATGGGGGCCAAAAAGAACCCCATAATATGCAGAGAAGAGATGCAGCTAATGTCCCAAAACTCGACTGCACCTTGAGATCCTCTCCATAAAATTAGAGGGATAATCCGGAGAAAAAGCCCACCAAAAACATGTTTTACTCCTTGGCGGGAGAATAGACAGCTCTCACATTGATGAGACTCATCTGAGGACACGTCCATCCGCCTGCTCCAAGTCCACAAAACACGTGCACGGCAAACTCTGATCAGCCTCAACAGCTCGAAACAAGTAAAAGGCCTTTTGCTTTGACTACTATCAGAGCTGCAGCACCTTTGACAAAGGTCACCTTCGGCCTGATGGCCTATCAGCAGGTGGAAGCATGGCGAGGTTAAAGGCGAGCTTCTTTAGATCTGGTTGGTGACACTCTGCCTGGCTCGTCTGTGATGCTACAAGTCACCATCAAGTAGGGCTGGCCCGTACAACCAAGAATTATACATTACAGTATGCAACAAAGAATTATTGTAGAAAACCTTTTCCTGCTGTCTGTAATCAAACCTTATTGTAGTTGCGTTTTCTGAATGTCGTTGTGTTTCTTTACTTTGTCACAATTTGTAAAAAGCTGTTTTTTCTATAATGTTTAATGTGTCTTATTTTCTTGAAAAGCCATTGTGTTTTGTAAAACAGTGATTAGTTAAGTTGTGTGTTTAAAAAAAAAAAAATCTTTATAGGTATGTGTTTTTTGTCGTTTCTTGACATGTGGACCCTCAAGTCCACCATAATTGTCAATAAGAACTGCAACATGTGGCCTTAATGGTTAAGTGCAGTGGTTTCTAACCTGGTTGAGCTCGTGCTGGTTCAGTTGCTCCAGAGCCTTCTGTTGCTTCTGTTTGGCCCCGCCCTCTCCTGGAAAGGCTTCCGTACCTGTGAGGCGGCGTGATTTTGACCTAAAAAAAGGGAAATAATAACACTGAACGGTCAACTGTTAGTGGTCCAGAACTAAATGTCTTCTTCTGCTTAAGGGTTATTATTAAGTCTCAAAATAACGAGATTGTGGCAGAGATTAACGCAAAAAAATATTTTAACACAGTTTTACTGTACATTGACACCTGATCCCTTAAAACTGCAGCGTACTGCAGTCAGTTAGATCCGTGAGAGCAAGATGGTAGTCAAAGATGGATGAAGCTTTGTGCATTGGAAGTAAAACAAACCAAAGAACTGTGCAGAGGAATTCCTCCACGTGTCAAACAGAAGGAGGATGAGCGGCAAACAAACCACTTTAGGCCTGATAGTGCCTGGAACATGTGGGATGCTGCTGGGCTAAAACGTCCTGGCTAAATGTCTGGAGATTGCTGGCACTTTAAACACAGCCTTGAAATGATGGATAGCTGAGAGCACAGCAAAGTGCATGAGGACAGCAGGAAGAGCCGCTAGTTCAACATGGTGGCATTCTGCCTCCAAGATGATCAAATGTTAAAAAATACATTATAATAATATAATTAAACAATAGTGTCCAAAATACACTTTCTAGTGATTACTTGGATTTAGTTTAAAAAAAAAAAAAAAAAAACAATTAATCAAGATCAAAATGTGAGATTAGTACATTTTTAAAAATCCATTGACAGTCCTAATTATCATACCAGCACTTCAGATCCATGGAAATATAAATAATAACTTAGCAAAGTGGTTATTAGTGCCTAATAATAATCATCATATAAAAGATACATAATACTTCTTTTGGATTCCAATGGATACGAGCTGCCGGCTCACCTGCCACCTGGCTCTACACAAGTAAAAGGGCTTTTGCTCTGACGACCATCCATAACTTTAGTCATTAAGATTTAGTAATCCTTTATGACTCGTAACTATGTTACCGAGTGTTGTCTGAAGCTTTGCCTGGAGTGATGCCGCTGTTTGCAAAGTCCTCATCGCTGTCTGTGGACTCTCCTTTCAGCCTGCTGATCCACTCTCGCAGCGGCCTGCACAGGTGGAGCACAAAGTGAGCCATCAAACCAGGCAGTTACTACAATCAAACCCCTTTACTGTACCTTTCAAATCCCTTCAACATTTAACACAGTTATGTTAAATTAAATGAAGATACAATATCTGGAGCGTGGGAGGTACTAAGGAACTCGGGACAGAGCCGTCTACAGCTAAGCTCACCACGCGCTGACTCCAGATCTGTTCTTACTATGCTCTCACTCTTAAATGAGTGATGTAAACCAAATGTCTGGATATTCTTTGGAAGAAAAAATGTTAATAGTTAATCACAATGCCTTCTACACACATACCTTATGAACGGAATGGCCATGAAAAACCTGTTGGGGGCCAGTCCCAGTTTAGACTTTGGGGTCATGTCATTCCTATGACATGGCAGTTTCTCAATCGGAAACCATTCAATGTTCTACAAGAGAAGAACCACAGGACTGTGAGATCTTTGTCAGTTTGATTGGAACTCTTCATCAACACATGTATATATTTGGTATGACCGTGTCATTCGCAATGTTATTGTAAAAAAGAAACCTTATAAAGCTGCAAATTGATGGGATGAATTTAAAAGGAATTCCCACCCTTATCTCTTTCCTGGTTTTGGGATTGAACTTGGTATCCTTTGACACTCCCGGTATGATGTAGAGCCGCACCAGCTGGTCAGTGATTTTCTGCTCTATGTACCTGTCTTTAGAGATTCGATTCTTGATGTCAAAGCCTGTCTCCTCCAACACCTGGAAAACAAGATTGCGAGCTATGATATCCAGGCATT
Organism: Pungitius pungitius; assembly: GCF_949316345.1. Classification (NCBI taxonomy): domain Eukaryota; kingdom Metazoa; phylum Chordata; class Actinopteri; order Perciformes; family Gasterosteidae; genus Pungitius; species Pungitius pungitius. The sequence goes on along the minus strand of NC_084917.1, from coordinate 15,873,669 downwards.
AACTATTTGTGGCTTCTACCTCTTCTAGATTGTCAAGATGAACTGCAAAGAACATGGAACTGACTTCACGGACTGCACAGTCATGAGGAGCTTCATCCTCGTTAACTTTCCCCTTTGGAAAGCCCCAGCCGGACTTTGCAAGATAGCCTTGAACAAGCAGTGCCTGAAGAGAAAAGGTGCAGCCGTCGTCACAAAAAATAAATCAGCCCAATTTAAATTTTAGAGTTTTGATGAAATGCCCGCCTCATTGCATCATCTGTACTAAAGAGCCATCAGTTACAATGCCATTTTCCTTTTAAAGACAGGATAGAAACCCACTACCCGATCATATAAACATAATCAAATTTTTTAAAAAAAGTATGAACCTGCTGTTAAAAGTGAAAAAATAAAATAGTAATTTTATTGCTATTTAAATTTCAGTTAAAAAATGAACTTAAATGTGATGTTTAATTATTTTAGAAGAAAAACTACATTTTATAGTTTATAAATTATACAATTCATTCAAAACAAAGAAGTTATGATCCATTTGTTGTTGTTTTTTTAATATAAACCTTGCTAAGGTTTGGGAACAAGATATCAGCAATAATGACGCGCAATTTTGGTGACAATGCAGATCTCACAAATGGAAATCAACATATAAGCCAGAGATATGCTTTAAAAGACATAACAAGGGCTGTCAGCTAATGCTACAGCACAACTCACATTTTCCAGTGCTTCATCTAGAATGATTGCTCCAAAGGTAGGAACACCCATCTTGTACTCCTTCCACTGTTCAAGGATTTTTTGAACATCCTCTCCATGTGGCAATAGAAATGGACAGTGATGGAAGAGTTCGCAGCGGTCAAGGAAAATAGCATCTAGTGACGTCCAACATTAACAAATGAATGGTTCCTGTTCTACGGTTGAACCTATAGACGAGCCATGAAAAACCCACCGCCGCTGGGGGATCGCAGATCATTTCCTAAGGGCAGGTTTAATGCAACAACAAGTCTTAAAAAAGGTAAAAGGAAATACATTTCAGAGTTTAAAAAAGGCAAGGCTTTGGTATGTGTGCAGCACAGTGGATATGAATTTAAAAGATGATATGGTCATTCAGCATCACGTGTAAGGATATTTGCTTTGGCAAAGTCTCTTATACCACAGTGAGGAGCTCCTGGAGTGTTCTGCATGCAGAAGTCCAGGTAGAACCAGTGGGCCAGCTCTATCTGGAAGCACACCCGGATGGCGTTGTCCCTCTCCTCACTGGGGATGTGCAGGATGAACCGGCTGGAGAGAAACAGCAGAGAACAAGTGGTACTCCTCAGGTTGTGTACGGAAACAATCAAAGATCAAGTGTAAGTTCCAAGGTTATCGCTTCTCTTCTGGACTATTTTATCACCCCACTGCAGCATCTCCTCTGCTCCAGATGTATAGCGGTGTAATTACTACTCTCATGAAAATGTGCTTACGACTAACCCATGCCGCTACATGCCGTTCTGAAAAAGGAACCTTCCACTTTTCGATCTCGGCGCTACTGGTAAACTGGGTTTATCGGCACAATGCGGCCTAGAACACGGCAGTGGAGACCTGGTTTCAAACAGGGAAAGTGACCAAAGCTTTTTACCAGTCGCGCCACTTGTTGACAATTCGCCTCTGTGTGTTGAGCATCACACTAGATGCCTTTTGGATTCCTCACAGATACCATTGACAACTTAACGACTTTGTTGCAACTAGCCCTAGCAACAAATTTAAAAAAATATACTTGGCACGCTTAACTTTTGTAAAGCGACTTAAATGCCAAAATGAACTCTAAATGGCACAACAACATGTGCACGGTGGGTGACTCAGCTCGTGCACAGGCAGCATTCGGCCACACAGCCTGGAGACATCTGGAAAGAGATGCCTACTGCACACATCATTTGAGTTAAGTTGCTTGTTTAACAAAAGTCTGAATCTGAATATCTTTACCGAACATATTTTTCATTCACTGATAATTTTGCGAGATCGAAGTTACCTTTCTTCTATTTTTCCTGAAATGTGCTAAATAACCTTCCACCACACATGGGAGTGTTTATTCTCCATGTTCGATGTGTGGTTAGGGTTATCTGCACTAGATAACTTCTCATTTCTCTGTGGAACTGTGCATGTTGGGAGTGCGTGATAACGTTAGCACAGTGCTAACTTTAGCTGCTAACATTGTGGTTAAACAAAACAACAGGAATTGCACTTTCTGAAGGCGTAATGCGGGGCATATACAGGTGGAAAGGGTCTGCGATTAGGAACGGAGTTACCTGCAAAGGTCGTCCAGTACGCCGGAGGGGATCTCCACTCGTTTGGCTTCCATGTTTGTACAAAGCATCCCAACTCAAACTCAGAGCATTCGGGTGTTGGAGCCATAAGAGCAGCCGGCTACACCTGCATGTCGTCCTCGGTGGACCCGGGGACGGTGCCCGGAGCCCCGCTCCACTTCAGCTAGCACAGCGCGACGAGCAGGGATTAAAAACGGTTCTGGTTCTGCCTGGACGGACTGCTGTTTATTGCGTGTTTAAATCACGTTGCATGATGGTAGCGGGGGAACCGGATAAAACATACTCGTGCCCATAGTGCCTTGCGGGCGATTACGTCATCGACGTGGTTGCATGATCGCAGAGTTGTTCGTGCTTGGTCCGTGTAGGTCCGTGTACCTTTTGATCGTCCCTTTTAAACCATAGATTTATCTAGGTCAGTGTTTCTCAACTAGTGGGTCGCGGACCCGTTTGTAGTGGGCCGCGGGCCTTTGCATGGGAAAATAAATTAAAAATTTAAAAAAATCATCCTGTGATTTTATTTTGAAGGGACTTTTTCAAATGCAGCGGAGTGTGGGGTTTTTTTCCGGCTCGTCCGTCCATGTTTTCCGTCTGGGCGGCAATTAGAACGGGAAAGCACGGGAAAATCACTTGTACGGCATTCAGACATTTTGACTCTAGAATACTTTACATCTACAATGTTTTACATTTGTTCACGCTAGACAAGAACAATACAGATATGAATTAACTTCTACAATCTAGGAATGTTTGTATTATACGGTTGCAGCAAAAGTGACGTGCGGTCGACGAATCAGGTGATCCGACAGCAATGGAAAAGCTCATTTTTAAACGTTATGGTCATATTTCAGTTTTATTGTGTATTATTGTACTCCCATACGCGATACAAATTTAACTTTTTTTTCACTTGTTTCCCCCCGGTTTTGTCTTCTGTTCTCAAACTGGTAGCTCAAGCAGAAAGCTATAAGCCCCTTTGTTACTGGAGAGCATGTGACCCACGCCACAATAAATAAGAATGGATCCTGCCACACACAGACCAGACAGCCAGTTTGGATATCGTTTAATATATGCAGCATCTTTTTTTGTAAACGCAAAAATAGAGTTACAAGCCCAAAAATTATACAACAGAAATCCAGATCAATCAATGTCAAGATAATTGCAATCCCTGAATATACCTTTGCACCGATTGAGGTCACAGTTGAAACCATGAGTACAGATTCAGGCCTGGACCTGTACTTAATTTTCAATTGAATAAATGCCCCAAATCGCAAATTACAAATTTGCCTCAGAGGGCTTTACAGTCTGTACACATGCAACATCCTCTGTCCTGAAACCCTCACATCGGCACAGGAAAAACTCCCCAAAATATGAAAAAACCCTTCAATGGAGAAAAAAGGGAAGAAACCTTAGGGAGAACGTCAGAGGAGGGATCCCTCTCCCGGGATGGACAGACTGCAATGGATGTCATGTGTACACAATCAACAATGTAAAAGATTCAATTCCTCTAACAGAAATGATACAAGTAATTGCAAGTAGCAGAACAAGTGTACGGCAGGACCACTGCAGGGACAACCTCCATCCACAGAGGCTTCTGTGGGGAGGGAGAGCACAGACTTTAGGAAAGGGTAATGGTATATTGGTATATGATGACTTGCATTTATTAAGGTTAAATTAAAAGGCATATTACCCACAATTCAGTCAGCTCAGGGAAGGATGGAGGGAATTCTCTGATTGTCCAGTCATACAACATAAGTTTTTTCTTGACCCTCTTCGTATTTAGCTTTCAGATCACTGATAGGGCTGCACTTCAATAAGTTCCATTTGCAACATACTTCGGACACTTTGGGCCACTTAGTACCAACTGAGCATTATTTAAAATCTGCAGCCTATTTTTGACGCCATGCTACTGTAGAGCTTTCAATAACCTCAGCAATCTCTGCCTGGAATGTGGATTCGAGCTCCTCCATGGAGGACGTCTTTGTACGTTTGCTCTCTCCACCACTCGCCGATATCCGCAGTTCTCCCTCAGCCTCCCAAGCACGAGTCAGACTTCCTTTCAACGACTCGCAGTCATAGAGACAAGCCTCTAGTTTCTTGGAGTAGACTTCAACAGAGACACTCAGTTTGTCAAATGTCTTCCATATCTGTTAAACCTCAGAATCCTTATTCTGAGAAAACAAATGCTGAATCTCAAAAACAAATAGGAACCTCTTTCTTCCACGCATGTAAACCCACGGAGAGACTGATCAGAAAAATAAAATGTTCAGTGGCAGGCACAAATGGCTAAAATGTGAACGTCACATCCTACAAAGAGATCAAATGAGATTTAAAGTATGACAAAAAAAACAGGTCACTGAAAAAACTTGCAGTTTATTAAGAGAATAAAAGTACTTGATTGTGGATCCATATGTACAAATCAAATAACATAAATATCAAAACAAAGATAATACAAATGCAGCATGTTAACATATTCACGGTTTTAAAATACTGCTGACAAGGATGATTTTCATATTAACAGGTGAACTCTTTAAGAGGATTTGAAGCTAAAATGCATGCACAGGAAAATTATGAAAAATGTTCCCCTTTCCAAGAAATTACAAACCAAAATTCCAAAAGTGTTGAACAAAATGGTAAAAACCCATTTGAACAGATGAAACATAGCATCGGAACCGACTGAACTGAAAATCATTTACAGTCAATTTTACAGGTTGTCCACCCCGCGGATCCTTCTGGCCAGCTGAATGTCACGGGGGAACAGCGTGACCCGCTTGGCATGGATGGCACACAAATTGGCATCCGAGAACAACATGACGAGAAACGCCTCCGCAGCCTTGGAAGACGAGGAGAGAGAAAATCAAAGAGGTGCCTTTGGATTGTTCAATTGTTTAAAACGTGGCTGAGTTTCTACTTCTAATGCAAACAGGCCTCTCAGTGTACAATCATAAGTTCATTACCTATCACTTAAAGGTAAGAGTTACAGTATTCATAACACTGGTCACTTGTGTCCATCTTTATTAATATTCATGAAAAGACAGACCACAACAAATCGATCTAGTCAGCGGTTAAAATTCACTGTGATTCACAGAGGGCGGAGCACACACACACACACACACACACACACACACACACACACACACACACACACACACACACACACACACACACACACACACACACACACACACACACACACACACACACACACACACACACACACACACACACACACACCAATGGCACCTGGCAAGAGCAGCAAGCCGCTGGCTGCTAGCCATATTAGCTGCTCTCTTCCAACGATGCTGGGTTTAAAAAAAGTCCATGCATGCTGGACTTCAACAGGTTTGCAGGAAGAGTAGATGAGCTCGGAGTATGGAGCAGCAAACTTACTTAACTAATCAGATCAGAGGCTTTCCCTGCTATGTGAAAACCTTGTTCCTATACAGTTATCTTACTTTCTAATGTTTATATGAAATGTTTGTACAGAGGTGGTTCACACGGATGCTGAAGCGATGCACCATTTTATATTAAATATATAGACTATATATATTGCACCCTGCTCTCATTTATAGTTCTATGCTCCTTTACAAAAACATGCATCTTGTATTTAAACAACTTCTGACACGATTGCTTGTCCCTGTCTGCTGCGAGTCTGTGTTGAAGATAGTAAGGTTATTAGTGATGATGCATTGATTTGTGAAGTAGAGATCCTAATAGTGGATAACTTAGACTGGAAGTGCATGAGTCGTGACAGTTTGCATAGATTCTGCTTTTATTAAACAACCCTGCATTCATTCACTTCAATCATCGCAGATTTACTGTGTTTCAAGTACAACGTGGAGTCATGACAGAGGGAGTCTGCTTACCTCCTGCAGGGCCATGAGAGCAAAGACCTGCCACCGCAGATGTTCACCAGAGAAGCTCTCGCACACCTCACGAACCTGGGACCAAGAACCAAAGCTGCAGTCACACAGCTCATTGCAAATAAAAAAAAACATCACACATTCCTAAACCATAGGAATTCGTAATATAATGCAGGTCAAACCCTGAACTTCATTACTTTGTGTTGATTTTCAATATGTATTGGAAATCCACAGTAACTTAAAACATTAATAGCAAGATAACATGTGTAAGGGTAAAACCCTAAATGTTAACAAAAACTACCCAAATACATCTCTGAATAATAGTCTGGCGGGAATGTGTTATGATTGAATTAAACTGCATGGCAGTGTCCATGATGATAGGTGTTGAGGTGGTGATTCTGATCTCAAACTGCACCAAGCCTGGTCCAGCTATCAAGGTTTACTCACTAGACGAGCGAAGGGTCCCTTCCTGAGCAGAAGATCAGTGGACTTTTGGTACTTTCGGATTTCCATTAGGGCCCTGGTCCCAGGTCGAAACCGTCTCTTCCTGGGAGACACAGGGGGCTGGCCTGGGAAACCAATACAGAGTGTTGGATACTTTTTGCCAAGGCAGGATAGGGGACCCTTTTATAGCTGGCAGTGTACTAATGAACCTGTTATGGAAGTCAGATTTCCTGTCAAAAAAGTGGGACACACCTTTAAATACTAGTTTTGCTCAGTTGTCTGCCTTGTAGAAGTAACTTCTACTTGTTCTAAGTTTATTGTGACCGTAACATTCATTCAAAGGTCCCATCCTGCTACTTCCTCTCATCCCTCTCACCTGAAACTCCACTGCGTCTTGGGGAGCGGGGGTTTGAACCAGAAGTCTCAGGGGCCGCCAGTGGTGGGCGATGTTGAGGGGTTTTCCCCTTCCGGCGACTGGTAGATGAATCGTGACGCATCGCATCAAAGAAAGACGATAACCACAAGAGGAAAACACTGCAGCAAAGGTCAAAAAGTGAGAAGATTGAGAACATCAAATACCTAAACAATGTCAAAACAAACCTTCATGTCCTCTATTCTTAGGTTTTACTCCAGTCATTCTCCTAAAGTAACACCAACCCTCGGTGGAGGATGTAAATGTTACATCAGCCACAGCACAAGGAACAGGACGGAGGAAGCTCTGTGGAGCCATCAGCCCACATCTACATATAGTCAATTAGTATCAATCTTTATCAGTATGCTCCCTGTTGAATTAATAACCTTTATGGATCCCCGTGGGGAAATCATTCTTTGCATTTAATAAATCCCACACAGTGTGCTGCCAGTAAAGGCACCCGGGGAGCACTTATGTTAGGAGTCTTGCTCATGGACACTTTGACTTGGGACATGAAGCACCCAGGGTGTGAACTGCCAACCCTGCAGTTCTCAACACACACATCTGCGCTGTATGTTAATTCCGTTTGACTCATAGTGGTCCCCATACACTTTGATGGGTGTGTCTAGAGGACCTCGGGCTTCCCTCAAATAGAGACGCAGGGGCTCTTGGATAAATAGCTTTAACTGTAATTCTGGTTAGGCCAGCAGAGACGGCTTAGCTGGCCCTGCTGGCTTACCACTAATATATCTTTATATATAGAAATATAAACTTTCAGGATATATCTTTATAATTATACTGTGTAGTCGTTAAATGTCTATCCGTTCTACTTTTTTGAAGTCTTTGTTTTTTACTTTTTGTTTATTTGTATGTAAGCAAACACTAATATACTGCTTTCTTAATAAATAAATAAGTTTGATTTATGATAGTACGTGAGATTTTTTTTTTTAAATGAGTATCCATTCAAAAATCCTTTATAAAATTGTTTTTTTCCCTTAGGGGGTACTTCACTAAAAAAGGCTGAGAACCACTAGTTCAGCACATGTGACACTGTGCAAAGGATTGGGAGCCAGACATTCTTTTGTGGCATACTCTATTTGACATAGTATATAATGGAACGTACTGGATATTTTTCTAGCACCCTAAACAGTACGACAGAAGGCAGTCAGCAATTTGATTGACTGGAAAGTGAAGGGATGCCCTGTTCGAACCTCATTTCTGCTTTCTGAATAAAAGGCCAACAGTTCTTAACTAGCAGATGCATTGATATAACGTTAGTCATAATTAAAGATCACATTTTAATTTTTGGACAAAAATAGCTGTTTGAGACTTTATGGAATTTAATTTTAAGTAGTTACTAGGAGTTAGTTATATCATAGTGAATATGTCCGTTAAAGTTAAAACACTGAAAACAACAACAACATGCCGTAACGAAGATTCATCTGCCATATCAAGTTAATAATACGATGCAAGCCGCAAACTGGTTAAACAAGGTTTCCTCTTAATGTTTTGGACGTCAGATCGCGGACTCACGGAAAGGTTACGGGGGCAAACGCAGTAACGTTAACGTTAAGTTACCTCACGTCACTCAACGGCAGGCTAGCGTCCGGCGACCCGTTAGCTAGCGCCATCTCCTTAGATGCAATAATAATAATAATAATATGTAATAGGGCTGGCGTTCAAATGCTAGTGTTGTTTCAAAAACGCAATATACAACGCAAGTTATTGCAAACATACCGTGCAAGTGAAGAATATTTCCCAATCAAATGTGAAATACTGGAAACCAAACTGAATTAATTTAGACAAGTCGGTCAACTTAAATTCAAACGGAGCTTCAGCGGCTCCACCAATCAGTAGTATACCTTTCTTCTTCTTCTTCTTCTGCTACTTCCTCCTCATGCTTCTTCTTCTTTAGTGTTTAGCGGCATCGGTGTTTGTTCCTTTTATGTTGCACTACCGCCATCTTCCGGATTCATTTCTCTGTTATATCATATCCTTATTTCATATTCTTTTCACCAGACCTGTTCTTAATAAAACATTTAAAATAGTTTCTCTATATTGTTTATTCTCCCCACTCTCTAGTATTTCCTTCACTCCTGTCCCTTTTATTCCAATTTTTCCTAACTATTCCATCATCTATTTCCTATGTTCTTCATATTGTTTACAATTCATTAACACATGCTCTATTGTTTCTGCAACCGGACAAAAAACACAAAAACCCGTTGGGTGCTTCCTCATAATATGAAGTGTGCTGTTCAAATTACTGTGACCTATCCTTAATTTGCTCATAACAATTTCTTGTCTTCTATTTCCTCCCCTTTTCTTCACAACCCCTATTTTATTCCTCCTCATGCATGTTTTCTTCTCTGATTTAATGGAAAATACCAAACCAACATAAGGGTGCATACAGCCTCCCCACCGTACCGAGGTCTTTAGCATCGAAACGGGATGTAATTATTTATCTATTCATTTGGTGTGTTTATTATAGGCCTATTGCCAATTGATTTGTTTTTGTTTATTCCCCAGTAGACAAGAAGACTGTTTACGTCCTGAACGCTCCTTGTATGTGAAGCAAGAGTTTGTGTACTACTTAAATACCTCCACTGAAAGTGAAATAACGTAGCCTTTTTTGAGGATTTGATGGTGTTCAAGGGGATTCGTTCCCTCTCTGGTGTGTGTAGCCAGTGAGGAAATTCAGAAAAGGTTCAATAAACCCCAGTCCTTCAGTCCTTCATGTTGTCACCAAAATAACTTGAATCAACATCAACTTTATTGCATAACCTTTTCTTTACATCAGTGATTCTTTAGAGGTACACAACTGGATGATGGATTACTACATATTGAAGAGAAGCTTGTATTTCATTCCGTGTTCATGATCTGAACTGATTCGTCGACCACATCCAGATGGAAGGGGGTCACAGTTTTAGTCAGGACAGCCGTGGTGCCGGGCTCATACCTGTACTGTCCCTCTCTGAAAAGACAGACATACAGCGTGACTGGGACCGGTCATGTTGGGGACATATTAGTTAGAGTTTAATGAAGAAGATGAGACCATATTTCAACCACACTAATAAATACATAATTAATGTAAGAGTTACTGTTCAGCAAAATAAAATACAAACAGTTATGTCGAGATGGAAAGAGTGAGAGGAGTGGAGTTCCATCCCACACAGAAATGTGTTCTCTTTTTCCCATCCGATTCTCCATATGTGCTGGGTGTCAGTGGGTGCTACTCAGATCTACATTAGTAAATATGAATGTAGCAGGTGGCATGTGGGGTCAAGGCGGTGCACCTATAAAAGGGGAAGTGGCACTTTGCCATGAGATACCAGTTTCCTGTTGGGCCCCCAGTAGTGGTGAGAAATCCCCATTCTCTTGTGATTTGTAAATATATTTCGGTTTATTCTTTCATATGTACGGGTGGTAGATTTGAATGGAGTTTGCATGACAGGATCGGGAGGAGAGGCACCGATCCGGGCAAAGAGAGAACGAATGGGTGTGAGAGTTTGACACAGCAGGTATGTTGGGTTTTTTAAGTATGAATTAAAGTATGAATTAAAGTTCGTTGTTGGTAATTGTTTATCCTTGTGTTTTAGTTATTATCCCGCTACCTGCTGTCCTTTTGTTAGTTTTGTTTTGTTAGAAATGTGTCTGTGTATGTGGGGTTGGATTAGACCTATCTGCAATAAATATTGTTAAACTGTATTCGGCTTCCGTTTCTTATATTCATAAGTTAACACAAACACACTGTTTTTCTTGTTTCAAAGATCTTAATACATAAAACATGAGGAGTTAACCGGCAGGTTGTGTGCACACATCTTTTTATCCATTTGATACATTTTGCATTATGAGGTCTTTTCAACCACCAACCGTAAAGTTTTTTCAGATTATGTTTTATGCTGAAGTACTCTCCATCAGTTTTGGTGTGGAGGGGAGGGGAGGAGGCCATGAGACCATAGTTCACATATAATCTACAAGTAGAGAACTTGTCTTCTATTTTCAATGCCTACGTTGACAGGTACTGTCCTGCCTCCGTATAAAGATGCAAAGAAACATCAAGATAACTGAATATTTAATGGAGAAAACACATTGTAAAAGGTAGTTATGATTCACCTTTTGCCTTTCATCGCGGGCGTGTCGTAGCCTCGCAGGTACTCCACTCCAGCCTCGGTGATAACACACAAGTCCACATTGCTGCCTGAGCCCAGGTCACACAAAATCCCTGCAGTGATGGCGTCTCGTACCAGCTGCTTCGCCTTTTCCAGCTGAGTGGGAGAGAGGACGACGACATTGAGAGGGTTCAAACAGTCATTTGAAATATGACAGGAAGGAGGTATGGTTGGTATGAAACCTTGAATAAGAGCTAGCATTCTCTAGTGGCCATATGGGAAAGGGACGAAGAGAACTGAAACGTGATTCTTTTAGGCAGATTCATTTCATGCAGTGTTTTGGAAACCTGGAAATCTAACAAAAGCTTTTACCTTTCATCAACTCATGTCTTCTGTGCATTACAAGCCAATCGGGCATTGATAGGATGATGGTAATGAAGGTGTCCCCACCTTCACACCCCATATCAGCAATGTACAGTATATATATACTGTATATATTAGGGCTGGGCAGGTTAATCACATTAATCACTGGCCTCAGAGGGATTTATGACTGTACACTCCGACATCCTTTGTCCTCGGAGACTCAAACTCAAACAAAAACAAACCTGAATGGGAAACTGGACCCGGCTGTCTAATCAGTGAAAGCAGCAGAGGATTCACGTCACACACCATCGATATGCATGATGGGCACATCATGCCATATATACAAAACATTACATTCAATTACATCTGTCAGGATAGGAATACAGTCAGACTCACCTCCATGTTTGGTTTGAATCTATCCTCAAACACAGACACAGCAGCTGCAGCTCCAGAGCCTGAAATCACAGGCAAATGTTTGATTCTGTTCTATCTGGTTAAGAGCTTGGTCCTGAGTCCAACTGTATTCAGCCACTCCATTCAGCCTGCACACAGGACATGCAGCACGTACCCATGGTGACAAAGGGCAGTTTGTCATAGGAGCCGTGTGGGTAAACACTGTACAGGTGAGCACCATTCACATCGACTCCTCCGACGATCAGAGAAGAACCGACGTGACCCTGGTACCTGCAAAGCCAAACAGACATCACTACAACATGCTGCTCGCTCTCCTGTGGGAGCAACCGGCCCAACTGGACGTGACAAGACACGTCAGTAGATTTCAAACGGAAGTGATCTGACCATCACTATCTCAGCTACACTCACCTGAACAGCATCTGTTTCAGCTGTCGAGTTACCATGGCGACGAGCGGGGGCCGGCCAGTGTTGAGAACGTGCAGCTCTACGTTGGATGCCATGACCTGTGTGGTGATCTCTGCGTCTGCAGCCACGCCAGCACCACAGCAGCTATGAGACATACGGGACATAGTTTCACAGGAAGAAGACTTCAAGGACTGCCTTTTTTCATCTACGTAATATATCAAAAATCAGGAACTTCCTGTCTCAAAGTGATGCAGAAAAACTAGTACATGCATTTGTTACTTCTATACTGGAATACTGTAATTCTTTGTTATCAGGCTGTTCTTGTAAATCGCTTAAACCTCTCCAGTTGATTCAGAATGCTGCAGCACGTGTATTAACAAGAAGTAAGAAATGGGATCATATAACTCCTGTATTAACTTCTCTGCACTGGCTTCCTGTTAAATCAAGAATAGAATTTAAGGTACTTCTCCTCACCTACAAGGCACTTGCTGGTGATGCACCGTCTTATCTTAAAGAGCTTGTTACACCGTATTGCCCTACAAGGCATCTACGCTCCATAGATGCTGGGCTACTTGTGGTTCCTAGAGTTTTAAAAAGTAGGATGGGGGCCAGAGCCTTCAGTTATCAAGCTCCTCTTTTGTGGAACCAGCTTCCAATTTCAGTCCGGGGGGCAGACTCGGTCAGTTCATTTAAGATAAAGCTTAAAACGTTCCTCTTTGATATTGCTTATAGTTAGGGTTGGCTCAGGTTAGCCTGGACCAGCCCTTAGTTAAGCTGCTCAAGGCTTAGACTGCTGGGGGACTTCTTAGGGCACACCGAGCCCCTCTCTTACTCTCACACTATCACTCTCTCCTTCCACAACCATCCATGTTTTATTAATGTACATCACTAATTAAGCTTCTTTCCGGGAGTTCTTTGTGCTTTCTTGCCTAGCAGGTCTCCGTGGATCGTAGTTTTGTGCGGACCCTGGTTCTGACTCCTGGCTCATGGCTCTGATGACACCTGATGCTGCCATCATCATTACTTTAAATGTGATTCATATTACTGTCATCAAAAACCAACATCTTTCTACTCTCCCTCCCCACAGAAGCCTCTGTGGATGGTGGTTCTATCTGATGGTGGTTGTCCCTGCAGTGGTCCTGCCGTACACTTGTTCTGCTATTTGCAATTACTTGTATCATTTCTGTTAGAGGAATTGAATGTATTGTACATCTTTTACATTGTTGATTCTGTACACATGACATCCATTGCAGTCTGTCCATCCCGGGAGAGGGATCCCTCCTCTGACGTTCTCCCTAAGGTTTCTTCCCTTTTTTCCCCATTGAAGGGTTTTTTCATATTTTGGGGAGTTTTTCCTGTGCCGATGTGAGGGTTTCGGGACAGAGGATGTTACATGTGTACAGACTGTAATGCCCTCTGAGGCTAATTTGTAATTTGCGATTTTGGGCTATACAAAATAAAATGAATTGAAGGTGGGAAGAGCCAGAAAGGTCTTCTTTTTCTTCAACTCCGTACTACCGTACCTCGATATGAAGTCAAATCATATCACATCCTTTCCATTGCTCTCTTCATACTTTATATACATCATCAGTTACATGATACATGAAGTCAGTTGTGGTTCAGTTTCTTGTAAAAGTGAGACCTCTGCTGGGTGATGAGAGTTAACTACAGCAAAAGAAAAAGCATCTTCAGTTTTAGGCCTTAATCTTCATCATTTATTGGCTTATTTGAATAGTTTTATGAAAGCCAATGTCAGACAGAGGAAAAGAGAACAAACATGAGATACATGTGCAGGTTTGGGCTCATCTGAAAAGCCTCATGCAGCCAGCAGGCTCCAACATGAAGGCTTGAGGCTCCTCACAGAGGTCGGATGACACAACAACAGAGGATAAAGGGCCTGCATTTTAAAAGTAGAACTTTCAAACCTAATAGAAGGTGACTAATAAGTACTCCAAAGTAATACGACACAAGGAGGTGGAACAGAATCCACTCACTAGATCTTAGGAGCGATGTAGTGTATCTTCATGCAGTTCTTGTCGGCAACCACCATGTCATCTGTAGCCCTGGTGTCTGCTCCAAGGACCACGCCATCCTGAAACATGGCAATGCACCCAGAATGCACCCTGTTATGTACCATTTCATTTCAAGAAATATTCTAAAAAATTAAAACTGCGAGCAGCGTTGGACGGGTCCTCGCTACTCCTTGCACGTCGCGGCACTGGCCGGGCGGTTAGATATGCGGCCGAGGACGCCTGCGGCCGTCGGACGAAGCGTTTGCACGTCAGTGGTCGTTAACCGTGTGGAGCAACGCCAGGAATGCCGCTTTGCAAACTTTATCTTTGACATTATCATGGTCTTAGGCCTTTAATGTCAACATATAACCAAGAAAGTTAAGTACCATTAAGAAATTAAAGCCTCTCAGAATACTATAGATGAGTCAATTTCCTTCAATATCTCAATCACCAGACTACATTTTGTCATTTCAGATTAGATTTAAAAGGAAACAATCAATACTTTCATGACCATTCCACTTCAGGTTGATAGTACACATCCTCTGGGAGGAGTCCGGCCATTTATAATTGTAAGAAATTATGAAAATATGCCAAAAAGGCAAATCTTTAATGATTAAATGCAGTGCCCCCTAATCTTTGAAAATTATGAAAAAAATATGGGGTGTTCAGGGGTTCAATGTTTACACATCCTGCAATTTCGGTGAGGGCAGGCCAAGCATTTTGGAAGTTATAAATCTATGGGGCGTTGTTATATATAAATGTTAAATATAAATGTAAATGGTAAATCTAAATGTAAATGTTAAATATAAATCTAAATGTTATATATAAATGTTAAATGTAAATATGTTAAATATGAAAATCTAGTTAGGTGCATTTGCATACCATGATTCACTTTTTTGTAAAGCATGTCGAAGAGCACCTGTGTGCCAACTTTCAAGTTGATCGCACATCGGGGCGGAAACTGGCCTTGTGTGGCTTGCTCTTTTTTTTAAAATCTTTAGGGGGCGCTTTAGAGACATTTCTTTATACTCAGATGTGGGACACAAAAATTATCAAATTTTATAACAGTCTGGATATCCACGGCAAATTTAACAACTTTTTGAATGTGATAAAGGCCCCAAAAACGCCCGCGGTTTGTGAGAATAATAATAATAAGAAGAAGAATCCCTTGAAATACAATAGGTTCCTCTACGACTAGTCATAGCGAGGACCCTAATAATCTGCTGTCCTCCTGTGTTTCTAAAATAATCCAGATGCTCACCTTGTAAACAATCCCAGCAATGGTGGTCCCAGTCTTTCTGGCACTGGGAGCTTTGCAGCCAAACTCTGACAGACTGGACTCCAATACTGCATTCCTGACAATGAGGAATAAACAGGAGGCTCTTGTATTAGTGTTGGTTTACTTCAGCCCCTGCGTCTCCTTCATGTTGCCACCAACACGTCTGTATAAAGGTATATTACACTATGTGTGAAAAGAGAGCCTAAATGTACTCTGAACACATCCGTACAGCATTAGTTACCTGTACGTACAGCATTAGTTACCTGTACGTACAGCATTAGTTACCTGTACACACAGCATTAGTTACCCGTGCGTACAGCATTAGTTACCCGTGCGTACAGCATTAGTTACCTGTACGTACAGCATTAGTTACCTGTACGTACAGCATTAGTTACCTGTACACACAGCATTAGTTACCCGTGCGTACAGCATTAGTTACCTGTACGTACAGCATTAGTTACCTGTACACACAGCATTAGTTACCCGTGCGTACAGCATTAGTTACCTGTACGTACAGCATTAGTTACCTGTACGTACAGCATTAGTTACCTGTACACACAGCATTAGTTACCCGTGCGTACAGCATTAGTTACCTGTACGTACAGCATTAGTTACCTGTACGTACAGCATTAGTTACCTGTACACACAGCATTAGTTACCCGTGCGTACAGCATTAGTTACCTGTACGTACAGCATTAGTTACCTGTACACACAGCATTAGTTACCCGTGCGTACAGCATTAGTTACCTGTACGTACAGCATTAGTTACCTGTACGTACAGCATTAGTTACCTGTACACACAGCATTAGTTACCCGTGCGTACAGCATTAGTTACCTGTACGTACAGCATTAGTTACCTGTACGTACAGCATTAGTTACCTGTACACACAGCATTAGTTACCCGTGCGTACAGCATTAGTTACCTGTACGTACAGCATTAGTTACCTGTACACACAGCATTAGTTACCTACCAGCTTGCTAAGTCTCCCTGCTCTTCCTATTAAGTAGTAACATATCATAGCTCTCCTTTACCTGCGGCTGTTCTCAAAACAGAATCCTCCAGTCGACGAATCATAGGACTTCAAAATGTTGGCCATCTTCCCTGTGAAGGATGAAGACGAAGCTTTTGGGTTGAAGATAGAATGGAACGTTGAACACGAGAAGCTCCTTTACTTGAAAAGCTTATGTCTTTCTTTTACTTTTACTTTTACTTTCACTTCCTCAGCCTTGTTGCTGCTTAAAGTGTCCCTGCTACACTGGGACAGACAACAGTTGATTACACCTTTTCTTGTTTCCTCGATTTGAAACCAAGGAAGAATATCCAAGTGTCATTTCGCATTAATTTATTTTATGAGATTATTGTATGAGAACAAACTTACAACCTCTTCTTACAATTTAATTTGCCCCCATAACAGGCTGCGACCTTAAAACAAAAGTCATACAAGTTGGCTGGTGAAAACTAGTTTCCCTTTTTAAAATAAACATTTTCAACATTGTTTCCAGTAAGCATCAGGTTACTGCAGAGGTTAATACCAAACCCTGACCAATGAGAAATACAAAAGGGCTCTAGTGGTAAACTAAGGCATTACATTGGAAATGGAAAATAATGGAAAAAACAACATGAATCAGCGGAGTCAGGGGAAAACAATCAGTGCTACAATATGACACTTTTGAAATCTATGCTGCAAAAAAACACCGAAGACTTCATGGTCTCGATCTCCGGTTTCTAGTATTCAAGAATGTCCATTTAGTAAATTATGATCCAATTAGAGTCAAATACACCATAAAGCAGGGGGTGCCATTGGGAAGGACATAGTATTGTGGCGAGCTTGGCCAGATGAATGAGACAGGAGACTGGTATTACTTTTAATACCCTTCCTGTGTTTCATACACCGCAAGACCCCAGGAAATAGACACTTTATTAAGGCGTTGAACAAAGAACTTCACCCACAGCCATACTAAGTTGGGTCATGGTGCCCACACTCCTACACATTAAACTAACAGTAACATTTGAGCACAACATAACAGAACCTAGAAAAACACACATAAACTTAAACACTACAACATTAACGTAACAGATAGAGATATAAATGCATCTAAAGATTGTCCGATCATGCAATGCACCTACCAGCGCCGCCTAACTCAATCTGCCGCTCCGATCGCTACAGTATGATTGATAGGTATCAGAGCTGTATACGACATCTCTACTCAGTCCTGCACAGTCAAAATGTGGTCACTTCTGCTCACCTATGGGCAAAAAGTCAATATGCTGGCCTAAACAGACGCAAGTAATATCTATTTTATCATTTATTTATTTTTGTATTTAAAAGAATTACTATTCTTGATTAAAGTATAGGGGAGACCATATTGTTAATTGTAATAATCTTCAACCAATCATACCTTTATTTGATATGTTGGGCATATTTTTTGATATGCTAGTTAATTACAGTCTATGGTCCTAATGTTTTCATACTGCATGCAACAGTATGTACAGTTAGGATACAAATAAAAACATCCTTACCCTATTTTATTTGCACTAATCAAGCAATACAAAATCAACAATAAAACAATATACAATAATGAGTATCACTGTGCAAGAAAAAGCAAAAAGCCAACTGGGCTTCTTTGAAGCTTCCGCCATACTAAAATATTTTAGATTATATTTTATATTTTACAAATGTATGTATTGGAAGTGTCGAACAGAAATATAATTGCATTATATTCATCAGCTTAATTTCTGCTGTGAGAACAATTCCTTGAAGTTACCTTTACAAGCACGGATGAAATACCAAAGGTCAATCAAATTTTTTTGGAAACAACATTTTAATTCAATAGGTTCAGTGTCAAAGAAACAAGTGATATTCCTTCATTTCAATCATGGTCACGTTAAACTATTAAAATAAAGATCCTGTTTTTAATTTTCAAATCTGATTTTAAGTCAGCAACTCGGACTATGAAGACATTAACACAGAATAAAATATGCCACCACGATGGAAACAATTCACCAGTCTGAACATAGCTATGATGGGGATTTCCCCCAAGCAGCTCAACAACAGCTGGTCCATCTTCAGCTGAACTATCTACATACCTGGCCAATAAAGCAGACTCAGTTGTTTAAAGAGTTACAATTTTCTGGATTTCCTCTGAATGTCAAACACAAAATCTTTGTTTAAAAAATTCTATTTATGAAACTGTTCACATGGATCTGTTTGTGTTGTTCCACTATAGAACCTCTGGCAGCAATAAAGCAGAACAGGAAGAAGGCACAGAGGCAAAAATTCATCAGCTGATTGGATATTTATCATTAACAACTTAATTTCTGTTAATGATATTTTAAAGTTACAGAGACATCTGTAAAAATGGTTATTAATGACACGTGCGTCACCACAGGACGACCAATCAATAACACAAGAAGAGGGAGGACTGGCTCAGACCACCAGCTGGAGATCAACAGTGTTGCACCAGGTGCACGGGTCAATCACTCAAATGTCACTCAGGTACACTAAGAGTAGGCATCCTATGTAAATGACTGACACCAGCCCTGTAAAGCCTGAAGACCTTTACAGTTTGGCTCTGGGTGTTTGTTCCAGCAGTGACCTCATGTCTAATAGAGCACCCTCCACAGCCTGGGCCAGATGTGCTGCATCTGTGTCTTTAGAGGTGTTAAAAGACGACACAGCAAAGTTGATGTGATCATTCATAGGATTGTAGCACACCCCGTATCCATCAGTTACAACCGGGCCGAAACACATGACGCAGTCCGTCTTGGAAGGTACCTTGTGAGGAAAAGACAAGTAGTTTAGGTAATAGTTTCGGCTCATTATTATTATTAATCATATTACTATTACTGTCATCATAAACCCACATTAGCGACTTTGCTTTGATTTCTGTGGATGGTGGTGACATCTGACGGAGGAGCCAGAGCTTGTGCATGAGGTGGTGGAGCTTACCTCTGCGCACAGCTTCGGCTCTGCAACCGTACTCATGGTGAAGATGGACTCTATTCTACTCTGGAGTGGCCCTGGGTGTGAGGCGCCAGGTGTGTGCTGCTACATTGGAGTTTGCCCCAGTAAACGAAAGGTTCGCCTCCCTTCGCCCTCAGATTATATGGGGGGGGGACGGGGGACTGATTGTCTGTGCGTATGCAACAGACAGCAGTTTGAGTATTCTTTTTGGAGACCCTGAAAAGGGGTCGCACTCGCTTTACAGCACCGTTGTAACAAAAAGAGCTGAGCCGGAAGGCAAAGCTCGCAATCTACAGTTCACAAAGAACTAGGTCACGGGTACAAGCGGCCGAAATGGGTTTCCTCAGGAGAGTGGCTGGCATTTCCCTTAGAGATAGGGTGAGAAGCTCAGCCATTCGTGAGGAGTAGAGCCGCTGCTCCTTTGCGTTAAAAGGAGCCAGTGGAGGTGGTTTGGGCATCTGGTAAGGATGCCCCCTGGACGCCTCCCTTGGGAGGTGTTCCAGGCCCGTCCAGCTGGGAAGAGGCCCCGGCAAAGACCCAGGACCAGGTGGAGAGATTATATCTCTGCACTGGCCTGGGAACGCCTTGGGATCCCCCAGTCA
The DNA here is from genome assembly GCF_949316345.1 of Pungitius pungitius. Taxonomy (NCBI): domain Eukaryota; kingdom Metazoa; phylum Chordata; class Actinopteri; order Perciformes; family Gasterosteidae; genus Pungitius; species Pungitius pungitius. Next base: position 15,853,522 of record NC_084917.1, on the reverse strand, counting down.
GAGCTAGTAGATGTGGCCCGGGAAAGGGACGTTTGTGGTCCCCTGCTGGAGCTGTTGCTCCCGTGACCTGACCCCAGGTAAGGGGTATAGAGATGACATTTTTGCCAAATGGATCATACCTGACTTGTAGATAACTTGTAGTGTAATGCTTTGGCGTAGGCGGTGTCAGTGTAGATATCAGGTATGGAGAGGTTGTTCTCAACAGCCACCATCTTAAGGCCCAGGAGGTGTCTGTCTATGGCCTGGCCACTGATCGCCTGTGGGGAAAGAGAGGTTTGTCACCAAATGTTAACTACTAGAAAACACAAGGCTTGTACCATCTCTTATACACACACTGTAGAAAGGTATAGACTATGAATCAGAATCTGCTCATACTGTCCCTATGGATACTCACCATGGTAGTATAGGTTCTGTGTGCATTTACAGCTTTCACCAGTAGATCAACCTTTTCTGTGTTCTGTGATAAAACGAAAAGAAGCGTCAATGTTAGATTTCAACACATCGGCATGCACTTAATTGTTGAACAGGGTCCAGATACATTTGAGAGGGTGACCCGAAAGTTAGAAATGTTACCAATGGAGTTAGAAGCATCTCCAGAATATGTGTTTAGGGTCAGTTAACACACCTGCTTGCTGGGGTCATCGAAGGCCTTCACAAAGGAAGCTGAGGCCCTTGAGGCCGATCGGATTGTATCAGTTCGGCCCAGTCTGAACATACGCAGGGAGGCACTTTCATACGTGGCACAGCAGCACTGGTACATCCTGCAAAGACAAAAGGAGAAGTAGAGTGGGTACTCTCTACAGAAATGTGGACCAATACCGGCAGAGTGGTGCCAGCGAGAAGCTTCCCTCACCCCTCCAGTGAGCGTCAGGCTGCCACAAAGCACGGAGCCATGACACCTAATGTTCACACACGTTGCACTCACTGACTTTATGATGCTTTCAAGTGCTATGAAAATGATTAGCAGGTAAAAGTAAATTCCAACGCTCTCATGGTGTTCTCAAATGTAATCTTAAAGTTTGGGGGAATTTTGGTGAGAAACCTGAATTAATCTATTTGTTTAAAGATTGTTTTAATGACAGCAATATAAAATAGCCCCTAATTATACAGAATTAGTGCTTTCTAACTTTCTAATACACTATTAACTATTACTACCACTAATGACCATTCAATACAATATTTAATTCCTAGCCATTTGCACTGCATCTGGAAAGTATTCAAAGCGCTTCATTTTCGTGTTTTGTTACAGCCTTATTCTAAAAATAGAATTCTACACCTAACACCACCTAATGACTTGAGGATGTAATTGCTGCTAAAGGTGCTTCAACAAAGTGTAGAGCAAAGGCTGTGAATACTTATGTACATGTTATATTTTAGTTCTTTCATTTTAATACATTTGAAAAGAACTAATCAAGCTTTTTTCACACATTTTGGGGTGTTGTGTGTAGAATATTGAGGAAAATCCATTTTGGAGTAATGCATTACAAAATGTGGAAAAAGATGAAGCGCTACTTTCTGGATGCACTGTACATGTGTGTTTGAAGGACAAATCCAGGATGGGAACAGGATGTCACAACAAATCTAGAGTCTCTTCTCACCTAATGATCAATGTTCTCAAGTCAAGATTTTTTTTTACCCACAAGTTATAGTTTAGAACAATTCTTTCCATGTTAAGTTTACTCTATGTATTACCCAAATCTGTACCTAAAATCTGGGTGAATCCATCTCATCTCAGTTCATTGAAACAAGAGTCGCAGCCTAACTGTATGATAAAATGTTTGTTTTACAGGCAGCGCTCTACTTGGCCGTTTATTTAGCATGTTAAGAGTAAAACGTCCTCATACAACCACAGTCCCATACCCACTCGCCTTCTCAGAATCTCACCTGTAGTAGGCTAGTTGAAGCGCCATCTGTATGAAAGCGTCAGGACTCATCTTGTAGGCTTTTGGAATATTTTTCCCAAAGTGTCCAAATACTATGACTCTCATATCCAGGTCTTGGGCCAGTCTGTGTTGGAAGAAATGTCAGTACAGCGAGTGTGACTGTGACTGTGTGTATTCTACTGTCCACACATGTGTGTATTCTACAACATTCACATCTGCCCTCACATGTTCATGGCATGCTTGGCCTCCTCAATGTCCTTCTTGATATCAGGTGTGATGTTAAAGTGAAGTTTCTGTGGCATGGGCAAAGGCACTACGGGAGATGGGGTCATCTCTGGCTTCCTCCTGTTATCACAAACAAGAAAGTTACAACATGTGAGATGTGAGGAATACCAAGTGGTACTTACTGAAGCAATAAATGACCAAGTGGGATGTTATAACTGTGATCAGCCCGTCCAAGTCTCTATCTCATTGCTGAACTTTCAAAGATGCTCTGACAAGAGCCAAACAATCCAAACATGTACAGAATGGACACAGTCCTTACGTGTATTCTACAACATGGTCGATCAAGGCCACAATGGGGGGCCCCTCAGCTGGGGCATGCTCGTAGTTAGCGCCACATGTCCCGTCTTCTCCGATAATAAACTGAAAAAAGATCAGAAACTTTTAGAGAAAAACACATCAAACAAGAATTTGCTTGAATGCCTGCCAAAGGAATTTTAGTCAAGGTCGGGAGCTTCACCATAATGGGATTTCATAAAGCAGGGCATATAGTGAAAAGCCTGGCTTTAATGTAGACATTACTAGTCTGTAAACATATTTATTCCTCCTCTTTGGATGGGCCTGTACTGGCCATTAGAGGAGCTTCAGCTTCATTGCTCAACACATGACGTATCCTCTTCGTCAGGCAGCTTAACCTGAACCAGAGCCAGCTAGTCCGGACATTTCCACGTTATCTTACCCGCCATAGCCTGGTTTAACTGCTGAATGAAAGCCCTTGTGGGACATGAATGTTGAACAAATACAAGATAGCCATAGCAAGACTACAACACCCTTCCTCTTGTACTAGGAAATAATCATAAACCACATTAGGCAGGAAGAAACACACAAGCATAACAACGATTCTGTCATTAGTTCAAATATTACCAAAAACTGCAGTGTGTGTGTGTGTGTGTGAGAGAGAGAGAGAGAGACACCTGCAGCGTCTTGTCAAACCAGCGGTTGCCACTGTTCCACTGGCTGCCTCCTCCATGCAGCATCTGGACGGCAGCACAGCTGCGGTACTCCTCATCGGTCACTTGAGGCTTTGCTCCATCCAAACACAAAGTGAAGATGCTCCTTTGGATAGCTGACACTGATTCTTTGTTGGTCTTATCTGAACACATCAGGTACACACACAAACAAATTAGCACAATGTTCTCATGTAATCAGGCAGCGAGTTCCTCATGCTTTATGTAGTTTTTGCCTTTTATTGGCCTGAGTGTTTATTGCTGTCAGTCATTAACAGCAAAAATACTGTTACGCCATCATTGATTTGTGCAAACTAATTTAGCATCAGAATGGGATGTTTGTGATTTGGTTGGACAGAAAACAAATGTCTACACATATTGTTTGAGCCTTTACCCAGTCACTAAAAAGTCGGCTTCTTCTGGAGCAGTGTTAATTTCGTTGACGAAAACTATGACGAAAGATATTCGTTAACAACCTTTTTCCCCATGATTAAGATGAGACTAAGACGAGAGGAAAACAGCTCTTAAGAAATAAAAACTATGACTAAAACTATGCTAACTTTCGTTAACGAGACGAGACGAAAATATTAGTGGTGACGAAGTCACAATACGTCTCTTGGTTACGTATGTAACCTTCGTCTCTGAAACAGTCTCTGAAACTGCTTCACAGTGAGTGGCTGGCCTAGCTTGTCCTGCTTGAATGCAGAGAGGATCGAAACTACTCGAGCGGGAGACGGATGTGCCCGCATCGTGGTCGAATCCCAAACAACGCCCAAGAAGGTGGTCCTCTGCACTGGGGACTGCACGCTTTTCCTGGCGATGAGTCTCAGCCCCAGACGGTTGATGTGGGCAAGCACAACATCTCGATGTTGGGCCACCAGCCGCACGGATGGCGCTAGAATCAACCAGTCTATGTAGTTCAAAATGCGGATGCCCTGCAGACGCAATGGTGCCAGAGCAGCATCCACGCATTTGGTAAACGTACGGGGTGAGAGGGCTAGGCCGAACGGAAGAGCCCACTATTGGTAAGCTTTGTCCCCAAAAGCGAACCTCAGGAACTTCCTGTGTCGTGGGAGGATGGAAATATGAAAGTAAGCGTCCTGGAGATCCACCGTGACAAACCAGTCCTCGGACCTGATTTGTGCCGCGATCTGTTTGAGTGTGAGCATTTTGAAGCTCAACTTCGCAACAGCGCGGTTCAAACGGCGGAAATCTAGTATCGGAAGCAAACCCCCATCCTCCTTTGGAACGATGAAGTAGCGGCTATAATAGCCCGACTCTCTGTCTGGAGGAAGAACTCGTTCTGAGGCTCCCATCCGCAGCAGGGTCTGTACCCACTCCAATATCCGAGCCTGCTGGGGGTGTAACAAAGTGGGTAGTACCCCGCGAAATCGAGGCGGCCACCACCTGAACTGGGTGGCGTAGCCTTCGTCGATGTGCGCAGGACCTATTGAGATACATTGGGGCGGGCTCGCCACTCTCCCAATAAGTCTCTCAGGTGCCGGTCTCTGGACGTCTCGGGTCTACAGACACAGCGCTCTGTAACAGCGTACTGGCAGGGAAGCGCTAGTGTAGTAGAGCCGGAACCCTCCTCGGAGGGGGCGAATGGCCCTCGGGCTCGTGCTCGCTGGACCCGGCGTGCCCCGAAGCGGCAGCGGGGACGATGGACCGACTCCCGGAGAGAAGGGAGCACTGAAAAATGCGGTGACACCCTAGCCCCTACGGTGGCCAGCTGATATGGAATCTGTCAGCGGCTCGGGTGAGGACTTCCAGCAGTTCTTTGGCGGCAGCGGGGGAATGAGTCGCCTCGGCATCAGCCTCCGCTGCCTCTACGCTCACCACGTCCAGCTCCTCGGAGCCGGAAGAACGTGAGAGCGGCGTCTCGTCAGGGGTGGAGGAAGCTGCGGAGCGTGCCTCCGACGCCGGAAACAAGCGCCTGGGTCCCGCGGTGAAGGGCCGGGAAAAGGCCTCAGCCGTCCCGGAATCTTCCGCGAGATCCATTTGTGATCCCCATGAAGACATCCGGCGCTCTGCCTCAGCACGAGCTGGACCGGAGCCGCGGGGAGCACGCCTCATCGAGCCGTCCTCAGTGAAGAGAGCTCGACGGGAGAGACGAGATTGCCATGACAGGCGCTCACAATCTGCTCAGCTAGCCGGCTAGCTGAGCGTGCTCCACGCCCAGCCAGACAACACACAAGGCGTGGGAGTCACTGCCTGTAATAAAACGGGTGCAAGGGGGGACACACTGGACAGACCGCTCAGCCATTACTATGTGGAAAAACTTTGCACGCACTAGATGAAGGCACAGAGATTAATGGGCCTGCCCTTCGGATCCCTTAATAGCGCCCTGGTCCCGGCGTCGACCGCCTATGACGTACCAGCTCGCCATTGGTTAGATTTCAGACGTGCTTCATGACGCGGTCACGCAGAGGCGTTCCCACAGCGTTTTTACGCAGCTCGAGTTCCCTGAGAGGGAACTTTTTATATTTTATTCGCATCCAGACATGGACAACGCATGGCGGGACGTAACGGCGGTTATTAAAGTGTCATGATGGCATCATCCACAAAGCCAGACCGCTCGGTCACTGTGGGGCAGCGGTGGTTCTTGTCACCGATATGGACCGCGACGACTATTTTACGCTTCGGTGAGTGTGCGCTTCCTTGGTTTAGCTCAGCTTTCTCAGTTTAGCTAACTGTTAGCAGGCTAAAGCCCCGGAACTCCAGAGACCGATGTGCGTGGAGATGAAGACCAGTCTAACAGCTCGGGGCTGGTCGGCCAGCTGAGATGTTCAAGCGGACCTGGCTGCTCCGTTTTCTGGTTTCGAGACACGCGCACTTCAACCAGTTGACACGCCACATCTTGAGAAGACTGTTTTAAACTGTCTCGGCTTACTAAGCAACAAAGAACGCCTGTGACCTGTGGAGGCTTTTGCTAGAGCTGCTCAGTGCAGGTGAAGGAAAACCCGGAGTCATGAAACCCAAAAATAAAGAGGAGAGAAAGAACATGCATTTTCATCTAAAAGATGAAAAAACTAAATCAAAAATAGCTGCCAAATTTAACAATGTTCTGGAGACCCTTGTCAGTGGTCCTCTAGCTCACCCCGGGTGAGGGTGACGTAGGCCCTCCCCCAGGAGTCCCGATGCTGGGTGGTGAGGATGCCGACAGGTTCCACGTCAGTCCGAGGTGAGGAGCGACAGATCCTCTCCAGCTGAACACGGAGCTCATCAGCCGTCAACGGAGTCCCGTCAATGTTGTACACCTCCAACGCATAAAACTGATTCCATGTGGGGGAGGCACAGGAAAAGCTTACTTTTACTCAAAGGTTTTGTCATTAGCTGTAGTTAATTCATTCAAGACTAAATGATTGTGGTCTTGTTAGAGTACTCCCTCATATCACAACAAGAAGCTGTGCCATCACAAGTGCCTGACATACTGCTTGTCTCTTGATGTGAAACCTAGTGTTGTTGCAGGTATTATATTGCAGGTATTATATTATTTTTTTCTTAAAATGACGGACCAAACGTTAGCATTAAAAAGGGGAACACTCATATATCTATGGGGAGCACTTGTGTCTGCAGTAGACACTTTACCTCAGATGACTACGTTTTAGGGATCACTATTTCCAGCATGAACCAGAGGATTTGCCTAGCCGGACACCGGCGGCTGGCCGCACCGGACGCGAGTTTGACATATGTCCCCTAGCCCTTTTCCTTGGATCGATTTCACCACTAAAGCGAAAAAGGGAGCCTGTGTTTGAAAAACGGCAGCGTTTAACGTCTGCATTCGGCTTTAACATTATTGTCGCTACACAGAAGACGTTCACATGGACAACCATACAGAACAAATTGATACCACAATGCTTCATTAAAAGCAGCCTATAATGCTCTATTAAGGTATTCTATATATCCTCTATATTATACACTCACCGGCCACTTTATTAGGTACCCCATGCTAGTAACGGGTTGGACCCCCTTTTGCCTTCAGAACTGCCTCAATTCTTCGTGGCATAGATTCAACAAGGTGCTGGAAGCATTCCTCAGGGAGTTTGGTCCATATTGACATGATGGCATCACACAGTTGCCGCAGATTTGTCGGCTGCACATCCATGATGCGAATCTCCCGTTCCACCACATCCCAAAGATGCTCTATTGGATTGAGATCTGGTGATTGTGGAGGCCATTTGAGTACAGCGAACTCATTGTCATGTTCAAGAAACCAGTCTGAGATGATTCCAGCTTTATGACATGGCGCTTTATCCTGCTGAAAGTAGCCATCAGAAGTTGGGTACATTGTGGTCATAAAGGGATGGACATGGTCAGCAACAATACTCAGGTAGGCTGTGGCGTTGCAACGATGCTCAATTGGTACCAAGGGGCCCAAAGAGTGCCAAGAAAATATTCCCCACACCATGACACCACCACCACCAGCCTGAACCGTTGATACAAGGCAGGATGGATCCATGCTTTCATGTTGTAGACGCCAAATTCTGACCCTACCATCCGAATGTCGCAGCAGAAATCGAGACTCATCAGACCAGGCAACGTTTTTCCAATCTTCTATTGTCCAATTTCGATGAGCTTGTGCAAATTGTAGCCTCAGTTTCCTGTTCTTAGCTGAAAGGAGTGGCACCCGGTGTGGTCTTCTGCTGCTGTAGCCCATCTGCCTCAAAGTTGGACGTACTGTGCGTTCAGAGATGCTCTTATGCCCACCTTGGTTGTAACGGGTGGTTATTTGAGTCACTGTTGCCCGTCTATCAGCTCGAACCAGTCTGGCCATTCTCCTCTGACCTCTGGCATCAACAAGGCATTTCCGCCCACAGAACTGCCGCTCACTGGATGTTTTTTCTTTTTCGGACCATTCTCTGTAAACCCTAGAGATGGTTGTGCGTGAAAATCCCAGTAGATTAGCAGTTTCTGAAATACTCAGACCAGCCCTTCTGGCACCAACAATCATGCCACGTTCAAAGTCACTCAAATCACCTTTCTTCCCCATACTGATGCTCGGTTTGAACTGCAGGAGATTGTCTTGACAATGTCTACATGCCTAAATGCACTGAGTTGCCCCCATGTGATTGGCTGCTTAGAAATTAAGTGTTAACGAGCAGTTGGACAAGTGTACCTAATAAAGTGGCCGGTGAGTGTATACATTATGTCTAAGTGGACACACTAATGATTTGTCCTTCTAGCTAACAGTTCAGTAGCTAACACTTAGCATGAGCGCTCTCACTTAAGTAAACTTGATACTGATGGACAAATTCTCATGGAAACATTTGTGCCTTTTATTTATTTTGTTATCTTTTGTGACAGAGTTTTCCTCCACCAGTCTCGCAACGTCAGCAAATGTAATTGTAGGTAAATCTGTGAGCGAAGTTGTGAAGACTCTCAAGAGATTCCACATTGATTACGCATTTTCGGTTATTGTGAAAAAGGTCTATTAAAGGAATGCTGCGTTTAAATCATGTGTTAAGAAATACTTTTAGGATAAATCAGTAGAAGGACTGTCATTTAACTACTGGACTACTGAAAGCAAGAGTGCACTTAGCATCCTGTAGCATTCATGTCAGGTAATGTTAAGCTCCTCACCTGAAAGTTGTGGACTACCGTGATGTGTTTAGGAGGCCTGGAGGTCTTGGAATGGTTCACCACAGAGTCTCTCTTCAGACCAGGGACTCGGCAGGACGACAGCACTTCGTAGTACTGATTCATACACAGAGGCTTCCCTCCCAGATATTCCACTGGGAGTGTCTCACTGCAAACATACAAGAAGTGCACTCCAACACTGAGCCACAATATCATATCCTTATAACGGTGTTTACCATTGTGAGTAGTATCATATGTCTGTGCTTGATATCATTTTATTAGGCCAATAGTGGAGACATTTTTTTACAAAAAGACCAGAAATTGGACCATTGGGAGATGCTTAGAAGTACAGTACTCACTTGTCAATCATCATTTTGAAGTCCAAAACACCTGCTATCAGTTTAGCAGCAAACCTAAATAGAAAGAGCATGATCTTTTTTCATTTAAAGGTTCACTTTCATCTTGTCTGATGTTGGTTGAATGATAAAAAACAGAACTGATAATGTCTTTTTGGCAAGGACAAAAAGTGCATCATGTGGTAGTGATGCATATGAAATAGACACTGCATTAAACTAGAGTTTAAAGAAAATAAAATGTGCAGAAGTGATCATGGTTGGGCCAAACCGTTGCAGTGAACCGTGTGCATCAGATCAAGACATCCTGTGTAAGAGGCTATATGATGCCAACAGCAACACACACTGCATCTCTGCCCAGGGTCTGAAGGAGGCTTGTCAAACTGCTGAAAACAGGTTGTAAAAAGGTGATCACCTTATTTGTCCCTGCTTATCCCTGAAGTTCATGCGGGGCAAGACCAACCCAGGACTTGAATGAATCACCACAGGCAACCGGTAATCGAAATATGCAACCTGCACCCACCACTCTGACAACTACAATGACACAGAGACACAGATCAACATGGCAGATTGTTCATCAAACTAATAATTAATTTATGTTGAGAGGGAAAGCAAGCCAGGTGTGACAAGAAGGGATTGTATTGTTTTGATATAAAATCTCACCCAGTTTTCAGTGTTCTCTGCTCTTTTTTCCAAGCCTCTCTGAAGTCTCTCTCCAACACCTCCTGCCTTCTGAAACTCGTTCACCAGCTCTTTAGTGTGCTTCAGCTCATCCACCTCCACGATGGGCTCAAGGGCACTGACATATCGCTCACAGGTCTGCTGCAGAGGGGGGACCGGCAGACTGGGCAGTCCCTTCTGGTGGGTCAGATATCTGCCAGAGACTCGAGTCACCGACACAGGCTTCACCAAGTGACAGGGTTTCATTAAGCCACAGGGTTTCGCCATCCCCACCTTTACCTGGGATACAAACGATCTTTAGTGGTTTCATCTTGTTGAAAGAGTGCGTTATTATTCCCCCCCCCCCCAGTCAACTATGAACACTAACTCTGCCCTTTGATACCATTTAATCGAATCAGCGGTTTTCAAACTTTTCCCAACCACTACCAGAAGGACTAAACTATATAGCTTAACTATATATCTAAATGCAAGCCACACAAACACATATTCAGCATCTTCCATATTCCTAAATACTGCTCCAATATTGTCTAAATCAGCTCTGCAGTTGCTGAAATACCGCCCACATATGTAGTTATGCTCATCAGTATAACTTATGGTAATTGATCACATATTGCTGAATGGTGAGAGCAGAGGCGGCTGGTGAATTTTATTGTAGGGGGGGCTAAATAAAGATTTTTTTTCACATACAAACGAAGCATTCTGGTGCATTCTGACAAAATAATAAAGACAAAATAGAACATTTTCTTACAAAGGCAAATGGGGCAAGGGGAAAGTTTTAACTTAATTTATTTGCCTTGTAGAATTTAGTAAGATTAAGTGCAAATACATCAATAGAAATTGGGAATTATACACAAGTTAACATTCTAACAAGTTAACAGAATGTGATTCTAAAATGGGTGAGTGTGTTACGGCAAATCTATTGTGTGTTGGTAATATCCCCACCGCCCTCGCTCTCTTTGCTCAGTTACGTTTGAGGCAAGCGCGTAAGTGCGAGCCCCAAATCCTCATTGAAAAGGCATTGAAGGCTCGATTTTCGAAAAAAAAGTTTTAACATGAGAGTCAACGGGAGAATACTTGGGCAATTTTCCACGTCAATGAATTCGCCCCGAGAGAGGCGGGACTCGAGGCGGGCGCGCGTGACCATTTGAAACGTGACCTGAATCTGACTAATCTGATTGGACAATGGCAGATAATATGTCTAGAACACTGAAAACTACTTTGGCTGTGATAAGCCACAGGGTTTATCCCAGTTGGTGGGGCGTTGCCCAAATCGCCCATATACACCATCCGCCCCTGGGTGAGAGCCTATACTATAAATTTGTGACATTATCTTTCATAAGTTAAGTTGCCGTGGTAAATAGCTTTGTGTTGAATAAAGACATTTGGGCTGCTTTAATTAACCATAATAGACATTGACAGGGAAATTTGTGTAGTTGGTTGTTTAATTGCACTTTTTGGTGAGTTATTTATCTAACATTTAAAAAAAAAAATATTTTCATTGAACGCTTATTTGAATGTTTATATTGCATAGGTAATGGTTTTACATGAGTTTTATTCCAACAATAAAGCTTATAAGAGCAATTGTTGGAATGCTTTCCAAGACCAGAAAAGGTTTTTACATACGTTTAGAAGGTCAGTGAAGGTCTCACGTTGTGAAGCTGCTAAGCCTGACAATCATTCTAGCTACCTATGGGGATTGGTGGCACAAGTAAGGGTGCCTGGGATTGGCAGAGAGCACGAGGTGGGGGTGTTATTGTGGGCACGTCTGGATTTATCGGATGTCGGAGCTGGTTCGGACCGGAAGCTGTGTTCGTGTTTATGAGTTCTGATGTTTTGACGTAGGCTATGACCCAAATTATACGGATAATAAATATAAATGCAGAAAACAAGTTGTTGTTTAATAGCCTCCTTAACGAGAGTCGCAACAATATTTTAAAACTATATACTAAATAAATGCCAACGTCAACCTTACAAATTCAGAGGAAGATTACGTCAATTTGAAAGAGATGTGCGATGAATAGTGTTCTGCTTTCCCCCCCACCTGTGTCCAAGCTTTTGACTGGTACCATTTTTAACAGTATCTGTCACTTAAAGAAAGAGCGAACGTTAGTGTGGTATACAACATTATTGAAATGGCACGTTAATCTAAGTGCATCTGATAAATAGCAACATTCTAATCAATATCGCGGAGTTGAATTAGTCCCCTTTCTTTCCTGTCTATAGTTAACGTTAAACCAAATCAAATTAAACCACGTTGCTGGAGTCTCGGTAAAGTTGGTCTATACGTGCCTTTAGCCTACTTCGTATCAAACCCTAACGAAACTCACACTCACCTTTAACTCACTTAGCTTGCTAACGTTAACGTTAGCGTAGCATACCTTGCTAACAGCTAATAAAACCCCCTCATGTCCTTGCGTCAATACCGTTAACTGATCAATGTCACTCAGTACGTGTCTTTTAAGTCCGTATTTCAGGGTCAAATGTATCCATTTCTATGACTTTTGTTATGTTGGCTTTTGGCCAGTGTAAACAAGGACATTAAGCTAAATGAGTTACTTACCATCGTTCTGCTGCAAATTCCCCACATTCTAGCAAGAAACGCCCCCTGGTTCAGATCAGTCAGTGCTCAAAGTTCTCTTTGCGACTTGCGTTATGTCAGAACTAATGACGTACTGATTAGTCAGACCCCAAGGAGACAGGGAGCACTACCGATGTCTAACAAGGTCTACATGTCAGCTGCTCAGTGGAGGGTGTCACTTGTTGATGGAGCCGTGCAGCGTTTACCATGAACGTAGTAGTCTATGAATGACTGAAGGAAACGGGGTTTTATCATTTAGCGTGATATTGTCGTAACATATAGTTAGCATTCTGGAAGAGTGAAGCGGAAACAGGGCAACGGGCATTTGGGTACATTAATATCTGATACTGACGGTCAATTTTCGTTAATTCCCTAGACTGAGAGAAAGGGGATGCATAGGAAGACAGCAGTTAAACTCAATGTATTGTGAATATGTTATACGAGAGTTCACATGTCCAACAGCGGCGGCAGTAAAGCGCCGCGGCTCGTTTAAATGTGTCTGAAACCCACGAAGAAGAGCGTCCTCCCCCACCATGGCGGAAGCGGAGCAGCAGTCAGGTAAACCACGGCCGACAGCCATCGCTCGCTTTACTCGCACGGAGTTTTCGGCTCTTTTGCTGAGAAGGTGACAAGGTCAGCAGCGACCGCACACTGCGGAGCACAGCGGCCTCAACCAACTCGACGGCTGGATTATCCGCTGAGGCGTAATGCCGCGGTCCTCGTGGAAAGACGTCCCTGACGTTCCACCTGAAGAGTCTGAAGTTGCCATTTGGTCGTGTTGTTCTCTTGTATATAAACTTGAAGTCTACTCTGTAATGTTTAGTTGGCAGCTGTTGTCACGCTCTTGAAGATAATTGACGGGAGGTGTTAGCTTGCGCGTTGACCGTTTGCAGTGTAGCACCATGTTATCATAATTGGGGGCTGGATGTGAAGTTGTGAGTTCTGATGCAGCGATTCGCATAAACTTGTAACAGTGCAGCAGTCACAGGAGTGCGACGTAAACACGATCTGTCTTATGACGCCGCACAGGCCAAGACTTCCATAATTATAGTGCATAGTTTGAGTTTAGCTCAAATAAGGTCCTACATTTCCAGTTGTGCAATTTAACGCGTCGTTCATTTGTTTTGGTAGAAACGCCCATTTTCTAATCCAGTTTGTATTCCACACGTTCTATGAATATGTAGTAGAATCATTTAATCTCAGATATATATATATATATATAATCTGAGATTAAATGATGATAATATATTGCATAACTGATTTGCAATGCTGCTTCTGTTGTTCAACTATTTAGGATCCACTCCCGAAGATGAAGCACATGCCGTCCCAGACAGCATCACCTTCATGGTACCCAAGAAGGAGATCAGCATGGTGTCAGACATGGGCAAGTGGAAGCGATCTCAAGTAGGTTGGTGCATCAGCATGGTGCAATGTCTTCTTTTGGTTTGACTCTCCACACCAATGCATGCATTATGTCAGAGATGTGATCATATTTGTCTGATAGTAGTCCATCACATTAGAGCCCTTATCTTGATCATTATCCATTTAGTGGAAATATTTATTTTAATATAATATCATTGTTTTTGTTGCAGTTGGTCTCAGTGCAAAAACACATGTCTCCCCTCTTACAGGCGTATGCTGACTACATGGGCTTTGTTCTGACACTGAATGAAGGTGTGAAGGGAAAGAAGCTCACATGTGAATATAAAGTGTCAGAGGTATGTCGTCTTTCATACTAGTACATGCTTCTAAAAGCACGTGCTGGTAGCCTTCTACATCTCTATTGATGCTTATTGTTTGAATTAAAGATGAGGAAAAATAACAATACTCGCATGTCCATATTATATTGAAATACTGAATTATATGAGGGTTTGTAATATGATAAAACATCTGATATTGAAATGAGTGTTGCAGTGGGATAGTTTGAGGGCTTCTCCGCATGTCACTACAGTTAAGAGTGTGTCAGTGTGCATGTTTATTGACTAAACCAAGGGTGTTCTTTGAGGACACACAGAGGATTTGGCATTGTCCTTTAACCTGGCAGGGTGAAGCTGTGGCTGAGCCATGCAGATACATCCTTATTTCCATCCTTTCCTACATTTTCTTCTGTATGAACCAAGTAGTATATTCAGTACACGAGGGAGCTGACTGTTCAGATACTTTGAGCTTGGTAGTAGATCTAAAGTACTATAGATATAACTTTATATATCTTCACCAGCAGCCATAACAACTCTGTTAATGTCCATGAAGGTAAGCATGATGGTGGCATGGACTGAAACGAGTATTACCTTGTGTTGTGGACAAGGACACCGTCCTCCTGGACACATGCTTGGGTGCAAGAGGCAATTCTAAGAAGACAAGTCTCCTAGTTTTCTGCCAGCATTCATTTAAAATGGCTGTATTCGTGTTTCAGTCGTCTGTATGAACTAGTGTTCTGATGGAGCAGCACAGGAGCTGCTGTTCTCCTTCAGAAGAACCACATGCTCTTATGTTGTAACGGAAATATTTCTATTAGGCTGCAACATGCAACACGAACTTATTGCTGAGGCTTAACCATATGAGGCTCAGCTCAGAGTGAATAAGCTACTTTTATCGTTTTTGCCTCATGTAATGATCCGGATATACAAGACATCTCCTGAACTCCAAACTGAATGTCAGAATGGGAAAGGTGATTTAAGCAGTTCTGAGCGTGGCATGGTTGTTGGTGCCAGGCAGGCCGGTCTGAGTATTTCACAATCTGCTCAGTTACTGGGATCTTTACGCACAACCATTTCTAGGGTTTACAAAGAATGGTGTGAAAAGGGAAAACCATCCAGTATGCGGCAGTCCTGTGGGCGAAAATGCCTTGTTGATGCTAGAGGTCAGAGGAAAAGGGACCGACTGATTCAAGCTGATAGAAGAGCGACTTTGACTGAAATAACCACTCGTTACAACCGAGGTATGCAGCAAAGCATTTGTGAAGCCACAACAGACATTCAGATGGTAGAGTCCGAATTTGGCGTAAACAGCATAAGAACAGGCAGGCTGCTGGTGGTGGTGTGATGGTGTGGGGGAGGTTTTCTTGGCCCACTTTAGGCCCCTTAGTGCCAATTGGGCATCGTTTAAATGCCACGGCCTACCTGAGCATTGTTTCTGACCATGTCCATCCCTTTATGGCCACCATGTACCATCCTCTGATGGCTACTTCCAGCAGGATAATGCACCATGTCACAAAGCTCACATCATTTCAGATTGGTTCCTTGAACATGACAATGAGTTCACTGTAATAAAATGGCCCCCACAGTCACCAGATCTCACCCCAATAGAGCATCTTTGGGATGTGGTGGAACAGGAGCTTCATGCCCTGGATGTGCATCCCACAAATCTCCATCAACTGCAAGATGCTGTCCTATCAATATGGGCCAACATTTCTAAAGAATGCTTTCTGCACCTTGTTGAATCAATGCCACGTAGAATTAAGGCAGTTCGGCGAAAGGGGGTCAAAGTATTAGTGTGGTGTTCCTAATAATCCTTTAGGTGTGTGTATATCTCCCAAGTGTTGCTGCAGTTACTTTTGTCTTGTGTGACAGACAGTGGAGAAGTTACTAGATCTTCTGGAGACTCTGGACCGATGGATAAACGAGACTCCTCCTGTTGACCAGCCATCACGCTTTGGTAATAAGGCCTACAGAAGCTGGTCTGCCAAACTAGACCAGGTTAGTACACACACACACACATACACACTGCCCTGTACATAGTTACATAGTTTGAATTCATGGCCTAAAACTGTATTTCTTATGAGACCTAGGCCAATAAGGGTCCGTCGTATCAGCAGTGGCCTCGCACATAGTTCACTCAGCACCTTAATTGTCCTCAATGTTGACCAGTCCGGCAGACAGGTCCACTTGTTGAGGTATCGGTCTGCACACACCCGGGGCCTCCCTCGCTGACATTGGAACGAGCCTCTCTAACTAGCAGAGACCGGTAGAATGTCTATATGCTTTGCTACGAGCTGCTGGTACGCCAATGTACAAAATATGCTCTCTCCAGTAAAGGCTTCAAACTTTGGTCCTTGGCCCCAGACACAACGGTGGTGTGGTAGCATTGTGCGGCTGCACATGAGGTGGCACAGTACAACGTGCATATAGAGGCGTGTTCCTGTTTAATGGGATGCTGACTAAAGATCTGAATGCAGCGCAGCTGATTATTCAATTAATTGAGTATCTCATTCCACACAATCCATAAAGCTCTCCCCACGGGACACTCCTGTCTCAACACTGTCCTGCAGCTCCCAGCTGATGTTTCTGTGTGTTCGTGCAGGATGCCGAGGCTTTGGTGGCAGCAATGCTACCAGCTGACAGATGTGCTGCAGCTCCAGAGATAGCTGTCTATCTAAAGGAGTCTGTGGGGAACGCCACCAGGATCGACTATGGAACAGGTAACAGTGCCGACTGTGTCTGTCTAGAACTATAGTGCAATAAGCAGCACAGAGTACTGATGTTACCGTCTGATGAAAGCTAAAACCACCCACACAAATCATCTAAAAACAAAGAACATTTTTCAATCAAAAGCAGAGCTTTGTCACATTGTATTTCATTTAGCAGTTCTCATCAGTGTCCCCTCATTTTGGTGTCCATGTTCTTAGTCTTACGGTAGAACCACAGTACAGTCCTCATTTGGAGCTTAAGAGTCTTTTATCCAATATAACTGATCACAACAACATGTACTAGATACTATATTTGGAGGAGAATTGCCTCAATATTTGTCAAGGCTGTAAGCTCCAGAAACTCAAATGTGCAAGATGACCTCTGAAGCGATAATGTTTGCCAACTTACTGTTAAATATATATCAATATATGTATTGTGAATGAATGTAACCAGATTTGATCACCTTCTTAATGACCACCTTGCATTTTTTTGCGCCTATCGTTGCTCTGTCAGAACCCTGGTAGGACGTGTTGTGTTGATACACCGCAACAGCTACGTGATTATGTATCAGACTACAGCTATACCACAAGGACACCAGGAGGTGCTATTGTATCGCGGGGAGGAGGGATTCAGGGCTTTGTTAAGATATCAGGCAATTAGTCCTACACAGATTATAGAGCGTTTCAAAGGCTACTGTTTTTTAACGTCCCATGTCTAAGTTTACTGTAAAGCCATTGAGGGGCGGTCCTTCCCTACGAGTACTTCAGTGAAGAGGACATGTGCACTAAAGGCATATATGTTGAGCAGAAGTAAAAGCTCCCTGGTCTGCAAAGTACAAAGAACAAAACACAGCTGATGGTAGAAGTACTAGCTGAAAGCAGATGTAGTAGCTTGATTATATGGCTTTTGTTCATCACATTATTAGTTGAAGCAAAGCAGAACTGTAGTGCAGTTTCTGTGTGAACACCTGTGAAGTGTGTGTGTGTGTGTGTTGTCTTCTCAGGTCATGAAGCTGCTTTCGCTGCATTCCTCTGCTGCCTTTGCAAGGTTGGAGCTCTGCGGGTAGATGATCAGCTGGCTATTGTTTTCAAGGTGTTCAACAGGTGAGCTGGTACTGTGTGCTCGCACCACCTTTAGTGCCGGCTAAAACCCAGTGATAGTAGTGATGTGCAACTGTTTATTTATTTAACACTTCTTACAGACTCTGTCCACAATAACTCCTCACTCACCACAAACACAATGGGGAGGATCTGTTAGTATCGATTAGTCTCTATTGGGACCCTTCAGCATCCTGCAGTGTGACTACCGTTTGTTTCTGCAGATATCTGGCAGTGATGCGGAAGCTACAAAAGATCTACAGGATGGAGCCAGCTGGGAGCCAAGGTGTGTGGGGACTAGATGACTTCCAGTTTCTTCCCTTCATTTGGGGCAGTGCCCAGTTAGTAGGTAAGAGTCTCACCCGTACCTGCAAACTCGCATGTGAGTTTCTTTTTGGCCAAATTCTGCATTTTTAAAACAAAATGTCATCGCAGTGAATTGTGTGTGTGTGGTGGTGGGGGGGGGTCAGCTGCTCAGGAGGGTTCTTGCGATTGGTGTGAGACGAGGAGAAAAGGTGATGTCGTGATCTTTGCAAAAAAACATCTTTGATGTGCCGAATGGACTTGAGTTTTGTCCAATCACATTAAGATCTCTACATCGTCATCTTTCCCTCGTACTTCTCATTCCTCCACTCCAAGTTGAAGTCACCGCCGATGCTGGATCTACTTCCAGCGATGAATAATACATGACCGTGCCGTTGGCACTATAGATTCCAAAATCACAATATTGGTCAGAGATATTGCAATTAAATATTTGTCTAGAATTGCACACCAGAATGTGCATTACTTTCTTAAACACCAGATGTCGTACAAACAATATAAACCAGCTCATTCAAACCTGAGCTGTTTATGCTGTCATATGTCCACTATGTTGACCAAAGTCATCACTGGAGTTCAGCTCATCCTGTGGAGAGAGCTAGTGGTGAGCGTGTGCACTTACAGCTCATTCTCCTTTCAGATCACCCAACACTGGAGCCCCGACACTTCCTTGATGAGAGGGTGGTGAACGATCACCAACAAGACTTCATGTTCCTGGAGTGCATCAAATTCATAAATGAGGTGGGCTTATGAAACGCACAACAATTTGAAGTATTTCTTACCACTAAGATGTTCTCCTTCTATAGTAAGCGAGGTGCATAAGTTATTCCTTTTCTTTAATTTGGGTGAGCTGACTGACATTTTTAAACATGACATAATTGCCAGTGAAAGACCTGCGTTGCATGTCCCGTTACTCCAGAGGGAAAAGTGCAACTGTCTTTAATCAAAGCTTTGCATTATCTCCGTGCCAACAACTCAAGTCTATCCCTGTGCTGTTACAGGAGCACTGCCCTCTAGTGGACAAATGCTCACTGTGATGGAACACGTTCATGGAAGATTCTTTTCTTCCTGTTTCCATCACTGTACTTTTTAGATGTAGAAAGACTTGCCAGTAGGATTTTTATAGTAAATGAAATATTTATGTTTACAGTACTAGTCAGAAGTTTGGACACACCTGGTCATTCAGTTCAATGAGAAAGTGTGTCCGAACCTTTGACTGGTACTGGATATTCAGAATGTGAAGCCTTTAAGACATTTTACATATTCCGCTGTTGGAAATGAGTTATCTGAGCTCAGCTTTGTCCAGGAAAAGGAAGATGGATTGGGTCAGTGTGTGCCAGAGCAGGAACCAATGGCTTTGTTTTTGGTTTGGAAAGGAAAAGGCGGGGAGGGAAGTAGAGGAGGGCGTTGTTGGAGCTGCTGCATCCTTTGCCTGCTTCCCACTCAGAAGCCCCATCACATTCCCTCCTCTTCCTCTTTCTGCTCCTCCTCTTGCTGTTTGACCTCTCCCTCTTCCTCACTGCCATGAAAGGTCATGAAAGGATGCTGCTGAGTCGAGGGATGAAGGGACTCTTTGGTTCTTCTCCTATTTGTTGTGACTTTGAGCTAAATGACAATGAACAGAGAATGAACCTTTTTATGTATTTTGATAATCAGTCAATTGTTTATTTCAATTCCATTCAACATACATGCGCTTCTTTCATTTTTCACATTTTTCATTTATAAGTACAAGCCATCTGTGTAAAACGAGTCAACGTCTTAGCATCTTTTGTCCTGATCGAGTGAATAAACTTCAGAAGCAGAGCTTCTGTTTCACTTTAAGACTGCTTTAAAGAAGTGAAAGGTTCTGTCAAGTTGTGAACAATCAAATCAAGGTAACTCAGAGCGTCCAGCTGGGATTGGCATAAAAGCAGAGAAATCTGTTCTCAAAGTGTTTAGTTGGTGAGCTGCTATCACTGACCAGTGCTAGTCAAGCTCAATAGAACAACCCACCCATAAGTGGATACGTCTAGTGGATGGATTTACAATGGTCAACTGAATCGTTTTAATAGTGGATAACAGGACACTAAGTTTATTCCTTGGCTGACCACCATTCACCCCCATCAACAGAGAAAGATAATAGAAGAGATCTGTTCATTTTGAGTCCAGTTGATGGACCATTACCCCCAAACTCAATTCTATATCCAAGCACAAGGTTTATTTTACTGTGGATAGCCACAGAAACATTACTACGGCTTAATAGCTAACACCACTGAACTCTCACTGTTGGAATCTACCAAGTGAAACCGGATAGACCAAATGCACCCTGTGTACTTTTGCTCAGGGTTTAACACTCCACATGTACAAGTATTTTCATCCCATTCTCTCTCTCACACACACACCTTGTGTGTAAAAACATTTTGTGTGTGTACATACATGAGTCACTTCCTTCCCCACATGCTGCTGTGAATCACTCCTTCCTCCAGGGAATACGTTCTGTCTCCACCCCCCTTTCCTCCCTCCCCCATGCCCCTCCCCCATGTGTTCTCAGGCGAGGACCTGGAAAGTGTCTGGAGCAGTGTGGCAGGGGGTGGAAAAAGGAGGGGGTTGTTAAATTGATGCCTCCAGGGTTTGGGTTGGATCCCCCTGCCTCTTGGGAAAAATGGTGGGAAACCGTCAATAGTCCCCAGTTCATTCATACATATATGAATCCTGACCTAATGTTCTGCTATGTATTCTGAGGAGTGGTTTACTGTCTTTATACGAGCTGTTTGCCTGAACACAAATCAACATGCTGCTCTGAGTATCAAATAAAGAGAAGTTAATGATCGAGGAAAACAGTCACACTTCTTTCATCCTCATACAATCCTAAAAATGATAAAACGCTGAACCGAACCATCTCATGACCCATTTCAATGTGCTTTTAAAGGTTATTTCCACCATTTGATTCTGGTTAAAGCAACTTTAAAATTTAAGAATCTTCACAGGGACAACGTCAATGCAGAGAACGGATGTTTCTGTTTAGGTCAAAGATGTTGTGAGATGAAGTGATGATAACATTTGTATATTATTACAAAATCTATCTCAAACCTAAAATATATTGTCGGTCTAATATCCAAATGAATTGAATCATTATTTAGGAATCCTTTTGTGACTTCAGTTGGACTGCTTGCCTGCTTATGTTAAATAAAAAAAGATAAATTTGATAGTGTGGATTTGATGCACAAGTCTCACTGGTTCGTTGTTACTCCTTCTCTTAGATGAAGACCGGTCCGTTTGCAGAACACTCCAACCAGCTGTGGAACATCAGTGCGGTTCCTTCCTGGTCCAAAGTGAACCAGGGCCTGATCCGAATGTACAAGGCCGAGGTACGCTGGCTTGTCTCTCTCGTGGTCACTGTCTGTCCAAATCCACCGTCATGCATTCAATTCAACATCATGACTGGTACTCCTGGCCGACCCCAAAATAAAACACCTGGTGTTCAGAAGATAAATGACAACTTGCATGGAATTCTCTTGGTTCCCTCAAAGGTCAGCACTGTGGTGAAGGTTGGCGATCGCTCAATGTGACAAAGGGTTAACAAACGAGGTGAAGCTGTGCTTTGAGTTTAATGAGTTTAAAAACGTCTCCATGCTGGCTTCCACACTATGAAATGCTAGCATGCCGATGTGTAGTAGATGTTAAGTGAACAATGTTCAGCAACATTTTCCAAATAGCATTGTTGCTAACAAATAGCTAGCAACAATGTTAAAAGTAAACTAAGGACGAAAAGCTGAAAGTCCTCTTCCTTTTTGCAACATGAATGACTGTACCAACGTTTTTGATTAAGCCTTGCTAGCATGGAGACTTTTGGGAGGACTGGAGAAGCTCGACAACTGTCCAACTGACTTTAGTGATCCCCTGACGTTCTGCTGCCTCCCCATCGGCCACTTATGGTTTGATTGGGGCCTTTTGCCACCAAGTCAATTTAGGTATGTTGGCATTTGGCTGAAAGGTTCCTTGAGAGCTGCATTCACCCCAAAACGGCATTGGAACAATTAGCTCAGGGTTTTGCTGTGGTGTGAGGGTTCCACTTAAATGACTCATTTCTGTGACAAACGGGCTGTTTAGTTGTGTCACATCGGGATTACGTTTCTCCAGAATTAGATTTTTGTTAAACCTTTTCTTGGTATCCTCTAACTACACACACGCATTCGCATGGGAGGACTGGCCTGTCCGCCACAACGGTATATTTGGTGTGACTGCTTCTTTGGGCAGTAAAGGAGAGTGGCAGGAAAGGGTTAATAAGCAATGGACCGTGTGTGTGTGTGTGGGGGGGGGGGGGGGTCGGGGGATGTCTAAGCCTGTTCTCCCCGCCTGCATGCCCACATCCTGTGTTTTCCAGAGCAGCCTGTGAGCCTTCCCGAAGAGCTGAGGGGCCAAGCTGTCTGCCCTCCCCGCCCCTCCTCCTTAGCCGTTCCCTTCATTAAATCCTCCCCTCCCTGTCCCGACCTTCCTACAAGCCTGGAGCAACCATCAGCAGACTTGCATTCCTTACTCCCTTTCCCTGGCCCCACACAGGCTTTCAGCCGAGTGCTGTAGCAGACTGAGGAAGAGCCCGATCCACCCAGTTCTGGGGGCTTGTCACTTGTTCAGAACACGCACTGATTGTGTGAACGGGAAACAATGCTACACAATATGTCTCTTACATACATGAGAAGACTAGCTCGTCTCTACTGGTCATGTTAAAAAAAGAGTCCTTTCCAGACTCTCTAGAAGGAAGGAAAGACATTAAAACGTGTACTAGATAATTCATCTTTATTTTTCTATAAGCCCAAAAGGAACATGAAAGCGTGAGGCTCATTGCAGTTTTTTCAATGGTGTCCTAATACCGATGGAGCTCTACAGCACAGAGGAACGACACGTAGCCACACTGATGGTTTGCTCACAGGACGTTCTGACTGAAAAAAAAATGTCAAACTGTCATCTGTGTGTGTGTGTGTGTTTGGTTTGAAAGTAAAAAACGCTAATGCTTACAGGAAAAATTGACTGGATCGAATTATTTGATCAGTGGGTCTGCCATTATCCTTTGTAAGCTATTTTGATTTGATCCGTCAATGAAACAATCTTATTGATTGAATGTGTTTATACTAGCCTTCTCTGGCGCACCAGTTATGCTCCGATCACACCAGAGTGTTTCACTGCACAGACAGACTGAGCACAAGAGTTCAATTCTACTGTGCTCCCCCAGAAAAGTCTCCCAACCCCCACTGCAGACACCCCACCCCCCACCGCTGCTCCCTAAAACCGGGTCCCCGTCAGTACACCGCTTCTGAGCTGAGCCACAGCCCCTTTAAACATGTTGAAAATGAGTTGACGGCTAGTGTGGATGCTCAGCTAACTCTACGGGAAGTCACATGCTGCCACAACTACTTCAATCAATAAAGAGTGAGCATAGCTTAGCTTAGCCACCACTACTCTGTTGCTCAAGTAAATGAAACACTGCATCCTCATCTGCTGAAATGTGCCAATAAATCCAGCAGTGCTATAAGGATTGATGTTCTCTGTTTGAAACCTACTGTTTGGTGCTGGTAAAGCAGTCCTACTCCTTTCTCTCTTTCAGTGTCTGGAGAAGTTCCCTGTGATCCAGCACTTTAAGTTTGGGAGCCTGCTCTCCATCCAGCCAGGGAAGACTTGACGCTCCGGCACACAATGGAAAGACCAAAATCCCAACAGTTTTCTCTTCTTCTGGTATTTTCACGTGCAAATAAAACGGTAGCAAAAACCAACCACATGTAGATTCCCACACGGTTTGTCACGCATGTGGTCATGAAAGCTTGTAGGCCATCCTTGACTTAAAGTCACAGCATGTCGTGGATGACCTTTTATCATTTTAGAACTATTTCTATTTTATTTATACAATGGATACAGCTTGAATTTGACTTTCTTTTTTAAAATAAATATATTTTTGAAGTCTACTCATGGCTCATCATGGGCATAGACTTTGTTTGACTTCTTCAAAATGCTTTGGTATAGATGATGTTTTGACTTCAAAGATATTTTCTTACTTTTGCTTTCAATGCTAAATGTATTATCATTTTGACGGAACTGTTCATCCCAACATCTGAGTCACATTGATAGGATAAGTCTTGCTCAAAGGGGACAGTACAGTCTACCATCATCAACTAATAACTTTTCCCTCAACATTGTACTTCCAAATTGTTAAATTCTGCATGTGATATGATTTGGCACATTTTAAATAATATTGCATTTGTTTGTAATGACCAAAACACCATTATTATTTTTCTGTTGTAGACAGACCTGCAAACCTTGTTAAATAAATTTCTCCTCTTTTATTTGGTGACCCAACAATGAATTTTTGTGTTTATTTCCATGTTCTATTTTAAGGTTGTTCAGTTAGAAAATGTTCCGTGCTGGCACTCCCATTTCTTGGTGCTCCTTTGAAAAGTACTGAGATTGCATAAGGATTCTGCACATATGTCAGGAATGTGCTCATTTGTCTGCGTCCTCCTTCAGCCTTATCACATGTAAAAGGGTTCATCTTTTAGCTAGAATCGTTCAATAGAGGACCCATTAATAGTATATAGAAATAGAATTTAACTTACAGCTACAACACGATCCAGTTTCTGTGTGCAAGTGTTTCCTTCTGGAGGCCCGCTGTTTTATTGGAAATAGTCTTTGGTTTGCTTGTGACCCAGAGATGAACCCAGCGGTGAGGCAGATGGATTGTGAGATGAGAGGAGAAAGTGTTAAATATTGTATGAGGCAGGACACTTTACACTACTCCTTCATGTGAGGGAGGGTTTTTAGATTTGTTTGTGGTGTGTGAGTAGGGGAACTCCAACTCATGTCAAATATCCAGTTCTGAAACATGCAACAGTCACTTCCTCACACAGGACGTGATGGAAGTCCCCTCACACACAGGATGTTGGACTGCAGCGTGGAGGACTGCCCTCCAAAGCCGACCCAGCCACTTGGTACCAATGTTGTAGACCAGCAGCTGTCTCCCATTTCCCCTACCATGGAACAAGGGGGGGCGCCCCGCCAAAAAAGCCCAGGGCAGGGCAGCTCCGCCCCTACACGTGCGTGCATGCAGACACGTGCGCACCCCACCCACCCCGTTGGTTGGTCCCCCCCCCCCCTTCAAAAGGTTGTAAACCATGGGGAAACACTGCGATCAGGATGATGCCGTTCTGTCTTTCACAGGAGTATAATGCTGACTGGGAAGAAAAACACCAGTTTGTTGAGCCACAGTCATCGGCTCATATTCACCAGGTCTTTGTTCACTTCATAATATGATTATTAAAAGGTAAGAGCTGTAAAATGTAAATTGGTAAAACTCCACTGTGTCAGTCGACAAGCGTTTATGTGCAGATGAACATGTAGAATACTGATTTAAACACTCCTGTTTCTGTCCATGCCGCTGTTACTGCAGGCGTCCTCTCAGAAATCCAATGATCAAATCCAAATGAAGGCTGCGTCAAAACCGGGAAACAATACAAAGATACATGATTAATCAGCATAATTTCCACTGGTGCCTGGAGATTGGCTAGTGTGATGATCAGATGTATTAATTGACTTTCATTCATGCTTTAAATGTTAAAATGCTCCAAACGTTTGGTTGCTGTATTGTTTTAACAAAGATCCAGGAGTTGAGGGGCGATGACCCTGACTCTTAAAATGACCCGACCCGCGTGTGATGTCACTCTGAGCGGACGGGAACATGCACTGTGATTCCCATGCTGGGTGGGGGTACAACTCTAAAGGCAAAAGCTCGTATGGAGGAATGTATGGAATGGGACAGCTGCGTTGACACGTTCCCACATGTCTGGGCTTGAAATAGTGAGTTTCTGAAATGGGGGGCAGCTGAATACCTAAGATGGTAGAAAGCGGCTGTGCAAAGTAACTAAGTACATTTACCAAGTACTGAACTTAAGGGACATGAGTATTCCCTTTGGTTTGACTTTATTCCTAAAGGAAATATTGTACTTGCACTGCACTACATTTATCTGACATGTAGTTATTTAAGATGAACAATGCACCATTGAATACTGAACCAGTAGCTTCCATCCTTTTTGGCTTAGCGACCCTGCGATGCCAAATGTTTCAGAAGTTGTTGCAGTCCCACCAAAGAGGGATTTACCCCCCTAACTTCTCAGATAGCTTCACTCAAAGACTTTATATTTAAGGCCCAAGTATGTAATCAATCATGAAAAAGCAAAGATTAGTGGAGGTGGACTTTTCCCATCTACAACAATAAATACAGTTCACATCCAAGCAGAAGTTATGTATTTCTTACAATAGCATTCACATGACCGTGAAGGTTTATGTAAATTCTGCTGAACTGCTCAGATATTTGTATGGTTTAGAAGCTATTTTACTTGGGTTGGTGTGGTTCTTTTCATATAGTTGCATTGACTCCACTTTATTGAATGATGTATTCCTCCTCACTACAGCCCTGTAATCAATAAGTTAGGCGCTTATTGTAAAATGGACACATTTTACATCTTCTGAGCTTTTATGGTCACTTTAGAGATTACATACAAAATCATCATTGTTTTATAAGTTCAGTGTGCGAAGAACACTGTGACCTAATTAGTTATTATGATATGCAAATAAGATACAGCTGTGTGTCCCCAATATGCAAATAATAACATAACCCAGTTTTCAATATGCAATATGCTAATTGATATCCAAAGGAGGCGTGGTCTGTTTCCCTTGTAATAGGGGTTGTGTGTTTCATTGACATGCAGCCATTATATGGCGTATTTGTGCAACGCTGAAAGAGGAATTTTAAAACCTTCCTTTGCATTTGATTGGTCCGTTAAAAAGTGCCCGGGCTCATCGATCGTGGAGGGCTGTCAATCATTGCACACTTCTCGCCAAAAGTTAGAACCATCGCTGGGTGGAGCTTGTTAGTACTCTCTTAAGTACCGCAAAACATCATGTGTGTAGACACACAATAGAGCAGGGATTTTATTTAGATATAGACATATGAAAAATTGATCTTTTATCATTTAAGTTACGTATATTGTTGATGTATTTTTTTACAGATGTGTGCTGTGATCCCCCCCCCCCAGGAGGCAAACGAGTTAGGGCTCAGGACAGGGCCAAAGAAAACGCTCATTTTTGCAGTGATTAGTTTAAAGTGATTTCCAATGTGTTTACCTGTTACTTACTAAAAATGAGATTTTAAAATGTGTACATGGGTTTGTGGGTAATTTTAGGTTTTATGTTCTAAACAAATACCAAGCTTGATGTGAACCTGAGCCAAACATTTTCCAAATGCATTCTGGATGAACCTTAGTATTTGATATCAGGATTCAATGCTTTAGCTCTGAAGATGTGATGAGTCTCTGTGTGCAAATGAAAGCTGGAGAGGCTAGCGTTAGCTTAGCTCACAGTCACCATGAACTAGGAGGAGGCCTCCAGGTCCACAACTATAGAGAGGTCTTTGACAAAATAACATTTCTTATTTCAAGCAGCGTGACTCTCCGGCTCAGTGACACTACACGTTTGTTTGTTTGTAATTTGTTATTC
This sequence comes from Pungitius pungitius, assembly GCF_949316345.1. Classification (NCBI taxonomy): domain Eukaryota; kingdom Metazoa; phylum Chordata; class Actinopteri; order Perciformes; family Gasterosteidae; genus Pungitius; species Pungitius pungitius. The sequence continues at coordinate 15,825,878 of NC_084917.1, read as the reverse complement.
AAGTAGCTGAAAAATACCAGCTTAGTTTTTAAATTCAACCTGGTGGTGGTCTGTATCAGAACCCCCACCCCCAGACCTCCCCTCCCCCTGCAGACCTCTGGGTAACCTGGCTGACCCGCCTCCCCCTTCCAGAACACCTCTTCTCCAATGTCCACCCCCCCACCCTCAAGCCCTCCCTTCTGCTGTAACATTTGGCCCCCTCCCCCTCTGCAACCCCCCCCCCGACGCATCTACCCCCGGTCCTGACAAAGCAGGCCTCCCTTCCCCCTCAGACTGCACCTCTCCCCCCTCCCTCTGTTGTCTTCCTCCCAGCCACCTCAACAACACTAGTCACCCCCCCCCCCCTCATCCCACATCAGAGTGAGTCATGCTTCAATGAGCATTCCTCTGTTTCATTTTATTAGTTCCATACATCAAAGTTTTTGTGTCATTTTATTTTTCATAATATAAAAGATGTGTATAATATTTCAATAGAATCAAACCAAAATAAATCATCAAAATCTCCTAAATGCAGATTTTGGAGGACAAACAAGGTAGATCAATAAAACTCACTGATGTCAAACACTTGAAAGGTTCTGATTGTGTGTGTGTGTGTGTTCCTTGCTCCAGCGGGAGGAGCTCTGTGTTCACCATGGAAACATGGTGTGGACTTATTGTCCACACCATGTGCGAGTAGGCGCACTGAACCACGGCTCGTTTCGGATATATCGTCTGTTTGTTTTGTTAGGACCTTTATTTTGAAGCAGAAGTGTTGCGTCTTGATGAGCAGGCTGATGTGCTCTGTGAATAAGCCATGTGCTTCGTTCCTTCCATCACACCCTACCGACTGCACGTTCTCATGGGGTGAGGAGCTGGAGCTGGAAATAGCCCTCGCAGCTGGAGGAGCATCGATGGTGTGATTAGGATAGAGATGGAGAAATGAAGTGGAGGAGAGAGGGGCAGGAGGGGGAGGGCGCTGGAGGCTGTGAGGGAGGGCCTGTCATGGCTCTGCTCTGCATACACAGCCCTACTGATATGTCCATTAATTGGTTCTAAAGAACACCACCAAGTGGCACAGAGCAGAGATAACAGGACTCAGACTTGAGCTTGGGAGGGAAAGCATGGTCTCCCTTCTCCTCTCATTTGTTAATGGCTCTTCTTTTGTTAGGGACTGATACAATAAACATGGAGACTATGTTCAGCAGGAGAACCGTCATTAAGTGGTGTATGATTCATTATGAGCAGCCTGGGGAGTAAAACACAGCGTTCACCACTTTATCAAAAGTAAGAGACCGCTCATCTGTCATCACGTAACCCAATGAAATGAGGGGAACATCATACTCCATCCATTGAGGAAGAGCAATGCAGTAATCATTGATTGATCATCGATAATGTTAGGACAGATGATGTTGCATGTGTGTAGGTTTTGGGATAAAGAAAATAACTACATTGGAATGAAATGTGGACATTGAATTAAGTTCTTGAGATTACTTTGTAATGTTTCTCCATCAACCTACTCTTTGCAAGGCAAATTCAAAATAGGTAGGTAGGTAAATATTGTTTACCTCTTTTAAACAACTTAGCAAGTTGTTATTAATGGCATTATGTATTAAGTTGAATCATTTAGTAATAATTTACATGAATTCGAACCACTTTTAGGAGGCAGATTGGGAGAATTAACAGTCAATCTTGTTAAAAACTTGAAAATTGAATGTTTTTCACCCAGGAAAATGTGCTTATTTGCTCTCTGATGAAGGCTTCTGAAGATCAGTCATACTTGTTTACACAACTACGCCTGGACTGTTGTCCCCCCTTCATAAATGATGTATTTCCGGACTTTGGATATAAGGAATACTCACCGGTGTGCTGGTAAATATGTGTGTTTCTTCAAGTGGGAAAAACCGCTCCATAAAACCACAGAAGCCAAATTGACAGTTTGCACTTTTTATTAAGATTATACATTTTAAACAAATATTTTCTGGAACAGTTTTACCCGGTGATATACAATTCAGTAAGCACAAATATACAAGAATAAAGACAATATGTAGAGAATGGCTGAATACTCTCTTTATTTTGGTACACATAGTGCTCATAAAGCTAATGTGTGGATTCTCGACTTATGGCTACGTCAGGAGTTTTCCTTTTTAAAACAAAAGGGCTGAAGTCATTATTTCACAAAACAATGTAAAACTCACAAAACCACAACATGTTGGAATTATGAATAACTTTGAGCAACAAGCATGATTCAGACTGGGGGGGGGGGGGGGGGGGTAGGCTACCAGCACTGTCCAGCATCTCATACTGGGAGAGTGTTCCAGTACAAAAGTGTTAGGATTAAGTGATGGGAATTGGAACCTGTATACCTCAAATTGTTCACTCTACAACAAAGTCTTTCCAACGCCGGCCCAGTACAGGAGAGACACGTGTGCTCATTTGTTTTAAGGCAGCGGAAGTTAATCCAATACATCGGTCCCACAAGTGTCATCTGCAGACATGGATCTCCTGCACACCCCTCACTGTGTGACACCACCTCATCTCCCTTCTCTTTAAAAAAAAGAAAGAAACCAGTGCACACACACACACACACACCAATGAATCACACTGGCGTATGTTATTTATGAGGTAAATTCTTTACGCTATCTTTTTGTTACATGTATGTGAAACACAATCCGATGCTCAGAGGTATATAGTCTTAACTCTATTTCAGCATTGTACATGTCCACTAATAATACGGTCATGGGTTTCAGTTTGGCCAATTGGGATGTTTTGACACTTTGAAGTTGAATATTAATCAATTACAGTCCAATGGCATCTGCTACTGACCTGCTGCATGCCACTCTGCGTAGAACACGGACCTCCCCAGCACACCACTGTGGCCCATTGAGAGTTCTCCCAGTGAAGTGCCCACTTCCCCCCGGCGTCCCATTTGCATTCTGTGACGTTCCACGAAGGCTGAAAACGTTCCGTCATGGACACGTCCACCAAGTCTTCCCTGGTCCTTTTAATAACACAACATCTTCTGAAGTGGCAACATGGGAAATATCCTGTGTCATCAGCAACATTCTCCTGAGTTTGGCCAAGTGTTCCCCGACGATCTCCTCCAGGTTGTACTTTAATACTTCATGATACGAACGAGCCCGGTGTCTCCTGGAATAAAGGCGTTGAGTCAGAATGCCACGATCGCTCGGGTCCATGCCCCCAGACTGGCCAGGACCTGCTTGCTACAGATCTGTTCCAAGTCCGCCTGTCTGCTCAGGAGCCCTGAAAACCCCGAGCCGAAGATGGAAATCAGGTTGGAGATGTTGGACGTGTCCGTGTAGTCTAGGTTGTGGTAGGAACAGTCCTCGCGTTTGGCCCGCTTGCGCGCAGCAGTAAAGTCCGATACTTCCTCCCCGTCGGACACGTAACAGCCGGACTCAACCTTCCGCTTCTTCGCCGGGGTCTGCGCGCCCTGGCCGAACGGGAGCGCATCACAGCAGCAGTCCTGGTGGAGGTAGCCGTTCTCCACGGTGGTCACCACATGCGTGTCCAGATCCAGCACCGTGGTCTTGTTGCAGTGCGTGCTGCCGCTGGCAGGGAGCTGGTCGCAGTGGGGCGCAGGGGACGCCTCCATGCAGCAGCTCCGGTAGTACGAGGGATCAGGTTCCCGGGTGTCGTCTTCAAGGGAAGAGCCACCGAACAGAGCGCTCGCTGCCCGGGCATGCGCCGCTGGCTGCGCTGCGCCTCGGTGGCACACCGAGCCGCACAGACTCGCCCCTTCGCCGCAGCAAGGTGTCCGCGCGTGCTCCTCGTCGTCGGCGTCCTCTGCGTCCAGATCCAGCGGGTTGAGCTCCTGGATCTCGTTGCAGACCGTCATCACCTCCTCATACTGCTGCATCCTGTAGATCTCGGCGTATTTCTCCTTGATGTAGACCTGCCTGGCATTCCTCAGCACGTAGGACACCAGCAGGTTTTTGTGCAGCGTGATCCCCCCTCTCTGCGTCCTGGAGTTGTGGATCTTCATTAGCGAAATGGAGATCAGGCTCTGCGCGTCCGCCCCGCATTCCATGGTGCTAATCATGGAGATGTTCCCCAGTCAGCTACCTCACCGGGATTCGTTTGCTTCGTGCAGAGAGGTTTCAGTCAGCTCTGTGGAGGCGCATCAGACAGAGCGATCCGCCCCTCTACGAAAGGCAGCAATTATTTGCAGATGGCCTGAAACCAGAACACATATATAGTCAAGACAAAAGGCCCGCCCTCTTCAGCAGGAGCCAATCAGCTGTCTGGGATATTATGAGTGGCAGACTGACGTGCTGGAAATATGTTCTTGTTGACCAATCAGCGTCAGGCGGTCCCTCGGTACTATTCAAATTCCCCCCAGGTTGTCCACCAGGAATGTCCCCATTTCGGCTTCTCCTAGTCTTCCTGCGACTTCCAGAAAAGCGTGATAAAAAAAGTAATCACAGTTTATTTGGAACGTTTGGTGTTGCAAAGACAAATGTAACCTTTTGGACCAAGATAAACGCGGCATAACTTTTCTCTCAAAACTCTTTGACTGACAAAAGACAATTAGATGAACAACAAACTAAACATGCACATTGTAGAATATGTGCATGGGAAAAATAGCCCTGTAACTGCCCTCATGAATCCGATGAATATATCGGTACAGATACATATATGTGGAGCCATCTACAAATAGACGGTCAGTCAGACTTCCTCGGGTGAAGGCGTCATACGGCTCATTAGCTGGTAACAGCAGACCTGGACGCAATACCTGCCCCGTTTAAAGGGCAACAGCACATCCCCTCACGTACCTCTGGTATCTATCCGTAGATAGTTCCAGTTGAAGTTGGTTTGGCGGCCTCCAACTGAATAAAATGGAAGTCGTTCATGTGTGGTGGTGGCAGTATTGGAAAATGACAGAATCCAGAGGTGTCTTTTCGGACATGTTGCCTTGGTTACACTGGCTAATCCACAGCCCACTATCAACGTTCTTCATCTCAATTTGCTTCTAGCAAAGACAGTGTCCAGATTATTCAACTCATCTACCAAATGGGAATCATATTTTTTACGTTGTTATGGTGACTCGTTGTGTTGCATCAAAGTGTCGTCCCATATGTGTGTACACCATGTCAGGCTCTTACAGACTTGCACACTGAGCCAAGTACCAGGTGGCGTCTGGATGAGTCCCTGAGGGGTCAGAGTTCAGGGGTCAGGGGTCACTGGGAGGGGCCCTCTGTGTCTGCTGGATGTGTGAGTGTGAATGGTGAAGACTGGTACTGTGAATGCAAAGGAACGAAACACAGAATTTTAGGATTGTATGTGATATTATTCAGGAGTTACAGAACTAAACTTCAAGTCAGTTAATTTGCTGTGTGTGAAAACCAGTATCTACTGCCATGTACTCTATATAACCTATTTATCCAAGTTCAATTCAATTCATTTTATTTTGTATAGCCCAAGTTAGCCTCAGAGAGCTTTACTGTCAGTCCGCATGCAACGTCCTCTGTCACGAAGCCCTCACATCGGCAGGAAAAATCAAATCAACATATCAGCGCAGTAAATGGGTGAAAAGCCATTTAAACTGCAGTGCTAGGATCCAAATGTGTACTGTGTCAGTTCATCATATCCAATCAAAAGTGTGTGGCAGCCATCCACAGTAATGAGCGCGTGCTGTATGTGGGTCTCCAGTCATCTGAGCATGCAAAGAGACCTTAGTTCTCTTCATCATTCCTAGCATTATAAATATATATATACATGTATATGTATATGTTAACTACTATATGTTAACTACTACTATGTTAACTACTGGTGGTTGATTGAAAAGAGAAACTCACCAGAACTAAATCAAAACCAGGTATTATTAGTTCCCTTGCTTTGAATCGAACCAGCCAATGGTGTGAAATTCAAAATCAAGATAATGCCCTTTTAAATTGTTGAATTGAAGTGTGTTTTGAAAGGGTCTTTGACACTTTGACAGAAGTTTCAGCCTATATCAGTTCCATCAATCAAGGAGCCAGAACCAGAGCCAGAAGATGGCAGTGTGCAGGAAACCAAAGGCGCGGATACAACGTCATAAATGCAAAGTGAAACCATCCATACAGAACATCATCTATCACATACATTATTTTGAAATTCCCATACCAAATGAAAATTCAAAACTCCTTCCTTCAGCATCCAGTAATGAAAATGTCTAATCATATTGTGGGTAGATTTGAACTAATTCCATGTTGATCAAATAAAATCAAATTGAAATTGCATCGTGGCAGACTGTGTGCTATCAGCAAATATGTTAACCAAAGAATATACATTATAAAATTGTTTGCACACCTTCTAAACATGTGAAGAAAATCTTTGATGTAATAATACACTTCATCAAAAGACATGTCAGCTGCATAAGAGGAATTAATAAAGGATAGTCTGTGTTTCTTTGTGTGTGAGTATACACTCACTCGCCAACTCAGGCCCCTACAGCAGGAAGCCAGTACTGCAGGGGCCTCTCAGGTTTAATCACTGGATCAAATGTTTGCATGTGAGTGCAATAACCTGAGTTGAACCTGTAGAGGCCAGTGCAGCACTAGTTTTCTGCCCTTTGTGATTAGTGTTCTGTTACAGTTTCCAAGTTGTCATTCTGAGGTGTGACATTGGCTCTAGAGTCAACAAAATGTTTACTTTCATTACAACACGTAGCTCTTTCTAGATAAGACTAAGACCACGCTGAGGATTGGCTGACAGGCACCTGGTTGTAAAGTTCTCTATGAATGATGAATGGATGATGCACAGCAGCACACACTCATCTTTTCTTCCAGAGGAGGTAGCTGTTTTCTAAGCAGGGCACAAACCAGCGGTCTCCCTCAGTTTGATGTACAAAGATGTTGTTGGAGGAGCTGGAGCTCGTATTCAACATATAAGTAATAGCATACCCACACTGAATTCGGTACATAATTGGTTTCTTGAAGGCTTTTAGTAAGAAACCCTCTTGGAGAATATTTCTTTCATCAACTGGATAACACAAATCAAAAAAGTCACTACATGGGATTTACACCCCAATCTTAAAGTACTTTCCGCCAAAGGAGGAGATCTTGAGAACAGTCCGCGTGTTCATTCCAGAGCTGGAGTCAGGATATTGTGAGCCCAGCTCAACACAAAGTCTGGAAGCTTGGCTCAGTCCAACGTTAATATAGGAATATGGGGAGAGACTCGTGTTGACATCCTGACCATGGAAGCCAACATCAGAGGTTGGATTGCTGTGCTGTTGAGGGCAGCAGAGAGCCTCAGAGCACCTGTCTTCTTATTCATCAAGAGAACAGAACAGTAGTGGCAGCCTCATGCCCAGAGGTGGACCATTACAAGACAAACGGAGGCTTCATCCTGACGTGGCCGAGTAGCCATCACAGCACTGCTTGCATGGTTCTCCCTGGGACGCAGGACAATCTATCCACAAAGAGGAGCTTCCCACCTTTTTGAGACTCTACCTTGTCCCTCGCTTGCTGCAAAAGGTGAAGCAGGAGCGCTTGTTCATTCTGGTCAGTGCACAGTGGACCATCATCTCCAGGCCTCGCTCCTGAGGGCCTATCTATCTCCATCTCCTGGACAATGTGGGGTTCCTTTAACGGGGTCTGCCTGCTGCATTGACAGAGGACTCGTGAGAAGAATGGAGTATGTGTAGGTTGTGTTGCGTCTGACCCCCCACCCTCTGAGCATGAAACATCTATGTCCCTTAGCTCTTTGATGAACCAGGGAATGCGGTGTCCAACCCTTGTCTTTCTAACCCCTGCAGGGTTTGGCCGTGGCTCCACCCAGTTCAGGTTGTTTCTTCCGGGTTACCTCTGGGATGTGGCAGCCAAGGTCATATGATTTATCTGCAAAAGCTGTGGGCTACTTGTCTAATTTCCACCAGATAATAAGTTGCTTTTTTGCGTTCATAAGAGACAAATGTGCAACATTCAAAAGTCTCTGTGAGTACATTTGTCTGCAGGCTTCATTTAAAAAAGGAGGATATTCATTTCTGACAGGCTTATGATGTTAAAAAAGTCTGTCCCTTGGGCTGCAGAAGCCAAAAACCGCTGGCATCAGGAGAATGTTACCTTGGAGGGTTCAACACCACACCTTACCCCCACCATGACAATGCACCACACATCTGAAACAAAGTCCCAGAAAGCTGTGCGTCTGTTTCCCTCAGCTCCATGAAATCCAGATTAAAGACTAAAGAATTTTATAGTAGTTTTAGATTTTTAACATTGTCTTTTTAATGACCTTTTTTCACGTGAGGGTTTGAGAGTCAATTTAACAAGCAGACACACCCTCATATAACTGGTTCCTACCTTTTTAATATTAAATGAAATCCTAAACACGTCAAGTATAATAACAACTATTTAGTGTGTGCATATTTATAGATATATCTGAAGAGACATGCCACATGTGATTGGTTACATCGTTTAGTCTTTTCCCAAGTTGTGATTCTAAAGGAGCTATCCTGAAGAGTTCAGTCCTGGTTGATTTATAGCAGTCAGGAGTATTTTGGCCAATACATATTGGCCAAATTTTTTTCACGTTTTCAGAATTATTTATAGTTTTGTATTTGTATAAAATGGTAAAAAGAACGGTCCGGCAGCATTTCCTTTCAGGGAATGTCGCCAGAGACGCCTGGATTTACATACAACATATAAATCATTATTGCTCCTTTTCTTTGATGATGGAAGATTACTAACTAAATCTTTCCGATTACTTAAAACTCAATAATCCATAAACTGCAGAGAATGGAGAATAAAAAGACCACTTACCTCACAGAGAAAGGATTCCATAAAGAATATGAATATTCATACAGGTAAGTGTCCAATGTATTTTCGGTTCGTGAAGTCACAGTGAACGTTGAAGCTTAACCCATGTGCAAAAAGAGAGAGCAAGTAAACTTGTTATACAACTAAATGTATGTTATGATTACCGAGGCTATAATTGACTATCAGCTATATATTGGGCATTTGTAATAGCACTCGTCTAATAGCATAGACAACTGCAATTGAGAGCAACACCTATAGCAATAGCCTTCATACAGTCTACTTATATGATTATAAGGTGGATGGGAAATCTGACTCCACACCAACTTTGCTTTCAGTGTTTGTCTGCAAACCATAATCAACTGACTCTGGCTCAATCCCATGGTCAAATTAAACAAATACTGTTAAGTTGGGTACCTAACAGATGCCTCCACCATGTTATGAACTTAAACCAATCATAACCTGCTTTTGATTGCTGAACAGGGTTCCAGGTCTATGCCAAGAATAAATCTTTCTATGTAGTAAATATGTAGAGCACCATCTCGTTGAGGCGCTTTGATGAAGACGCACCAGCGAATAGTTCCATGAGGATCTCCTTGCAGCACAGGGGCCAGATGTTGGCTGTATCTCCTCAGCAACCTCAGCAGCTTCCAATGAGATTTGTAAGGGAAGTTAAGGACTAAACAAAATAAAGCAATATGATGGCCTAAACCACACATCTTTCTGGTTTTAGCAGTGCATTCTTTTAATGGTGCCTTGTCTACTGTATGCAGGGGTGAAAGTAAGCCGGTACTGGCCGGTGTGCCGTACCGGGAAGAAATTACGACACACGCACAGGCCCGTCGCGACAAGGCAAGCAAAACAAGCAATTGCTTGGGGCCCCAAGACAACGACTGGTTAAGAATAAAACTGTGTGAGCGCCCCTTTGATAGTCAATGCAGTAAAGTGCAATGACACTGTTATCGGGATCCCCCTCAAGGAGCCCCTCTCATGATCTGTGCTGCTCATTCAACCCAAGGCATGGCTCGTCGTCAAGCAGATGAGGACAGCTACTTCAAGCCTCTTTGGAATTTATTTGAAGTCTTTTACCTTTTCTGCTCTGTTCCACTGTTCTGTTCTAACTATTCAGCTAATAAATAAATAAATAAATGTTTAAATTAAGTGTTTGATCAAAAACAGATACAGGTGGGTTAAAGAGTGATACATAGTGAATGCTTGATAAGTAGACTATAACACAGTAAATAAACAAATAATAAATAAGTTAGGCTAAGTGAAATTTTCGTGCGGGCGCATTAAACCTGTATCATAGTACCACCAAGATATAAAAACTATTTTCATCCCTGGCTGTATGCAACAAAAGGACATTCATTTGTTTGCATATATTTACACACTCCTTATATGACTTCATGTGACAAGAAAAGGACAAGAAATGTATCTTGAATGTTATCTAGATTTGCAGTCAGTAACAATTTTTCGTGAGATCTGGAAATACTAAATATAGGATGTGCATGGAGTAGTTCTCATTTGAAGTTTGATTACTTACAGGTAACCTCAAACAGCAACAACAGGAAATTTTAAATGGTATGAACATGGGAAACACAGATTGGCACTGCGTAAATCTGCACTTGAGGTAATATGGCTGTATATATATTGTATCTTCAACTATGAATGATTATTTAAAACAAAGTCACATTAAACTAGACAGTAGATTATTGATCTAATTGAAGCAGTTATGTTTTTTGTGGTATGCACACTGCACATACTGCACTGGAATCCTCCCTGGCGTCCTCACTGACATCTTCCTTGGCATCCTCCCTGGCATCCTCACTGACATCCTCACTGACATCCTCACAGACATCCTCACTGGCATCCTCACTCGCATCCTCACTGACATCTTCCTTGGCATCCTCCCTGGCATCCTCACAGACATCCTCACTGGCATCCTCACTGACATCTTCCTTCGCATCCTCCCTGGCATCCTCACAGACATCCTCACTGGCATCCTCACTGACATCTTCCTTGGCATCCTCACTGGCATCCTCACAGACATCCTCACCAATATCCTCCCTGACATCTTCCTTGGCATCCTCACTGGCATCCTCAGCGACATCCTCCATGACATCCTCGTTGGCAACGCCACCAGCATTGCCAACGACAATCTAACTGTAATCTTTCCTGCCATCCTCACTGGGATTCATCCTCCCTCCCCACGCTAGGCAAAGCAGGTGCTGTTTTTTTGCACCTTCCTGTCTAAAGTAAGTACTGGAGAGTTTAACTGTCTGTGTATGTCAAGGCCATGGAGCTAATCGTTTGGATATTATTCCAAGCCTCCCTGCGTCTTTGTTCAATATCTGGATATTTTTCCTTGTGCAATGTGCTATTTCTCTATCTCGTGTGAAAACAAATAACTTTCTTTCAGAAAATACATTATGACAATGTATTTCATTAAAGGGGACAGTAAACTGCACTGAAAGTAATTTTAATGTTTTTACCTGATTACCCAAAGAGGAGGAAAGAATGTTCAATTGGGAGCTATTTCATTAAATTACAGCTGTGTTACTGATCACCAACAAAGCAAAACAAAGTTTTTAGTGTCCATCATGTCATTGGTAAATCTCTGTCCCTTAAGCTGCTAGATGCTCCTCTACGTTCAACAGCTAGTCGACAACTGAGTTGGTCACAGTTAAAGCAGGTATCTTATGACTAACTTATGAGCTGCACACTGAGGGGCTTTATCACAGCTTTTTTGATAATAATCACTGCTTGTTGCAGCTGTAAACCAGATGTATGAGAGCATATCCAGTTGAACTGATGCTGAACTAAAGCTGTGAAGTTTCAGGATTGAAAAAACAAAACAGTGGTGTCTCATTCAAGGTGTATAGACAATGGGATGCAGGGATCAAACCACCACCTTTGTGGTTTATTGATAACCAGCTTCACTCACTGAAGTATTTCATACATTTATGTAATTTAACCTATATTTAGGTATGATTAGCTCTATTGATGGAAGAGAAACCGCCACAACCCGTCGCAGCATGGCACAAGCTGAACCGGAGAATGATGAATACATTTATTAGTAGGAGAACCGTAGAGGTTGAGTTTTAATGATGACCAGCTTTATTAATAACATCCACTCATTTACTCCGTGTGTGGTCCCAAGTTCAACTGTCCACTTGACCACACCTCTCAAACTGGTCCAAAGATTTCGACACAGACATGATTTATCCTTGAATGCATCAGTACGTTTTAAGCTTCCTTTGTCTTCGTGTGTCTTATTAGGAGCTGTGAAGAGTTGAGAAAGGAGTTGAACCAGGTCACTGAACACTATGGATTTTATAAAGGAGTGAATGTCTCCAAATGTGCAATGTAAACCATATATATATATTTTGGTTCTTCCCCGCTTTATGCCAAAGCTTTGGTTAATTCCCACTGAGGTTCCATTTTTGGATATAAAAATACAAGGGAGAGATCTGCAGCAACATCACAGCATGACTCTATAGCAGAGGTGCCCACACTTCTTTGGCTCACAACCAAGTCATGGCGATCAACCCTGGTAACCAAACGGAATAACAACGCTGCATTCCACAAGCACAAAACGAGTCAATATAACATTCCATTCATTGTGTCACAATACTCGGATGACAGGGTTTTCCATTGAAACCAGCTGTACTTTTTTTTTACCAATGAACTATCAGACTAACATCATTAACTATGGTGACCGTGGTAAAAGCTCCAGCTATTCATTATATTAGCATTATGTTACAGTCAAAATGCAGCCACACAGATCAGTCAGTGAAATGTTCACTTGTACCACCTAATACTTTTTACTATTCTTTGTTGATGACTTTCTTTCATGGACAATTTGAATGGTACATTTAAGATATATGTTCATTGCATTGCAACACAGAAACAAAATTTTGAAAGAAAGAAAAATAATGGAATTAAATTCAGGTGAAGAGAAACCAGACTGGTTTTGTGCATGCAAGCTGACATCCATACTCAGAATGACAAAATATTTCCATGGATGTCCAAGGCCAGGCAATGAACACTGCACAATAGCTTCCTATTGGTCGAAAAGTCTCTGTCTGCTGCCTATTTCTTTGTTCAGCCTCTGTCTTCCCAATTGTCTGACTCCTTGTTTATCTTGAGCTAGCGGTGTCCCTGTCCCCTCTGTTTAGAGAAACAAACCATAAAAAGTGTTTTCTCTGCTTTCAATAGAAAGAAAATCTATTTTACATTTTTTTTTCTGTCTGGGTCCTGCAGTTTTTCTCTGCAGCCCCCCTTCCTCCCCTTCCCTTCCTTCCCCCACCTTCATCTTGCTCTCCTCCCTCCCTTTCTCTACTTTTGCTGGCTCTGCTCTCATTCTTGCCTCCTCCCCCTCAGTTCCTCCAGTCCTCTGTCTTCCCTCTGGAGAATAGGGTTCATTGCACAAATGATTACTCAGACCCCTGTCGCCATGGCAATGCTGCCACGTAACGGGCGACCGGCATGGAGCACAGCAGAGAAGCCGATTAGTAAGCGGGCAATGGAGAAAGCAAGCGCTGCCTTTGTGTAGCTCTGGTTTGCCTCTGTCTCTTTCAAATAGCTTCTGTGTGTTTCCAGCCTGGGGAGGGTGGAGGGAAACGGGGGGGGGGCAGAGGAACAGGAAGGAGCCTGCACACATTCTGCTCACCGCCCTCCAGCTTTGTCTCCTTTTCCTGCTTGTGTGTCTGAACGAGGCCTGCTGTTGGTTCGTTTCAGCACAAACGCTTTTAACGATGCTCTTCTGTTCCAGCCACAATCTAGGGTTTACATGAACAACATTTTTGACAACAAATTGTTCTTGATTTGCACGACAAACAAAGCCTATCTTGCTCATCATTGTTTAGGGAGCCCTCACTCGTCCTTTATTAAGGTTAGAACCTCACCAAATGAGGAAAAAACTGTTGGAGTCTTAGCCTGCAGAAGTCTTTGACTTTATTTGGACTTATTGTTTCGGTACACAGGATGTTGCATCTGTACACATGGTACATTTGTGATTTAGGGCAATACAAAATATAATAAATAAATAAATTGACTTGAGTACAAGGACTCCTTTGCGAAAGGTAAAATGTGACAAACCTATTTAATAAACCTGACAAATGTCTTTATGTTTACTTTGATTTAGACAAATTAACATTTGACAGATTGGTAGCATGTCAACCCCGCTCCAAAATCAGACCCCACTTTTAAAACCACAGATTTTGATCAAATTCACCTTAAACTTAAGTTGGTTTCTAATGTGTTTTATTCCCGTTGATTGTTTAATGTGTTGATCTGTCTACTTGAAAAAGACAGCAATTTGTTCAGACTGTTGGATCAGACGACGCACTACTGAAGAAAAAATGCACCAAATGTTATTTTACGTGTAGTATTTATACAACAATGAAACGTGTTCACTATAAGATGCCAGTATTCATAAAAAGCAGAACAACAGATGATTCTGCATTGTTTAAGTATGTGCATATATTTCAGTCGGTTTTAATATAGACCATTTGTAGGATTTGGTCCTTGGTGACATTTGCTGTGACAACAACGTCTCCGGTCAGGTATATAACCTTAGTTCCCTGAAGGGAACGAGACGCTGCGTGAAAACGCTGTGGGAACGCCTTGCGTGACCGCGTCATTAAGCACGTGTGAAATCCAACCAATGGCGAGCTGGGCGGGCAACGCCAGGACCAGGAAGCTTTAAAGAGCCCCGAAACACAAGCCCATTCATCTCTGAACGGCCGTATCAAGTGCCACGGGCATGCTGGGAGTATGGCATAAACACGCAGCGTCTCGTTCCCTTCAGGGAACTAAGGTTACATACGTATCGGGAGACGTTCCCTATCAGGGAACTCGAGCTGCGTGAAAACGCTGTGGGAACGCCAATACCCACTCCGCCATATGAGCCAGTGACCGTAGTGTGAAGTCAGGGCGCACATTGTGACGAGAGCACCTGCGCTCCAGGCGTGGAGTTAAGGTCGAGACGATAAAACCTCACGAACGTGTGCGGAGAGGACCAGCCTGCCGCCATACAAACGTTGTGCAGCGACACTTTACCCGACAAGAGGGCTTAGGAAGCCACCATACCCCTGGTAGAATGGGCCCGGACAGCCAAAGGTGCGGGCTAAAGCAAGTGAGATGGCCTCAACCACCCACTTGCTCATCCTCTGTTTAGACATCGGGCCCCCAGTATTGGATGGTCCGAAACATGCGAACATCTGTTCGGAACGTCTACACAGGGCAGTTCTGTGGACGTATGCGTCTAGAGCCCTAACCGGGCAGAAGAGGTTCAGCTACGCTTGGTCCAACGTCAGAAAAGGAGGAGGACAGAAGCCCTGCAGCACGATAGGCCCGGCCGAACTGGACGGCGCCTTAGGAATATAGCCCGGGGAAGGACATAGAAACGCCTTCACCATACCGGGTGCAAATTCCAAGCACGAGTGGGCCACCGAGAGGGCTTGCATATCTCCAATTCTTTTGAGGGAAGAAATGGCAAGCAGGAAAATGGTAGACGGGAATAAACCTGTGGAGAATCGTTCCTGCAGGAACTCCAGTACTGAAAACACCCCGGGAGTTAACTGGGTCTAGCTTCTGGAGCGGAGGATGGTCTCAACGACCTCGGTCGAGAGACCAGATTCTAAGAGGCGGGCCCCCTCAAGGGCTACGCCCATAGTCTCCATAGCTCCGGGCGGGGGTGACTCTCTAAGGGAGGACCTACGAGGAGAGATATCAGGTCTGCAAACCATACTCGGGCCGGCCAGTACGGGGCTACTAGCAGTAGACTGACACCGTCCTGACGGACCCTCTCCAGAACGCCTGGGAGCAGAGCAACCGGGGGAAAAGCGTACAGGCGTGACCTCGGCCAAGCCTGCACCATCACTAGCGGGGCCGGATGCGTCAGGTCGTCTCTCTGGAAGTAAACAGGTCTACCTCGGCACGACCAAAGTGTCTCCAGAGGAGCTCCACCACCTCGGGGTGGAGTCTCCAGTCCCCGGACCTTGGCCCCTGTCTCGACAGGGCATCTGCCCCCTGATTTAGGTACCCTGGGATGGCTGAGCGACCACTCATGATCGCTCCCCGGCCCGTAAGGGAGGCGTCTGCCGTAAGTGTGACACAACGACAACTTGCTCCTAATACCGGCCCTTGTGATAGGAACCAAGAGTCCCTTCATATAGCCAGAGCCCGCAGGTGCCGCCGTGTGACTTTAAACAGATGGCGCTGGTTTCCCCTCAGGGAGAACCCTTTGGCTCTGAGCCACCACTGCAAAGGTCTCAAATACAGCAGGCCGCACGGGATCACGCAGGATGCCACTGCCAGCAGACCCAACAGTCTCTGAAACTGTTTGACAGTGAGTGACTGGCCTAGCTTGGCCTGCTTGAATGCAGAGAGGATCGAAGCTACTCGAGCGGGAGACAAACGTGCCCGCATTGTGGTCGAATCCCAGATCACGCCCAGGGAGGTGGTCCTTTGCAGCGGGGACCGTACACTCTTCCTGGCGTTGAGTCTCAGCCCCAGACGGTTGATATGGGCGAGCACAACATCTCGATGTTGGACCGCCAGTCGCTCGGACACAACCAGTCGTCGATGTAGTTTAGAATGCGGGTGCCCTGGGGACGCAATGGTGCCAGAGCTGCATCCACGCATTTGGTAAACGTACGGGCGAGAGAGAGCTAGGCCGAACGGAAGAACCCGGTACTGGTAAGCTTTGTCCCCAAAAGCGAAGCTCAGGAACTTCCTGTGTTGTGGAAGGATGGGTACATGAAAGTAAGCGTCCTTCAGATCTATTGTGATAAACCAGTCCTCGGACCTGATCTGTGACGTGATTTGTTTGAGTGTGAGCATTTTGAAGCTCAACTTCGCGACTGCGCGATTCAGCCGGCGTAGATCCAGTATCGGACGCAAACCCCCATCCTTCTTTGGAACAATAAAGCCTGACTAACAGCCTGACTCCCTGCAGGGAGCTAGAACTCGTTCTATAGCATCCCTTTGCAGCAGAGCCCGCACCTCCTGCTCCATTACCAAAGCCTGCTGGGGGTTACCACTGTGGGTAGAACCTCTCTGGATCGAGGCGGCCGCCTCTTGAACTGGATGGCGTAGCCTCTGTTGATCGTACGCAGGACCCATTGAGATACATTACACGCGACACTCTCTTGCTGTGCCAGGTGATGCGCGCTCATTGATGGCCCGGGTTGCCCCTTCTCACGGACAGCCCCGGGGATGTGGCGTCGGCAGGGAAGGAATCTATCAAGTGCCGCTGCTTGCCGCCTCTCGTCGTGGAATCTATCCACAACCGCGTCAATGGCGACCCCGAAGAGAGCTGACGGGGAGAGAGGGGCGTCGAGGAGTAAAGACTTGTCCTTTTCCCTCATGCTCGACTGGCTGAGCCGCAGGTGCCTCTCTGTGGCTACCAGGGCTCCCATGGAGCGGCCCACCGACTTGGCCGCCGTGTGCCGTAGTTCTCGAACTACCTCCGGAGTTAATTCCTTCCCCTTGGCCACGTCCGCAAGCAGCTCCACCAGATACGCTTGAACTAACGCCATCGTATGCAGGCAGGAAGCCGCCTGCCCTGCCGCCGAATAAGCTTTGCCCACCAGTGTAGAGGTAGTCCTTAAAGGCTTGGTGGGCAATACCGGTGTCCTAAACGGCGCAGCCGCGGGAGATAAATGGCTCGCCGGTACCTCTTCCGCGACCGGTATGCTCCCGTAACGATACCGTTTAGCCTCAGCCACGGATGAGTTCAGTGAAGTACGCGGGTTATATACGCCCCCCCACCTCTGAACACCTCCGTGTGGACGTCCGGGAAGAAAGGCAAACACCGGCGAGGAGGTACTCCATGGGAATACAGAAACCGTTCATGCAACTTTCTTGATGTAGTAGGCTCCTGCCTATCCGCCGGCCAGTCAATGCTTTGCTTCTCAGCAGCTCAGGCGAGTACCTACAACAGCTCCTCGTATTTTTTCCTCTTTACCTACAACAGCTCCTCGGCTGCGGGGGAATGAGGTGACGTGCCCTCAGCCTCCGCCGCCTCAGCGCTAACCACATCCAGTTCCTCAGAGCTGAATGGCTGCGTGAGTGGTGCCTCATCCTGGGTGGAAGAACCCGCCATCCGTGCTTCAATTGTGAGAAGCGTTGCTTGCTACTAGCCATCGTCAGAATTACATACGCACTTGATGAAGGCACAGAGATGAATAGGCTTGTGTTTCGGTGCTCTTTATAGCATCCCTGTCCTGGCGTCGCCCGCCTATGACGTACCAGCTTGCCATTGGTTGGATTTCACACCTGCTTCATGACGCGGTCACACAGGGCGTTCCCACAGCGTTTTCACGCAGCTCGAGTTCCCTGATAGGGAACTTCAATTTCTCTTGGAACTGATGCATCGTAGTGAGGGAGGGCAATGAACTGTCAACACAAAAAAGTTAATTTATGATTCAATTACCATGAAAGATCAATGGTAAGTTTACCACAGTGTGAGTGTGTCCTGTCAATCTGGTGTGAAGGTAATTATCAGACCCGCAATAGGACCTTATGTCAATCACCACGGGCGTTAGATCCATTACACAAAGAAAAGACCTTCAAGAGAAATAGAGGACGAGGAGCAGTGAAAAAGCAATGAGGGAGGGAAAAAATACACAGAACCCGAATATTGCGATATTGTAAATGAGGAAATGTTTGATGATTTCTGACATGTTGCCAACTGACAAAACCCCAAAACCAAGCCTTATTTCATAATGGCACATTTAAATGAGCAACTTTTTTATTTCAGTTGGGTAACTCGCAAAGAGAGATTATGGGAGAATGGTCAAGAGATCCTGACTTGTATTCCTACAGGTCAAACAGGAAAAACAACGGATTCTACACAGGCAACGGTCATTGTTTCCCATGGATGCTATACATGTACAGAAGAGGATTTCTGTTATACACGTGCAGTCTCTAAGTCAAGATGATGCATACATTTACAAAAACTATTTCACCAAAAGATCCATTGACTTTACTTAATTTTGCTAATATCTATAATCACAAGACACTGTTTGCCCAGTCGTATTGAATTGTAAATGTTTACATTTTAATTTAATTTTTCAATGGCAATATTCCAGCATGAACTTCTCGTAGATGTTTATTGGAAATCTGAGGATGACAATTTTGTAATTGATGAGTAAACGGAAGTTATCATGATTCGAAGTCAGCTGTCACGTGATACAGTCTCTATGGATGGAATTGCTCTGATATCCAACAGCACCGTCAGAAATCTTGGAGCTCTCTTCGACCAGGATATGTCCTTCAACTCTCATATAAAGAAGACTTCAAGGACTGCCTTTTTTCAGTTACGTAATATATCGAAAATCAGGAACTTCCTGTCTCAAAGTGATGCAGAAAAACTAGTTCATGCATTTGTTACTTCTAGACTGGAATACTGTAATTCTTTGTTATCAGGCTGTTCTTGTAAATCGCTTAAACCTCTCCAGTTGATTCAGAATGCTGCAGCACGTGTATTAACAAGAACTAAGAAATGGGATCATATAACTCCTGTATTAACTTCTCTGCACTGGCTTCCTGTTAAATCAAGAATAGAATTTAATTTAATAGAATCTTATCTTAAAGAGCTTATTACACTGTATTGCCCTACAAGGCATCTGCGCTCCGTAGATGCTGGGCTACTTGTGGTTCCTAGAGTTTTAAAAAGTAGGATGGGGGCCAGCGCCTTCAGTTATCAAGCTCCTCTTTTGTGGAACCAGCTTCCAATTTCAGTCCGGGGGGCAGACTCGGTCAGTTCATTTAAGATAAAGCTTAAAACGTTCCTCTTTGATTTTGCTTATAGTTAGGGCTGGCTCAGGTTAGCCTGGACCAGCCCTTAGTTAAGCTGCTCTAGGCTTAGACTGCCGGGGGACTTCTTAGGGCACACCGAGCCCCTCTCTCACTCTCACACTCTCACTCTCTCCTTCCACAATCATCCATGTTTTATTAATGTACATCACTAATTCAGCTTCTTTCCGGGTGTTCTTTGTGCTTTCTCGCCTAGCAGGTCTCCGTGGATCATAGTTCCGTGCGGACCCCGGTTCTGACTCCTGGCATGGCTCTGCTGACACCTGCTGCTGCCATCATCATTACTTTAAACACAGTGAGCTATGGAGAGTCACTAGTTTTGCTGTGCAGATTTAGTTGATGATTTTAAACCATGAAAAACATCCCAAGACCATTATCTTTTTTTTTTTAGGGGACCCCCCAAGAGTCCTAAGTCATTTCGAACCCTGGTAATGACTTATTATGAATCAGAATTCTATTTTGTCTCATATTTTTGTTGATGTTCTCAACGTACTGTACTTGTACTTGAGTGTAATGCTAATGTTAGCATGCTAACACACTGTACTAAGATTGTAACACAGCCTTCAAATATTGTCATTGTCAGTGAGAGCATCAGTTCTCTTCATTTGCTTTGTTTTAAAGCACTGCGTTTGTTGCACAGAAGCAGGAAGAAAGAGCATCTTACATTTGTGATCAATCCTGGAGGTCAAAGGTCTCACATATTGAATTCATTTCAATTAATATTTTCTCAAGCCCAATATCACAAATTAGTCTCAGAGTGCTTTACAATCTGGACACATGTGACATGTCCCGTAATCCACTCATCGGCAGAGGAAAAGCTCCCCCCCAATGGAAAAGGGAAGGTTCCGGAAGAGTCTCTTAAAAGTCTGAGAAATAATGCTGCTGACAGCCATTTACCAGACACCGTAGCTCTGACAAAAATATGTTATTAAGATGCATTAAACATGTGTAGGATTCCCTTTTTTAACTGAAAGTGTAGCTCCCTTTTTTAACTGAAAGTGGACAATAAAAATGGCCAATTAACATGCTCCCCTTTACCACCATCAGATATGAGGAAGAAGTGAAATAATGAATGGAAAACAGATATGTGGCGTGAGGAGAAAAGTGCAGATGATGCTCAGTGTTCCTGCAAGAATCCAACTGCACAGCAGGCTTTTCACATTTGCTGTTTAGTGTAGCGTATTCGTCTGTGTGGTTCTGTCAGCCTTCTCCCTCAAAGACATTTTTTCCCTTGCTTTTCTTTTCCTACAGAGAGAGAGAGAGAGAGAGAGAGAAACTGGAGCCAGCAGTCTGGAACGAGCATGACAGAATTTGAATTATAGAAGCAGCAAAGAGGAGAGGGAGTGGGGGAGGGTGTTTCTGCGTGTGTGTCTGTGTGTGTGTGTGTGTGTGTGTGTGTGTGTGCGACTGTTATTGTGTGGCAGAGAAACAGAGAAAGAAAGAGAGAATCATTTTGGCAGTGTAGTCTAGATGTTTAAATGCTCTCCATAGCATAATGTAGCATAATGATGAGCAGTATTTACCATGTGTACCATCTTGTGTAGGATGCTCTCTCAATAACGTAGTAAACACATTCCTTCCGAGGCTGATGGGAATGTCATTAGTTATGCAGGTATCTGGTCATAAAGCAGAGTATTGGACAAATTGCATTTATTACACATGATCTGGGGTCATGGGTATCTCAAGCAAATTCCCATGTAATTCTATCCAGTAGTTAATCTGCTGACTGCACTGTAAACATCAGCGTAACTACGATATAGCCAGAAGAACAGTGTGTCAATTGACATTAAGTGGAACCCAAAAGCAGTTTCAAAACATTAACCTTGTGGAGTATAAATGAAATGCAGAAAACTAAAAATGCACTATTCTCTCCCTCTCTTGGTGGCTTTTGTCTTTAATGTTCTTTGCGCTCTTTTAAGGCTCCTCTTCTTAGCAGAACCTCGGTAGGTCGGTACCAAGGATGTTCTGGGTGGTCCTAAGAGCCCTCCTGTGCTGGACCGTGGACCTTCCATGATGTTTCCAGTGAGGATGCTTTCTATTGCTCTTCAGTAGAAGTTAACAAGAACAAGACAAGTACTGGAATTAAGGCTTCTTAGGCTCCCTTTAGAAATAGAGCTGTTGACCTTTGTTCACCAGGATGGAGATGATTGAGGACCATGGCAGGTTGTTTGTGATCCCGACTCCAGATTTCTTAAAGTTGATGTAAACAGGGGTGTGTGTCTTCTCCTTTTTGTACAGTCAGCTCCTGGTTAATAATATTGACAAACAGATGGTGGTCAAAACAATGAGAACCGAGTTGCAATAAATCATAATAACCATATAAAGGTATAAGCCAGTGTGTAGAGTTAGACAAATGAGAGTTATTGTTAAAGATCATTAACGCAGATCCTCTTTCCTTGGCTTCTTTGAAAGAAACACATGTGGAATGAGAAGTGAAGAGGTAAACTTCTGGATCCCCCCCCCCCCCCCCCACACCCCATCAGTCTTCCCACATATATCAGCAACAGGAACATACCATCAAAGTGCTGTGATCAAACCAGCTCCTCCATCCAAAAGATATCGCCTCACACAGCAGAGAGAAAGAGATGAGGTGTGTGTTGTAATGGAAGGAACATTTCAGCGAAGTTACAGACAAAAAGAGAAACTGAGAGGGACAGACATCATTGTAATGACTGCATGCAACCTG
The DNA here is from genome assembly GCF_949316345.1 of Pungitius pungitius. NCBI lineage: Eukaryota > Metazoa > Chordata > Actinopteri > Perciformes > Gasterosteidae > Pungitius > Pungitius pungitius. The sequence continues at coordinate 15,803,630 of NC_084917.1, read as the reverse complement.
ATACTCCTGCATACTGCATATTCCACCGAGGGCTTTTTCCATTACTCCAGAACATTGCAGCCATTTAGCGGATCCAGCCCACATTTTCCCCTCTTTCTTTTTTTTCACCTCCTTACCTCTTTTTTGCTGTTTTTTTCACAGACACATTGCAAATGTAACCTTTTGCAAGCCCCAACTCCCCCCACCCTCCATCTCCAGGAAGCTGGCTAGCCACTTTGCTGCCAAGAAATATGAAATACTGGCAGGCTGCCCGTTTCATCTGCAAGCCCACAGTGGAAAAGGAGGGGGCTGGAAGCAGCAGGGGATGGAGGGAGGGAGTGGAGGTGATACAGAGGAGAAGGAAACGCTGAAGCTTTGCTTGCCACGAGGAAGAAAAAAAATCAAAAGCAGAGCAGAGAGAAAGAGAACTGCAAACAGATAAGGATGCATTTTACTTGCATGAGAAGGAGCCCCATTACTGACTGAAGATAAATCATATGGAACGTTTTCTTATCTGCAGCAAACCCCACACAGCCACTGATGAGCAGAGGCAGCACACACCACACACATGTAACCCAATTCTGGGTTACTCCTCCTGCATAATAATAATAACAAAAACAATGTAGTTCATTCATGTTTCAAGGTAGGGGAAATAAAAGCTTAAATATCATCATATCTTAACAGAAAATACCATTTCTGTTGCCAACGTCAATGAAGTTGTAGGGAATATAAAATATCACCCTCCTCTAGTTGTCGATACTTTATCGACTCACTGCTCTGCAGAGAGCCATTCGGGATAACTCACACCACATCCGCCTGTTCATGATAATCACTGATGAAAGCTGTCCGGAAATTTGGCCCAAATGTAAAAGGTAGGAAACATTGTACCCACCATCTGGAGAAAGGAGTGGGTCCCGGTTAAAAGTCCACATTAGTTTATGACGGTTTTGAGATTGTGAGTCAGCTCTGTTTTGGCACAAAGGACCACGGTAGGCTGTAAATGAGCCAGTGAGGTGGGTGACAGTGAGGGCCTTGGAACAGACCAGGTCAGGGATGTTACTACGTCTAGGGGTGGGGAAGTTAAGATGCAGAAACTTACAGCCCTTGGAGTTGGTGTGGATGTTGAAATAGCCGATGACCAGGGCGGATGGTAGAGCAGAGCTGGGTTAGAAACTCATGTAGGTCACCACAAAGGAAGGTAGGTTTGGGTTTGGGGGGGCGGTACATACAGCAAATAACCATACAGCTTGAGAGTCAGGTGTTTCACTGCAATGCTGGTATAGATGAATTTGAGCGGGCGTGGGCTGTGGAAGCCACGAGACGGCGGGGGGGCAAGGATGTTGTATTTATTCTCCATCTAGAAGTTGAGGGGATGAGGGGAGACGGGTGGCTCTGGTAACCCAGGACCAGGGCGTATGACTGGCCTTGAATCCTAGCCGTGATTTCTCAGGTCCTGTGGACGGAGGAGGGGCATCAGCAGCAAATTCCACCAGTTCCATTGGTTGGGGCCCGGATGGTAGTAAGGGTGTCAATAGGCTTCTCTTCCGTTCTGCTTTATGCAGCCGACAGTAGGCTTCAGCTACAAACCAGCCAGTTGGAGTGTGGGCTGACATCCTTTAAACCTGTGAGCAGCTCACACACGCTGCAGTGAGCAGGTAGGTAAGGACAAAGCCTAGAGGAGACCAACGGACCAATGGTTTCTCTGCCCGTGTCTGAGACAATGGAATTTACTCTATGGGGTAAACTGTTGTTCTACTTGTAATGTGAAGTATAGTCGCTAATCTAAGGAGAGCACATGGTTTCCAATCTTGTCACCTACTCCGGACAGCAAGATCAATTTGGAGTGGATCTTCTGGCACTGCCTTTTAGCTTCAACCACTAGGAGCTGTGTGCTTATGTAAATGCAGACACTGTCAGTGTCTAGTCTCACTGATACAGATTCATTTGTAGGTTGAGGTTGTCACAAGAAAGTGAAACGTATCTCAGGTATCATCCACATATACAGTGCTGTGAGAAAGTATTTGTCCCTTCATACTTTCATATTTGTCATACTTAAATGATTAAATGATCATTTTAATAAGAGACAAGATAACCTAATCAAATAAAAACTGCATAATTTAACTATAACTACTGACTATGGAAAGAAGAGGGCTGATGTATCTTTCTGCAAGCTCTTCCTGTGGTTGGGATGTCTCCAAATTATGCTCTTCCTGTCTGTTGCTTGGCAACAATGATGGACAAATAAATGAGGTGATGAGTGAAGGTAAGCCGGAGGGATATATGCGTATAAAATGGAGAAAGGCAATGTGTGTATTTGTATTAATGTTGATAATTGTTCTGAAAGTTCTGAACTTTGGATCAAGGAATGCTCCTTTTACGCTGAAATGAGAAGTCAAAAAGAAAGAATTGGCTCGAGTTTCAAATCTCTATAGAATTTGAGAACAAACAGAAGCAATAGAATTACAAAGTGGAGTACGGTATGAATAGAATAATATTTTAGCTAAATAGAAAAGTCCCCTCGTCCAGTCTTATATGACCATCAATATTGGTTCACAGGAGGCTTCTGTCTGCTTCCAGCTCAGCTTTTCTGATCCAGCGGTGGAGAGGGGAGGGGGGAGGGGGTCCCTTGTGCTGTAGTTGTATGTGATTGGCTGTACATTCAAATCTAGCTCCTCCCATGTTGTCCTCGTAAATGGGTTTCTGCTCCAAGGCATTCCATGACTCTCAGTTCATCTGATGGCCGAATCTAAAATCCCTCACGGACCAACCTCTATCCCCTAATATTACATTACATGATCACACCAGACCAAGCATCTGCATGTAAACATAACATAACATGCATGATATTGATATAATACACTTTAATAATAACACATCTTAAATCATCACGGTTCATCACATTTGAACCATTATGTTTAACTCCTTTTATATAATACAAAATGAAAACATTTGGCCCGCGGGGCTGTCCTACATCCTTTTGCTCATTAACAACAGGTGAAAAAACTACCAAAAAACCCTCTTTTGGGAGAAATCTGTCAAGTTTGGACTAAGAACCTTCCGCTAGGCTTTAACGTTACATTGTGGCAGGATGTTATGCGCACAGTAATAAATGACTTGAATTGTGTTTAATTTCATTTGATTCAACATACTAATGTAAGAACTAATATCTAATAACACACTAATAACCTCTAGGCGTGCAGAATCAACAAATTACTAGTTTATTAAAATTCAAACATCACTTTCTTCCGTTCATGTCGTCCATTGAAGGCTCCTCGTCTCTTAAATGGGAGGAAGCAAGAGGTTGCAGAAATGACAAAACAAATCCCAAGAGGAGGAGGAGAGAGGAGGCTACAGGAAAGAGAAGGAATCACCAGCAGAGACTAGAGAAGGAGAGAGCAGGAGGTTGGAGAGAAGATGGAAGGATCAATATCTAATTTCAGTGCTAAGTTCACCGTGGACAGTTTCCCAATGAGCCTTGTATGTCTTCCCCCCTCTGTGTGTGAGGCTTACTCACAATGTACTGCCTTGGACTGGTTTCCACCAGCTAATGGGGTGCCTGCCGGGACAAAGAATGAGTAGCATCTTCTGTATTTCTACGCACTGCTAATCACAGTAAATCATTGCTCTGGGAAACCTACTGTAAGCCGGTACCAAGAGCTCACAATGTCAATTGGTTTAGGAATGAATATTGTGAAAGCAAATCCTATCAACATGAATAAGGACATTAAAAGTAAAAGGGACGGTTGGAGCTACTTGGTATCAGCGAGATCACAGGTTGGGTTTCCCAGGTGAGACCGTCATGCTGGGGGTCCTGGTCAAAACCTTTTTTTTTTTACCACTTTTCATAAAATAGTGGTATCTAAGTCAAAATGTAAATGAGCGTACAGCATATTTGTGGTCAGGTAGTGTTACATTCTAGGGTTACTTTTGTGGTGTGTCAAACAGGCTTTTCCTATTTGAACTTACATTTGTGAGGCACGAACATTTCATCTTCAGCAGCAACCGGGGATAAGGTCAGTTTCATTTTATCCATTGTCATGTTTTATTGACACCTGTAAAAATAATACTAAAAGAACATGTAGAGTTAGGGATATGTATTACTATTAAATCATTTTAGAAACATTTTTTGTATTCAAATGAATATTTTTCACTGAAGCTGTTTTTGTTTGGGTCAGGCAGGAGCTAATGATAATGATAACGTCAATTTATTTCCGCTGTCGGCCTCTTTGCAGCCCGAACCCTGGCAGTGAGAGCGGGATGGGGTTTTCAGGGGGAGTTTACCTGAAATATTTATGAGAGAATGCAGCAGAGCAACGATGCAGCAACCACATCCGTAGGCTCACTTTCTCTCCCTCTGCCCCTGTCTCTGTCCTTTCCTCTTATCTCCATGAGTCTTCTTTCTATAATCTCTCTGTGTGTGTGTTTTTGTCGCGATTATTTACCCTTAGAAAAAGCAGATCCACTCTATTTATGTTTACGCCCGTCCACTTGGTCTCCCACTCATAGGAGCATATTCCATCAGCAGCAGTATTTATAACGTGTGTAGTACTAGCGGCTGTTGACTGTCTGGGCCTGTGATGATGAAGGTACAGGACTTTTTACCCATGACCTTACAGACAGAGAACTTGGTTTCACTTAGGGGTCTCAAATGAAATGTGCCACAGTAACACATTCATTCTTAAAACACATGGCCTGTTCATACTGATCATAGCGATTTTGTAAGATGTTCAGATAAATCTTATAATGACGGCACAAAATACAATATTCACCTCATCAGTTAACCCATGAGAAATGTTTTATGTAGATCTAGATCTAGTATATGTCTTCGTTTGTGAGGGATATTTCAAAACCTGCTTTGGATGTGCAGGGTGTAATTCTGGCTGAGAAATACTTCAATTTCAATTGAATGCTGCTACAATCCCTGTTTCCATATTAACACTGTTTCAGAAGCCACAGTGTGGAGAGGGCTGCTCATAGGGATGAACCCTGAAGTTCCCCCACAGAGCTGTGTAGTGTCTTTTTAGCTCGTGGTTTTGGTCGACTTTCTCCTCTCTGGTCGTGTCTTTGTCGGGCTCAGCAGGCTGCTGCTTTCACTGAAAAGCTTTGATAAATCCTCCGTACACTTTGTGCTCAGCAGCAAACAGCATAGAGACTCAGTCTGCTGAACACAGAGGAGCATTGAGCTGCTGAACAGACAGATATTTACCCAGGAGTACATTGTAGAACATTACATTCATGAAGGTTAGGAACATATTAAAGGATATCATCCCCTCACATCAGGCCTTTTAAACCAGGTGGAAGCCTTTGTGTGGCCTTCATGTCTCCTCCATGCAATGAGCCAGTGAGTGAGAGAGGAGAGAGGTGGATATGGAAGATCTCGAATGATTCTTTACACCTACATATCTATATCTATATCTAGTCTACACATGCATTTTGGCGGAGGGGGGGGGGTGTCGATTGAAACTATTATCAGGCGAGAAACAGGGGACATCCTTGACAAACCGTCAAGACAAATCAGACAAATCAAAAATATTTCGAATCGCTGAAGGAGGGAACACAATGGAAACTTGGTCTTGGTGGTCTTGGGGCCACTAATGAATGAATGTATCACAACGTTCTTATATTTGCAGCACTTGGAAGTGGGTGAATGTGGTGATATTCAGTTTTCTGCATTCGCTTCACACAAAATATAGGAGTGAAAAGTAGCATGTTAATGTGGAAAATGAGATGCAGCCCAAGACTTCAGGCTGTTTTCACTCAAATAGAAATTCCAAATTTACTGAAATCTTAGCATCTCAACATTTATATTCCAACTGGAGGTTTTGCCTTCTTGGTAAAGCCTGATGACAGCTCACTGACGCATCAAGGCCTCTTACCAAGAGATTATCACACACATGGTTATTAGCTACACTGAAATACCTGGTAATAATCTGGGAAACAGTCTTGTTTCTATGGTTACCCAAGCGCATGTGTGTTCACACAGGAAAAGTTCCATACCCAGTGTTCACATAAGCTCTTGATGTGTGCCGTTGATGTTGGACAACACAGAGCAGGCAGGATGTGGAGGAGCTTGTCTCAGCTGTGAGGAAACCGAAATCAACAGCGGAGCGAATTGAGCTACTATTACGCCACTGTCATTATTGCATATTATCAGTAGTCTTATAGGACAGAGACACAGTAATATTTACCCTTGTGTAGGCACATTATGATTCCCTCTACTTCCTTTATTCTCATCTTTATCATTTCCACATATCAATATTTATTAAGTCACAGTTTAGCCACATACCAAAAGGCTGTGCAGCATCTCTCCTCTGTCATAGGGTTTGCCATGAACCCAGAGTGTTATTTAATGTGATAAACTCTGTTATCCACGCACCTCTGCTCTGACAGATGTTTCAATCATGACATGTGAGAAATGTCTTTGTTATTTATTGACAAAATAGCATCTGTCAGGAAAAACGCGAGTGCTAACTTTAGGTTGATCGTACCTGCTTCTCCTGCACACTCAGCTGTGTTTGAGGAATTTAAGCCAGTTTCTCTGACTTAGGTTTCATGTTTTGTACCACCTCACTACCAACTGTCCCTCAGACATTGTTCCCGCCTGAATAGTGAAGGAGGTTTTTAAGCACCATTGGGTTGGGTATTTTTACTATGAAAGCTATTGACAGTGTTGCACTAAATTCCTGTTTAGTTGTATCGCCGAAGTTGTGGCTTTCAGAAAACTTTCTTAATTTGAATGAAGATAAAACGTGTGTATTATTCTCAGTACTTCATGCAAGATGGTCCAGCTTTGAACCTGGGAGCTCTGGCATCCTACACTAGGTCATCGGTCAAAAACTTACTTTTGATTGCAGCATGAAATTTGACAAGCAGATAAGTAATGCAATAAAAAGGCGATGGATGGATTACTGTAATGCTCTTTACGTTGGTCTGAATCAGACCTCCATCTCACGTCTTCAACTTGTGCAAAATGCTGCTGCACGCTTTTTAACAAATACAGCTCAACGTGCACATATTAGTCCAGTCCTTTAAACTCTACATTGGCTCCCTGTGCCTTTTAGAATAGATTTTAAGTTTTTATTGTTTGTTTTAGGCCCTTAATGGCCGGGCCCCGGAGTACTTGTCCAAGATTTTAACCCTGCGTGAGCACAGCCGGTCTCTGCAGTCTTCTACCCAACTGGTTTTAGAAGTGCCACGGGCAAGGTATATACTGTACGGTGGGGTGATCAGGCTTTTGCAGTTGCTGCTCCAAGACTCTAGAACAAGTTACCTCCTGGTATGGTCCATATGGGAATGAACACATCTTCATCACCATATCCTGGAGCTGAGCTCAATGGAGCAGGATCAGTAGTGTGACCGATAAAAAAGAATATCTTCTGGAGTGGAGGTTTGGAAACTCCGATGACAGCTCCACTTTGATCCACTGTGTTCCAACCTACGGACCGCTGGGTCTGCGCACTAGGTAACCTGGCATGCAGGTACTTAAGTTCAGACAACAAAACAACAGAGTTAAAGAAAAGAAAAAGAAAAAGCCTAAAGTCAACACTTGACGGGATCTAGCTGAGTGCTCTGTGTACTGGTTCCACTGCATGAAAGCAAAAAGGACAACCTCAGAAAGAGGGATAATATTGGTTTACTGAACTAAATGATGAAGACTGAACAGAACACAGTTGAAAGAAGCGTCTCAGTGAACAAGGACAAGGACAGACATTCTTTGTGTGAAAAGGTGGAGAGTTGGGACTTGTTTCCACTTCCCAGTGTCGCAGCAGAAGAGGCACTGTGGCAGTAAGACATTCTACACACAGTTGCTTTAAAAAATCTCAATGTCAGACCGAGTAATTGTAACCGAGGTTTCTTCTGGAGCTTCCAGTCATATCAAATGGCTTTCATTGGCAGATGGAATGTACTCAGTGGTGGACAGAGTACATGGACGGAGTTGGACACAATGAACTGTAATCAGCAATATATCTCACAACGTAATAGGGGTATATGTTTATTGCGTAAACTACATGTTATTCCCCTATTGTGTAACAATCCTCTCACTTATCTTGAGGCGACCCACCACTTGTTAAAGACTAATCCAATGTCAAATCATGAATAAGAGCAGATCAGTGTTTGGAGAATGCACAGGGACACATAGGGGACATGTCAGACATAAAGTATAGTTTCATAGCCACTGATGGTTAGAGGCACAGCATAACTTCATCTGACAGAAAACTGCTGTGACAGAGAGTTCTCAAAAGAGGACATGTCACTGGGGGATGCTTTGTGGCTCTGTGCTGCACTGCCCCCCAGCGCTCTATGTGCTGCACTGAAGCTCTTTGTAAGGGCCGTGTGCACAAGGAAAGCATGTCAGTAGGATTTTTCCCAAACAAAATCAATAAACAGATTCATTTATACAGGATCCGCATGAAAGAGTTGAGTAGGTACAACCTAGGCTCAGTGTTTCTCAAATCTGTTTCTTAAACCCTGGGTGTGTTTTTATCATATCTTGATTCAGCCAAGCGAAGAGACACGTCCACTCCTAAACTAGCAATCAGCCCCTTAAATGATTGACTCCCGTCTCCTCATCCAGATGCAAATCCCACAATGATTTTTGTATAACTTCATTGACAAATTAGCAGAACAAAGCCACTTGAAAGTTGCACAGCGTCTTAAATAAAGTGATATATGTTTTTATCTCAATTAAGCAATTTCCTTCTTTGGCTTAATGTGAGGCTTTGGAATTGAAGATAACAGGATTATGTATTTGCTGATATAGCCTGAAACTGGTCATTTGCCCAATGTTTGTAACCTACCATCTGGCTAACCAATGGAACAATAAGTGTGTGTGCGTACTCCGACTCATTTCTCTAAACCGTCACTGCAAAATGGGCTGTTTATTTATTTTAACATGCACAGTCCACAGATATGTCCCTCTCTATTGTTTTAGCGTTGCCATGACACTCTTGACTCACAACATGTTCCTATGTTCATGATCATATGAACAACACGTCACTGCTTCACCAATGTTTGCCAACATAAATGATTCATAGCAGTTTATCATCCCTATTGATTTCATGCAAACATGTGTTTTTAACACTACTACATTTTCCAAAAGGGCTCGAGTCTTCAGTGGCAGAAGACGTAATTGACATGACTTAATTGGCATGATAGCACCGTAGAGAAGACATGCGTGAGGGCAGCCAGCAGGGGCGCTGTGGTCACCAAATAAGGAGATGACGTAATCCGTGCTCTCATCGCCGGGTGCCGGTGTTACACCGAAATCTGTGACCCATCAGGAACTGTGACCGCAGAGGGCGCTGTTTCACATCGTCTGCTCGTGCGTGCTTAACAATGGAGGGCGAAGAAAAGCGCCTACGCAAACGGCGTAAACATAAGACCGCCTACGCAAACGGCGTAAGAGTTTGACTTATTTATTCAGGAGTTATAGTGGGGTCACACATTCTGACGGCTGCTACTTGTCAGATATGGTGACATCTGAGGTACTGGCTCTGTGAAGACTCCAAATAAGAAAATATGTGTGAAGAGATGAAATAACAGCCCTAAACAATATTTTGAGGTTTGACTCATTAATTTGTTCTTTCTTTTCTTAACACTACAATAAGATGCTTTCATCCGTGGACGTAATGTATTAACGTTTACGCCGTTTGCGTAGGCGGTCTTCTTCGCCCTCCATTGTCTAGCACGCACGAACAGACGATGTGAAACAGCGCCGTCTGCGGTCACAGTTTCTGATGGGACCCAGATTTCGGTGTAACACCGGGTCTCAAATAGAAAAGAGAAACGGACCGGGCGCGTGAGAGGAAGAGGAAGAGGAGGGAGAGGGACCTGCTGCGCACATAAAGCGAGAAGTAAGAGCTGTTATCAAAAAACGCTTTTAGCAAGTTTAGTGCGTTACCTTGGAAACGAAGCTTTCCCCGGCTGGTTAGCTGCGTGGCTAAAACTAAGTTAGCACGTGTTGGGCCTCGTTAGAGTAACTGAACGTTTCAATGCGATGTGATATATAAGTTATATATTTTCATCACAAAACACTTCTATAACGTGTGTGCTGTTACTAATAACGAATATCTTGAGAGAAATGTAACTTAGTTACCTCTCCAAGTGGCCATGAGTGCCAGCTAACGCGTTTTCTATAGATACTTTAAGTTGAGCTTTAACACACCTATAAATAGAGATAACGTCGTGTGACAGGCTGTCTAGTGTAAACGTCCATGACGTTATTAATATGCGCTCTGTCCTGGTCACGTGAGGGGTGCTGACAGCTGTTTTGTGTGTGTGTGTGTGTGTGTGTGTGTGTGTGTGTGTGTGTGTGTGTGTGTGTGTGTGTGTGTGTGTGTGTGTGTGTGTGTGTGTGTGTGTGTGTGTGTGTGTGTGTGTGTGTGTGTGTGTGTGTGTGTGTGTGTGTGTGTGTGTGTGTGTGTGTGTGTGTGTGTATTTTGCCTTCAGAAGTGCCTTGATTCACGTGACATACTTTCAACAGGAGGTTGGAAACATTCCTCACAGATGTTGGTCCATATTGACATCAAAGCATCACCTAGTTCCTGCAGATTTGTCGGCTGCACATCTATGATGTGAATCTCCTGTTCCATCCCAAAGGTGCTCTGTGTGGTCCTTTGGTCCTTGGTACCATCTTTTCATCATATTGTACTGTGTTATCTGTGTACTAGGACAGGATGGGGGACATAGCAGATGGTGAGGGAAGCTTCTACTCCAATGCGGAGGACTACTGGAGAGAGGTTCCGCCCACAGTGGATGGCATGCTGGGAGGCTACGGGAGCATCTCCAGCATTGATATCAATGGATCTAAGGCTTTCCTGCAGAGGTTCCTTGGGGTAAGAAACCTTTTGAGGCTTCAGATAGACTCCAGCACTACATTTTAGTGATGTCAGATGTACTTCAAGTTGTTCAGCGTTAGCAGAGAAACATGAAAAATACCAGTGTCTTCTTCAAATGTCAAGACAACAATATGCCCGACATCAGTGGTAGAAAGTTACCTTACATTGTGATCTACCACACTAGGGATTGAGGGGGGTGGTTGTGCTCTGTTAGTGCTTGCGTGGGCACGTGGCTGATTGCAAGCATACATAAATACAGGGCTGTGCAAGCCTCCACACTGATCAGGACTTTTTAAGTGAGACATGGACGGTGACTATATGATGATCCACAATGACATGCATGCGCTCTCAAGAATGTGACCGTGTGACTTGTAACCCACTCATTCACAAAAGCTGAGCTCTACCCTGTTTCAGAGCTTGTGTCGCTGCTTCTATTCACTAGCGACCTCTTGTGTTTTTTTTTTTTTTTCATTTTAATGTGTAAGGACGGGGAAGGGAAGACTGGCACGGACTGCGCTCTGGATTGTGGAGCAGGCATCGGTAGGATCACCAAACGTCTACTGTTGCCTCTGTTCAAGACTGTGGACCTGGTGGATGTGACACAAGAGTTTCTCGACAAAGCCAAGACGTACCTGGGAGAAGAGGGAAAGCGAGTGGGGAAGTACATCTGCAGCGGCCTGCAGGACCTCGTACCGGAGCGTGGACGCTATGATGTCATCTGGATCCAGTGGGTCATCGGTGAGTTTGCCACAATGACTCTCATCAGAATCAAAGGAGAGGGGGGGGGGGGGGGGGCAGGCAGTCTCCTGGGATAAGTCACAACACATTTTCTGTTGCATCTGGAATGGCAGAGGTATGTCCCACCCTGCTCTGCCTCTGATTGGCTTACCCTGCTATTCCTATCCCAACAATTGGTCGATCCATAGGCAGCACCCCCCCAAAGCTGTTAACCAAGGGGAAACACTTTTCATTGTTTATGCCAAGTATGTTTAACTTAAATCAACATACTTAGCTTGTAAGTGCACCATTTCCTTTGAGCTTAGACTGTCCCAAAGTGTGTGCTATTTCCATTTTCATCACTCACTTATGACCAAGTTAGGTTTCAGCCATATTGAAACCTTAAGGTCCTTTATCTTCTGCACTGTGAAGTGTTCCCCAGTGAAAGAAGAATCCTGTGATTAGTTGGGATGCTAAGAATAGGTACAAGGTGAGTAAAGGCTTAGTGTGACCTTGTTGAGTACATTTATTAAGGTAGCATGTATCATTCTGGTATTCATATTGTACTGTGATATGAGTGACTCATGCACAGGTCTTGCAAAATCACTCCATTAAGGCTCTATGGACAACAAATCTAAAAGGTTTCCTCTTGATTTTTTTCCTTCAGGCCACCTGACAGATGACCATCTGGTGGACTTCCTGCAGCGATGCCAGAAAGCCCTGCGGCCCAACGGCCTCATTATCATCAAGGACAATGTGTCTTACGAGGGCGTGGTCCCTGATGAGGTGGACAGCAGTGTCTGCCGCGACCTGCAAATAGTTCATGGTCTGGTGGGCAGAGCAGGCCTCCGCATTATCCATGGAGAGCAACAAACTAACTTCCCAAAGGAGATTTACCAAGTCCACACTCTGGCTCTCCGATAGGACCGCCCCTCCTCCCTAGGGTAGTGAGAGTAAATGCAGTATTTCTAACACATTTTCTAGTTCACTATCCCATGTATTGTCCGTGAAACGATCTGCTGTCACTGTTTGTGCAGTTTGACGCTAACTCCATTCATCAGCTTTTTACTCTCCACCAATGGCTGAGTCATCTCTTCTGGGCTATACGGTTTGAGCTCCAGACACAAACACACCGATTTCAGTTCAAGATGGCTGAAGTCAAGCATGCATTTCTTAGGTCAGGGTGACATCCGGCTGGATGGCAGGTCCACTTTCACATCGCACAGCCAGCCAATAGAAACTGGGAACAGAGAAGTCCTTGTCTTCTTGCTGCGCGATCAGCAGACATCAACCTACTGCATGACTCTTCCAGAGCGTTCAAAGATAGTCATCATGGCATTGTCCGCGACCTACTACTATTGCTACAGCATCACTTCCTGCTTCTTTCACAAGCGGAGTACTCTATTCTCACACACGTTTCCAGTGTTATGAACATTTTTTAATGGACATTTTACAGTTTATTAAACACCCATATGCATTTTCATGTGTCGGCAGATTTTGGATGTCTTGATCAACTTTTTGGGCCCTGAAACATGTTGATTAAATAATAAAAAGCTGACTGAACACGGCAATTCAAAAGAGAAGGAAAGAAGCTAAAAGCCTTTGTCTTCATGAATTAAGATGTATTTCCTTTGATAAACGTTATAACGTGGCTAAAGGGAAAATATAACTAAATGTTACTGTGAAGAGTAAGAAAGAGCAGACGATGAGAGGGAGGCACTAGATGATGGAGATCGACTTAGCGAGAAAAAAAACCGAGACAGGAAGCGGGTGGTTGGGGAGGCGGGACAGATATGCTGGAGAACGGTTTTAAGGTGTACTCATACCTGCAAACCTGTCACTTTTTGGTGTAACTTTGGCGTCTGCTAAATGATTTGGCATCCTAAAAAATTCTTGCAAACCATGCAGGGTTCTGCAATACCCTGCTGAGGTTTCAAACGGACCCAGATGGATAACTGACCATTAACCCGTGCATCTTCGCTACACTTTAAGACACTTGTTCAGCTGCAGGAAACACACGCAGTAAATCCTCTCACCGAATGTATGTGTTCCGGAAATGCATCGTGGGTCGGGTAAGTTAGACACACACAGAGCTGTGAGTCCAGAAGCTATTTCGCATGGCGTGCTCCGAAAATAGTTTAATATAGAATGGCACAATTGGTATAATTGGTGTAAGATCTCCTTGCGGTATGAAAATCCCACACAGCTGAAGTTGCTCTTTGACAGGCGGCATCACAAAGCCCGGCGGCCGGAGCTAGTGGTCTTACGTGTGTTGGGAGTGAGTCATGGTTATAACAACAATGAATAACGCAGCACAAACTCTTTACAGGGTAAAACCCCTCAAGACAACAGCTTGTGACACAAACATCCCCGCCGAACTGCATGCTGGGTACAGCTCACAACAAGAAGTAACTAACGTTAACTCTGTTGCTACACGAAAACACAGAAAAGAGATGCACCAACACAACTTGTGCCCAAGAGAGGAGCTGCGTCTGTTTGGAGGGTTGTTGGTTTCGATAAATCCGACGTAAGTTACATTAGATCAGAATACGATTTATTGCAAAGTCTGTCGAGCCTCTGGTGGCAACACTAGCAGCCACAACACGCTAACATGCCAACGAGCTAACACACTAACATGCCAACATGCCAGAGCTAACGAGCTAAGTCGCCAGTTTCGGGCGAGTAGGCCAGCGAGCAGCTGTTTGTGTAGCCGCGGCCGTTTTCGTGGGTCAAATTAATTAATGTGTTTTAAAAAAGCAATACCGTGATATACCGCGATACCGTCAGAATGTTTAACACCGTGATATGGATTTTTGGCCAAACCGTGCAGCCCGAGAATGGAGGCACTCTAATTTGTGCATTTCTCCTGCTTTCATATGCTCAGAGACTGTGGCCATTAGCGACTACCAGAGCGAAAAAACTGAGTACATCTTAACCATGTCTGGCTAAACTTTGTCCCACATCCATCCATCCATCCATCCATCTTCAGCCGCTTATCCGGGGTCGGATCGCGGGGGCAACAGCTCCAGCAGGGGGCATTTTAACTTCCCTTTCCCGGGCCAGGAGAGATATAATCTCTCCACCTAGTCCTGGGTCTTTGGGCATTTTGGGGGCAGAAATTATATTCCAATAACGAATATACAACTAGTAGAATTAATTATTACTATTTCCTTTATTTGTGGCCAAGTGTTGAGGCCTGCTTAAATATACTGATGTTGTATGATGGAAGAGCCACTTCAATGTGAAGTGGATTATTGTGATCAGGACCAGGTCTCACGCTGGATCTGGCCTGTCCTCTCCATGGTTTCCAGCATCTGCAAGGCTTCCTCTGAGGACACGCCCCCTTGCTGCTGGAACACCTCTTTCAGAGCGTCACACACACCGGTTGGCATTTCTTTAGCATTCCTGCATAGAAAAAGAGACACGGTCAACGTGGTATATTTGTTTGGACCATTGAGTAGAACAAGAGTAGAAGGAACATTGGTCGGACATTTCTGTGTACGATACAATATCTGTAGCTCGTTAACTCTTGTCAAATAGCAGCAGAGCACAGAAGTATCAAAGGATTGTCATAACAACTACTGCTGAGCTCTATGATCATGTCAGTTAAGCTTCAGTAAATTATTATGAGGACTGATATTAGACACACTGAAATTAGACCACAACAGACTATTTTGTGTGATAAAAAAACACTGGGGCAAGCTATTTTTAGGAAAAAGATTTTTAAGAAGAACAAATTATTGAAAAATGAAAACTTGATTTGAGACTTGGTTGACACAATTGGCACTCCTCTGAAAGGTGTCCTCTGTGGACATTAGACTCACCCAGCAATGTAAAAGCAGGCGTGTCTATTATCCATTAAGTCCCACAGGACGGCAGCATTCTCCCTGACACGGTCCTGTACATACACCTTCTCCTCCTGAAATACAAACACACTCTGTCATGGAAATACACACAAGTCTACAGAGAAGAAAACGTCTGTTTCCTTGAACCAGTATTCCACTTCCTCTGGGTTTTACCACATAAAGAGTGCAGAAGCTCACCTTCCATGTCCTTACATCTTTGCAGAGGCCATGAAGCTAAAGTCAATGGGCTGTACATGTCCCCCCGTTTGAGTCACTGATAGGATCATTACAATAGGGGGAAAACATATTCACTTTTAGAGAATCACTGAAGCGCATTTTTCTACTGCCAATACCAATTGCAATAATCTATATCGCTAGTTTCTTTGATTACTACAGCTGGTCTAAAATAATAAAGAATTCTTCATTATCGATCCAACGTGATCTATTGTACAATCCATACACATGCGACCCTCATCATTCCAGGGAGAAACTTCAGTGAGAACGGGATGATCAGAGACATCATGTGTACAGTGTTAAGAACGAAGCTACGGTGTGTTCAATGCATTGAACCGAAGGCGTGATGATGAAACAGCAACTTGTCCTGGTTTCATATTTTACTGAAGACGATAAACATTAAAACAGTATTTCGTACTATGATAAACTGTGTGTAAGAGCCCGTTTGTTTTTGGGGCGTCGGGCCGCTGTCCATTAGGCCAAAGGTTGATGTAATCAGGATCACTGGCAACTAGCAACGATGAGTGATAACGTTTCATAACCAGGGGCAACGAATGTTAGGATTTCTATTATGGCTTAGGAGAAACATAGATTAAGATAGAATGCGGCGGTCTTGTTTGTTGGAAAGTAATGCAGTGCCCTTCATTGGAAGAAAGACTTTTTGTGGTTTACTACACGCGTCAAAGAATGAAGCCACCAGGGTGGCCTTTTTCAGCTGGCCAGCGGGTCACTACGGGCTGTTACACCGCTAGTATCCGCTGTAGCCCGTCCGCTCCTCACCATGTTCACCAAAATACCCCACAGCACCCATGGAGGCAGCAGACAGTTATGAGCACAAATAAAAATCAATAAATTAACTCAACTAACATTGCATCATAACATGTCATGTTCTGACCCTTTAAATAGGGGGGGAGCTATTGTTGTGCATAGACATTTAACAGGAGTTTGTAATGCCATCATGTAGCATTTGATAAGGTCTGACTAGCATAAACTATTGGTTTACAGAGGCAATAAAGGCGTCAAATAGCTGTATTAGCATCCTCTGCCCCCCCCCCCCCCCCCTGTCCTTCCATTCACAAAAGTAAGCTACTAAACAGCTGATATCCCGCAAGTGTACAACATAACAGGCTAGCCCTGGCTCCCAGTGACACATGATATTCACATGCTTGAGCAGACGCTGGGTGCTGTTAGCTGACCTGATCTCTTGAGAACGCAGTGAAGAGGGTCAAATGTCCAGTATTCATCATGTCTTCCCAGTCTGACCTGAAGTAGAAGTCTTTGGAAGCAGAGCGACACCCAAAGAACAGGACGTTGGCTAAACAGCAAGAAGACGAGAAGCTGTCAAATCATGTGCACTGATGGAATGTATTTCTAAAGTCAGAAAGGTAAAGCTCTCACCATGTTTTCCCTCAGCCATCCTTTCTTGTAAAGCCGACCTGAAGGGTGCCACTCCTGTTCCAGGTCCAACCATTACCACAGGGGTGTCCTTCTGTTGGGGGAACCTCAGAGTGCCCTTCTTCACCCACAGAGGCACAAACACCTCCCCTGCAACACATTCAATAGGACACACAAAAGGTGTTCCGTAAGGGGCTGAGTCCATTCCCAGTTTCCCCCCCCCTTAAGCCGTGTGTCCCCTCAGGGACTGAACTGATGTCTTGAGTGAGAGTCTGAGTAAATAAGAACAAAATAACACGTCATGTCTGAACTGTCTTGCTTGTTTACCTTTTTAATGTCTCCATACTTCCACTACTGTGTTTAACGTCAAAGTGGTACAGTGGTATTGGCGTGGTACTTTTTTTACTTTTGGTGGTGTGGGCGTAATAGGAAATGAGCCTTCATAAAACCTGTCAGCAGAGGGAAGCAGGAAGTGCTTTAAAATGTCCTGGCAGACTTGAGACTTGATAACACACAGTGGACCAACAGCAGATGACATGGCTCCCCAAATCATCACTGACAGTGGTCGGTGGAAGGATCCTTTTTCTGAGCGGCACAAGCCGATCTCAGTTGGTTATTTAGCGTCATGCAAAGTCCACGTAACGTTAAATGAGTATCTTCATGACCATGGGTAAACTTTATTGAGGATCTGGCACAACACAGCGACCTGCCAGTCTTAAATAAAGGGATGTACGTCTTAATGCGAGGCTTCAGAAATGAACACAAAGGGATCCTGTATTTGCTCATAGACGAGTCATTTGGCCAATGTTTTGATAACCGACCGAAGGCCGCAGACAGAGAGCACCAGCAGACCGACTACGCCCCCCCACATCTAGAATCTAGAATCGATTGCTCTTCCTTGAGGTCCCGGATGTTGCGGTTGAATTTTTTGCGGTTGAATTTAACATTAGATTTTTTTTACGTTGAAAAACATTCAGATACATATTTTCAATGTATAGATATTCAGTGCTAGAAATTCAATCACCTTTTTCCTTCAAAATCCGATGACACAGATTTACTTCCATACGCCCCCCCCCCCCCCCCCCCTTTTTTTTTTAAATGAAATGAAATGAATACGTTTGTGTAGTCTGTGCACGCTGAGGTTAAAGAATTACCATAAATATGTCTTGTATGTGCCACTTAAGAAGTGATCTGTTCATGCGAGTGGTTTTCACATAGTAGTAGTGCTGTATAATATAACAGACCACAGGAAGAAGATGTGTGTGTGTCCAAAAGGAACACACAATCAGAGTGAAGCCCTCGGTATAAACACTTGTTGGATGTGGTGAGAGACCTTGTGCAGGGTCCAGGGAGGCTAACCAGGTGGAGCAGAGGCCCCTTCTCGGTTTATACATCTTTGTTTTGTAACGAACCACAGCTACCAGGATCTGCAGCCTGTGTGGGTGAACCTGTTGGAAGAGAAGGATTTATAGTACGTCTAAATTCTACTCAATAAATTTCATTTACAGCTTTGCCCAAGGCCTTCAGGTATCTTTTCACAGGAAGGAAGTAGTGGTCTTGAAGGACGAGCTACCTGGAGAGAAGAGGCGATGGAGAAGGAGCGAGGCTGGATCTCAGGGAAGAGATCTAGGAGATAGTCTACTTTGATTTCTGCTGTAGTGTGCGGGAAATCTGCCAGGACCTGCAGCAGCAAGAGCACATGTTCACAGCTTTAAAACCGTTATGTGATTAGAACATAGACTCTTCTGTGATTTCCTCCCAGCCACTAATCCCAATCCGTCACCTCCAGCGCGGTGCGTCGGGGCCGGTTGCAGTAGCTGTGCAGCTCATCCTGGCCTGCAGCCGAGCTGAACTCCAGCAGCTTCTGCTTCTCCGTCTCGTTGGTGGCGAAGGTCGACAGCAGCTCGAAGAAGGAGCGGCGAGGCACGGCGGCGATGTCCAGGTGGCGCTCCACCAGGTGGCGGACTGTACACGGCTGAGGGAGCGTGGCAGGAACTGAGGCAGACAGGTTCACGGTCATTTCCCCAGAGCAGGGTCATTGTATCTTGTCCGAAGTGTAAAACTGCACTAATCTAGAATTTTAGAATTAAACGACAGTGTGTAATCCAAAACGGGTCAGAACTGAAGAGAGCCATGAATTATTAATTCACTCTGCAGTGTGTTTTTAGTTCAATGCTTTGGTAGAACATTCCTTTAGAAGGCAGATGCTGAACAAATGTCAATTGGTGAAGAGAAAAAAAAAGACAAAAGTCTTGTACTATTGGTAAAAACAAGTTAAATTAGTAACTTGTAAATAAAAGTCTACAGTGGAGTTGAAGGATTTCAGTTCTACCAAGGCATTCTCAAGATGCCCTCTGGCTCAGCTCCCAGGGTAGTATCTGAAATTAAACTTCTGGGACTGGAATATGCTCTCGAGACTAAAGGGATTTGGAGGCCCCGCTTGTTTTGGGATGTTTGGCTTGCTTGATTTTGTTGCAACAAATTGAAAGATATGGAGAACGCATGCAGTGTAAAAACACACACACCTACCTACCTACAGAGCGGTCTGTGGCCTTGAGAGTGAATGTGGCCTCTGGATCTAATCTCAGTAGTTGACAGAGCTGCTGCACGTCCTCTGGTGTGTTACATGGAGGCATCACCACCACATCTCCAGCAGCAAACCTACACAGAAAACCACAAGCAACTGCTGAAGAAAACCTTTAGATTAGGAAGATGTCTTTTGACAAATTCGATACTCAAATCCCAGATATTACACAAGCACACACCACTTCTCAAAGGGAATCTACAGACAATTTCATCATTTGATGTTTTTATAGAGCAAATCATACAGCCTGTTTTTATCATTTCAGTGAACAAACATCGAATAACGGGACATTAAGATACATTCTTATTGGTACACATGTTTTTCTGGATATTCACCTATGCAGTTGCCATAAATGTCAAGTACAAAGTGCTCCAGGACTGACATCCGAAGACTGCTGTTATGTCATTTACATAAAAGTGACAGTGGCACTAACTTATTCAAACTGACGTCAGATTATGAGAACTGGACGGATATCTGAAAGGAACTCAAAGTTACTTACTCAATGTTGGATCCTGTGATATCAAACTCCATGTGCCTCACATCCTGGAAGTGTGACATGTCCGTTACTCTCCTATTGGACACTAGTCTGGCAGGAAAGGGATGGGACTGGGAGGGGAGGGTCTGCTCTGTGGGAATCCTCAGCCTGTCATCGGTCTTCTCTTTCACATCGTCCAGGAAGTGGAAAATGTACGTTGGGGGGAGCCTTCCTCAAGAGTTATGCAAAATTTTAAAAATTGACGCAACACTAAACCAAAAAGGAGTTAAAAAAATAACCAAGTGCAAAATAATACTCACAGTTCATCTTCCCTCATTGGAATCACATCAGCCAAAGATGGGTACAGAGCAGACACTTTCTCCCAAAATGATGTGAGCCACGGGTCAATCACTGCATCGGATCTGTCCAAAGGTGAGCAAATGAAGCGTCCACTTTTCCCCCTGTTCCAGACTCACTCTACTGCTGATCCATCGATAACAATATATATTGGTATTCTATCCGGGACATTTAAACTGCTTGGAGTTTACCCATTTGGTTAGCTAGACAGTTACAGAACATACTAAGTTAGTGGAGAAATATGGCTCCACCTGCATCACCTGACTCCAGGTCAGCCATTAGCAAAAGCTTTAGAGGGGATTTGACATGACAGGTAGGAAGAGGATCTGTTCAAAGAAAAAAGTAGGACATGCTACATAAATGCTCACATGAGGGCGCTATTGGCTCTGGATCTGCATTCAAAACTGCTGCCAATATAGTAATAGTCAGAATAAATACAACTAGTGCTCACAATGAATATAAATCATTTTAAAACTAATGAAATAAAGTAAAGATGTACATCTGTTAATTAAAAATGTATACAAATGTAGACAAAATGTAATAAAACTAACTGAAATAAAGCATTATTGTGCCGCCATGTTTCTTACCCCAGGTCATGTTGGTCATCTGCTAACCCAACAGGAAGCAGCATGCTGGCACCCAGCTGCAACAGGCGCTTATGAAGCTTCTTGGCTACAAAATTAAACCTAACGGGGAATGTGGTGGACCATGAGTCATCTTGAATGTGTACCATGAGAACTGTGAAACTGAAATACTGACTTGGGGTATGAGGAATCCCCCAGGCCCAGTACCGCACAGTCCAAGCGACTCAGAGAGGACGCCGGCAAAGACTTCCTGAAGACAAACCTCCAGAAGATCTGTGAAAAAAGAGAGATGGACGGTATACACACGGATGACCTGCTTCATCTCAATGTATTGATCTGTAGTTTGACAAATATAATATGTCTAATATAAAAGAAGACAGAGAAGAAACATTCGTTTTCATCTGTATCTATTTCTCATCACAGTTTATGGGAACAAATGAAACGGAATGATTCTACTCCGTATTCTCTTTTTATTACCTTCATGTTGTCTGGAGGATCTCCTTGGCCCGCAGTGGAGCACACAAACACCACCAGAGACTCTGAGATCAAGCTTGCCTGTTAGATGAGAGGAACCCCCATTCTTTTGTATGTGATCATGTGTGCTTCAACAAATATCACAGACCGATCCGGAGATCTGGTTAAGTGACTAGATCAGGTCCGAGCAGCAATAACATCCCTCTCATTGCTGACACACTCACCACGTTATAGTTATCCAGAGGCAACACCCGAACCAGCAGCCGCCTTCTCCGCGCCTGTCGTTCAATCCTCTGGGCCGTGTCCTGGGCCGAACCCGTCTGACTCCCATACAGGACCAGCACACCGGGCTTCGACATGATGGCTGAGAAACACAAAGCAGGTCCAACCAATACTGGAGAGGAGCTTAACTTAAATTACACACTGGAGGGGGGTCAGGGCACCAGGCACCAGGGCTCAGGAATGTTAAGGAAAGTAACTTCTACGCTCCTGACCTCGCCGTCATGACTCTGTGGCTAACGTTCGTTAGCAGGAAATATGTTCATTTTTTGTGTTCATTTTTTGCCTCTACAAATCCCATACATCACCACAAAGAAACGGTCCTCGGTACTTACCGCTGCTGGCTCCAACAATATTCGTAAACACTAATTAAAAATGGACATACACTTCCTCCAGTAAGGCACGTAATGACATGTCCTCATTCTAAACACCACCGCCACACTTTACGGCAACGCCGTTTCAAGATGTGATTGGCTCGCGCGGTCATGATGCGTTTAAAGCCGTACAGAGAAGATCAGCCACCACTGCTTTCTAGCAGAAATTGTATTTTTTAGGTCAAATCATGATTCAGTCTTCATTCGTACGTTTGTTGACTAAATCTAAGGCAGAAAGGAAAACGTCTGCATGTGCTCAATGAATGATGCAATTACAATAAAAAAGCCCACATTAAAGTTAAGCATTCTCATCAGCAGCCTGCTGATTGGTACTTTCAGAGAGTAGCTTTGATAGTTCTATTGGACCGAACAGAATCAATGTGATGTTTGACCAGCTTCCCAACAAATGTGGCTTGTATACATCATTCATTTGGACGGGATGTTGTCTCTCCCCAAAATAAGTTTCATTCCATTCATTAGAATTTGTATAAACACATATCCTTTTCCCTGATGAACGTACACATATTGTTTCTCTCAAAAGGTTTAAAGTGGAGAGGGGGTCACGGCTCATTCAAATTGGTTCCTTCGCCCAGACTCTTTTCACTCTGTGGGGATCACTTCCATTTATTTGCCTGCAGTATAAATGGGTTATTGTCTATTCATTTCTGTTCATTTTTATATTTCTCTATGATTGTGCACTTGTACACGGCCATCATGGAGTCCATCCTCAGCTCCTCCATCACCGTGTGGTACACTGAGTGACTCTGACAACCCTTTTTCCTACCGGTCGCTCCCCTGCACAGCCCCTCATTCGCCATATTTACATACACTTAATTCCTTTCACACACTCACAGTACACTTGTGTAGATTATGGTCATTGCTTGTACACTATTTTATATTCCACTATATTCTTCTATATTTTACTGTATATTAAATTGTAAATTAAACATGTTATATTTCCCACACTGTTAATTGTCTTATTGTCCAATGTTACCTATCACCAGTCATGTCAAATTCTAACATTTCAAATGCATCGGTTTTAACGGTAACATCGTTATTATCCTTTTCTATATTCTCATGTATTATCAGTGCTGCTGTCACTAAAGATACACTTCCTAAAGCAAACCCTTTAGTTATTAAATTATCCAAGTGCTCAGTTGTAGTTCAGCTGGTGGTATTTGTCTTTGTTACCTCTTGGTTTCTAAAACGGTTTGATAGTTAGTTTGTTAGTCAGATATATTGTGTATACGTTATAAATTAGCATAGCTCAGTTCTATTTAGACAACCATTTTTGCAGGGAAAGGACTTTGACCATGTTGGTCTCACATTTGGTTCAATAAATCTCTACTTTTTGAAAACACACCTGTCACTCTTCATGCGTACCAGCTCAGACCGTGACACTCAACAGCGACACGCTTTCTGTAACTGTATTTCATACATGTCTGGAGGAGGAGTGCATCGCTTTCAGCAACACAAAGCCTTTACATCAACACAGTGAGTACAGCAAATATACATCATTTTCACCAGTCAGTGAAATCTAACTACATTTAACAGTCATATACAGTAAGTAAAGATAATTCCTGATACATGCTGGGATGTCAGAGTTAAGAGCACTTGATAGTATAATAGCATTAGTGATGGCTACAAACAGGTGAGCTAATGATAGTTCATACATATGCATCAGCGATTCAAATAAGAAATGGATCAGTAGATAGATCAGAGACAGGTGGGACAGGTTGGGTGCAGATCATGTGCCCAGGGAGCCTTGACCCCTAAGAGTCTGTGAAGGCCAAGCTGGACAGCAGGGTTTGGTTGTTAGATCAACTGTAACTTTGTTTGGCTAATATAGAAGAATGTGCTGAGCTACAGCCCGACTAGGACAAATGGTTGGACCTATTTCATTATCCGATCTTGTGTCCAAATTGATTTGAAAAGGGGAGTCCACCGGGTGAGCACCTTTCAGCCTCATTTACCTTTATAATGCTCTGGGAATAATGCAAAAGACATTAAGAAAAGAACGGCCAAAATGTATGTATGAGAGGCTGAGACACCCTCATTTTTGCAAGCTCCAAAATCACCGTAGATCCCTCTAACAAATCAATAGTGCTTTTAATGAGTCGTTTTATAAACTCTGTGCTCCCTCTTTGTGATCCATGGCTTCTCTTCAAAATCTGTAGTCTCTGAATGTGAGCTCACGCATATTTGTTTACTGTGACTTTAGAAAGCTGCTTCTGCAGCCACAGAAAACATTACACAACTGAATATGAGTAGGACTAATAACTGGCATAATGTTATTTTGACTGCAAATAGTGTTACATGGTGCTAATGTACACATTTCTACAACATAATACAGAGGAGGAGGAACTGGGGTGTTTACAGCAGCTCATATTTGACCTTGGCCAAAGTCAGTTCCACATCAAACTGTCTTTGATTCCAGTGAGCAGGGTGGAGGCCTGGATGAGTAGGATAAGGACGTTGCGTCAGTGACTGTAACAATCAATACCTTATGCTTTGTTAACATGAGTATTGGACAGATACCACTGTGGCTGACTATACAGACACATGATATTGTATAAAAAAGAGATTCCCAGGAAAAGGCACACATCAATTTAAAACACATTATAAAGGCAAAGAGCACAAAGATCCAAAGAGTGAGTGGCCTAGTCCGCTTTGCTCTTAATATGCAATGCAAACATTGGAAAATAGTGAGTTTAAAACAAGAGAATGAAAACAGGCTTGGACAACACTGACAAACAAAAATACAACACCAGTGAAAGATATTCTGTTCAGATTTGTATAGGCATATGCACCACAAAGTACTGATTGGTTAATACAGGAAAGTGACTCAGCGCTTTTGAAACCTGCCAAAGCCTACTCACAGCCACCGTGTGATCATGCATAAATAAAGGGCGATGCAGCACAGTGCACTGGTCCCTAGCTGTGGTAGAGGCGTATTTGCTGGCATATGTTGCTACGACACAGAGGGCAGTTCTGCAGAGCCTCGCTGCAGATCTGACAACAGCATACATGACCACAGGGCAGGAAGATGACCTGAGACTGGAGACAGGGAGAGAAGAGACACCATCAGGCTTCCATGTGCACCCATTACTACAACCACTTGTTTTTCCAGTCCCTAAAGGACACTACTCTGCATTATAAGAGGTTGGAGGATGGTAACCTGTTTAACCTTGACTCTAAGGACTGTAGCATCTCTACACTGTACAGAGGGTTCATACACACGCTCCATACAAGAAGAAAGTAGAGAGTGGTTAGTGTGGTAGTTGCAGCTTGTCTTACCCCGGTCTCCATGCAGACAACACACTCTGAGCTCCCTGGTCCCTCCACTGGGCTGGGGGCTGAGGGGGTGATGGGGGTCCCTGGGGTGAGGGGTGGGCTGGGGATCTGGAAGGTGGAGGTGCTGGGAAGCAACTGAGGGGAGCAAGGGGACAGAGCAGTGGAACTGACCTCCGCCTCCTCATCCTGCTGGATGGCCTTACAGGCTCCTGGTGGAGGAGACAGTGAGTGATCCACACATCCTACATCCAATGCTTTGCTATTGAAATATAAATTATATTTATACATTATATATATATATATATGACAATACATTCTTTTTTGCTGAATATTTGTTGTTGGAACTGCTGTAGTAGATCTCTTAGGGTTGCATTAAGACGCAACGGCTGTCATATTTAACTTTTTTTATTTAGCTGATTTTTTTTATTTTTTATGTTAAAGCGACTTACACAACGTGAATTCACAGTCTAGGTGTAGGATATGTGTGTGATGTACCTTCAGGGTAGCGTTCAAGCGCCCAGTTCAGAATAGTATTTTGGATTCCAATTTCATTAATGCCAATCTGAGAACAGAGAAATTATATTATTATTCTTCAAATAAATGAAAACGCTAAACCTGCATTCATTTGTTGTTTTATCAGCTGTTAAGGTGATCATCAGATGGTTTTTATTTGTGGTTGTACAACAGCGTTCACAACAAAATGTGGTCCCATTTATCTACGCAGGGAAAACAATAACTATATTCTCTGAGGATGTCCTGTCTTGAAGGCTCCCTTTAGAAATAAAGCTGTTGACCTTTGTTTACCAGGATGGAGATGATTGAGGACCATGGCAGGTTGTTTGTGATGCTGACTTCACTAAGGCCTGTTATTTATCTAGCATTATCTCTCTTACCAGCAGACATGCCTGGGGAAAAAGGAGTCACCCAGGAGGGATTGTAATCAGAGCCCCGAGCCACCTCAGCTGGCACATTTAACCTGAAGGAGCAGCAGGTTCTGTGGATCGCTCAGGCTCAGCCCGGCCTCCCTATTCAGGAAGTGCATTTTGGCCGCTGTGATCTCATTTGTTCAGCCACGACCCAAAACTCATCACCATAAGGGAGTGTTGTGATTTCATTGAAGTCTTGACTGTTCTTACGAGTAACTGCACGGTTTGCATATTTCCTTTTCTTTTGTGTACAACGTGTTATCCTCATCCCTGAGACAACGACTCACTCCCAACCACAGGGTTTTCCGGAAGAGAGCCATGAACGTGAAGCACTTCACACGCATATGTTCTGTGCTATTTCTGATCGCAGTGGAGGGACTACGAGTTGATGGGAGTCTGCACTGCGTCTGTAGACTGGTGACACTGTCAACTACTGATGATAAACTAAGTGGTATATAGACTGTGCCTCTATGGCGCCTTTCTAGTTTCCAGATCATTGAAAGTCACAATACACATCATCATTCACCCAGTCACCTCCATTTATGCACCAGCAACATTCAGGGTTTAATGTCTTCCCCAAAAACAAAATGACTAGACTAGACTAAGAGAGCTGGGGATGAACCCACTGATCCCATGCTTGTAGGACAACTAACCCAGAAATGCTAAACCTGATGCGTTAGAGATGGGTTTGCACACATACCTTCTGGAGGTCAGAGGAGGTCATGTGACGAAGAGCCTCAGTTGTCACTCGATGATGAGCCAGGATTGGCAGGTAGTGCTGAGCTGACAATTTGCATATCAGGTTGACCAACTCTTTCTCAACACCTGCTTCCTGCAATGAGATTAACATTCAACACCGGCCCAGTTTGGTCCTCACATGTTTCTGTGTGTCCAGCTCGAGGGAGCATATCGTACCTGCATGCGCAGCGATAGAGGCTTTGCGTCCAACAGTCTCTGGTAGTGGATCATCCAGTAGTTCTGCTGGTTGGACTCAGATTTCCGCTCCATCTCCGCCTGGAAAACACAAAGTGATTGGTGGTTTCTTCCAATTGACACCACGATGAGAAAGAAATCATGTGATTATTTAAAAGTACAGTCAATGTGAGCAGTTGAGACAGATATCATGAGCAGCTCCAGTGTAAAAGAGAAGATGAAGGCCCCACTAAGGTCAGCCGATTCCTCACCAGAACCTGGTGCAGCTCCTGCTCTCTCTGGTCTCTCTGCTTCAGCAGCTGTCGCAACAAATCACTGAGAGATGTTCGCTGCTCCACCAGAACCTCCTACACACACACACACACACACACACACACACACACACACACACACACACACACACACACAACTAGAAATAAAACATCTTGGCTCTGATATGACCAACACAACTAACATTATCACTCAATCAAATTTGTGTATTTAATACTTTTTATTTAACTTCCATGTGCAGAGTGATGGATTGTTGACCCCGAGCAATGACATGAAATAAGCCAACATAAATGATGTAGCAATCAGCGGGAGGAATAAAAAAGCAATGACAGAAGGGAGTGACACCCACCTGCAGGTTCTCAGCATCCAGATTGCGTCTTTTAATCTCCAATCTAGTCAGCTGCATTAATTCACCCTCTATGAGTTTGATCTGGGGATGGAGGAGCAAACATGAAGCTGGAGCAGGAGAAGGCACATGCTGCTGAACGCAAAGTCAAGATAAAAACCTTGGTGAAGGGATTTTCTGTCTGTAGTGTTAACATAACACATTTTTATGGTGTTCTGCCTGTTGAGCAGAATGTTTTGAAAGAGGCAGATGCTATTAGCACCCTGCTATTAGCACCCTAGGGTGAGAAACCGACAGAACCGTTTGCCTCTGAGTCGGGCACAAATTAGATCCTGTATGTGTACATGTATCCTCCTGTACGCTGTGTGTAGTGTCTTAAAACAATGAATTCTGAATTCCATTTCAGCTCTGCTTTTGGTCACCAACTCGTGATGGAAAATATAATCAAGGGAAAGCGACAGATCAAATTAGCTGAAGATATGATCCGATACAGTGCATCACATGGTGACATATGTTTGAATTCTACATGGTACATTTTAAATCAAATTAATTAAATAAATAAATAAATAAATACTAAAAAGGCCAAACAAGGCAAGATGTGGGCCAGTAAACCGTTCAGTCCCTCAGTCCCGTAGCAAGAAAGATCTCCTTTGGCACATTACAAGTCATCATTTACTCAACAGGTAATACAAGAATAGTGACCTGCTCTCCAATTAACCTCAGCGCATGGAACAGTTCACGTCCTATCAGAAACACGAGCTCATACCAGCTGACCTCGCAGCGTTTAGAAACAAGAGCAGAAAGCAACGGAAAACAGGAGCAGACCAATGACCAAAAACATAGTTCCTTTTTTTAGGAAAAATAAGAGATGAGTATGGTCCTGTGATGCTGTATGATATTTAAATGACCTCCATTAATAAATTGCTTTAGGAACATCCCTTATTTCCCTGTCATTGTAATTATGGAAAATCTTTTAGAGTTATATGACCTGTGATTTTGAAAAAGTCTTGTAAACGATGTGACCGTATCAAAATTTGGACTCAGACTGTCCGAAAACTGTATCAGTACCATAAATAAGAAACTGAGACTATAGAAAGGTTCAAACCCTCCACCCAACCCATCTCTGCCCACCCAGACACACCTGGTTGCGGATGTAGCCGTGCACAGCGTCTTTTTGCAGCTGCAGGGCCTGAAACGCTGCTTTCTGGATCTCCTCCTGCAGAGAACAATCAGTGGGAATGACAGGGAAGGATGGCTCATGTGCTCCGGCAGGCTCTCAACTGAAGAAGACAAACCCATACCTCCTGTAGGATGTGTGCAACGGCTTTAGATTTGTCCAACACTTGGAGGGACAGCATCTTGTCAAACTTCCTATCCATGTTCTCCATGCTGTTATAAGACACGGGACACCACACATGAGTTAACTACATGTTTCTCGCAGCATCCAACTGCTCTGGGGTCTGTGTGTGTACATGTTTAACCTTCTATGGGCCTCAGAGGCCATGCTCCGTCTGCGGAAGTCATTGGCCTGCTGGAGGAGGTTCATAGCACAGCCGTCCGACAGCATCTTCTGCATGGCCACTAGAAGCAGAGAATGGACAAACACACTTCAGTCTCGTCTTCATTTTGACCCTAAAGACATTTAACTAATTCACAGCTGTTTCTTTAGGTCAGCGCCTCATTAACTGGTCCATTCAACTGATGTAGATATATACATGGCAATACTGGGTAACTATTTACATTCTTTTTTCATGCATTGTTAGTGTAAACAGTAGCACTAAAGTCATAACTATATTCAGAACACTGTATGGGTGAAGAACATCAACTGCTTACTGGCCACCTCCCTCTTCCTCAGTGAATTGGCTTCTTCCTGTGTGATGGCAGTCAGCTGCTCCATACGGATCCTGAAGAAAATACAAACACGATGCTGACTGTTTAGAATAAATATACAGAATGAACACCATTAAACTTTTTATAGCCATCAATCAAAGCATTATGATCTCATCCCCTCCCTGAGCAGAGAATGAGGTCCCTCTTCCTCTGTGTGTGTTTTCAGAGCTCTCCCCCTCTGTTCACATTACTGGCTCTGCCCCTATTAGTGCACATCACGTACAGTGCCTTGCAAGTGTTCACCCCCTGGACTTTTCTACATTTTGTCATGGTATGACCACATTCTAATGTATTTTATTGGGATTAAATGTAATGATCCAACACAAATTAGTCCATCATCTAAAGTCAAGTCGGGGTGAGGCAGCTGAAGAAATTCACCCTGACAAAGACGATGATGGTGCTACACGGCCATCATGGAGTCCATCCTCTGCTCCTCCATCACCGTGTGGTACGCTGCAGCCACAGCCAAGGACAAGGGCAGGCTGCAGCGTGTCATCGGCTCTGCAGAGAGGGTGATTGGCTGCAATCTGCCGTCTCTCCAGGACTCTGAAGCGAGCCGTGGATACTTACACAAGCGCGCTGCACTCTGTCTGACACAGCTAAACCATAACAGCCGATTAGTAGAGTCACATGACACAGCTATGCTTTCTGTCAACAGACATCTCTTCCTTTCTTTCTCCCTCCCTCTATTCTAGTTTTTTCTCTCTTTTTCACCCACCCCAATCCCATCATTTCAAAACAACCCCCCCATGGAGGAAATTCTTACTGTAATGTTTGATGAGGCCTATCAATTAATAACTTCTGAGTTTGAATACAACTAGTAGTACTTCTACAACTGATACCACTTTTACCATTACTTACTCTACATCATAGTATTTCAGCTGCTACTAATGCTAAAAATACTCTTACTACTTCTAATACTACTAGTAGTAGTACTAATATACTATCACTACCAGTAATAGTGACACTGCAATTGATTTTACTACTCTTACTACTCTAAAATGTACTATTAGTTTTGTTTTACTGCTTTTAATAATTTTACTACTTGTAGTACTACTACCAATGAAACTACTTTTACTCTCAATACTATTATTTCTATTGTTATTAATACTACAACAACTACTACTACTGATGTTACTACAAATACTACTGTGACTGTATTAGTATTACAGCTAATTATACGAGCAGAGACGCCTCAACGGGGAAAGCAACCCAGGCAGTTGCCTCGGGCCCCGAGGTGAAGGGCTTCCTGAGGGACGGCGGACATCAATGATAAAATAATGGAACTGCTCTAGACGCTCAAGTATCATGATTCTGGGGGCCCCATGGTCCTTCTTGCCTAGGGGAGGTCTAGAGACGAGAATACTAGTACTACTAATAACACTATTACTTTTGGTTTTTCTACTGCTATAAAACTAAAATGTACTTCTTCTACTGATACTACCACTAGTACCACAATTACAACAAATACTACTACTTATATTACTACAAAAATACATTTTTTAATTCTCAGCTTTTATTATTTCTGTATTTTTTCAGATTGATATGAGTTTCTCCCATTTCTGTGTTTTTTTCCAATTCTTTAAATTTAATTTCAGCTTTTCTCATTTCTGTATTTTCAGCTATTTTAAATTAATTTCAGCTTTTCCTATTTCTATAATTTCAGCTTTTTTCATTTCTGTACTTTAAGCAATTTTCTGAAATTATTTTTTATCTTTATGCATTCCATCCCATTTTCAGCAGGAATTGCATTTTATCTCATTTCACAGAATATTGACTTCTGCACTTAACAACGCTCTGGAAATGTTTGGATCAACTCCACAGCCACCACTGGAATCTAATTCTACAAAAAGTAAAACATTCACTATGTCTAAAACCAGTAATAGAGAACTGTATCCATCTGTATCCAATGTGCTTTGTGTGAAGTACACTTTGTGTTGGAGAACCTCATATGTTGCTGCTGTAATAGATGGATTTGTGGTCTGTTCACTCACCGATCTTCCTCCATGGCTTGAAGAAACTCTGCACTTTTTTTCTTTCTGGAGAGATGACAGTACATACTGTGCAGTTAGCAGAGGCTCATCTGTGTACATCTATCCCGGGACACAGATCAATCAAACAGTAAAGCACACAGCCCCTTCCTTCAAGGCCTACCTGTTCTTGTCCATCAGCATGTTGCTGATGCGACTACTAATGCCGCCCTCAGCTTGTCGGACTCTCTCCAGCACCAGCAGCCTCTCTGCCTCCTGAGCTCTCTGTTGTTGGCTGACCCCCAGCTCCAGACGCTCCTGCTCCTACACATCAGATGGATTATGAAAATCAACGCAAACAACATAGAAGCAGCTTACAAAACAGACACAAACTAAATAAATTCAAAAGTCATTGGCAGAAAGATTGTAACTAGGCAACCGCATCACTCAACGCATTAATCACTCAGCGCATTCCTTTTGGGATGCAGTGAAAGGACACAGTGACAGCAGAGTCAATAACAAATGTTTTATCTAATGAATAAATACAAATACATTTACTGATGTATTAAATTAAATAAATATTAAATTATAAATCATACAAGCTGTAAAGCTGTATAGCTGTAAATCCTATTAAGAGTACTTTCAATCTCCGTATACAATGGATAGAAAATATAATTATCACAGGTTGCCCACTTGTGGATTTTCAAATATGATTCTATACTTTTTTTTTTTTTTACAAATTAATTTCACCTTTTTTATTTCTGTATTTTAAGCTATTTTTGTAATTAATTTCATTTTTTCTCATTTCTGTATCCATAGAAATTCTGTGAAATTCATTTCAGCATTTAGCTTTCAGCCTTTCAGCCAGGAAATACATTTTCTGGTTTATTTTCTGCCATGTATGGTTATAGTGTTTGTTGGACACAGCATTATAGTGGCATTAGATGTTCAGAAATAACTAGGAAACAAAATGAAAGCAGGTCAGATATAACATAAGCTCACTGGTCGTATCTTGAAAGACATCAAAGTTGACGGTTGAGTTTTAGAACAAAAGTGAGCTTTGAGGATTATTACGCAACACAATACAGCGACAGTGGAGACATGCAAAGACAACGCTCCATCAATGAATTGATGAAATGCATTTTCTAAACTAACACTGGTCACTAAGACATCATGATACAACCTTAGTACCTGTCGGACTGAGTGGAGGATGTTCTCCTTGCGGGACGTGTTCATGAGTATGAGCTGGGTGTGCTCTTTCTTCTTCTCCTCAAGGTGCCACTCAAAGGCCAGCTTTGCCTGCTGCTTCTCCTCCTGATGGACAGAGTGATAAGGCAGAGGGTATGGTCTAAGGTGCATGGTGAAAGTGTGTCCAACTCTGCTTTTGCAAGTTAAACTACATAGTCTGGGTGCAAGGTGAGGCACCAAAGGGAAAAAGGGTTGTATTGTAAGTATTGAGAACATTTATAGAAGCAAAGATTCGGAAGATCATAATGTAACTATTTAGTGTGATTAAATAGAGAAATAGAGTTGTATCAACATTTGCATTTATCAATACACAACTAACAAATCAAATGAATTTAGTACGGTTTTAAAAACTCCTTTGACAATATTTATTGTCGCAAGGTAGCAAAGAAGTTAACATATATGCTTGACTGCAAATCTAAATAATGTTCTCTCAATTATCTAAATTCGACGCTACCTCTCTGGTCTGTTCGCAGTATTATCCTGCCTAGAATGCAAAGACTTGATTGGTCGAGTAGTATCACGTGGGATGGATTAACTCAAATTCAATTGCTTAGTGCTTTAAGCCATTACTGTAAAGAGTAAGGCTGCACAGTTGAAAATTGCAGTGTCAGGTTTAAATCACAAGCATCTTTTTTTAGCTTTTGGTCCGCCAGTTAGTGACCTTTGATGTATGGTATGGCTAACAACGTCATTGTGCTCTAAATC
Organism: Pungitius pungitius; assembly: GCF_949316345.1. Taxonomy (NCBI): domain Eukaryota; kingdom Metazoa; phylum Chordata; class Actinopteri; order Perciformes; family Gasterosteidae; genus Pungitius; species Pungitius pungitius. Next base: position 15,769,913 of record NC_084917.1, on the reverse strand, counting down.
TTAAAGACCAAACATTCAGTCCCCCTTATCGGCTGAATCTAACGGAATGTGCGTCACCTGGGCTCCTTACCTTTCTCTTCTCATAGTCACTGAATTTATTCTGCAACAGAAAGAGAGGAAAGATTGAATGAGGAAATAAATTTAAAAGTTCCAGGTGAACAGCATTTCAGCCAATAGAGTGACTTTGTACTCTCGCACAGGAATGTGTGTGTTTCATGATTGCCAACCTTGAGACCTCAGAATTGGGGAGATATTCAAAAGGACCGGGGGGGGGGGGGTGCTAGCGGTCGATGGGGGGAGTGACGGATGGTGCAGCAATATTGTTGTCCGGGTGGAAATCGGGAGAAATTCGGGAGAAAGGTCGGTCCGGGAGATTTTCGGGAGGGGCTTTGAAATTCGGGAGTCTTTGGACTTGGACTTTAACATCGATGACTCGTGACTTCACTTGGACTCGAGCCTTTTGACTCGAGAAGAATTGCTACTTCCCATGAAAACTGTGGGAAAACATTTTCACACGGCGGCGCCGCTCTGTTTATCTGCATCTGTCAAAAAAATGTGCGCCACCTGTATGCAGAGTGCGTGCGCTGCCTGCATGACATCCAATCACTGCAGTCCATTTTACCGTATCAACGAGACAGCTCGTTCATGGTTACAAAAATCTGGATTTTTGAACCCGGATTCAGACTCCGATGGAAATCCTCGCCAACATTATGTGAACGTCCGTTTTAAAGTACTATAACACAGTCACAGTCGATCCACCATTACCCTTCACTTCCCTTCGTAGTCTAGGTCTGTGAGGCAGCGCACCATCACCCAGGGTTCCCGGTCCCCACTATAATAAGAGGACTTGAAATGACTCGAAACTAAAATGGTAAGACTTTGGACTCGACTTGAGACTTGTTGGCTTTGACTTTTGACTCGACTTGGGGCTTGCCTCATCTTTGACTCGACTTGACTCGGGACTCGACGGCAACGACTTGAGACTTACTTGTGACTTGCATAACAATGACTTTCTCCCACCTCTGGTCACTACTGTACCTGCCAAGCCTCCTCCAGCCCATCCAAACAGTCAGAGTTCTGTTTTCCACACTCGTTCTCCAGCACCGGCAGGAGGTACTGGGATGGAGGGCAGTACTCTTCTCCCAGCTCTAAAAACCACATCCACCAATAGTCTGTTATACAGGCTGATTTATCCATCATGGGAATTCTTTGCATTTTTGTCCCCTTACTGTCACTAAATGGTTACTTGTCCCTCAATAATTTTACGTTTTAGTGAAGTCTTCCAGTTCGATATGGCTTTAGTTTTTTGACCACATTAACTTCCCGGTCAATAAAACAGTGCTGCTGCTAGTCCATGAGTCCTTGTTACTTAGGTAAGTAAGTAACCTAAGTTAGTTACTTTACCCCAAAATGTTCCTCTGGGCTGTTTCTATGGTGTATGAATGGTTTGAAAGTCCGGATGGGCAGGGGCCCCTTGCATGTCGCTCCTTTCATCAGTGTGTGAATGGGTGTAAATGGGAAAATGGTTTCACGTTGTGTAAAAGCACGTTTAGTGGTCGGGATACTAGAAAAGAGATATACAAGTACAGTCAATTTTACCATTATTATAAATATCTTTGGATTGGTGCTGGCCAGCCTCAGTGATAAGATTCTTGTTGTACTTGTTGGATAAACTCAGAAACAGTCTAATTGTTGTTTTCTGTCCTGCCAATCGTGTGGACATACTTGTTGTCACTAAGCCATCAAATGTCTACACGTCTATGAATCTGCAGGGTAGTCATGAGGGTGTGTGTGAATGTCATGAAGTCCAACCTCACCAGTGCATAGGAAGCGCTGGATGCTCTCGGTGCCCTTTGTACACACGGACGCATGTGGATAGGACATCATAGCAGCATCAAGGGCAAAGCTCTGTCCCAATACACACAGACGGTTTGTTTAAACACTTATTTAAGTTTGGATCCCTCCTGCATCCCTGATAGTTGGAGTCCTGAGACAAACCTCTAGGGTACGAATGTGGACCAGAGTCTTGGGAAGCTGGACGATGTTGTTGTCGCTCACGTCCAGAGAGCGAAGGCTGCTCAAAGAACCAATGGAGGATGGCAGCTCACTCAAACAGTTACCTATACAGATAAACAGTGACGTAGGAAAACATGAACAACGCCGTTTGACCTGCAGACCTTCTCAAGTTCGTTGAAGCAGGAAGCCTCCTACCCTTCAAATTGAGCGTCTGCAGAAGCCGCAAATCCCCGATGGATTCCGGCAGGGCCTTTAGGTGGTTCTTCTCCGCATTCAGAATCTGACGGGACACAAAATGGACACACGTGGATGATGGGCAGCATTCATTGAAAAGTATTTCCCTTTTGAGTTAAGATGGCTTTACCTGCAGTGATGCCAGCTTCCCAATGTCTTCTGGGAGTGAAGTGAGCTTGTTCTCATGCAAATCCAAAACCTTTAGCAGTGGACAGATTCAGTAATTCTTTTTTATGATGAAGCAGAGGTCAGAGTTTAGACTTCTAGCAGAAATTCCTGGCTTTAAAAACATCCGTTCTTCTGGGAAAGAGTCAGATGGGATGCCATGTGTCTCTATATTCTGTGCTCATGCAGTGACAGGATCCCAACGTCACGTTGCTTCTCGTTGGAAATGATTAAAAAAAAAGAATCACAACTGAACTAGCCATCTCCCCAAAATGATTTTAAAAACTCATATCAAGCTGAAATATGATTTTAATAGTCACCTAAATGTCCCATCATGCTTGTATCTGGTTTATTTTACCTTTAAAGCAGCAAGGGTGCTGATGTCACATCCTTTGGGCAGCAATGACCTCAGCTCATTGGTATGGAGGATGAGAACCTGAAAAAGAGCATCAGAGGTGCCTGACTGCTGACTGCTCAGCCGGGACCACGTGGTATTCTACACATCAAGGAAGTAAAAAATAAATATACTATGTCTCTATTGTTACCTTCTTTTGCAGAACCTTGCAAATGGAAAAGGCACTTGAGGGAACCTGTGAGTGAACAGACTATTGAGGTCTCCATCCATGATAATACAGACATACAAAAATGTCCAAGAAAATATTAAGAGAGAGAGAGGACAGGGGGGCATAACTGTGTGCCTGATATATGGTAAAAAACAATCTACACATGTAGATGCTGATTGTAACATACTCACTTCTGAGAGCTCACAGGCTGAGATGTCCAGGATGTCATCAGCACCGGCCTCTTTTGACTGGGCGACATGGAATAATAGTTATTGTTTTTTTAAGAATAGACATTCGTTCTTTCAGACTGCAAAGGCACATGACGCAATACTTCCACATTGGTTTGAAGAATAACTAATTACCACACAAAGATTGCTGAATCTTGTCACAGTAACATTGTGTAGGTCACCCGATACCATAGTACGCCTCCAACAAAGTCATTTTTGGTGCCAGTAAGGAACAAGATTAGACTTGATCCTTTCCAGCCTTGATGTCCATCAGCAAAGGGATGGACAACGAGGAACACAACTCTTCACCCCAAGTGGATCAGATTGCATTAAACGTTGTTGCTTTTATGCTCTTTTAAGTGCTTTGTAAATATTCCTGTATTATTTTAATGTGTTATTGTGCAGAGAGTTTGTTATACGCTGTTTTGCTTTTGCTAGATCGGTCACCATGGATGGGATGCTAAACTAGAACTTTAGCGGTTCAAAGACCAGAGTCAACTGCCCAATTTGAGGGCGGCAGTGATGTTTCTGTGTGGTAGAGCGTCTTTATTTCTGAATGCATTTGTTTGAATTTATTTATATTTAAGAATTAATTTGGTTGTTACACCCATCAGGTGAAATTTGCATGTTAAGAGCACCTGCAGGATTGCTCCTCCTTGTTGGAAGAGAGTTGTCTTGTCACCCTACATAAAAGTGTTTGAGTCCCTCTCTATTGTTTTAGCGTTGCCATGACACTCCTGACTCACGACATGTTCCGATCACATGAACAACACGTCAGTCTCAGTGATCGCATGTATCACTCATGGAAGGTATGCCCGTCTGATTCAATGCTTCACCAACATTTTACCAACATAAATATGACTATAGCAGTGTATCTGCGTTGTTAAGTGAAAACAAATGTTTTAAATACGACGAATACACTTTCCAACGTGGCTCGAGTCTTCAGTGGCAAAACACATATCGTAAAAAATACTCATTTACATGGAATTCGCATATGGATGAGGATGCATGGTCCATGAACCTACATGCTGTTCTGAGATCAATCGGAAGGAAAAAGGAACCTACCTCTTCCACTTTTCGATCTCAGCTCTACTGCAAATAACATTGTGGATACAAGCAGACATCCACAATGAACTCACAGTAGAGTCCCTACTCCTTTGCATCAAAACTAACCAGCTATGTGGTTCAGACATCTAATTAGGATCCAACTGGGCACCTACAAATGGTACTGCAGGTAGATAAGCCGCACAACAAAAAGGATAGATGGATGGACATTTTAATATAAACACATTCGGCTTACCCTGCACAGCTGATATTGCAGTCTGTTCTGGGAGTCCTCGCTGGGTTTTCTCTTTCTGAAGAACAGAGGCATTCTAAGTTTGGCTGTTCCTACCGTCTCTCTGCCTGCTGGGTTTCCCTCCCGTCCCTCCACTACAACAAGTGCCAATCCAGATGACTGATGCACAAGTTGCAAGGTACGGACAGAGCCTGTACATTGAGAAGTAAGAAATTGTTATGGTGAATGGGTTAGACATATACTGTCTTTTTAAACATTCAACAATATCTAACCATTTTATTGTCACCAGCCTCTAAAAGAAACTGCGGGCAAGCCAGCTTCAACTTTGAAAAACAGTCAAGTGTGTAGTACTTGACTGTGTTGACTACAAAATAAGAGCAGTTTAACCAGACATGTCAACCCTCCCGGAAAAACTCCTGAATTTCAAAGCCTTTCTCCCGAATTTCTCCCGATTTCCACCCGGACAACAATATTGCTACACCATCCGTCACTGGGCGCGCTGTTTTAGACCGAACAATAATAAAGGTTACACCTTGAAGTCAAGGTGTAACCTTGACCGCTAGCACCCCCCCACCGAATATCTCCCGAATTCTGAGGTCTCAAGGTTGGAAAGTATGCGTTTAACACACTGCGAAGAAAACCGCTTCTTCATCAACAGGATCGTCAAAGGACACGAAATGTTCCATAAAACACTTTAACGTAACAGATCTAATTTTGTTCATATGTGGAAACTGCGCTAAAATACGCCTGATTCGGTGTATGAATGAGTGAGGAAATGCAAGCGCGCTGTGTCGTTGGCTGGCTGCTGTCAGAGGGAGGAACCTGTGAAAGAAGGACACCTGCTCCTGACCAGGCTAGGTTCACAGGCTCAGTTACCATAGCGACTGACACGTGTGAAATCTAACCAATGGCGAGCTGGTACATCATAGGCGGGCGACGCCAGGACCAGGAAGCTATAAACGGACCCGAAGAGCAGAACCATTCATCATTCATCTCTGACGAAGGCACAGAGACCATTCATCTCTGTGCCTTCATCTAGTGCGTGTGAAGTGACTGATAATGGCTGAGCGGTTTGTCCAGTGTGCCCCCCCTTGCACCCGTTTTATTACGGGCAGGGACTAGTACACCTTGTGTGTCGTCTGCTTGGGCGTGGAGCACGCTCAGTTGGCCCTCAAGGGGGCCTTTCGTGGCGCTCGCAGTGGCGCTCCCCGCGGCTCCGGTCCCGCTAGTGCCGAAGAAGAGCGCCGGTTGTTTTCGTGGGGATCGCAGGTCGATCTTGCGGAGGGTCCCGGGACGGCCGAGGCACATTCCTGTCCCTTTACTGCGGGACCCAGGATCTCGTACCATGCGTCGGAGGCACATGCGGCGGCTTCCTCCACCCCGGACGAGACACTCACGGTCTCACGGTCCTCCAGCTCCGAGGAGCTGGACGTGGTGAGCGTGGAGGCTGGAGGACGTGGAAGCACCTCATTCCCCCACCGCCGCCCAAGAACTGCTGGAGGTCCTCACTCGAGCCGCCGATAAACCCAGTATCAACTGGCCGGCGGATAGGCAGCAGCCTACTACGAGCGGTAAGCTGCATGAACGGTTTTTGCCTTCCCGTAGAGCACCTCCGCGCCGGTGCTTGCCTTTCTTCCCGGATGTCCACGCTGAGGTGTCGGCGTCCTGGGGGAATCCGGTGTCCGTTCGCGTTTATAACCCGCGTTCGGGTTTTGTACTCGTAATTAGCTGAGGCTAAGCGTCATGGCTATGCTAGCATGCCGGCCTCGGAAGGGGGCCCTGGCGGGCCACGTATCCCTCGCGGCCGTGTCGTTTAGGACACCGGTGCTGCCCATCAAGCCCCTGAGGACCACCTCGGCGCTGGTGGGCAAAGCTTATTCGGCGGCAGAGCAGGCGGCCTCCTGTCTGCATACGATGGCGCTCATCCAGGCGTATCAGGCAGAGCTGCTTGCCAACGTGGCCAAGGGGAAGGAGCTAACGCCGGAGGTAGTTCGTGAGCTGCGGCACACGGCTGACCTCGCGTTAAGAGCCAACAAGGAGACGGCCAAGTCTGTTGGCCGCTCCATGGGAGCCCTGCGAGCCACGGAGAGGCACCTGTGGCTGAGCCAGTCCAGCCTCAAGGAGAAGGACAAATCCTTCCTCCTTGATGGCCCTCTCTCCCCGTCAACCCTCTTCGGGGGCGCCATTGGGAAGTCACGGACAAGCTCCACGCTGAGAGGCGGCAGGCTGAGGCACTCAACGCCTTCCTTCCCTGTCGACTCCACGTCCGCGGGGCTGCTCAAGGGCGTTAAGCGCGCACCACGTGGCGCAGCAGGAGAGCGTCGCGCTACGTGCACTCCCTCGCCGAGGCTGGGCCGTAGCACGGCCCTCTCAGGCGGGGCCTTCACGCGACAGAGCTGGTCTGAGGACGGCCGGCGCCAAGAAGGCTTCGTCCAAGCGGCCCTGACGTTACAACTACCAGGGCCCGGAGGGTGATCCCCACCGGGGGGATCAGTGTTTCACGGCACTACTCCGTGTTCCCATCCCCCCGGTACTCTCCAGGAGTCAGACCGCTGTCCCCGCCATCGATTTGGGGCACGGCCGCTTCCATCGAGCGCGAGCCCGAGGGCCGTTTGCCCCCTCCAAGGACACCAGCCTCGAGGGGCCTGTGCCCCTGAGAGAGTTTTTGAGAGAACGGCGAGCCCTCCTCAATGTATCTCAATGGGTCCTGCGTACACTCGACAGGGGCTACGCCATTCAGTTCATATGGCGGCCGCCTCGATTTGGAGGGGTGCTACCCACAATTGTGGACCGCCAGCAGGCTCTGGTAATGGAGCAGGAAGTGCAGGCTCTGCTGCAGAAAGGAGCTATGGAACAAGTTCTACCTCCATGCAGAGAGTCGGGCTATCACAGCTGCTACTTCATCGTTCCAAAGAAGGATGGGGGCTTGCGTCCAATATTAGATCTACGCCGGTTGAACCGCGCAGTCGTGAAGTTGAGCTTCAAGATGCTCACTCTCAAACAGATCGCGTCACAGATCAGGTACGAGGACTGGTTTATCACGATAGATCTTCAGGAAGCCTATTTTCATATCCCCATCCTCCCACAACACATGAAGTTCCTGGGGTTTGCTTTTGGGGACAAAGCTCACCAGTACCGGGTTCTTCCGTTTGGCCTAGTCCTCTCACCCCGTACGTTTACCAAGTGCGTGGATGCAGCTCTGGCACCACTGCGTCTCCAGGGCATCCGCATCTTGAACTACATCAAGGACTAGTTGATTTTAGCGCCATTCCGAGCGGCTGGCAGCCCAACATCGAGATGTTGTGCTCGCCCACATCAACCGTCTGGGGCTGAGACTCAACGCCGGGAAAAGTGTGCTGTCCCCAGTGCAGAGGACCACCTTCCTGGGCGTGATTTGGGATTCGACCACAATGAGGGCACGTCTGTCTCCCGCTCGAGTAGCTTCGATCCTCTCTGCAGTCAAGCAGGCCAAGTTAGGCCAGCCACTCACTGTGAAGCAGTTTCAGAGACTGTTAGGTCTCCTGGCAGCGGCATCCAACGTGATCCCTTGCGGCCTGTTACACTTGAGACCGTTGCAGTGGTGGCTCAGGGCCAAGGGGTTCTCCTCGAGGGGAAACCAGCGCCGTCTGATCAAGGTCACTTGGCGTTGCCTGCGGGCCCTGGCCATATGGAGGGACCCTTGGTTTTTATCCCAAGGGCCTGTGTTAGGAGCGATCGGTCGCCGAGTCACTCTCACGACAGACGCTTCCCTTACGGGCTGGGGTGCAATCATGAGTGGTCACTCAGCCTGGGGGCTGTGGCAACATCATATCCAGTCCTGGCACATAAACCAGCTGGAGATATTGGCAGTGTTTCAGGCACTGAACCACTTCCGCCCAGCCTTGACGAACCAGCATGTTTTTGTCCGGTCAGACAACACATCGGTGGTCTCGTACATCAACCATCAGGGGGGCTTGCGCTCACGGCCACTTTACAAGCAAGCCCGCCAGATCCTCCTGTGGTCCCTCGGGAAACTCCGCTCATTGAGAGCGGTTTATATCTCAGGGTACTTAAACCAGGGGGCAGACGCCCTGTCGAGACAGGGGCCAAGGCCCGGGAACTAGAGACTCCACCCCGAGGTGTTGGAGCTCCTTTGGAGACACTTCGGCCGTGCCCAGGTGGACCCATTTGCCTCCAGAGAGACGACTTACTGTCCTCTGTGGTTCTCCCTCACGCATCCCGCCCCGCTTGGGGTTGATGCGATGGTACAGGCGTGGCCGAGGGCGCGCCTGTACGCTTTTCCCCCATTGCTCTGCTCTGCTCCCAGGGGTTCTGGAGAGGGTCCGTCAGGACGGCGTCAATCTACTGTTGGTAGCCCCGTTCTGGCCGGCCCGAGTATGGTTCCTGGACCTTAAATCGCTCCTCGCAGGTCCTCCCTTGGAGATTACCATCAGGGCGGACTTGCTGTCTCAGGCGTCGGGGTCCATCGTTCACCCCCGCCCGGAGCGATGGAAACTATGTGCGTGGCCCTTGAGGAGACCGGCTTCTTAGAATCCGGTCTCTCGACCGAGGTCGTGGAGACCATCCTCCACTCCAGAGCCCCCGCTACAAGGAAGGCGTATGCCGGTAGGTGGAGGCTCTTTGCCACTTGCAGTGGGGAACGACAGGTAGACCCAGTTAACTGCCCGGTCGGTTCAGTACTGGAGTTCCTGCAGGAACGTTTCTCCACAGGTTTATCCCCGTCTACTATCAAGGTATATGTGGCGGCCCTGACGGCCACTCATTCCCCACTAGATGGGCGTTCTCTGGTTCACTGGTATCCCGCTTCCTCCGTGGCACCCTGAGGCTGAGGCCAGCAGCCAGCACTAGAGTACCGTCCCTGAGAGGGAACGTCTCCGGTTAAGAATGTAACCTTAGTTCCCTGAAGGGAACGAGATGCTGCGTGTCATTGCCCTACTCCCGGCTTGCCCGTGGCACTTGATTCGGCCGTTCAGAGATGAAAGGTCCTGCCCTTCGGTTCCTTTTATAGCTTCCTGGTTCTGGCGTTGCCCGTCTATGACATACCAGCTCGCCATTGGTTAGATTTCACACGTGCTTCATGACGCGGTCACGCAGAGGCGTTCCCACAGCGTTTCCACGCAGCGTTCCCTCATCTCAGGGTGAACAAACTCTTGAGTTTCCACTAAACCTGCTTATTGAAACGGACCCCTGAAGCGAAATTATTATGTAACTTCTGATTTCCTTCTGATTCTAATTTAAAATGTGAGGTGAATTGGATCATTAATGAGATTTTTTTCAACAGTGTGTTCTTGAATGAGATTCTGAAGGGCCTGGAGTTTGAAACGCTACATACATCTCCTGATATTCTCTGGTCTGCGTAAATGAATTCTTTATTAATATAATTGAATAAGATATTACACAAAAAAGGAAAAATAAACCTTTCCTGGAACTGGTCTTGTTTTGAATTCAGTTCCTACACGCCACTATCGTAATGCCTAGTATATACGTGCACTGCTAAATAACGTGCGGGGTGGCTTGACAGTGTTTTTCGAAGTGCAGGCTTGACAGCAGTTAAAAGAAATACTTGGCTTTTTAGTCGATAAATGCTCCAATGTGTTCACCAGCTTACGTTAATTTAGTTGCTAACTTTTACAGCTGTTTGGAAGTGTTGAGTCCAAAAAGGCCACACACCTCAGTACATCCGAGTCTGCGATGTGTTACTAAAGCAATAATGTGCGAGAGCTTGTTGTAAGAGCCATTGTCGTTATTGTTTGTCTGTTAGCCCCACCCCCTAGGGAGGTGAGAGGAGGTGTTTCAATTAGGCCACAATGGCTATATAATCAGAGGGGTTACTGGGCACAGGTGGGGAAATAGTTTTTCGACCGTGAAACGTGAAGCGTGAAACGTGAAGCGTCAAGCGTGAAGCGTGAAGGTGAACGTGAAACGTGAAGGTAAACGTGAACGAATTGGCATTGGTATGTATATACAAAGAAGAACAAAATAAAGGACAGTAAAAAGACTGGATGATTCATGAACATTTGTCACGCGTCAAAAACAAACCACACAAAACCCCAACCAAGAGGAACTCAATGTGCGAGGCAAAGGGCTTCTACATTTAAGTCGAAAAACTCGCTTCGTGGGATAGGACCAGCGACAGTTTGGAGCCGCGATTGGAGCGGCGGACACCGCGGAAGTTTGGATTAGCGATTGGAGCGGCGAACCCAGCGGCGGTTTGGAGCAGCGATTGGGAGCGGCGATTGGAGCGGCGGACACCGCGGCAGTTTGGAGCAGTGATTGGAGCGGCGAACCCAGCGGCAGTTTGGAGCGGCGAACCCAGCGGCAGTTTGGAGCGGCGACTGGCGACGCAGTCTGAGCGGTGGCTGTTTGGTGCAGCGGACAGGAGCGGCAGCAGTCGTAGTTGTGCGGTACGGAACTTCACTCACGGAGGTAGAGACCGAGCGTCAGCGCACCTGCATGCAAGTGTCAAGGTATGTGTAACGCTACATACAGGGTGAACATTGTTCTAATTGCGTGCAAACATGACTTTACGTGTAAAAGCTACGGCATTTGTGACTGAAAGGAACTGAGCAAGTATTCACAAAAACGAACGTGAATCTTGTACAATGGAAGAAGCACACGCTGCTGATCCTGAACTCTTACCTGAGACAGAGTCTCAAGTTGAGTCAGGTAAAATGGACTACTCTGTAAAACGACGGACTGTTAAATTGACAGAAAAGGCACTTATGGAAAAAATTGTACGCCTGCAAAAGGAGAGAAAGGTAAAATTTCAAAGGGCACATAATCTCAAGGAGATAATTGTTGATTTGATGGGTGATAAAAGCTATGTCACAGAGGTAAAGGGTACATTTGAAAAGTTTAAAGTTCTTTGTGGTGAAGCAAAAGAAAACCATGATGCATTGATGAAGTTGGTACCTAAAGAGGAGGTGGAAAATCATGAAATGTGGTATAAATTAAAAATGCTTAGCGTCAAGTTCTTTATTGATGATATAGACAAATGGTTAGTCTGCAACGAAAGTTGCCCCAATACTAAAATTGTCAATATTCATAATGATGTGGTTAATGTGGAGCCTCAGGACAGCATTTCAAATGTTGGATCCAATGGATCCAACATATTCTCAGAGCGAACCAGTAATGTGTCTAGGGTCAGCAAGGGTTCAACGTCCTCCACAAGGCGTCAAACTGAGGCAGAAAGGGCTGCACTCATGGCACGTTCTGCAGCGCTACAGATGAAACATGTTCTGGAGGAGCAGGTTGATCAATTAAGGAGAACACGGGAACAAATTGACACAGAATTAGCAGCATCTACAGCAAAGTTGGCAGTGTTGAATACCTCAAAGCATGGCAGTGTTTTAACTACACGGTCAGATGGCATGGATTCATACTTCATAAAGGGAACCAAACTTAATCCTTATGCTGAACAATACAAACTAGTGCAAAAGGAAACACTTCCGCAAAATCACTCAATGCCTGCGAGCGCTCAGTTAAAAGTGGAAAACCCAATTGAAGCAGGCAAGTACGACAAAGCAGCAGCTATTGAGAAAAAGGACAAGTGGCAAGAATTTGATCGAATAAAGCTTTAATCAGATTCCAAATCTGGTGATCCGCAACCAGCATCATTGCAAGGCAATCCTCAAGTAAATGGAGATCTCTACAGTCTGTTACAAAGACAAAATAAAGTTACAGCACTTCTTGTACAGTCACAGAACTCTCAATTCTTACCACGCAGAGAAATTCCTATTTTTGATGGTGACCCTTTAGAATTCAGATCATTCATTAGAGCTTTTCAACATTGTGTCGAAGCTAAAACAAACCAAGGAGACTGTTTGTATTATCTCGAGCAGTTTACTAGGGGGCAGCCTAGAGATCTGGTGCGTAGTTGCCAGCATATGGCTCCAGAAAAAGGTTATGCTATGGCCAAAGAACTTCTTGGAAGGCATTTTGGAAATGAAGTAAAGGTCACAGCTGCCTATGTGGACAAAATCATTGGATGGCCCGCCGTTAGTAAGATTTCAGTCTAAAAGAAATAGCTTTGCAACTGCTGTCTTTATGTCTACTGAACCAGCCGTAAGTGTAAACAAGAAAAGCGTTGAAACTCAAACGCAAATTAGTGCACCTAAAGCATCAAATGTATCCTGTTTGTACTGTACATGTGGACACGCATTGGAGAACTGTCCACAATTGAGGAAAAGAAGCCATCGAGAAAAGTTGGACTTTATGAAAGAAAAGGGAGTTTGCTTTGGTTGCTTGCACCTAGGACATATGAGCAAGAGTTGCAGTAAACGCTTATCTTGCAATGTTTGCCACCAGAGTCATCCCAGTGTGCTTCACATTGATAGTCAAGGAAAGGAACGGCCGGGGAGTGGCACAACTGTCTCTACTTGTGGTCATACGGGGGCCGGAGGCAGTAACGGCATCCTTTCAATCCTACCTGTTAATGTTAAGTGTACGAAAGGAAACCAAATCATACAAACTTACGCATTCCTGGACCCAGGAAGTACAGACACTTTCTGTTCTAAAAGTCTAATGGAGAGACTGAACATTAAAGGAAGAAAAACAAGGATTAATCTACATACAATGGGTCACAGTAATACTGTTCAAAGTTGTATTGTCGAAGGCTTGGAGATCTCAGAATTTGCTCGCAATCAGTTCTTTGAGCTCCCAAGTGTGTTTACTCAAAAGGTAATGCCAGTGTCGACACAAAATATCATATCCGAAGCACAGTTGTCAAAGTGGACTTACTTGAAAGAGGTAAATATTCCCCGTATTAACGCAGATGTTGATTTGTTGATTGGCACAAACGCCTCAAAGTTAATGGAGCCATGGGAAGTAGTCAATAGTCAAGGAGAGGGACCATATGCAGTAAGAACTCTATTGGGCTGGGTGGTTAATGGACCTCTCAATGGGAACTGTGCAAAGCAGGGTGAGAGTGGCCACCCTACGGTTAGTGTAAATAGGATTGGTGTTGACAGATTGGAAGAACTATTGATGAAGCAGTACAACCAAGATTTCAGTGAAAATTTCTCTAATGACAAAGAGGAGATGTCAGTAGACGAAAGGAAGTTCATGGAAATAGTGAAGGGTTCAGTGCAGCTTAAAAAAGGACAGTACAACATAAGGTTGCCTTTTAAAGCACCTCATGTAACTATGCCAAACAACTTTTCCGTTGCTAAACAATGCATCAGCTCACTGAAACAACTTCTAAAAGATCAACGTTTTCACAAAGAATATGCAACCTTCCTTACTGATGTCATCAATAAAGGATATGCGGAAAAGATTCCAGTTGGAACGGACAGATGGGAAAGTGTGGTTTCTCCCTCACAGTGGAGTATACCATCCACAGAAAGGAAGCTTGCGCGTTGTGTTCGACTGCGGTGCAGAATTTAAAGGTGTCTCGCTGAACAGTCAGCTCCTACAAGGACCAAACCTGACAAGCTCATTGTTAGGAGTGTTAACACGGTTTAGGCAGGAACCTGTAGCAATTATGGCTGATGTGCAATCAATGTTTCATCAAGTTAAAGTTGCAGAGGAACACTCTGACTTTTTAAGGTTCTTGTGGTGGCCAGAGGGGAACCTGGAGCAAGAGCTTGTACAGTACCGTATGACAGTTCATTTATTTGGAGCGGTATCTTCACCTAGTTGTGCATGTTATGCTGTTGTAGCCGTTTTGGACATTCTTTCATATTTAACATTTTTGTGTTACATAATTGTATTTGTTTACTGATTTGATTATTTGAGTGTCATTTCCTTGCACTTAAGGATGATTTGTCACCTGAACCGCCCATTAATGCATAGCACCTGGACAGCTCGTTTAGTCTCACCTGGATGAATTAAAAGTGGTGTCACCTTGCCAGCCACAAAAGGTTGAGTGGAACTGGAATCAAATGTTGGGTGTATAGGCAGGTAAAAGGATACAGTTTTTTGACCACGGCTCGGTACAAGTTTAGACCTTTTTGTTTACGGAGGTTGACTTTGCTTTATTGTTTAATCTTACAACTCGTTTATGTTCACCCTTTTTGTAAAGCCAAAATAAATGGATATATTCTTTAAAGTACAGAGTGTGCGTAATCCACTGCCTGCTGACCAGACCCACGGCCTTGACTGGATCTAGGAAGGAAAAAACTTGGAAAGATAGAAAGGCCGCCACATATGCTTTAAAGAAGATTGCAGAGGATAATCAAACTCACTTCTCAGAAGAAGTAATAGACACGGTAGCAAGAAGTTTTTATGTGGATGATCTTTTAAAAAGTTTGCCTTCTGAAGAAGATGCTATCCAAATGGTAAAAAACATTACAGCTATCTGCAAGTTAGGGGGTTTTAATCTCACAAAGTGGATCAGCAATAGCCGTGAGGTGCTATTAGAGATTTCCGAAGAACAAAGATCCAAGAACTTCAAGGAGTTGGATCTAGACAGGGATAAATTGCCAGTTGAACGGGCCCTTGGACTACATTGGTGCATCGAGACAGACGCCTTCAAATTTAAATTTAACATCCGAGAACAACCACATACAAGACGTGGGATGTTATCCATGATCAGTTCTGTCTACGATCCTTTAGGTTTCTTAGCACCTTTCACAATCCCAGCTAAGATAATTCTGCAGGACTTGTGTCGCTTGAAGTGTGGTTGGGATGATTCAATACCCCAAAGCGTTCAACAGAAATGGAACAAATGGATGGAAGATCTCGAGAGTGTGGGAAGTTTCAAGGTCAGCAGGTGCTTTAAACCTAAAGACTTTGGCCACGTCATATCTACTCAGTTGCATCACTTCTCTGATGCCAGTGAAAGTGCATACGGAACGGTTACATATATCCGGTTGCAAAACAGTAAAAACCAGGTCCATATTGCATTCGTACTTGGAAAGGCAAGGGTTGCCCCACTGAAACAAGTGACCATCCCTCGTTTGGAGCCCCAAGCTTCTACTGTAGCTGTTAAGGTGGACAAGATGCTGAGTTCAGAGCTGCAGCTTCCTTTGGAAGAGCCACAATTCTGGACCGACAGTACATCTGTACTAAAGTATATAAAAAATGAGGACAAAAGATTTCAAACATTTGTCGCCAATAGAATATCAGTTATTAGAGAGGCGTCACAAGTGTCACAATGGAGATACATTCCCTCAGCTCAAAATCCAGCGGATGATGCTTCAAGGGAATTAAAGTTTGAACATTTAGTTCAAAAGAGATGGCTCCAAAGTCCAAGTTTTCTGTGGAAACCAGAAGAGGAATGGCCAACCCACAGCTTGGATTTGGACATTAGTGATGACCCAGAAGTTAAAAGAAATCTGGCAGTGAATGCAACGACCACTAAAGACAATTTTAGCCCCACCCATAAACTGATCAATTACTTTTCCAGTTGGAAAAGGTTGAAAACAGCAGTAGGGTGGATGCTACTTCTGAAGATGATCTTGCTTTCTTTAAGTAAGAAAAGGAAACTGCTGACAAACGACGGTCGTCAACTGAAAGATATCAGTTTGGAGATACAAAGATTTAAAAGCACCTTAGGAGGACAAAGGTTGTCTGTAGATAGTCTTTTTGAAGCAGAAATATCCATTATTCGCTTCAGCCAATGGGAAAGATTTGTCTTCTTTGCGAAGCAGCAGACATGTAAAAAATAATATTGAACCAGCATGATGTTTATATTGTAAAGTGTATATAGATAAGTGAATTGAAACTGATTACTTTAAAATGTTTTTTTTGTTTCAAATGTAATGGCTCCTTATGTTATAGAATTATGTGAAATTGTCTTGTCTGTCGCCAGAACCAATTAGGGGCCGGTGTGTAAGAGCCATTGTCGTTATTGTTTGTCTGTTAGCCCCACCCCCTAGGGAGATGAGAGGAGGTGTTTCAATTAGGCCACAATGGCTATATAATCAGAGGGGTTACTGGGCACAGGTGTTGGGTGTTGGAAGGGAAATAGTTTTTCGACCGTGAAACGTGAAGCGTGAACGTGAAGGTGAAACGTGAAGCGTCAAGCGTGAAGCGTGAAGGTGAACGTGAAACGTGAAGGTAAACGTGAACGAATTGGCATTGGTATGTATATGCAAAGAAGAACAAAATAAAAGACAGTAAAAAGACTGGTTGACTCATGAACATTTGTCACGCGTCAAAAACAAACCACACGAAACCCCAACCAAGAGGAACTCAATGTGCGAGGCAAAGGGCCTCTGCAGTTGTACTTTATCGTCCAATAATGTAACAGTTCGAGGGTGTAGTTACACCCTCGTTTGGTAGATTTATGTTATATAAACATTATATTGATGTTATAATATGTTTGTGAATGTGTGACGAATCAGGATACAGACGCAGACACATCTGCTGCCGTCGGGTAAACACAAACACGCATGCGTAGGAAAGCCAGTAGATGTAAAATCCAGTAGGGGTGTAACACCGGCAACCCTCGAACACTTACACTATTGAATATAAAGTGCTGCCTCCCGTACCTTATTGCTTTTATAACACGGTTACCAGCGGAATTAT
Source organism: Pungitius pungitius (assembly GCF_949316345.1). NCBI lineage: Eukaryota > Metazoa > Chordata > Actinopteri > Perciformes > Gasterosteidae > Pungitius > Pungitius pungitius. The sequence goes on along the minus strand of NC_084917.1, from coordinate 15,752,940 downwards.
GAACAGTAAGTAAAAAGCTGCAAAATAAATGTCGCCAGCAAACGTTGTGTATCACATTGCATCCGTCTAGAGGGAAAATAGTCCCCATACTTGCATGTAAACAGCATTGGGTCTCGCGCCGTCTCACAAATTCACATCGCTCATTAGGTCCACCTTAGTTGTCCGGTTGCAAAAGCTCGCATTGCATCAAAACGATCATTTGTGGGATTTCCGGGGGGTTCCAGCGATCGCCACCGAGCTAAAATGTCAACTAACGGTCGCACAAAATCTAACCGGTTACTTTGAGTGCGCAGTGATATGGAACGTTCGTGTCAATGTAAACAGCAACTGTACATTATCGTCCAATAATGTATTCCTCTTGACTCAACCAATCAGAGCACTGTATTTCATCTACCCGTGTTATAATGTGGTGTTATCGTACAATGCGTGAATTACGTTAGTGAGTTACGTTATGTATCTAGAAGCGAAAACTAAAACGTTAAGCTACCGTACCAACCCTTTGGGTGTTATGACAGTCGCTGTCAGGCTGCCAATGAAAGTGTAGTTAGCTCTTAGTAGCAACGATATAAATATTAGCCCGCTGTAGGCAGGTTAACTAGCTAGCTTTACGCTAGTAAATGCTAAATGTAGACCGCATAACGTTAGCTTAGCCAAAGCTATCTCCACAGCATCTTCTCTATGACCACTCGGCTCTCTGGCTAACGTTATAGTTAGCAATATAAGCTAACAAAGCTAACATTTAGCATAACAACAACCCACATTCTCTAAAAACACAGATGAACCAAAGCCAAAAGTCTTTGTTTACTCACGGGCCGTGTATTGATACTTCAGCAATCCTCACTCTTCTGGGAACCTTTAACGTTACCTGAGAACCAGAGGGTTCCGAGGCAGAATGTACACAAGAGGCGTGTAACATGACGTTAAACGTCAACGTCAGTGACGTTACGTGATTAAATGTCAGTAGAAGAAAACGGAACAGAAACGGGCTGAATGATGTCAGTCAACGTTACTTCAGGTAATAAAGATGTACGAAGTATTCCTCTCTCGTTGTTGTTGTTGTTGTCATTGGGATTGGATTTAGTAGCTAAAAGTCCTCTGACCGTGGTCAACTCAGCAGACACCTTTATAGTAGTGCACTTATATGCTGATGTTTACGGTAAACGCATTTAAGCTATTTAATCAATAATTCCAGACACTAACTCGTGTATGTTTGAGTTCAGGAAATATCTGACTTTACCTTAACAATACTATTATTATTACTATATACTTTTTGAGTTTCAATTAAACGAGTTTTAATAATTGGCAGAATTTCAGCATGCGTGGAGTCAGAGATATCCTGAACACACATACATGAGCTATTGATCAAGCAACTTTCTAGGGCGTCGACACATGGGCTTCTACTACGGGGTTGTTATTGAATTATACTGTTTGTCAATATATGCATGAATTTCGCTGAATTGAATTGAAATTAATTTAGTTTAAATTGAATCTGCGTGCAATTTGTGGTTTAAACAAACAACACGAATGCATATGCTCAAACTCGTGTTCTCTGTAGTGAACCATACATGCATGTACACGTATATAGAACCATGGGGGTTATAGCAGACACTCACAGAACCCCATTTGCGTGGCCAGGGCTTGACTTGGCTTGAGGATTGCGTCCATCATATATCACCTCTGATGATGCATATACTGTATATCGGTCTATATTTTCTACAGCCTTAATTCTTGCATGTTGGCAGTTTATCCACCAGAGGTCACTCTCTACAAATGTGTGTTGTTTTCTGAGCGGACAAGATGGGAAATATACAATGCGACTGCATGTGGTAATCATTACACTCTTGGTCTTTGTTGTGATTTTCGGACTCACCGACAGCCCGCCAATGAAATATGATATTAAGTACCCTCCCCAACCTTTCATAGATATGCAAACCCATACCGGCAAATGGGTTTGGGTGTGGCATCACAATGTCGATGTTTTATAGTCATCAGCTGTTTCCCTATAGCTTTGTCAGTCCTCCCCTTTAACTCAACAGATTAGTTCCCCTGTGTCTTTATATAAGCCTGTTCTGTTTAACAAGAACATTAACCAAAATATGGAACCTCTGAGACTCCGGATCCTTGAGCACTGTCCAGACAGTAAAGCTCTTCTGTGCTTCGTAAAGACCTTTGCAGTCGTGTGTGATGTAGGATTGTGGTTCCAGCTAAAGAGGTACTCAGTGCTGACTATTTATAATCACATCATTAAAGGCGATGACAGGGAACTGACTGAAATGTTTCCCCCTGAGCACTTCTATGGAGTCTCCCCGCACTAACCCTAGATACAATAATATATTCTGAAATGTGTTTATATATGTGTAGTAAAAAAACATTTGAAGGATCTGATATCATCGTATCACAATACTAAGACTTTAAAAACGGTCAAATGACTGTCAGCAACGGCTGTGAAACAAAAAAGTAAAATATCTAAATTCAAATAAAGTGGAATTAACCATAAATCAAAGGAAATTTTCATTCAACGTTTTGCAGAGAAACACTGTTATTTTATGGGTTTTCCTGTTTTATTACGTTGGTTCATGGCAAAACATTTTTACGGCTTTCTCTCAATGAGACTTATCGACACATTCGATCCATCATGTAGGCTTTGTTGTTGCTACATTTACAGACGATATGATCATTGCTTAGTTTCAACATTCTATTAGGCAAACTCTCTTCTCCTCATTCACCTTATAAGGAGGCGGAAGCCCCGCCCCCTCCCCTCGTCATAGCAGTAGTAGTTACACATCCGTTTAAATGAGTGGAGCTGATCGTCGTTGCACTCCGTTCTCTGCTCGCGGGAGCACAGCGCTGCTCCTTGGAAGCTTCCACAGAACCATCAGCCATCCCACCTCCTGTCAGACCTCGGTGAATGGAAAAGAGACGACCAGTTGGCTTATCTCCACACAGACAAACCTGAGGAGGACATAGCAAGGGAGAAGTTCCGTGCTCCTGTCCCCGCCACCTGAGTGGGAGAGAAACGCCGCGACGTCATCAGCGCGTGAAGAGCCGCCAGGTGAGAGGAATGTCACTCTGCAGGTTATTAGAGCCCCACGCACAACTCTAGGAAGGTAGAAGAAATACGGATATATAAGTAGGAGAACACGGCCGCCATATTAGGCCAGCTTGAGCATCTACTAAAAACTCCTGCATTGTCAGCATTATTGCAGCTGTTTCTGTTGTTGCTGTCCCAGTAGTAGTAGTAGTAGTAGTAGTAGGCTCGTGGTGGTTGGTGATTGATTGAAACAGTTCCTCTCTTTTTGTGCCGGACCCTCATCTGATCAAATCATGCTCTTTGCTGAGCATGCAGCCAGCTTTACTGAGTCTACAGCTCTAACGGGGCATATCTACTACAAGAGAAGCTCCCCAGCTCAGGAGCTCCTGCCACTGGTGTTAATTAGGAAGATAAAGGTTTCCCAAGCCAAATGTCAGAGAAATAGCCTGGAATGGGCCCATCAGTGATGTGCTCGTAGCTTTGCCCAGAGTTTATGTGTAAATCATAGAAATGTATATAACCCACAAAAATAAAATCACTAACTGCTCATCTGTCCCTTTCTCTCGCATTCTCACTCGTCTTTTCCTCAAATGACGCTGTCTTTCTTATGCTTCCTGCCGTCTTTTTATTTAGAATTTGCGGCTATGTTTAATCTGTCTGCACTGTTGAGACAATATTATCCTGCCTGGCATGCACAGACTCGATTGGTCAAGTGTTATCCTGTGGGATGCTATTGGTCGGTGCTTTAATCCACTACAGTAAAAACGACCAAAAAGTACCATGTCAGGTTTTCAATCACAACCGCCTATTTTAGCTTTGGGTCCGTGTCTGGATGGGACCGCTTCGAGGTCCGGGTCCGGAATGCAGCCTGCCAGTTTGTGACCTCTGACCTTTAGCATTACATTACATGTCATTTCGCCGACGCTTTTATCCAAAGTGTCTTGCGTTGCATTCTAACCCATGGCTTACATTTTGCCTGCGGAGCGATTAAGGGTTGGATGTCTTGCTCAGGGACACTTTGACATGGGGCAGCCGCACTACTCCATGCGCCACCATCGCATAACCTCATCGTAAACCCCTACGCCGTTCTGCCAGCCGGAATTGGCTGGAACTCCCGAAGGGTAGAGGCTCTCTCCTTGATGCTTCGCTGACTGTCGTATCAAAAGCTCTTTGCGCCACCAGCGAGATGTCCAACCTTCATCTCTCACTTCTGTTATTGGAGCGTTACTGTTCATACGGAAGCAATTCTTTCAACTGCCAGCCAACCGAGTGGCAACCCTGCCGATGGTAGAAACTTTCCTTAAACTATCGTTTGCTTCACGTGGCTAACCCATTCTAGAGCAGCAATTCTCCGTCCAGGGGAACCCCCTGAATGCAGGATGGGGACTTCACACAGGCATGGTGGGCCTAATTTGATAGCGTTCTAGACCTGTTTGAAATGTGTGAGAACAATCCGTGACCCCGTTTTTTCTCCCTTTCCGGTCCGAGTGCACTTAAGGGGGGGGGGGGGCACACAGCTGAGCAGTGGCCTCATGGCCTATGGTTTAGGTGTTGGATTTGAGAGCAGAGATGTAGGCCAGCATCCCCGTGGTGTGCCTCTTCATGAGGGGGGGGTAAACCGTAAACTGCCCCCGCCTTGTTGGATGCCCTTTTGTTTTTTCGATTACCTGTATGTCTGACATGCAGCAATTGACCAATAAAGCTACTTTGACTTTGACTTTTGGCTCCACATTTTGAACTACTGGAACAGGTGGACTTGAAGCCTTTAAGCTTAAGGTGTTCGGGTAACACTCCCCAACTGATCTACTCTTTCTTTCCCCTGCAATTCTCCCCAGATGAGCATCAGCGAACACATATGTAGTGTCTAGTTTGGGTTTTACATATTTCCATCGGTTCTGTCCCAAAGTCGTGGCTCTCTGCATGGACTGATTAGGCTAGGTTTAAACCAGTTACGGCATTTATTTAATATTTTTTAATGAGACCCAACCAACAGAAACCTGGATAATGTATGCAGGAATTTAAATACAATTATTTCTTATTTTTCAAGGAAGAGAAAACTATGTTAAATTATATTGGTAAATGGACTGTGCTTGTGTAGTGCTTTTCTAGTGTCTTCTGACCACTCAAAGCGCTTCAATAATCAAGTGTATTAATGATTATAACTGATGCTTCCTGCCACACACAGTGCCACCTGCCCATCAGTACCTTACATTCACACACCGTAATCACAGCTAGCAATGTTGGGGTTGAGTCCAGTCTTGCCCAAAGACTCATGGACACACGGTTTAGCAGGATTTGGGTTTGAACCGCCAATCCTGTGATTGGAGAACGACTGTGCACGGTGGTTTGGCCTATTGCCCTTTGTTGTTGATGATGGATTAGAAAAGTTAGAAAAAGTCCAAATAATAGAGTGATTGTAGCTTCTCAATACTGCGAAAACTAGACTTAAAATGGGATAATTTGAAAGTGACATTTTTTAAATTTGAGTAGTCATTCATGAATAAGCCTTGAGTAATGGGAAGGTTTGTTCCCTGTGCATGAGGCTGTTTGTGGTTCTAATGCAGCCTTGGGCTGCTTTACATGGTGTTCCTGTGGCTGATTAGAGCCAGGTGTCTACTCTAGGAAATGAGGGTATTGAGGGCAGCCTGCTTCACTGCAGAGGACCAGCTGCTGCAATCTCAAATAATCTTGTGGGAAGGCTAGTCGTAAAGCGGAACATGCCCTTGCTGAAATGAGACGCTCTAGAGGACAAATTGTGCTGCTGTTGCTCATTTGGAAAATTAATCTAGACCTGCAATTATTTTATGTTGTTGTTAGCGCTAATTATAAATCCTGGAAGCGGCTGAAGAGCTAGTGTTGCTGACTCATTGCTGAGTAGCACACATTGGTTGTACTCTGTGTGATTCAAAAGCAGTATTATTCCCAGCTGTACATGAAATCTGTTCACTTTTGTAATGGAAAAATGAAACGGGAGAACCATGTTAAATGTTGGTTCCTAACGCGTACAGCTTTAGCAACTGAACTATTTCATCTAGAACACAATAAGTGTTTTGCTTGCTTGCATTTGAGGTTTGAAAGAGATGATGAATAAATGAGCAACAGAATGACTTTAATGAAGTGCACCGGTTGTCACAGTGCAATCGTGCTGCCCAGCATTTGGGACAAATGATTAGGTGAAGTCAGTTATTTGTAGGCCTGTGAACTGTGTTTTTTCCTGTTGGGTTTTCTACCTGGATGTCCAAAGCCAATTGATTGGATCTGGTGCCAAGGGGGCCATGGTCTTGTCTGTTGTAATTCTCTCTGCGTCCTCATTCCTCTTCATGCATGATCATTTTGGATTTATGGATAATTGAGTGGGCTTGCAAATCCTTGGCACTAAAAGTTGTGATCCAGTTGATTGGCTCTTCCTTTCTAAAATGCTCGCCTTTGAGCCAGTTGTTGGACTGTATCCCATTCCAACCCTCAAGCTCTATTAGCCTCACCAAAACGTTACTAGTTTCACAACACGCTTAGAACACAAACATTTTATGTGTCGCATCCCTAAGGACCAGACAGCCCGGTTCCAACCTTAAAACACCATGGTAGAGGAGAACCTTCACAGTTACAAACCTGTTTAGTGTAAACTTTCATTTTTTGGGTGACTGACTTTTGATGAGTGGTTAACGGCACTGGGTCCTAAATGGTGCGAACAAAAATATTCTTGAATGCATAGTTGTTGGTTAGCATTACAGGAAACAGCTGCTGAAAACTCAAAATACAAGGGACTAGGCTAATTATTTGCACAAATGATTGTGTTATGTTTAGTTTGAGAAAGTAAATGTCAATTTTAAATCATGTATCAGACATTGCAAAACATTCCAAAGTTGTTTGTTTGCAATTTATTCAGCAATTTCATTTGTTAAACACCAATGTACAGATTTGAAATTAACTATTTTATGAAAATAGATCATTTCACTGTGCACTACGACTATTGGAAAATAATTACGTTAAAGGAATGTGAGTTAAAGCCCTAAATTATCAACTGCCTAACTTATTTTTTTTAATATACATTGATGATCCCATAACAATTTATTCCATATTTTACTAATTGTACAGACTCAAAAAATAAGATCATCAAACCACTGAAAAACTTTTAAAAACAATGTCAACCTAGTGCACACCTCAACCCATGTTTGAGACCTTAATAAACATATTGACCCATCCAAACTGATGTTTTTCAAGGAAAAGGCTATTTTATTCAGAAAGTAAGCAGTTTGGAGCTTTTCCTTTTTAAGAATGCCTCATATTTAATTATTTTAATGTTATATTTCCACTCGCCTGCCTCCCTTTTCTAACTTCTCATGGCTGGCCCGATCTTCAGGTTGCTATGGTGAACAGCAGGGTGGAGGCGTCCACAGTGGCAGTGATGGGCGGGGGCACGGCGTGCAGGTTGTGTGCAGGCTGTGGAGGACGCATTGCAGACCGCTTCCTGCTCTTCTCCATGGAGCGGTACTGGCACACGCAATGCCTCAAGTGCTCCTGCTGCCATGCTCAGCTGGGCGAGTACAGCAGCACCTGCTACAGCAAAGGGGGCATGATCCTCTGCAAGAACGACTACATCAGGTACTTTCATCTGTGTGGGCATTGGTCAACCTTTCCGAGAGTAGTGGAAGTCCATGCAGGTGAAAACTAAGCCGTTAATAATGATCCGTGTGGTATTATGTTTTAGACATTTCATTCACACAAAGATCCACATCAACTTGTGGTAAAAGGACATGTCTCTCTTTTTAAACTTATTCTTACTAACTCTTATTGCGAATAAACTGACCACCATCTATCAATATTCCATTTATCTATCAATAGTTTATGTTCAGTAGCAGGTGTCCCCATTAGAGTTACGTGGTCCAGCACTAAGGGCACAGCTGGGATTTACTGTGTAGGAACTTTTTAGTCTAAAGTTTTCTTACTGGATTGTCTTTGGAGAATCTCAGTACGATGTTAGTTCCAGCAGGTGGCACCTGGTTGGTGTATGGTAGCTCATGCAATCAATGGTTGAATGATTATTTAAAAGTTGAGTCAATTTATGATTTTCTATACAATAAAAAGAAGTGCTGATGATGAGATTGGGTTCTAGTAGCTGAATTGACAGACGTGTGCCATGGCTTCATGTGCAGGCTGTTTGGACACAGTGGTACCTGCAGTGCTTGTGGACAGTCCATACCTGCAAGTGAGATGGTTATGCGAGCACAAGGCAACGTTTACCACCTTAAAGTAAGTATGATTGAGCAATTGTAGCCGTCCTACATTTACATCCACACAGTTGTCATGCTGCTGTCAATGAGCTAATCTTGATTATACACGCTGTGGTTTTCCTAGTGTTTTACCTGTGGTACCTGTAGGAACCGCTTAGTCCCTGGCGATCGCTTTCACTATGTCAATGGGACGATCTTCTGTGAACATGACCGGCCTGGAGGGGGTCTGCTCGGGGGACATCCAACTCCACTGCAGGCCAACGGCATGATGTCCGACCAGAAGGTGAGGGGCCATTTGTTGATAGAATTTTTAGAATGAAAGTTACATTATAAGTACAAGCAACTCGGAAAGTTCGGCTTTTCTTTTTGTTGTATTGTATAGCGTCATTGATGTTGGTGCACATGGCACGGGGATCTATAAACACATCAGGATTGTAAAAACAGATTTACAACTTTCCGTGTGTATAATGAACCTTCCCGTCATCCGGTCCTTATGGCCAAACCAATATATTATCATTAACAAAAGACTAAATTAGTAAGGTAAATGCTGCCATAATCAATCTCATCAATTAATCCATCCATATCTTGCAAGATAAGGAAACATAGGATCTAGTATGATTTCATATACTGTTAACAATCCAGAACTTACTCCAATTGAGTCCCTTCTAGCCGATTTAAATATAATTGTTGAAGGAAAAAGCCATTTTTTAAATTATTTGTTGCACTCTAACTGCTTTGTGACCAAGTCAGTTTTTGGCCTCTGCTCTGAAAATGGCATACCATGATAAAAAGTGTAATAACTCTGGAAATAATTTGCTTTGTTTCTTGTGAGGATTTACACTCTCCTAAAGGATTATTAGGAACACTTGTTCAATTTCTCATTAATGCAATTATCTGATCAACTAATCACACGGCAGTTGCTTCAATGCATTTAGGGTTGTGGTCCTGGTCAAGAATCTCCTGAACTCCAAACTGAATGTCAGAATGGGAAAAGTGATTTAAGCAGTTCTGAGCGTGGCATGGTTGTTGGTGCCAGGCAGGCCGGTCTGAGTATTTCACAATCTGCTCAGTTACTGGGATTTTCACGCACAACCATTTCTAGGGTTTACAAAGAATGGTGTGAAAAGGGGAAACCATCCAGTATGCGGCAGTCCTGTGGGTGAAAATGCCTTGTTAATGCTAGAGGTCAGAGGAGAATGGGCCGACTGATTCAAGCTGATAGAAGAGCGACTTGGACTAAAAAAAACACTCAACCGAGGTATGCAGCAAAGCATTTGTCAAGCCACAACAGACATTCAGATGGTAGAGTCCGAATTTGGCGTAAACAGCATAAGAACATGGATCCATCATGCCTTGTTACTACTGTGCAGGCTGCTGCTGGTGGTGTCATGGTGTGGGGGATGTTTTCTTGGCCCACTTTAGGCCCCTTAGTGCCAATTGGGCATCGTTTAAATGTCACGGCCTACCTGAGCATTGTTTCTGACCATGTCCATCCCTTTATGGCCACCATGTACCATCCTCTGATGGCTACTTCCAGCAGGATAATCCACCATGTCACAAAGTTCACATCATTTCAGATTGGTTCCTTGAACATGACAATGAGTTCACTGTAATAAAATGGCCCCCACAGTCACCAAATCTCAACCCAATAGAGCATCTTTGGGATGTGGTGGAACAGGAGCTTCATGCCCTGGATGTGCATCCCACAAATCTCCATCAACTGCAAGATGCTGTCCTATCAATATGGGCCACCATTTCTAAAGAATGCTTTCTGCACCTTGTTGAATCAATGCCACGTAGAATTAAGGCAGTTCTGAAGGCGAAAGGGGGTCAAACACAGTATTAGTGTGGTGTTCCTAATAATCCTTTAGCTGAGTGTATATCAATACAAAAAAACAAGAATCAACTGAAAAATTAAAGCCCTATGAAAAATGGTGACTTTTACAAATCAATCTAACACCCAGGGCTGGGTGATATAGACCAAAAGTCATATCCCGGTATATATTGGCTGGATATCGATATACGGTATATATCCCGATATTTTCTTCACATTAAAAGGGAAGAAAACCTGAACGCAAATGTCAAAGCCAAATATGACATGTCATCAGTCGTTTAATTAAAACCAGCTATTTCAGTAAGGAGTTGCACAATGAATAAATTATAATAAACAAATGCTCAGCCGTTCAAATAATAATATGTAAACATAAATAGTGTATAACAGGAGTATTCTTTTTTAAAACAAAGCTCCATAAGGTGCACATATAAATTTAAAAAATCCTGTTTTCATCTCCCAGTCTTGAATGAAGTGAACTGTCACGCTCATGTAGGGCTCACACGTCCTGCTCGACCACATATCGCTGGTCAATGCAAAATGGGTCACATTAGCGAGCCGCTCTGCCTGACTTCAGGATACATTTTTGGCAGTGCTTCTCTTTCAAAGTAGTTGCGACTGGGAAGCTCATATCTCGGGTCAATCGTTTTCAGGAGCATTTTGAATCCGACTTGTTCAGTTGCAACAGGGACCATATCTTTAGCAATGTGATAGGACAGCGCTTTCGTTATAGTACACCACGTGTCACTTTTCCTTTCATAAGGCACACTGCGGGAAAATGAGGTTTGCAGTAAGCTTTGTTTCGGGGCTGGAGCTTGTTCGGGTTGTTTCTGGCGTGCGGCTTCTGTAGCGCGCAGTTTCACACACTCTTCGTATAGCAGTTTGTGCTATAGAGCTGTCCCTACATATAACGTTGTTTTGTTGTTCATCGGATACTTTAAATCCGAACCATCTTCAAATTACTGAGCCACTGCTTTTTTTTTAACAAACAAATTCCTCCTCCGCACGCTGCGCAGACGCAGACGTTGTTGCTTCCTCCATGTTTGTTGAAGTGTGTGTCCCTGCCCCTCCCCCCTCTGCGCGTGAACGAGGATGGGCGGGGCGAGGGCGAGAAGCAGTGCCGAGAGCTCCGGGTCGGCAGCTTGCTTTCAGAGCGCAAATTGAAATTTATCGATGTATGCGAAATTGTCTAATTCCATATCCCATTTAAAAAATATCTCAATATATTTGTTTATATCGATATATCGCCCAGCCCTACTAACACCACGTGGTAAAGAGACACTCAGAAGCCAAGCTAAAGTGTAAAATGATGCTTGAGAGTGAGGATTGGCTTAGAAAAGGCGCCCCTGACCTTCAAACGTGCACAAAAGGGTTTGAAATTGTTTGTGAGGCGCCTACAATCCACGCTGCATGTAAATCGCTAAAAAAAGAATAGATTAAATTCATAATTTTGTGCAAAACTTCAAAAGGGGAATTTATGATTTGGATGCTTGGGGGTTATTTTGCTCAGACTGTTATGATCTGTACACGGACCCAAACAGATGCACGACAACAAAGATCTTTCTCAAACAGGTAGTTTATTGTCAGGCGGAGGAAAGTTAACAGGAAACAAACTGAAAAGTCACATTCAGAAAGTAGAAGCGACAGCAGGAAACAGTCATGTGACGCCTCGTGCGCCCTGCTCTGGTTCTACCCGGAAGGTGGACTTGCCGCTTGTGTGGCTAGAAGGTTCAACTGTGTGATACCCGATGGGTGGAAACAGCAGCTGATTTCCAAGGAGCGAGTTGGCGAAACCCCAGCCGAAGAAGTCTCATGCCCCTACAAGTATGATGGACCTACTCAAAAGCCCCACAAAAAGACTTATTTTGACTAAAATGAGCCTGTTTTCATCCACGTCCTGGTTGTGGGTCCTCACTTTGAGTGTGTCTGTCCTCCAGCTGCGTAGCAATGTTAACTTGCCCCAATAAGGCAAGCTTAATGCAAAACCTGGGGTTTTCTTATTTTCTCCAATTAGTGCTTTATGTCGCTCATCATGTCGTTAAACAGGCGCCATGCGAGACTAGCACTGACTAGAGCCAAAAGACAATGGCCGAAAGCGGAGTCTATTTTAGGATGCTGAGTAATTGACGCAACTGCTTCTAAGGCCCAGCTGAGACATGCAGACAGACAGGACGTGCAGGAAAAGCAGATATTTTATTTATGTTCATCTCATCTTCAGCCACTTATCCGGGGTCGGGTCGCGGGGGCAACAGCTCCAGCAGGGGACCCCAGACTTCCCTTTCCCGGGCCACATCCACCAGCTCTGACTAGGGGATCCCAAGGCGTTCCCAGGCCAGTGCAGAGATATAATCTCTCCACCTGGTCCTGGGTCTTTGCCGGGGCCTCTTCCCAGCTGGACGTGTCTGGAACACCTCCCAAGGGAGGCGTCCAGGGGGCATCCTTACCAGATGCCCAAACCACCTCAACTGGCTCACTTGTGGCCAGCTGCCACTGAACTTTGGTACAGCATTCTGTTGCTGTCAGCAAAATTCTTACTTGTTAATACAATTAGAAATTTTTGGCAATCTGATACTCATGATTGTGAATATTGTGATGGTGTGCATCAAGATGGACAACTGATGATGTAACCAAGGGTTTTTAAATCCCAAATAGATGGATGGAAACACTTGGTACTTGTGACATTTACAACTCCCTCTCTCCAATGTTTACAGGTCTGCTGAGGGAGACGATGGAAAACACCAAATGTGTGCCTTCTCCACCCACCTTTGTCCTTCTGCGTCTCCTCCACCTGTAAATCCTTCCATTGGTTGAGCTCCCTCCAGTCACTCCAGTGTGGGTGTAGTCATCACTGCTACTTGTTTCCATTTCGTCAGAGACCGCCTCTGCTGAGTAGACCGTGAGGAGTGAAATCTGCCCAGTGAAGAGTTCTGATGGAGGCATGAGAATACTGGCATTGATGGAATGGATTTATACAGAACATTGATGTTTGTTGTGAACTAGGGCAATATTACTGATAATCTAGCATGGCTAACATGGGGGAATGGAAGATTGCCCTTGAATCATTCACTGCTTCTACCCAGCCTGCCAGTTACAGTGGGCATTGAGTGTCAGAAATAATATTTCAGGGGCTACAGTATACTTCCAGAACGTTTAAAAAAAAAATTGGTTTAAGGAAATTGATTTCCTTAGAAGACATCGATAGTGATACTTGCAGTATGTCTCTAATTTTCTTTTGAAATATTTTAATCTATTTTTTGTCATTCTGCAGCTAGATGCCCTCAGTTAGTAGTGTTCTTACCTCCGACAGTATTCTATGTACTCTACATTGCAGTAATGGACCACAGCAGAATCCGTTTCCTCTTCAAGCCCATCATCAATAAATAGGGTACATTATTAATTCTAAATAGTATCTGAAGCCTTTATTTACCTCAATGAAAGTTGACCAGCACCATAAGCCTTCATGTTTACCTTTTCGACCATTTCCACAGCACATGTTGAATAAGCACAGCAATATGATTCACTGGAACCTTTACCCTGAACTATTTTACAATGAATGAAATGCAACACATCACAGTAGCTTTCCCTTGATTAACAGACTTTTAATGAGTATGCAAACAGTATTTCTGCAAAGAATGTAAAGAGCAAAGTGCAGATGACATGCTTCTGGTGTACTGATGAGTTAGTGCTTTGGAAATGATGCTGAATTTACAGTGTGAGTTATTGTTGTAGGCTGAAGTAGTCCTATCCCTCCCTGCTTTTTTTAGGGAATCTGTTTGTTTTTGCTTGCCACTTATTCAAGATTCAGACACGATTTCCCAGAAACCTGTATGTATCCTAATAAATTGTACCATAAATGTTATTTTGTTTTCTTCTGTTTATTTAATTCAAACGTTGAGTCAGATTGTGTAAAGAGCAGCAGAATACATTCAGCGGCATCATTATCATGGAATATTGGTCATAATCATTTTTTTTGCAATTAGATTATAAGGTGATATCAACCTTTTAATTTTTTTCCATTCTGGGATGGTAATAGAAATGGGTTTACTTCTAATGGATTCCTATTCCTTAGCTTCATAACTTTCCAAGGAGATCCATTATATGTACAAGTATTCTATGTTGTAGGTATGCAATGTCGTGTTGAGTTCGTCCATGTTATAACTTAGTTCTTTTGTATATTGAACCTTAAAGCCTTGAGGAGCTACTAGCATGACTAGTTTTGTTAATGGGCTACTACAGGTAGAACCATATTTTCTATGGTCCTTTTTAAGGCATAATTGCCACTGCCAAGTCAGACTTGATCTTTTCTAAATATTGATTTGAATGGCAGGGTCTCTTACGGTGGCCCTGAAGTGCAAGGCAACATTACAGAGAATGTGTTTTATAAAATGTAAATGTGTTTTATAAAATGTTAATTTGTCTCGAGCTTTGTAAAAGTGTTTCATTCTTTGTAATGTTGCTTTGCACTTCAGGGCCAGCGTAGTCTCTTCTCTAACACTGGGTTTTCCTCCCTCTAACGTATTGTTTCTCCAACAACCTGTGATTCCAATAACTGTTTTTCTGCCTATCTAATAATCCGTGGAGATCTAGAGTTATTTTAGTAGCAATGCTGCATACAAGATCAATGCTCTTCTTACTATAAATGTATTTATACTTTTTATTGATGTTGTGCTCCCACCATAGCATAAAACCAAGGCTGACTTTTGAATGCATTGCTACAGGACATTAACATCCACAAGGAATTAGTCCCTTAGTGAAATAGCCCTGACATCTGATTGGTCAGGCCACAGTCTCCACAAGGGTCCTTTTGCTGTGGACTGAGAGGTGATAAGCAACTCCTTCTCTGACAAACTTTCTTTCCGAATCCACTTGCGTCGTCGGTGTAAAGTTAAAGACGGTATCTTCTTCAAATCCAGCGTTTCCGAACTGACCCTGGTTGGTGTAAGGTTAAGACTGAGTCTCGTCAAATCCACCTTTCGAATCGCCACGCGTCGATGACCGGGTCAGGAATTCAGGCTCTCCAGCTGTCAGCAGGTAGGCCTTTCCTACCCAACCCAACGCTTCCCGGACCAAACCTCCGGAGAGGTCTTCACTCCCGGCCCCAGCAGCTCAACAGGAAAACCGCTTCTTCCACTCCCTTGGATTCAGCTTGCGTGTCTTTGAGAGCATGAACAGCACCAAGAAACAGAAATCACGATCCTAAGGGGGGGAAACACCCGTAAGCCTGTCTGGGCAGATGTTAGATTAGCATGTGTTGTTATTGTTTTGATGTTTACTGCATTTTGAGCGATGATGACTGATGAAGTTACCCAGTATTGTCTCTCACTATTCTGCATGTTTTGCTTTGAGTCTTCTTTCTTTCGATTGATCATTTTCTAACCAATACAGCTGCCCCTACACGCACAGAGATTTACATACAGACAGAGGTTCAACTATATGAGGAACACACATGGTGTACAAACACAGCCTCCTAGCAAATATGTAAATAAATGTTTTTTATTTGTTGTTTAGCTATTAGGATATCCTATAATAGCTTTTGTTGATTTCAAATGGTATTGATCTGTGTAGTATTGTTGGAAGTTAATAAACCGTGTCATACTTGAAGGAATAGTTTTTCTGTGCATATGTACTGTGATGCTGGCTGGAAACAGCCAGTGTACTAACTGAAACCTTCAATTCCTTGCTCTTAATGAGTGAATATCAATTATAAGACTATGAAAAGATAATTCTACTATGAATGTACACTCACCGGCCACTTTATTAGGTACCCCATGCTAGTAACGGGTTGGACCCCCTTTTGCCTTCAGAACTGCCTCAATTCTTCGTGGCATAGATTCAACAAGGTGCTGGAAGCATTCCTCAGGGAGTTTGGTCCATATTGACATGATGGCATCACACAGTTGCCGCAGATTTGTCGGCTGCACATCCATGATGCGAATCTCCCGTTCCACCACATCCCAAAGATGCTCTATTGGATTGAGATCTGGTGATTGTGGAGGCCATTTGAGTACAGCGAACTCATTGTCATGTTCAAGAAACCAGTCTGAGATGATTCCAGCTTTATGACATGGCGCATTATCCTGCTGAAAGTAGCCATCAGAAGTTGGGTACATTGTGGTCATAAAGGGATGGACATGGTCAGCAACAATACTCAGGTAGGCTGTGGCGTTGCAACGATGCTCAATTGGTACCAAGGGGCCCAAAGAGTGCCAAGAAAATATTCCCCACACCATGACACCACCACCACCAGCCTGAACCGTTGATACAAGGCAGGATGGATCCATGCTTTCATGTTGTAGACGCCAAATTCTGACCCTACCATCCGAATGTCGCAGCAGAAATCGAGACTCATCAGACCAGGCAACGTTTTTCCAATCTTCTATTGTCCAATTTCGATGAGCTTGTGCAAATTGTAGCCTCAGTTTCCTGTTCTTAGCTGAAAGGAGTGGCACCCGGTGTGGTCTTCTGCTGCTGTAGCCCATCTGCCTCAAAGTTCGACGTACTGTGCGTTCAGAGATGCTCTTATGCCCACCTTGGTTGTAACGGGTGGTTATTTGAGTCACTGTTGCCCTTCTATCAGCTCGAACCAGCCTGGCCATTCTCCTCTGACCTCTGGCATCAACAAGGCATTTCCGTCCACAGAACTGCCGCTCACTGGATGTTTTTTCTTTTTCGGACCATTCTCTGTAAACCCTAGAGATGGTTGTGCGTGAAAATCCCAGTAGATTAGCAGTTTCTGAAATACTCAGACCAGCCCTTCTGGCACCAACAATCATGCCACGTTCAAAGTCACTCAAATCACCTTTCTTCCCCATACTGATGCTCGGTTTGAACTGCAGGAGATTGTCTTGACAATGTCTACATGCCTAAATGCACTGAGTTGCCGCCATGTGATTGGCTGCTTAGAAATTAAGTGTTAACGAGCAGTTGGACAGGTGTACCTAATAAAGTGGCCGGTGAGTGTATATTCGGCATATAAACAACAGCCTCATTTCTTCCACGCTAAGTTTTACGATGACTCCTTTCCCACGTTGTTTGTTTGGCTTACTGTAGAGCCAGTTAAAGTCTAAGGTGAAGCAGGCATAACGGGGACAAACCAGCTGTGTCTCTTCAAATGATCAGCCTTCACAACTCAGCAGCTCCTTTCACATGGTTAGTCCAATTAGCTTCACATCCACTAGGTGTTTCAAAGTGCTCTTTCATTCTTCTGCTTTTAGTCATGACTCAAATCTGCTACAATACTTTTGTGTCATCAAGCTGTTGCTTCAGATCACCATGAAGGTTATGTAGGAGATATTTAAAAGGCGAAACTTTGCCAAAACAAGCATCTTCCAACAGAGTCAACTTTGTGTTGTAATTCAACCAAAGGGTCCATTCACCCAAATGTCACTTACCTCTAGAGGTACTGCTGCCATATCTTACTACGGAGGATGCAGCTGAGTTGTGAGAGGTTTTCATCACATTGAGAGAGCAGTGGGATTGAGTAGCATATTCAATGTAAATGTAAAGGTACTACAGCTGGGGTGAAACGCAAAGATGGACCGTGCTTGAAAAAAAGAAGGAACAAAGAAAGACATCCTGATATTCTTCACTGATTCCATCTACATCTGAAAAGATACATTCATGCACATGTATCCATCAGGACATTGGCTCAGAAGGCAGGATAAAAATCTGGAAAGTTAAATAACTTGAGGACGACCCACTTGCTTACCATGAATCAACCCAGCCCTCACCCACCTGGAAAAAGCAGACTCACGTGTGAGTGCTTTTCATAGACTTCAGTTCAGCTTTTAACACTATAATCCCACAACAACTCATCTGTAAACTAGACCGGCTGGGGCTCAACACCTCCCTTTGCAATTGGGTATTGGACTTTCTCAGTGACCGACCCCAAGCAGTACGAGTCGGCAACAACATCTCGAGCAGCGTCACACTCAGCACAGGGGGCCCACAAGGCTGTGTGCTCAGTCCCCTGCACTTCACCCTGCTGACTCGCGACTGCACAACAACCCACAGCACCAATCACATGGTGAAGTTTGCAGACGAAACAACTCTGGTGGGTCTCATCACCAATACACCACTACAGGAAGGAGGTCAACCTTTTGACCACGTGGTGCAGAGACAACAACCTCCTGCTGAATGTCAGCAAAACAAAGGAGATCGTGGTTGACTTCAGGAAAAGCCACAATGTACACCCACCACTGACCATCGATGGTGCTGCTGTGGAGCGAGTGAGCGCCACCAAATTCCTGGGGGTGCACATCAGTGAGGACCTCACGTGGGCCACCAACTCTGCATCACTGGCGAAGAAAGCCCAGCAGCACCTCTACTTCCTCCGCAAGCTCAAGCGAGTGAAAGCTCCCACACCAATCCTGAGCACATTCTACCGGGGCACCATTGAAAGCATCCTGTCCAGCTGCATCACTGTGTGGGGCAGTAGCTGTACTGAACACAGCATGAAAGCACTGCAACGTATAGTGAACACAGCTGGTGAGATCATTGGCGCCCCACTCCCTTCCCTGAAAGACACATACACCACCCGCCTCATCCAGAAAGCTACCTCGATTGCGAGTGACACCACCCACCCCGCACACAGTCTGCTCAGCCTCCTACCCTGTGTAAGAAGGTATAGGAGCCTCCGCTGCCGTACCACCAGACTCAGAGACAGCTTCATACACCAAGCTGTCAGACAGCTAAATTCTCTCCCCTCACTCCCCCCCCGTCCCCCCCCCCTATAATCGTCAGTCTGAAACGGGGCTGAAATCCCCCCACACCCCCTTAAATCACTCGGGACTCTGCAAACAAAACTGTTTCTTGCACTTTTTATCACTTGCTGCTGCCGACATCCTACAGCAGAGGAAAGGTCGTGGTCCAAGGGGTGGGCCGCATTACAAACAGGAACTGGTGTGGAGGGTTGGACAGATAGACTGAACTCCATCCGGCTGTAAATTATTCCACCTCTTCGTAAAGAGCAGTACATTGTATGGTTTTGATGAGCTGTGAGTCGTAAAAGCAAATATGATCAGTGTTGGAATGTGTCCTGTACTCAATGTACAAATTCAAGATACTTTACTCTAATGAATCTGTTAGGCAGCTTTAATTACTAGTTACATTGCACATTCTCATTTAGAATAACCCAAACTGAACAACAGATAATAGGCGCTCTCAGCTTGTTTCCCTTGGTTGAACAATCACCTCCAGAATATTTCACAGTGAAACCAACGTTTTGGTGATCACTAGGTTGTACTGAGAAGATAGATTTTACAACAGTACCTTGTCAATTTTAGTTTCTACCATCCCATCAACAAAGAGGTTATTTCTCCTGGACTGGCCCTGAGCAGATATTCTTGTTGATGTCGTCCCTAATCGTATCTTGTTGCTTACTATTGCACACGGCCATGTGATAAGTGTTGGCTGATTTAGAGTCCTTCCCTTATGGGTGTATCGAATGCTCTTCATAAGATCCTACAAGTCCTTTAACATATTGTCCATAGGATTGTTCGTAGAATGCATTATCATTTCAACAAAACATTTGGCGCTCTTCTCTTGCTGAATAATTTCCACAAAATCCTCCTTTTGTTACTGTAGGAGTTTTCGTACCTGAGTCACAGTAACCACATCGAGCAGTGACCGAGCACGTATGGGTGACGAGCTGACAGGTCATTGATGCCAGCTCCCCTGTAATGACCAAGTCTTTGCTTGTCCCACGTATAGAGATGAGTCACTGGGCTGTGTTGCGGACATCGCAGCTCTCGTCCAGAGCCCAAGAGAAATAGCGTAATGGTGATTCAAATTGTAATCCTTAAACACTGCTTGACAATGCGGAGTCAGAGAGGAAGGTGGCAGAGCGGGCAAGAAGGGAGAGCTGAATATCAGTTCCATGACTAAGAAAGCGGAGCAGTTGGATGTACTTTCTGTAGCAGCTGAACTTTGCTGTCAGATCTCAACAGTGAAACGGGTTTAAATCACACGTCCGGTTAGGGTCAGATCAAAACCTGGGGACAAGCGATAGGAAGCTAGGAATCCAAAATGGAGTTTTAGTTCTAACCAGAGTTCTGCATACATGAAAATGGATTGATTCTCATCATTGAGCCCACAGGTCTCAACCAGACAGTGTCTACACACTTGAGCTACTCGTGTAAGCAGATCAGCCTGCCACTATCACTAACACCATGTAGGACCACAGCATTGGACGTGGCATGTTGTAATGGCAGGAAAAACTAAACTCTTTTCACAAACAGGGTGTCTTAGGGGCAGAGAGAGAGAATCAGACCAGCTGAGACCAGAGGCCTTCAACAAAGTGCACCGGCACACATGTGTTGCCAGTGCTGCTCGTCACGTCAGGTGTTTCCACTCCTGATGACCTTCTGCCACGCCCACCGGTAAAACCTACAGCAGCACCGGCCAGGACCAGAGAAGGTCGTCACAGATGTATGTACATGTAAGACCAAAACTTTTATTCCCTCACCTTGTCTGTTGCTAATTGGTTCTGAAACTAGTCGGGTTAATGATATGCAGATGAGGCTTGATTGGCTAGAGTGTGACATGGAACTTGCACCGAGGAGGGAGATTGGAAGACCCCCCTCCTTGCTTATCAAGATATGGAGATAATTGCAATTAAAGTCATTTGCATGCACTAATGAATTTGTCGATGTTTTTCATGATCGCAGACGTGGAGTAAATAATTGATTTCCTATCAGCCCTGAGCTTGTCAAACTGCCTTTTTCAGGACTGTGAAGTCAACAAAGAGAAGTCTGCCTGCATTATTGCACGCAGCGGATTTGTTAAGAACAGTGTGTTAAATGAGTGTTGATGTAGGATAGAGCTGTGTCTACGATGTATGAATGTCTATGAATGGTAGACATTCCTGATGGGCACATGGCCCCTTACATGGGAGGCCCTGTCATCAGTGTATGAGTTGGTGAATGACCATTCTGAGATGTTCCCTCTGTCTCCCATTGGGTCAGTGGGCTGTGAAGTTTGACTGGTTTGACTTGTAGCTCAACCGGAAATGCATTCAGGTAAATTCAAAATGCAGAAAGGAATTGTGGGACGGAATGATCTCCTTTCCCTTGTGTACAGAATGGTCCAGTGGTTGCCTTGTAAAGGAGCTAAGTAAGGAAGCATTGAAGCTCCTTTCCATAGCATTAGATCATTCTAACAGCTCTTGTTGTAGTGTTTTATGGGTTTTTTCTTTGTCAAAATTGATTTAATTAATAAAATACCTATATTTTATGAATAAATAAATAAAGATTTCATGTTTTTTTTCTCCATTTTTAATCCTTAATGTTTTACACACGTGTTTGCGTTGACTTTGTTTACCTTTTTTTACGCTTGCTTGCTTTCACTGGTCATTCCATTTTTAACATCACATTGCAATGACTTGTGGGTAATTCCCTCATTCAATGCAATGCTAACTTAAAATATTGTCCCACATTAAAACAGCTGAATACAAACATGAAATCCTAGTCAGATTTGTGACATAATCCCCCCCCCCCCCTCCTGAAGGTCAAAATGTAATAGAAGGGCATGGAGTCCTTTAAAGAAAGCTCTTCCCTCTTTGGTTGTTGTACAATTTTGTTTGAGGAACACAGACACTGGCGGTGGTTTGATGAAACCTATGAGTCACACCCCCAGTAAATTACTATAATATGATATGGATATGATGGGAACTATGTGTAAGATGGGAGTTTGAAGCAAGGATTTGGGGTAAGTGAGAACGGGGGATGGGGGAGTAATTGCATTCAATCAGACTTTGAATAATTAAACTGATCAACTTAATTAGCTCAATTAAGTTGATTTGACCACGGAACGTTGCCATATGGCACAAGGAAACAAAGGAGGGGGGAACTAATTAAAAGTAAAATAATGAGGATTTTAATTAACTAGTTCCCCAGACATCAGCAAGCGGGATGTAGAGTTGTAATTAAAAAGTCCTGTAGTGTTGGCAACATTCTCTCGCTCTCTGTTTTAATAACGGCAAAGGCTGCATCCATCTAATTAAATCTGTAAATGAATTAGCAACACTGAGGGTCCCTGCTTGAGTTTTACACCACACCTCCCACAGCACAGCTCCCAAATAGTTTTTATGAATTGTGTCGTAAGCTCGCAAAAGAAAAAAAAGATGAATAGACGAGTATTCCTCTTTGAAATCTAATTTGAAGAATGCTTTAGCAGAAACACTGTTTCTATCAAGCAAATGACCATTTTTAGTTTTTACATAAATCACTCAAACATATTGCGAGTGCATGAGCTGCCACTTTTATCAATTATACAAATTCTAACATTCAATGCTATGAATGAACTTTACACTAATTGGTACAGCTCACTAGTCCCACACTACTATTCACCGACAGTGAATGTTCTATTGACACGGACCCTTGTACACCATCTTCAGGTGTATGTATCTAACACATTGGTGTATGACCAGTTACCTGGAGAACTAATGACACAAACAAACTCCTGTAGAAACACCTAGACGTGCAAAGGACTCGTCCACTTAGGAGTTCTAGTGAGGTTCTTTCTGCAGTCTGGCAGGATGAATCTGAGCTTCCCCATGACAACCACAGGACTGCAGTGTGGGGGGTACTGCAGCTGTCCTCCCACGATCCGCATCAACTGCTTCCCACCAACCCTCTACCTTCACTCCATGGTATGCTTGTATGTCTTTCATTTGGTTTATGAGTGTGTGTGTGTATGTGTGTGTGTGTGGACGTGTCGCCACTGTCTCTCCTCCCGTGAGTACGGAGGCGAGCTGCCAGGCCGCTCCTCAGTAGTCCCACCAGGAGTACAGCCTTTCATTAGCACTCTGTAATTAGGAACACAGGCAATTTACAGCATGGCACCATGCACACACACAGAAACACACACACACATGGAGGCTTGCTGACACACACTCTACCTCAATCCCTGATAAGAACCAGACGCATGGCTCACTTTGAAGGGCTCCCTCTCCGCTGTGTTCAACACTGAAGATGTCCATTCAAGCCATTAGTAATAATATCAGATGGAAGGGAAGTCTGTTTGGTGTTGAGGTTCTAAAATGATTTGTTGTATCAAGCATTTAATGCTGTGGGAAGTTTATGAATGGCCTCAAGTGACATTCACTCAATATTTGACTCATGTTCTACAGTATGTTCATTCTGTACACATGAGGTATCTCACTCTGACGTTCTATAAAAGGCTTCTTTCGTCGTTCTCTCCATTGAAAGCTAAATTTGGGGCTTTACAAAACCAATGGATTGTAATTAATTGAATGCACAGAGCCCATGTTGTGACTTAGTAGGATCATTATGGTATGGTCTTAGTGTCCAGTCTTCTGATCAACAGGGATTGGTTTTCAGGGGAGACTGTAAGGTCTGTTTCCCCAGCAGTGCGTAAGAGGTTATCCCCCTAATTTACCAAGAATTACTGTATATGTGAGGCTTTAATAACATGAACCCGTTTTCTTTTTTACAGCTGGACAATCTCTGAGCCAAGAGCAACACGTCTGCAACCCTACACCGCTGGCCTCCCACTGCCTCCACAGCCTGCACCATACCTCCCAGTTCCCCTCGAATCTCCTGATGGGCCAAACAGCCCTGATACAATATCACTAATATCTTTAGTTGCCTCATTAAATTGACACACTATTCTGTACAGGGCTGAGGCACTGACTGTAATTAGACACCTAAACACAGAGCTAAGGGTGTTACTCATTTACCTATATTAATGTCTACTGATTTACTATTGAGAAATAACACTTTTCTATTAATTTTTTAGAAATTAGAAAATGTTGAAACAGTTTTTCTTTTTACAAAATTAACCGAAATACAGAACAATTACTAAAAGCTAGGGCTGTCACAGTCAGCGTCAATCTATACGATTAATGAGGCAGATTGATGCAATAGAATATTTTAGCCCAGTTAAAACTTTGATAAAACGTTGATCAAACTGGGAAATTTGACCTGTATTTAGTTTAAATGTTTCTTGTAGTGGGGACAATGCCAAAATATATACTCAAATACCTTGAGCTCATTGCATCAGTGAAGCAGCTCTCAGCATAAAAAATACAAGGTTATGGACAGAATTACATTTTATTATAACAATACAAAAATACATAACGAAATATAAACGTCACTCCTTAAGCGCCAACAAACTCAAACAAGTTCGCAAGGAAGGCAGCAATGGGAAAAACAAATGTATATATAATGTATACACATATGTATGTATACTTCTTAAAACAAAGAAAGAATACAATTTTATATAGGAATAAAACCACTGCTTTAAGAAGAACTATCAGAAATAAAATTATATATAAAACAATTATTAAACGCTAAAAAAGCAGATATATCAATAAATCGTTCTTTATGAATAGAACAACTGCTTTCAAAAAGAACATTACATATACAAATACATTAGGAAATATATACACATTTTCGAAACATTAAAATATCAGAATTTTTCTATTACAATAAAACAACTGCTTTCAAAGGAACTGAGTGGCTTAAAAACAGATCTAAAAATATATACATATATCACTTCTTAGAAGATAGAAATAGCAGTTAAATCAACAAATCGTTCTATAGGAATAGAACCACTGCTTTAAAAGAACCATCAGACATAAAAATACATGAAGAAAAATATACAAATTCTTAAAACATTAAAATAGCAGTTAATTCAAGAATTTCTTTTATTAGAATAAAACAACTACTTTCAAAGAAACCAAATGGCTAGAAATTGCAGTTAAATCAATAAATCGTTCTTTTGGAATAGAACCACTGCTTCAACAGATTCATCAGACGTAAAGAAATACAAGAAATATGTACAAATACTTAAAACATTGAAATGCTTATACTTGCTTATGCTATACTTTAAAACTGTGTGGAACCGTGTGGGGTTAAAATCAACAAACTGGATCAGAAGTTCCTGAGACAACAAGATTAGCCGCTGACACTCCAGACACTCCTTCTTTCTTTGGGGGGACATAACAGAAAAGTCATTTGAAAACAGAATCAATCTCTCTAATAATATGCAAATATTGGTATTGAAATCTGAAAGGCACATATCCAATTTGACTTGTTTCATTTTTGGGGGGATTCTTTGGCATCTTTTTGACATGTTTGTAAGTTTTATCTCAACAAATGTAAATCTCTCTAATCCACCGTATGAGATCAACAGTTTTCATGGAGTCCTTTCTTCAACAGATTTATTTTGCCTACAATTAGCATCATCCCAAAGCTCTTTAAGTGACATTTTAAGAAAATGAAAGCTTTCTTGAGCATTACCTTTACCTTGTTGCTGTCCTCCATAGCTTGCACGATGACGGCCACAACAAGGTTGGCGAGCACGAACTGGGCGATGACCACAAAGGCGATGAAGTATAGCGGAGAGACCCACATGAGGTAGTCTGCACACGCTCCAGGACGGCACTGCTTCAAGGTGTCCTTCAGAGGAGCAGAGTGAGGTTCAGAGAGGAACGAAGAACTCCCCACAGACGAGTAAATCTGGACCGTTGGGTTGCCGTGGTG
This sequence comes from Pungitius pungitius, assembly GCF_949316345.1. NCBI lineage: Eukaryota > Metazoa > Chordata > Actinopteri > Perciformes > Gasterosteidae > Pungitius > Pungitius pungitius. The sequence continues at coordinate 15,727,341 of NC_084917.1, read as the reverse complement.
ACATTACCAATCGGTCCAACCAGAAAGTTAACAGAGATGAACATCACTCATCGCTCTCATTTGCTGCAGGAAGTGGATTACCTTAAAAAACTGGCCAGTTTACGTCCGGTGCTGATGCGTGCGTGTGTGTGTGCATACCATCATAATCACACTCCAGTGGTCCCCGGTGCACACCAGGAAGAGGGTGAACAGGGCCATGCCGAAGTGCCTGAAGTTGACGTACTCGTTTAATCCGAGGCACAGGTCGTCCTCAGCGCATTCTGAGAAAAAACAACACGTGTGATTCAGACGCTGACTTCTACACTTTTTGAACCCCACCATCAGGATGAGCTAAGACAACATTGGCCAACCACACTGCAGTGTTTCTTATATAGTTACTACGCTCACTGGCCTTCGTGCATGCGTTTGTTCTGCTGACAGTGTGACTGACCTAGATGGCCAAAGAACTCCACTCCCAGCGTTGCGTAGATTGAAAAGAAGAACAGGAAGAGCAGAGAAATGTTTTCAACCTGGAATAAAAATAAGAGTTAGATGCACCAGGCTCAACAAAAGCTACAGCATGGCCGTCAATTCTGAGCCAATGGGGCCGTTATATGCTTCACGCAAGCCACTTCCTCAACACCAGCACAAATGAAAGAGAACAGATGGATGCATTCATTCTCAGTCTACGTTGATATATCAAGCATTTACCTGCGACAGCGTTTTGATGATCATTGTCAGCTGGACACAAATCCTTTTGGCCTTCAAGACTAAAGAGAAACGGTGGTGGTGGTGGTGGTCATGAATAACGTTGTGCACATGCATTCAAAACACACACAGCCATTCTTTTAAAAAGTGTGTACCCTGAAGAATCTCAGGAGGGTGGGATTTATGGGAAGATGCCGTGACACCCTCATCACGTTTAAAACGATGCTCATGATGGAAACCAAGACGACCACAAGGTCCATGAGGTTCCAACTAAACACAAACACGAGAAGACATGAGTCACTGCCTGAAAAAAGCAAACAGAGACCTCCCCCCGGTTGAAGTGCGTCACCTGTTTCGCAGGAACCTAAGCCCGCCAAACGCCACGAGCTTCAGCAGGACTTCAAACACCAGGATGGTGGTAAAAACGTAGTGGGAGTACTCTGTAAGCCTCTTGATGTACTGAACACAAGGACACACACAGACTCCATGTTAGCCTCATGCTGCTGTGGCCCGTGACCGTATCGTGTTTGTGTGTGTGTGTACATTCACCAGAGGTTGTTGGTAGTGCTCGACGGCCATAATCAAAACGCTGATGAAGATCAGGACGGCCATTAAGAGGTCCAGCTGCTTGCTGGTGCACAGGGTTTAGATGGACAGACGCAAGCGGGAGTAGGACGCTTGGTACGGCGTCTCCTCGGGCACCTTGGGAACATCCGGGCCTTCGCACGCACAAATGCAGATTTCAGATGGTCACACACGGGAAAGCGAGATACTGCGATCCCTTTCTATCCCAACGCTTCTCACCTGTGCCACGCTGCGAGCGGTTTCTCGCCTCCACAGCCAGTTTCCGTTTCTGTTGCTTCTGGCAGTTGCGGAAGGTTTCTACCATCACCCCGATGAACATGTCGAGCAAGAAGAAGCTCACGATCATGAAGGAGTTGAAGAAAACGAGCATCCATTCATTGTGGTTGACCACGGGCTGAGGGCGAGGAGGAGGAAAGACACCTCAGATTGTAATTTCACTGACACCATGTCAGTGTGAGAACATCAATCGGATACCTGTTGGTCCACTCCAACGGCGTCCAGTCCGTCATACATGAGGGTCACCCAGCCATCCTTGGAGTACATCACGAACAGCGACATCAGAGCCTGAATGGAAGACACTCCTGGTCTTTATATTAAACTTTGATGTTCAGCTAGCTGAATATGAGTCTTTTTTTATCAACTTGAAAAGACATTTAACAAAAAACGTCTTCTTTACAGTGAGGCCATTTGATGTCTAGTAGCCCATTACATTAAAATAGTGTCAAATATATATTTTTGGAATTTACTTAAGTTAAAGCAGATAGCAATATAGCAATACTTCATGACAAAAGAAAATAGAATAGTAAATTATTATTTTTTAGACACCAACATTCCTTCATTCCAAAAAAGTCCAGGTTGATTTTATGTATAAAAATAGTATTAGCTGACAGAAAGTAAACAAACACATGCAGCTACCAAGCAACGCTGTTCAAATACTGCCTGATACATGATAATCTGTAATATTAATGCACATAATTATGAATAACAACAAGTGTTGCCATAGAGGTAGGTCAGATAATCCAAAAATCACTTTTAAATCAATTAAAATCAGCTGACACGAGGTAAACATACACCCAGCAACCAAATCAAACTGAGCAGCATTCAAACATTTTAAAAGATTCATCAGAATGCATATAATTAGTATTCTTGGTTAGCTTTGAATTTCTAAACATTTTATAACATTATTTTTAGAACATTTGACAGTAAACATGATAAGTGTCATACATTATTATTACACATTATTCTGAATACAAACTGTTGCTATGGATGTAGTTCATATCATAGACTTACAAAATCATTTCATTTTTTTTTAAATCCATCATTTTAAAATGAATGTTTTCCATACCAGTTCAATTTAAGTAAGTTATGCTTTATATTACCACAGATTCAGAAATGAATTGGTTCATTATGACTCTCTATTAAACTAATATTGATGACAATTTGGTACATTTAACGGTTTTAAAATGTAGCTGTGTTTCTAGCTAACCCGAGTTAGCTATTTCACGTTAGCACGTTAGCACACGTTAACAGCCGGATGAGTGTTTCCAGCTGTGAGTTAGTTAGCTAATGCGAGTTAGCAGCAATATATTAAAACGTTACTGAAACCGGACTAAAATCACTAGCATGAGCCTTGTATAACGTCTGGGTTGTATTTACAAGTAATTAGTGAATAGTTCTTACCGGAGCAAAGAAAAGTTCTGTTTTTCAGCTTAAATCAGAAATCCAGTTTCCACCATGTCCTGTTGATGTCCGTCAGCAATAAGCTCAAAAGTTGTTTCAGTCCAAAAGAGAGACAATATTGAACATCATCAACATGCTAGATGTCAGGTTGCCTGATGACAGCCAATGAAATTGCAGCATTTATGAACGCTGTCTACAGCGCTGTGTGACAGTCTGGACACGATTTGGAATCCAAGATAATGAATCCCACTGTGTTCTTTGCTTTTGCTAAATATCATTTATTGTGGTGACGGACACTGCTGAAGCCAACAGCAGTGTGTAAGTCGGAGGTCACTAACTGGCCGACCAATCGAGTCTTTGCATTACAAGCATGACGATATCGACTCAATATTGCCGACAGAGGTAGAATCATATTGAATTAATATGATTTGTTGATTTGAATTGATTACATGTAAATGTTGATACAACTCTATCCCTCTATTTAATCACATTATAATCTTTCGGACTCCTAGTTGATTAAAAATAGGTCATATTCCGTTCCTACCACATTACCGTACCGTATATGTATATTTCAGCGCAAACAGCAATTCATGCATCTAATTCTTGTAAGAAATACATTTCCTCACTGTTAATTGTACTTAACATTGTACTGATAACGGAAATACACTGTATTATGAAAGACAATCTGTACCGTAATTTTTACATTCATAACTTTAAAAAAATTACAATTTGTTAAATGTGCGGACTAATGTGCTGACAATTGAAATATAACGTATTTTAAATGGAACAGCCAGCCTTGTCATTTTTGCATTTGTTATTTGTAAAGGATAAAGTTGGTCACTGTTAATCGCACTAAAATCTGTACTTGACGTACATGACGGTAATACACTGTAATATGAACAACACTCAATACCGTAGCCTTTACATGTATTACTCCTTAAAAGTAAATTGCGTTACTTTAAAATATACGGGATATTTTGCTGCAAATCTAAATAGAACGTATTGTGAATTTAAGTCTTGTATTTTTTGCATTTATTATTTGTGGAAAATACAGTTTACAACTGTTGATTGCATGATTGTACTGAACATATATAACAGGCAACATTTTTATTTTTGCAAACATTGTAACATCTGTAAAAAAAAACACATTAGTTAATTTACCACTGAGCTCATTACATAAATACAACAGTCACCACTGTAAGTGTACTAACCATTGTGCTAATAACATAAATGTCAGAGCCGTGCAGGAAACGACCCAAGAGCAGACGCGGGACACAGGTGGGCTGGATGCAGAGTTTTTTATTTATGAACGCGCCCTGGGCGGGTGCACGATACGTCGTGGTCAGACAGGCGAGGGTCGGGCAGGAGACAGGCGTGGTCAGAGAGGCGGGGTTCGTTCATTAAGGGCGGCCGGGAGAGACAGGGAGAAAACCACTGGAAAGCTTGGCAAAAGCCACAAGACGATCTGGCCGTGAGCCGACAAACCAACAGAGGTTAAATACACAAGAAAGGCAATCAGGGAACGAGAAACACCTGGGAGGGGGCGGAGACAAATAATTGACAAGACAACAAGCTGTGACAATAAATTGACGGTGGTGGAGATAATCGGAAGTTAACATGGGTATATTAACCATTCAACTTCACTGAGCCTACAGCTTCATGCAAAAATCATAAAACTGGAATGCATAACTATTTTTTTAAATTCTCTGAACTGTTATCTCCCTTCAATTTCGTTTTACATAACAGTAACATTTAATTCATTCTAGGGCATATCCTTATGTGTACTATCTTTCCCAAAATCCTCACTAAATAGATTTGCAACTGTGTCTATGCACACAGGTGTTCCATTCTCTTAAGTTCATGTAATGCTAAATGCAGGCCGGCATTGTTTCCAATTGGACTGGGTCTTCTCATTAACAAAAATCATACTTTATGGCAAAGGCAGATATAGTGTCAATTGTACACTGAGTATTTCAATTATTCAAATGCCATAAAATTTTACCACAGAATACGTATTGTAGTTTCTCTTATTTTTGCAACAATAGTTTAATCTTTTAGATGTTTTTAAAAACATCTAAAAACAAAAAGTTATTGTATCTTAAACAATTTACAACAAAAATGTATGGGATTAATTAATTAAATGTGCAGTTATCCTGGTTGTTAAAAATGGAACCACATGAAACGTCAAGATTCTTTAGAGTGAAGGCATCTGTAGGCTGCAAGATGACAGAAATTAATCACACGTTGATGCCTTTGTGCTAAAATGTGTCCTCTTTTAACATTCAACCTGATTAACTATAAAGTGGAGAGTGTTGATTTCTTCTAGGTCATTGAAGCTCAGTTAAACACAAGAAGGCAGCGAATGTGTCTTTGCTCAAGCAGTGCATCAATCTAACTTTCCCTTTGTTTCTGCTTCAGGGCTACAGAGGATCATCCCAATCCGCAGTGAACACCTGAGGATACAAATCCTCCAGCAGAGCGTCCTGAACCGCTCCGCTTCCTGGATCTTGAATTACGATAAGCTTTATGTAATATTTCCTGAAGACTGAAATATATGCCAACCAACTGTAATACATTATACCTTATTTTTTTGCAATGGAATTCTGGCAACTATACAGTTGCCGGAAATTTGCTTTGAACGTTGTAATAAAATACCGGAACTCATACAGTAGTATTGTGTTTATCTCTGAGAAAGACTAATTAGGTTCACAGAATAAATGCTGTTTTAAAAAAAATAGAGAATTGTCGTACAAACAAAACTGTTCTCAAGTGGGAATTTTTACGGGTGCCAAAAATATACCGTAAATATAACCTTCCTGGTTTGGATGACTTTTAAGCATTTTTGGTTGTTTCGGTTTAATCGTGCATACATTTATAGATCCTATCAATCATTTCGAGACTGTATTTTAAGAATGATGTAATTATAAATAAACGTGTAAATTTGTATAATGGAATCACGCCTAGTGCCGGTGTTGTCCGAATCTGTGTCCTGTTGTTGACCCTAAATAGGTGCTCCAAGTTATTAATTCCTGGGGTGAAATTCCCACAGGTGGCGTTGCTAACATATTAATATAGATTAGCTGGTCGTCCTCTTGACATCGCTACAAATGCATCTTTAAATGCTGCATATTTGCAACAATTAGTGGCATGGATTGACAGCAATGGGATGTATCACCTTAAACTAAGAATTAAAAAGAATTATTTGACTTTGTAAGAACAGAATATATCAGTAGAAAGGTTTTTCAACTTTTTTAGCTTTTTCTGATTAAACAATGGTCTGCTGCCAAACTGAAGCTATGAGAAAAAAGTGAGTGAAGTAAAACCGTCTGGATGGATTCATAACACATTACATTACAACTCGCCAACAGAGTGGGTCATAGTACGCGTTCATCAGCTGGAGAAACTTCACAGTACCAGCCCCAAAAATCTACCTTCATAACTGTAGCCACCAACTGTAGATGAGCAAATCTACCTGCTCCTAGGTTCAACAGTGTTCCACCGATGTCTTGTTGTTCAAGAAAGTACTATTTTACTCCTGCTCCGTTTTGGTTTTTATCCATCAACGATTTCTTTGTTTGAGCGTAAAATGTCCAGAAACTCTTCTAGCAATTCTCCCTACGCTCTGTGCTCTCCTCCATGCAGCTTCTCTAAGTTCATTTTCCTCTCCCCCCCCCTTTTCCTGTCCGGGTGGAAAGAGACAGTTCTGTGCTTTGTTCTTCTCTAATCCAGTGCTCCCATACGCCCATCGGGTTTCTAGTGATTAAAGGTACAAATACTTTGCTTTGAGTGCCTTTGTCTTCTTTTCCTACCAAACCAAACCACACATATTCACATGCACACTCATGAAGGCATTTACACAAGTGCACACACGTGTTCTTTGTCTCGTTCCCCATTTGCTGGATGGGAGTCTGCTTTGATTTAAACGTTCACTCTAAATTCTAAATGGGGATTAGTACTTGACTATTGAAATTGAGTGAAGTCACATTTTTAAACCTATTCCACTGTTGTATTAATGTTCCCTGAAAGTATGAATATACTTAAACAATTCTATTGATATTAACAATTTCATTAATTTGAACGAATGCATTTTTGAAACTAAAGACCAAACACTGCCGGATCCCGAAGGTCAGGTAGTCCTGCCAATCAAGCACACCCTGCACCTGCTCAACAGTAGCGAAACAGGCTTTCTTTTTATATACAAAATATATTTTTCATGCAATACAAACGTTTGTCACAAGTCCTTTTAGCATGTGAATTTAGTTTTATGAAAACATTCTTCATGGGATGTCACTGTTTCCAAGTATTTATCTCATCTCCGATGTGAGTGATGGAGCCAGAGAGCTAAAGGCCAAATGATAAAGGATATCTGTGCCAAACAAAGGTCATTATTTCCATTTCCCCGTGTAACACCAAACACCTCTGTCTCTATCTGCTCCACTGTCAGCAGCCTCTCAAACGCAGTCCAGGTCTCCACTAAGGATACTTCAGACAAAGAGGCCATTGACAGAAAGCAGGAAACAGCCATACATGGAACATGTGATTCCACATGTGCACACACAGGACTTCAGCCTCAGAAGGACGTGCTGCACCTAGTTTTTCTTTAGGCTCCCAACATTGGCTTTAATCTATTATTTCATTATTATCGCGATCCACAAGTTGTACATCTTATCGAAACAGACACAAAGTAAGAAAAATATTCATCATTTATTGAATGCAACAGTGATGCTGATGAAACCTAACCAGGCAGGAAATTGCTTGGTGGGACGTAGCAGGACAGGTATTGTTTTTTCAACTAAGCCTCTGACATGCTCTTCATTCTTAACCACAACATATACTTCTCAACCTTTAGATGGGAGTGTGTGGTAACGCAAAGCCATATGGCTAAACTCTATGACGCAATTAAAAATGACAAAACCTGCAGGATACAAAAAGGCACGTTTCATATTTCCGAAGGGTAAGGCTCCCATCTGTTGACTAAATAAATGTCCTCATTGGGTGTGAGGTAATGCAGTTTAATTTGATGTAATGTGATAGTCATCCGAAAGAAATTGCTTGTGAGCATCAAAAGCCACTGAAGCATAATGAGAAGCAGCAGCTGGGTGACCAGATGAGTCTGCAGCTCAGGAAAAGCCTTTCCATTCACTTTCTATCATATTTCCTGATCAGCAGGATGGGAAGTAATCAGGCCTGTGAAATACTCAAGAGAAACTTTACTCACACATGGTGCTTGGTTTTCTCAAGCCAAGTCATTTCCTCTTAAAATATAATGAGTCTGTTATGTGTCTGACAGGGTTTGAGTCAGGGCGACTTCAACGATGACCGTGCTCATGTTATCACGAGCGTTTTTACTGTCACTGGGGGTTTGGTGACTCGTTTTGAAAGGTCCTTCAAACTAGATAACAAACTGTTTGTGTTAGAAATCTCACAACAAGCTGTTTTGAAGTCATACAAATTGTTGGCTTTCTAATGTTTGTTTTAATATGAATATGAAATATGAATTCTTGATTCAACCGAGAATTATGCAATACGAGCCAAAAGGACATGAACAAGAACAAAATACATTTCTAAGTTTGTAATTGAAAAAAAGTGTTTTTTTGATTAAATTATAAGGTTTAAGATTTAGGACTAAGATTTAAAATCACTTCTTCAATAAGGTTTGTGAAACATGAGTCAATGATTCCCACAGCACTCCATCAGCTGATGCTTTTCTCTCTCCAGGCAGCAGCAGGGGGAGCACGTTGTGTCTGGGTGGCTTTGGTCTTTTAATGTACTTTGAGCTCCTCTGAGGCTCCTCGTCTCACCAATACCACTGATTTGAATACACATACCAAACAATTACTAAAACCAATTATTTAGTCAGGTAGAACAATAAAGTTAGTTATACTAATATCCTAGAGATAACGCTCCCTATCCATAGGCCATAGGGAGCTACTAATGTACACTTAGTAGGGGAGAGGTTTGCAGAGGGGACTTTAAGTGTTTGCAATCTGCCCCAAAAAACTCCACTAAAACGTAAACACTGCCCCTGCGAGACGAAGGGGGGCAAACTGTTATTTCCTTCCAGACGTCACAAAGAAAGCACGGTCAGTCCAAATGATGAGTGTTGGTAGGCGGAAGCGGATGAACACGGTTCTTCTGAAGGGGAACCAATGAACGACCAGGCTCTTTAATACCTAGGAAAGCCGCAGCCGAGCACAGAATATCAGTGGGAAGACGTCAGGGGTGAAAGTAGTTTTTATTTCTTGGTGGTACTATGATACAGGTTTAATGCGCGCGTGTGAAAATTAGCCTAATTATTTATTTATTATTTATTTGTTTATTTACTGTGTTATAGTCTACTTATCAAGCATTCACTATGACTTCTCATCACTCTAGTTTCACTCTTTAACCCACCTCTATCTGTTTTTGATTTGATAATTTCAACATGTATTTATTTATTTATTAGCTGAATAGTTAGAACAGAACAGTGGAACAGAACAGAAATACAGAAATACAAATAAATTCCAAAGAGGCTTGAAGTAGCTGTCCTCATCTGCTTGACGACGAGCCATGCCTTGGGTTGAATGAGCAGCACAGATCATGAGAGGGGCTCCTTGAGGGGGATCCCGATAACAGTGTCATTGCACTTTACTGCATTGACTATCAAAGGGGCGCTCACACAGTTTTATTCTTAACCAGTCGTTGTCTTGGGGCCCCAAGCAATTGCTTGTTTTGCTTGCTTTGTCGCGACGAGCCTGTGCGTGTGTCGTAATTTCTTCCCGGTACGGCACACCGGCCAGTACCGGCTTACTTTCACCCCTGGAAGACGTTAAGATGTCGGCCATATTACTTGTCCAGAGAAATGTGGCAAATGTTGCTGTTTGTAATTGTTTACACTCCCAATGAAACAAAATTGGTGCAGGAGGCCAGCTATGTCCAGAGAAGCCCACTGTATCCAGTGGAAGCCATTATCCATGATGGACAACACCTCCCACCCCCTTCAGGACAATAAGAGCACTGTGCAGCTCCCTCAGAAGGCATCTGTTTCTCCCGTGTGAGAAGGACAGATGTGCAATATCACTATCAATGTATGTGTGCGTAATATAAACATTCCTCAACTTCCTGCAACTCCATCAATGCCCTCCTGTTTTGCTCTCGTTTCCAGAGTCCTCCACCCAGGGTCCCGCTGGTGGGGGTCCCGGTGGGGATCCTGATGGGGGTCCTGATGGGGGTCCCGGTGGGGATCCTGATGGGGGTCCCGATGGGGGTCCGGATGGGCTTCGCCGTGCACAGGTGCTATTCTGCTGACCGGATGAGCTGCACTATTCACTGTACTGCTTTGGTTTTGCTTTCAACCGAGATGTCTTGTTCCTTCCCAGCGTTTGGGGGTTGGTAGATATGCCAGACAGCCACATTATAGTGTAGAAGACCTATCAAAGTGGGATTTTCATAATATGTCCCCTTTAAGGCCCCCCTCCAGAACAGTCCCAGGCGTTATATTGGCCCCGGTTGAGAAAACATCTGTTTGATAATGATTCCCTTTGAAAACTCGACATTTACATTTGAGTAAGTAAAAGCTTCTTTTGGCTTCTTCTAAACTGCTGCCTTTAGGCCTCTGGGACCAATTCACAGGAACTTACTGTAGAATTGTCTCTGAGACAGGGGTCACCCGGTCCGGATCCAGAACCACCCGCTGTTGCATCCTGACTTCTAACCAGATAGATAATGGAGCGGTTCTTTTTAGATAAGCACCACTTTTCTAGCCTTTACAGGGAGATCACACAGTGGAAGCAGTACGTTAGTCTTGGTGTTCTCCAAGAAGAACAATGTGGACAAGACCAGACCCTTTGACCATGTATGGACAGGTGTCATGTGGTCGAAGACTGTGGCGATAATTCAGATGTAAACACCATGGGGAAAAACTAAATCACCCACTCGCATCCAAAATGAAGGCCCAACAAACAAACAATCTATATGAACAAAGATGTAAACAGAGAGGAATAGAGGCGACACAAGAGGTTTAATAACCACACATACAGTCCTTGCACACAATTTTCTCTTTTTAGATGATGAGCATAATACCGATATGCAGATTTTTTTTGGATTGAATATTTGTTTGCCAAAATGTAATCATTTAAGGATCCTTTAAATAGCATGTATTATTGCCCATTGTTTGTCAAAGGCATTGTATGCGCACATGAATGTGTATTTCTGACCTACAGAGACAGACACATTAACGGTGACGGTGATGGACAAGAACTGCAGATAAGAACTTTAAGATAACAGATAACTGTTGATACGGCAACAGAATATATTGCTTGGGTGTGCTAATCTTTTGCCTGGAGCATCGTGTGCATCTTGAATGTTAAATGTACCTCCAAATCCCGGCAAAAAGGTTCTAAAAGTACTGGCAATAAAAGGGCAGTTGTCCTGTTGGCAGGCCCAGCCGGCCACCAAGAGGACCCTCTTTATTGACTTGGCTGATAGAAATCTGCGATGACATTTCCCTCTCCTTTCTATCTGAAAGAGCCCAGGGCTGACATTACAGCTCAGCATTTCAAAGGCCCAGTCAAATGGCTCTTTGATATCCAGTCAGGTCGGCCTTCTGGGGACCCCTGGCAGGTGGAATCATGTGGAAGCAGAGACCACGGGGAGTATCTAACACCTAGAAACTTTTCAACAAAGCAGGGAGGTAGCTGCAAATACACACCCTCTGAGAACATTGTGGACTTTATCAACTCAATAATCACAAATCCAAAATACTGTGCCCTGAGGTCTGCCTGTCTCACCCACACAGACGTCTGATTATTGGTAATGTACAGCGCTGAATCCTGGCTCTAGTCATCTTTATTTTTTACCAGAAAACCATCATTCCCACTGACATAGAGCGTCCAGGTATCTCCATGCTGCTCCCTGCTGGTAAAATACCAGCCGCTCTAATCTGTTCCCACTGAGATTAGCTGTGACGTTGTGAGGACTGAATCCCAATCCTGGGCCGTGCGGTCACAGCACAATCTGTCTTCCTCCCCTCTTGAATACACACACTACAGCGTATATATTTCTGTGGTGAATGTTGTGGGCCTTCTCATCTATAACCTGTACCTATCTACCTACCCTTCAATATTAAGTTATTAAATTGGCATATACGAAATATTCTAACGTCATAACTTCCTCAGGAATATTCATATTTTAACATTGCAACACTGTAGTCTGTGTTGCAATGTCTGTACACTAAAATGATGTCACAACTAGTCCCACTCATTCATATACAGACTGCAAGGTACTACCTGCACATCGGGACTAATTCACATTCATACAAGATTCATTTGGGTTTAATTTGGGATTAAGTGTTTGCCCGAGAACTCATCCACATGGACTTGGGGAGACCGGGATCAAACTGCAGATACTCGGGTTGAAGGCCGACATGAGCAACATTGGAAATAATCTTTTGTAGAGAATAGAAAAACCTCTCCTCTTGCTTGTGAAAGGTAATATTACTCATACTTGAGTACTTTACAATTACAATTTATGAGACTTTTATATATATATTTTATATTTCTACTTTACTTCGTTTAATGTTTACCTTTTCAACGCACTACACTACCCTTTAGGTAAAGGTTACATGGGGGCAATTTTTAACATTCTCTACATGTTTTGTACCTCTCACAAATTTGTCTTTGATTTATACATATGAATCCAAATGGCCAAAGTACTTCAATAGAACAACCCTAATGCCTGAGATGCATAAAAACAACCATCAGGATAGGTTGGATTCTTGGGGCGTGTTGTGAAGAGCAGGGGTATAAGGTTGTCCGGTGCACCACATGTGCTCAAACCCTCCTTTGGTCTCAGGCGTGAAAGAAGAGATTAAAATGGATCATTAAAGCTGTGCAGCAGAGAGACACTTTCTCCTTCATAAACAAATTCTTTGAGCTATGCAATAAACACAAATACACAGAGCACCCCAGGATTTTGACAGCTCCTGCGTGTGTGCTCCCTGATTGATGAGTCCTATTCCAAATGTTTTTTCATCCAAATCAGTGGGAGTTTAAGTGCCTCGTGCATGTTAATACCAAACAAAACATTAGCTAACTCTCTCTGTGCTGATTTCATCACTCGTCTCAGTGTGGCTCCACATGACTCCAGGACACAGACGGGTAGATGTGGAGGCAAAATGCAAGTAGACACCACTACAGGTCGGGTGATTTTACACATATGCTGCACACGTTTTAGGAAAACTCTAATTGAATCATGTTTGGGTGGCTGACTCTGAACTGTGTGCTGGTCGATATGCATTCCTGAAACAATTCATTCACCATATCTTAGTAGAAACTTGAAGCCTGGTCATTTATTAATCATTCAATGAGGTGATGGATGACCTCGACGGCGCTTTGTAGTGTTAAACATGTTCTCTGTGTGGTTGACACACCTTCATTTCTCTTTTGAGCTCCAGAGCAGGTTCATTATTTATTTGAGGAGGATTACAGCCATTGCATCACATAGCTCTGTTGTGAAAGTCGGATGACATATTTTAGTTCTTCATTCAAGGGTTTAGGTAAAATGTCATGATTTATTCACTAGGCCTTTTTCCATTGCACTTCCTTTCTTATGGACATTTCCCACCTCAGCCTACTGTAAAACCTTTTCTGCAATATCTGGACTTTTACTGAGCTCATCTACTGCTCTTAAAATAGGTTGATGGAAAGTGAATAAGCCAGAGAATCTATTCTAGTTTAATTATACGTCACTTTAATTTGCTACTTTTAGGGGAGCTGAGAGCTCCTGTAAATTGAAACATAAGCTTGCTTTGTTTCAGAAGCTTAAAAGTATTAGTTTTAATATATTCTTTGTTTAAATATTGTCTATAATGTTATTTTGTAACTTTTTTTTCTTGAACACAGATGTTCATAACTCCTCTTTGCAATCCAACTCTCCCCCTCAACAGAAATACATCCAGCAACACGGGATAAGGAGCTTCCATTTACTCCCCACAGCTCTGTGAGCTTCTGCAGAAAAGCTAAATATGAAATCCGCCTCCGGAGTGGAGCAGAAGGCTGGAGTGCTACTAATGGCTTAATGTGGCCCCTGACTGTGTTGATTTCAGAGCAACCCAAGCTCATCCCACCCCTACTGGGCACCAAATGCAATTACACCCTTATATCTGCAGGGGGCTCCCTCTGCCCTCATCTCCACCTCAGCCCACTCCTGGGGACTTTGTCTGTCTGTATGTGTGTGTGTGTGTGTGTGTGTGTGTGGTTTGGAGGGAGAGAAAGCGAGTGTGACTAGTAGGTCTCAAGCTCACATTTTACGGTTAATCAATCATTGTGCCGCCTTAATGACACCCTGCTGCTTTCCTAATGTTTCTGGCAGAGACAGCCTGCCTCTGGCACAGAACTTATGCAGGCACACATATGGTTGCCTCAAGTGAGTGACAGGACACGTTTCATGTGTGCTGCCCAGAACGCTGGATGCCATCAGCCGCATACATGCGCCACTGGCTAGGACTGACAAGGTGGTGGAAGGAGGAAAATAACTGAATAAATAAGTTGAGGAAAGTGATGGAGAGAGTAGGAGAAATGAGTGTGCCTTTTTTGATTGGCTCAGCCTCTGTGCCTCCTAAAAGAAAACTGTCAAGAACAATTCAACATAGTCCTGGTTTCTGTGCTGGAAAAAACAGAAAAAGTGTGAAATCAACATTTGAGGGAGGCTGAAATGAAAACCGATGCCTCATGAGATACTTGGTAGCCACCACCTGTATAAACCTGATAACTAGTCCCATGTGCATTTTTACCTATGCAGTGTGTGTGGCTATGGCAATATCTGTGTGTGAACAGTGCATTTTTGTAAAGACTTACATATCTCAATAACTGTTGATTAGAATATCATGACATTTTGCGCATTGAATCAAATTACTTCAGCAATTAGTTCTAGCAAGAGATTTGTACTATTTAGTATTGTATTGGCATAACTCAACAGCCTCTAGATGGATTTCAAGGACAGTCGTGGTACCATCTGGACATTCAGATCAGATCGAGCTATACTTTGAGGTTAGTGCTTTATTCCAGACATGAGTTGTGTTTGAACAAACATGGAAGTATTCAATCACACCCCTCAAACAAATCACAGACAAAAGATTGAACCCAAGATCAAAGTCAAAAAATGATATGCTCCTCCCTACGTATGACAACAGTATAATTACAGTGAGGAAGAGTTTGCTGAAACGGAAGCACACTCAAATGTCATATTACAGTTTATTCTAAATTCATTTGCATATGGTTTCTCAGTTCAATATAATTCAATGTATTTTGTACTGCCCAAATTCCCTAAATTGCCCGAGAGGGCTTTTATAATGTGTACAAAAGTGACATTGCTCTGGTGTATGTATTACTTGGGTTGTTACCAACATCTGGTGAAAATGTCATGTCAATAGCTCCTTTGGAAATATATTTACTGAGAAAAATGGTGACGTGTTTAATACTTATTTCACCCGCTGTAAGCATTTACATAATGTACTAAGTAGAAATGTTCCATTAGAGCGGAGGCAGAGAGGATGTTAAACATGTGACAAACCGAGCAAGGAGAGCAGCTACAAGGTGAAGCCATCACATGTATGGTGAACAATGTGTAAACAAATGTTGGTTTAAGTCGCTAAAAACAATATGGAGAGGGCCATGAGTGTTCATTTGTAGATATTTAACTTTGTTAAGTGGAAAAAACCCTTTTGCACAACAGGTGTTAAACATATGTTGCTGCAATAGAAATGTAATCGTGTTTGCAGGTTTAACATAAGCCCCTTTGATGAAAACCAGATATGTGTGATAAGGCCAACCCAAGTTTAACAAAGTTCCAGGCAGACATTGGATAGATGCGTTTCAGGTCTGAACACCATTCAGCCCATTACCATCTCTGACTAATGGCGGTGTCCAGATGTCGCAGCCTGATTGAGACACACCCACAGAGACTGCTGTCAAAAGGGCATCTACTAAATACTGACCTCAAGGAGGAAATATTTACAAAATATTGTATTGTACCGTATATGTTTTTGATAAGTTGACAAAAACATATGTATTTGCTGACCATTATTTCATGTATACAAGCAATAAAAGGTGAACACATCCATAGAGGCTAAAAACGTTTTGTAGGCTCGGTAACATTATACGCACGCAGAGTACTGCATTGTACCGGGCAGATTAAATCACATCCTCACAGCAAAGTGAATATAGCAGCATCTGTTTCTTGTGACCCCTGTGGATGGCATTCATCCCAACCTGAGATGGCATTTACCTCAAACAAACCCTGAAGCAGTGCCATCACATCAGTGAGACAGAAAACCTTGATGGAGCTTCTAGGGCCAGTTCCCGATGTACCCTTCTTCGCCCAAAGATGGCACGGCTTAGAGCATCAGTCTGCATCCTGACCTCTCATTCATTCAGCACGCTGGTTTGATGCGGAGAATTTGAGAGGCCATTTGCCTGCAGGAGGCTTTAGTTGGAGGTCCATCTGTCCATTGGAGCGCTTTCTAATTTATGTTGGTTGCTGTTATCATTGACACACACACACACACACACACACACACAGAATGGGGCAGAGGAGCTCTGGAACTAAAAGAGCAATCCATCATCTGAGGAAAGCTGACACCACATGCAGACTGTTGTCACAGTGATACTATGAGCCTGAGGGGCTTCTTAAGAAATATAGGATATACTATATTTGCATATTAGCAAATGCCTTCAGCGAAGATGATATTAGGCTTAAGACTCTTAAAGGAGACACGTCCAGACATGTATTTGAGGTTTCTATTACAACATGTTAATATGCTTTAATGTTCAAGTAAACAGACTGCCAGTCTGAAAATAGAATACAGTGGATGTCATTCACCTTGGCACGGAATGGTCTCTATAATGTACAGATGTGACATCACATTTTGTATTACTTTGTACAACAGAGGAGATAGAAAGGACTATTTTAAATGTAAACAAATAATTTCAGAATGCATCAGATTTTCATCAAGGATTGTCCTGTTTTTGGTTCCACCCATCCTTCCCTCAGCTCTCACTCGTCCTGATGAGCAGCATCCCCACAGCATGATGGTACCACCACCATGTTCCCCTGTTGGGATGGCGTGCTCAGGGTGATGGCCACTGTTGGTGTTGATAGTTTTATATGAGCTAACCATGCTTCATGCTTGGCTACAACTTTGTCCCTGAGCTCCTTGGTCTTCATGATGCTGTTCAGTAATGCTCTCTAACAGGGGTGGTTCTGCATTGAATGGCACCCAGGGCGAGACCCCCTTTGAGCGCCCCCCCCCCCCAACACTCCCCTAAAAAACAAAAGTTCACAAAATTCTGCAGTTATATATATTTTTTATTTTAACATAAGTGAGAAAAAATTACATTAGAAAAACACACTTAACAGAATCCAGTTACTGTTGCAATTACAGGAAACACACATTTAACACATTTTCACAAAAAAACTTAAATGAATATACATGGCACACTTTTAGTTCTGACTGTCAAACTATACTTTGTTACAAATTATAGTTGTAGCAAACAGCAAATGTCCATCTTTGATACTACCTACAGATTTGAAAATTCTGTTGGTTAATGACAGGACCGAACGTTAAACCAAATGCTGGAAATAAATAATATCTGAACTTGTGACAGTTCTGTTGCAAAGCACATATGGTGAAATTACAAACCTTGTGTTTGAGTTAAAACCGAATTATTGATGTATAAGCATTAAGCAACATAGCAAAAAGGCTAACAGACGAAAGTTACCCCACCAATTAATTTTAGCCCTGCATTCATGACACATGTATAATCATACAGAGAGAGAATATTGTTGCATACCTTCATCTTTTGCTTGTTTCTCCTCCTCTTCTTTTCTTTCTATAGTGAGAACCTGATGGCTTTAACCTTTTTCTGTCCATCTCTGTTTTTATTTGCCACTGACTCGACAAGCAACATATTTCCCATTCCCCCAACACAGTCAGTAACGACCAGAAGTCAAGGCCAAACCAATTAACCTTGGTGACAGGGGACACATAATCATTTTGTATTACCAATTTTTATTGGCCATTTCACACAATTCATAAAAAACTACAATGTGCAGGAACTATAGGCCAGCATTTATCATTATTGAGATGTGCGTTATTTGGAAGAAAGTCGGGGTGTGACTGACTTTAGCCCACTAATTACATTAGCGCATTTAACAGTAGTAACGACTTCAATAATAAGATTCTGACTATCAAAGAGAAAATTGATGGTCTCCTGCCCCCAACTGGAGCCGACCCGTCCTCGGATGTAGGAACCTTGGACGCAGCCGTGGGCCCTGATACCTACTTGAATGGTTTCTCTTCCATCAACCTTGATCAACTGACTTCTACAATTTTGAAATCCTCTTCAATGTCTCTTGGATCCGATTCCAACTAAACTGCTTAGGAAGTTTTTCTGTTAATTAGCACATCCCTACTGGATATTATGAATCTTTGTTGACAGGACAACAGCTTCAGAGGTGTTGGCTAACTACAGACCCATCTCTAATCTTCCCTTCCTCGCTATGATTCTTGAGAAATGTGTCACAAATGAATTATGTGACTTTCTACAAAACAATGCTTTGTTTGAGGATTTCCAGTGAGGATTTTGAGTGCATCACAGCACAGAAACGGCACTGGTGAAAATTACAAATGATCTTCTACTTGCATCGGACCACGGACTTCTCTCTTTTCTTGTATTGCTGGACCTCAGTGCTGCATTTGACACCATCGATCACTGTATCCTGCTGCAGAGACTGGAACACTTGATTGGCATCAAAGAAACTGCACTCAGCTGGTTTAAATCTTATTTATCGGATCGATCCCAGTTTGTGTTTGTGAACGGTGAATCATCGAGGACCACCAATGTTGGTCACGGAGTCCCACAAGGTTCTGTGCTTGGACCGATTCTATTTACCCTGTATATGCTTCCTTTGGGCGACGTTATCAGAAAGCACCGCATAAACTTCCATTGTTATGCAGACGATACTAAACTGTATCTATTGATCAAGCCAGAAGACACCAACCAGCTTGTTAGACTTCAGGATTGTCTTGGAGACATCAAAACTTGGATGACCTGCAACTTCCTGCTGTTAAAAACGGAAGTTATCATGACAGGCCCAGAGCGCCTTCGAAGTCAGCTGTCACGTGATACAGTCTCTATGGATGGAATTGCTCTGGTATCCAACAGCACCGTCAGAAATCTTGGAGTTCTCTTCGACCAGGATATGTCCTTCAACTCTCATATAAAGAAGACTTCAAGGACTGCCTTTTTTCATCTACGTAATATATCGAAAATCAGGAACTTCCTGTCTCAAAGTGATGCAGAAAAACTAGTTCATCCATTTGTTACTTCTAAACTGGAATAATTATTTGTTATCAGGCTGTTCTTGTAAATCTCTTAAACCTCTCCAGTTGATTCAGAATGCTGCAGCACGTGTTTTAACAAGAACTAAGAAATGGGATCATATAACTTCTGTATTAACTTCTCTGCACTGGCTTCCTGTTAAATCAAGAATAGAATTTAATGTACTTCTCCTCACCTACAAGGCACTTGCTGGTGAGGCACCGTCTTATCTTAAAGAGCTTGTTACACCGCATTGTCCTACAAGGCATCTGCGCTCCGTAGATGCTGGGCTACTTGTGGTTCCTAGAGTTTTAAAAAGTAGGATGGGGGCCAGAGCCTTCAGTTATCAAGCTCCTCTTTTGTGGAACCAGCTTCCACTTTCAGTCCGGGGGGCAGACTCGGTCAGTTCATTTAAGATAAAGCTTAAAACGTTCCTCTTTGATATTGCTTATAGTTAGGGCTGGCTCAGCTTAGCCTGGACCAGCCCTTAGTTAAGCTGCTCAAGGCTTAGACTGCCGGGGGACTTCTTAGGGCACACCGAGCCCCTCTCTCACTCTCACACTCTCACTCTCTCCTTCCACAACCATCCATGTTTTATTAATGTACATCACTAATTCAGCTCCAACTGTCCCTGCAGTGGTCCTGCCGTACACTTGTTGTGCAACTTGCAATTACTTGAGGATTTGAATGTATTGTACATCTTTTACATTGTTGATTCTGTACACATGACATCCATGTCAGTCTGTCCATCCCGGGAGAGGGATCCTCCTCTGACGTTCTCCCTAAGGTTTCTTCCCTTTTTTCCCCCATTGAAGGGTTTTTTCATATTTTGAGTTTTTCCTGTGCCGATGTGAGGGTTTCGGGACAGAGGATGTTGCATGTGTAGACTGTAAAGCCCTCTGAGGCAAATTTGTAATTTGCGATTTTGGGCTATACAAAATAAAATGAATTGAATCCCCCGACCCCTGCTCCCCCCCTTATCTGACCGTTCCATTTGGGTGACCCAGAGGTGAACTGTCCCCCGCGCGTCCCTCCTTTTCCCTTTCTCAAAACACACAGCTTCTGTGCACAGCACCTCCAGCAAGCAGGGCGCCTGCAGCCGCAGGGGGCGCCAATCTGCCAATTCCCCACACAGTGAAACGATAGATGATAGAAAACTGCTTCACGGAGCAGAGGATTTTTTTCTTTTCTTTCAAGTATTCGTGCCGCCCCCCATGAGCCATGAAAAACTGCCGCCCCGGGCGGCTACCCGGTTCGCCCGTGCCCAGAACCGCCACTGCTCTCTAACAAACTCTGAGGCCTTTACAGAACACGTGTATTCATACGGAGGTTCAATTGCAGACAGGTGGGCCCTATTTACTTATTATGTGACTTGTGAAGGCAACTGGTGGCACCAGATCTTTATGAGGGGTTTCACAGTAAAGTGGGTGAATACATATGCACTCAACACTTTTCACATTTGTAAATCAATCCATAAAATCCATGCAAACTTTCACCCCAACATCCAGATGATGGACTTGTGTTGATCCATTACATAACATTCAAATGAAATACATTTGAATCTGTGGTCATACCACGACAGGCCTTGTATTCGGAGTTAAGTGTCCCAAGGAGTTTCCCCAAGGACACTCGGGCTGTGATGAAGCGCCTGGGGCCACCTGATCAGCAGAGCTACAAGAACCTAACAGTGAGTATGTGGCATTCATGGCATTTTCAATTGCTTTAAGAGAATTCTTATTTCTGGTATAAAACAAAGAAAAAATAGAAAAATGTAATTTCATTAATATTTTTTATCCTCATATTTTGAATGGAGGCACAAAGTTCAGGCTGCAGCAGTAGGGATCACAGGGCACCGGAAAAAGGGCAACAGCTTGCATCAGATTTAACTCTTGAGAAATGCATCCTGACATCAAGCCTTTTGGCCAATCAAACAACTTTTTGGAGTTTGTTTTTGTTTAAGATCAATAGGTTCTTACCAGGGGTCAGTTTCAAGAAGCAGGTTTAGTGGTCAGCTTGTTCACCCTGAGACGAGGGAAACTCTTGTTGTCTGTTTCAGAAAGGGAGGTAACTAAACCTCGGGGTCAGTCGCTATGGTAACTGAGCCTGTGAACCTACCCTGGTCAGGAACAGGAGTCTCTTTGACAGGCTCCTCCCTCTGACAGCAGCCAGCCAATGACACAGCATGTCAATAACATTACATTTTAGTTAGTCATTTCAACAGAAGGGGAAATGAATCAATTCAGTAAGATATGCATAGACACTTCCTGGCACCATAGAAGGCAGTGACAGCCTGTCTGGATGCATCTGCGGGGCTTCACTAAAAAGGGATTAACATTGATGTGCCTCCTGCTGCAGCTGTCCTACATGTCCAGGAGAATGACAATGGAACCAACATTCCAACACAAGGCAAGAATCTTCTATAGCTCAGCCATAATCAGTGTGGTCAAGACCTCCCCCCCCCCCCCCCCGACGAGGAACAAGCTTGAGTCCTACTGCTCTCGCTCTTCAATGAGCATATTCCTAACAGGAGAACCAGCACGCAAAAAATGTACATTGCCGGGTTTGAGTGTGAAGCTCAGCAAAAAAACATGATCACACAATATTAGTCGAGTAAGAACTCTTTTATTTGGGTTTGTTATATTTAGCCAATTCTTTGTGTAAAATGGCTTAAATAAAGGTTTCTCACCAACATAAATAAAACCCTTTAAAAGATAGTTTTTTTTGTTTTAAACAAAACAATGGAAATAATCATGTGGGAAAAATAAAATGCCAGAACCTTTAATTACTAATCAAAATAAAATGATATGGGGCCTTGCCTAATCAAGGCGTACGGAGCCAACCATCATTCACTTCATTATTACCTGGGAAGACCATAGCAGGTTTGAAAAGATTCACCTGGCTTGCATACGCTTTGCAAGAATTGAATATGAAAAGTCCTGTTCCTCGTCAGCGTAACCCACCTGCATCCTCTGCCGTGCACACAGAGAAGTAGATCTCCAGGAAATACCCTCCAAAACTCAACCAAAACCGTAATGCGATATTCGGCTGGTTGGGAAAGACACTGGTCATTTGTGAATGATAACAAAAGGACTGTACACAAGTTACTTCAAGCACTAAAACACTCGATCAAACTCAGCCTGGCTGGTGGTGGCTGGGTTTCTGTTCTGGTTGGGCTGCTGCTGGGGCATGTGGCCTCTCCGTCTGGGTGGGGCCAGATATTCAAACATGGAGGTGTTGTGGGTGGAGAGCATGTTCTTCAGGTCTGATGGCATGGGGTCGGACCAGAAGAAGTCGTGGTTGAGTGCGTCGTCGCTGTCTATGCGCTGTGCCGGGTCCAGGACCAGGAGTTTATCTATCAGATCCAGGGCGTACGGGTCTTTGACATACGCTTTGAGGCGATCCTTTACTTTCCTCTTCTGGCCTTTAGGGAGCTCCATCTTCTGGTAAAGCTCATACTTCTTATCAACGCCAGGCCACACCTGACAGGAAGCAGGAATGGATCATGATCCCAATAACAGAGAAGTCCCCAAGTAACGCAACTTGAGTGTGAGCGGATGTTGTTTGACGGCACCTTACCTCAGCAGTGATGGAACCGCACAGCTGGCTGATGAGAGTGAGTTGATGCTGCTCAGTATTTCCCTGCATTATGGGACTTCTGGTCCACATCTCCGCCATGATGCAGCCTGCTCCCCACAGGTCGATGGGGGGGCCATAGTCTCGCTCACCTTTCAAAAAAATGATATGACATAGAAATGAATATAGAGTCCTTAAAATGTTGTTACCGGTAAAATTTTGATGGTAAACTCAGCATCTTTGTAATTTCTAACGATAATGACTCAGACAGCGCGGACAACAGGAATAGCAGCAGCGGTTTGTAAAGACTGTACACAGTGCTGCTTGGCTGCTGTTAGATGACCAAAACACACAAATTAGTGAATTGCACTGCACCCATGAAAGGATAGTTCTAAGACAGGGAGGGCAGATGCATACTTCTGCCTTTGTGGAGGTTAATGGTAGTCCCTTACCCAGCAGCAGCTCTGGAGGTCTGTACCAGAGTGTGACCACACGGTTGGTGTAGCGGTTGCCCTGGCTGTTTTTAGCCAGGCTGAAGGCTCGAGCTAAACCAAAGTCCGCCAGCTTCAGAACGCCATCTCTGGTGATCAGCACGTTGGCTGCTTTCATATCTCTGTGAAGGATCTGATCAAAGAGATAACATAAGGATGAAAACCACAAGAGCCACAGCAAGATAAATGAAGTGGCATTTCTTTAAAACGGGATATAAAATACACAGCCACCTCCTTAAAATAAATGAGGGGTAGCATTTCACTTTTACAACTGGGTCTACATTTACAGCCATCAGAGCAAAACAAAAGAACAACTACTAACTGGCAGGACTAGAGGAGCCAACCAGATCAAAACAACACAGCTATAAAACGTTTTTTTAAATGTAGCGGCTGCTTCACACGATGTTGGGATTAACTTCTATTGTCATGAATGCAATTACATAAAACCATCACAATCACGCATTTGGAGATGGTCATTTATATTTCTGATCCCTACTCCCGGTCAATCCCAGGCAATGTTGATGTTTAACAATGACTCACCTTGTTTCTGTGGATGTAGTACAATCCGTTGAGCAGCATTTGCATGACCTTCTTGATCTCTGCCAGTGTAAACTTTACATTGGCGTTGCTTAGCAGCCCGGCCAGGTCGTGCTCACAGAAGTCAAACACCAGATAGATGCTGCCTTTATATCTGTTGTACTGAGTAGCTTCAAGAACAATAACAGGTCAAAATCAAAGAACTAAAACAATGTAGGTGTAGCAAATTGAAAATGGAGAACAGAATTGGATTTTTGACACCAACCTTTGGTTCGGCAGATCTCTATCAGGTTCACCACATTCTCATGTTTGAGCAGCTGCAAGATCTTGATCTCTCGGAGAGCTGTGATTGGGAACTGAAACCAAGATGAAAACTTTATAATGACTACTATACTATACTAATATATAATGAAACACTGATACTCATAAATACAGTATGTGGTAAATAATATCAGAGCAGAGAAAAACAATACTATGAGCTCAGTATGAGCTCTCTCTGGGCTAACCTAGGGGAGACACTGGAACTTGTAACCATAAACATCCTTCTGGTCATATGGATCAACAAAAGAAAGTAGAATATTACCCCTTCTTTCTCATTTTCCATTAACACTTTCTTCAATGCAACCTTCTTCCCAGTCTGTCTGTGCTTTGCTTTGAACACCTCCCTGTGAAATGACAATTACATCATGAGAGCCAGAAACCACGGTGCAATTGGGAAACCATAAATTGAATATTTTTACATTTAATGCCAACAACAATTTCCCCATGTCTACATTTTTGAGGGAATATATTTCCACTTCCAGACACCAATTGTAGGCAAGTGTTTCTTTAGAGCCATAGGGCGCTCATAAAGCGTATATAAATGATGGACTACAACGTCCGTGGTTAAATACTGTTAAACCACATAACACCGTTTCGTAATCCGAATGTATCATTGGCCGAACCCGGAAGTCTGCATTGTGACGCACTTTCCGGTCTTTTCAACATATTTTTTTTCGGTGATCGCCAACGAAACCACAGTGATGTTAATTTGTACATGTCAAATGTCATAATTATATATGGACATTTAAGGTATTATGGCTAATTACTAAACGAAGGTTACCGATGAAAGTAAGCATTAAGACTACTGAGACGACGCTCAATACTCGAACATGATTCTCTATTTTGAAGCTTATGTTGCACGATTTGGGGCGTAATCCCTGTTTAAAAGGATAGAATTAAAGTCGTAGATGTGTTGCCAGGTTTGTTGGAAATCGGGCATCCTGTTACAGAATATCCCCGAAAAACAGTGTTTACGATGGCTATCTGCCAGAGTCGGTACAATGTTAGCGCACAGCTAATTTAACTCACCGCCGTTAGTGTCCCTTTTCCAACTTTGGTAAAGGCAATACTAACTTTTATAATTAACATTAATACAGTATTTAGCTCGAAAGGGAAGACGTTAATTCATCCCTAATGTTACATCAAATTCATGTTAACAGTGCTACGCCGGTATGTTACTAACGTTACGTTCTTGACTTTAATATGTAACTTATAACGTCTCACTTATAACATTTATTAGATATCTACAGTTAGACTGCGGTTTGAACGCCCGCAAACACGGAGAAAAAGACTATTGTTTAGGCCCAACGGTTACTAAAGTTACCTTAACGTGACTTGTGTTAGCTTAGCTTAGCCCAGCTAACAAGATACTCGCCATAAAAACACACAGACAGAAAATTACATTTATGAGAGACTTACCCAAAGGTTCCTTGTCCTATTTTTGCAAGTTTTTCATATTTGGAGAACTCGTCACAGAAAGGAAATTCAACTCCATCGTAGTATTTCGACATTATGGCGGCCTCTCGGTCGGGCCTGAAGAGAATTTTAATATAATGTTATTGGGAAAAAAGCTATAGAGGATCTGAACCATTGTAACGAGATGAATTAAAATACAATTGTTTTAAATGTAAACCTGTAAACCATTATATTCTTACTTTTCAGCCGCGCCGGAGTTGCTTGTTTTGTCTCGCTGCATGTTTTCAGTCTGCGACCCCACTGTGTGTTGAGACTGTTGCGTTCAAGTTAAACTCAGGCTGCCCGACCTCAGCAATTGCTTTTTTGATTTATTGACAATACTACAAATAATGTATCGAAATATACAGGTAATCCATTCGATTCACATATTCATACGATATAAACTAATCAAAATATTACTTCTAGTCCAATTATTCTTGTGAACTTCTTAGGGCAGGTAACGGTCCTTGAAGGCAGCAACACAACGCTTTAGTGCAGGGAAATGGAAGTGACACCAGGCGGCCCGGAGGAGCATAACCCTGCAAAATATGCTTGTTGCATTCATAGATATGTTATATAAAGGCCTGGTAATATAAAGGTTGCATTACTTAATTACTGCATTACTTTATTATATCAGCGTGGTTAAATGTTCGTCCCACAAATCAAACGTTAGGTAAATTATGTTTTTTTGTTTGTATCTTTTGTGAATATTACTGTGGCTGTAAATATATCAAGTACACGTGTCAAGGAAGCATCACATGCATCATTATTCAATGCGATTTAAACTTCCAATTGACCAAACTCAGTACTTGCCCAGCATAAGGAAATTATAAAACTATACAATGCAGTATGGGAGATTTGTCAGTTAGTTGTTTAGTTAATTATACACAGACAAGTTCCCGGTTCACATGGATTTATCACACACTAGGATACACATTGTACTAGGCATACTACGAGCCTGCTCAAAAAGATATAATACATACATCATCTTTCTTTTCTTCAAACGACCGGGCGCGGCGTGGCGTCATATGCGTGCGTAAGCGGACCTCCCATATTTGGCCGCAGCTTCCTGTGAGAGCTTCGCGCACCATGGTGGTGTGCATGTTGCGCGTGTGTCAGCGGAGGTCCGTCTTTGCCGCGCAGCACTACTGGCAGTTTAGCTTGGCAGGTGTGTCACGCAGGTTCTACAGCACCAAGACGGCGCCACAGATACCAGGGATGGAGTACCAGGTACGCCCCTTCTACCTCTCGCTCAGTCGGCTGCTAGCGAGCTAGCCGCCAGCGCTGCTTGGACAAGTTTGAGCTAAGACTTAGGGATCATAGAAACATGGCTGACTGTATGAGACAAACATAAACCTACATTCGTTAGGCGGGCGAGCTACTGGTTACCGGGTGTTTGTACGGTGAGAGATCACGGTGTGCTCGCCGCCCACGGCACACTGTCACGGTACTGTGCGTTAGTGGCACACAGAGCCGAAGTAAAAGCTGACTGCAGACACGTGGTCCAAGCCTCTCAACAGAGGTAACTTAGATGTATACACTTTGACTCAAATGGCTGGATACATTTTTCTTATGTTTGTGTTTAGTTTGAACTCAACATTACGGAAACTACTCAGCGCTAAAGAAACGTGAAACTGTCCACACGTCAACCTGTAACCAGATGATCAAAGCAGCTTGTTGTTAATTATTGTGTGTGTGTGTGTGTGTGTTACGTGTTAGTCCCTCAAACACACAGGACCACATAGAAGAATATATTTGTGTGAGACTTACCTAAGGGTTGTTTGTCCTGTTTGTTATTTTTATGACATCAACCCGTAACCAGATGTCCACAGCAACCAGTTGTGTGTGTGTGTGTGTGTGTGTGCGCGCGCGCGCACGTATGTGTTTACGTACGATACTTTTATATTTATCCTTCTAATGGTATGGGAAACACTGAGTATTAAATTACAGAAAGATATTAAAACGACATGGTGCCATCCGAGTAATGTAATATATGAATGGCACAGCACTCTGCTGCCACCTGTCACCTGTGGATCCAGGGTGGGACTATACAGTCACCAGAAAACTCGGCGTCATCCAATCCAGTTAGTTTTAATTTGTACAAACACCAAAGTGTCCCAGGGGTGAGGGTTATGCATCAAACCGTTTCTGGGACCAGGTATAAGCCATGCTCAAAGTTTTACACATGGCAACAAGTCAAAGACGGTGACTGTATGTCCAGCTACAGTCCTGTGCTGTGGTTTCAAACATGTGTCCCTTTCCCTGCAGGACGCCATTTGCACTTTGAACACACTACAAACCAATGCCAGTGCCCTGGAGCAGGTCCGAAGAGAGCGGAACCACCCTCAGCTGCAGCTCCAGGCCATGAGAGGCTTCCTGGAACGAGCCGGCCTCACAGTACGTACCTTTCATACATCTGCTCCAACACTACTTGTGTATCTGTGCCCACTTCAAGGATTACACAGAATGTTACTGTTTTCTTGTGTGACAGATTATTTATTTCCCTCAGTCTTATCTAAAGTATTTGTGCCGGTATCAAAGGTGGAAGAACTGGACCATCTCAATATCATTCATGTGACAGGAACCAAGGGCAAGGTGAGCTAACCGGACACCCAGCCTGCTTCAGGGTTTTGTGTGTAACATTTTAAAGCACAGTGAGTAATGCTCAGAGTTTACTTAAAGAAGTTCACATAACGGCTCATGTGAACTGCCTCTGAGTGTCCATGTTTGTCTTCCAGGGGTCAACATGTGCGTTCACGGAGCACATTTTAAGACGTTATGGCTTCCGCACAGGATTTTACAGGTAAAGCTGCAGTGTGTGAATGAGCGTATTGGAGGGAGGAAGTTGTCAGTAAATGGGCCTTGTGTTTTTGGTTCTGAAATTGTCGACGGTAAAGAACAGCGGTCCCTAACCTTCTTTGCCCTTTGTCACACAATGAAATAATCCTTGTCTACTATTATGGTTATGAACTTCATCGCTGATGAGTTCTCGGACACCTTTTCATCCACTGCTAAACCTAAAGACCATAGCTCAAGGCAGTGTTTCCCAATCTGGGCGCCGCCCCCTAGAGGGCAGCTGCATAACCAAGATGAATGGACACAGATACAATATAAAATGATAAACAAAACAATTGCAAATAAGTGGTAAGACAGTGGACTATGTAATACGATTGCACCTTAGAAGTAAGAATGAAAGAAAACAATCAAGCTGCCGCAGAGGGGCTGTTTTTTTATTATTAGGGACTTTGCTGCTGACATGCATAGAAGTGTAATTCTATCTCTATCTCTTTAGGTATTAGTGTATCAGTAAAGTGGGTCTAATTTCCCACTGGGTAATTGTCACAAATGGATATGTGTGACTCATTTTAAGTGTAAATTTCTAAAGCGCTATAGTTCTATCATTTGTGATTGTAGCAATACTGTTTTCCAATATCAAAACATAGCTACTGGTAATGTACATTTTGATAGATGACGTTAGTGATATGTTTTTGTTAAAGTGAAAATAAAACAAGGCCATGGTATTAATTGACTTATTAGTCGATCAATAGTCCCTTTGTTTCTTGGTTCTAGTTCCCCACATTTGGTACAAGTCAGAGAGAGGATCCGGATCAACGGACAGCCCATTGGAAAAGAGCTCTTCACTAAATACTTCTGGCAGATTTATGGACGACTGGATGAGACCAAGGTAAGCTGTGTGTGCTCGATGTCCAGACTAAGCATGGCTACTCATTTGCTTCAGTGTAATCAGTGGCTTCACGGCTTGTATTTGAGTCCACAGTAGATTAGAGCCCTGGTGTGAGTATTGGCTTGACCATCATGTGACATCACTCTGCTTACATTATCAGAAGTCCAAAGTGCATTTGAACTCTTAAGTATTTTTGACTAACATGGTCATTCCTTGAACAAAAGCCATTTCTGTGGGCCATGACAAAATCCTTTCTAGTTTAGAGAAATTGTGACTGATTCCAGAAATAAAATTTCCTACATTTTTATAAGACATGATGTACTGATTGTGCCCACTCTAAGCAGACATAAAATGTGAACTGTTGGTAGTGCTTGAGGGGCTTCTGTACCTGTGGAGGTGTTATTTTAAATGAGACTGTACTTGGAAAGAAACTCAAAACAGCTCAACACTTCATGTCATCCATTCACACACTGACCGGAGCTACCATACACGGTGACACCTGCCCATCAACCTCTGCTTTAAGATCTTCATCATCCCCCCCCTCTACCTTTTCAGGAGGCCCATGGAGGAACAATGCCGGCATACTTCCGTTTCCTCACCATTCTGGCCTTCCATGTGTTTCTTCAGGAGAAGGTATGCCAGCCTGCCTCTGCTGCCCTCATCAGCAGAAAGCTCAGAGCGATCCCATGTTTGCGACAGAAGCCTCAGACCTACCATACGGCGCTGAGGGAAACTTCCTTGGAATCTAAATAATTCTTCTTTTTGTCAAGGTGGATTTGGCTGTAATTGAAGTTGGAATTGGTGGCGCATATGACTGCACCAACATTATAAGGTAGGACTCAATATTCTTAAAGTGATTGCTATTTACTTGCTGGTTCAAGCTGGAATTATTTAGTGCATGTAAGCGGCTCCCACTTGGTAGTTTTAGTAACTTTTTTTGCGATATCATAACCTTTTAGTATACATTTACTACATGGAACTATATCTATGATGAGGTTACATCAGGTTACCCAGTGAGTGCTGTCCTTGTTGTACCATCCGGCCAAAGTCCAAAGGCCCATGGACCACTACAGCGTGTGCACGGCTGTGTTTTTAAACAAATATTTTGAGCATTCGTATCACTGCGAATGTTAGTTGGTTGGTTGGTCATGTGACTATCACATATTGACAAAAATGTAGGTTTTTAAGACTTCCTAAAAACAAATTTTCTGATCCCCTGACATGTAATTAAAGGGCTCTGCAGTGACATTCACATGTTTGAATTGCAATAGGTTTGTAATAAATTTGGTATTGTGTGTCAAACGATTAAAATATTAATGGCATTTGTGTCATAGTTAACTCTAAATGAATGTTTCTGGTTACCCTTATATAGCACCAACTGTAGCTGCTCATTCCCTGTACCATTAAAGTTTATCAACTTCACGAGGGGTGTAATAAGTTTGCACCTGCACTGTGTGTCCACAGGAGGCCATGGGTGTGTGGCATCTCTTCTCTGGGTATAGACCACACTCAGATTCTCGGAGACACGATTGAAAAGATCGCCTGGCAGAAAGGAGGCATCTTCAAGGTGGGTTGACTCTACATCAGTAATGTGTCATTGTGATTGCACTTGGATGATTAATATAAGAAAGTTTGTTATATCATCAATTTAGTTTTGAAAGTGGATTCAAGTGCAGCCAGGATTAAAACTGTTCACTGTGTATTTGGAAGTGCTGTAAAATACTAGCAGTTATCTGGGGTATTTAAGGTCAAAGATAAACAGTGATTGAGTTCTCCATGTTGATCAGACGATAAGCTTGTTGGCTGGTAATCATGTGCATGTGTGTTCAGCTGGGCGTTCCTGCCTTCACAGTCAAACAGCCAGAAGATGCGATGGGTATGCTCAGGAGCAGGGCCACTGAGATGAGGGTAAGTGACCAGTCACACCACTGCAGAGTGGTCATTCATATGTGTGATGCGCTGGGAGCCGCAAGGTTGGTGGTTTGAATCCCAGCTGCCCCAGGTGCCATGTCAAAGTGTCCCAGAGCAGATGTAGTGTCCCTGAGCAAGACACCCAACCCCTAGTTGCTCCCCAGGCAGAAATGTAACGCGTGGGTTATAATTCAATGTAAGTCGCTCAGCTAAATGACATGTGATGGAAAGTGAGCTTCTGTAACACGGTCTGCCCTGTTGTTGCAGTGTCCTCTGTGGGTGTGTCCCGAGCTGGAGGAATACCAGGCACATTGTGGACCGTTGCATCTGGGCCTGGCAGGACAGCACCAGCGCTCCAACGCCTCCCTCGCCCTCCAGCTGAGTTACACTTGGCTGCAGAGAAGATGTCTACCAGGTGGGACAGGGGTGGGTTGTTTGTAGGGCTGTCATCGTATCACATTTTTTTGTGCGATTATTGCACAAACATTTATTGCGATATTATTGCAATTTTCAGACCATTATATGCCACTAATAACATTATGACAATATAATGGTATAGTAGTGAAATTAATTTGTCAGAATAGTTTTATGTGAATGTGAATAATCGGTCGGCCAAAGAGGTGAACGAGCAGTCCGGGGAACCGACAGTAGTTCAGGTTGAAGGACTGGGCGGATGGTTGTTGTTCTAGGTGAGATTTTAGCTTAGTTGTGTTGCCTCTTTTCGGTGCCACTGTTCTAAAACAAAGTCGACACCGGCTCATTCACTTTATTGTCTCTCTCCTCTCATTCGCTTAAAGACAAACGGTTCCCACACCGGAGCTGAAGATTGCAGCTTTGTAACAAAGTCCATTTGGAATAGTTAATCCTAATTGTATGTAGATATCACGAAATACCCCCTCCATAACGCGATGGGTTCACGCGTTCCCTTCCCTGTTGGTGCCTGAGCAGGGCAGCGCGATCGACTAACATGTTGGAGACGTTCATTTAGCTGTAAAAGGAATATAGCACCACCAAAAATGATCGCACTCTGTTTCCGATATTGCGCGATTTGTCTATATATTGCATATCACAACAGGCCTACTTGTATGTCCCATCAATTTATAGATGTTTAGGAGATTCTTATCAGATCAACCTCCAAAGTTTGTGTGCTCTAGATGAGGGGGTTAAAAATGAATTCAGGTGTAGTCTGAAAAGGGCTTAAAGCTATCTTCTATCACATGGTCTTGGCCAGGCTCCACAGATCAGCGCTTTCCTTCAGACGGTGTTGCGAACACCGCGGTACAGCAGGCGCTTCCCTTCAAGCCCAGCCCCATCATGATCAAAGGTGAGTCACTGGAGATCAGAGCGCAATGATTCTTCTTCTTTTGCTTCCTTCTCTGCCTTTGACCTGGTCATCGTCTCATAATTTGTGACACTAATAATTGTACATTCATAAAATGACCCCCGGCGAATTGCATACTGGGTACAGCTCGCCCGCTATCACAAGAACTCGCTCACTACATGAAAACAAGGAAAGGAGCGATGCAATCCTCAAGATAATTAAAAAAAACAATAAATAAGGGGTCACCACCCTGAGATAACATTGGACTAATAACCAATATTATCAAGTTCTCATAATTGTTATTCACTCCTCACGAGTAAAGCCTTTTGAAGGTTTTAATACTGAGCACTGGTTATAATTACCAATTGTCACCACCATACAAATGCACAAGTAAACACAGAAAAAGTACAACAAAGTTAATTTACCTACATAAACACCCATTTGTAACCATCAATCCCCATGTCACCATGTCACCATACAATCAAATGACTGGACAGGGACCCAAACGAAACACATCCCTCTTTTCAATGGATCTTCTGGCTGTTGAGTCGGCTATTTTAACCTGGTTGTAACGATTCAAGCTCCTTAATAATAATAATAATAATAATAAATCGAACTTGTATAGCGCTTTTTTGGACACTCAAAGACGCTTTACATGGAGGAAAAAACAAAAAAGGGGGTTTACGAAAAAGCTAGTTTGAACAGGTGGGTTTTGAGCACTGATTTGAAGGAAGGTAGTGAGTCAGAGTTTCTAATGGGCTGTGGGAGTGAGTTCCAAAGGGTGGGGGCGGCGATGGCAAAGGCTCGGTCCCCCAGGGTTCGGCGGTTAGTGCGAATGATAGGGGTGAGGCGGTTGGTGCCTGCTGAGCGGAGGTGGCGGGTGGGCTGGTGTTGTTGCAGGAGCTCAGAGAGGTAGGGCGGAGCCAGGTTATGGAGGGACTTATAAGTGAGGAGGAGGAGCTTGTATTGAATCCGATATTGAACAGGGAGCCAGTGGAGCTGTTCGAGGACCGGGGTGATGTGTTCTCTGGACCGGGTATGGGTGAGTAGGCGGGCAGCAGAGTTCTGGATGTATTGCAGTTTTTGGAGATGAGTGGTGGGAAGTCCATAGAGGAGGCTATTGCAGTAGTCGAGTCTGGAAGAGATGAATGCGTGGATGAGGATTTCTGCTGTTGACTGGGTAAGGGAGGGGCGGAGGCGGGCAATGTTGCGGAGGTGGAAGAAGGATGTTTTAGTGATGTGGTTAATGTGCGTTTGGTATGAGAGAGTGGAATCCATTATGATGCCGAGGTTGCGTACAGAGGGGGAGGGGGTGACATTGTGACCGTCGATGTGGAGGGTAAAGTTCTGGACAGAGGAGAGGAGAGATTTGGGGCCGGTGATGAGGAGTTCAGTTTTTTTGCTGTTGAGTTTGAGAAAGTTATTGTCCATCCAGGTTTTGATGTCGGAGATACAGTCAGTGATGGTGGAGAGGATAACCGGGGTGATGGATTTGGTGGCGATGTAGAGTTGGGTATCGTCGGCATAGCAGTGAAAGTTGAGTCCATGGTGGCGGATGATCCGACCGAGGGGAAGCATGTAGATGGTAAATAGGAGGGGGCCGAGCACGGAACCTTGGGGGACGCCGTGGGTGACAGGGGAAGTGTGGGAGTTGCAGTTGTTGACAGAGACAAAGTGGTGACGGTCGGAGAGGTATGAAGTGAACCAGAGGAGTGCTGTGCCGGAGATGCCGATTGATTGTAGACGGTGGAGGAGGATGGTATGGTTTATTGTATCAAAAGCTGCGGAGAGGTCGAGGAGGAGGAGGATGGATATGGAACCAGAGTCAGCGGCGAGGAGGAGATCATTTGTAACTTTAAGAAGTGCTGTTTCTGTGCTGTGGTGTGAACGGAATCCGGATTGAAATTTTTCGAAGAGATGGGAGGAGTGGAGATGTTGGTGGAGTTGAGTTATGACGGCGCGTTCCAAAATTTTTGAAAGTAACGGGAGATTGGAGATGGGTCTGAAATTGTCCAGGTTGTCAGGGTTAAGGCCGGGTTTTTTCAGGAGGGGAGTGATGGAGGCAAGTTTGAGTGGGGATGGGACAGATCCAGAGGTAAGGGAAGTGTTGATGATGCTGGTGATGAGAGGGATTAGAGTTGGTATGCAGGTTCTTAGTTAGTTAGGTTAGTTCTGATTAAACCCATGGAAGTTCCTAAAAAAAAACCGCAACACTGTGGTGCCTCAGTCTGTTGCTGGCCGCAGCCTGCAGGAGAGAGAATGAGGGCGCGTTTGATTATATGAAATCACATTACATGTCATTTAGCCGACGCTTTTATCCAAAGCAACTTAAGTGCCGGTTTGGTCACCTGATACGGTCCTCTGCACATTCCGCTTTTCTGTTAGAGCTGTGATTAGTTTCCCCAGGTTAAACAGGCCTGTTACTGTCTTTTCCTTTTGACTCCTGCAATACATGGTTAAGAGCATGGATGAGGTACCCAGAACCAGTGCCATATTGGTTACTGTTAATATATGGTTTATAGTTTTGAAGTTAAACCGTTTGATCCGATAGTTTAAAACAGGGTTTGGTAATTATTTATATTCACAGTATACACGTAATATATTGTACAATTTTTGTGTCTAGTATTGGTTCAGGCACCTGTATAGGAAAACCCCCCAAATGATACCTGACTAATATGGGATTGGTGTTTGTGGTGAGATGTAGAGGGGTCAGTCTGGTGGGTGTGACATGGTGACGATTTGGTCTCAGGCCTGGCAGACACCGAGTGGCCTGGAAGGAACCAGACGCTGAAACACGGAGCAGTCACCTACTTCCTGGATGGAGCGCACACCATGCGCAGCATGCAGGCCTGTGTACACTGGTTCAGAGAGACTGCAGTCCAGCACGAGAGAAATGCAAGGTGATGGTGCCCCTGCGTGGCCGCGTCTCCCCACAGAGCAACAGACATTCACTCAACCCACTAACAGCACTGATGTAGAGCCATGAACTGTTTGTGTTGTAGTGGGCCTGTGATCCGAGTTTTGCTCTTCAATGCCACGGGAGAGAGGGACTCTGCAGCCATGCTGAAGCTACTGGTGGTGAGTCACCCGTCTTACCCGCTGTTACGGCTGCTACATTGGCTATTCACAAACAACTAGTGCCTATGTACAGACCTAGTGTTGTTCCATTGGTTGGCCTGTGAGCCTTTGGGAATGCACTCCTGGGGAAATTATTTTCTGTAAAAGCCCACACATTTGTCTCTTTTAGCACATTCTGATGTCTCCATTATATCACATTCCCTGATTCTAATTATTGCATTTTTGAATAAGTTTTATGATTTATTGAAAGCGGATTAGGCTTTTGTGCATTTTGACCACTTTTACCTCAATGAGTGTCTTGACATGAACACGCATAACTGATTGAAAAAAATGACTTATTACACTTTAATCAGTAAAACATATGTAATTGTTTTTAACAATGTAGAATGTATGGCAAATACCAAACGCCACTCGCTGCTCTACATTCATGGAACTTACCATGTGACCTCCAGACAGCTGATCCAATTTACTAGTGAAAGGTTTGTTAGAGGTGGGCTGAAGCATCTCAGGCTCTCCAGAGTCATGTCTACGGTTTTAATGAGGAGCATGAGTTCTAATCTGTGTAACCTCATTTGAAGATAAAAAGTGAAGAAAGCCAAATATAGTCCGTACAGACGCGCAGTCAGCTGACTGATGTCTGAGCAACCGGTCTTTTGCTTTTCTTTTCAGCCATGCCATTTTGATTTTGCTGTGTTCTGCCCAAACATCACCGAAGCCATCGCTTCTTGCAATGCAGGTGAGTCGTGGTGCGTGGTGGTTGATGCAAACATCAAAGGACCATCAACTACAAATACTCATGCCTCTTTCCCATAGATAGTGCTGAGATAAATTCCTACTTGGGGACTCCCAGTGGTTGATTTAAAGGCCTAGTTGAGCATTGTTTTAGGTATGCTGCTTGTTTCATTTGCTGAGACAAACTCTCTCAGGTCTGTGCACTAATTACAGAGCTGGAGTCAGGACGGGTTGAGCCTAGTTAAGCATTAAGGTTGGAAGCATAAGAAGCCGTTGTCCTGGCTTCATGCACAGATCAGCATGCACACACACGGCACCTTGTTTGTCAAATCAATTTTTTGACTTCTTGATGAGGAACCAGCTTTGGTGTCAGTCAGTGAGCAGGAACTAACACTAGCATCCTAAATCAGACGACTCAACCTCAGCAAGCACAGGGCCGAACCGAAAAAAACAAATTGTCATTAGAGAACAAAAATGAAAGCCAATAAGCACATCTCACAAAATGTTGAAATATTGCTTTAGATCTCTGTAGCTAGTTTTGCCAAGTCCTTTCTGTAATGCTGTGTACTCATAGCCTTCGCCATCCTGTCATTCCCGCACGTCTCAGACCAGCAGAACTTCAACGTCTCGGTGGAGCACATGCTGACTCGCTGCTTGGACAACGAGAGAAGCTGGCATCTCCACAACAGCACGGGACACACCAAAGGGGCTCCGCTGCTCATTGAGAGCAGCCTGGCCTTGGCCCCTGAGAAGAAGGCAGACACCCTAGTCTTTCCCTGCATACTCAGCGCCCTCCAGTGGATCACCCAGGGCAGGGATTCAGTGCTGGCAGACCCAGCAGAGAGAGAACTACCAGTGAAACCCAGCGTCATGGCCAGAGCTGCTCCGCTCTGCAACGCGGCCGAGGTCCACGTCCTCATCACCGGAAGCCTCCACCTTGTGGGAGGAGCCCTCAAGCATCTCGACCCGGCTTCTTCCAAGTGAACAGAATGTGTCAATTCAGACCGCTTGGATGATTGCATACTCTGCTTATCTGCACATTTACCTTTGTGAAAGAAGAGGGATCCGTTTTGGTAGAGATGGGGTTTTGGACCGACTATCTCTTGCACAGTGACTTAAAGTGCTCACCTAAATGACGTTAGCTCCACCCTGGCCTAATAGCCAGCGCTAGGAGCCCACAAGTTGGCGGTCCAGTCCTCGCGACAGAACCAGCCTCGCCCCAGCCTTACAGACGGAGCTCATTCCGTGTTACGTGAAATGCGAAGGATACCTTCATGAATTCTGTGCTTCAGTCATCCCCGATGTGCTCCCTTATTACAATATCACCTTAATTTCACCATAAAGGGCTTCATGTTCACAATGTCTGATTGGAACTCTTGTCTATTACCTTTTGTGTCCTTTTTATAATAATTTTTTTTATGACCTCTTTCCCATGCTCTCCTTTTTTTGTTTCACATACATGGCCTACTAATATCGTGTGTGTGTGTGCGCGCATGTACACACGTATACTAACTATGTTTGCATCAGATGAGTCCATGTAACTAAATTAAATTCTGTGTATTCTATTTTACAACAGAATGATAAAACTATTTTAAGAATAGTTTTGAAAGATTGACCACAATAATTAAATAATGGGTCTAATATGTACTAATTTATTTGGGTCCTATTATAACGATAATTTATTCATTCAAACTCTGAGGTCATTAGCTGGATGGGAAGTATTATACACATCCTGCCACGTTTTAAATCAAGACTAAATGCACTTAAATGGAACTCGTCACTGGTAATTAGTGGAGACATGTGCTCACGTCTTTAAAATTGAGTCGATTAAAAAAATCTGGATATGAAAATTTTGTCTTATTTCTTTCCCTTGTAAACATAATGTTATCCGACTAAAGACCCAATTCTTGATCAGTCCTTGAGAAATGAGCTCAGGCCCAGAGTCTGCTCGTCCACTAGCCCAGTGGATGACCCATGCGTGCTGCAGGGACAGTGACCGTTGGCCCTGATGGCAGGTGGCACTTTGTCTGGTAGCTCTTGTCATCACTGGGTGAATACATGTATTGTTAAAGAGCTTCAAGTGGTATGAAGACTAGAAGAACGAGTCTCCGAACAGATCCAGTAGTAGACACTGAAGAACGTAATAGTTGTATCTGTATAGGAATGTATGGACAAATGTTCTCTGGGAGGTGGTGGTGTGTACGTGAGGCTGCTGTTATGTCTGTTAACCGCTCCGGATTGAGGCTGCAGATAAAGAAGCTTCCGCACAGCAGCTCTTCGGGGGAACAGAAAATGTTGGATATACATTTAGCGGATGATGAATGTTAGTAATCTGCCCACTTAAGTGTATAGTAATGTGAATGTATACATATTCATGTAATGTGTATGTGTGTATATGTACACAACTATATGAAGAGACCGGAAGCAACAAGCAACACTTGAACCCCACACGAAGCCGTGTGACGCGGTGGCGTACGACGCAGCCACGTCAGTGACGTAGAAATACGGGGCGCGCGGCGGTGGGTTTAAAGAGTCTCGGTTGGAAGGCAACACTGAACCTTTTACCAACACGGTATCGTCTTGATTCAAACCGGAGCAGATGTCAGAACACAGGTACTGTTTCGACAGTTTTATATTTAACGATTCATGTTGGTGAAAACACTTGGAGTACATTACAAACGCTCTTCAACACTTCACGCTTTACTTTGCATGTTAAAACCAGACTACAGTACTAACCTAGCGTTAGCTAACTAACTCAGTCCTATTGTTATCCAATTAATGAAACCACTGCTCTTATGGCTTTAACTTTTCCAGTTTCCAGCATTCGTCGCGGGTCCATCGTGTTTGTGAGTCGCCATTGTGTGCAGATGTAGTTTTAAAACTAAAGCTAATAACTTTGTCAATGCCGCGCTTTCGAGTCGCCAGGCCTCGGTTCAGGTATTACGTTACATAAGTTATATAATGAAGCGTAGCGGGATATAATAATAAAAAGCCAGTTTGACTGAATGCCTTAAAATAGAAGTGGCTGCCTGTTTGCCGTGTTGTTTGACGGAGAATTTGCGCGGTCACGCGCTGCAGCAGCAGCATCATTATGGCGGGTAGGGAGGCTGCTTTCTGGAGCGAAGCGATCGTGTGATCGAGATGTCGCAGTGAAACCGCAGCCATCCGTTGTTGCGTCCTCGTTTGTGGTAACATTTGGATGTTGGTTTTCTCCTTCCACGCAGCATGCCGTTGCAGGATCTGCCCTGCCTCAGCCCTCGGGGCTCCATGTTGTCTCAGGCCAGGAGGATGAACAAACGCAAGCCCAAAGGCTGTCTCGGTGAAGGCCTGGAGATGGAATGCACCCCAACAGAGCTCATCCAGCAGTGGTCCCCTCTCCACAAGCACCAGCGGCTCACCAGCAAGGGAAAAGAGAACGATGGCAACCAGTTTGTTCTTGCTAGGAGATCGAGGAGGAAGAGAGAACCCACGTCATGTAGGAGAACCTTGTGCCCCCTCTGAGCAGCTCTACTGTGTTTAGTTTGATGCTGTGATGAATTCATTCTGTGCTGTGATTCCTTTTTAATCCCCAGCAGACGTGTCGTGGGACCACCTGCCCGACGAGCTCCTTCTCCGGATCCTCTTCTACATTCCTCTGAAGGACCTCCTGAGGATGTCAACAGTTTGCCAGCGCTGGCGTAGAATAGCGTGAGTCCCCAGTCACCACGTTGTAATAAGGGGTTTGGGTCCTAAGAACGCATTCCCCATATCCCATCAAGCCACAGATGTGAAACCAGATGTAAATTCATCTTGATGCATGAAAAGGTGTAGTTCCAACCAGCCAATGATTGTTACATCACAACGTAATACTGTTCCATCCCAAAGAATCCTGATAAATACGCTTGAGATGTCCATGAACGTAGTATTGGTTTAATCACAAGCTTTAACTACCTGTTGCAGGCTCGATGAGTCTCTGTGGCACAGCGTGGACCTGGAGGGGTTGACCCACATGGGTCCAGCTCTGCAGCAGGTGCTGAAGACTGGAGTCCGCATGCTGCGCTGCCCTCGCTCCTTTGTGGAGGAGCTGCAATTTACAGGCACAGGGTGAGTCCGGCAGTAGTTGATGTACGCTTCACATACAGTAGAATCTGCTATAGGGATCCTTTCAGCCTAGTACAGTTTCTTATTGATAAAATGCATGAAATCCCTTGTATGAAAGTATTTAAAGACCCTTTTACTTGTGTCGATGTTCTTTACAGTCATAACGGTCAGTTTGTTTTAATAGCTGATTCCAGTATTTCTACAATTAAAAACTGAGTTCACGTTTCAACAAGTCCTTTTTTTGCATCTCGTCTTCTCAGGTCAAACATTTCAAAGCTCTCATGTTTAGTGACGTACAATAATAAAAGGACTTAATGGTTTTGCTTTGTCTTTTCTGTTGTGCAGCCCTCTACAGATAGTTGTGATGGACCTGTCCAGCTCCATCATCCCCACCGCATCACTGGAGAGCATCATGTGTCACTGCAGGCAGCTGGAGTATCTGAGCCTGGAGGGTCTGAAGCTCTCAGACACCATCATCAGGTAATCTCCATTTCTCCAGCTGCTGTGATGCGCCAGACAGGCAAACATCTGACAGCGTGGCGACGCATGTCGATGATTCTGTCCTGTCCCAAGCCTCAGGGATGTCAATGGCCGTGCAGAATATTTCTATAAGGATACCGTGTGCAACATGATGAATAAATGTTTCTGCTAGGCAACCCCCAAATGAATGCTAGCATTAACAAAAACCATGAAGTGAACACTATCTAATAGCTACTAGTACTGTGTAAAGAAATTAAAGTAAGTTGGAGCTTTTCCAGGTCCTGATGAGTGCGCTTTTTTTTCCTCTTGCTCAGCTCTCTTTCCAAGAATCCAAACATGCTGCAGCTCAACCTGAGCGGCTGCTCTGGCTTCTCTGCTGCCGCTCTGGCTGACATGCTCACGTCCTGCTGCAGGTCAGCTCCTCAGTCTGTCATGTGTCAACATGCCCTTCTCCAAATACCAGCAGCGTTGTCACTATGCTGTGGTTTGTTTTTCCCTCTGCAGCATTAAGCATTTGAACATAGCATGGTGCGACTTCAGCAATGACCACGTCAAGAGTGTTGTTGGCAGTGTGAGCTCCGGACTGACTCACCTGAACCTGAGCGGATACAGAGAGGGCCTCACGCTAGACGGTGAGTAGGAGTGTTGGTGCTCAACCATCACATGCCAACGTTACTATTGACAACGGGAGTGTTACGACAAGTCACTGGTCAAATCAGCACAAAAAAGGGATTCAATTTAACTTTCAGAAATCGCTCATGGGGTTTTCTGCTGATACTAATGATGGTCCATATGGACTGTCAGATCTTTTTGTTTTATTATAACTGCTGGTCTACAAGATCCAGACTATTTTTGATAACTGTCCCAAAAGAATTTGAACTGCGCTTTCTTTTTTTTTTTGTCTTTCTAAAACAAGTTAATGATTTGGAAATAGTTTGTATTTGTATGACTTGGAACAACTATTAGTATCCTTTTTAATGATTTGATGCTTAAAACGATCATATTGTCCTTTTTAATAACTTTCCCTTTGGGTGCAGATGTGAAGGTACTGGTGACGAGATGCCCCCATATTCAAACACTAGATTTAAGGTAAGCTGCTGGTTTTAGCTGAGTTTATAAGGCTGCTGCCATGAAAAGAATTTCACTGACCCCTGTGGGTTTCTAGAAAGTGTAATTACCCAGGAGACTCATGCGCTTTGCTGGCGTGCATGTGACATTACCTAACGCACCTTTCCTCCCATTGATTTGAATCGGCTGTCTGTCCTCTACACGCTGTCTCGAATGCCAGGCTCGAGCGTGTCGGTCAAATGTACCACACCCTGAAATGTGAAACGAGTTTAAGGCCACTTCTTACTTTTACAGTGCTGAGCTCAACCTTTAGTTTCCCACGCTTTGAGATACAACTTGGAATGGCTATAATATCAGACTGTTGGTATATGTGTACATGTACACCCCTGTGTGGAGGGCCCTAGCCTTGCTTGTGGCATCAGGTTGCTGATGTTATAGGCGTGTGTCTCCGGCCGCAACTCTGACCTCACACAACAGCTGATGTGACTGTGTCTCTGTTCCAGTGACAGCACCCTGCTGATGGCAGACTGCTTCCCTGTCCTCAAACCGCTGAAAGATCTGCTGCATCTCTCCCTCAGTCGCTGCTATCACATTCACCTCGCTGCTCTCACGTGAGTCCCCCGCCCCGTCGTGCTCCCGTATGCGTAGCAGGACTTCAGCCTGACGGACCGGTGTTTTTCCAGGGACCTGGATAAGACCTTCCCCAGGCTGAGCCTGCTGGATGTGTTTGGCATCGTGAACGGCAGCCACCTGTCCTCTCTGAAGAAAGAGATGCCTCGTGTCAGCATCAACTCCAGGCCCTTCTCCAGCATTGCTCGGCCCACGCCGGCCTCCAGGCCCTTTGGACACTTCATGTGGGACAGGAAGTGTCGACTGAGGGTCCAGCTGTAACCCGCCTGCCTGAAGTCCAGTTTGTTCCTGCTGCAGAGTGTTTGATCCAGCCCGAGGAGTTTGTTGCTGCTACCAGATGTTTTTAGTGTTAAAGGTTGCATACCAGAGTGAGCCCGCTTGTAGATGAATGGTATACTTCATTTAGGGAGGTCACATGGGATTGTGGAGTCCACTTCTGTTTGGAATGTGTTTGACATTTTTAATGGATTTTTGAATCTGTTATAGGTTCTAATAATGTGTTAATTTAAAAACGATTGTAAGGGAAACATGGTGTAAAGACTCATTTAGCAATGTCAGCGTATTTGGGACTTTTGTATAATACTGACAAATGTCTTAGTTATAATAATGACGTACCACATGATTTTAAGGAGTATAAAATGATGTATTCATGTTCCTGTTGGACAAACTGTACATTTGTTATGTATGGAGGCTTTTATGATGAGCTCAGTCACTGTACATGTGTTCAGTACTCAATATCACCATTGATATGCTGTATGAATATATCATTCAAATGAAAGATAATATTGAACTTTTTAAATTGAGTCTTAACAAGTAAACCGCTGAATACCCAGACTGTGCTTTGTGTGTGTGTCACCGCTTCATCCAGTACACCAGTGAGCCTTGAAAGTTACATTTTCATTCCTATTTCAATGGTTTAAAGCTAGAGTTTCATAATAACCCATAAATGGTGACATCCATCTTTCAGTGTGTTTGTGCTGGTCCGTACCATCGAGGAATGAACACGTCTCTGGGTGTTTAGGTGCTGCTGAGCTTTAAAGGATTACACTGACAGGTAATATTTATTCACATTGGATGGGAGAAACTCGTAAAACGTTAGAGGTAAACCTTTTGTTCAGGGCTGTTTATCAGTACTGCATTAGCTTCAAAGCTTCTGTGAAGTATAGAGAGGGTTTCATACAGTTTCATTTAAACAGTTCATATTTGAATGGCTAGGATGACGTCACATCTCAGCTAAGTTAAACGCGACTGGCGACATTGAGCATCTTTCCGTGTCCGTGTCCGACGTGACAGCACGTGTTCTTCTGCAGTCCTTGTCCTCACGAGTCTCACAGGAGCCTCGTGCTGCAGACCCCACACGTCTGCGCGTGCGCAAAGCCGCCGCTAATTCCTAAGCGTCCATTACAATTATGCAAACCATGATGCAAGTAATGCGGTGGCGTCATTTAACGACTTCTGGCAACTTTATGGCAGCCAATAGCGACTTTCCTTGCTGAGGGGTTGGCGCCACTGCTCCCGCCCCCTCCATCCTATCTCCTACTTGGTTTGAGCCATTCATGCCCCCCCTGTCCTCATGAAATGTAAAAACCAAATGCTTAATCATAAATAAACATCTGTCCACTGTTACATGATAGAAATGTAATTAAAATATCATTCCAATTATTTTTCATGGATTTTTATGAATTGAGTGTATTTCCTGTTCAGGTACCGACTCAAAGGGAATAAAAGTGTCTGCACGTCACTGTCAGTGAGATCAATATCTGATATATCCCTTTGGACCAGAGTCAGAGTCACCCTGAACAACAAGAGGCTCCCTATTAAGCGATTTTATGCGTTTACCCTCCACTACCCCTTATTCTAGAACTACGAGCACCGCTGTACAAGGGCTCCTTCTATGGGTCAATGTGTAAATGTCAGGGATCATGAGAACAAAGACCACACTGCTTCACCAACCTCACCTTACTATTGTTTGAAAACAGGATGTTTATTGATCACAA
This sequence comes from Pungitius pungitius, assembly GCF_949316345.1. Lineage (NCBI taxonomy): Eukaryota > Metazoa > Chordata > Actinopteri > Perciformes > Gasterosteidae > Pungitius > Pungitius pungitius. The sequence continues at coordinate 15,682,672 of NC_084917.1, read as the reverse complement.
CTCACAAACACAGAATAAAAACATGCATCTCCACATTGTGACTGGTCAGAGTTGGAAAAGCATGATTGTTGAAAGTCCCAGTGAGCCAGCATTCAGAACCAGAGCTAAATGGAATTCGGCCATTGTAATATTTTCCCCTGTGCTTCGCAGTCAAATATATTCAGTGGAAAATGTCCCTGTTGATATATGAAGCAGTAGGTGCGTTGCAGTGTAGATCCATATAGCAATCACAGCCAGTAGCTTAACTTCAACATATGGAGCAGCATTATGCATTGCGAAGATTACAGTCATTGCTACAACAGGACAAATCCTAACAAATGCTTTACAACTTTGGGTCACTCGGATCAAGTCTCAAAACGTGTAAATCCTTTGTATTGAGTTGGATAACTGTCTGAAGTACCTGCTACCACAATAAGCATCCTTGAGAAGTACCACGCCTGTTTCAGAATGTAATTGAAATTCAGGAGATTCAATCTATGGTAGACTCCTCATGCACTCTGTTTCTTAAGTAGCCTCTAATTCCATCTCCAGGCCTTCACCGAGACAGCCTTTGGACTTGTGTTTGTTCATCCTCCTGGCATGAGACAACATGGAGCCCCGAGGGCTGAGGCAGGGCAGATCCTGCAACGGCATGCTGCGTGGAAGTAGATTCAAAAAGAAAGATTTTGCACAATGTGTCCCACGTCATCAGATACGTTTACCATGTTGATCAAATGTATGTATTCTATAGAACATCAGATACTCTATCGCAGTGGTTCTCAACTGGTCTGGGTCCGGGACCCACCATCACCACTTAATGACAAGCCGCGACCCAAATCTCAACTTCTCAAATGTATTCAAAATCAAGTTCATAAGCTGAGTTTTATATTTTATATTCAGGATGTTTAATTATCCTAAAAACCAATGTCTCCCCCAATTCGGAATGGTTTGACCCAACCTCTAGCTGCAGCAGGTCAGCCGTGTATTTTGCCCAACCCGCTGCTGAAAACATTGGCGGACAATTAAAAAATATTTTCCAATGCAAAGGCCCGGGACCCACTAAAAACGGGTCCGCGACCCACTAGTAGGTCGCGACACACCAGTTGAGAATCGCTGAGTCGCTGGCGGTCCGACCGACGGTTCGCTGAGAGCCGTCAGAGCCAAGAGCAGCGAGTGTAGTCACCTACTGCTGCTAACACATCCCGTCAGACCAGGATAATTTATTTATATACGTTAAATAACTTTTCTCCTCTTGTTACCCTGGTAACCGCTGTTATTACAGACTGTTGCGTCGATCCTTACTGTGAAAATCTACGTACTTCCGGTTTAGCGGCTACGCTTCGTATTTTCATTCGATTTCAGCTGGGTTTCCGTCTCCATCATCCTTGTTTAGCGCGTAAAAAGTAGAAGTAGGCTACACAAAAATACTACTCAATTACAGTAACGCGAGTAAATGTAATTCGTTACTTTCCACCTCTGCAGACAACACGCATATACATAACTATATCACTGGGTAGTCCCATACGAAGGTTATGACAGAATGTCCTTCAATTAATCAGGGATAAAACTGGAGTAATTGTTTTTGGAGCCAAGGACGAACAATTGAAATCTAGCACTGATAATAAAAAGCACAAATCCAGCCAGAAATCTATGTAGTTATGAATTCAGACATTAATCTGACATATAAAGTAAAACAAAATCTGCCTATTATCACCTGAAGAATATATCAAGGATTCAAGACTTGTTCCTGCGTTGTGGATTACTGTAACGGTGTGTTCACAGGTCTCTGTAAAAAGTCAGTCAGAACGCTGCAGCTGAAGTGCTCACTAAGGCTACAGAGTGGATCACACCCCTCCTGTTCTGAGGTCTTTACGCTGGCGTCATGTCCAAAGACTTGCCTTATAAGTCCTGCTGTTGGTTTATAATGCTGGAAAGGGTTAAGGGCAAAATACACGTCTGACCTGCTGTACTTTTTACTGATAGTTCATGAACTGCACTCTATTAATAGCTTGCTTAATGTTTTGATGGTTTTAAGTAAAGTACTCTTAATGACCTTGTTGTAATGTGCTATGCAAATAATCTTGACTTGTAGCATGGAGGTGAATGAATTTGTTATATAGTAGTTTGAGTCAGTAATACCTCTACTAGTGCAATGTGGAGTTTAAATAAGCACACACAAGCATTTATGTTTCATACTTTATCGGATTGAAAAACAAAAACCCATCCCAACATTCTATTGCTGAGGAACCCTGCCTTTGGCACGCTGCATGTCACAGCTGTTGTAAAGTAGTGCAGTTACAAGGTGCACCAGCAGTATCTGTCTGCTGGAGTAGAATTACAAGCATATACAAGAGATGTGCTGGATTCCTTAGAAATCTTTACACCTACAATCTTTATAGTGCCAACTTGAGCATTGTTCCAACATTGTTTCCATGATTTTAACGTCACTTCCCTTTGTGCGAGATCAGTTCCAACCCCAGACCGCAACAACCTTTCAGAAGCATGTGCAAAGAATCACTTCTGATCCTCGAGGTACCACACGGCTCTGTGGACCGAGTCACACAGCACATTGCCCTTGTAAGCTTGCACATCTTTCCCCAGAGCAAAAATGGTTCAGCTAGAACAAAATAAGCTTTGTAACAAAAATATCTCCAGTCAACAGACGGACTGTTCTTTCAGCTCACCACATAAACCTTTAAACAAGCACCAGAGACGTCAGCGGGGGTCCTTGAATCTCATGAGCAGACCCAAACCAGCAGGGAGTGATTCTACCAACAAGTAGTGTGTGCAAGTCTTCCTCAGACCAGCACTCCATTAGGACTCTTCCTCAACATCACTCACACTGTACTTTATTTAGCCCCAGTCCCACACACACCGTCCCGCTCCCACAAATACTCAGTAGAGCCACACTTTGCTACAGTCAGCGTAACGTTTGCTTTAAAAACGACTGACCAGCTGTCTGAGGAATCCACTGCAAGATATAAAAATATTGATAAAACTGTTCAAAACAGAAATTCAGAGCGTATCACAATAAGTCTCATTTATAATGGGTCCTAGTTAATCCAATTTAGATGATATTATAGTGTATTGAAAAAATAGGATTTTTGAATTCATCTCGAAAGGATTTAATTAAAAGTAGATGAATTATCAGAGCTCAAACTTGTTAATTGCTTACAATGCTAACTAATGACATCTATTAGCAGTTACCTGAGGTGGGAGCACAGAGACAACTGGCCAACCAGTGGGGCTCGCTCCCGTGCACCAAGGTAAGCATTTTATATTTGTGAGCCAGGGTCATAAAAGGTGTTGGGCCTCAGGAGGAACACTGGAAACCCCTTTCTTTCAGGTGTAACATTATTCACCACTTGTGGAGGCTAAACGCTTCCTTTTTAGCAGTGGCCTGGAGAGAAACCGCTCAAGACTCATCTCAATGTTCCAGAACAACGGTCCGCAGCTGATCCTCCTCAGTCATGCTGATGGTAGCGATGGCGCCGTCGTTAAACTCGAATGAAGTGCCGCCATCAACCACCATGCAGGCGTCCCAGCAGCGGGAGCGCACGGACACCCTGCAGCAGAGGTCGCACCATGCCGGTCAAACGCTACACCCACTGAGATTTGTATGGCTGCTGTTGTGACCACTGACCTGCTGGCGAAGCCTCTCTGCTGGCTACTGGAGAACACTCTGTTGATGATGGGCTCCCTGATGCTGTAGAACAAGCGCCTGTCATCCGGACTGAACACCAGAGACTCGTTGTACTCATCCGTCACTGAACGAGCACACAGACGCCACGTCAAACAAAGCGCCAAAATATGTACCAGCCAAACATGAACAAAGGAGGACTATCATCACCTTTTTCAATGATGTCACGATTAAGTGGGATATCAAGACCCATTTGAGACTTTCCTGAAAAAGGAGACACTGGTGAGACTTTGGGATTTCAAGAGACACATGGATTTGTTTAGATTTATTATGACAGCCTGTAAAAGGTACGAACCGATGTCTAGAACCTCCTCCACAGCTTGTTGGGTCAGTTTGTTGATGTTATATGACCTGAACAGAGAGCAGATCTCAACACTGACCCCGATGGACCCCTGCAGCCGTTACCAAGCACTTTAGAATTAATGCACAGAGACCGGCCCAAAAACAATGACATCACGCTTGTGTTGAGTGTGAAATGGTTCACGGATCAATGTACGGAGGAGGTCAAAGAGCGGACCTCTAATTGACGACAACAGGATTGATCTCTGTCCCAGCGAGCAGTTAATGCCATTTTGAAAGTATTATAGGTTTCATTAGCAGAGTTTTAATTTGAGGAAAGCAACAAAAAGGGAAATTCCTAATTCAAACTACAAGGCGGCATAATGTTTAGAGGGAGAACGGCAGTTTTCCTACAGGCCGTCTCCATAACTGAGGACTCAACATGGTAATACGCCTTTTCTTTGTTGAAACAACCAAAGACTTCCCTTTAAATCTGCAGTACCGTGCAATAAGAAATTGGCCTCATTTTGAAAACAAGTCAAGATGAATAAATCAAAACACCAAAAGCTTGGTAACCAATCTTAAAAAAGACATGAATTACAACTCAAGTGTAAAGCTTTTTAATGCTGCAACCTTAACTGGAGCTTAAAGTATACAGCATGTCAACGACAAACTGAATACAGTCTCTAAAGTGCTGAAGTCAACCCTCTCTGCAGCACAGTAGATGAGTAGAAGCACAGGTGAAACATTTGATATTTACCACGCTTTGGATCCTGTTCCTGTGCAGACGCTGAGTCCTGAACTCTTCTGCTTCTCCCACGGGCCGTCATCCACAGAGATCTCGTAGTAGGAAGCCCTACGGAGACAGGTTTGAAGGAGTTCAACTTCACCTGGTGCTACACACAGGTAGGAGTACACGAGGATGACGGAGGTACCTGGAGGACAGAGACTCTCCGATGAAGATCTCATTCAGACTTCTGATAGGAAGCAGACGAGCCCCAGAGAAGCTGTCATGTAGCGTTCCGGCCCCTGAATTAGTAAAAGCAAGAGAATACAGGCATCAACTTGTAAACACATTACTGTTCAAAGGTTCAAACCTTCTGCCACACAGCAGGACGGTTTCAGACGTGTGAGAGGAGGTCTAGGACCTAATGCTCAAAGTGGCTTTACTGAAAGAGGAGATTTAAACACTGTTCACTCGTTCAACTGAAAGAAAGATGTGGGCAACAGTGGAAGAAGATAGAAATCAAATAAACAGTAACCGCTTCCTGTTAGTGCAGGGTGAGCCCTGTTTGGAACATCAGCTGAACTAACCTCAGTCTAAACCTCTCTGCTTACATTATATACAGTTCAAATATTCCACTGATTCAACATCACGTTTCAAGGGATTCTCCCCTCTGGTGACATTAACGAATTAATGACACTAACTCCAAGTCAATTCATCAACAAAATGAGCGAGTCCCACGGCAGAGCTGACTGACAGACACAGAGCGCGTCCTACTCTGATCGCTGCCCCGGGTGCTGATGCGGTGAGCTCGGCTGTGCTGCTCCAGGCTCAGCTGCTGTTCGTGCAGGTCCACGGGGGTGGGGTTGATTCCTGTTCCTTCCAAGTGCACGCGGGTCCTCTGACGCCACAACCACCTGGACACAGCACCAGCAGGTAATCTTTGGAACATTCCACAGCTATGGGAAATGGACTGTACTGGTCTTCATACTACTCGGAGCGCTTTAACACAACACATTAATACAAACTATGAATCCATGCCATGTTTCTCTTACAACCATCATGTCTAAACAATGAGAGCTAATTGTTTAGGCAACAGGTCCTGGAGAAACTGACATATCAAAGATAATCCTGGATTCATTTTCTCACATATTTGTGGCTGACAGTCTCACTAAATTACTGACACACTAATGAGTCATACACAACTGCATACATAGTGAAAATACTAATAACATTAGCAATAGGTTTCTGATCTTGTCGTCACAAATGAATCCAGTATGTAATCTCAAGAAGAGTTTTAGGAGCAGAGTAAAAGCTGTAAGGAGACCAGCTTCCACTCAGAGAGCCTGAGCTGCAGGATGGAGTAACTCTTGATTAGTGACCTCTAGTAGCACACAGACTTCTACAGACAGCTACTTGATGTATGAGGTTTGACATAATCCGAAGGCGGCAGACAGGTTTTAGAAACCATGTGACTTTTACCAGACACCCGACTTAACAGAGCAACCGGGACAAGTTGTATAGATTCCCTGCATGACCCATAGTTGATGAAGTATCTCACTTGGAAGTTGTCACCAAAGAGGCTGGTGACAGGGCGGCATGCTCACTAGAAATAAGTCCACGCACAAGTAGGCTAGCAGTGCTACGGGTTAAATACGCACCTGAACTCACCACGGCAGAGTTTCTCCAGGGCCTCGGGGAAGGCATGCGTGTAGTGCACCGGCAGGCAGAGATGACCTTCTGACCTGCAGATACAGGAGGGCATATCGAATATTGACATATTATACCTCATGTCTCGAGAGCTTGTAGACAAACTGCCACCAGTCTCCAAAGAGCTCCCAGGATATCATGGGGATTGTTCTTCACACATTTATCAGTCAGAGGTTCTGCTCAGGGATTTACCTCTCAGGGTCTGTGTTGACACCCACAACTGGTTTGTCCTTGCTTAAAACCTTACTGGCAACAAGTAGCATAGTCCCGTCACCTAACAAAACAAACTGCCATCAGAGAACTCGTTTTGTGGATTTGGATGTGTGAAGCCTTTGTCCCTCACCATCGTACATACACTACTGAATCAATGTCACGGTACCAGTAGGCTGCAACACGTTCCTACCTCCAGCAGAGATGATGGCATCCGCCCATCGGACTACTTCTTCATCATATTCTCCTCTCTTCACCACGCGCACCTCGATGCCTTCTCTCCTGTATCACAGAAGTAGAGGGTAAGTGTCCCGTGGTGTGTGGTCCCCACCCCCGTGATGGAGCACGTCTCACCGCAGGCTGGTCACGACGTGTTGCACGTTGCTGGTGTGGATGTTGTGTCTCTCCAGCAGGCCGCTGTAGCTGGAGCCCTTCATAGCGAGCTGCAAAGCACAGACACGGGGACCAGTGTGGGAGAGCGCGGGAGCCCATGGGCTCGCCCGGAACAGAAAGGCAGCCTTACCAGTTGTGTCAGGTCCTCTTCAGAGAGCCCCGCGTACAGGTACCGCTGCTGCTCGAACTCGTACCGCGTCGTCTTCGTAACAACTGCGACTTTGGCCGGTTTGAACCCATCCGTGGGCGGCGACGCGGCGACGCTCACGGAAGCGTGGAAGGGTCGAGGAGAGGTTCCGTTGAGCAGACGGACAGCCCGCAGCCCGAGGCGCACCCACTTCCCCCCAGAGAGACCACTCATCTTGACAAGTGAGAACACCGCCACGAAGTCCGGAGCATGCCCCGTTGCACGTGTCGGATCGGGGCTCTGTCGTTCCGTAGTGGACCCGTGGGTCACATGTCACTTCCGCGACCAGAGGAGATTCTGTACCCACAGACGTGGGACTCACGTCCAGCGCTCCCGGTCGGCACGTGGTTTACTTCTATCGCGGTATGCTCCAGTGAGAACGGACACAGTCGGCCCGGTATTTACCTACCATCCGTATTAGAGCAGAAGAAGCTAGCAGTTAGCACTTAAGCTAGCGCTCCTGCTATCAAAGACGACACTCTTACCATAAGACACACCGGACCTGGGGCTCGCTCTTCGGGTCTGACCCACTTTTATATCGAGGTAAAGCGGGGAAGGACAGACGACTACAGCGGACACACTGGCCTCACGGCGCGTACGTTACCGTGCGATCCCGGCACGTCGCCGAGCTGTACGTATGCTGCGTGACGTCAGAGAGCAGCGCGTGTCCGCGAAGCCTTCACAGCCACGTGCACAACTGAGAGGTCACACAAGCGGCCACGGGGTTGGAATGGTTGTCATTTTAAAGGATTTCACGTAGAGCTGTAAATATATTGCACAGTCTTTGACACCTTGGCTCCTCATAAAAACATGTTTTTCAACTTTTCTGAACGTAAAATGCAATTATAATCAGATTGATGAGGAAAACAGCCCTGATGCAACCATACATTGTAAAATAGAAAATATGAGAATGTTGTCAACTATACAATTATTTATATATTCTCCAAAGCTCAGATTATAAGCAGCCCATACAAGAGCAAATGAAAACCTTATTTTAGCACATCATACCTCCATCAAAAGAAGAAAAGAAAAAAAATAATATACATATACATATTATATTTTATTTTAATTTTTTCCTGATGTACAGGTGAAAAATTAAGTTTAATTTAATGACAAGTTATGTATAACTCTAACATGCTACTTATGTCCTGTGCGTTCTGGTTTGTGTATATATATGCAAACACGCCATTCCTCTTGGGGCTAAGTCCCCCCCTCCGCCGTTCTTTGAATCCTACATACGCCCCTGCTGATCAGGTTCTACATCCTGACATCTGCTCGTTGGACAGTCATCAATCTGCATAACCTGACTGGGCTCTTTGGAGAGCAGAGTACTCCTACAACCAGATACTTCTGCATTGAGTGTATGAATGGGTGAATGATGAATGAAATGTTGAAGCACTTTTAGTGGTTGAAAGACTAGAAACAACATGTACAATTACAGTCCATACCTCAGAAAATTCTTTTAAAATGACATTTTAAATACTGTTTCCATCTTTGGATGTAGGGAAATATTGTTTTACTTTTTTCTCTCCATGAAAGTTTTTTTTCCTTTTGAGGAGTTTGATGTCTCATGGTTACAGACTAAAGCCCTCTGAGGCAAATAAATATATAAATAAAGCGTGTTGTGTTTTTGTCCTTGTTTTAGGTGTATGTTTATTAGAACGTAGAACATTGAGAGCAACAGAAAACTGGAGTCGAATAAAACATGTTTCTGCAATCTGCTTGATCCTAAATTCTTCCGATTAACACACAGCTCATCTTCAGCTCATCTTTGCACAGACAGAAAGCTCAACTAAAGGGTCTAAAAACTGAATTTTGAAGCACTTATACTAGTGCAATTCTTAGCTTGTTTGTATCAACAATCAGAAATGTTTCATTCATAAGTGTGACAGTGAGTAGAGTTTGTAAAAGGCTGTGTGACCTGATTTGAGGGATATTCTTCACTAATTATATTCACTATCACCAGGGAATATTTTTCCATACAGTGAGGTCACTTATTACCGCACAAGCTCTACTTAATCAGCTAATTGTGGTGTGTCATTGACTCTGTGGAATTACCTCAAACTATAACACTTCCCAAGTGAGACGATGTGTATCAATTAAACCTGCTTATTGTTTTATGACGCTAAGTAAAATCTTTGATATACAGCCTCTGTTAGAGCAATGTGAAGAGGAGGAGGTGAGAGGATGGAAGGTGAGGAAGGTTTCTACCTTTAGATGGACCATTCCAGAATAATACTGTGACCATTTCTATAACCCTCAACAAAGTTTCTCATCAATCTGGGCTTCACCTGAAACTGTGTCACAGGGCTAACAGTGTTATTATGGGAGGAGCACTTCTAATTTGTCCCCCCCCCCCCCCCCCCCCCTCACCCACCGCCCCCTGTCTCTCTTTCTGGATGTCTCCCCTCCCTTGTTTTCCAATTACAAAGGTCCACGTTAGCTCTCTTTCCCACACACTGCAAGTGCTTGATGTTGGAGGTCCATCTCCAGTCACTGCCTCACCGCGCCAACGCTGGAGCTCTCTGACAAGCGAAGAACCACCGAGGTCTGACCAGGTACGTGACACTGCTCGGCCCCTCTTTTAAATTGCTGTGAATGTAAGCTAAGATGATCACATTTCTTGCAATAGAAAATTGAATGAAGGTCAGGAATGAAAACAATGACAGGATCAGTTAATAGCCGTTAAATGCATTCAGACGGTTTGAGTTTTATTTGGAACGTTTTTCAGATATTTACCTCAATGGGATAAAGATTGCATTGTTTTCATAGTGCTGACAAATGGGAAACTGTACGAAAATGTATTCCAAATTGGACCCAAGACTGAAGATGTTGCGCTCAATATACTCTTTAAATAATGAATGTGTTGCAGAAGGATTCATTTGCAAATGAATGACAGTAGCGCCTCCTGTAAATTGATAAAGTCCTCCGTGTATTGTCTTTTAATGTCATTAATGTTCTACTTAATTAAATCAATTCGGGGCTCTGGTTTTGTCGTTTAAGATGAAAGACTTATTGGACTGTAATTCTCTTTCATGTTCGTAATGCCCCTGAAGAGATCCCTTTCCGTCTTTGTCTTACAATATCTACATATTTGGGCGACTGTGGCAGAGTGGGGTCCTCCAATCAGAGGGTTGGCGGTCTGATCCCAGGCCCGGCTAACCTGCATGTCAGTGTGTCCTTGAGCAAGACACTTAAACCCAGCATTGCTCCTCTAGCTGTGACTACAGTGTGTGAATGTTAGTGACTGATGGACAGGTGCCACTGTGTATGGTAGGTCCTGTCATCAGTCTATGAATGGGTGAATGATGTCATGTAGTGTTAAAGCACTTTGAGTGGTCCCAAGACTAGAACATGCTGTACAGTCCATTTACCATATTAGCATGATGCTGATTTCTGTACTCTTGCAGAATTCCCTTGGTTTAAACCTCAGAGACTTCTAAGTGAAATGATCTCCTGTTTAGATGATTCTGCCTCATCCAGTGCCTGCAGGAGGCTTCAGCACCCTGAGCACCAATGTTACGAAATTCCCTCCTTGTGTTTTCTGTTGAGCATCAATAGAACAACTCGAACTTTGAATTAATGTCATCAATGAAACGTAATTAACGTGGAGGGCTGTCTCACCTTTGTCCTTTGTTTTAGACTTAAAGGAAATATAATTATCAGTATCATGGCCAGTTTGTTTGTGGGTGAATAGTTTTCCACATCAGTCCCTATTTAGCACAGACACAGGAGCTGCTGAGCTGAGCTGTGTAGGCCGAGGTGTCCCACACATGAACCCACAGGGTCACATCTGGTGTGAGTGGGACAACTAATGCAGACAACAAGTCAGACGGATGCGTTTCAGGGCTTAAGGGGAAAGTATGTGTTTGGGGTTGATGGCTCTAAAAGGAAGCTCTAGGAATATTAATGGCATTTAAAATGTGGCAACAGTAAAAGCCAAACTAATATACAAGCATTGTGTTCAAACAAAGTTGAAAATATCCAAATGTCCTTGATCAACACTGTAGACACCTGAGCAGCCGGTTTACACAGACGCCGGCTGGTGGGCTAATGCACATGTTGTGGTCCACTAGCAGGATGCAACAACTCAGGGAAGGCGTTCACATACGTACAATGAAGGCCAAGAGGAAAGTGGAGGAGATCTCCAAAGAGGACGTCCAGGCTTTCCTCAAGAAGAATGCCTTTGTGCTTTTTACTGTTGGAGCCGTTATTGTAGGTGGGTATGCCTCTGCAAACTAAATATCTCCTCTGCATTAGCAACACTCCACATGAATATCCACGTACAGAAGATAAAGCTGTCACTCCCTCTGCAGGTATTGCTCTGGGATTCCTGCTGCGGCCATATAAGATGACCTATCGAGAGGTGAAGTACTTCTCCTTCCCCGGGGAGCTGTTAATGAGAATGCTTCAGATGCTCGTTCTTCCCTTATTGGTATCCAGTCTGATAACAGGTAGGCACCTGTCAATCAATAAAACCTGCACCTCAGCCGGTCAAATGGTGAGATGTCAAAAAGCAAAGACGGTTTAGCTCTGATCTTTTGGTTTAGCTGTGGCAAATATAGATAAAAGCACATGATACGAGCCCCCACGTGACATGGAGGCTTCTCGGACTAAGATCAGCTCACACTTCCTATGTTGCTCCTTTTGGAAATCCAAACGTAATCCAAGTTGTTATATATTGTACAAATTGAGCAAGGAGATATGCTATTCTTTGAAAAAGAGGATGCAACTGAGACATTTTTTCAACCCAATAATTGTGTGTGCAGCTCTGTGACTCCACTGTACAACTAGTATTTGTCTCATTGTGAAGACAAATAGTTGTAATAACATGTAGGACACATGTCCTGCTCAAAGGGACGTCATGTTTACAACCTGTTGAGAAGGCCAGTGTGGTGAGGAACAGACTCCCATTGATTCACTGGCAGAGAATACACTCATTAAACATGAAACCCCCAGTGGGTAATTCAGCCTTCTGCCCAGACTTCCTTTAGTTGCGATAGAGCTGTATATTGTACAAGGGAATACTGTACATCGGTGCTCTGCAACACTGACCTCAAAATTGAAAGTGAACTTGTCTTGGGTTCTTAATATTTGGGTCCAGTTTACAGTAATTCAGCTCCATGGATCTGCTGGGATTTTAGCTCATTTTGGTCCTGTGACCTGGATGGAGTGTTTAAACCAAACAGGCCAACCTCAGAGGCCTCACAGGGTCCCCAGCAGATGACTTTTCTCCAGCAGAACAGTTTGTTCTGTGATCGGCTTGGGGACTACTACATCCTCAGCCACTGGGTGGGACTATCAGCACTATAGAGTAAGGCCCTACTCATATACTGTGCTGAAACAGCCGAACCAGATCACTTTTATCAACAACTGTTATTGCTTTTCTTTTGAAAGACAACTGCTGTTACTTGGTTGTTAAAAGGTTTCTTTCAAGATAACATCAGCCTGACACACTATTATATAATTCATTCCAGAACTGGTGCTGACCGGCCACTACTTTGTAAATAGTATTGTAAATGTCTTTATACTCTAACACTGGCTGTATTTCCACCCTCTGTCCATCAGGAATGGCAGCTTTAGACAGCAAAGCCTCAGGAAAGATGGGCATGAGAGCCGTGATTTACTACATGACCACGACCATAATTGCAGTCTTCATTGGTATCATAGTCGTCCTCATCATTCACCCAGGAAAAGGATCCAAAGCTGAGTTTGGAAAGCAGCAAAAGATAGAGCAAATCAGTCCTGCTGATGCCTTCCTAGACCTGATCAGGTAACATGCACATGAATAATATCATTCACAAAGTCCCACACCATCTCTTACTCACTGTCGGATTCCTCATTTCAGAAATATGTTTCCCCCAAACTTGGTCCAAGCCTGCACACAGCAGGTGAGCTTTAACCTTTTATCTGTGAAGGCTTAGGTATTCTTTGGTACAGCGGCACCTAGTCTCTACATTGTTGATGTCAGGACAGCTTCATATAGTGGACAATAATTCATTATATAGAGTACAAGGAGTTGAGTACTAAAGAGTCTCTGGCTTTCTGACCCCATTGGGACGTAGAATAGTGAGGGGGGCCCTCGTGGGGTTTCCCTCTTCAATCCACCCACTGGGGTTGATGGACTTGTATCTATGCCATCCATGCACAGTCGTACACACATGGCACACCCTTTTGGAGCAATTTGGGGTTATGTGTCCAAGAACAACCCCCCCCCGTTACACAGAGGTGAACACACTCCAACACCTACACAGCAAATTTCAGAGAGTTAAATTGGACTCTGTGAGAGTCCATTTTAACTCTAAGCTGGTGTTTATATTGTCCCAATCTTGTCAGTGTTAAATCAACACTCAATGAAATGTTAACAATTTAACTCGGAATAAGTGTCAAAATAAATCTGCTCTTTGTTAAATACAATGTAATTTAGCTAACTTAGCTCATTTAACTTACATTGCATTTTTAACACATTTTAGCCCAGGGAGCAATTCAGGGTTAGGTGCATTGCTCAGGGACACTTTACATTGGAACATGGGTAAGCACCACAGTACAAAGAGTTAAGTCCTGCACCAAGAAGTTTCAGACTGTACAGCTACATTTCAAACCTAAATCAAAGAGTTAATTAAACTCTACTAAGTGTTGCAAATGAATCTGATCTTGACACTGGATAATGACTCCAGCTCTTTTGTAAAAATGACTCTGTAAAAGTTTGCAGTGTGATTTCAACACTTTTGCTCAACACTGGACAATTAACTCTAAGGATTTAGATGTGTAGCCTCCAAATTAAGTCCAAAACTGTCCGTGCCCTAACCCCAACCCTATTACAATTTGTATTTGTAATTATATTAATTAGCAATAATTATATTAATCAGCAAAATTCATTAATTAATTCAAAAGTAGTGTTTAGCGCACTGTTAGTTGTTCCAACACTGAAGGTTCTTTTTAAATGGCACTATTTATATAGTAGCAGTTAAAATATTTCTTATAAAATATTAACTTAATTAATTAACCAATAATAACCATTAACCATTAGTTTAGATTGTTGTCTGAAAAAAGTTATTGATTTAGATCCAACATTAATGATGTTAACAAGTTAACATTATCTTATCTTTTTTCTTTTTTTCTGAATGGGATATAAAGAGCATAAACGTGTTTCTTAAATTCTCTATAATAGTCCATCAATAATCAAACTCCACAAGTAACTATAATGTCTTTTAATTCTGTCATTCCCCAGTTCAAAACCAAATATGGGAAAAGAACAGTCCATGTTACTGTTACAGTGAATGACACCTTCTTCAACTCGACCAACGGCACCCAGGAAGTCATGGAGATCACCCGGGAGGAAGTGATCCCAGTGTCGGGTCAAGTGAACGGGGTCAATGCTCTCGGGCTGGTGGTGTTCTCCATGTGCTTTGGTCTAATAATTGGCAGCATGAAGGAGCAAGGCCAGATCCTGAGGGACTTCTTCGACAGCCTCAATGAAGCTATCATGCGCCTGGTTGCCATCATCATGTGGTGAGATCTTTGCTTTCAGGGGAAGAGATGTTGAACAAATGTTGATGTCTCACTTATTCTCAATAACTCACTGTTGTTCTCATCCTCTCAGGTATGCTCCCATCGGTATCCTGTTCCTGATTGCAGGAAAGATTGTAGAGATGGATGATCTGACACAGATGGGCGGCCAGCTGGGCATGTACACCATCACGGTTATCATCGGCTTACTTATACACGGAGTTCTTGTTCTTCCCACTCTTTATTTCGTTATCACTCGGCAAAACCCTTTCATATTCATCGCTGGTCTCCTGCAAGCCTTGGTAACAGCCTTGGGCACCTCCTCCAGGTGAGTCCTGTCCGACACTACCATGAGTTCAAGTGTCTGTCCTGTTTGCAACCGTTTGCAATTACAATTGTGAGGGCTGCGTCTGTAACATTTATGAGAGGTTGAAACTCTGTTTTCATTGACACACGTCACACGTCACTTACCAGTGGCTTTGAACGCCTGCCAGGAGAGACCAACAGAAAGAGAGGTTGGAGGCTGAAGCAACATGACCTCATCCTTACTGTTCATCTTTTGCTTATTTAGCAGCGTTTTGCATAGAAACATGATGGTTAATGTAACTAAATAACCAAACTACCTGATTAGGATTAGAAAAAGTGTGACATCACTCAGTCATGTCTTACAGTCAAATTGTCTTCTGTCACTTTGCCATCATTATGTCATGGATAAAACTGCTGCTCGGTTTCACTAAGCCAGAGTTGCAGCTGACAGTTTAACATGAAAGCAACACATTTGTCAGAATACGCGAATGTAATTACAGCCAGAGCGGCGCCCCCTAGTTGTAGCAGTGAAGTCATAAATCGGTTAATTCACACAATTAGCATTATTTGCCTAGTTTTTTTGCACGTGTTTGTTTAATCTGGATGGTGACTTTATCTTGGTATAAACCCCGCCCTTTTGTGCAAAGTTGACAACCAACGGTTCTTATTGTAATTTATATAGTGGTGTCTTGGCTGGCTTGCGTATTTTTGTTACTATTTGAATAGCCCTGTATTGTAAAAATGCAGGTGGGACACATGGGGAAATTCAGAATTGTTTTATTTCTGGATTTTTATTGAGAACTTCCCTTCTTACAAAAGTAAAAAGTACACAAAATGCTGTTGCCTCTCACAAAACTAAATACAGATCCAAGCTCTGCAACCCTGTTTTTCACAGAAGGTGACAGAAAGGTGTTTTATCAGTATGCATTGTTGCATTGTTCTAACAAGATGGTTGCACATTTCTTTGGTTTTTGTCTGATGAAACAATCGGTTTTACTTGAAAGTGATTGGAATTTTTTATTTTATTCGATCATTTGACAAAGCATAGATGAAGGAGTCACAACATGTACAATTCATTTGGGGCATGAACATTTTCCTCCAAAGTGACAGAAAAGGTCTCAATAGTTTTACCATAGAGTCGATAAAATTGCTAGTAAAGATGTTTTGTAACATGCTATGTTTCATCCTAATTCACAGCAGGCTTCAAGCTAAAGATCATTTAAATTAAACGGAATCACTTAGCTTTGAAAAATAGTGAACCAAGCAAAACGTGAGCTGAATGCACCAGTCAAGCTAAGTCAATTAGGATAAGACGTGAGAGTCCTTCTTTGAACTATTTTTGAATCTTTCCTCCCTCAGCTCAGCCACCCTTCCTGTCACCTTTAAATGTCTGGAGGAGAACAACAAAATAGACAAGCGAATCACTCGTTTTGTGCTGCCTGTGGGGGCCACCATCAACATGGATGGAACAGCTCTGTATGAGGCGCTGGCCGCCCTCTTCATTGCCCAAGTCAACAACATGGAGATGAACTTTGGGCAGATCATCACCATCAGGTTAAACAACGAGGAGGGTCATAGATAATGTTCATGCTGTTATCGAGGAGAAAAAAAGAAAATCACTGCATTGTTTCATCTCTTTATGCTTCTTCAATCCAGTATTACAGCAACTGCAGCCAGTATCGGAGCCGCGGGCATCCCTCAGGCAGGCCTGGTCACCATGGTGATTGTACTGACCTCTGTTGGACTTCCTACTGATGACATCACTCTCATCATTGCGGTTGATTGGTTTCTGTGAGTTGCTTTATGGATCATGAAGATACATTTTTAGTGTGCGTGACACTTTGCTCTGTGAAGTTACTTTGACTCATGACATCTCTGTCATCTTAAAGGTCAAAAGCAGATCTGTATCTACTACCACCCAGTGACACACTTCTCTCTCTCCCCGGAGTCTTGTTCTACATCTTCCCTTTTGTATTGAATATTTTTGCAATGAGTTTTAACATAGAAACATAATTAGGTTTCCCAAATTAATCATTTAAATTAGAATACCCTTCCCTGAAATGACTGAGTTAACTGGGGTAATAAGAAAAATACCCTTCCCTCCTTTTGATGGGTTGGACACAATATGACTCTCTGTCCAAGCCAGAATGATAATGTAGTATTTAATGAAGAGCAGCCTGTGTTTTATAAAGCTGCTGCTGTGTTTTATAAAGCATGAATCTCAGGTTAAGTAAGTGTGGCCTCAGTTACCATAGAAACATTCCTTGGGACTGTAGTCTGTTCCAGTTCGGCTTGATGGCAAACTTCACTTCACGATTTTAGATGTTAGATACAGTTCTCATTACAATGAGTAGTGCCTTGGCTTAAATGAGTATTAGAGATCTTTTATTTGGCTCGGCATGTTTCTGGAAGTCACTCCACCCAACAAGGAGATTTAGTGCATTTAACTAAAAGAACAAGAGTCGTTGCCCTCCTAGGTAGCTGCAATTAACGCATCCATGTCGATGTGGGCAAGACACTTGACCCCAAATAGCTCCCGTCGCTGTGACTACAGAGGGTGAATGGCATGCATGTTAGTTCCTGATGGGCAGGTGTCGCTGTGTATGGTAGCTCACCCCCATCAGAGTAGGAATGGGTGAGAATGGGTTAAAGAGAAAAACAAGTACAGCGCGTTTAGCATCTGTTCTTGGTGGTGTGCAGGGACCGACTTCGTACCACGACCAACGTCTTGGGGGACTCCATCGGAGCCGGCATTGTGGAGTTCCTGTCCCGACACGAGCTCCGCAGCAAAGACGTAGAGATGGGCAACTCAGTGCTGGAGGAGAGGGAGAGGAAGAAACCCTACAAGCTCATCTCCCAGGACAGTGATTTTGAAAATGACAAACGTGCCCACAGCGAATCCAACATGTGATTCAACATCATTGCCGTGTGCAGGCACTTACAGCCAGTTCACTTATTATTTCACACCTTTTTGATTTGTTAACATTCCTTGGTTCTATGACAATGCTGAAGTTTTTTGGTGTCGTCGTGTCAAATAGGACTGGTAGTTTCTATTTTGTATGTTGGCCACATGAATGAATGTTTTAACCTCATATCGCCCTCATGTAGAGTATTAGCTGCAAGTAGCTTTAGAGAAGTGCTGGATGAAGCTAAGACACAGGAGTGAAAGATGTTTCTGGAGCACATAGTGATACATTATGTTAAGAAATTATACATTTGGACACAGGACATATCTAAAGTCAAATTAAAATGTGTCTATATTGTCCTAACATTCAATAGTTAGTTTGCTTCTTACAGGTTCTTACAAGCCTTTTATGAGTGTACAGTCCAGGTTGACAGATTCTTTCTCAAGCCTGTAGATGTGTGACCTACAGGCTTGAGAAAAGTGACTAAGTTGGGTCATTAATAGATGTTAAAGCCTCTGATTTCAATATTAATGTGTGTAAATGAATTTAACTACTGAACATGAAAACTGTTTTTGTTTATAATAACTTCGGTCAAATAAACAGAAAAGGCATTTCCTGCCTCTCCCTTTTATTTATAATGGATATACATTTTAATTGATTCAATAAAAAATATATATTTCTATATATATATATATATATATATTAAACCTCAACTTAAACATTAACATCATCAAATCAAAAATAAAACCAAAGCTATTTGCCACTGCTAGGGCATTAACACAAATCCACGATCATAAAGTTATAATATAATGATTATTATAATTATAAATGTCAAATTTATAGGAGGACCAGCCTGCCGCCATGCAACCGTCGTGTAGCTATACTCTTCCCGACAACAGGGCTTTAGAAGCCGCCATACCCCTAGTAGAATGGGCCCGGACAGCCAAGGTGCGGGGCTCGAAGGGAGCACTGGAGAGACCTTCTAGTACGATGGCCAAGTCCCAAGACGGAACTCCAGTGCTGGCTGCTGGCCTCAGCCTCAGGGTGCCACGAAGGAAGCGGGATGCCAGTGGGTGTCTCCCCAGAGAACGCCCGTCTAGTGGGGCATGGGTTGCCGACAGGGCCGCCACATATACTTTGATGGTGGACGGGGATAAACCTGTGGCCGGGCCCCGGGCCCCGGGCCTCGGCCCCTGTCTCGACAGGGCGTCTGCCCCCCATATGGCCAGAGCCCGCAGGCAACGCCGAGTGACCTTGACCAGACGGCGCTGGTTTCCCCTCGGGGAGAACCCTTTGGCCCTGAGCCACCACTGCAACGGTCTCAAGTGTAACGGGCCGCAAAGGATCACGTTGGATACCGCTGCCAGGAGACCTAACAGTCCCTGAAACTGCTTCACAGTGAGTGGCTGGCCTAGCTTGTCCTGCTTGACTGCAGAAAGGATCGAAACTACTCGAGCGGGAGACGGATGTGCCCGCATCGTGGTCGAATCCCAAACAACGCCCAAGAAGGTGGTCCTCTGCACTGGGGACAGCCCGATTTTCCTGGCGTTGAGTCTCAGCCCCAGACGGTTGATGTGGGCAAGCACAACATCTCGATGTTGGGCCGCCAGCCGCACGGATGGCGCTAGAATCAACCAGTCGTCTATGTAGTTCAAGATGCGGATGCCCTGCAGACGCAATGGTGCCAGAGCAGCGTCCACGCATTTGGTAAACGTCTCGGGTCTACAGACACAGCGCCCTGTAACAGCGTACTGGCAGGGAAGCGCTAGTGTAGTAGAGCCGGAACCCTCCTCGGAGGGGGCGAATGGCCCTCGGGCTCGTGCTCGCTGGACCCGGCGTGCCTCGAAGCGGCGGCGGGGACAACGGACCGACTCCCGGAGAGTGACCACTGACCACTTATATATATGCGTTGCCTGCTTCCCATAAAGGCCAAACTTGAGGAAGCCTCAGGAGGAGTGAGGAAACTGAAGCGGGAGAAGAGTGAGGCCTAGAGGAGAGAAAAGAGCGCCAAGAACAACATGCAGGCTCTTCTGGAGGAACCGAAGGATAAAAATCTCATCGATGAAGAGCTGAAAGACAAGCTGAATGCTACTGAGGTAAAATAAAAATATTACAATAAATATTTAGTTAGTGGTTAAATGGCTACATGGTTAAATGTCTGTCTACTTTTTAATTATATTAGGTGGCTGAACTTTATTGATGTCAGACCTGGTCTCAAAAAAATGATGTTGGACATGCTGGAAAGACGGCGTCAGGAAGATGAGGTCAAATACATGTGACCATGTCCATGTCCATCAAGAGATTAATACAATAATTTGAGTTATTAATTGTTTAAACTAAACATACAAGTATTGCACCCATCTTTTCTGTTTAATGATATTTTGTATGAAAACCCATGGTTATAATTATAATTATTCATAAATATGCAGAGTGCAAAAATACATCTCTGTACAGGGTGGGGATTTCAACATGCAGCATTTGTTGATGTATATTTGTAAAGGGAAATCTTGTACCCATTTTAGAATTATTTTCTGGAACATAACATAATTATTCATAGTATCAATAGTACCAAACCGTTTAAAAATCGGTTGGAAATTGGGCAAGTTATGATTATTTAAAAAGTACACGAATCACTACCAACACAATGTTATGAGCTGACTGTAGCAAGATGGCGGCCATGTGCGGACGTTCGACTTCGTTGACCTGCAACGCGGACGAGACATCTAGCCTTTATTTATATATATATATATATATATCTATGGTCTCTGCACTTGTCTCTGCACTCGTTGGGATATAACGCATGCGCAGAATGAGCCCTCAGTAACCATGTCTTCCACTGCGCGTACTGACCTGGGCCGGGCGCTGTGCATCATCACCGGGGCCTCCAGAGGCTTTGGTCAGGCCATAGCGAGAGAGATGTCTCGGTTGGTAAAGCCGGGGTCCGCGCTCGTCCTGACGGCCCGTTCCGTCGAAGAGCTGCGGGCCTTGCAGGCCGAGCTGGCCGAGTCTGAGGCAGGCCGAGCGGGGCTGGTGGTCGAGTGCGTGGTAGCAGATCTGAGTGAGACGGACGGACTGGAGAGCATCGTTGCAGCGTCCAAAGAGGCCTTCTCCGAGGACATGGACCACCTGCTGCTGGTCAACAACGCTGGTAAGGGAGTGAGGCCGAGTGCGAAAAGTGGTCGGTGGAAGGTGGCGATGGTCTAATCCACCGTCCGCGCTACTGTGGTGAGGAGCAGCCGTATGCAGCCAAAGTTTTGATCATTTGAAAAACAAACGTGAACCTGAAAGTTTTGGTCCTGAACATTGTAAAATACAGCAATATATTCAAAATAAATAGTGGACGAAAAGTTTGTTTAGGGTTGACTTTAGTTTTGAATCAGATGTATATTTTTGGATATTTGCTGTATTATATTATTCGGTTGCAGGTTTTAGGGGGCGGGGCATTAACGAGGGAGCGTGTAATCACGAGTTGCCTTCAGGAGACCTAAAATAAATCATACACCAGCAGCTTAGTAAACAAGCTGCTGGTGTATGATTTATTTTAATAGTAGATAACAAGTCCGTAATGTATGTCTTTGTATTTAGTTGTACAGAGTAGTTAATACAGCGCTTTGTAAAGTCAGACAAATGCATCCCTACATTAGGGGCCCCAGCAGCATTTGAGTGGAACCCTTTTATAGGGTCCTCGCTACAACTAGTCGTAGAGGAACCTATTATATTTCAAGAAATGTATTATTATTATTATTCTCACAAACCGCAGGCCTTTTTGGGGACTTTGTCATATTCAAAATGTTGTTAAAGGTTTCATGGATAAGGGACTGTTAAAAAATTTGATAATTTTTGGGTCTCAGGATCACACTGCGCGATTTTGAAAAGAATCAGGTTTAATCCCTGGGAGGAGTTTGGTCTTTTACAACTGTAAGAAATCATGAAAATAGGCAGAGTTTCAACCATTAATTACAGCGCCCCCTATTCTTCAAAAATTATGAAATATTAAGGTTTGTTCAGGGCTTCAATGTTCACACATGCTATAATTTTGGTAAGCCCTCCTTTCTTCTTCCTAGCGTCGCTGGGGGACGTGTCTCGCTATGCCAAAAGCTTCACAGACATGGCTGAGGTGGACTCTTACTTGTCTCTAAACGTCAGCTCCTCCCTGTGCCTCACTGCCAGCGTCCTGCAGGCCTTCCCACGGCGTCCAGGTCAGCTCCGCACCGTGATCAACATCTCCTCACTGTGCGCTCTGCAGCCCTTCCGCTCCTGGGTGCTGTACTGCACCGGTAAGGCTGCCCGAGACATGATGTTCAGGGTGCTGGCCGAAGAGGAGCCGGACGTCCGGGTGCTCAGCTACGCCCCAGGTGAGGAACTACCTGTTGCTACTGCCGGTGTTCCACTCCAACTGGTCAGCCTGAGGCTGGAGCTGGTTGGAGGAATTGAATGAAGTCTTTCTGAAGAAGTCCCGATAATGAGCAGCAATACCATTGACTTTCAGTCACAGAATAATGAGGGGAGGATTAAACCATGATGCATTTGTTGTGTCCATTCCCAGCCTTCACCCACACTCACTTGTGTCCTCTGTCTTGAACCAGGGCCTCTGGACACCGCCATGCAGACTTTGGCCAGATCCACAACGGCTGATCCCACCATCAGGAAGTCCTTTTCAGACATGTTTGCTCAGGGCCAGCTGCTCACTTGTGAGGCGTCTTGTTCCAAGCTGATGAAGCTCCTCCTGGAAGACAACTACACAACAGGAGCTCACGTCGACATCTTTGACCTGTAGACACCGCATGACTGCCTACACATTTATGTCCTTAATTTATATGCTAATGTATTTGATTTATATCTACCACCTGCATTACAGTTTGAAGTGGGTAGATAGTAAACATCAACATTGTAGCCTTTTATATTGAAATGGACCAATATGATGCCTGCATATCCAAATGAGGTTCAGCAAGTGCAACATTCCAGAACTCCAGTTAGCTCTCTGCAGGAGAGCAGCGGCGTAGATGACACCCTCTGTAAACGTTCAGGGGCTGAGTCATCTCCAGCTCACACAGCATGCGTCCTTGGACATCACATCTATTCCTTTTTATATTTAAAGCGTTGTTAATGATAACCAATACAAATCAAATCTCATAATTGATATACACTAATAAAGAGTAAATCATTTTGAAGTTAATACTGATTGTCACCATAATACAAATGCACAAGTAAACAAAAAGACAAGACATTCTTTAAAGTATAACATTTTATTAACTCATAGTAACATTGATCAAGATCAACCATATCTGTAACCGACACAATTATAAACCTATCTAAACAAATAATTAACTGTGATTGAACAAAGGAGCGTAAGGTGGGGGGGATGCTAGGGAACTAAGGAGAAATACTAAGGAGGGACAAATGTGTCGTACCAACCTTGACACTAGGGGGGCGAGTTAGAGCAAGGATGGCAGTGGTATTCAACCACAGAGGGAGAGAAAAAGTTGGAGCTGCAATGGCAACGCTATCAGTTACCACACTCTAGGGGGAAGAAGGAGGTGGAGTACTTTGATGTAGATGCCGAAGCGAGAGTATTCTCAGGAGCACGTCCTCTTTGGGGAGTCCATCATGTTTCTACGGGAGCCCAGACCAGACAAACCGAACAGCGAGACTTAGACCGTGTCCCTTTACCTGAAGGGAGGGGAAGGAGTCAAAGGCTGAAACTGCACTAGATGTGATCACATCCTAAACACTGCTGCTCACATCTGTTCACAAGGGTGGAAGAGGAGACAAATAGTCCATCTTTGTCATAACGGTGTCCATCAGTTGACGTTGCCTTTTCCACTATTATTTTGATTCATAGCTGCTGTCTTTCAGCTCTAATCTGTTTTGAAATCGTAATTCTGTTTATTAAATAAATGCAATATTTTTTTATTTCTGTCTTTTTTCATTTTTTGCAATTTCTCCAATTAAAGCCTATGATAAGATGCTGACCAACAACAATTTCAAAGTATTAAAAACTCCCATTACTCCACTTAAAAACTACCAGTACGACTCACAATTCGAAGAGTTTACATTTTTATAATACTAAGAAATACTTCTATATTGGTAATCCTTAATGAAGTGTAAATTCCTGATGAGATATCTGATAAATAAATAGACAAATATTTTGATCTAAGAACGAATCCACTGTGGAAATGTTAATTCGGGGTGACAAACCCGTTCTTTCCCATTCCAAACAACCTTCTCAACATGGTTCAGCTTGTAATGAGGTCTTATTATTATATAATACAAAACACGACTAAATCATTGGCTGACAGTACAGCAGAGAGCTGTATTGTGTACCAAATGGCCTCTCTATAGATATGGTGTTGCCATGTTAAAGGCTTTTTGGAGGTCTGAAGACGACAGGATAGGACCCCCCCCCCCCATACATTGCAACGAGCTGCGTCTGAATTTCTCCTGTCATGAGCCTCTGACAGACACCCACAGCTGCCCCGAACCAAAATACCACCAGAGGAACCAACCCAAAGAAGGGGGCACACCTAGACCACCTAGACCAACTACCCCTCCAGCCCCTCATTTCCACTGCCCTCCCCTCTTCCCACTCTTAGAGTTGGTTCAACCGGCATTTATTTTGGGCTGTAGCAGGGGTAGGATTCGTACAGAGGGGGCAAGAACTCTCCACTCGCTACAGCTTGTCCAGTCCCTCATCCCTCTGCAGCCTTCGGCCTCCTCTGGGTATGCTTTCACCAGCAAAATGACTGTGGGGAACATGGAGAGTGCTCAACTGTTTGATGCTGGCAACAAAGGTCGAGGCCTGAGGGCCACCAAAGAGCTCTGTGCTGGGGAAGTGGTCTTCGCCGAGCCCAGTTTCTCTGCTGTGGTCTTCGACAGGTACGAGGCTGCTGTTGTTGTGGTCTGAGACTAGCTGGACAGGTCAGAGGGCTGGCTTCTTCCTACTCAGCATGTCTGCACATCTGTGTGTGGTGGAGAGAGGTCAGGCTTCTCTAAGCGGTGACCTCATTTTCAAATGCCAAATCCTCATGACACTTGCAGTGAGAGAGTTGTCACAGTGTCATGTGTCAAACATTAGTAATAGATATTCCACAGAGATCTTGTGAGAAATAGAGGATATTTGTTCCATATACATGCAGTAGAGCCTGTATCAGTTTTCAGACTGTAATACCTTCATTCTTTAAAATGTTCATATGCTTCATACTCCATTGGGAACTTTGTCCCAGCTCAAATAGGAAAATAATAAAAAGGTTTTCATTAAACAGAAACCAAACATAAAACCAAGGGTTGCTGAGAGGTCTGGACATATGTAGGAGGAGTTGGGAGAGACGCCGAGCAGTGTTTTTAAATACATTTAAAGTCAAAGTTAAGCTTTAACTTTAGGAAGTTTGTCTGACGTTTGTTTCCCCATAGTTCAGGGAAGGTTTGTCTGAGACAAATGTTAAAGATATGGCTGTAATCATTGTGGAATCGACTTGCTTTCTCCTGTCACGGTTTTGCTTTCTGCTGCCCAGGCTCTAATGTTTCTCCTGGTGTGCGACATTTCTACATTTGATTTGTAGAACCGGTTTGACAGAGCCCTTGGAAGGCTGGGTGTACAACTTGTTTCCAGGCTTTTGAGCCAAAGTTAGCGAAATGCAACACTTTAGTTTTCTTTGGTCTCTGCTCTCATTAGTGAGAGATGGTGTTTTTAGTTCAGCTACAAGCGTCCTCTCTTTTGTCTCCTTCCCAGTTTGGCCACTCAGGTGTGCCACAGCTGTTTCCGGCGCCAAGCCAAACTGCACCGCTGTGGCCAGTGTAAGTTCGCCCATTACTGCGATCGCACCTGCCAGACTGCATGCTGGGATGAACACAAGCAGGAATGTGCAGCCATCAAGAAGATGGGCAAGGGGCCCGGCGAGAACATTCGGTAAGGAGAGCTGACCCGAAGCAAGCTGCAGGAGGCACATGGAGAGAAAGTCGTTTGGAAGTGATAGAACAGTGAAGTGCAAGGAAAGAAATCATAGAAGCCAAAGTCCCAAAGTTTCCTTTAGTTTAGTTTCCTTTAGTTTAGTTTCCTAAAATGTGATTCTGTGTTAAGTCAGGTTCATTAGGGACACTAGATTGCTGTGACAAAAGGATTGAATGTATTGCCCTTTGGTACACAACACCTTTTTTGTGATATTTTTGATATGTGATAGAAAATATGTTTACATATATGTGATATGTGATAGCATAGTGTAGTATATGATAGAAAAGTGTGGTATAGCATAGTGTAGTATATGATAGAAAAGTGTGGTATAGCATAGTGTAGTATATGATAGAATAGTGTGGTATAACATAGTGTAGTATATGATAGAAAAGTGTGGTATAGCATAGTGTAGTATATGATAGAAAAGTGTGGTATAGCATAGTGTAGTATATGATAGAATAGTGTGGTATAACATAGTGTAGTATATGATAGAAAAGTGTGGTATAGCATAGTGTAGTATATGATAGAAAAGTGTGGTATAGCATAGTGTAGTATATGATAGAATAGTGTGGTATAACATAGTGTAGTATATGATAGAAAAGTGTGGTATAGCATAGTGTAGTATATGATAGAAAAGTGTGGTATAGCATAGTGTAGTATATGATAGAATAGTGTGGTATAACATAGTGTAGTATATGATAGAAAAGTGTGGTATAGCATAGTGTAGTATATGATAGAAAAGTGTGGTATAGCATAGTGTAGTATATGATAGAAAAGTGTGGTATAGCATAGTGTAGAATATGATAGAATAGTGTGGTATAACATAGTGTAGAATATGATAGAATAGTGTGGTATAACATAGTGTAGTATATGATAGAATAGTGTGGTATAACATAGTGTAGTATATGATAGAATAGTGTGGTATAGCATAGTGTAGAATATGATAGAATAGTGTGGTATAACATAGTGTAGAATATGATAGAATAGTGTGGTATAGCATAGTGTAGAATAGTGTGGTATAACATAGTGTAGTATATGATAGAATAGTGTGGTATAGCATAGTGTAGTATATGATAGAATAGTGTGGTATAACATAGTGTAGTATATTATAGAATAGTGTGGTATAACATAGTGTAGTATATGATAGAATAGTGTGGTATAACATAGTGTAGTATATTATAGAATAGTGTGGTATAACATAGTGTAGTATATGATAGAATAGTGTGGTTTAACATAGTGTAGTATATGATAGAATAGTGTGGTATAGCATAGTGTAGTATATGATAGAATAGTGTGGTATAACATAGTGTAGTATATTATAGAATAGTGTGGTATAACATAGTGTAGTATATGATAGAATAGTGTGGTATAACATAGTGTAGTATATTATAGAATAGTGTGGTATAACATAGTGTAGTATATGATAGAATAGTGTGGTATAGCAGTAAAGGACACAGTGGTGGACACATGATTCTGAATGCTTTCCATACTTGTCTCTCCCAGTCTGGCTGCTCGTACGCTGTGGCGTATACACAAGGACTCAGGCATTGTGTCAGACAGTCAGATGGTCTCAGTGGACCACCTAGAGGACCATGTGGCTGATCTACCTGAAGAAGACCTCAAGCAGCTCAAGGCGGATGTGCACACCTTCCTGGAATACTGCTCTTATGGAAGAAAGCAGCATTCTGTCGAGGACGTCTCACACATCCTTGGCATTGTAACAATGAATTGATTGTTATTGCTCAGTAACACATGATTATATTTTTGTAAAGTGCCCCTCGGAAAGACAGCATCGGAAACGAACTGAGGTACTTTGTCCTCCCCCCCCTTGATGTGTCTCTCTGCAGATCAAGTGTAATGGAGTCACACTGAGTGACCAGAGAGGCCTGCAGGCTGTGGGCTTGGGTCTTTTCCCCAACCTTTGTCTGGTCAACCACGACTGTTGGCCCAACTGCAGCGTCGTTCTCAACCATGGCAAGTAGGTACCACAGCTCCCTATTGACTCTGTAATTCAATATATATTATGAGTGTATACCAGAATAATAAGTAGAAAAATGAAAACTGTGAACCATCGTTTTTCTCTGGTTGTTGCAGCCAGTCAGCAGTGAGTTCTGCTCTCCACTCTCAGAGGCGGTAAGTACTTCAGCTGATGTGACGTTCTTAGATGTATATGACAACACCAAGTATGACCCATAGCAAATAACACCCAGACTTCTCAGAAATGATGTGTGGTTTCATTCATAAAGCCAATTGACATAAACAAAGACTCAATTAATGTGCATCGGTGCTGATAAGTAAAGATAAAGAACATTTTAAAAAAGAAAGGCAGGCGTCACCATGAAGTAGTGTGTAAGAGGAGAAGATGAGACCCCTCTCTCGTGCCCCTCTGTCTCAGGATCGAGCTGCGAGCTGTGGGTCACATCTCAGAGGGTGAGGAGCTGACTGTGAGCTACGTGGACTTCCTCAACCTCTCCACTGACCGCCAGAAGAAGCTGCAGGAGCGTTTCCACTTCCAGTGCCGCTGTGAACAGTGCAGTGAGCACGCCAAGGACCACCTGATGATGGCTGCGGCAGAGCGCGAGGGGAACAAAGTCTGGCATTACATCATAACGGTCACATCTTCATTTCACGTTTGTGGTGATGGAAATAGTGAATGTTCCTGTTGGCTGTTGTCGTTGTGTCTCCCTCTCAGCCCTCGGCTGATAAGGTGAAAGAGGTGACCGCGTTCAGTAAAGAATGTGTGGAGAAGATCGAGAGGCTCCGCATTGAGAAGGACTACCACGAGGTACACAGCACTCCTCATCCCTTTGTCTCTCTCATTGTCTCCACCTCATATGGTTCACCCTCGTTCCGTCGGCCCTCTCTCAGGTTGTGAGGATGTGCCGTGATTGTCTGGAGAAGCAGAGCGATGTCTTAGCTGACACTCACCTGTATGTGCTGCGCGTGCTCAGCGTTGCCAGCGAGGTGCTCTCGTACCTGCAGTCCTTCTCTGAGGCTGCAGGCTACGCCCGCAGGATGGTGGAGGGATACATGTGGGTATCATGGATAAAGGAAAGATATTAGCCTTAATATACACACAACCCTTGTTGGTTTAGTAGTATGCATAGATGATTGGTGGCGCTCTCTGTGGGATTTGTTTTGGCAGGAAACTGTACAACCCCAATAATGCTCAGCTGGGCATGGCCATCATGCGGGCAGGTGTCGCCCACTGGCATGCGGGGCAGATCGAAGTGGGTCACGGCTTCATTTGCAGGGCCTTTGGCATCCTCATGGTGACACATGGACCCAACCACCCCATCACCAGAGACCTGGAGGTACTTGATGCTCTAAACTACTTCTAGGAGTACAGCCAAGAAATATTTCTACAGACAGAGCATT
The DNA here is from genome assembly GCF_949316345.1 of Pungitius pungitius. Classification (NCBI taxonomy): domain Eukaryota; kingdom Metazoa; phylum Chordata; class Actinopteri; order Perciformes; family Gasterosteidae; genus Pungitius; species Pungitius pungitius. The sequence goes on along the minus strand of NC_084917.1, from coordinate 15,653,443 downwards.
TTTCAACTGTTGTCTTTTTTGTGCCTTCAGTCTATGCGCATGCAGACTGAGATGGAGCTGAAGATGTTCAAGCAGAAAGAATGTGCGTACCACACCACAAGGGACGCTGCTCTGATGACGCAGCCCATGATCAGCAGCTTCTAAGCTGAAGGCCTCCTTCGCAAGAATCTACACCACTGATGAAAATAAATAGAGAAATGAGATGAAAATTATACGCATACATAGTCATGGTTAGTCAATTTGCATTGTGGGAACACCTGTGCTCTGCTGCCTCGCCTCTGACCCTTATAAACTGGGGAAGTCCTTTTGTGTGCATGAGGTTTGACCTTTGCACCTCAAGACAATTCTCCAGGGGAGATAACGCTTGAGCTTCCACACATACAGAAAGCCAAGCAAAGGGCAAAGTCCACCCAGTATGGTATTAATTAACTATAGTGGTTAGAATAAAACAGTCCCTTAGCTGACATATTTCCAACACAAGAACACACTTATTTGAAGTAGTGTATAGAAAGAAATCCTATGAAATAGGATGTTTTATTGCTGACACAAAGATGGAGAGAAAAACGTAGAATCTAAGCAGGAAACACAAATTATTATACAAACAGTATCAAAACATTGAAAATAGAAGCTTTGTGGATCACAGTAAGCCCTGAGAAGCCATCTGTGCATGAGCATCTGCATAGAGGTCAAAGGTCAACCATAACATGTTTCTGCTCACTGTAGTGCGTATTGCTATTAGCTGAAGTCTATTGTGTTTTAACAACAATTACACTTCAGGGGTTTGACAAAGTATTTCATGTTTGTAGTACCACACAAAGCACAAAGGATGTTTGTTTGCTGTTGCTATGCACTGTAACGCGAGTTCCCAATCTCACGCTATTCTAGTTAGATCCATCATAAAGTAATTATTACAGACTACTATCACACTATTTGCTTTTTTATAGAAAAACAGAAACACAAGTCCCTCATGAAATAAAAATAATTCTAAATAAAACTAATAACAAGGAGAAATGAAGGGGTTTAAATATTTCCCAAAGCCACTGCATATAAGATACATCGACAATACATTGCTGTACATTAGGGATTTCCAGTAAAGGTCCATTTGAAATCACACATGATGATCTGTGATGATTAAACCCACCTTTTTACAAAGTACCAAGATTTCAGTATAAAGTGACCACTGTGTCTTCTTCCCACTCATTGGACAATACAGAGCTCAGTGCCAGACTGACTGTGAGTTTCTCCGGTGGCGTCCACGTCTCTGTGAGTCCTGCTGGGCTCGTCTGACCTGTGGTCCGGGTCGTATGGCTGGGGCTCCAGACTCTGCCTCAGCTCCATGAGCAGCTCTTTGCCATCACTAGATGGCAGGTTCCCCAGGTAGTACTGGGGGGCCAGCTCCACAAGCCTACAGCGAGAGGGGGTTCATTATTGACCATCCTCGGGTGAACAGTGAAACATTCTAAAAAACAACCTTATTTTCTTTCCCTGAGCCGGGAGGTGATTAGCCTAGCTTAGCATGAAGGTTGGATGCAGGAGGAGAAGCTAGCCAGAAATGCGCTCACTTCAAAATTGAGGGTTCCCCTTAAAATCAACAGATGACTTGACCCAGTCCTAACTATTAATTCCGTCCAAGGTGGATAATATTAAGGGACGGCAAGGTCGTCTGACTTTACTCGCGTCCCTACGTTGGGTCTCTCCGGGTACTTCGGCAGACATATAACTACCAGTTTCACTCACATCTGAGGGTGGACTTCTGAAGCGATGCGGATGCAGTTATCACAGGAGATGGTGAACTCGTGGTACAGGACCCAGCTGGGGGGTTTGGGGCACGGCTGCCGACACAGGTAGGAGGAGAAGGGATGCAGGTGAGCCACGTGGCGGTGAGTTAGCAGGAGGTAGTTACCTGAGCCATCCACATCGTGAGCCACCTGAACAGAAGAACAACTGGTTTATCGGCAGAAGGGTAAAGGAAGACGTAGGTGTGTGAAATTAGAGAATGGTGAGACGCAGCGATTTTCGAAATATTATTGAAGACAGAAGAGCTGGGGATAATGGGACAACAGGGTGTTTACTTTGAGGAAGAAGCCTGAGATGAGAGCCCGCTTGATGTTTGTGCAGTTGTCTTGGCATCCAAAAGCAGGAGGAGAAACAGGAAGCTCGATTCGCTGCATCACCTCCAGCAGCTCCGCTCTGATCACCACAGCCAATCGCAAGGCAGCGTGACTGAGGAAGTTTGTTGTGCACCACGCTTCATCCTGATTATCTGAAATCACCACACAGAGACCACTCACACTCATTGACATATCTGTTGTAAAGCCTCATTAGAAGAACCCATGACCACTGGGAACCCAGTAACTTCATGTAATGAAGGCTGCGCAGTACGTACGTTCTATAAAGTGGTTGTAAATATTAATGAGGGTCATGTGGTCTCCCTCTGCGTGCATCAGGGGTCTCCAGTGTGTGACCGCGATCTCCTCTCCTTTGGGCTCCGCTGTCACAAAGCAGCTAGGAGCTGACAGAAGACAGAAACCACATCAAGAGCACATTAGTCAATATGTATATAATAATATAATAAGATACTATGTGCTGTATCCTCAAATATGTATTATCTTACATAGCCATTGCATATCAGTGGGTCACAGGGCATTATATCTCCTGGAATGTGAGTGGATTACAGTCATTCTTTTTCTTTACCTGTAAGCATGGCGGCTATAGTGAGCAGTTCATCTACACAGTCATACTCGCAGGCAGCGATCAGGGCTTTGGCCAGTGGGGGCTCCAAGGGCAGCTCCGACATTATGATGCCCACCTCTGACAGGTTCCCATCGTCATCCAGTGCTGCCAGGTAGTCCAGGTCCTCCAGGGCCTGCATTAGAGCCTCTGGGGCTGGGAAGGAGACACCCATGGAAGGAAAATAAATATGGAGGACATGGAAATACTGATACAATATGAAGTGCTCTGCAATACGCTGTAGTACATAGCAGTGTTGCTGTGTGGAGTATTTGTGTGAGCAGGGCGGTGTATGAGGGACTGAGTCTAAATAAAGCACAGTGTGAGTGATGAAAAGTCCTAATGGAGCTTTATAGACTGAAGAAGAGGAGGCATCCACACACTGTACTTGTTCATAGATACAGATGTAGCTCGTGACTGCTTTTTTTTCTTTTTTACATGCAACCCTCTGGGAAAAGGAAGCCTTTTTAAAAAGCAGGTGCATTTAAAAAACTTTTCAGAAGTGACTTTTCAGAAAAAGTGCTTGGTGACGTCAAGTGCCGTTTTGACAGCTGACCAATCAGGACAAGGATAGTAGGTACGTAACCCACTACCTTAGTTACCGGTGGCCCCAAAATAGACCAAGCTGGAAACCTAGCACCGTCTAGGCCTGGCTCCGGGACCAGATTGCTAAAGGCCCTCTGCGAGGATTTTATGCACCCATAAACGCTTTGGCTCTTCCTCCCTCCACCCTCCTCCTGCTCCTCAAACGCCAAAACTAAAGCAAGTAATTGCGTTTCATTTGCCATAGTTGCTAGCTAACAATAAGTAGTCTCATAATTTATCGCTATAATGTTTGATGTTCCAGTAGTAGAACTGCAGGAACATACCAGCTGGCTCAGAACCTTTTGAGAAATAACAGTAGAACAATTGCAGGTGTAAAACCATCCTGGTGGTGTGGTAGTATTTTCAAATTGTATCAAATGGTCTCCATAAATCCACCTGCCCTTCCTTTCCCTGGTAGAGTCCTGCTCAGCTCTTAAGTGGTAGGTCCCGTTACAGTCGCTCCCTCCAGGAACACATTCAGCCATGATGACTCCCACAAGGACTCTCTCGGTGAAAACAATACCGGCCTCACAGTCACAGTTGGTACCAAGTGTTAATCAAAGCAGTTCATGAATGTACCTGGTCGGTCGAGGAACTTGCACTGTCCCATGTCGGCAATATCAAGCCTCTTGAGCAACAGCACCAAGTGGCTCAGGTTTTCCTCCACCACCCCTGGACAATGTGCCTCCTCCATGCCGCCCTCATACAGAGACTGGGCGTAAAGACGGACGCACAGCCCTAAACACAAATGAGAGAAAGGTTATACAGTTCATTAAGTTAAACCTTAGGGTTTAGGAAGCTGGTAATAACAACAGTAGCAATGACCTTTGACCTACCGGGGAGGTGGCTGTTCACTCTTTGCGTTCTCATGTCCGCCTGGTGTTTGCTGATCGTCCTCACCACATGCGAATTAGCTCGTATTTGTGTATTGTAAACCTTTGGCGGGATACGAGGGAAATGTCAGAACTGGATTTGTCCATTTTTACATGAAATAAAGGTAGTGGCTTTTTTACGTTTCATTTTATTTGAATTTTTTGATTGAGCGCATTAGCACAAGGTTCTATCAAAAGGATACAAACTACCAATGATCAGAGGAAACACATGCAATACAAACATAGTAGATGAAGAGAATTTGGCATGTTTCAATAAAAAAAATAATCATAACATTTAGTCAGGTCAGAAAAAAACTACACAGACTCACAGTTTTGAGTTGAAGGCCTGTGTCTATGACGTAGCGAATGGCTGGCAGGGAGAAGGAAGCCTCTGCCAGGCTATCGGAGAGAATAACCTTCCTTTTCACCCCCTGACCTTTGGCTCCCCGCACGGAGCAGTCTAGGGCCTCAGAGCCGTCACTCTCCCTTAGTGCAAGATCTTCAGGGCTGGATTCGTAGACCCGCTGGGTCAGTCCACCCAGTCCAGCATAGAGGGGGAGGATCCTGAGAGGACCAAGCTGAGGACTCAGAGCTACACACTCCTTCTCCAGCAGAGCCAAACACACCTCTGTTTCCTACACAGAGAGAACAGAGCATCAGTTTGAACTTCACTCTCAAGCCCTCCACACATGTTATGAGTGTTGCAGTAAGCTGACACAAGGCAACCGTAGTGTGTTTGCCTGTGCTTGTTTGAGTCACTGGGGATCAACCAGAACACATCTGTATAACCAGAGAGGTCAACAACCCGCTCCATCTGAAATAGAAACAAGCATTGACTCCAAATGTTAACATGAAGGGAGTATAATGTTCATGAGCGAGTTGGATAAATATACAGATGGCTTTGCACATGACAGATACACTGTGACTGTGTGTGTGTGTGTGTGTGTGTGAGAGAGAGAGAGACACTGGCCTCTCAGGTGGAGGTGTCCTCATTTCAGTCCTATAACACAAAGCTGGTGGAGCTCAGAGCTTTTCCTTTTGTTAAAAATACAAAAAGACCTAAACAGTAACTTGATACATTTCTTCCAATGAACAGGACCGTCACTCCACAGAAATGCTGAACTCTTTACTGATGAACCACCGAATGTGAGACAGGAGGCACAGTGACTCAAAGGATAACTGGTTAACTGGCACTATTAATAGTCATATTCAAATTTTGTTGTGTTGATCATAGCCAGAAGGTCTTCTCCCCTTGAAAACCATTGAATGTTGGAAGGGATGCTAATGGGTGAATGATGACCAACTAGTAAAGCCCATCTACATCAGCTCAGAGATGTTGATGTCACAAGTTAAGTGGCTTATTTAAGTTAAGTGGCTTATTTTTTTGGTGAATAAAGAGTAATATGCATCATTAGTAGACGTGTACCTGAGCACTGGCCAAGAACACCATCACATCTCCTTCCTCTCCCCTTCGGTGGAGATCCAGGACCATGTGACAGGCAGCAACTGCCGGCTCCTTCCCTGATGAAAGCTCTCTATACAGCGTCTCCACCCGGTTCGCCTCAATCGCAGGCCTCCTTCCCCCCTGTGCCTCGCTCCCTTCCTCCGGCTCTGTGGTGGGTGGGTCTTGGAGCACACTGTCCAGGGTGAGGTGAGGGACTGATGGTCCCAGGAAAGTGGAGAGGCGAGGCGCCAGCGTTGGGTGAGTGAGGAGAACCACCCGGAAGTTGTCCGGCCTCTGGCGGCAGACGTCACAGAGCAGGCCCAGCAGCACGTCGGTGGGCACGGTGCGTTGCTGGAGCTCGTCCAACACCACGATGCCATACTGATGCAGCAAAGGGTCTGACATCATCTCCTCAAGCAGGAGGCTGTCACTGACAAACCTGGGGAGAAAAAAATGAAAAACAGCAATGAGTGTTCTTTCAACAAATAGAGATTTGAAAGCATTTCGACATCAAACTCAAACGTCACTGTGGTGGTGGGGTGTGATTAGCTCAGCTGCAGGGGGGGGAGGAGAGCTGGGAGGAGGGGTGCAGGGAACGGTGCCGGCAGGTAATGAGCACAGCTGGGATGTATCAACTAATTGTCCCCCTGTGCTTAAAACCAGTAAACAGATCTGGAGAGGGGGGCCCGGAGACTCTGGAGCACGCACGAGCAAACGACGAGTGAACGGCGAGCAAACGACGAGTGAACGACGAGTGTGCGAGGAGTGTGCGACCTCGAAGCACTGCGAGCAAATAAAGAAACTTATATTCGAGCTGCCAGTGTCCGCGTGTTACTCCGCACGTCTGCCACAGTGGCGCCCAACTAGCGGATGGAACCCAGCGATCACCACGCGGAGGGGATGGCGCAGCCGGCGGTCGCGCTCGGGCGGATGCTGGGCGAAATTGCCGCGATGCAGCGGGAGCAAGCGGAGGCCAACCGGCACTTTATGGGGGCGCTCCAGGCCCAGGCGGACCGGCAGACCCAGGTGCTGGAGCAGTTGGCGGCCCGGCCAGGTGCGGCACCGCCGGCGGCGGCTCCCTCGGCCTACGCGGGGGTGGTGCTGCACAGAATGACGCCGGCGGACGAGGTGCAGTCCTACCTCGAAATGTTCGAGGCGATGGCGGGGGCGTGCGGGTGGCCGGCGGACGAGTGGGCGATCCGCCTACTGCCGCTGCTGTCCGGGGAGGCGCAGACGGCGGCGCTTGGTCTGCCACCGGGGGCGCGGCACGACTACGACGGGGTGAAGAGGGCCATCGTTGACCGGCTGGGGCTCTCCCCCGAGGACCACCGGAGGCGCTTCCGGGAGGCGAAGCTGGGGCCGGGGGACCGCCCGTTTGCCTTCGCCCAGCAGCTCAAGGACGCGGCCAACAGGTGGCTGCAGCCGGAGGGCGCGGGCGGAGCACCGGCGGTGGTGGAGAAGGTGGTGGTGGAGCAGTTCCTGCAGGGCCTGCCGCCACGGACCTCGTCGTGGGTCCGCTACCACCGCCCGGCGACGCTGGAGGCGGCTGTCACCCTAGCAGAGGACCACCTGGCGGCTCACCCCGGCGGACGGGGCGACGGCGGACGCCCGCCCGCGTCACCACCCCCAGTCCCCACGCCGCGAAGGAGGACCCAGCAGCCGGCCGCGGCGTGGCCCCTGCCGACGCCGCGATCACCAGCCCGGACCAGGGGGGGCGACCGTGGGGAACCGACCGGACCCGGCACTCTTCCTGACCCACCGAGAGCGCCTCAACCGCCAGGGCAGGAGTGTTGGAGGTGCGGGCAGCCCGGGCACTACCGGCGGGAGTGCCCCCTGATGGAGGTGGGCCAGACGGTGAGGGTTGCCGGACCTCCAACACCCTCCCCCGGCCCGGGAGCGACGTACTGCGTTCCGGTAAGGATCCAGGGGGGTACATACCAGGCGATGGTGGATTCGGGCTGCACGCAGTCCATGATCCACCAGAGGCTGGTTCGACCCGGGGCATTGGTGGAGGCATCGCGGGTATGTATTAAGTGTGTGCATGGGGATATTCACGACTACCCAGTGGTACCGGTAGAGATTAGGTGTGGGGGTAAAAAGCATAAGATTAAGGTTGCGGTTAGCTCCCGCCTTACGCACCCCCTAATCTTGGGGACAGACTGGGCAGGGTTTCATAAGTTAGCGGGGCAGTGCGCGGGGGTGCGGTCACGAGCAGCAGGGACATGCGGGATGTGTGCGGTGCTCAGTGGTGACGCGAGGTTATCCGACACTGCAGACAGGGACGGGGAACCGACGGAGCCTCCCACGGAGACTCCGCGGGCTCCCGAATTACGCTCCATGGAAGATTTTCCACTGGAACAGTCTCGTGATGATACTCTACGCTCGGCCTTCGACCAGGTGATACGTATTGATGGTCACATGGTGCGCCCTGACACCGCATTATCATACCCGCACTTTTCATTGATCAGGGACAGGTTATACAGAGTGAGTCGTGACACTCGTACAGGTCAGGAGAACACCCAGTTAGTAATACCAAAAAGCCGTCGGGAAATAATTTTCCAGGCGGCTCACTATAACCCGATGGCGGGCCACATGGGTAGTGACAAAACTATGGACCGGATAACGGCCCGATTTTACTGGCCAGGCATTTGGGCGGATGTGCGCCGATGGTGCGCGTCCTGCCCGCAGTGTCAGCTAGTGAACCAGCCGGCCATTCCGAGAGCGCCGCTGCGACCGCTCCCGTTGATGGAGGTGCCGTTCGAGCGCTTAGGTATGGACCTTATCGGGCCGTTTCACCGGAGTGCACGGGGATATCGCTTTGTGCTAGTTCTGGTGGATTACGCAACGCGATATCCCGAGGCAGTGCCATTGCGCAACATCTCCGCGAGGAGTGTTGCGCAGGCACTGTTTCAGGTCATCTCCCGCGTTGGAATCCCGAAAGAGATTCTAACGGACCAGGGCACCTCGTTCATGTCACGTACACTGCGGGAACTTTACGAATTACTGGGAGTTAAGTCTATTCGGACCAGCGTCTATCACCCCCAGACCGACGGGCTGGTGGAGCGGCTGAACAAAACCTTAAAATCCATGATTCGTAAGTTCATTCACGACGATGAACGTCATTGGGATAAATGGCTTGATCCTCTGTTGTTTGCAGTGCAGGAGGTGCCTCAGGCCTCCACGGGATTTTCTCCCTTTGAGCTGCTGTTTGGCAGGAAACCCCGGGGGGTGCTCGACCTGCTTAAAGAACACTGGGAGGAGGGTCCGAGCCCCGGTAAGAACGAGATTCAATACGTCCTAAACCTGCGAGCCAAACTCCACACACTGGGTGAGTTGTCACGTGAGAATTTGCTCGAGGCCCAGGAGCGTCAACAACGGCTGTACAACAGAGGAGCAAAGCTGAGACAATTTACACCGGGAGAAAAAGTTCTTGTATTGCTTCCTTCCTCCAGCTCAAAACTCCTCGCCAGGTGGCAAGGGCCCTTCGAGGTCACACGGCGGGTGGGGGACGTCGACTATGAGGTGGTGCGATCTGACAGGGGCGGAGCTACACAGATCTACCACCTCAACCTCCTCAAACAATGGAGAGAGGCGGAGTCCGTTTCGCTGGTGTCCGCAGTAGCTGAGAGAGAGGAGCTGGGGCCCGAGGTTTCTAAGTCCACCGATCCGACCCGGCTCCACTTCGAGGCCCATCTCTCTGCGGCCCAGAAAACGGACTTAGCCCAGTTGCAAAGTCAGTTTAATGATGTGTTCTCTCTCCTGCCAGGTCGCACGGACCTCATAGCGCACCACATTGAGACGTCCCCGGGCGTGACAGTGCGAACACGGCCCTACCGGTTACCTGAACACAAGAGAAAAGTGGTTCAGCGGGAATTAGCGGCGATGCTGGAGATGGGGGTAATAGAGGAGTCCAACAGCGCCTGGTGCAGCCCCATCGTCTTGGTCGCTAAGAAGGATGGGTCTGTGCGGTTCTGTGTGGACTATCGCAGGGTGAATGACGTTTCACGTTTCGATGCCTACCCGATGCACCGGGTCGACGAACTCCTGGACCGACTGGGCACCGCACGTTTTTTTACGACACTGGATTTAACCAAGGGCTACTGGCAGATTCCCTTGTCACCAGAGTCCAAGGAAAAGACGGCCTTCTCCACTCCGTTTGGGTTATACCAATTCGCCATGCTTCCCTTTGGGTTGTTCGGGGCCCCGGCCACCTTCCAACGCCTCATGGACCGGGTGCTTCGCCCGCATGCTGCATATGCTGCCGCCTACCTGGATGATGTGATCATACACAGCACCACCTGGGCGGAGCATGTGCGGCAGGTGGGCGCGGTGCTGGAATCCCTGAGGCAGGCCGGGCTCACCGCCAACCCGGGGAAGTGTGCAGTTGGGCGGAGGGAGGTACGGTATCTGGGGTACCACTTGGGGGGCGGGCAGGTGCGCCCTCAGGTAGACAAGACCGCGGCTATTGCGGCCTGCCCGCGTCCTAAGACAAAAAAAGAGGTGAGGCAGTTCCTGGGGCTGGCCGGGTACTACAGGAGGTTCATCCCGGGCTTTGCGGAGCTGACCAGCCCCTTGACTGACCTGACCCGGAGAGGTGCCCCAGATCCGGTCCAGTGGACCGAGCGGTGCCAGTGGGCGGTTGAGGGGGTAAAACAGGCTCTCTGCGGGGAACCTCTCCTCCATACACCTGACTTTTCTCTCCCTTTTGTCTTGCAGACTGATGCGTCGAGCAGAGGGCTGGGGGCCGTTTTGTCCCAGCAGGTGCAGGGGGTGGACCGCCCAGTCCTCTACATCAGCCGGAAGTTATCGGAGAGAGAGGCCAGGTACAGCACCGTGGAAAAGGAGTGCCTGGCCATCCGGTGGGCGGTCGACTCCCTGCGGTACTACCTCCTGGGACGCTCATTCACCCTCTGCTCGGATCACGCCCCGCTGCAGTGGCTCCACCGCATGAAGGATACCAACGCCCGGATCACTCGGTGGTATCTAGCTTTACAGCCTTTTAACTTCAAGGTGATCCATAGGCCCGGGACGCAGATGGTCGTGGCCGACTTCCTCTCCCGCCCTCCAGAGAAGGAGGAGGAGGGGGGGGGGGGGGGGGGGGGAGTTGGTTCGGCCGGACGGCTCCCCGGCCTAAGTCGGGCGGTGGGGGTATGTGGTGGTGGGGTGTGATTAGCTCAGCTGCAGGGGGGGGAGGAGAGCTGGGAGGAGGGGTGCAGGGAACGGTGCCGGCAGGTAATGAGCACAGCTGGGATGTATCAACTAATTGTCCCCCTGTGCTTAAAACCAGTAAACAGATCTGGAGAGGGGGGCCCGGAGACTCTGGAGCACGCACGAGCAAACGACGAGTGAACGGCGAGCAAACGACGAGTGAACGACGAGTGTGCGAGGAGTGTGCGACCTCGAAGCACTGCGAGCAAATAAAGAAACTTATATTCGAGCTGCCAGTGTCCGCGTGTTACTCCGCACGTCTGCCACAGTCACATGACAAAGAGATAAAGTGACATGGTAACTGGCTGAAAGCTTCGACCTCTCTTTACACAATCATTGTGCAGGGAAGGACACAAGGATCTCTTCAATAATAGCACTGCTCGGACAGCGAACTAAAGGAACACAGAACAAAGAGTCAGGGCGTGGCTGGAAGGAAAATACCCAACTTGTGTATCTGCTATCACGCGGGACACAAATCAGCATCGGTTCAGAAGAGCAGCTTTTCATACCCGTACCCGGGTTACAAGCTCATTTCAAACCAAAGGAAAGGGAATCTCGTCAGACGATACCCAGAGGGTTCTCAGATTACATTTGACCCAAAGCCTTACAGATCTTATGCTCTTCTTTACGCTGACTCTCTTTTTCCCACTGCAGACAGCTCAGCCATCTTTTAAAGAAACATATTTTAGTTACTGCTGTAACTAACATACATCTGATTGGTTCTTTCCCCTCAGGCATCGTGGAATATTGTGGGTTGTTCTGTTACATCAATTGTGAATTATTGAATGCGGAGACATTGATTTCTATGGCAGCTGTATGAGTGACACTGAAAATGAGAGTTTTGAATATGATGTCATTTTCAATATACGTTGTCCATGCAGCCAAACCTGAGCAGGGTGTCGGGTGTACAGCTGTCATCATGAGACACTCTGTAGCCCACCTCCAGACCCAGACTGAGATCCATCTCATCAGCCACGCGCAGGGCCAGACTCACCGCTGTCACCGAATGGGGCTGCGAACAACACACCAGGCCCTGAGAAAATTCATAGGACAAAGCATAGTCCACGCACCACTGTGGCACCTGCAGGGGAAAGAGAAAAGACAAGGAAGTGGGAACATAATACTGGAGACACTAGTGATTACACGCAGTTTTAGAAGCACAGCCAGTATAAATAGAATTACTTGAACATCAAGGTGGAGCAGTCTTCATTAAATGATTGTTTCAGCCATCAACCTGAGAAACACTGACTAATAAAAATCTCTAAAGTTGTATTGTAAACAGCAGTGTTTCCCAAACTGGGGGCGGAAAGACAGAATGAACGTGTAGAATGCTCATTATATGTCCTCTTAAGAGTTTGATCTGAATAGATCTCGGTGACTCCTTATAGCACATGTGATGTCACTGCGTTACCTGGGTGCTTTTCCCAGCTCCACTCGGTGCACTGAGCAGCAGCATGTTGTGGCTCTCCAGGTGCTCCAGCAGACTCTGCCTCAGCCTCCAGATGGGAAACCGCTGCCTCTCTTCCAGCAGGGCGTAGTAGCGCGAAGAAAACGGCAAACCGTCATAGGGGTTCACTTCTAGGTCTCCGAGGCCATCCTCTTCCCCTCCTCCATCACCTTCATCGTCTAAATCCCCAGACAGCAGGGAGGACATGGACAAAGAGTCCAGGGCAGCCGAGGGCCGCACCCTGGGCTCAGTGGACAGGGAGGCAGCGGGGGGCTCTGCTGGTGGCGATGTCATCGTCAGCAGGGGTGGGTGAGGGGCTGGTTCACAGAAAGGCCTGAGATCACCTGCGGCTTAGGAAACAAAGGAAAGTGTGAGGAAGGGGATGTTTGTTAGAAAGCTGTATCATGTTTGCTCTCCGTCTGTGGAAACCTTGACTCCACCCAGTGTGTGTGTGTGTGTTTGTTGAAATAATGGGACTAAAAAGGTGCATGGTCATGTTTGTATATATATATATAAAAACACACACACACACACACACACACACACCGGGGCCACTTTACTAGGTACATCTTGCTGGTAAAGGGTTGGACCCCCTTTGGCTTCTGAAGTGCCTTCATTCTCAGTGTTATACTTTCTACAAGGTGTTGGGAACAGTCCTCACAGCACATCCCAAAGGTGCTCTATTGGATTGAGATCTGGTGACTGTGGGGGCCATTTTATTACAGTGAACTCATTGTCATGTTCAAGAAACCAATCTGAAATGATGTGAGCTTTGTGACATGGTGCATTATCCTGCTGGAAGTAGCCATCAGAGGATGGTACACTGTGGTCATGAAGGGATGGACATGGTCAGAAACAATGCTCAGGTACACTGCTGTATTTAAATGATGCTCCATTGGTACTAAAGGGGCCCAAAGTGTGCCAAGAAAATATTGCCCACACCACTAGATGCTAATAGTATGCATTCATATATATAAATAGAAGTATGTACAAATACATGTTGAGGTTGAGGGAGTTGAGGTAGACAGTTAGGTTGGTAGACAGGAAGACAGGCAGCTAGACGCGTAGACAGGTAGGTTGGTAGACAGACACGTAGACAGGTAGGTAGACATGTAGACGGGTAGACAGGCAGGTAGATAGTTCGGCAGACAATGATATTTTAAAGCAACCTTTGGGTAGTGGGTTCTTACAGTCGGACTACAATGTACAGTTGTTGTTGTTGTTGTTGTTGTTGTAGAGACGATGATTATTTTGCGTCCGCCTTGGTATAAGGAATATAAATGTATCTAACGTTAATAACATTCCTCCAGGGCTGGAGCCATCATTTTTTTGAGTACAGTTCACAAACAAACGGATACCGTGACAGCTAATCGGTGACTGTTTATCTTACATTACAGGTAAATTGATTTAACCGGTCGTTCTGAAGAGGCGCAGGTATAATCTCCATAATGTTTGATCGTGTATTACAGCAACCCGGTAACGTCTCTCTTCACTATTATCTCCGTGTGCAATTTAAGCGACGCGTCACCTGACGGTGCCACAGGCGGAGGTCAAGCGAAACAACGAGGAAACAGACACACATACACGACTCCATAGAGACATTCTGGGTCCGTAACGTCAGTCGGAGCAGTGTCTTACCTGAGGATCATATTGGCAAAGAGATGAAGAAACCAAGCAAGGAGTCCGCCCTCAGTCCACTGTTGTTGTGTCACTTCACCCCTGCCTGCCGTTTAATGCTCACACACCGCCTTCACATCACGTTACCACAGAGGCTGGATAATAAGCTGAGACGGGGAAAACGGGGGGACACTCGTTCACAATCTCTCCGGGAATATTTTCCCCGTCCTAGATGTCTCCTGACAGGTGTAGAACAATAAAAGACGACGCTGTTACCAGGTTGCGTTAGCCAGCAGCCGCCATGTTTTCCCGTGTAGCTGTCAAACCTCGTGCTGCGTTCAAGGACCCTTGGCGTTTTGGGATCTATGGTCAAGACCCGATCAGATATTAAAAATGCAACTTTCCCCAACGCAGTTGTTCTATTCTTTTCAATAAATCTGCGTATGTATGTGTTTGCAATCCACGTGTTTGTATGAGAAAGAAATATATTAAAGTATGATTTGTTTAAACATCTAAAAGCAAAGGGTGATAATGCTCTTCAGCTCCTTGAATGTTGCATCAAGCCGAACACGTCCGTGCGCGTCCGGTCCGCTCATACGTTTGGGGCCTCTCCAAGGCTACAATTTCTCCACATCAAATGTTTTTCATCCAAAGGCTGTAGTGTGATCATTTGATTGACCCATTTAGCATCAAGTTGATGAAACTTGTTATTGTCACATTATTTACAGTATAATTAACAGGGTGTACACAATGGTCAAGGCACTTAATTGAATATATTCCATTTGTGTTGCTTCGTTCTCTTGCTCTGCTATATTTTGGAAGGTAAATTAAATGTATTAAATAATAATAACCTTAATGCATTAACAATCTCAATGCAATAATAATATCAATGCTTCATTTAACAAGAATGTCTTTTCTGTCCTGCTCTTTAGAGTATTCATTGCTCATTCTGCTGCGTTCAGTATAGATTTGTATTATTGTGATTTGTATATATTCTTATGGTAATTAAGTGAAATTGAGATAAGACCGGATAATAAAGATGCTCAAATATTTAGAACTTCTGTCATGGCAGGGGATGGAAATAGTAAATACATTTATGGTGTAGTTGCATTCATTATTATTACAACCAGCCGAGGACTCAGCTGTGTTGAAGTATTAAGATCAAGTTAGTAATATAAAAAACTTTTTAAAGGGTATGTTTCAATATTTGCATTAAATAAGGGCTTGCTTTTGAGACAAAAAAAACTTTTAAATTTTTTTATTCAGCATTCATTTAAATCTGTGTGAAGATTGAAAGTTGTGAACAGTTGATTGGTCCATGGTGTATGACATCACTGTAGCAATGCAGAGACAATTTGCACGACCCGAATGACCAAAGTCCTTCAAAACATGGTGCAACAGGCCTTTCGCATCGACATCGTTTACTAGATCCAGATAAGGAAGCACAGTGATCATGATTGACCCCACTCATACAGTTAAATGTCCAATCAGGGTTTGTGAGATGCAACCTCCTTTTACAATGCGATAACATCTTTCTGAATCAGCTGTATTAACACCGTTTGGTTTTCCTGGCTGAACTCACAGAGTGGATTTTCTCTCTCAATATGTCCTCCCAGTCTTTGCACCAGTTTAGGCTGCGCTCCAGGTTCTGGTAACGGGTGGCCAACTTGTCCAACGCCAGCACTGCCTCCGGCAGCTCAAAGGTCAGCCCAGCCCTCTGGACTGTTGCCTGAAACTTGGCTGGAGATGCTGTCGCAATGTAGCACCTGCAAAGAGAGTTTAGTGATCATTTATGAAACTGGAGCAGACTCAAAGTGTTGTTTTGTGAAGTCGTGTTGTCAAAGGTTTTGCTCGCACAGACTCACACACTATATGAAGGCGTGACTGATTCATTCTCTCGTAAAAAAATCATTGTTTTAATAATGGTAGAATTATGCTATGAAACCGGAAATGTGAGACTCCTGAAAGGATGCAGTTAGCAGACTAATAACAGACTTGTGGGCTGCGTGAGCTCGTGTAGCTTTTGACGAAAGTCTAGAAAAATGGGTCAACGCACGCAAGAGGGGTGCAAAAGGCAGCAAGGGGCTCCTGTGTCTGCGTGTCCTTGCGTTTTTCTGAAAACACAGAAACATAAACTAGGCTTAACCCCTAACTGCTCAGTAGGGGTCTTAATGGCAGCACTCTGCTCCCACTGTGTGGGATGGGTTCAATGCAGAGAAAAATGTCCCCAGGGGAATTGCTAAATGGAATTTTTATTTATGCAATGATTAGTTTTGTTCAAAATGCCTTTTTTCTTATGGTGGTCCTTTGTTCTTGTTTAGTTTTTTCTTTCGGTGTAATAATACAATAATAATGCATTTGAGTTGTAACACACTTTTCATTCAAAATAATCTCAGAGTGTATGCCTCCCTTGAGGCTCCTGAATTTACCTCATGTCTCACTGTGACCTCAGACGTGTTTTGTGTGTGTGGCTAAGTAAATGAATAGAGTTTGCTGGACCTGTTGAGCCCGGGGCTGAGAGGACAGTGGTAGTGATGCCATACAGCTACAGCTGTGTGAGGACACAGGACATACTGGTTTTCCTCCCAGCATCTCCTCATGGTCTCCAGGATCCCCTCATCAGTCACTGTTCCAGTTGATAAAACTTGTGACAACTACAAGTAAAACATACAGTCCTTGTGTTAGGGGGCAGACGAACGGGTGGTCTCACGCCTGCATGTGTACAGTGAAGGAGTCCTACAAGCCTGCGTTGGTTTTCCGGCAGAGAGTATCTGTGTGATTGTTGAAACTCCTTCATCATGTTTCTCACTGTAGCTCCATCTCTGGCCAGCAGCAGCCAGAACAGTCGCTCCATGTTGTAAGGGTCCTACAGACCAAAACACACACGTTGTGACACAGCCTCCTGGATGACCAGACAAGTCAATACAAATGATGCTTTACACACTCGATGGGCGTTCAAATCAATACCTCTTGAGTGTAAGCTGTGTATGAATATCATCAACGCTAGTCTCCCCTACTGTCCCACCAGTGGACAAAAACGTCTCATCCAAGAAATATATCAATCCTTTGTACTGACTGCCCCATCTCTCTGATCAGAGGTTTGTCCCTTTCCTTCCCAGTCATTCCATGAGATTTACTCGGGTCTATTTAAACAACCATTTCATTTCAAATGACTTCATAGGCAGAATGCATGAGCATGTTTCCCTTTGGGGCTGAACAGAAAGCAAATAACTGAAGAAAGGAATGTGGATGAGTGTCATAGGTGAGAGCAGTCATGACTACAGGCTGTGTCATTGTGTTACCTGGATGTCAATGGCAGGGGCCAAAGTTTGTGTGACATTAGATGCCATGGAAAAGTCCCCAACAGTCACCGTCCTGTGCACTATGTCATTAGAGTTCACCATGGCAACCAGCTTCAGAGGCAATCCCATCTGCTTTACAATGTAGCCAGCTTAGACACAGGGAGACATGCCGACAGACAGACAGGCAGACAGACATGCAGACAGACAGGCAGGCAGGCAGGCAGAAAAAAAGGCAGGCAGACAGACATGTAGACAGACAGACAGGCAGACATGCAGACAGACAAGCAGGCAGGCAGACAGACAGACATGCAGACAGACAGACAAGACAGGCAGGCAGGCAGAAAAACAGACAGACAGGCAGACATGCAGACAGACAGACATGCAGACAGACAGATAGGCAGGCAGACAGACAGACATGCAGACAGACAGACATGCAGACAGACAGATAGGCAGGCAGACAAGCAGGCAGACACGCAGGCAGACAGACAAGCAGGCAGACAAACAAGCAGACAAACAAGCAGACAAACAGGCAGGCAGACAGACAGACAGACATGCAGACAGACAGGTAGGCAGACAGACATGCAGACATGCAGACATGCAGACATGCAGACAGACAGACAGACAGACAGACAGACAGACAGACAGGCAGGCAGACAGACAGACATGCAGACAGACAGGCAGGCAGGCAGACAGACAGATACAACTTTTGTTAGGGGATAGCATGATGGGATCATTTGGAAAAAGGAAGCTTTTGCTCCCAGTGGGATTAATGACTGTTTTTAAGTTGAACAGATCAAAGATAAGTCAGAAGTCCTTGGTTGTAAAAATGAGTAAATTACTGAAAGAATGCTGAAACAGTCAGTTGGTTCCCAGTTGCTGACTGCTAGCTAATACGTGATGTTGTCTGGATATATAAATCCATGGTTAAAGGTGTTGGTTGATAAGTAACAGTGAAGTCACTTACAAAAACCCTTGTGTGTACCAGAGAGCACTGGAAACAGCTATCATAACCAAGCCTAAGTGAAAGTGTTTTATGATAGATTTAGGTCTTATAGCCGTGGAAATACATATCTATTAAACAATTTATTATTATTATCTATTAATGAATGGAGACTTGTTCCTGTCAGTTTAGATTAATCTGTGACTGTAAATAATAAACCTCCTGCAGCAGAAGTCACCGCTCTTTAGCTGTTGGTTCTTAAGATTCACAGCCAAAGACCGCAGTGTCATGTATTGCTTCCTCGTCCCTAACTGTTCTTTTACCTTGTTTTACTTATTCATTGCATTTCCATAGAGTTTTTAGTGCATGATTGTGACATCTACCTTTCAAACCTGGATATTCAAGGCTGAGTATCAATGATTTAAAAGATGGACATTTGAGGGAAATAAACATTCAATTCAAATAGATTTCAACCTACCAGCAATGTTTCCGGCCCCTCCAGTGGGCACCACCACCTCCAGCTCAGGCAGGCCTCCGTCAGCCTGTGTGTGCTCAATACCACTGAGCTCTAGGTAAGCGTAGATGAAGTGGGCGAGCTGGACCATGACTCTAGACC
The DNA here is from genome assembly GCF_949316345.1 of Pungitius pungitius. Classification (NCBI taxonomy): domain Eukaryota; kingdom Metazoa; phylum Chordata; class Actinopteri; order Perciformes; family Gasterosteidae; genus Pungitius; species Pungitius pungitius. The sequence goes on along the minus strand of NC_084917.1, from coordinate 15,634,682 downwards.
AGTTGACTGAGTTGAGGCTCATGAGACTTTGAGAACTGACCAGCTCCTGGTCTGCAAAGAGACGGCGCAGAGGCCGATCGATGTCATCTGAGCTGCCGTCGGCTCCAGAGAGAAAAACACACGTCATTTGATGGTGATAGATTGTGTGAAAGCAGCTGTTGGTCCTTCTTTGGATTTACCAGCAAACACATGGACATTATCCTCCAGGCAGGTGATCATGTGTTTCTCTTGGACTGGTGTGATGCGTCCTCGGGGGTAAACAACCACCAAGTCCAACCCCTTGAGACCTTTCGCACTCTGGATTGCTGAGCCACCTGTGTCTCCTGATGTACCTGGAGAGCACAGCCACATGCTGACGGATTACCATTCATTCCATTTATCATCTCTTCTGTGGTCCATAGCATCGTCTTTGGGAACCCATTCATGCCTGTTAATTCCATCATTGCTTTTGTACCTTACTCTGATTAACATTAACATTTTCACACTCAACAATCAACTATAACAGCCTTGTAGTTTGACAAACTCCTTGCTCCCATGTAGGAGGGAAGAGGATTGCTTCCCGTTTCTTACTGACAGTCAACTTACAGTCTTTGATGGCTGGTTCTCGGAAGGAATGAACAAACAATGGAATTGGTCTCTTAATTGGGAGGACTAGTTAAAGGTGGGACACACAGCCCATCTGACCAAATCCACATTTTTGTTCAGCTGATATAATCTAAGCAAATGAATATAAATATGAGTCTGTGTGATCAGCGATATCATTATTTAATAGAACAATCACACATATGTGGACAGATCTAACATAAGCACGCTTCATGAAATAGAAGGGTTGACCCTTTGCAGGTGGAGTAATAACACGTTGCTCCACAAGCCGATCACGTGGTGCATAGATGACACCAGTGGAAACACTGCAGAGAGAGCGACAACCTATTAAGAACTCCATCACTTACCCCATCCACGTGTGTAACTCCATCACTCAATCCATCCATGTGTGTAACTCCATCACTCAATCCATCCACGGGTTTAACTCCGTCACTCAACCCATCCAAGAGTGTAACTACGTCACTCAATCCATCCACGGGTTTAACTACGTCACTCAACCCATCCAAGAGTGTAACTACGTCACTCAACCCATCCACGGGTGTAACTCCGTAATTCACTCCATCCAGTGGAGTAACTTCATCACTCACTCCATCCCTCCATCTGCACTAGTCCGCTCATATGAAGTCCTCATGTCGATTTTGCCTTTGTTTTTTTTACCGCTGTTGCTGTTTTTATTGCGGTTAAGTCTTACCTACAAGAACAATAGCTGTGCGATTCTGTTTCTGGAGGAAATAGTTGAGGAAGCGCACTGTGCAGGTCATGGCCAGGTCCTTAAAGGCCAACGTCTCTCCATGGAAGAGCTCCAGGATTGACAGACCGTCCTTCAGTCGGGCAATTCTCAGCACCTCAGGTACAGAGAAACCAGTCAAGGCTTCGGCCACAAGGACTGGGACGGGGAGAAAGAAAGATAATCACTTAACATTTACATATACTTAAGCTATTTGAGTCACATTGAAAAGAGTTTCTTCTTGCCTTATGCCTAGAAGTTACCTTTGTAGGTATACACTAACTGTCAAGGTGGGGGTTCATGTCCTGTTTTCTAATAAAGCCGTTTTTTTGTGTAAAAACCTAGGGGTCTGCGTTTGGGTCCTACTTCCACCACTCACACTACACACCTACACTAACCATGACTAGTTTTTAGACCAGTATATACAGTGTGTAATATTACTCCAGCTCACCCTCCAGGTCCAGTCGGGGGATAAGGTGAGTGGGGATGAATAGTGAGGCAACCTCCACCACCAGTTGTGTGTAGGTCAGCCCCGTCCAGCTCCTCAAGGTGTTCGGGCTCAGCACAGGGACCTCCTCAGGCATGAACATTCCACCGTCGGGAGCGAATCCCGAAAACAGAACTTCACAGAAGTCCCGTCCATGGACGCCGCCCCGAGTACTGCAGTACTGCATCAGACACACCTGGGGATGGATACGTGATCGGAGATAAACACATGCTGAACAACGCAGAATAACAGCACCAGAGTATCTGAAGTACAAAGCAGGCTTCACTTCGCTCTACTGACTCTCTCTAAGAAGATGTTATACACTCCCCAAGAAAAACAGTCCATCAACAGGGCATCGCTGCCACCTCTCTGAAGGGCGAGGACCCCCTGCTTCTGACGCTGGGTTGGTAACTGCATTCACAGTTATCTTGGGGCCACAAACACTGTCACATGACAACTTCGTTGTCTCTGGTCCTTGTTCTTCCCTTTCCCCCACAGTTAGTTCATGTTGGAGAGTTGTATGCGTACAGACTTTAAAACCTTGGGCAAATCTGTGATCTGTGATTAAATTTGAAAAAATGTATTTTGAAAGATTTAACATATTAATTTGGATATAATGTAATGACACGATGCATATTCCAATAAAGTTGTGTTTCACCCAACATAATCATCCTCCATAATCAATACCTTATATTGTACTTTCTAGGCAACTGAGTTTCAGAGGTAAATTATTACGGCCCACCGATGGTTTAGCTTTTTTTGCCTTAGAGTCCTAATTAGAACACATTTCACATTACTTTGATTTGTTAGCAGTTACAACAAAAGTACATTTCTGGAGAAAACTACACAATTGTATAAAAAGTAGTTAGAGCCAATGTCAAAACATTGATTTACTAGGATTATTTGCATTGTGGTCCCTTGTGGCATCTTCAGCTGAGTCAGGTATTGTAGACTCCTTATCAGACAGCAATGACCACGTTACTTAATCACAATTCAAAACAGTAGATGGTCCTTTCACCCTCCTAAAATGTCATTTTACTGGAGCTTGACCTCATAGTAGCCATAATACACAGAAAGTACATATACACTACAATTATACTACCTCACAGAGCACTTACCGGTCAAATGGATTTATACAAACTCTCCTCTTTGGTTTCTCCTAAAGCAAACACATGTAGACACACCTGCTGCCGGTCTAAGCTGCCAACCTTCTACAACAAGGGGAATGGATCTATTGACTATCTATATCTATATATCTATAGTGGATGATTGTCTCAGGGCAGATAATGGGTGAACCTGAACTTTGGAATCAACCACCCAAGGAAATACTTACTCCTTATAAAGTACACCAACTTCTAGATAACTTGATTGTATCCCTAATTTGTGTAAATGCATTAACCAATCAGGAGAAATGTTAGAATAGATGGATTTACCTATCAGGGTAACGTTGGCGGATAGCACCAGCGATGTGTCGAGACATTGAAGCGTTTCGTCCATAACAATTGACAAAGAAACTGAGGACGTGTAATTACTTAAAATGTATTCTGAAATATCAGACATCAGAAGATCCTGATTATCCCAGAGTGAGCCTTGAGGTGGTGTACTATCATTCCGAAGTGAAATATTATGTTAACGTGGAACATCTCCTTTGAAATCTAATCTGAAAATCAATAGAGGTTTGGTATAGAAGAACAACAACATTTTAATAGGCTTGTATTTTGAAATGCTGCATTAGAATGCCCTGATCATCCCCGGGTGACACTCTGAGGTAGTGTACTATTAATCTGTAGTGAATTGATTTTTTAACTACGGACCATGTCGTTTCAAATATAATCTGATATTCAACAGAGGTTGGCTCATGAATAAGCCATTGGAATGTCATGATACATCTGGTCTGTGTAAAGTTATTCTTTATTAATATAAGTAAATACACAATTGAGACTTATTGAATGAATTTAACATGTTCTATCACGTTCACTGGAACTGTTCTTAATTTGAAGTTAGTTCTTACACGTCACTACTGCCTTTAGTAAATACGTGTGTACTGCATAATAACGTGCGGACTTTTTTTCGAAGTGAAGGCTGGCTTGAGCGGAGTTGGCAGCGTTTGCGTTAGCGGTAATTCCCTCTGCCTTCCTCCCACAGTCCGACACGAAGCTTCGGTTAATTGCACACTTGGTTTGTTTCTATGTCCGCCAGTCCGGGCCGTGGATGTAATGGAGTAATGTTAGAATCAGCAGAACCATTAGAATAATATTCATAGAAACCCCGACCTGTGGGAAACGTTAGCTGCTCGTTTACATTGGGTCTGTATGCTGATTTGAACTATTTATAAAATAGAACTTACAACTGTTTGTTGAAAGTGAATCTTTGGGTGAAGAGCTGGAACTCACGTCCGTCAGATACGATGTGACGGCAGTCTGCAGCTTGGAAAAACACAGTGGTCTATACCGGAACACGCATATACTAGGCATACGGTAACGGACTTCAAAATAAGGGCATTGTCCCATCCAACATGACGACTTCACGAGTCTGTTAATAACTAATAAGAAATAATGCAACAAACTAATATACGACTTAACTACTGCGTTTTAGAAATGCAATTTGAATACTTCCTTATCCTTATCTTAAAGAAGACAAACACTACGAAGACCAACCTGACCAATAAATACAAAAACTTCAAAGTTTCTGAAAGTGCATTGACACATGACATCTCATACATTAGCGGGTTTCCCACTAATTGTAGATAAAAGGAAATGGACAATTGTCAAACTATTTCATAAAACTATTTGAATAATCTTAATAATGTATCGTACCCTATAGTATCCTTCAAAAATGTAATAAAAAAATGTCCATGCTCTGCATTAAATATTTCAATTCCCCATAACTCCCAACGCAAAAGCAATTGTAACATTTTAAAAACATTGAACACATCCTGGGAATTGAAACCGTAACAATCATTTGTGAGGATATGTAAAATCCTGATCATTTATTGTTTCCTGTATGTACTCTGAAGCTGATGTCTTGATGAACACGACTAGTTCTTTCGGGATATGACAGTGAAAGCTTCTCCAGAAGACCAGCAGCTGGTCCTCAGGCTGTTTGTGAGCAGGACTCATTTCATGTGTAACACAAAAATCCTAGATCAGCAACGTTGCCTACAACATGAGTGTCCTGGTGTCATGGAACTGATGTCAACAGAGAGGACGAGGAGGATCTGTTGTCACAGTTACACATAGTTACACCTGTAATGGTGTGTCAAAATGTTTACTGTGAAAAGGCTGCTGGAGTCACATGTTTAAATAATTACACCGTTTTTAAAGAGGACTGATCCACAATGGGGAATTTGCTCAACTGCACGGCTTCACAAAGACAGACGTTTAGTTTATACCATCATTCATTTTAATGTACGGCTGCAAACGAAAAGCATATATACAAGTCGCATCATGGTACACCTTACAAAAATGTGCTTAAAAAATTAGAAACATGCAGTTCATTGACATGAGACAGAGCGCACACACACACACACACCTTGGTCCTTCGGAGGGAACTGAATCTTTTGGATATAGATATATCTAAGGAACACTTGAAAAGAAAGCTGCTGCTTGAGAGGAAACGCTGTCAGAGCAAACATTTTATAATCAAATCTTTGAACATGGACTCACTGTGGATCAAGCATTTCATCTTGAAGAATATCCTCTTCAGGTGCACTTCCGACACCAAGCCACAAAACACGTTAAAAATCATTGAACGCTTCCATACGGAGGTGAATGTCAACAGAACTTCCCTAACACGAACCTGAACATTTTTGAAGAGCACATTTCAATAGCGTGTTCTGATTAGAATGGTCACATAAGAGAAAGGAACTCAGGGACCGTGGGAATGCTTGGTTTCCATTTGAAGTGTGTGTATGAAGACTGATATTACAATGATTGTTCATGGTGCCACAGAGAAGCATTTCATCAATGATCTTCATAGAGCTCCTCATACCAGGATGCATGTAAGGATTCTATCAGCGTATCAAGTGGTCTTCTAAACAGCTTCTGTCATTCATTTTCCACCAATGAACCTTCTTAACAGGTCATAGATACACATTTAGATTTGAACTCAAGACATGAGCAGCCTGCCACAGACTCCATAGTATGGGCAGGTGTTCACCCTGAACGACATCATGCTGAATCCTGGAGGACTACAGTGTTGTTCAGTCATGCTACTTCAGCTTTCCATCACTCCACTGCTAATCTTAAGATCCACCAGCTAACATATCAGAAAAGAGCTTCATGCAGAATGGCTCTTTACACTGAACCCTGCTCACACCCTTTTCTGCTCAATCAAAAGCTGCTGGCTCAACAGAAAGATAAGACATTAGTCCTCACCATGCATTGTGCTGAGCCGAGCATCTTCAGCTAACTTTGTCCAAGCCTTCAAAAAACAAGCAAATAGTACAGAGACATACAGATGTTGCCAGTCATCTGTCCCCGATTGACACAACAGAAGGTGTTACTATAGGCTTAGTCACTGTTTGGGAATATAGCACAGAGCATCATGTACTAACATACTGCAGATCAAATATTGTTCTCATTCAAAGGATCAGTTGTGGTGAGAAATCTCTAGAAGCTATCAGATCAAACTGACTGAAACGTTTCCTCCGCCCAGAGGAATAAAAACGCTTGCAAAAGTTTAGTCAATTAAAGATCATTTTAAGGCAAAGTCAGCTGCTTGTGCTTCTTTTGTTATCTTAGAAAAATATGGTTTTGTATCTTAAAGCGGTGTGACGTATGAATTGATATCAACAGGATGCTATTGCAATACGATTGCTACGTTTCAAAGAATACTCAGGGTAGTTACTGTGGGCTGGTGGCAGCAGGTCACACCAGTACAAAGCATTGTGCCAAAGTAAAGATGTTCAGTGTGAAAGGCAGCAGCCTTCTTTCAATAGTTGTTAGCTGTGCCAAAGACATCCATCACATTAAGTTCCCAACAGGAGAAAACGGGGCATGTTGAAAAACAACGTTAAAGAAAAAAGCATTTTTCAGGTGACTAATAAGCCACACCCACTACTTCAGATTTATTTGATCCACACAGAAAATGTCCCACAAATACCGTCTCCAGTTTCACACGATTAAACAGAGGACAACAACTTTTGTTACATTAAAAACCTTCAACTTTGAAAAATAAAACACAAACAGAACAAACCGCACTGTAGGTCAAAGCAATGCAACATTTAATCCTTTGACAAACTAAGATCTGTAGTGTAGCACTAATGTGGCACATGTCCAGTGCAGCCACCATCATCATCATCATCAGTCTCCAGGACAGACGGCTGTGGGACAGGGACCAGCGCTCCCAAGAAGGGAATCGTCTCACCAGCCAGGGAAAAAGCAGCCGGCGGGGCGCTTTTCTTCCATCGCGTCCTCCCACGAGGCATGTGTCCCATGACAATGTTGGGTAATGTTTCAACTCTCACCTCCCACATCCGAGCAGAAATGGCAGGAGCCAAAGAGCCAACAGGTTAAGAGTTGTCCCGCAGATCTTTGGCCTTGGTCAGGATGGTGTGCACATCGGAGATGGGGTAATCCTGAAAGGAGAGGAAATAAATCCATCTTTTCTGCACTGTGTTGGTCTAAACATGAAGCTTCCCAGTGGATCCTAAAGAGCCTGACCTGCAGTGACCTCATGTTGACCGTGAAGTCTCCAGCCAGTAGATTATCCCGGATGAGTCTGTGAATAGAAACCAGGGGTCACATGTAGAGCCATACGGGTCGATCAATGCTGCGCAGCACAGGATCCATAATGTGAAACGCTCACATGAGCATGGCACAGCACACCAGGATGAGGAAGTGGAACCGGTCCTGGTCAGAAAACAGAGTGTCCCAGATGCGGATGACATCAGGCAGGAGGAACTCCTGAGATAGCAACAAGGTCAACCAGCGGAATGTGAAATACTGGGGTTTGATGTTCTGCTCTTCCTGTGTAGACGGAGGACAGAGACAGACATGGTGAGGACACGACCATATCATTGTGGACGTCCACCAGACCAGGCTAAACTATATATTCTGTCCTCAGACGAACAGAGCTATTCTATGAACACAGGATGGCTGACAATTTATAGAACAATTTAATATTGATTAATCAGGAAAACAATTGAATGATTCACTGAAACACCCAGTTTGTTTCATCTTGGACGTTACGGTACCTAGACTAAATCATTTCATTGCCTGGGAAAGCAGGAATATTCCTAATAGCATGTAGTTCTATCTAATGGAGCAGAACCGACAGAAGAGTCAGGCGGACATGCTTAGTGGGAGTCACTGGTTCCCTACCAGCTTGAGAAAGAGCTCCAGGTCTTTGTCTTTCAGCATGGAGTACACACTCTCCATCTTGTAGGTGATGCCACACTGAGAGTCATCGAGGCTCTTGATAAAGTTGTCTCTGTTCTCCGACATCAGGTTGGTGAAACAGAAGAATGTATCCGCTTCAGCGTGCTCTGAACAACGAAGCAGACAGGTCGAAAAAGGGACTTTTTTTCATTTTCAAGGAACAACATCTCAAATGTTTCATTTCAAAGCAACCCACCTTTCCATTGGCTGTTGGGGTCTGTGGCAAAAGTATAGTAGATTGGCCCAACAATCTCATTCATGCCCTGGACGTAGGCGATCCCAGGGTTGAGTTTGGCATAGATGAAGAGGATCCGCTCCACCACCTCCCAGTGTGCTTCGCTGCCATTGGGCAGCACCTCATACTCGTTGGATGGATACAGGTTGAACGCCTTTCCAGGGGAGCTGACCTGGGAGGGCACATTCAGTTTAACCACATCTGGCGCCATTAGTCTGCAAACAATGTTTGATGTGGATTACGTGCAGCACATGATATTTATCAAGTAAAAAGGAGAGGCGGCCACATACTGCTGAGTCAGTCCATCAATGAATACAATAAAGACCAGGGGCCTGTACTATGAAACCAGTCCACTGATATCATGCAGCTTCACTAACCTCAGCACCTATTAACCCTCTAAATCAGGGGGGCCCAATAGCCCGACCACAGGAGCTAAGAGTAAAACTTGGTAGTGTACAAATGGACACACAATCAATTTGACTGTCTGACTAATGGTAATGTGTGACAACATTTCACCCTTTTTCTTCTAGCTGTAACCCAGTGGAGTGAAGAGAAATCGACAGCAAATATAAAACCATAATGCAATGCAGGACGGGTTCCTCTCATAACTTATAATCACCACTAAATTGATTAAAGAGACCCGCCGGTCATCTCTCTGACACACACACACTTACATTGGTGACTCCACTGCGGTTGCGGTTTACAGTTTGGGATTTCAACGTGGTCTGTTCCACTCGTCGCCGCAGCGTCTCGTACTCATTCTGAGGGTCCAAGATGAGTTGGCATGGGTATTCTGTGGGTCGCTGGAAGAACGCCATGTCTGGGTACAGCCGCCTGCCAACAACATTACACTTCACCCAACCTTGTTACCACTGCGGCCTGGTACCAAGTGGCCCGGTGGTGGGGACCACTCATCCGGAGCAAATGAACACCTTACCTCACATCCTTATCAATTTGTAGCAGAATCTCATTGTCTTTGAAGTAGTTATTCCACCTGCTGTCTGGGTTGGGATTCAGAGGCTGAACAATGAGAACAAAAGAAAAACAGGACACATCTGTGAGCCAAACTATGAAGGAGTACAGACGAAAGCAGTCCCTTCACTGCCCACTTGGCTGGTGGAATTCTAGAGATCGCTCTATTTATTTATTGTCGTGTAACGAACTATCTCATAGTCTGTCCCTTCTGTGTTGCCGTAGAGGCAAAGGGGGTAAAGACAGCTATTAATGTGTCAGAAGTGCAGCATACGCGAACCCAGAAGCCTCACGCATTGACACCATTTAAACACGCCACATCTCGAGAAGGAAACACTAACCAAGTTGTCCTGCTAACGTTGTGTTGTGCACGTATCGTTTCCCCTCTCGGCCACCGTACGCTCGTTACTAAGCAACATGGACGCAAACACACGTGACAGGTGGAGGCTGTTGATAAAACTTGGGGAGATCTGCTCAGTGCAGGGAAAATGATGTAAGAAAACCAGGAAGGCAGACACAAAAGGCAAAAACTGGTGATGGAACCGAAAGTGAAGACAAGACCAAGAAAAAGAAAAAACTGTTCAAAGAAAAGTGGAGGTCAAGTTGAGAACGGCTGATTTATGATCCAGCCAAGAAAATAATGTATTGCACTGATTGTAGAAGGTAGGGGAGTGAAAAGCTTCTTTAGTTGAAACATGCCATTGCAAAGTGGAAACAATAAAGGAACATGACATTTCCTTTGGCCACGTCAAAAGCATTGCGACTAAATGGGAGGCTGGTTCGCTACAACAAAGGGTTGCATTAAGGTCCGGGTCCTCATGTACATCCCTGCACCAGTTATATGCAATGAGCTACTCTTTTTGTCTTTGTCTTCAGCAGTTGCATATGTTTTCATTCTAAATTAAAAGCTTTACAGTTGGTATTTCTCGTTGGATTCATGCACGAGGATCAGCATCAGCGACTGTCCACTCCATTACCCCTTTAAGGCCAGATTAAACAGCTCATGGTTGCTGTAGTGGTTATAGTGGTAGTAGTAAAGTCAGATTATTAACCATATACTGGTAAAGGCCAACACCAAACATTGGCTTCACAGATCTTTACAGTAAGCAAAACATGCAACACCCCCTGAGCCCTTTAATAATAAAGGAGGAGCGACAGAGGAGGATTCCTCTCTCAGGATGGATAGAAGGGCGACAGATGTCATGTGTACGGCATGCACAACAGTCGATCACATGACAGAAATGATAGGGTAATGAGTACAAGTAAGTAAGAAGCATTAATAATAAATCACTCCAGGAAAAAAGCAGACTTGACTCACATGGTCCTCCATAGTCACATCTTCTCTAGAAAGGCCCATGTTGGCTTTTGCAATACCAGGCTGGATGATCATTTCTTTTAGGAACTGGGAGTACACCTCCCTGAGAGGTACAACAGAGGGGAAGATTTGTTTAAATCAAGGTTATAATGAGAAAAAGGGGAATCAGCGGACAAAAAATGAATAATACTAGATTCTTCATTTTTAAAGTTAAACACACACACACCGTTTTCTGTCCAAAGCTTCTAAAAGGGGATTTCAGATGAGTTTAAATGGAATATTTGGGGTTTCAGTTGATGACACTTCCGGGATTTAAAATTGCCATTTTTACATTGAAACAATCGATAATTCGTCACTCTGGCCTGCAACAAGACCCCACATCTATATACATCACCTCCTGTTAGTCAACACAATTTCTAAAATCTTAATGAGAAAGAGAAGAGTGATTTAAACAAAGAAACAACGGCATTAGCTTCTGTCACCAGCTGTGCTGATTGATACTTTATTTGATCAGCGTGCTCTTCTTACCTCTGCTTTTTGAGAAAAGACTCCCATAATGTCTGATCAGAAGGCAGATAATTGAGAAGGATCTGAAAAGAGAGTAAAATAATCACGAGTCAGCGTCTGCTATAATTTAAGCTATAGCCGGCATCAAAGACAGTTTATTCATGTAGAATATATAGAATGAAAGAGGAAGCTGTATGAGTAGCCACATGAGACCTCCTGAAAGCAGGTGGGAGTATGGAATATGAGATGAGAGAGTGCGGGTGGATAATGAGCTTCCTCCTCTTCATGTCAGAACTCGATACATGCGATCGGGTCGCTTTGCTTTCACTCATACAATTTTCACCTTCTCACATTCAACAGTTATTCCACAATTTTGAATGATTTGCTGGTCCATATGACACTCTCCTCTTCACTAGTTAACTGAAACCCTGCGATACGATATGCTTTGTGGAGGACCTTTGGCCCCAGATGGAGATGCAGGTATATAACAGTTTGAATACGTTACTGATGATGCATCATGGAGCATTCATCAGGTGCAGTTAGGTCACCAGCTTAGTTTTGATTGCTGTAGTAAAGCTCAGTTCAAGTTCAAGTTCAGACCTTAAGACAAAACCTGCAAACGGTTTGGGATGTTGGGAAATGTTGTCGCATGAGGGCCGATGTGTCACGCACAGAAGTTTAATAAACAACACAACTTACTTTCCAGCAAAGTGCCCGGATGCCCCCTTCAAATGGGATTCCTGAGTTGATGAAAGAAGAGGACAATAAAATCTAACACAAACAGAAGAGTTTGAGCACACAGAAGCTCCAGGTGGGACAGTTACCATTGAAGCACAGCTCCCTCAGGGTCTTCAGGTTAATGTTTTCTTCACTCAAGGTTTCTTTGAATTCCAGGATTCTGAAATAAGAAAGGAGACATGGTCCGAACCATCGGTACGTCTGAATGACTGCGCAGTGACAAAATGCTTCATATATCACAAACACAAAGTGCACTCTTATATTGATTCCTAAAACCTTTGGGACGAGAACTTTAAAAGAACAGTTTTACATTTTGGTTGGTATGCTTAATCTTTTCTTTCCACGGGTGAGGTGAAAGTGTAGCATTAAGAATAAACCATTGTTGCCTATTTTTATATTCAAATGCAATGTTGTTTAAAATTAATTCAGGCAGAGAAAAAACGAGATGAGAGAAATTATGAAAGTACCGCTAGTTATTCTAAATCGAGCACAAGGACCTTATCCAAGGTTTGACGAATTGTTTTTCTTAAACTATTTTCAACATCAGGATGACAAATTACTGCAATTAAGCAGCATATATTTTCTCCCTTATAGTGTCAGCAAATGTTGCTAACAGGTAGCTGAGTAGCTAATAGCTAACGGTTAGCCAGTCAGGGCTAGAAGGAAGTAACGTTATCTGTTAACGTAGTGTGTCAGCTGACGTGCTAACCAGGAGCTAGCATAGCAACTAGAATCGATGAAGTTGCTAACGTTATACGTGTTAACTGGTAAAGTGCGAAGGGGTCGCTTTGTTCTCGAACTATGTGCCATAGACGTCACCAACAACCACGCACGGAATGTTTTGCCATGTTGGTCTAGCCAGAGCTTCTGATGTGCTATGTGGACCGAAGTTGTTCTCCGTCTGCGGATCGGCTGCTAGCTGCTGCTATGAAGGATGTAAGGTTGGCGCGTGTCCTGCGTCTCATCCAGAGACAAAGACGTACTGTGTCCCACCTGTTTTTGTACGCGGATGACATGACGGATGGTGTGTCGTCAGGCGGCGGTGTAATCCTTTTGCTGTCCCCAGAAAAGACTGAAGAAATGTCCAGAGGGAAGTCCTCTTGTCACTTCCGTCTTCACAACAACGATGCAGCCACTGTCCACAGTCGTAGGGGCTCACATGTCTGCAGCCAGGCCAGCTTTCATAAACATGACGTTACATTGAATACTTGCACAGGATGCATTTGAATCAGCGTGCCGTTATAAATAGACCATAATCGACCACTTAAAGCTGAATGTGAAACACTGACTGTGATTTGTAGTCACGCCGCTAGGCAGCGGCACTGTGTAGAAAGTACACGCCTTGTGATGCTCGAAGCTGTGTTCAGTGCCACAACAGGTGGACCTTTTTCAAGATAATGAAGCATGCCAGGGGCAGGCTCAAACATCGGGACAGTAGTTGTTGAGATCTTTGAAACTGGCCACGGGTCAATCCTCACTCAATAGCTGCAGTGCCACTGCATGCCTAGAAACCCAAAGCGATGACTACACGTACCCTATTTGTGATATGACCGTCTGATATCATTAGTCCCTCCCGGCAACATTAATGTACATCAGTCATTTTGTTTCTACCACACAGAGCCCCCTTCTCTCCTCACAGGTTTCCATGGTTCCTGGTTCTATTTGGACCTTGTGCCGGTCTCCTGCCATGGCCCGCTGACAACTGCTTCTGCTATCACTATCATTATTATTATTATTATTATTAATCACATTACTATTACTCATCATATACCCACATTACTGACTTTGCTTCTTTCCCAAAGTCTTTGTGATTGTGATCCTCAAATGTGTTTGTGGATTGTGGTTACATCTGTTTAGTGGATGGTCATTCTGTACACATGACATCCATTGCATACTCCTCTTCTCCACAAGGTTTCTTCCTTTGTTCTCCCCATTGAAGGTTTCTTTCTTTTTTGGGGGAGTTTTGCCGATGCCAGGGTATTTCGGACAGCGGGTGCCTGTCTGCAGACCGTAAAGCCCTCTGAGCCAATTTTGTGATTTTAGGCTAAACAAAATAAAATAAATTGAATTAATGTTTCTGTTTCTGATTCTGCAGTGCAATAAAACCTCACATAATGATTTGTTTGTTTAACAATTGTACGGTTAACATTGATTGGATTCCTTAATAAACAAACCAGTTTGCTTGTGCAGGGAACATGGCTGGATTAAGGAGGATACCCTGTGGCAAATTTGCTCTTGAGTCCTTATTGATGAGGACCACAAGATCAGGCTATATTGAAGGATCTGCCTTTGTTATTATTCTTTAGTGGTGCAAATTGTTGTCAACCAAATTACAGATTGTACACATTCTAAAGTATCCAGTGGTTTAGGGCTCCTGAGGTCTGGGCCATCTAGAAGGGATTTCAATTGTTTAAGTAAAGATCCAGAAACGTATCATTGAATAAACCATGTTGCATGTTGTCACGGTTTGGCACACAGTTGTACAAAAGTACAAACAAACAAAGAGAGTGTAAAATATCTAGAACCCATTTAGGTTTCTTCTACATGGTTTTGATAAGAAAATAAATACATAATCAGAAAATAAATCATGTTTTCATTACACGTTAACAGTACTAGTAATACTACAACTGCTACTAATTACATTAAAAACTGACCACGTTAAGATCATTCTTGAAAATAGTAATAATATTCTGAAGCAGTATATTCATTGGACCTGGATGGACGACTGATGGAATAACCAACATTGGAAGACTACGAGGAAAAGATTGAGGGGACGGAGGAGGAGGAGAAATAGGAGGAGGAGGAGAAGGAGGAGGAGTCTGTTTGTTGACATCGGACGAAAGAGAAAATCAAATGAGTGAAGTCTAATGATAATAACTCAATTTCTCGCCGTCATCAAGACTTGGCGAAAGCTAAGGTAAAGCAGCGGCTAAAGAGACAGGTGGCCGCAGTTTGTTGCCTGTGCTCCCACCACGCACAGGGCTTAGCTAGAGCTAGCCCCACTAGCTCTGTTAGCTAGCGTCATAGAAGGGAAAGTAATCGTTAGCCACAAGCTAATTTAGAGGCTGTAATGTAACATCTATATACATCACCTCCTGTTAGTCAACACAATTTCTAAAATCTTAATGAGAAAGAGAAGAGTGATTTAAACAAAGAAACAACGGCATTAGCTTCTGTCACCAGCTGTGCTGATTGATACTTTATTTGATCAGCGTGCTCTTCTTACCTCTGCTTTTTGAGAAAAGACTCCCATAATGTCTGATCAGAAGGCAGATAATTGAGAAGGATCTGAAAAGAGAGTAAAATAATCACGAGTCAGCGTCTGCTATAATTTAAGCTATAGCCGGCATCAAAGACAGTTTATTCATGTAGAATATATAGAATGAAAGAGGAAGCTGTATGAGTAGCCACATGAGACCTCCTGAAAGCAGGTGGGAGTATGGAATATGAGATGAGAGAGTGCGGGTGGATAATGAGCTTCCTCCTCTTCATGTCAGAACTCGATACATGCGATCGGGTCGCTTTGCTTTCACTCATACAATTTTCACCTTCTCACATTCAACAGTTATTCCACAATTTTGAATGATTTGCTGGTCCATATGACACTCTCCTCTTCACTAGTTAACTGAAACCCTGCGATACGATATGCTTTGTGGAGGACCTTTGGCCCCAGATGGAGATGCAGGTATATAACAGTTTGAATACGTTACTGATGATGCATCATGGAGCATTCATCAGGTGCAGTTAGGTCACCAGCTTAGTTTTGATTGCTGTAGTAAAGCTCAGTTCAAGTTCAAGTTCAGACCTTAAGACAAAACCTGCAAACGGTTTGGGATGTTGGGAAATGTTGTCGCATGAGGGCCGATGTGTCACGCACAGAAGTTTAATAAACAACACAACTTACTTTCCAGCAAAGTGCCCGGATGCCCCCTTCAAATGGGATTCCTGAGTTGATGAAAGAAGAGGACAATAAAATCTAACACAAACAGAAGAGTTTGAGCACACAGAAGCTCCAGGTGGGACAGTTACCATTGAAGCACAGCTCCCTCAGGGTCTTCAGGTTAATGTTTTCTTCACTCAAGGTTTCTTTGAATTCCAGGATTCTGAAATAAGAAAGGAGACATGGTCCGAACCATCGGTACGTCTGAATGACTGCGCAGTGACAAAATGCTTCATATATCACAAACACAAAGTGCACTCTTATATTGATTCCTAAAACCTTTGGGACGAGAACTTTAAAAGAACAGTTTTACATTTTGGTTGGTATGCTTAATCTTTTCTTTCCACGGGTGAGGTGAAAGTGTAGCATTAAGAATAAACCATTGTTGCCTATTTTTATATTCAAATGCAATGTTGTTTAAAATTAATTCAGGCAGAGAAAAAACGAGATGAGAGAAATTATGAAAGTACCGCTAGTTATTCTAAATCGAGCACAAGGACCTTATCCAAGGTTTGACGAATTGTTTTTCTTAAACTATTTTCAACATCAGGATGACAAATTACTGCAATTAAGCAGCATATATTTTCTCCCTTATAGTGTCAGCAAATGTTGCTAACAGGTAGCTGAGTAGCTAATAGCTAACGGTTAGCCAGTCAGGGCTAGAAGGAAGTAACGTTATCTGTTAACGTAGTGTGTCAGCTGACGTGCTAACCAGGAGCTAGCATAGCAACTAGAATCGATGAAGTTGCTAACGTTATACGTGTTAACTGGTAAAGTGCGAAGGGGTCGCTTTGTTCTCGAACTATGTGCCATAGACGTCACCAACAACCACGCACGGAATGTTTTGCCATGTTGGTCTAGCCAGAGCTTCTGATGTGCTATGTGGACCGAAGTTGTTCTCCGTCTGCGGATCGGCTGCTAGCTGCTGCTATGAAGGATGTAAGGTTGGCGCGTGTCCTGCGTCTCATCCAGAGACAAAGACGTACTGTGTCCCACCTGTTTTTGTACGCGGATGACATGACGGATGGTGTGTCGTCAGGCGGCGGTGTAATCCTTTTGCTGTCCCCAGAAAAGACTGAAGAAATGTCCAGAGGGAAGTCCTCTTGTCACTTCCGTCTTCACAACAACGATGCAGCCACTGTCCACAGTCGTAGGGGCTCACATGTCTGCAGCCAGGCCAGCTTTCATAAACATGACGTTACATTGAATACTTGCACAGGATGCATTTGAATCAGCGTGCCGTTATAAATAGACCATAATCGACCACTTAAAGCTGAATGTGAAACACTGACTGTGATTTGTAGTCACGCCGCTAGGCAGCGGCACTGTGTAGAAAGTACACGCCTTGTGATGCTCGAAGCTGTGTTCAGTGCCACAACAGGTGGACCTTTTTCAAGATAATGAAGCATGCCAGGGGCAGGCTCAAACATCGGGACAGTAGTTGTTGAGATCTTTGAAACTGGCCACGGGTCAATCCTCACTCAATAGCTGCAGTGCCACTGCATGCCTAGAAACCCAAAGCGATGACTACACGTACCCTATTTGTGATATGACCGTCTGATATCATTAGTCCCTCCCGGCAACATTAATGTACATCAGTCATTTTGTTTCTACCACACAGAGCCCCCTTCTCTCCTCACAGGTTTCCATGGTTCCTGGTTCTATTTGGACCTTGTGCCGGTCTCCTGCCATGGCCCGCTGACAACTGCTTCTGCTATCACTATCATTATTATTATTATTATTATTAATCACATTACTATTACTCATCATATACCCACATTACTGACTTTGCTTCTTTCCCAAAGTCTTTGTGATTGTGATCCTCAAATGTGTTTGTGGATTGTGGTTACATCTGTTTAGTGGATGGTCATTCTGTACACATGACATCCATTGCATACTCCTCTTCTCCACAAGGTTTCTTCCTTTGTTCTCCCCATTGAAGGTTTCTTTCTTTTTTGGGGGAGTTTTGCCGATGCCAGGGTATTTCGGACAGCGGGTGCCTGTCTGCAGACCGTAAAGCCCTCTGAGCCAATTTTGTGATTTTAGGCTAAACAAAATAAAATAAATTGAATTAATGTTTCTGTTTCTGATTCTGCAGTGCAATAAAACCTCACATAATGATTTGTTTGTTTAACAATTGTACGGTTAACATTGATTGGATTCCTTAATAAACAAACCAGTTTGCTTGTGCAGGGAACATGGCTGGATTAAGGAGGATACCCTGTGGCAAATTTGCTCTTGAGTCCTTATTGATGAGGACCACAAGATCAGGCTATATTGAAGGATCTGCCTTTGTTATTATTCTTTAGTGGTGCAAATTGTTGTCAACCAAATTACAGATTGTACACATTCTAAAGTATCCAGTGGTTTAGGGCTCCTGAGGTCTGGGCCATCTAGAAGGGATTTCAATTGTTTAAGTAAAGATCCAGAAACGTATCATTGAATAAACCATGTTGCATGTTGTCACGGTTTGGCACACAGTTGTACAAAAGTACAAACAAACAAAGAGAGTGTAAAATATCTAGAACCCATTTAGGTTTCTTCTACATGGTTTTGATAAGAAAATAAATACATAATCAGAAAATAAATCATGTTTTCATTACACGTTAACAGTACTAGTAATACTACAACTGCTACTAATTACATTAAAAACTGACCACGTTAAGATCATTCTTGAAAATAGTAATAATATTCTGAAGCAGTATATTCATTGGACCTGGATGGACGACTGATGGAATAACCAACATTGGAAGACTACGAGGAAAAGATTGAGGGGACGGAGGAGGAGGAGAAATAGGAGGAGGAGGAGAAGGAGGAGGAGTCTGTTTGTTGACATCGGACGAAAGAGAAAATCAAATGAGTGAAGTCTAATGATAATAACTCAATTTCTCGCCGTCATCAAGACTTGGCGAAAGCTAAGGTAAAGCAGCGGCTAAAGAGACAGGTGGCCGCAGTTTGTTGCCTGTGCTCCCACCACGCACAGGGCTTAGCTAGAGCTAGCCCCACTAGCTCTGTTAGCTAGCGTCATAGAAGGGAAAGTAATCGTTAGCCACAAGCTAATTTAGAGGCTGTAATGTAACGTTATATCGCTGACACCGTGTTGGCAAGGTGACGCTAAACTAGAAACAACAAGTGTAGCTTTATAGTATTTCCGCTAGTTGTGAGTGAGTCGGTTTATAGTTGTTGTCTGTTTGTAAGTGGCTATTTATCGTTAGTAAATGATTGTACAGTGTAGCTAGCTAGGAAGCTAGCTAACTTCGTAACAGTGTCTCCCAGGACTCATTGCTGTGTGTGGTTAACGTTAACGTAATAACGTTAATACACTGCTACGGTAACCTTATGGAACAGCTTATCCGAAGTTACTACGTTAGCTTAATAGCAAGATTACTTCAGCGTAAACTAAATACCATAATTTAGTTTGAACCGTTGACACAAGTTGTGGCAGAGTAACCGACATTAGGTGTGAAGGCGATCCGTCCGAAGCGTGTGCAATGCCCGCAAAGAGGTCGTCTAATCGGGACAAAATTGGCTCAGGTTATTGTGGCACTAAGTTGTTGTGACATAAATAGTTTGTATTTAGTTAGTTTAGTAATTAACAGAAGAGTCATTGAACATGCGTGTAATGATTTGAATGTAATTAGCGTAACTTTAATTAACTAATATTTTTTGTTACATAGAAAAAGGGCACCACACAAAACATTTAACATAACAGCAATATTTATTAACCTAAAACGTCCTCGTTTTACTGCAGCGAATGTCAAACATAGTGGAAAAATGAAACGTTTTCAATGCTTCCATTTAATCCTCACGTAAGTGAGACTGTCATGGGGACAGTTTAGACGTTTATGGTGTTTATTGTGTCCAATGGCAGGTCCCCTGCACTGCCCTGTCCTCGGTCTGAGCAGGAGGAGAAGAGGCTAACATGGCAGCCAAAGCAGGAGACAACCCTGACAGCCTCATGACCCTGGCAACCATCTTCTGCCTGAGGAACCTGAGGAAGTCCATGTGCTACCAGGGATTCAGGAGCAAGCTTAGTCTGCGCTCGGACATCTTCCTTCCCAGTGAAATCTGCGACAAGCTGGTCAACACGTAAGGAACTGTGTTGGTTGATGGTTGATCCAATTTCTGAGTCTTCTTGGTCAAAATCCAATGTTGTTTCATTTTTTTCAAACAGATACATGGAGTTGGTCCACACAGACATTAACTTTGAACCAGAGGAGAGCTTCTTTCAGCTATTTTCGGACCCTCGAAGCACCAGACTGAACAGAGTACAGCTGAGAGAAGACTTTGTACGTGACAGAGATCTGGAGGCCATTAAAAAACAGGTGGGACATCAAAAGTTAGTCAAAAACCAGTTTTCACAATAAGCCGATTACAGCTCTCATTTTGCAGTTCACCTCTTTGGATCATCTCAAACATAATACTTTCTAAAGAAAAAATTAAGGCACTATATTTTTTTGTCTCATTTTTATTGTTTTCATTTCCCATCTACCTATTATTGCGCTGTACTTAATTATGTAGACACAGACAAAATGACAGTAGATAGAGAGCATATCACAAGCAGTCATGTTCTCCAAACCTTTGATTTGTTAATGAAAACTAAGGCGAAACGCTGTCGGCACGTCTTTATCCCAATGCATGGGTTTTACTCGGTGGTAGATCTGTTTGGCTAAACCGTAAAGGTGCCCCGATTAGGATTTGAGGGCCTGATCACACTGTCTATTTGAAGCATTATTTTTTACTATGTAGCATTATTTATTTAAATGACAGTTGCCTAAAAATGGGAAGATGGAGAATTATCATTGAATTGTGAACTTGACAACATAGCCCACTTTCTCTCTCTCTCTCTCTCTCTTTCTCTCTTTTATACATTCACTCTTATAAGCCATTTTTATACAGCGAGCCTCAAAGAAATGCTGTAAAGAAGAGTATGCCTTGAGGTAACCTCTGGGTTTGAAAGATGACACCCGTGCTGAATGGCCTTAAACCTGCATTCTCTCTACTGGCCATCAGGAGGCGACTGCTCTCGTCGCAGCCTGTTGTATGAAAGTCTATGAGATAATGAGTCTTATTCCCACTTGGTTTATTAACTTACTAAACATTGCCTCATCCACTAGTTGTAAGGTTTCTTCAATACAGCCTTGTGGTCCTATTAGAGTCAAATTGACCTTAAAACCAAGTTAAACTTTAGGGCGGGCTACCTTGTGATTGACAGGCTACTACCACAGAGTCATCTAGTCAGTCCTGACAGTTTTCTTTGTTTTTACCTAATAATCTTTCTATGGTAATCTTTTTTTTACTTCAAGAAACACTAAACCTTTTGGTCTCCTGAAAATGTTCAGTTTTGTTTATGATAAATGATAAATCATTTAGACCCAAATCTACCTCAATATATTATAAGTAGAACAGAACAATAATAATTATAATACTTTTGTATTAGACACTTTACAATGTGAATCTAAGGGGATGGATAGTTTTGGTGGTGGCAGAGGAGAGGGAGGCTTTGAGCTGTGCAATGTTCCTGAGGTGGAAGAAGGCCATCTTGGTGATGTGGTTGGCATTGGGTAGGAAAAAAAGGGTGGGGTCGAGGATGATACCGAAGTTGCGGAGCAGACTGGAGGGGGGGACGATGGAGCCATCAATGTTGACTGAGAATGTCTGTGCTGAGTGGGTGAGGGTGGTAGGGCCGATGATGAGTATTTCAGATTTATTGCAGTTGAGTTTGAGAGTTCTGTATGTCAGTGAGACAGGCAGTGACAGTGGAGTGGGAGACTGCGGTGATGTCTTGGAGGAGAAGTAGAGTTTGGTGTCGTCGGCGTAGCAGTGGAAGTTGAGGATGAGCATGACGATGGATGATTTGTCCGAGGGGAAGGATGTAAATGATGAAGAGGAGAGGACCAAGCACGGAACCATAGGGGACACCATGGGGGACACCATGGGTGACTGGGGAGGATTTACAGTTGTTTAGGGCAATGAATGGATGCCGGTCTGAGAGATATGAGGTGAACCAGGAGAGGGCCGTGCCAGTTATGCCAAGGGAGTTGCCTACTGAAGACATGAGAGGAGGATGGAGTGGTTGATAATGTTTAAGTCGGCGCTGAGGTCAAGGAGAATGAGGATGGTGAGGAAGTCAGAGTAAGCAGAGAGGAGTATGTCATTTGTGATTTTCAGTGAGGCGGTTTCTATGCTGTGTTTTGAGCGGAAGCCGGATTGGAAGGGTTTGTAGAGATTATGGAGATTGAGGTGGGACTTGAGTTGTGATGCCACAGCTTTCTCAAGGACTTTGGACAGGTACGGGAGGTTGGAGATTTAGCTGGTAGTTGTTGGGGATGTCGGGGTCGAGTTTTTTTCAACACGTGGTTGACAGCAGTGGTAGTGGTGGGGGATGGGACAGCCAGCTGGTTGTGTATTGCAAATATTTTAGCGTTGAAGAATTTTTATTTTTTTGTTGGAGCCAGATTTGATGATGGAGGACTAATAAGAGGAAGGAGTGGTGTTGAGTCCGGTGGTGTTGAGTCCGGTTTTGTTGGCAAGACGTTCCAATTGACGGCCTTACCAGGGTCCAGATCATTCAGTGTTTTCTTAGTTGTAGTTATTTAGAGCAGGTTGTCCTTCAATCAGATGAGCGTGGTGCAAGTGTATTATCAAGAGCCGTACAGTACGGCTGTCAAACAGTGAGAAGGAATGTTTTCTAACTAGAAGAAGGATAGGCTCTGTGATGATCAGATGCCCAATTCTCAGCTCTTCCTCTATTTTGTGAACAAGTGATATTTTCCAGATTATAGTGCATGCTCCTCTTTGCTGTATGTATGTATGTCTATTTCCTTGGGGTTTACCCAGTCTATTTCTACTGAATGGGTACGAATGATTTGATAAACTCTCATGTGCAGGGGACACCTGGCATGGTAGCTGCAGTCATCAGTGTGTGAATGATGACATGCAATGTCAAAGCACTTTGAGTGGTTGAAAGTCGCAAATAGATATCTATTTACCAATTAATTGCAGCATAACACAATCTCTAAATGTGGTTTATTAATGATTCATTTCTTGTCTCTCCAGGACCCGATTGAGCTGCACCTCACCTACTGCAATAGTCTCTCGTCCCGCAGCTTGAAAACACTGACCTGCTTCCGGGAGACCTTGGTTTCTCTATGTCTCTTCGGCTGCAGCCACATCTTCTACAGGAAGGGCGGCGCCCCGCTCGCCTGTAACGAAGACACCGAGGATGAGGATGAGGAGAGCCCTGCTTCTAGGCAAGCACTCGAGACAGACTTTAACTTCGAGGGCTTCAACCGCCTCAGGTTGCTCAACTTAGGTGGCCTGCCTGACGAGGTGGATGCTGAGAGCCTACTCAAACCCCTCAAGTCGCTCATCTCACTTGATCTGTCTAATGTGCAATTGCTGGGAACAGCCTTTCTCACCCAGTGGAAGGATAGACTGGCATCCCTTGTGCTCTACAACGTTGACCTGTCAGAGGAGTTGGTCAGTACAGTGGTGGAGCTCTCTAACCTCAGGTAAGGTGGGAGGGGCTTCTCTGTGAAAGTTGTCATTATGCTCTTGCTACACCGTGTATATTCTGCCAGGGGGTCATGCCTGTTTGAAAATTGGAAGGGATCAATTACAATGTACATTTGATTCATGCATGGATCAAATGTAGCTGGCTGTAGGTGGCTGTCAAATTCTCTGTATGACTTTACAGGTGATGGTTGCTGTGTATAAGGTAGTATTCAATAGCAGCAAACAGCAGAGGGGAGAAAATTGATAGGTTAGGATTCTGATCATGTTGGGCTTTTTGGTTTATGTCCTCATTTCAAAGGTGAGTGAGAATGTTTGCTCTCATGCTTAAAGGTTCTCTTCTCACTGACCACTTTCCTCTCTTTTCTGTTATTCCCGGACTACTCGGCCTCTCTCTCTCCCCCATGTGTGTAAATATCCCTGGAGCCTGGATGCTTATAAGAACACATATTTAATTGGCAGAGTAGCATTGTGACACTTGTAATTGGTCGGTGTGTTTCCTGGAGTTTCATCTTATTTTTCCAACATTACTCTTTGAGTTCTCTCTCTCTCTCTCTCTCCCTCTCTCGCTGGTATCATTTTGGGAAGCTGTCTTCCTCCAGCTGCTCAGCAGCAGAACGACACTGTGTGAACAGAGTGGATCAACTTTGTCAGGTCAAAGGCTGTTAAGTGTGTGTAGCCATGAACATGCAACCTCTAATGTTGCACTTTCACGTAGTCCTTTAATGATAGACTAATGGATGGAAATATGTTTCTGTACATTTTTATTGACAGTTTTATTTATTAAATAAATGTATTAGACCATTTTGAACCACAGTCAATTAAGAGCTTTGAAAAGAGTGTTGAAATGTGCTTTTACAGTGTTTCCCCTAAACTTCAGGAGGCGTTGCAGTAGTCGGGCCAGGCCGGGGGGTGGGGGGGGTAGTAGAGTCGGGCAAACGGTTAGGCTGACAGTGGTGGGGAGCTGGGGGTGTATTAGTTGGGCAAACGTGGGTAGTCACTCTGGTGCTCTCTGCCCCGCTGCACATATTTGTGACATATTAATATCAGGACTCAGGAAACATTACCAAAATATGTCGGACATACAAGGAATTTGACTTGTTGGTTGGTACTGCCACACCTTTTGAGAAGAATGCGCCACTGTCATTAATAAAGCTCTACATTCTACAGGCTGCTTGACATCTCGCGGGAGAGCAGGAGGACCTCTAAGTTTAAGATGAGCAGGAAAATCCTGACGGCCATCGTACAGCGTCTGGTCAACCTGGTGTCACTAGATATCTCCGGTCACATTATGCTGGACAACTGCACGGTTCCACACTTTGAAGAAGCTATGGGTCGGCCAAGGTGGGTAACCAAGTCTACAATGAATGTTGGAGAGTAAATGTTGCCCTGTCTTTCAGATGAACAACGACATTCTTAATAAGCCAGTTCTTTTCCACTCTTTCAGCATTGAGCCTTGCAAGAGCAGCATCTATCCTTTCCAGGAGCTGAAAAGGCCGCTGCAGTTTCTGGGCTTGTACGACACCACCCTCTGTAATGTGACTCATATCCCTGCTCATAAGGTACTGTTCATTACAGTTTACAACACTGATGAGGGTAATTTGGGCATCACATCTATAGGCAGACAAGCTTCAGTATTCTGTGATTCAAATGAAAAATTAATTCTCTGCATAATAATAATGACAGGTTTTGTTTTGTGAGTTACATCAGCGTGTTTTCGGCCTGTTTCAGGTGACTGGATCAAAGCATGAAGACCAGGTCCTGAATGCCATCGAGGCTTACACAGAGTTTCGCCCTGAGCTAGCCCACAGAGCCATCAATCAGCTGTTCGACATCGCCAGGATACAGCACTGCAGCCAACTGCTCCGAGCTTTGCAAGTATGATCAGTTCGATTTGGTCCTTCTTTGAAGGAGGATAGAGGTGATATCCTGTTGCCACCATATTATACCTCACCTTCTTTCTTCTTTCCTTTCAGCTTGTCATAGCTGCATTAAAGTGCCATAAATATGATAAGAGCATCCAGGTGACGGGCAGCGCTGCTCTGTTCTACCTGACCAACAACGAGTACCGCAGTGACCAGAGTGTGCGGTTGCGCAGAGAGGTCATTCTGGTGCTCCTAAATGGAATGGAGCAGTACCAGGAGGTCACCGTAAGTCTACCCTGTGGCCTCAGACTAAAAACTGGTTTCAATCAATCAATTAGAAGTAATGTAAAGAGTTGAATAATTGATTAAAATGTAAGTGGCTTTAGACAATGGTGCCCAACCACCAGGCCACTTTTACCCGGACACAGAGGAGAAAAAAAACATGTTTGTACCTGTTGAAGTGGCACCCAAGAGTTTTTTTTGCTACTGTGTGAAGTGCCACCTGCTCATTAGCAGCGATAAAAATTCACACACACACACACACACACACACACACAGATTTGGGGTAAAATGCGTGGGCCAGGGATCAAACTTAACTATCGATTAGTGATTGTGAGTGGCTTTACAAACACACGTTCTTTCTCATATTTGGATTCCTAATTAAATGGCAACATTTGAATAACTTGCATTGGAGCACCTCTGTGGTAATGTATCTGCTCCAAATCTAAACAGTATCCAGCCAGAGTTTGGATGGGCACAGCTGCTCCATACCCAATACTAAGGGTTTCATTTACAGAATATCTATAGCAGTTTATAGACCAGTATCAAAACGTCAAAATGACATTCAGAAATAGAACTATATAAGAGACACTCTGAGCGACAGCAAGTTACAACAGCAATAATGCATAAAGCAGCATATGTTTAGTAGTGAGGATCTCTTCGAGTGAGGGGGGGTCCAGCACAAAAAACAATAAAGCTGGATAAAGCTGGATTTTGAATCTCAGGCAAAGAAAAACAAACACTTTCAGTAATGCAGGTTGAGCAATTACATAATAACAAAATAACTTTCTAACAGCCACGTTTTTTTAATCCATTCCATTTTTATCCAACCAATTTTTTCTTGCGTTGGTTTGTCAACAGTTCTCCCGCACGCTGCATCCAACGTATTCTTCCGAACTTTGGCTCCACTAGTTGTTCACACTCTTTCACCGGCAGACAGAGAGCGCATGCGTTGGAGTTAACAGATTGCTTCGTTAAATCATGTCATCATTTCTACATCATGTTGGTCATCAGACAGTTAACCCTCCTGTGTGTCCCACGCCAGGTCCAGAGGAACTGCTGCTTGACTCTGTGTAACTTCAGTATTCCAGAGGAGGTGGAGTTCCAGTACAGTCGGGTCAACCAGCTGCTAATGAAAATCCTGGAACCAGCCCGGCAGGATGAGTCCATCCAGAGAATCGCTGTGCACCTCTGCAATGCTTTGGTCTGTCAGGTGGCCAACCATCAAAAGGAGGCGGTGGGGAAAATGGGCTTTGTCAAGGTAACAAGATATTATATTTATTAATTCTAACTTACCCAGGAATGATGAACTACTGTATGAGCTTAAGATTATGATAAACAGTTATCAGATTATCTTTCTTCTACTGTCATAAAATGATTTCAATTATGAATCAAAAGTGTGTGTGTGTGTGTGTGTGTGTGTGTGTGTGTGTGCAGACCTAAATAAGGTATCAAAAGCAGCCTTTGTTCTGTTCTTTGTTCAATCTAATGTTATATAATATTTCACTGTTCACTGTTGATTCAAATCTACGCAAACTCACGCTAGGACTGATATAAAATACTGTAATGTAGGAAGCATATGGAGAATGCACAACATCTGAAGGTACATTTCAATTGAATGAGAAAGTGCATACAAACTTTTGACTGGTACTGTACATGTAGTGTGTGCGCACATGGTTTATAGTTTTTTCCACCACAATCTTGGTACATTTGTGGTCTAGCAGCAGGCCGCAGCTACAATGTCCACAACAACAATGTGTTGTTTGCCACAGTGCGACTGTGGGTGTCTTGCTGTTTCGCCATTCTCCCCTTATTTTGCAATTGAAAGATTTTTTTTGGAGAGTTGTTCCTGTGTTAATGTAAGGGTTTCGAGAGGATGTTCTATGTGTACAGACTTCAAAGCCCTCGTAGTGATTTGCAATTTGTGGGCTTTACAAAATAAAATGGATTGAATTGAAAGCACCCTGACCGCTCTCGGCTGATAAAGTATTTTTTACTTCTTCCTTCACAGAGAATGTTGAATTTAATTCAGAAGAAGTTACAGGACAGAAGGGTAAGTTTCTCTTTAATTCCCCCTGGATCTTTGAACTTGAAATTGGATGGTTTTAGACTTGCAATAGACAATTATAACTATTAACCATGCTGCACTATATCTGTTTGTCTACCTGTTGGATCCTTGTCTTGAAGTGTGTGTTTGTTTCCCTTCAGTGTGACCAGGTGATGGAGTTTGCCTGGAGCGCACTGTGGAACATCACTGATGAGACACCTGACAACTGTCAGATGTTTCTGAACTGTCGGGGCATGAGTCTTTTTCTGGAGTGTCTACAGGTGAGGCACCCGGCAATCCACTCTGCATGCTCAGGCAGTCCACTCTGCATGCTCAGGCAGTCCACTCTGCATGCTCAGGCAGTCCACTCCGCATGCTTGCACGTTAGATAGGAAATATCCTGCTGACGGCAGTAGTTTTACTATGTGATAACATAGCTCTCCTCTTGTTGCATGATCTTACTCCAGGAGTTTCCAGACAAGCAGGAGCTTCACCGCAACATGTTGGGGCTGTTAGGAAACGTTGCAGAGGTGAGAGCTCTGAGGCCACAGCTGCTCACCCCCCAGTTCATCTCTGTGTTCAGGTAAGAGTGTGCGTTGGATCGTTTAGTAAATCAACTATTTTTCTTTAAAATATTTTTTCTGTACGAAGTCGGACCTTCGGGGTGTACATAACACATTAACTCAAATACTTCCATTTCATGGTTAATATATGTCCCGCCATGTATTTATAGTTGGGACTTGCATATATATATTTATATTAGGGAACATTTATGTGATGAAACCAGTCCATATAAATATATATGGCCTATGTGTGTTTACATTTCTTATTGAGCTTAAGAGGTTTTTTTTTATACAATTGTGTCCTGCACACACACACACACACACACACACACAGTGCCACCTGTTCTTGTTCGTGTTACAGTTGGTGTCTCCAGGTACACATTTAGCTGTGACTCATACTCTGTAGTCCACTAAATATTATACCTCTAGACATCTAAAAAGCTCTTGTATCTGTCAATGTGTTAATACATCCTCACCAACACAGCAGTGTGTTTGCCCTGACTGCAACACACAGTAACTGCTAAACAGATGAAAGCTTTGTTAAAGAAATATCTTGGGTCTGTCTTTGGCTGCAGACTTGAATGCAGAGCATTATATATACTTTTGCATAACGACTACATGGCAACAGGCTGAAGATTTTACCTGCTACCCACATAAAAAGACAATTGCTCCTTCATATCATTGGAGCACTGACAGACATAACCCATTACTGAACTCGATGAACCACACAGTTGAAACACAACTAAATATAGAGTGTGGCTCAAAGTAAATTAACGTCTGAGGGTTTTAATGTTATCTGCCAGAAATAGTCTGATATTTGTTGTTCTGTGTTGGACAGTAACCTGCTGGACAGTAAGGCTGACGGGATCGAGGTGTCTTACAACGCATGTGGGGTGCTCTCACACATCATGTTTGATGGGCCAGAGGTTTGGTCCATGGAAGAGCCGCTAAGAAACACTGTGATGGACAAGATGTGGGACGCCATTCAGACCTGGGACGTCACCTCACGGCGCAACATCAACTACAGGTGATCATCTGATTAGTTATTATTGTCATATCAACTTCTCATAAAGTATTATATAGCATTATGAGATGCATAAAACATGTCATAAAGATTTATGAAAGCAAATACTATAAATTAAAAACTCCAGAAGAAATAGTTCAATTATATTTAGAGCAGCTGTGTTCTGACATGTAATGATGCCTTCACACCAAACGCTGTGTACTTGGGGGATCATTTCTGGTCAATTCGCATGAATCTCCTCATTCACGCTAGACGCTGCGAAGAGATTGCCCAGAAAACTTTCAACTTTCCGCCATCTTTTTTCCTCTACATCAACCATGGAAGATAAAGACACTCTGTCCTTGTTTCGGGAAGTCCAACTCACTTCGGACCACCAAATGCTCTTTTGTTTTAATACTAAATAGATTCCGTAGGCGCAGACAAACTTCTACAGGGACTGCGTCTGGATGACCACTGCTTCCAGCGGTACATGATGCTAGCCGTTAGCCCGTTTGATAGCCCATGGCAAAACACTGAGCTCAAGCACATCATTTAAGAGCCACATTAAATAGTTAATTACACATTATTATTGAGTAAACATGTGATAAAAAAGCATGTGATATTACTTCTATCAGGCTACAAATCTTAAGTGGATATTCAGTAGCAGCTTTGTTGTTAAACAATTCAATTACCCTACACTACAATGTACAATATTCAGTGCAGGCACATATGGTTGTATCTTGTTGCAACCATATAATGCACCGCAAATTTGCGTCACTCGAGTCTCGTCTGCGCATAGACTTTGTATGAATATATCACACATCACGTGTGTATATGGGTAACAATCAGTAAATACTACACGGAAGTTGTGGTTTTCCTCCATCTTGAATGTTGAGTTTACCGTTGGTCTCTCAGGTCATTCGAGCCTATCCTGCGGCTGCTGCCTCAGAGCATCGCTCCCGTCAGTCAGCACTGGGCCACGTGGGCGCTCTTCAACCTGGTGTCAGTTTACCGTGAGTATCCACTGTGCTCAGTGTCTACATCGTCACAGGTGCTCTCACCTACTGGCATGGACACAACTTGTTTTTCATATACAGCTAGTTGATAATACAAATATTTGTATTTCTATAATAATAGACATGTACACGTTCCACCTGATTATACATTTATTCATCTACACACACTACAGTTCCTTACTGCTGATGCCTAATATCTCTTTACATGTATTTTTGCTCCACAGCAAGCAAGTATTGTCCTCTTCTGATAAAGGAAGGAGGAGTAATTCTTCTAGAGAAAGTTCTGGAGTTGGAAAGCTCAAAGCCAGAGACAAAGGACATGGCCAGGTGAGACTTCATGTTGTGTTTGAATGCATCCTTTTTATCAGCCAAGATCAATTCTGCAGCTGATGGTTGATTCACAGATGCAGTAGCAGCACAAGAACTAGCTTTCCTGGTTTATCGTTTGTCTGTTGCACTTAATAAAGAGATATTGCAAGTATTTAGCCAAATGAAGTTGTCAGTAGCCAGGCCTGGAATCCCTTCTATTAAGGGGTAAGGCCACACATGACTTCAGTAATACAAATGAGTCTTGGAATGGCTAGATGTAACACTGGTGTAACTTACCAACACCTTCCTGTCAGCACACACAGAACCAACCGATTGTGTGGCATGCTGCTTAGAAAAGATTTCAGGCAGCATTACACATGTAGGTCCTGACATTGCCTGTAGTGTGGGAATGATGTGTTAACTTCAAGTAGGCCACTTTCTCTAATCCTTTCCCTATAAAACATAGATAGATTTAATCTACTCTCACCAGAGACTGTTGTTCCCTGTTTGTTCTTACTACAAGTGAGCCGAGAAACCATTTCAGCACAGGCATACAATGGACTGTTTAAGAAGTGGACAGAACCTAACCCTTGACTTGTCTACATTGAATGTTTCAGCAAAGTGATGGAACAGTGTGAAAACTTCAAAGAAGACCCCATGGAAACCAGTAATGGACAGGAGGTAAACCTTGGACGACGAGGTTGACATCATAGGAACCATTACTCCCATCAAACATTCAACAAACCGACCTAAGGCGCCATACACTGTCATCACCATCACAATGGGCAATCGTGTGCATTATTCTTATCATTGTCATTTTTGTAGAGCAGAAATTTGTCTCTGACCCTTTTCACAGCCGTTCAAACACACACAGTGTGAGTGACAGATGCCGTCAGAGGGCTCATTCACTGGGCTGTTGACACAGTGAATATAGGACTTTATGTGTGTAGGCTATGGAAGCATCACACGGATGTTGACAGGAGGGAGTTCTTCCCCTACTGGCACAATGATTTGTTTTTGTTATATATGTAAATATTCTCAGTTTGTCTCTTCCTTTTACTGTGTGTATGTTTTATAATATAACTGTAAACACTCATGACTTTACTCTGTTTAAATTTGTTTAGGTTTGAATGGCATATGGTCAGTACTAAGAAACTATATCATTCATATGTAGGCTGGCAGTCCTGGATTCTCTGCTCTTATTTAGATTTGGTTGCTACTTGCGTCTGTTTTTAATGATCTGGCATTTTAACGTGATTCGGTTGATTATTCCTTTTGGAAGTCAAAGCACCTGGTGGCTCCACTTTATATGACCAAAACTATGCAGGTCCCTTTGCACAAAGCTAGGTTGTTTAAAGAAAAGCTTTTTCCAGGTTGATGTGAGAGAACAGCCCGAGCTCATCTACTGGGGTGGAGCGCATGCTGACTGAGCCAGACGTGATGTGGGTCTCACTGAAACCAGGAGAGCTCCCACTATCCGCTGTCACAAATCTAGTATTGCACCCTTTTTGGCACCCAAGTCATTGTTCGCTACCAGCAGACCGGACTGAATGAAGCAGGGGGTGATTACACCAGGCCGTCAGAACGGTGCAGCTACTGCTAATCTCAGTGCTTCATAAGGACTACGTTGTCATCACAGTAGTGCTTTGCTGTTTATTCCAGTGCTGTGGAATTAGAATTGATGAAGTAGATGTATAAATAGTAAGGACATTGAACGGTGAAATCGGCATCTGGAATCTTACAGCTTCTTTCATCCTGTGGTGAAGAGTGAGGCCCGACCATTAGAAAGACTACGCTCCTGAACTACACACCTTATAGTGCAACTGCCGGGAGGACATTCTTGAAATTGAAGTAATGAAATCACAAATATATACAGTGTCTCCTTTTGACCACCTCTTCTGCTAAATGTTAAAGACGTTCTTTGAGTTTTCTTGTAAACGGTTTCTCACCAAAACCTAAAAGCTATTGTGTGGATGTTTGAAGACTGAGAAAGCAGCAGGAATACATGTTTCACTCACACACATATGACACATGAATATATGTGTATATATGCGTATAAGACATTGCTGCAAAACACAACTAGTGGTTCAATCTCCCCAGTCTACCTTAAGAGGGCCCTTACTAACTGGTTGATATAATGGCTTCTCACAAATAGTTCTGAGATCCTTTACAGGACTTTTGAATGAGGACATTCTTCTGCAAAGGGCATTCGCATTAAATATCCAACTTAGCTGTCAAAGGCAGGGTCTTGACACATTTGCCACATTTTTATCTAAGAGACTAGATTACCTGTTATAATATAACAATGTTCAAATCAGTGAGGCATGGCTGATACACCGCAATGTGTGTTGTATTAATACTTCAAGAACAAATCGTGCATTGTATTTTATTTGAGAAGTACGACACACAAGTGTGTTCCATGCGATGTAGTAGATGGCTCCATTGATTAATCACATATGTTGTTGTGTCCAACCGCCAGTCCACGTCCCAAAGATAGTCCATTTAAACTCATATGAACCGGAGTAAATGACCACCAAGTCTTTATCACCATTTTAATAGATAAGTGTTTTGGTCTATCAATTGGTACAGCTCAATTTCTATTGCTAATGTTCAAGTAGTGGTGTGAGATTAAAAGCTTTCTTTTCGGAATTCAAGTGTGTTGACATGAAGAGGATTTACAATTCAACAAAATATTGTGAGTTTGTAGTTTATAAATCCCCAGTGTTTGTTTAATTACCATAATAGTATCAACTAGATGACCATTTAGAAATTGAAATCCTCCATCACGCCTTCTTTCGAATTTCAAGTCCAATTTCTCCGTTTTTTACAGGAAGAAATAATGTCTAGAGCTGAAAATTGTAAAGCTATGGATGTCAGTGACGACAAGAAGCTACTGTAGAGGGATGAGTGTCATTTATGAAGATGTATCTAACTTAAGAAACCTAGTTGAAGTGAAAAACTGCTGTGTTTCAGATTTCATCTACTAAAGCTGTCAACACTCCGTTACTGATTTGTTTTGTAACTGTAATCTGTAATCCAAAATGGAGTGGTGAATATTTGATCAAACAAGATGGGATTCCAGCTTTTCCTGCTCTGGATTGAACCAGGCCATTAGTGTAACTATATGAATAAGCAATAAAGGTGGAGTGGTAAAGAATTGGAATTCAGCTTTGTTTTTCTACAAATACTATTAGTTAAATAGTAATAACTGAAATGAAGCAGTGGTGAGCCCGGATCTCCAGTATACAGCCCTCCTTTCCTCTGGGCACACAGCTGGACACGTTGAACGTGTGTGTACGACTTTGTTCTTTGTTGTGCTTTTACGATTTTCGTGCTAAACTTTGTCACAGAGAAACTATGACTTTTAGAGAGTCTGTCAGTGCTAGTCATTCAGAATGCCAGCGAGCCATGGTAAGTATTGAGTTTCATTATTGGTGGGGACAGGAAAGACCTCACAAATAAATGATTCATCCTCAGGAATTATTGCAAAGAATTGTTATATTGTACCTTTAAGAAAGAAAGATGGCTGTCTCAGTGTGTCGGTGGGCTTTGTGTTCTTTTTGCTGCTGTTCTTGTTGCTCTTTGGGTGCTCTTCTCCCAGTACACTAACAGCTGCACCTCCAGTCACCAGTCCGTCAGGCTTCTGAAGTTTACAGATGACACCACCCTCATTGGACTCATCTCTAGGCGGAATCTGACCATCTGTTCACCTGGTGCAGTCAAAGCAACGCTCTGAAGACGGTGGAGATGCTCCTCCATCACCGTGTGGTACGCTGCAGCCACAGCCAAGGACAAGGGCCGGCTGCAGCGGGTCATCCGCTCTGCAGAGAGGGTGATTGGCTGCAATCTGCCGTCTCTTGAACACTGTTCTGCGCCTGCGTAAGAGGAAATACCTTCCACTTCGCTGGCTGAGCAGCCGATCAGAATGATCAGAAGGCCCGACTGACCAACAGTTCAACATGTTGAATCGGCCGTTACGAAGCCGACGAGGACCAACTTCGGCCGACTGTGTGGAACACACTGAGGAGATTTAATCTGCCCGACGGCCGACCGTCCATCAACAGAGCCCTGGTCCCCCACTGAGTGACTGACCCTTTTTCCTACCGGTCACTCCCCTGCACATCTCCTCATTCTCCAAATTTAATTCAATTCAATTCATTTTATTTTGTATAGCCCAAAATCGCATATTACAAGTTAGCCTCAGAGGGCTTTACAGTCTGTACACATGCAACATCCTCTGTCCCGAAACCCTCACATCGGCACAGGAAAAACAAACTGCAATGGATCTCATGTGTACAGAATCAACAATACTTAATCCCTTTAACACACACACAGTACACTTGTGTAGATTATGGTCATGCTATATGCAATATGCTATATTTCCTGCACTGTGTTGATTTGTCCAATGTCTTATTGTCTTGTCTTGTTATTGGCTATGCATCACCAGCCATGTCAAATTCCTTGTATGTCCAACATATTTTGGCAATGATTGTGCATGATTCACACTTCCAATGTGTGTGTCTGATCCTCTGTTCTTTTACATGGTCCAGTAAAATGTTGGATTTTTATAAAAGTTATAGAGGTGTTTTAGCTTTTATAACAAAAAAGCAAGATGTAAGATGTACAAGATGTTGTAAATGCAAACATTCAGAAATGATCTTTTCCCTCAGGGCTTTACAAATTGTTTTATGTCTTCACCGGTGACATATACACATATTTTGAGGGATCAGGGGTTCCCCTTTATCCCCACAGAAGTGTTATTACACTTTTTATTATGGGTAGGCCATTTTTGGAGCAGAGGCCAAAAAAAAAACAGTCTCAGGGTGCAACAGGTTCGTACAATGAAACTGAATGCTGTATTGTAAGGGTATAGTCAGAGCCATTGTAAAATAATATAATGGTACAGTTAAGGTCCTTTTGTATGGCTGTGGTCAGACATGTCCTATACACGTCAATCAGATTAGCTTTATTTAATGATGGCTCCAGTAATCCTCCAATCAAAGACTAAATACAGCTCATGCACAATTAACTTAAGGTAAGTTGTCTCATTTCCCTACATGGAATTTGCAGTTACGCTTTGTTGACATCTTGTTGTTTAGAACTAAATCAAGGACATTGTCTCCCTTTGCTCTAACTAGACAGCTGTTTTGGGTTGTATCAGCTCAGGTTACGAGATGAATGGGATAAGTCCTCCAGAGGTCCCCGTGCCGCAGCCCGGTGCTGTGGTCTCTTTAAGGGCAGGGCGGAGGGGGGACTTCCGCTGGTCCATGAAGCGGATTACTGCTGCTTCACCATCTCGGCTGACCCGGAGACGTCCCTGCAGCCAGAGGAGCACCACGCACCATGGATTTCAACGTGAAGAAGCTCGCCTGCGGCGCGGGGGTCTTCTTCACCCGAGCAGTGCAGGTAACAGCCCGCCGTTCCCCGTCACACGGCGTCCGCGTGACTCGTTCGGTGTCCACGGTGCTGTTCGACATCCCGACGCTAGCGTTTAGCGTGTTAGGGACAGTAAGCCGATAACCGTTCGTCCCGCCTCCATCCATTATTGATGCATCATTGATTCATTATTGAACGTGTGTCACGTGACAGCAGCAGTGAGAGACGTGTTGTTCTGCTACTTGACCCATCGTTGTGCACGGGAATAATCCGAGAGGCCACATGGATGCCTTTTTACGACCTGCGCATCGAAGCAGACCCGACGAGCCGTCTGTGCACAGCGTGTTTCCCCGTAGTGTGGATCTCCACCTGGAACACTCCGACCAGTCCCCATCACTCCAGTGCTCGATCTGACAGCCATATATATATATACACACAACAATTTATTGAATAAAACAATATGTGAAAGCCCTCGTCCTGGTTGGAGTTCGTATCTTGCTAGGTGATAGTACGTTTTCTTTAACCTGCATAGCGATGACTCCCATTTAACCACAGTAAATGCAGAAAAGTAATGCTGGCAAAAATGGTATGTACAGTTAAATGTATTGACCAGCCAAAGCTGAGTTTACAACGTTCTGAGTAAAATCAAAATAATATATATACACATATAAAATGTTCCCCTCATGCGTAGAAGAACTGATAGAATATGTGCACCACGTGTCACACTATTCCTGCTCAAAGGGTGTCTGCCACAGAGGAGAGGACAATAGTCACTTTACTTACACTGCCCTAGGTTTACAGCTCTGGGGGGGGCAAATTTGTAAAGGGCATTATATATATAATGGTAGAGCATACATTGTATAACATTGATAGCTAAAAACGAAGCGGTTAACCTACATATAGTAAATAATCCAACTCTTTAGCTTCAAAGTTCATCTAAGGACAGGTTTTTCCTGCTTATCGTTAGTAAACAAACTTCCCACACATGTATCCAGGCTATTCTTTGTATTGTCATCTATGCACATGGAATCTTGTCATTTACCCTCAGATACTATGTCTATATATTGTAGTAGCTATGACTGAGGTCAGGATTCTTTGTCTCCCAGTTCACAGAGGAGAAACTGGGCCAAGCTGAGAAGACGGAGCTGGATCCCCACTTGGAGAACCTGATCACTCGGGCAGACTGCACCAAGAACTGGACGGAAAAAATCTTAAGACAAACCGAGGTGCTCTTGCAGCCCAACCCAAGTAAGAGAAACACACACATGGCAATGAATCATGTCTAATACATTTGTCTTTTTCAATTTTTTGTAAAATATTTCATTTTCATTCCTTTTCCTCCCCCAATGGGGGGAGCCAGTCTTGTACATTCTAGTGGATAAAAGGCACTCATCACAAACAAATATAAATACGTCGCACACCACGAGAAACAACCGAACATGAGCTACAATCATAGCTGAGCTGTTTGAACATGCCCCAAACCAAACTCAAACAACAACTAAAACAATTATTGTGCAATGTTTCATATATCCATATTTTGCCAAGACTGAGCACACTAACAAAGAAACTGAGACGACAGAAGAGCAACCGATTGCACTCATGTCTGACCCAAACACACAAATCACAGCATCGCTTTGCAATCAAATACTCCTCAACGAGGCAAGGCATTTTTCAGGTGATAAATGATCACTGCATATGCTGTTCCACATTAATCCTTCCTATCTGTCTGAGGGTCATTTTTGAGGTTCAACTAATGCAGCTTGTTGATTCTGTCCAGCTAAAAGAGCTGTCACTATTCTCGATTAATAAATATTGTCTGATTTAAATCTTGAATCCTTGAGGTTTTAAACATGTACATTTTATTATTACAGTGTAAACACACACCAAATGTCTACCAGAGAGTCCTCAAACACTTAACAATTTGGTAATGGGACATCCCTAAGCCCTCCCACAGGTAGGGATAGAAGGTGAGTGTGTAAGGGTGTGGACTGGGATTGGCCGTGAGACTCCCTCCTTCAGACCGTCCACCTAAACACGCCCCACTGATTGAATAGTAGGGGCAACACTGATCATTGTGAACATGCAGAGCTCTCAGCTGTTAATCAACCAGCTTGTGAACAGGGAAACAGGCAGGTCAGTGGTCCAATCAATGCAAGGTGTCCAATGGAACCATTGGAAGAGCTAATAACAGCCCTGCAGAAACTACAGGTATATTTTGATAGCATTTGAAACATTGATGGCAGGATCTAATGACGATGAGCTGGTCTAACATTTAGAGGTAGGCCTACATTATTCTGTAATTGACTTGAATGGCTAGAATGGACCTTGGCATTCATGTCTAACCATTGTTCTGTGTATCTTCTAATCCTCCATGCTCC
This sequence comes from Pungitius pungitius, assembly GCF_949316345.1. Classification (NCBI taxonomy): domain Eukaryota; kingdom Metazoa; phylum Chordata; class Actinopteri; order Perciformes; family Gasterosteidae; genus Pungitius; species Pungitius pungitius. Next base: position 15,596,427 of record NC_084917.1, on the reverse strand, counting down.
AGTTGACCACACTGGTAAGTCCTTTCTGTTTAAGGGAGCACTGATTAAGTCGTTACATGCGTACAGGTGAAGTTTGGATTCATTGTATTATAAATGGTGAAACTGAACTTGACGAGAGAAAGTGTGCTGTGCATTCACCGGAATCAGGGGAAAATGAGCCTGTATGACCGCATAATACTGAAGCAGCCCCTACAAAATAATATGCTGTCCAAGTCATCGAAGCACATGTAGACCCGTTACCCCTCTAATAGTCTTTTGAGGGTAAAGAGCTGGTTCCTTGTTCCACGACCGGGACGGAATCCATACTCTTCTCTTGAATGCAAGGTTGGACAAAGAGTCTTTCCTTACTATTGAGGTGGCGATCCGCCTCCCCACAGCTGGCGATCAGCTGGCCCAGGCTCCCTGTCACCTGTGGGCCTTGGGAAACCCTACGCAGGGCCACAGGGTCCCGGGGCCACTCCTCGTTAAGGTGGTGACTCGTGGATAACATGAAAGGATTACATTGTACAGCTACCTGTCCATTTGAATTCTTTGCAGTGACACAGAGCTGCACAGAAAGCGTCTGTCTGACAGCATCCTCTGCCGCCCTATACAGCTCGTTTGTAGTTGTAGTGTCATCAGTCTGAGTGTTGTGACCTCCTGGAATAATCCAAACACTCTATATATGGATGCTTCCAAAAATGCCCCAAAATCCGATAAATATGGGACATTGTCATACTAGGTCAAAGACTTTCAAATTCACCCTTTTTATTAAGAATATGGGCACCACATGACCATTTTCAATCTCATATCCTGCAATGCCCGTCCTCCCTTGGCCAAATGTGTCAACTTTGGACCGTTAGGATGAGAGAGGATGACATGATGGTTGGTACCCATGGAGCCATTAGTTTCACATCATTCCAGTTTCTTTAATCCTTGCTTTAACACGTTAAAAATGCCTACTACATAATTTGAATATGTCTCATCTCCTTGTGAGTTTTACTGAGATCTCTTCCTAACCTGATATCCAGGTGCTCGAATAGAAGAGTTCATCTACGACAAGCTGGACAAGAAGCTTCCCTCCAGGACGACAAACACGGAGCTGCTGGGCCAGTACATGTTGGAAGCCGCCCATGAATTTGGTCCAGGGACACCATACGGTCAGTTGAGCTGTGAGGCTTTGATTTGCCGAGTAGCATCACATGATGTAACTGATATCACGTGTCATTTTACTAATGTTTCCTGGACTGCACAGATGTTTGTCACAGACTCTATAACTAGAAGCTGTAGAAGAAAAGGAAAGTTGAATTTAATTGAATATTCCCGTCGAGAGATGATCACAAGTAATTTATTTTGTACCCCACAAAATGTAGCTGTTAGTGGCTTTCAGGGGATCCCAAGTGTGTCCCAGTCTGTCCTTGTACTGATATCTTGAATAATATGTGTATTTGTAGGCAGTACCCTGATCACAGTGGGAGAGTACCAGAAGAGACTGGGTGGAGCCGAGCGGGACCTCCTCCAAGCCTCAGCCGTCGGCTTCCTCACTCCTCTACGCAACTTCCTGGAAGGAGACTGGAGGACAATATCAGTAAGACTGTCCTACTCCCTACTTTACTTTAATCACAATGGAGGAGCAGTACATTGCCATGGAAACTGATTTTGTGCTGTATTGTGTTGAACGTCTTCGTCCTTGAGCTGGTTCCTTCATCCCAGAAACAAGGCTTTCATTCCCCGAAGCAGGGACGCAACATGTGATTAAGTCCCTCCTGTCTTCTGTAGAAAGAGAGGCGTCTTCTGGAGAATCGGCGGCTCGATCTCGACATCTGCAAAGCACGTCTGAAGAAAGCCAAACTGGCAGAAGCCAAAGCAGCGGTGAGATGAAACTCTAGTTCTTCTTCCTTGTCCTGTCCTCGGTGAGAGGTTTAGAATCCCAGTAATCACCAGACTGCAGATAGACCTTTCTTCAGCAACTGTGAGCACATTGACTGTCCAGGTGCGTCCTTACGTCCACATTCACTGGTTCATCTATGTCTATCTATTCTATATCTATTCATGCCTTTTGGGGTAGCTGTGAGCACAAAGCTGGCACATTATACCACCGTAACAAGTTTAACAAACATCTCTTATTTACAAGTCCAGCAAACACACAGCAACATGTTGGTGTCTACCAGATGATTGGATTCCAATAGTCTCTTTTAGCACTCTACCATCTTCGGCCTTTTAAGCTGCTAAATGCTCATCTCTATCACCACACTCTGCACAGCTGGTCCTTTTTCTCTTCAATATCAATGATGACATGTCATTGTCACATAGTTAATCCACTGTTTACCTGAAATGCTTTTATGCTGCAGCTTTGACAGCAGTCACAGAAACAAAACCAAAGACTCTCGGGTCAATTTGTTGATTAAAGAATCCCTCTCCTCCCCTATTACTATTCTTCGTGTTACCCCTAACCCTAGTCATCCACTAACTTGTTGTGGAAAGCTTTGACAGACTGGACCCGTGCTCTGCTTCTGCTCCAACTCTGTGCCTGCATGCAGATGTTGCATGCAGATGTTGCATGCAGATTTCCTGCGCTTCAGCATCTGCTTTTAGAGATCCTAACGGAACCAGGTGAAAGGTCGATCGCTGCAGCTGCATTTGCAGCACTCATGATGTATCACCTCCAAAGCTATATAGAAGTACCTCACTTACTTTAAAACATTTAGAAGAAATGGAGGGGTAATATTAGCAGTGCTCCAATAAGTGATTCTGTGTCTGAATGAATGGGGGCGCTTTGAGTGGTCGGAGGAAACCAAATGCTCCTAACAAAAAATGACTCCATGCCATAACAATCAATCAATTAGCAGAAGTGAAGGGCTATAGGAGATAACTGTGTTGGACTCGTCTTGTGTTGCTGCTTCAGATGGAAGGCTACATTGATCAAAGAGCCTTTTTAAAATGGAATGAAAAGCTGACGCTCTGCTGGCTGTATATCACCAGTGATTCTGTTGTACTGTACAGTAAGTACATTTGCAGTGAGATGTAGAAATATTAGGAATGATATCCACATATTAAAAGTAAAGCTCAGGCTATAGGAATGTTTAAATATGGTCAGCATTTTTATGTCAGATATCATCTCAGAGTTTAGAATGATTTAACAATCCAGAGCTCCATTTAATGGCAGCAACATAGATCAACATAGGAATGTAATTTGACTCCAGCCCATTCATAATGTCGTCACTGAATGATTGAGTCACAAGTCATTTGAACCCCTTTGATACCACACACCAGCAGCAGCTGTTCACACTTCTGGTCATTGTCTTTGTGCCGATCTGCTTTTTGTGTTCCTGCTTAATGACTGTAACTGCATGACTGTGCCAACATGTGTTTCCTCCCCCCTGCTCTTGTTTGTAGGCTGCACCCGATTTTCAGGAGACAAGACCTCGAAATTATGTTCTCTCTGCCAGCGCTTCAGCGGTAAGAGTCCCGAGTGGCACAAGCATGCAGAGCCGCAGCTACGCTAATAGGCAGGGATCTCTCTTGACTTTTTTATTGTACCGGTCAAAAAGAGCACTTAAGACTATATTAAATACTTTTTATTACTTTATTTTTCAACAGGGTACACACACCTACACACATTCATACCCATAGGCACCAGGAATAAAGAAAAATGGGAGAAGGAAAATATTAGATACTTATAATACAAATCTAATCATCTTGTAGAATTGGTGTCTCCATTTTTCGTGTAATATCAATAAGGTGTCTGATTCATTAGCGCACATTCAAACATACTGTTTTTTGTAATGCTATCATTATCTCTAATGCATTATGTTCATGCTGTAGCTGATTAAGGTGAAGGAAAACATTGTATCATATCTTATAAGTTGATGAAGGTTCTAGTAACAGTGATGGAAAAGGTGCGTAGAAATAATAAGTAGCAGATTGCAAAAGCACCTAAAAATTGTGTACTATAATATTTAAGATTTATTCAATTGATTTAGTTCTAGTTTAAACCCAGCTTGTACCTTAAACAAAGCTAAGCTACAGCAATGGCAGAGCAACAGGCCTGTACCTGCTCTATCAGAGAAGGTGGCATCCAGACGGAGCAACGTGTTGACTTGCCACTGGTTTTGCTGGTGTTGCCTCTCTGAAGCAGCTGCAGAGTGGCTGGGAGAGCTGGGATGTGGAGACGGATCCCGGTGTGTCAGAGCAGAGAAAGGTTGTACACAGGAACCTCTGTTGGTGAAATTAGTCGTGGTGCCCAGTGGTCAGACTCCAGTTTTTTAGTGGGTGTTGTGTCCTTCCCCTTTTGCCCACAATTTATGGTCATTTGCCAAAAGCAGGGAAACCCAGCTGTACAAATTATATTATATATTAATGTGGTCAGACAATGAGTGCAACTTTAAGGCCACATGCAAAAACAGCTCATTTAGATGACCAATGAGAAAGATGCTTACTCCTAATAACACATGTTAACCACAAGAGGGCAAAACAGATCAACCATTGATCAGCATACAGCTTCAGAAAGGAGGGCAAAGGTCAGCAGGGTTCAGGCTGCAGGCTAACAGCACCAGCTGTCCCATCTGAAGCGCCTCTGCCTCCATCAAGGCCACGTCAGGTTCTGACTATTCAGCATTTCTAATCACGCACATGTTTTTTTGTTGAAGACATATCATTTTAACAATAGTAGTATTTTCCCAAATTGACCATCATATGCTGAATTATCAACACAAGTGGGCTTGACGGAAACATTGAATGCATCCCTCACCACAGCTGTCATCATTCTAACAAGAAGAAAACGTAGATGGAGGAGAGATGGAGCCGACAAAACCGCAATAATGTTTGGTGCATTTTGTGGGACAATCCTGAGTAATAGAAAACGTTACATCTCTTTGTTTTCTCAGTGAAATGCTTTACAGCTTAGTATTTAGATCTTTTTTTATGGGACATAGGAACTGAAATACAAGCAGACAAAGATGTGCTGGATTCATTTGGAGCTTCCTGTGCTTTGTTTCATTGTCTAATAAACCACCCTGTGCTCATCTGCTCACACTGATGCACTGAAGGTTGCAGCCACGTCATTAACAACTGTTGTGTGAAGCAATATTTATGAGACTCAATTGCACCAAGAAGAACTAAATAAAAAATATTGATTTTTGGGATATTATATAATTGTCTAGACAAAATCGATTCTATTTTATGAAAGTTGGTGCCTGAAAACTGGCCAGAGATCTTTGGTTAAGAGCAAGTCTGTCGGCCATTGAGCTGGTTAGATTTCGGGTAGACATTGCCATGGTGATGGTAGCCCAGATGCTTATAGTGTCTACATGATTTCATGTTGTAGAATGGTTCATGACTGCTTCTTTCTGTTCATGCTGATCGCTCAGCTGCTGAGTGAGGAAGCAGACAAAGTGAGTACCTTCACTAGTGGACATTCAGTGTGTGCATTGTGTGCATGTTTAAAGCTCCCTTCTGTCCTGTCAAATGCACCTGCAGGCAGAGCACGAGCTCCGCGTCGCCCAGACAGAGTTCGACCGACAAGCTGAGGTGACCAGGCTGCTGCTGGAGGGCATCGGCAGCACGCATGTGAGCATCCTATTCGCCCCGGAGATGATGAAGAAATGAGCCTCAATCATTGTTTGGATGATTTACTGAGCCCATACACATACATTAATGAGTGTAAAAGTGAAGATAAGCCATGTGGTGTCATCATTAGCTCTGTTTTGTTTTTTGGAGCATGTAAAGTGTCATGGATTCTCTCCAGTTTCCTCCAACAGTCCAAATCCTTGCAGGTTCATCGATGAATTGCTAACTCTAAATTGCCGGTAGTTGTGGATGGAATGTAACTCATTTGAATCCTTGGTGTACATCGATATGTATCCAGCTCTTCTGGGGTTCCACTCACCGACTCTTGCTTTCTCCCCTCAGCTCAACCACCTGCGCTGCCTGCAGGATTTTGCCGAGGCTCAGGCCACTTACTACGCCGAGTGTCATCACTACATGCAGGACCTTCAGAGGGAGCTCAGCAAGTGAGGACTCACTGGTGTTGGTAGCTTCATGTGTGGGACAAAGGTAGATTAGACTACAATCACTCCCATCCGAGGGGATTGGTATTGTCTCTTTGGAGCGCAGAGATGACAGCAGCCTGCTGACCTGCCAGTGACACACCGTCCTAAAGTGTGTGTCAAAGCTATCGATAGATAGAAATAGAAATTAATTATTTGCATATATGGAAATTCATTAATTAAGTTTAATGAATGTTATTGTTACAATGTTGTTGTTAATGAGTGTTTATTTTACTTCTAAAGACAAAATCTTAAAAGTAATGAGTAATCACTTTAGAAAATTTTAGACACCTGTTTAATTGTTAATGTTATTTTAAACACAAAACTACACACATTTGATCATCTTGGAGGCAGAAATCCACCGTGTGGAACATGTTGAACTAGTGACTCTTCCTGTTGTCCTCGTGCACTTTGCTCTCAACTCGCCATCATTTAACGGCTCCATTCTCCCACTTTTTTAAGAATTAAGATCTAGTTTTTCCTGCCAGGACTTTAAATGTGTACCTGAAGGCATCAGGGCCGTTCTCCTCACGTGAAGGAGCTCATTGAGCCTCATGATGATGTTTCAACGGGTTCTGAGCATATGAGACACTGGTTTAGTGCTGCAGTGGGAAGTATGAACATAAACCAGTCTGTCCATTATGGATTAAATGCTCTACTTTCACTGTCCATTTGTTTCTTATTTTTCTTATTTTCTTTTTCTCAAACGTCGCTATCTTTTGTTTCTTCCTATCGTCTTTTTATTTGTAATTTGCCGCTACCTCTCTGGTCTGTCCACAGTATTGAGACAATATCATCGTCCTGCCTGGAATGCAAAGACTTGATTGGTCGAGTAGTATCACGTGGGATGGTTTAACTCAAATGCAATTGCTCAGTGCTTTAAGCCTCTACCGTAAAGACGAGTAAAGCTGCGCAGTAGAAAAGTGCGCCGTCACGTTTCAACCACAACCGTCTTTTTTAGCTTTAAAATATGCAAGTTTACTAACTTGTGGGAGTTGTGTTTGCAGTATTTTCAAACAGATTAGTGCAGATCGTAGCCAATATAATATTTTGATCAGTGTGAAGCATTCATGTTATTCATTGGTGATGAGTTATGATATTCCTGTTGGAAGTTGGTCCTGGCTCGGCCATTTGTGGAGTTTTTATCTAAATTGTTAATTTGTCTTCCTATATTCACACAGATGTTCTAATTCCGTCAGCACCCCCCACCCTACCGCTGCTGTGTGCCCCGACCCCGTCTCCTCTGCTTTCCTGTCTGGACCACCGTCCCCAGTCTCCTCTCTGTCCAGACCCAGCCCGCTGGCGATGGAGCAGGCCGCGCTCCCTGTCACAGGCACCAGGAAGGCCAAGGTCCTGTACGACTACGAGGGCCACGATGGAAGCGAGCTGTCCCTGTTGGCTGATGAGGTAATCAAAAACCTCTCTGTTAGACAAGGGGCAATGCTCGACCTACTCATGAGCAGAAAGCACTTACAAGACGACAGAATATAAAATATTACAATCTACATATACTTTGAGCATTTCTCGTTGCGCCCCTCGTATTTAGTTAAAGAATAAATAGCTCTGATTCTCACATTTGGTTTTGTTAACCATTCGACGCAACACATCTTTAATGTGTCTCAAAACAGAATTCAAATGCCTATATGTCTGTTCAAACATTATTTGTCTGGGTGGAGGTGTTCAGTTGTGAGTGTGTGTCTCTCAGCAGCAGATTGCATCATATCTGGCTGCTATGATCGAGGTTCTCCAGATGACTCCTCACAAACTACACATATGATCAGGGCCACTAGTCACAACACTGTGACCGGAGACACAGATTTTGTTTTGTTTAAAGTTTGTGATACGATAGCTTTTACATCTCTTAAATTGCTACTTCTTTATTATTTGGATGCCTTACAGCACTGGTTGTTCATTCATGTTGGTAGCAGGGACTCTTCTTTTTGGGTGATCCAGAGATGGAAGAGATATTTTGAGTGGAAGTACATCTCAGGCTGAAGCGTGGAAGGAGGAAGATGATGATCCATTATTAACACATGAGGTTGCTCCTCTGGTTCCCTTTGCTTGGGATTAACATAGTATTAGGGTTTTCTGGTAAAAAATATTTTTAACAAATCTTAAAATGTATTGTTTTGTGTTTCTCCAGCTCATTACTGTACACACAGTACCAGGAATGGATCCTGATTGGTTGATTGGAGAACGGGGGAACCAAAAGGGAAAAGTCCCAGTCACCTACCTCGAACTGCTGAGCTAATGGACCAAACAAGAGGATGCACACACACACACACACACATACATGTGTGCATTCAGTACAGTTACATTTTCATCTTAAACACTCATGGTATCTGTTGCAAAATGTTCTATAAATACAGGTGACTCGTGGGAGGAAATTGAAACAAAGGCTTGTAACTGTGGAAGCAACCGTTTTGTTTGGTGTAGCTGTGTGGGTCATTATGAAGGTCTCCCTCCTATTTTAGTAACGTGTGTTCGATGTGGTAAGTCCACAGTTACACCTACACTCCCTCATTTTGCCATCAGAGCACTCTGGATATTTTTGTGTTTAAAAACTGAAATTCCTCTGAATCTGTATTTATGAGGCTTTTAAAGAATTTGCATAATCCATTAAAGGATCTTTCTGGTTCACAACATTACGACTTGGGTCTTATTTGGGGGTGTGGAGCGTTTGTATTTGAAGGGAAGTAAATGTAGTGAAGAAGAAGACTATGCGAGCCGAGCTCAGCTGGACCCTGGATGCAGCTCGTTGTCTGCCAGAAACTTCAACTTAAACATAGAACATTGTGTTGTTGCAATCTTTGTCATCACCTAGCATTTGACTTGGTAAACTGAACCCATGTTGATTTTAATACCAAGTTAATTGTATACAGTAAGCTGACCGTTTACAGCAGTGAGAGTCCACCATCACCTCCAGTGTTTCCCATTCTAAAAGGTGGGTGTCTTTTTATATTTACAATTATGCTTTGGTCTGTACGCACGGGGGAGATCCCTCCCAATAGGCACACACTGACACGTGCACGCTCCCACCAGCAGACAGAGAGCGTGTGTTGGAAAACAAAGTTGCGGCCTGATTATTTACGGCTGTTTTCGGCCATGAAAAAGTTGGCTGACTGTCATGAATAAAAGTCGTTACTGCAAAAGGCTGAGCAATAAAAACGTAGATCCAAACTATATTTTAAAGATGGAATTGAATGCAGCACATGCTGTGTTTTTTTGCAAAGAACGTGGCCAGCTATTAAAAACCACATTTTTCTTCTTCTCTCAACTCGACTTTGATGTAAAACTGAAGGGATTCAGGGAAAAACACTAAAACCAGAGACTAATTCCCATGGAAAGATTCTGACTTGGAAAAGTCCCAGAATTTTGCAGCCATAGCGATTTGTAATGTCGTCTTTCAAAGAGAATCACAAGGTTGATTTTACATCCCAAGTTGCTAGAAGTATACAGCAGTTTAGTGGATGTGAGTTTACAACTGACATAGATTATTGGTCCCATAAGATGATGCTGAAAGAGATTGACTTTTTTCTTTAGAGCCATCATTGGGCCAAATATCATCCTTTTATTTGAGTGGTTTACTCGATTTGTATTACTTATTGGAATGATCATTGCAGCAATGTAATATGTAAGTTGTTGGATGTTGCTAATTACTATTAGTATTTCTTAACCTTGGTTATAGAAATTAATCTTACCTCATTGCCAATAACGGCCTTTTTCCAGAGCTTTCCAGTGAATTTTACAGCAGATGACTACTGAGCGGAGAGCTCCAGAAAAAGGTTGTCAAAAGGCTAAAGAGCTGAAAATGTTTTGTCAAACGAATCAAAATCATACCATGACGAATTATAATTTACACATTCAGTTTAGGATGTCATCGTTATGCTAATAGAGTGTGTTGCATGGGACCAAAAGTGAAAGTTATGCTCCTTTCATGTTTTATTTCAACATTTTTAAATACAAATCGATCCTAAAATGTAGGATAGACTGAGCACTGAGCAAAAAGGTACAGTAAGTTAATTAAGTGGGGTTAGTTATAGTATCACAATGTCATTGGATGGAGTAAAACAAGTAAAAATATGTATATTGTACAGTATGTAAAAATGAACTAAAGTGAGCTTGCGTCAGAGGTGATTTTCAGATGTGAAATAAACTATGGGCTTAGGCATGTGAAAATGATTTTCTGTTCTCAATCAGGAACATTTATTGCCAAAGTTTGTTGGACACACAAGAAATTTGACATGGCGGTTGGTGCAAAACATTGGACATTAAGACAATGAGACAATGGACAACGAGACAAATAACAGCCTCTCAAAATGTCAACATGTGATACAAATATACCACGGCTTCTTAAAAATGATGTTCCCATACACTCATTAGTCACAGTTTTAAACACTCTGTTAACGTTTGGAAAACACACCACACAACTATTTGAACATTTTTAGTAAAAGCCAAGCTTCGTCTAATAAATAAGTAGTGTTTGTTAATTAACTTAAGCTGCAGGTGTAATGTGAAACTTTCAACATAACGTTAAAATGAATGGATGCCAACTTTTCCTTTTTCCATTGGTCATGTGCAGCAGTCTTCCTAGTGAAAGTCTTGTGTTAATGAACCCATCCATGCGCAAAAAGTAAGTGACACCTGATTTTTAGCAAATGAGGCTGCGAAAAAGCCCGTCGATGCGTTTTGAGCACATGAAGAGATATACAGTAGATGAACTTTAGATGTGTGTTGACTGAGGTTGCTCAGTGAGAGCTAGCAGTGAGTCTCCTCCCCTCAGCCAAGGTCTACTTGGTATGGTCCTGTACCCAGTGACACAGTCTCAGGCAGTAAGTCTGAGGACTGACAGTGGAGAAGGACCGGCCTGGATGTCTCAGCCTCTTCCATAAATGCTCGAGTCTCTTCTTAAAACCATAAACTGTGAAAATGTCAATGATGCCGATGAAGTAGCGCTCCTCTGGCCCATCAATGACGTGCAGAGGATTCTTTAGATTGGGCAACAAACGTCTGTTTTGGGCCCTGAAGTCTGGAAGCTGAGCTGCGTCACAGCTCGGCACTGAAGGCTCTGGACACGCTTGACTGTTCAACCTGCCGCCGCATGATGCACCTGCTGCCAAATAGCTCCAATCAGTTTCAGACCAATTGAAGGTGGAGTCATCTTCTAAGATCGCCCCAGGGACAGGAGCCATGCCTCCGTGGAGAAGGCTGCAGCCTGGATTCACAGATCTGGAATAAGAAAGTCAGGGGAGATACAAGTTATGAGTCACAATTACTCTGTGTAGCTAATTCACATGACGTGCTGTATTTGTTGTAAAGGGATGGCAGGTAGATAAGGAAAATGAATTAGGATGTACTCCATCTTATTGTGAAATCAATAAGGAAATTCATTTTACAACTACTAAGATGTTGTATGAGATCTGAAGCAAAGACACATTTTATAATGAAGAAACGTGTTTTTGCCTCATTCCCAAAAGAACAAAAATAGACCAAACCTGGATATGGCTTTGAGAGACACCGAAGCAGAAAGAAGTCTTTGCATTCAATAGTACATGTCAATTTGGCTCACAGCTAAGGGACGCCCCGAAGAATAGTGCCATTTAAAGTGGAATTAATCCAAGACACATCAGGGTTCTTCTCGCTCCACTGTGTCATGACGAGGTTGGTCAGGACGAGCCACTCCAACACGAGCTCAGAACACAGCGATGTTCAGATGTCTAATGTAGGGATCACAAGGTACTATATTACAACAAACTGCAGTGCTCAGCATCTTAGTTTACGTGTGTGACGTGTACTTCTCGTAGCAATCAACATGGATGGGGATGAAATCATCATGTATCAGATGAGCACAAAATATGAAAGGGAGCATATTGGATTACATGTTGGGGGTTTATTCAAACAACACAACAACATTCCTTTTGCCACACTGCCCGTCAATCAGCTTCTTCTGTAAATGCTCCTTATCCCTACGAAATCATAGAAAATCAGCTAAAAGCTGCTTGGCTGCAAATGGTTTTTACTAATTACTTTGATTGGGCTACTCTGTAGTTTTGTAACATTTGTTTGAACTGTGGTCCCTTTTAAATAAAATGAATAAATAACTTTGAACCAGTCCCAATCAAATCATTCATCTCTGATTATTTATCCATATTGGTAGATAAAGATTGTTTCGGTAGTTTGTTTTTATCCACCATCCAAATTTAAATCAATTTCATTTCATTTCATTTGATGCCTGCCTTCCACTTATTCCAAAAGAACAACATTATCATCTTGCTAAAGCGTCCGATGAGTCAGTTTGATCTTTTTGGTATTGATAAGAAGTTTGATTTAGTGCATGCAGCACCACATTTCTGTGTAACACCCTTTTATTAATATTGCTGTGCTCTTCCCATCACTGTTCACCAAACTGTCACACGCCACTGTAGAGACAATACAACGCTGGACCACTTCTATGCCAACGGCAAAGAGGCATGCACATCAACATGATCAACAACCTGGTGCATCCCCTGCCTGCGTACAACCCTCTTGTACACAGGCAGTCAAATGATGGTCCAATGAAGCCGAGGATCAATCCATTGTGTGGGAAGTATTTGGTGATGTCCATGGGGAGGACATCAACGGCCACAAGACACAAGACTGCATCAAGAGCTACATAAACGTGTGTTCTGAACACCAAACCCACGAGGACTGTACCGTGTTTCTAACAGCAAACTCTGGATCAGACCTGAACTAAAGGAGGAGTTAAGGATTGTATATCGAAGAGGCCGAAGAGGACAAATAGAGAGGGAAGAGAGTAACGAGGACAAAGATGGAGGATCAGCTGGGTGAATGACCTGAACCCCACATCAACAAGATAACTGAAGGGATAATGTTAGACCCTCCAGAAGGGATCACCACACCACACAAGCAGGGTGGCAAAATGTTGGGAAGATATGTAAAACAAAAGGGGTTAAAGACACTGACTTTTTGGTTCTCATAATGAGAGTCGCGAAGGAGATACTCTGGTGGCGTTCATCCTGGTGTAAGGGCTGATGGGCCAAAAGGAGACTGTAGTCCAACACATTGAGCGTCTGGAGGAAGTGCGTGTCAATCTCCACCTGCTGAAGAAGCCATTGACGCTGCCGGTCTGCACACAAACAAACACCACGGGTCAAACATGGCTCCTCAGAAATACACAGCCAACTTTAAAAGTCTTTTTTGATCATTGGCATCATCTTTATACAATTGGAATCCTTTAAATTAGAATTTCTTACACAGTTCATTTTGTTGTTGGAGACATGAAGCACATCTCTTTATGTCTCCCATCACACAAACATCCCATTATCTCTTTTCTTACCAAGGATGACAAACTGGCCTTCAAAGTTGAGGTCTTTGAGAACCACAATGATCTGGCTCCCCTCTGGTGTCGGCTCTGTCCACCGACTCACCTCACAGCCCTTAATGTCGTATCTGCAACACAAAACACACATCGAACCGCACAAGGATGCTGCACCCTCCATTCCTGTGTAGTAAAACAGTAACACGTTGTGTTCGGGGCTGACCTGGCGTTGATTCGATCATCGGGATAAAATACGCTTTGCATAACAATGAAGTATTTCTGCAAAGGACGTGAAAAAAGGAAATGTGCTTTATTACCCTTTGTAACAAGCATTCATTTTAATGCCGTAAGATATATATATATATATATATTCTGGTACCTTGCTTCTGCGTGGGATTTTGATCCTATGAACACCTTGAAAAAACAGCGAGAAATAATTTAGTCCAATTCACTGAAAACATATTTATCCTTAAACATTAGCAGTGTTTGCCCGACCATTATAACAGGGATATGGTTTAGTCTACAAACTCCTGAAAAAAACATCTGTCTAGTGAGATTCAACATTAAATTAAGCAGGTCATACTTCAATAAGCGGATCAGTGTTTAAATACCCGGCTCCACAGGTCCACATGGGGATGTGTTAAACACTTAAGCCCAACATTGCTCCCTTAGCTGTGACTACAAGGTGTGCATGTAGTGAATGTTAGTTACTGATGGGCAGGTGTCACTGTGTATGGTAGTTCCTATCAATGGTTGGAAAAGAGAAATACAAGTACAGTTCATTTACCATTTTACTATCTAGCCCAAATAAAAGTGTGTCATTGTGTGTGGTGTGTGTACCTAGGAACTTCACCAGCAATGAATGGGGGAACTTCCTCAGATGTTCCATGTAGATTTTCAAGTTGGTCAGAAGGAATTTAATTTCCCTTTTGTTCTGAGTCTTCAAGAAGAAGCGCTTATCATTTCTAGAAGTCCATAAGCACAAAGGATACATATTTCTACCCTCTCAGTATAATTTGGATTCAACATTGTATCTTTCTTAACCATTTACAAACAGAAATACTGCATTAAACTGTGATACAAAAGGGAAAGCTGTTGCACAACAAAGTGCACCGCTGTCATTAAGCATGTGGAGATTCAGTTATTAAAGTGCAAGGCCACTTCTTTTCCTATGGAAAAGAGGAATAATTGTGTGTGCAGGCTAGTTCCCACAGCTGGTGTGTGATGACTCACGTCAGGAAGAAGTCGGCCTTGCTCTTGGAGTTGCTGATGAACTGGAGGTAGCAGCTGTCAGAGCAGAGCGACTGCTGATACTCCTGCTCCGTCATTCCTGAAGAGCTACGCAGGCTGGCAAACACAGGGCCTGCAAATGTCTCCATTGTAAAGTCCTACACACACACAAACACACACACACAAACACTCTAAATATACAGGTTCAACACAAAAACAAATTTGTGCCAGTTTAGTTACTTCCACCTACCTTATGAATCTGAGTGACCTCTAATTTGTAATCATCATCTGACAGTTCATTCTAAAGTGGAATAAAGAGGAAAGATGTCTTTAAGATTAGAAAGGCCTAATTGTTTATTGATTACCAATAATAGTAAAAAACCTGCCCTTAACATTCTATAAAATAATTGTTGCCGTTACTTAATCAATGCGTTGACATGATAATGCCGCGTTACAGTGACCAGCACTAATATTCATATATATATATTTTTATAACACTGAATTCACACACAGACAAACCATGGGTCACAGTGAGGGTGGGAGGTTGATCAGTATTGGCCTGGGAGGGGCATCATCGCACAGCCAATGAGAGCTTGCTGCAGCGCTCTGATGTATTTTGAATCCCTCCTGGGTCCTAAAACCCTCCCCCACTGCTTCTCATGAACATCAATAAGCATCATGAAGAAGATCAATCTACCAACATGCATTCATAACAAATCCGACAACTAGTGAACAGAGACTATTTATGCTGCTCTCTGATAAAAGATAAATGTCCATGCTGGTACCTGTTCAGAAATATAAGAAAACAGATTTATAAATGTTAACTTGCTGTTGCTCGGATGTACCAGTTATAATGAACTTATAATAGCTCGTCAGCAAAGCGTTGTTAAAACAAAGGCGACAGACACCTCTCTGTAACGATAGTGATGTAGACAGTCAAGTACAACCCCAAATAACCATCATTTTAGGAAACACCACCGGTCTGCGATCTGGACAAATCACATTGATCTTAATGTGCCTGCAAAGCGACATCTGATCCGTGCACTTTTGATAGTCCCTTTTACCGTAAAAACCATAAAACAAAAACACGAAAAACGAGAAAAGAGTGTTTTCATTTCATGTTTTTTTCGGTAAAAGGGAGTATCAAAAGATACACGGACCACATCACCATTTGTTACAGAGAGGTGTCGTTTGTATTTCAACAACGTTTTGCTGACCAGGGGCCTGTTTCAATAAGGAGGTTCAACCAACTCTGAGTTAAAACTTGAACTCTGAGTTGACTTACCCTGAGATGGGAAACTCTGAGTTTTCGGTTACAGAACAGCTGAAATGAGTTAGTTCAATCAACTCTGAGTTGACCTACTCTGAGTTAAGCGCGTGCACCACAACTATAAAAAGCCATTATCAATGGAGCGCAGATATTACGAGTCACCATGGCAACAGCGCCAGACAAAAAGAGGTCTTCATATTTTTCACCAGCAGAACTGGATGTGCTTATGCAAGCATATGGAGAGTACGAACATATATTTTAAAAAAAAGCAACACGGCTGCAGCGGCGAAGGACAGAGAGTTAGCTTGGGAGAAAATAGCTGCTCGAGTCAATGCGTAAGTTTACATTTGAATTACTGTTATACAGTGTTGTGTGTAATTAATTTCTATGTAATCTAAAAACTGTAATTTAATTCCGTAATTTAAAGTAAAATCTGATGTAATTGCATTAAATGCTGCATAAACTATAAAGCAATTCTGTATAAAACAATAGTGGATTTAACATCAAATTTTAAAAGATATATTTTTTCAAGAATAATTCATGCAATTGTATAATGTTTATTTGAAAGCATTAAAAGTGCAGTTTCTTGTCTCTCCTTGTATTGTTCAAGTGGTTGAAGTTGATATGGGATTTAGAAAGTAATTAGTAATAAGTAGACCAATACTTTCTAGAGATAGTCATTATTACATTAATCTAATTACACTGTTGAAGAAGCCAGTTGTAGTTAGTAATATAAGTGACTTGCCCAACTGTTATAATATCAGAAGTGAAACTGGAAGAAGAGTGTGTTATTCAACCTAATTTTAATTTTCATGTAGGTGCAATCTTGCACATTATTACTGTGGATGGACCTCCTGTTGACATAGTCCGCTTCATTTTCGGAAGGTGCAATGATGGGAATATGTGTGCCATCAATGCATCCAACCACATTCGGAAATCCTAAAAGGAATTCTATTATTAGTTTACTTCCAGGGGTCGCAGCAATATGCTCTTAACTGAACGTCATTTATCAGGTTAGCCTCATTTAAACCGATTTATACATCACTGACCTGCAATCCTGTGAAACTCCTCTTTGATGGCTTTCACGGGTTTGTGCCCAGGAAACAGCACAAAAATTTGGAGAAAGCGCTTAAGAGCGAGGCACACTTTCCTTACAACTCTGCAAACAGTAGCCTTACTGATATGTTCTGCATCCCCAATGTTATACAGAAAACTACCATTTGCAAAGAAACGTAATGCAACGCAAAGCATCTGCTCGGATGTTAGAGCACGGCCGCGATGGCTGATGTTTCTGATGTAAGGATGGATGAGATTATGGATGTATCTTAATGACTGTAAAGAAAAACGGTACCGCTCAAATAAAAATGAATATGGATATGACAAAAAATCCACTCTGGGTCTCAAAATCCTCTCCCGACGTAAATGCAACTCCCTACGGATTAATGCAGCCTCTTCATCCACAGGATCGTCCATAAAAGGACATGCCATTTCATTCACTTGATTTGATGCGCTCTGCGTGACTGAAATGTGCGCAATGAATGAATACCGAAAGAATGAATGAGGTGATTAAATACCACTTCCTCTTTAAAAAAGGGGAGGAGACGAAATAAACTCTGGGTTTCCCGAAGAAAACCTGCTCCCGACCAGGTTAGGTTCACAGAGTAAGTTGCCATGGTAACTGACTCTGAGTATAAGTTACCTCTCTTTCTGAAACAGGCTTGACTTACTCTGCTTTCTCAGGCTTAACATACCTCCCATTCTGAAACAGAAAACTCAGAGTTTCCCTCATTTCAGGGTTAACATACTCAGAGTTTTCACTTAACCTCCTTTCTGAAACAGGCCCCTGCTATTAAACCAGGAACCAAACAACAACAAAACTTTCAGGTTCACATTTGTTTTTCAAATGATCTAAACTTTTGACCTGGATTTATTCATTTAAATTCGTTGCCCAGCGGTAATAAATATATATCATGTATAGCAATAAAAAATCAACAAGCAGCCATGGACAACAACGTTTGGGAAATGCTAACAAACTTGAACAATTGACATTATTCTTTCTACCGGTTGGACCAGCATGGCAGACAGCAGCCCTGGATTTGGTTTGTCCAAGCGATGTTGTCCTACCTTAGCAGAACCGACGATACACCACAGATAACAGGGCGGGTTCATTTTCGTTTTAAATTCTAGGACCTTATTCTGATTAATATATGGCTTTGCCATTAGACGAATCTCAGTAGAGATGGCCAAGATATTGTTTATTTACTGTCTGCAGGACCGCATTAGTGCAAAGGAACAGAGGGGACTTATTGTATTGGGATAAAGGCTCAGAGGGGACTGGTTATAGTGGGATAAAGGAACAGAGGGGACTGGTTATAGTGGGATAAAGGAACAGAGGGGACTGGTTATAGTGGGATAAAGGAACAGAGGGGACTGGTTATAGTGGGATAAAGGAACAAAGGGGACTGGTTATAGTGGGATAAAGGAACAGAGGGGACTGGTTATAGTGGGATAAAGGAACAGAGGGGACTGGTTATAGTGGGATAAAGGAACAGAGGGGACTGGTTATAGTGGGATAAAGGAACAGAGGGGACTGGTTATAGTAGGATAAAGGAACAGAGGGGACTGGTTATAGTAGGATAAAGGGGCAGAGGGGACTGGTTATAGTAGGATAAAGGAACAGAGGGGACTGGTTATAGTAGGATAAAGGAACAGAGGGGACTGGTTATAGTAGGATAAAGGGGCAGAGGGGACTGGTTATAGTAGGATAAAGGGGCAGAGGGGACTGGTTATAGTAGGATAAAGGGGCAGAGGGGACTGGTTATAGTAGTATAAAGGGGCAGAGGGGACTGGTTATAATGACATAAAGGGGCAGAGGGGACTGGCTATAGTGGGATAAAGGGACACAGTGGGATAAATTCACTTTGATTGGAGTTGCTGGTGTCCTGACAATCTTAATAACATTGAAGTGTCGCATGTCTATTTTTATACTTGTAAACATTCGTTCTTGTCCAGTTTGAATGCAGTTTATGTTAACTATTCACAGTGAAAGATAAACTTATATTCAGAAATGGTACAGTTCTATATTTCTAGTGTAAGAAGGTTTCCTTTATTAACATATTATTTTTGCATTTATATGTTAATACAGCAACACTAGAATAAATCTTTTTTATATATTTTACATATTTTGAACATCTACGTAAAAGTATTGAAATTTATTAAAGCTTTATTAAAATGAGACCTTTTCCTGCAACCCATAATACTTTCAATAATAATTGAGCAAATTTGAAAACTATTGCATATGTGGAGGTGATTGAAATGGTGCCTCTGCCGACCCGTACTCACTGTAGGTGAATTGTTAATATTGTTTTCAATCGCTGCGGCCAATCCCTCCTTCATCATGCAGGTGAGACTGTAGAACTCGTGCTGCTGATCAATCTCAAAAACGCCCAGAAGCTTCCACTGCTGCCTTAACCCTCCCCAGAGCCTCCTCTTCACTGTGCCGGAGCGCTGACGGTGACCAGACATCCCCAGGCCACCCCCAGCTGCTGACATCTCCATCTGGGATACAAAAAAATACACACATCAAAAAAGAATCACCACAACCCTACCCACTGCACTCTAAATGCAGAAAGGTTTCCAAAGCTCCAGCAAAAAAGAAATGAAAGAGTAAGCGGAGGTCAGAGAGGCCAGTGACAAACACAAAAGACAGTTGAGTCGTTTACAGGGTAGCTATGGAAACCAACACAAAGGAATAGAACTTTCATGAGCTGTGGTAATGGGATGATACTGGCCCTCCTTTATTCAATCACATCTATGTCTACATTAGAGAAAAACAATCCAACCTTAATCGGTGTACCTGCAAATTAAAGCAGTGACAGTAATTAACATGACAAGGCAAAGACAAAAAGGGCATAGACTGGTGAAAATGTAAAATGTATTAATGTTCATGTAAAAACAGTTAGTTTGTACGTATTTGCTCAGAAATTGATTGTGTACCAAACATAAACAATGTTAAAATGACCAAAATCCACTTTTTAGGGTTAAAGGCTGGTGATATTCCTGTTTTTTGCTAGTTTACATATTCCAAACTAACAATGAATGCATTTACTAACCAGTACAGCAACATCAATGAGCCTCACTGTGTCACTAAGTCACACATTCCTTCATCGCCACTAGAACAAACACAGAGACAATTGCTTACTTTGATTCAATCCCAGGAATCTGATTGGAGTGAACTGGTCCTTTAACCTTTTATGCCTGTCACTGTGACAGTGGAGGAGGGATCGGACATGCTCTGGCCCTGACCCCTTTTGTAACTTGGTCAGATATGCTGTTGGGAAACCCCATAGCAACAAGCTTCAGGCACCTTTTTGGCTCTTTCTGTTACTTGCAACACTCACAACTTAAAATAAAATCAGTTTGATGGGTCCCGAGTGTGTATTTTGGAATCTTCATTCTGATCTTTAGAAGGTTCTTAACAAGTTTGGTCCTTAAAACATAGAAAGTCATTATTGTGGGTGATACAAATAGCACTGGTACTTTGTTTGTCTCATTGTTAAGATTCAATTGGTTGGACCAGGAAGCAGAGTCGCAGTCTTACACACTTCTCTGCGCTTCCTTCCGAGCAGTCACTCAGCGTAATTAACTCTATAGAAACGGACACCGTTATTTAAGTTAAAGGTAAACAACCCGAGGAGTTATATTTAATAACTTAATCAAAGTTAAATGTAACAATACAACATATTTGCAAGTTCAAAAAGATAATTCCTCAATGTTTGAATTATTGTTGATGAAATGAAAATGTTTAAATCCAATAAATTTACTGCAATCTCAACCATAGCAACCTTCTGGATCCTCACCAGTCAAGCTTTAAGGCAGACCATTCCACAAATACTGCTCTCCTCGCTGTCTCAGAGCCGGCTCTCTCTCCTCTGTCCTCGTCCTCCTGGACCTTTCTGCAGCATTTGACACTGTAAACCACCAGATCCTTATCTCCTCCCTTCAGGAAGTTGGTGTCAAAGGGTCTGCTATCTCCTTTCTCTCATCCTACCTTGACGGTTGCACTTACAGGGTAACTTGAAGAGGATCTGTGTCTGAACCTTGTCCTCTTACTACTGGAGTTCCCCAAGGTTCCGTCCTGGGTCCCCTCCTCTTCTCTCTGTACACCAACTCTCTCGGCTCTGTCATTTGCTCACATGGCTTCTCCTACCAACCCTGACTAGACTGAACTACTTCTCTTTTCAGCAAAAGGTTCTCCTATCCAGGACCCGAATGTGAACTTTGGCAACTCTGTGTTAACGTCAACTTTGACTGCTAGGAACAATGGTGAGACACTCGACAGCCAATTCTCCTTCACTGCCAACATTACAGCAACAACACGATCCTGTAGGTACACGCTTTACAACATCACAAGAATACGCCCCCTTTTCAATTAGAAGGCGGCGCAGGTACTCAAATATTGAGAAATTGTCTTTTTGAACTTGCAAATATGAGACTTTTACTTTTGAGATATCTCCAAATTTGTAAAGTAAAAATACTTCATATTCAGTATCATAGTAGTTAGAGAGGTCCTTAACAAATATGAATTGGTATTTGTCTGGATTTAGTGTGTTTATTGAGGTTCAAATATGGATAAATGGTGATTTTGAACTTGTACATGATTATAGGACAATAATTATATGCTTATAGGACATTCCAATATGTGTCTCATTGTCAGCAAGTGTTATGCATCCTTTGTAAAGAGACAGTTCAAAAATGGGCCTCACACTGTCTGTTTCCTTTAGTTATAAGGAAAATAGTGGGAATAGAACTGCTTGTTCTCCCTCCTGGAGGGACAGTCTCTATGTATTTCCTCGCTCAATTGATTTATTTTTTTTAATCTGAAAAAAATACTCAAAATAATTGTAGGGTTAAAAATAATTTTCTTTTAGTTCTGGAAGGCTTTTTAATAAATTATGTATTTTTATCTTTTCACTTTTATATTTTGAGGTCATATATTCCTTACATTTTTTTTATTGGCCAATATCAAATTACATTTTTTTGGTTTCAAATATTTGTGTCACTTTCAGATCGTATTTTCTTGGTTTCAGACCAAATTTGGATTTCATTTGGTATTCTTGAGGCTTAAGGAGCAGATCATCTATCAACAAAATCATCAACTGAGAGGGGCTTGTAATCATGACTGACAGCCTAAGAAGTCACAGGACCTTCCTCAATCGTTTGCATTCAGGAAACATCACGGCCTTTCAAAAATGATACTTCAGCGTGTTCTATACATCATATTCACGTTATTGGCATTACAAATATCAACGCTAGTGTTTAGCAATGTGTTTTGGAACATATTTGGCTTAAATCGCAGTATATCAGCAATAAACTATGCCAGATGGTGCCTTTCAACAAACATGCTTTGATTTGTGACGTTTTGCACTTCTCGCCGGGACACATGAGCTTGGTGTTGGACACCTCGTCTCTGTGTGTCACTCTGATGCACTGCTCATTGTTGTCTGGAAGCCTCTCAAGCTGGCCCATGATATTTCTGACAGTAAGCCGTAAACAAATCACAACAAAGCTGGATGCTGATCAATCATGGTATGTGTTTCAGACAGAGGTTGAAAAGAACAGCAAGGATGGAAAAATTAAGCAGGCACTTAGTTTTCACTTCAGACAACCATGCTTATTGTTTAAACTAAAATCCTGTTTTAAATAGCCGGATTGGAAATAAATACTCTCCTACAAAGGTGGCTCAAATAGTATTTACAAAAATGGCCACAATTATGGTTAGGAGAGAAGACGCTTCAGGCCAAACTACAGCTCTGTCATGCTCACAGAATTCCTCAAACTCATGACAGCGACAGCATTGCACAGCTGCAAAAATATTTGCGTCTAAAGAGGTCCAAATCAGAGGTTGGTCAAGGTCTGCACTATTCTTTACATTAGCAAAGTTCTAAATAAATACAACGCAGACATTTGCAGAGAGATGGACTTTACCAATGAACAAGGAGGATCTAGTGAAAAACCAACAAACTAAAGCTGTGGATGTTTTCGCATATGCATCCTCATTTGAACATGATGTTATATATATATATATATATATATATATATATATATATGCCAAAACATATACTTTAAATATACTTTTTTTAAATACTTTTTCATTGGCATGGTTTTCCGGACTTCGGTCTGGCAGCATGTTGTTCGAAACACACTGGCCCAGTGATGCTGAGTATGCAGCTGGTTGACAACCACATAAAAGGTGTTTTTCAGGGTTAATGCGGGTCAACCTCACAACCTCATTTGCCCACCACTATACAGTAAATATTTAAGAGCTATACATATTTACTAAAGATATAACTTTTTGTACATAATATCGTTAGTAAATATGTATAAAATCATAACTAACAAAATGCTGAAATCTGGCTCTGATTAAATCTCACCAGATATGTAGACCGAAAATCAGAATGCTCTCAGCTCAAAATTGCATAGCAATTTCCGTCAGTGTTAAACAACCGTGGGAAGAATTAAGGAAATACCAATGAAAACATAAAAAGCATTATCAAAGTTCAGAATGAGCTAGTAAGGTACTCTTTAAATGCTGCATGTTTACTTGCCTCAGTGTGGCTCGTGGATGCAGAGAAAAACAGGTCGATGCTCGGCCGCTGGACTGGTGTGTGTGTGTGTCTGTGTGTGTGTGGGTATGTGCGTGATGATACAGAGCCTTACCCCGCGGTCACACCCACAGGCACTGACTGCCCAGCCGCATTGCACTAGCAGCATAATGGTGGTGCAGTGATGAAACAGGAAGCACTATGGCATCAAGTTACAAATAATGTCGCTCAAATGTACAGAAACACACCACATGGTTCTGTAAGTAACACAAGGCACATTTTGGATGAGTAGGATCTAAATGAACACTTTAAATGAACCCAACGCCCAGCGGCTCATATGTTGCATGTTGCATGTGCATGCCTATGTTTTTGTGTGCCGCTTCTGTCAGAAAGTCCATGGAGCCCCATGTAGGGTTTAGTGAGATCTAGTGCTCATCTAGCTCATCACCAATCTGCCCCTTTGCCAATTACTGGACTGGACAGGACTGCTTCTGACAATCTGGATGCCTTCACAGAGGCTGTAACTTCCTACATCGGCTTCTGTGAAGACAACTGTGTGCCATCATGCACCAGGGTGAGTCACAACAAAGACAAACCCTGGTTCACAGCGGAACTCAGGAAACTACGTCTGCAGAAGGATCAGGCATTTAGGAGGGGGAACAAAGACTTGTACACAGAGTCTAAATACAGGTTTAGCAAGGCGGTGAGAGACGCTAAACGACTGTACTCTGAGAGACTCCAACATCAGTTCTCAGCTAACGACTCTGCTTCGGTTTGGAGAGGCTTTAAACACCTCACAAACTACAAGCCCAAAACCCCCCATTTCATGAATGACCTCCGCCTGGCAGACGAGCTGAATGAGTTCTACTGTAGATTTGAAAGACAATGTCCTGACTCCATCCCCACAACTTCACCCCCTCCTTCCTCCCCATACCCATCGGTGGCTCACACCTGTGGATTACCCTCCCCTTCCCCACCGTCCCTCTCTGTCCTGGAGAGAGACGTTAACCGGCTTTTTAAAAGACAGAACCCCCGTAAAGCAGCCGGTCCGGACTCAGTCTTGGCCCACACTATGAAGCATTGTGCTGACCAGCTGTCTCCTGTGTTCACCGCCATCTTCGACACCTCCTTGGAGACGTGCCACATTCCAGGCTGCTTCAAGGCCTCCACCATCATCCCTGTTCCCAAGAAGCCCAGGATCACAGGACTGAATGACTACAGGCCCATCGCCCTGACCTCTGTAGTCATGAAGTCCGTTTGAAGGGCTAGTCCTGTCCCACCTGAAGACCCTCACCGACCCCCTCCTGGACCCCTGCAGATTGCCTACAGAGCCTACAGGTCTGTAGACGATGCTGTCAACATGGCCCTCCACTTCATCCTCCAGCTTCTGGACTCCCCAGGAACCTACGCCAGGATCCTGTTTGTGGTCTTAAGCTCTGCCTTCAACACCATCATCCCGTCTCTGCTGCAGGACAAACTCTCTCAGCCCCACGTGGATCACTGACTTCCTGTCCGGGATGCTGGGGTTACATTATCTCCGCCTCTCGGTCCATCGGCACCGGTTCCCCCCAAGGCTGCGTTCTTTCCCCTCTGCTCTTCTCCCTGTACACCAACAGCTGCACCTCCAGTCACCAGTCCGTCAAGCTCCTGAAGTTTGCTGATGACACCACCCTCATTGGACTGATCTCTGGTGGGGACGAGTCCGCCTACAGGTGGGAGTCTGACCACCTGGTGACGTGGTGCAGCCAGAACAACCTGGAGCTCAACGCCCGGAAGACAGTGGAGATGGTTGTGGACTTCAGGAAGAACGCAGCCCCACCTTCCCCCCTCACCCAGTGTAACTCCTGGGATCCATCATCACCCAGGACCTCAAGTGGGAGCTGAACATCAGCCGACCCCTCCCACCCTGGACATGAACTGTTTGTGCCCCTTCCATCCGGCAGGAGGCTGAGGTCCATCAGGACTAAGACCACCCGGCAGACGAACAGTTTCTTCCCTTCGGCAGTTGGGCTCATCAACAGAGCCCTGGTACCCCGCTTTATTTCTTAACTAATATTGACAATAGTTATTTTTTATATTTATAATAAATCGAATTTAATAATAAAGCAGCAGTAGTTGGTTCACTTGTGCTTCGATCATGTGTCTGTTTTGGTTGTGCGGGTGCCTGTGTGTATTTGTCTGTGTTTGTCTGGTCCGCTTAGGTGGGCCCCGTCCCTGTGGAGCCTTCAAAGCATGTTACCGGCTCCGAGCTAATTATTACATGATTGCACCTCAGTTATTTCAAGTCATTTCACTCACTCAGCTTCTACTTTGAAAGAGGATCTGCGATAGCGGCATAGCAGGGCACAGCGCTGAGCGCGGCCCCAACTCAACCAACACGCCATTAGGAGAGACTAAATATAAGGCATGATGATGACATACTAAGTTGTTATTTTCACATACAGGATCTTTATTTCTTTCATCAATAGGCATTTTAACAATATGATTAAAGTAACCCTTGCCCACTAATAAACCTGCTCTGTTACTGCTGCCAACATACTAGTGTAAAAAACTAGTTTCCCAGCATCAACATTGCCCCATTACAAGATATACTGTTATACAAAATACAGTTTTCCCTTCAAAACTATTTACAATCAGCATACACAAAACTAAAATAGACACATCTTTAATAAATAAAGATTCATGCTGCTTTCAGAGTGTTTCCTCACAGTGAAACATATTTCACCTCCCTTCAAACCTGCCATGTCACAGTTAACTGTATTGGCCCAGTCACAAAAATGGAAAAGCATAATATTAGAGAAGCTGATATTTAGATATTCACGACATTCAATTTTCACTGAGAAGGGAGGGAGTACCTTCAGTGTGATGCATTGCAGGTACCATGAAGCCCTGCTCTTACTGGGTTAGTGAGAGTTCTCATGTGGAGTTTAGAAGCCCTCAAAGTGTTTCATTTGACGGATGAGGCCTGCAGGTGTTTGACTGTAACATGGGTGCTCTCTTGCAATCTAGTCTTTGCCCTGGATCGCAATGAAAACCTTCAGGTGTATTAAATTACATTGATATCACTCCTTGGCTAATGGATTCTTGTTTACACTTTCTAGACAATTAACAACTGTTGAATGGCAGCCATTTTTTTTATTTAGTCATAGGTTTTCTCAAAAGTCTTTCAAATTAAACACATCTTAACTAAACACTTAAACTGATCCTGAAATAGAACCAAAATACAAAATAAATGTCAACAAATACAATTTTGTAAGGATTAACATCATCTGTTGCTTGTGGTGCCACCAGAGAGGTTTTAGCATCACGGCTATTTTCACATCCATAAATTCACAGCCGTCCCTCCATCCTGACATTAGTCCACTTTCTTTGGCTTATGGTTCTTCCACATGATGACTGCAGTGAAGGTCCCTGTGAAGATGAAAGCGGTTTGGACTTAGCTTCAACATAGAGCATGAGACGGTTTGTGTGTGCAGAATGCAGACAGTGTACTCACCGACACAGAGGAGCAGTATTACTGCTGCGATGCCAGGCAGAATGACGGAGTACTCTCGAGGAAGAAAATACTTGTGTAGGAGGTGATCATTGTCCACGAAAGGCTGGAAGAGGACCAGATATCACATCATGAATTTGATTAGAAAGGTATTCTTTCATTTCACTTAAGTCATTTTGAAAGAATAATGTATTCAAGAGAATGTGATGCAAACTCTAAGCAGGTTATGTTTTACACAGTACTGTGTGGACACGGGAGAAAAGTCCTCACGTTTAATGGACATGAACAGAACCTACCAGGATGATGACCCAGACCGAGTAGTATGTAAACAGCAGGAGGCTGAAGACAACAAGACTCAGACCAACAGCTTGGTCCACCCCTGTAGCCTGAAAGGAGACCATTAAACACTGAGCAGAAAGCATTGTGGGGCAGTTATAAGTCAGTCATGGCCAAAACTCAATCTAATTATTCTACATATCCCAGATTAACTCTAAACTCTAATGAGTTTGGATAACAGTGCTGGTGCTAACTGCATATATGTTTTATACTTACTCCATACTCAATCAATATTCTGTAGTTACACTTCTAGACAGCTAGTTTAACTAACTACAGCTAAGTAGGTGGCATCATGTGGAGCAAAAGAGACAAAGCAGGAAACACAGAGATATCTGGATTTCCTGACTAGAAGTTTCCAGTAGGACTCAAGATCCAGATTTCCCACAATGCAACAGAAAAGGGGGCTAACGACTACTTGCATTATTGATTAATTAAAGGCCTTGATTGTCAGGAGAGTGATGTTCAGCCAGGTTCCTCAAAGTTGTAAATAAAAGATAACAAAATATATCAAAAATAATGGAATGTGAAGAGAAGGAAATCTTTAAACAAACATAATACTTTAACAAAGAATGATTATAAATGGAAGAAGAGCTGCTGCCACGGCGACAGGACGCAAAAAAAGGGAGGAAAATGTATTATAAAAATCTATTGCCAGTTATTTATTTGTCTTTGACTAATTATTTGGTTTCTCAGAATTTATGACATCCCACAGAGAACATCATCACCTGTTTAACCAGCTGAGAAGTCCTCCAAACTGTCCTCCCTGACACGAACACAACGTGAGAATAAGTGAGAGGGTCACAGAGAAGAGCAGCAAAAGGCTTACAAACAGCACCTGAATCTCTTTGGAAGGATGCAAATTCATAATAGTGAATACACTGTGTTGAGATTTGAGAAGGATGGAATCTATAGGGCCTGTAGGACAGGTCTCATCAATGAGGTAACAGACTGTCTCACATATTAGTCACGTGACGCACAGCATCAGGTACATTTGCTTTATCAATAATAAACGCTGCACTATAAAATGTAAGCCAATGATTGGCAGAAGATCATTAGGGATAACCTGCCTAATGTGCAAGTCAGTATTAAATTGGATACAGCGTTGCACTGAACCGGAGACGAAAGGCTAACGTTAATAACAAGAGATTTTACGCTGAGTGACGTTAACGTTACCGAGTTTACAGAAGGTCGATTCTCACCGTCCACAGGTAAAAGAAGCTAACCCTAGCTAACGATGTGTTAGGAAGCTTCTCTGCGGAATCAAATACCCAAATGTTCTGTTGCTACTTGACGAGTTACAGCTTTAAGTTTTAGGTTAAAGCAGGATGTCTCTTACCATTTCTGTTTGCTGACGTTTTCTGCTCCTCTTCTTCTTCCTGTTCCGGTTAAACCAGCTGATCAGAAGCCTCTGAGAGCCTCTGCTGCCTCCTGCCGGTTGATCAGCAAACACACAGTTTTGCTACAGTTAATGAAGCTACTGCAACTTAACAGGCATTTGTATGTATGGACTTTACATTTTGTTTTTGTTATAGACATGGATTCATCCATTAACGGACGTAATATGATGTATTTTTTATATGCAGTTTTCTTAATAAAGTACAAACTCAGGTAAACAATGTCCGATCAGTGAGTTCCCTGTAGTTTGTGCTTGCAGTGCTCTAGGGACAGGCGCCGCTGGCTCCATGCTGTCTGCTGCTTCACAGATGTTTGTTGCAAAGTAATCAAAAACGTCTTGATAACAACTCTGAGAGCAACCGGGAGACAAAATCGTTGCAGCAGAACAGATTTGTTTAGCTAAGAGCAAAGAGTCGTCGGATCAACTTGCCAATACAAGCTTTTTGGGTGAAATGAATTGTCCAATGCCTAACCCTAGCCCAAAGAAAGCAGGATTGCACTTTTATATATATGAGATGGTTGCTGAAACTGAGGTTTTGAGTGTTCATTGGATTAGACTACTAAGACGGTTTTTGGACCAACTCCCAATAAATCTCTTATTCAAATTAGTTTCATTTTTGTCAAGTGTAAATAAAAAAATCACAGATTTGCCTCAGAGGGTTTTACAATCTGCCCACATGCACCACTCCTCTGTTCCAAAGCCCTCACATCAGCACAAGAAAATAAAATACTTTTTAATGGGGAGGAAAAAAGGAAGATCCCTCTGCTATGATGTCCAAAGTGATATATAGTATGTCACGTGTACAGAATAAACAACATAGAGTTGTATAATATGTTCAATGCAAATGGAAGAAATGATTCAAGTTATAAGAGTAGTGAGCAGAATAATGATGGAATAATGACTACATATAATAATGACAGTAGCTGTTGATAAAGCAAAAAAAAAAGGAATGGTGTCAGTAATAGAAATGTGACTAATAATAATTGTGATAGTTGATACCAGCAGTTGTCAGCAGAGTCATGGCAGGAGGCAGGAACAGGGTCCAGAGAGAACCATGATCAGGAATCGTTTATTGCCATACGTCATACATGGAATTTGACTTAGTGGTTGGTGCATGACAGCAGACAGTACGACAATGGACAACAAACAATGTAGTGCGGGAATAAGATAAAAATATAATAAAATATAGTGAAATATATGCTATGGATTAGTAAGCTATGGGTATATCCTGCACTTGCCTGGGAACGCCTTGGTATCCCCCAGTAAGAGCTGGTGGATGTGGCCTGGGAAAGGGAAGTCTGGGGTCCCCTGCTGGAGCTGGAGCCTCCACAACCCGACCCCGGATAAGCGAGTGAATATGGATGGATGGATGGATGGCATTGTTAACAACAAAAATACAGACCAACTTGTTTACTTTAGAGAGTGTTTATTTTCATTTTCATTTTTAAAAGTATAGATCCAATTTGAGCAGCAATTTTCATTTGATAAATTAAATTAGAACAGTAAAAAATGTTTCCATTTTCTGTCCACAAAAAAAATCCAATATAATTACTCAACAATGTTTTCAAATCACCAGGAAAGAACAAAAACTTTCTGTGGGAACCAGTAGTTACGTCTGTCTTTAATATGTTAGAATTGGGCTCCTATCTCAGGGTGACCACGGGCGGCAGTGTGTATTAGTGAGGGAGGGTATAATGGGGCACAGGGATAATGATGCAGGGGTGACGGAGGACCACACGGTTTCTAGCGCAAACTAAGACAGACAGAGCTGGCCAGGAAGCCAAGTTATATAAAAGTGTGCATTATAAATTGTGAACAGTAATAATTGGGTACATCACCCAAAGAGACGAAAGACCTGGAATCTCTGTGTCAACGAGAGTAAGAAACAGGATCTTCCTCTGCAGCGAGCCCAGCGCCTCACTAAGATCAGTCACTACACCTTCTTACTGAATGAAAAAACATGCAACGCAAGGTCATAGGTTCCAATGGTCAGGTACAAAGAAATAATTATTACAGGTATTGAGAGAACAAATCAAAGCATCAGACAATTCACCAACAGACCCTCCTACAATATCCCATCCCACCATACAATATCTATTTGATATGGAATTCCAAATACATCTGCAGACCAGCCTGCTGGTCTGAAAATAAAAGGAAACCGAATTGGATGGATGTGTAACAACAGTTTCTAATCACTGGATGTGTACAAGGTGGGAATGACCTCATTCATACTTAAAGAGCACATTTGTTTAAAGATACAGGAATGGCAACCGTAGAGCATCGAAAATGAACACCACCTTACGGTATGAAGGTTAATGTTAAAGTCGTTCTAGTGCTTAGTGTAGATAGCAATGGAAAACTGTGGCTGAGCCCCGTGTGACAACCCCAGTATCCACTCTGTTTACCAGTTTAATCCTACATCTCCACTGTTTTTACGAGAGATGTGCCAAAACCAATACAGGTCCTATGCCGATTCAAGCTGGATTGGGAACCAGGAACAATAGAGTTGATCTGGTATCACAGATTATTTCTATAAATATCAATTCAGCAAATTTATATCTATGAAATGATTTGTTACATATAGTTTGACAAATAAAAAAGTCAAATTAGGCCTGATGTTGCCTTACACATTGATCCAAAAAGTCGTATCACTGAACTCACACAGTACAGGACTTAATGGTAAAGGATAACGATAAAAAGGACAAACATTCATGTACAGCATAGAGTGTGTATAGTGGAATGAACACACACTGCAGACTGAGAGCTGGGTGCTGAGCCTCTTTACTCACAGTCCATGTGCAGCAACAACTTCAATATGTTGTGTTTACTGCCCCTCGTGCAGCTCTAAGCATCAATGCAGTTCTAAGTAACTTTTCTTTGCAGCCTGTCGCAATGTGAAACATTTCATATCCTGTAGTCGGCATTCCGAACTCAGCTAATCCGTGCGTTCTCATTGGTGAGCCAGCAAGTACATCACTAGAAAACTGTATTTAGTCCCTGATTAATTTAAAATGTGATTTACTGCGATTAGTATTTTTTAAGTCCAGAGAATGAACGGCTACATATGGCCAGCCATATGAACATGTGTCTCATAAGACAAACTCTTTGACATATTCACCGGACTACATTTGTCCCATAACAACAGCATTGAAAGACAACAAAAACAGAAAAGATATTTCACATGTCATTTTACACAGCTATACAATCCCCATATGCTTTTAGTGGTTTTTCCAATCCCCACAAAGCAAACATGTGCAAAATAGTATATTAGATGCGTATATAGAGTGATCACATGACATCAAAATCAAAGAAGAGAACAACAGCTCAGAAAGACCTTCTGCTGCATTTGAAGGGTTTTCATCAACCCGTAAAGCCTTAAAATGATGTCAAAATCATATTAAACAATATTTGACTTCTGTACTTATACATTATGAGGGATAAATAATATGGATAACAATTGATTGCAGACATTCATTCTTGTATTTTGTATTTTGAAAAGCAGGTGCTTCTTCCCCATAAAAACTCAGAAATGTTCATGTTTTACGCAATGACCAAGCATTTCTGAACGCTGCGTTATTTCAGTGTTTCACTACTATTACCACATGTGGTGGTTTCAAGCTGTTGTTCAAGTCATTTCTGCAGTACGGACTGGTCAACGTTTCACTGGGTGTGTTTCATACTGGTCCCTAGTCCAGTAATGAGGAAAGAAAACCCCTGTACAGTGAAACAGGACTTCTGCATAGCTCAGTTATCGATGATATGGGCAAATGATTAATCATTTGGTCTCTTTATTAAAGACAATTCTAACCTTACGATACCTAAAATGTCTCATTCAGCGTTCAGATGATCTTTGCTCTGCCTTCTCCTGTCACTTATGATTGTAATATACAGTATATATATACATATTGATTTTTTGCATATAATGTACATAACATGTATATATATAAATATCACCACATGTTTATGAATGTTAAAGATGTATTAGTGTATTAGTGATCATTTTCAAACCAGCCAGTATCGCTAAAATGTAGCACAACAGCTGTACAAACAAAGAACAAACCAAAAAGGAATGTGACTGCAATTCAAGATAATAATTAATGAACAGAACAGAACTGAATGTCCTTAAGGAAGGAGTCAACTCAGTCATTTTAGGCACCTCATTCATGCTGTGAAAGTCATTTGTCACAACTCCAGATTAAGAATTGCTTACCTGTGTACATTAAATAAGTCAAAGCTAATAGCTAACAACAAAACCTATGAAATAACAAGGCAACCAGAATGAAATCAGTATAACATATTTTTTTCTTAACTTGACCTAAAAAACAATAAATAAGGCTGTGTCCAGTATTTGAGAAAATAGATTAATTGTTTGTTATAGACCTTCCATCCTCTGATTATATAAAATACCTAGTCTTCACAGTCTTATTCCGAGCCACGCCTCAGTGAGTCTCGATGACCACCGGCTCAAAAACACCAGCTGTTCCTCTGGGAAAACACAGAAACACCCGATCAGTAACAGAAGGTGGGCTGGTGGGAGGAGTCACGGAGGAACGCTGCTGTACCTGCTGGAGAGCTGTGTCCCGCTGAGGGCAGTGGTCCCATCTTTGCTGACAAACAGTCTCAAGTTGCTGTCTGAGGAAAATGAGGAGGAGGAGGAGTTACTTTTGTGACACCAAACGTTGAGCTGAAACCAAATCCTGACGATTAAGCTGCGTCATACCTTCATTGTTGCTGCTGTCAGAAAAGTTCTGACTCTGGACAATCTTGTCCACAATGTCATCTGCATCAATGCGGGTGTCGTCCACACAGCTGGGCTGCGTCTCCACACTCTCCTTCTTTCTCCTGTTGTTGGGAAAAAGACACAATAGAAAGAGATGGCACATCTCAGAAGTACAACAACATTGTACAAGAAGCAAAAGGAGCAGAAGCCTCGTACGACTCTTTCACTTCGATCAGCGTCTCATAACTACAGCCGATTTAACAAATCCATGGGATTCATTCCAATGACAAAGAATACAACATCGCCAGCATCATCCATCCGTTTGGTTCACAGCTGGATTGGTAGGCAGCGCATTGAAATAAGGCAAGCTTTTTGAATTTTATATTTTTATCAAGTGTTATTTTGATGGAGTGCCTTCATCCATCTATTGTCTTTAACCTGGAGGGTGATGACTTTGTATTAGTGCAATGTTACCATAACCCATCATGCATGTCAATAGAGATGGTATTCAAATCCTTTACAGCAGTAAAAGTACTAATAGCCCTTGCACTTATTGTAAGTCGCTTTGGATATTAGCGTCAGCTAAATGACATGTAATGTAATGTAATGTAATGTAATGTAATAGCCCAGTGTGATAATACACCACAACAGCTCAAAACCTTACTGAAGTAAAAGTAGGTCAGTATTTTTGTCTGTCTGTTTTACAACGGAACAGTCCTCCTCCCAGAAAGGAAAGAATCTCAGGCATGCAAGTCTACACATGCCTGAGATTCAACCTAAACCTTTATCAGTGAGATGGAGTTCAGACATGCACCAAATGCATGAGCAGATCGTTTGCAGGTGGAGGTGGAGGTGGAGGGGGGGTGCTAGAGCAAGTATCAAATGAAAGCACAACTTCTACAACAGAAATACCCGACTCAAAGTTGACTCGGTTTGATTGGCGGAAAAGCTTATAAAATACAAATCCGGTGTTACGTCCCCACTGGTACATTCAGGAGTGGTTATTTTTTATTCCCTTCTCTTGGAGGGACCACCATATCATGTGCGTTGTACACAGCACCTGAATATCCAAGTACCAAGACCACATACCACTGAAAAATGGACAAAGAAAGTAAATGTCTGAAAATGCATTATGTTTTCTTGTTGAAAACTAAATAAAAAGTGCAGGTGTGTGTGCCTGTACCTGGAGGATCTGTTGTTCATGAGGGCAGCTGCAGAGGGTAGAGGAGGTCTCCCTGGTCTGGTGGGCGTGCCTTGTTGGTGCAGCTCGGTGGGGGTAGAGGGAGCCAGCTGGGAGGGTGGAGCCAACCCACAGGAGACGCTGCTGCTGGAGGACGTGTTCCTCTGGTGACCGAGGTCAGTCAGGCTGGAGCAGCGAGAGTGAGCTGTGCTGTAGCCTGGAGGGGACGGGAGGGTTATCATTAACCCCCTTTCCTCCCACTGTGTGTACAGTTTTTACAGATGGAATTATTAACTTGCGCTGCAGACCGTTTGTTGGGATTTTGTCCCGAAGAAAAAACATTTGTGGTTCCTGAATGTTCCACGTGGAACCCTCTGGAAAAGGCCCTTACAGGACTTGGATGTGGTTTATGATGTTTGCTGCTGGTTCAATATTCTTTGTGTTGCCGCTGGCCCAATTTTAGATAGCTTTATGAAATATATTTAGATCTTGGTTTTTTAAAAGGGCTCTTTGCACCTGGTAAGCTTTGGATTCAAAACGACTACAGGGAGTATTTTGTTACAATAACAGGATGAAAACTGTATTTTCGTTTAATTACGTGACATAAAAAAGTATTTTCTGCTTTGTGCCCATTTTGCAATCCAACATGCCACTTGTTCATGGAAAAGTCCACTACCTATTGACACAGTCACTTGTTCCAATTTCATACCTTGGCATTCAAAGTGCTATACCTGAGGGGGGGATACACACGCCAGCTGACAAAACATCTAATTACCTGATTACACTACTTTTGTTTCCACAAATGAGTTTTCTGTGTTTGTGTTTTACTTAGCTCTGCTCTGTTCTAAGGCACCACTGTTGCTGCTTCCACGTCACCACATCAACCACATAAAAAAAACCTTTTCCAGAGTTCAGCTGGCGGTCTACTCTCGCACTCCCAATTTACCTCTAAGTTAATATTAAGCATGAATAACAAAATGTTTTTCATATGTGCATACAGCATGAGGTCATCATCTGCATATAGCATGAGCTAAAACCATTGCAAACTGATGGGAGATAATTGATTTATTGTACTGAAGAGCAGTGGTCCTTAAATCAAGCCATGCGGCACACCCATCCTGAAGGTTTTCAGAGGTGATTATTTACTGTTTATCCACACAGACTGCTGTCGTCCACTCGGCTGGGATCCAGAGTTATGGACAGGTTGAAGCCAGTTTGTTGAGTAGTATTTGATGGTTTACTGTGTCCAAAGTACTGCTCCCTCCTTTATCTGCGTCTGCTTCAACGACTTCAAGGAAGTACTAGCCTGTTATTGTAGTTGAATCTTTATTTTTCTGAAAACACATGGCAGAGGGTCTGAAAGTGATTTGGAATCAAGGTGTACAATGCCTTGTTCCGCTACAACCTTATGAATGCACATTGAAAAGTATAATGATCAGAGCTATAGTTGCTGAACCGTCGTCTCCGGATGTGTATGTATGGGTTATTATTGCCGGTTTCAGGGCATTGGGAACGTGGTCCCATTTGGGGGCGGGGGTTAGATCCCCTCTTTTAAACTACATCTCAAGATCGAATATCAAGCAGGATTCAGAATGATTATACTGACCGTGATTTGTACTAATAGATTACATATGTCCATTGATGTTAATGGTATATGCTATTAGCAATTAGCATCTACTACTACTAAATTAATGTTATTTTCTCTTTTTACAGCTGGTGGTCCCTGCATGAACAGTAGGCTTTGCATCAGGGTGATCTATAGTAGCGTCCAGCATCCAACCATTTAGTAGTTGCAAAAAGGGTTTTACTTTTGCAAAGAGACACAGTCGGAGAAAACCTCGCACCACCAATCTGTTTTTAAAACTTACAGTTTTATCTCAGTCGCTTTAGTACATTTCTCAGATTAGAATTTTAATTATCCAAACTACATGTTCAATCTTCACATCATTGTGTCACATCAAAAAAGCAGATTCCCATTTCTTTGAACAAGTGTCAAATGCTTTGGCACATCCATGTAAATGATTATGTACAATTATCTCCTGTTTTCTACATTATCAATTGCCTATGTCATCAAAATGTATTATAATCTGTTGAACCTAAAAACAAAGATCTATATCATGAACCATCAACTGGCAAGTAAATATACAATGTTCCAATGTCTGACAATGGAAAAAGAGGACAAGTTGGGAGGCAAAACAGAGGAAGAGGCAGAAGAGTCTGAGGACATATGCTGTTCCTGATGGGATAAGAGCCACACTCTCTACAGGGATTTCATCCCTGAACAAGAGAGGGTCGGATTGGAGATGAATTGCCAAAGTACGTGATAGTTTGGGACAATGTCAGTTTCCATCGCTCCAACATCATCAGGCAACGGTTTGCGATCCACAACAGGATGCTAAGTCAGGGAGTTCCTCTCACCCTACCCTACCTCCTTAACCCCATTGAGGTATTCTTCTCCACATGGAGATGGAAACTATATGAACACCAGCCACATACATAGATGACCCTGTAAAAGCCCCTGAGCCCCTCTGACCTGAGATCTTGCTGTGCTGGCTGGCAGAGCTGGAGCTGCGGAAATGAGAAGTATGAAAGACCTCATCTGGGCTGGACACACTCCCTCCCTCCTCAGGAAGCCCTGCAGAAAACACACACACATACACAGCCCTGACTGCAGTATGTGTCTTTAATATGTAAATATATATATATTTAATATGGCATATACGTAGCTGTCAACAGCTTTCCTGAAGACACATTCAGTCAATTTGTTGTTCAGGATCAGGAATCAGGAAACATTTATTGCCATAATATGTCAGACATACAGGGAATTTGACTTGGCGGTTGGTGCATGACAGACATTTAGACATTGGACAATGAGACAACATAGTGCAAGGAATAAAAAAAATGTATAATGCTATGGGTTAGTAATCTCATGAATACGAAGAGTTTCACACCGTAGGGCTCTCCTCCAGCAAGGTCTTAGTCCTGAATCTGACAAATGGCCGTTTGCTCTCTCCCTCCCCATTTCCTGACTGACATTTGTGAAAGACGTTTTAAAAATTATCCATGTGACCGTTAAACACATGGACTTTGGTCATTTTATAGGTTTTGTTTTAAATATGAAATCTGCAGAACATTGTTTATCCTATCATCAGTTTTGGGCAAGCATTCAAAGCATTCATGTGTATGTTGAATTCACATTTAAAAAGACACCTGAGCAGTCAGAAGATCAGATCCCAGGTAAGAAGAAAAATGTTAACACAATGATTATAATCAACAATTCAGGTGCTTTTCAGTCTGCCCTCCAAATAAACATTCATGGACACACTGTGTGCTTGCATACAACAAGTCTAATGGTCTTCCTGCTCAAGCTTCCTTCCTTCCAAGACTTCACTGATAAAATGTCACTGTGTTCCCAAATCTCACAACCAAAAGCTGCAAAAATAAGAACCACATTGTAATAAGTTTGTTTAACCCTTCATTTCCATTTAGTTAAAAAGGACAGTTACCTGAGCTACGTACTGACGACTCTCTGGGTTTTAAAGCTCCGGGACCCTCAAAAATGCCACCTAGCGTCTGCATGGTGGAATCAATGCTCTCACCCTTACAGTCCAGCTGCAGGGTGGGGTCCTCATCCCCAAGAGAGACAGATGTGGTTGTGCATGGAAGTCTGATGGTGAAAACACAAAAGAAACGTCAGTCAGGAGCAGGTACCTACTAGGATTCTAAGAACTAGAGAAGGTTAGACATTACAGTTTGACTGCTATTTGGCCTGCTGCTGTGACACACTGATCATGGAAGTTTTTACTGTATGGTTCTTTAAAGGAGCCATATTGGTTCTTTGTGGTCTGAATGAAATGTCTCAAACATGCTATGGTCACGGGGATCATTATTGACAGCACCGTTTTCAGCCGGCGTAAAACAATGGGAAATGTAAAAAACAAATGATTAAAAATAAGTATTTGTAATTGAAATGTAATTATAGTATGATTCCAATCATTCTATTGATTTTTATAGTCAATATTGCTGAATTTGTGCATTTTCCTATTCAGTTGCAAGACGCACAGTGAATAAAAGTCTCTGCACGTCCCCTCAGCGCACGTGACTGTCAGTCAGATACACTCTACGACACTATCGCTTGGAACCAGTCACACCCTGAACAAGAGGCTCCCCACCAAGATCCACAATTCAGGGCACCCCCCTCCATCGACCAAGCAGCACCACCCCTGGAATGTGTAATGTTCACCAAGGCACTGAAAGCCCATGCATTCAATTAGACCATAGAAAAAAACTAGAAAAACTAGAAACACTGGGTAGAGGGTGTTTGGGGGAGTTTCAGTTTGTCTGAGGGGGGTCCACAGAGTCAGGGTCTCTGAAAAAGAGGCACTCACGTTTTAAAGCAGGGATCCCCGGACAGCAGAGTTGTCCCAATCGTTACCTTGAAAAAAAGATGGATGTTACTAAACCTTAGTGTTTGTGTGTATGTATGTGTGTGTGGGGGTGGGGGGGGGCATTTCCCCACCTTAAGGATAGAATTGTCCTGTCGAATGTTTTTGGTGTCATAACCCTCAAGAATGCAGCAGCGAACTGTGGAGCCTGAACCAGCAAACTCTGCAATGTTGAGATCAGCAAAACCTAGCTGGAGCCACCAAAACACAGACAGACACATAGACAGACATGTGGACAGACAGACAGACACATAGACAGACATGTGGACAGACAGACAGACATGTGGACAGACAGACACATAGACAGACATGTGGACAGACAGACAGAGACATAGACACATAGACAGACATGTGGACAGACAGACAGACACATAGACAGACATGTGGACAGACAGACAGACACATAGACAGACATGTTGACAGACAGACAGAGACATAGACACATAGACAGACATGTGGACATACAGACAGACACATAGACAGACATGTGGACAGACATACAGACACATAGACAGACATGTGGACAGACAGACAGACACATAGACAGACAGACATACAGACACATAGACAGACATGTGGACAGACAGACACATAGACAGACAGACATACAGACAGACACATAGACAGACATGTGGACAGACAGACAGACACATAGACACATAGACAGACATGTGGACAGACAGACAGACACATAGACAGACATGTGGACAGACAGACAGACACATAGACACATAGACAGACATGTGGACAGACAGACAGACACATAGACAGACATGTGGACAGACAGACACATAGACAGACAGACATACAGACAGACACATAGACAGACATGTGGACAGACAGACAGAGACATAGACACATAGACAGACATGTGGACAGACAGACAGACAGACACATAGACAGACATGTGGACAGACAGACAGAGACATAGACACATAGACAGACATGTGGACATACAGACAGACACATAGACAGACATGTGGACAGACAGACAGACACATAGACAGACATGTGGACAGACAGACACATAGACAGACAGGCATACAGACACATAGACAGACATGTGGACAGACAGACATACAGACACATAGACAGACAGACATACAGACAGACACATAGACAGACATGTGGACAGACAGACATACACATAGACAGACATGTGGACAGACAGACAGACACATAGACAGACATGTGGACAGACAGACACATAGACAGACAGACATACAGACAGACACATAGACAGACATGTGGACAGACAGACAGACACATAGACAGACATGTGGACAGACAGACACATAGACAGACAGACAGACATACAGACACATAGACAGACATGTGGACAGACAGACAGACACATAGACAGACATGTGGACAGACAGACACATAGACAGACAGACATACAGACACATAGACAGACATGTGGACAGACAGACACATAGACAGACATGTGGACAGACAGACAGACACATAGACACATAGACAGACATGTGGACAGACAGACAGACACATAGACAGACATGTGGACAGACAGACAGACACATAGACACATAGACAGACATGTGGACAGACAGACAGACACATAGACAGACATGTGGACAGACAGACACATAGACAGACAGACATACAGACAGACACATAGACAGACATGTGGACAGACAGACAGAGACATAGACACATAGACAGACATGTGGACAGACAGACAGACAGACACATAGACAGACATGTGGACAGACAGACAGAGACATAGACAGACATGTGGACAGACAGACACATAGACAGACAGACATACAGACACATAGACAGACATGTGGACAGACAGACATACAGACACATAGACAGACAGACATACAGACAGACACATAGACAGACATGTGGACAGACAGACATACACATAGACAGACATGTGGACAGACAGACACATAGACAGACAGACAGACATACAGACACATAGACAGACAGAGTTCTTTAGCTTTGTCTCCCTTTGACTTTTGACTTGTCCAAACTCCAGAGAAATGTAACTGAACAACAAAGGCCGGGTTTGCATTCATGTGGATATTCAAGTTCCTGGAGGAGGATTCGTCCCGTTTTAATGTCTCCTTCACCTCATCACATGCATTAAAAAAGCCAAAAGGTTTGTGTATGGAATCAGACTCATTGCCACCACATTTCCTGAACTCGCCAGAGGCTACATCTTTTCGATTTTTGAAATTCCATGAGCTGGTAATATCGAGACAACATTGTTGTAATGTTATGAACCTTTAAAGTTATCTCTTATTTGTTTTATGTATTATTATTATAGTGAATGCATGCTGCTAAACTGCAGGTTCATCTCCAGTCCGTCTAAAGTCATTTATCAATCATACTTACATGTTGACCTTTTATTACATTTTAACAGCAGACATGACTCAGCATGGTTACACCCTATTAATTAAGCAGGAAGGATAACAGGATCCCTGTCTTCAGGATATGACATGACAATATTCTAATCTTTATTATTGAGCTGGAACAGCTGATGCTGTAAACTACATGACAGGTGCTTTAAGTTCAGCTGTTCAGCACACACACAGCGTGATCTGTTGCAGGCTACTTCTCACACTCATTACCCCTGTCACATGGCCCTGTAATGTGGATATTTTTGTACAGCTTTCAGCATCACTGACTACTTCACACGCTAAACAGGTCTGGGCTGGATTAATGAGAAGTTTGAATGTCTTCTATATTTTCCTGTTTACTAGTCACATCATCAGAAAATCAACTTACCTTTGAGAAGGCCTTTCCACCTTTGAGCTCCTGTACAGATAGAGAGCACAACAGTCCATCACATTACTCCATGTCAGCCTGCTATCACCACCTCCACAGTCATATCCATAAACATATTGTTACTTTTACATTGTTACACAGGGATGCTGTGGGGGAAACAGTTACTTGCATCATGCAGCAGGTATAATCACGTCTGCATTATGGGGCTGTTTGGGGTAATGGCACTGACTTTAAATAATAATCAAGAGAAGCAAGAGAGGGGGCTGCTGGGACTTGTAGTTTACCTTACGTACAGAGACCCGGCAGATGCAGGGATCCAACACTCCAGTGTTTGGACTGGCACTCATTTTACACACAAAAGAAAACTTCTTCCTCCATCGAACACAGTTCTGCTGCACCTCCTCCCTACACACACACACACACACACACAGGTGGACAAATAAAACTTAATAATCCCTTTCCATTGCTTGGCTTCCTGTCCTGCCCCTGGCCCCCTGTTAACTGGGCCCCAAATAATTGGTCATTAATAATTGCCCCCTTAGTGCAATCGATTGATGATTCCAATGTGATCTTACTTCTAAAGGCAGATCCTTGTTCTGCATCACACAGCCAAAGGCTCTTTAGTTTATGCATTTTGCACAGGCAAGATACGATGTCCACGTGATGTGGAGGGAAGCTGTGAGCTCCGGCCTCACAGCAGTTGACCAACACTATTATTGTCCTGGTGTTCTTTAGTAGCGCAGCCAGCAAACAGGCTCCTCCCTCAACAAAAGCTCTGGCATGCGCTCATCTGCTTCATACGTGTAGTGACAGTGAGACTTTAAAAGTCCAAAGTGTCACTGTGTTCTCCTCAGTACTTTCTGAATACTAAGCTTATTCTTTGTGGTTCAGAGTTTTGTTTTCCATTAGTACGTCTTCATAAAGAGATGCTAAAAGTGAATTA
Organism: Pungitius pungitius; assembly: GCF_949316345.1. Classification (NCBI taxonomy): domain Eukaryota; kingdom Metazoa; phylum Chordata; class Actinopteri; order Perciformes; family Gasterosteidae; genus Pungitius; species Pungitius pungitius. The sequence goes on along the minus strand of NC_084917.1, from coordinate 15,553,706 downwards.
TGGGTATTATCACCGTTAATGATTCACATAAGAAATATAAAAAATATGTAGGGCTTTTCTCCTGATGGAAATGTTTGTTGGAGGACAATTACTTCCCTCCCTATCTCGTCTATAACAATTACAATTGAATCATTTTGGCTGGTCCACTGTGTCCCTCCCTCAGTCTGTCAGCAGGCTTTTCTTACTAAACTAAAGTTAACTTCTACACTGTATTCTCTGATCACACACAGGCATCAAGGTCCTTTGCTTGTCCCGACTTGGCTGGTAGACTGATGTTATCACTGATACTCATGTCAGAAGACTGTTCCAGAGTATCATCCAGCTCTCCACAGGATCAGCACTTCAACGTGCAGATTTAGTCATGCACGTTTTTTTTAAATTGACTTGCTTTTGGCAAACCCACATAAGTATTCTTTTGGAGATGTGTTTGTGACCACATGTCAAATATATATGTTTTCTTTCTTATATTATCTGTCATGCCATCAATCATAGGATCTTAGGTTAGTTATCTTACGGCCTACTTTTCCAACACTGATTTTAACATTATCTGTACCAGAGAAAGCTCCCACTCTGCTTATCTGAAAGGTGACCTGCCGTTTACAGCCCTCCAAACAACTGGCTGCCTGGGAGGAGAAGAAATGGCCAGACAGGTTCTGCCACTTCTTTTCTTACAGCCCAAGCTCCCTGCCTTCACAAACACACCATTGTACAAGTAGATACAAGCAGAGCTTTGGGTCACAATGAAGCTACACTACAGAATGTGAGACTTCCAAAAAACTGGATCTCTCATCCTCTCATCCTCTCTTGGAATCTTAGTCATTCTTGCAATTCACTGTTACATTTTGCATTATCCATAATAATTGTTCCACCTCGGGCCACTGAGTATGTGTACTATTTAGTTTTTTGCTCTTTTGTGGATATCATTTAAGATTTCTAAAGCATAACTGGTAATAGTGCCATGGTCTGCCCTGTTCGCTTTAATCAAGCAGGCTTTACTGTGGGAGAATAGTTTAGTACTAGAGGGCTGTAAACTACCTGACTTTAACTTCATCACAGCCACCACACAGGCACCACATAGCCTGTGAACTTGTCTGACCTAAAGCAATGAATGTTATGCATTGCCTCAAGCAGGCTGCTGCTACTAATATTTAGTAGATAAACAATACACTATAATGAACTGTTTTCAGTGCAGTGATGGGATGTGTAAAAAAGGCACAAACGGTTAACGTGTTTGTAAAAGTGCAAGGTGAATGTAAAAACATATCAAATATAATGAGTACTGACCAAGCGGCTGGGTCAACTTGGTTTGGTTTCCATTTTATCTATTTTTATCATGGCTCACACTGAACGTAAAGCTTGCAGACCATGACCAGATAAAGTAAAAAATAAAGAAAAAGTGCATTGGATTATTCCTAATTTTATCTTATCTCCTCTAACTTACTAACCCATAGCTTATATTTTATTATACTTTTATTCTATTTTTATCTCATTTGCACTATGTTGTCTTTATTGCACTGTCTTCATGCACCTTCCGCCAAGACAATTGCCATAGTATGTACAACATACTATGGCAATAAACGTTTCCTGATTCCTGATTCCTGAAAATCACAGATTTCACCTTTATATATGCATTTACATCATCACGGGAGGTGGAATCCTGTTTGTTAATGTTTGTTACACAATATATTGACCCAGAGAATGCAGTAATGATCTCATCTCTAAACTAAACCGTTATCAGGTTGCCAGGGCAACAGTTCCACCAGGGCACCCCAAACTTCCCTTTCCCGGGCCACATATACATGCTCTGACAGGGGGATCTCAAGGCCTTCCCAGGCAAGTGTGGAGATATGATTTCTCCACCTAGTCCTGGGTCTTCCCAGGGCCATGCCAGGAAAACATTTGTTGGTAGGCGCTCAAGGGGCATCCCTACCAGAAGCCAAAGCCACCTCAACGGGCTCCTTTCTACGCAAAGGTACAACAGTGCGGTTAAAGAGGTGCAATACTGCAACGATGAGATCTGCAGCCCCCCAAACTGTTGACCCCCCTTCCCCGACTACGCCTCGATGCCCTGTCCATGAAAACCACAAACAGGATTGGTGACAAGGCGCAGCCCTTGCGAAGGCCAACCTCCGCCCTTACTGCCCTGTATACTACAGGGATTGTACCCCGCAATTCCTGCAGCACCTCCCACATTACCTCTCGAGGTGCCACGTCATACACCATCGCCAGGTGCTGTGGATTACCACAGTGGTTCTCAACTTGTCTGGCTCCGGGACCCACCTTTACCCCTTAAGGACAAGCTGCGACCCAATTCGATCTGTCGACCGGGGGGGGGTGGTGTCGACGGGGGGGGTGCTTCCGCGCGTTCTAATGGACGAACGAGCCGGAAAAAAGACAAAGCTCCGCTGCATTACAAAAAGTCCCTTCAAAATAACAAAAATAACAAAATAACTACAAACGGGTCCCACCAGTTGAGAAACACTGGAGTAGCATACTCCTAGGCCTCCTCCATGATCCAAGAAAGAGTAAAGAGATGGTCTGTCGTTCCATGACCAGGACGAAAACTGCATTGTTCCTCTTCAATCCTTGGTGATGAGATTCGAGTGACCCATTAAAACTGTCCTGTCTCCCCTGCCATGGTTATAATAATTCATTTTAAAATGATATTTTTAAAGCCTTATGCTGCTAAATGGATATTCTGTCGCCAGAACACTCCGCTTTTTATGCTGCCGCTTCCAGGCCTAGTCCAACACTCCTGTTCCACATCATCCTCCAAATATCTAGATTATGGGTCAACCTGTCTCTTATGCGTCACTTGTTCTCACATTCATAGCTCTGCTGGCTTCCAGTTGCTATGTGAACTAAATAAGCATTAAAAAGAAAAGGAAAGTCAAAGTTGCAAACCAGGAGTTCAAACTCCACACTGCTGATAGCGTGAGGCGCAATAAATCAGGAAAGGGGCGTCGCGACTGCAAACACCCAATCCAGTAGTGAAACATCATCAGCATTGTTTTAAAACTTCAATAAGCCTGTTCACACTGAGAGTTGACAACAGAGTTTTAAATGTATCCAGGTCTGTTTGTGTTTCAGAACTCCTTTGTTTTTAGTCTAAAATACATGCCTTTTTAAGAGGAATTGGAATAGTGTGGATGTAGGTGTGGAGTTCATTTTTCAAGCAAATAACTGGAACCATTTATTGAAACAAATAGGAAATCAAGGTAATCTCCCTAAAATTTCTGGCCCCCTTGTAACCAGGAGTTATTTGCATGCAGACAAGTGCAGGTAAGCACTGACCTACATTGTCTGGAAGCACTTTCGATTTCAGCCAACTGTTCTCAATTGTGGGATGGGTAAAACGCAGTGGTGTAGTCTAGGTGATACGTAGGTACACACCGTATACCCACTAGGAAAAGTAAAGGATTTCCACCCAAAAAAGCGTGATGATAAGTATCAATGTTGTTGTGACAGATAGTTCTAACTGTCATTCATAAATTCACGCCTACTGATGGAATCACGTCACACATACGCAGTCTACCGCTGTCCAATCCTCGCTTACTAACGGATGCATTCTTCTAACTTCTGGAATAACTTCATAATAATAACACTACATGGCTACAAACAAGAATAGTAAAAGAGACAATTTGTAGGTTTTGTAAATGTCACCTTCTTGTCTATTTTCAAGGGAAACTGGATTCTCGTCATCACAGTGGGGCAGAAGTGAGCGTGTACCAAGACATGGACCTTGTGCTCACATAAAAACTGGGCAGATTCAACAACTGTTTGTGATGAAATACTTACACAACGACTCAATGCCCCCCATGAAGTCCCAAATATGTCATTTTAACAAAACTGGTTTGTACGAAATAACCCCCCCCCCCCCGTCACATATGAGGTTGATATTGACCGTATCTGAGTTAAAAAAAAAGAAATGATGAGCTGCTATTTAACCATCATCAAAGTGAAGGTATTAATGAGTGCATTGCATACATTTCTTTCTGAGGGAAAAAAAGGTTTTGTCTCCACTTCCTTGTTTTCTAAATGTGCAGAGAATTGTTTAGAAGAAGGTGGGAAAACTGAACATTAATGGTATCCTCTCATTGGATTAAAACAAGTAAAAAGAATTAGTGACCCACTGTAATTGTAATTGGAGCAAGTCTATCTAATGCAGATATACCCGAGTTCCATATTTAAAAAATTCTTTGGAACAGCAGTCTGCTTTTTAGGAACTTTGTCATAGTAATTGAGATAATCTAAATACCTGATAGTGAACTACTTTTTTTGGAACTGTAGTACGTATGTTCTCCAAAAAACAGGATGGAGACGGCTAAGAATTGCTTTGGCCGGGACCACCTTTGTGATCAAAGGTAGACCTTAAGAGAAGCTGGCAAGTTTCAATCAATTATTTTGCTCGCTCAAGAAGTTTGCCGAAGAGCCCTCGGGCCACTTACTTAACCTCTGCATAGATCCACAAAGAGGCTGCGACACGTTTGTGGGTCTCAGTGTGAATGTACTCCAGGGGGCAGCTGAGAAACAGCATAAAGAAAACTTGCAGGAGACACAGGGGTGAAATAATATAAACTGTATTGAACTGGTTGAAGTGCAAGATATGCGGTTTGACACCAGTTTTACAGCGGTACCAGTCCTTATCTGAGGTGGAAAACTAACAAGAGAGGTCAACAGCTACATTCACTCTCTACATACTCTAGTCATACGCTCTCTTTGTAGTAAATCGTGTGGGAAAATGCATTTAAATCTGCAAGAGTTCCATTTGAAGTAGCTGCACATCACGTGTCAAATAGATGCAATATAGGTTTCATCAGGATATAGCAACGAAGTTATAAGTTGTTCTAAATACCTGGATGACAAAATGGCAAAGTCCCCGCCATCAATCAGCCGGATTTTGCAGAAAAGCACACCGTTGACGAAAGGCACCGCTGTAAGCTCCTCCAATGTGAAGTGCACTTGAAACTTAAACTTCTTCTTTTTCATCAAAAAAGACATTGCTCCCGGGTTCTCATGGTACGATGATAACTACCAATGAATGAAAACTGTAAAATATAGACGTATATATATGTATGTTGATTTCAAGTGTAAAATTCTACTTTGCTTGAAGCTCAGTCATCTCGGAAGTTGTTTTTAGACCTGGAATTGGGAGGGAAAAATACACTTATTAAAGTTATAGCAAGAACAAGATGAACTCGGTGTCTTTTGCAACTGCGTGGTAGCTGTGTTGCAGCACCGACAACTTTAGAAATCATGTGGTCCGTTTATTTTTCTACCCGACATTGCAGAAAAGGCATTCTCTAATCACAGTCATCTGGTGTATTCCATTAGTTCAGACACTGTCTCTATGAATGCTTTTCTCCAACACCAACACATTCGATCGGTGCACACATCTGCCACGCAAACACCGAAATCACTCGGCGGCTCAACGCCTTCGATATAAAGCTCACTGACCCTTTCCGTTCCGTCGGTCTGGATAAAACACCGCAATCAACTCGAGTCGTCGGCAGCCGTCTCGGTTTCAGCGCATCTTCACCAACTTGTGTCTCTCTAGCAATGACTTCTCAAGAATTCAGTGAGATCGGCTCCGTGAACGTCTCACGGGGCCAGTTAGGGACCGTCCACAAAGTCTGAGCAGAGGCGTGTAAGGAAAGATACCCTTCATGGAAATCTAATATAGACAGGATGTGCATTTCTGAAATTGTCCGAGAGCCGGTGGTGGCTGGTCAATATCTGGCGTGGCCACACCTTGAGCACCTGTAAAAAAATTAAATATGGAATATATCTGTACAATATGATACCTGTCTGAATGTCCCAGCAGTAATGATGAATGATACTAAATAGCATGACTATACTGAATAAGATCTCTGGTAAGAGGTCTTGCACTGTGTCTGGTGCAGGGGCGGATGGGGTATACGGGCGATTTCGGCAACGCCCCACCAACTGGGAGAAAGAGGGGGGGGTTCAACAAATTCTATCACAGCCAAAGTAGTCTTCTGTGTTCTAGACATATTATCTGTCATTGTCCAATCAGATTCGTCAGATTCAGGTCACGTTTCAAATGGTCGTGCGCGCCCGCCTCGAGTCCCGCCTCTCTCGGGGCGAATTCATTGACGTGGAAAATTGCCCAAGCATTCTCCCGTTGACTCTCATGTTAAAACTTTTTTTTTAGAAAATCGAGCGTTCAATGCCTTTTCAATGAGGATTTGGGGCTCGCACTTACGCGCTTGTGTCATACGTAAACGAGTAAGGGGGGTTTTGACTGATAGTTCATGAACTCGTTCATATTTTGGGCGAACGTGAACTGAACGTACTGTATTAATGCCCGATGAACGTTACTGTGAACTCGTTCATTCTGGTGTCTAGGAACGGCACTGTTCTTTCAGTTTAACGTTGTCCAAATAGGGTGCCAGATTTTTATAGACGCGCTAATAATAAGTAGCGGAAAAAACACCCAATCTGGCAACACCAGCCTCCAGTGTCGCACCTCTGCTTGCGTCATCAAAAAAGAAAGAAATGCATGGAGGCAACAGCTGCGTGTAGCAAAGAGGCAGCGTATAATAATTTAAATGTGTTTTATGAAGTTACTGACAAGGTCGGTGAGGATGGGAGGAATCTGACCTTTCTTTGCAAACATTTGCACTTCAATGATAACTGTCCTGTTTTTATTCCTTATTTAAAAAAGACCATTCAAGCAGCATGTGTTTGAGAATGTACTGTAGGGGTGAACGCTGCAGCTGCTCCTAGTGTGGAGTGAATGGACAGCAACATTAAAGCAACAAAGGGGAAATGCTCTCCCCTCAATGCTAATGTAAACCCTGGTTGGATAAGGATTCAAAATTGGATATGAAGGTTAAATCTGATGCATAGCTTCAGTGTTATAACTGATAAAATAATTGCTCTGTGGTTCTATATGGGTTGTGGCAATAATTTAGAAACATAATAGCTTGCAGCAACATATGGAAAAAAAGAACTGAATTAGTTGGAACTGTGAACAAATATTTTGAAGTTTGAACTATGAACTGAACTAGTTCACTTTAAAATTTGTGAACTGAACTTTGAACTAGTTCATGTAGAAAATGGACTCTCCCAACACTAACCAACACAATAGATTGGCCATAACACGAATCACATTCTGTTAACTTGTTCGAATGTTAACTTGTGTATAATTCCCAATTTCTATTGATGTATTTGCACTTAATCTTACTAAATTCTACAAGGCAAATACATTAAATTTACTTGGCCCTTGTCACAGGCAGACGCTCCCCGTCCCCGGAATATTGAGGTGCGAAGATCGGGACCTCAGTCACCCCTCTGTTTTGAGCCATAATGGTTTGTGCCATCTGGGATCAGCCCACCGACTCACCTGGGGCTCGTCACTAATCAGGGCCAGCCCTGTACTTAAGCCTGTGACTCCCCAAAGCTCCTTGCGAAGTCTTGTGCATGTTCCATCACATTCTGTTCGTTTTCCCGATCTCCTGTTCTTGCCTGTTATTGACCTCTCGTTTGTCCCAGACCTCGTTCCTGCCTGCCTGATCCTCAACGGTACTTCTGCCTAGCTCCACGCAATCCCGGCTTTCGACCACCCGCCTGTACTCCGGATACGACCACGCCTGACCCCCTGACGGTGCCTCTGTTTATCCCCGCTCTCCTGGCTTTCGACCCTCTGCCCGCCTACTGGACGCAACTACGCCTGACCCCCTGACGGTGACTCTGTTTATCCCCGCTCTCCTGGCTTTCGACCCTCTGCCCACCTACTGGACTCGACTACGCCTAACCCTTGTCTGTACTTCCCCAATAAAGCTGCGCTCTGCGCTTGGGTTTCACTCCTGTCTCTTGTGGTGCGTTACAGAAGACTTCGCCTTCAATCAGACCCAGCAGAGTCGCAGAGTCCCTTCAGTCCATGGAACCCTCGCACCAGCGTTACCGCAGTCAGCACTTCATCTAGCGCCACCTCAGCGATATGATGGTAGTCCCGAACTCTGCAGAGGTTTCCTGACGCAGTGCTCGTTGATATTTGAACTGCAATCCCCACAGTTTGCTTCAGACCGTGCTAAAGTGGCATTTATCATCTCTAGGCTCACAGGAAGAGCCTTGGAGTGGGCCACGGCCGTGTGGGACCAACAGGAACCTGTCTGTTCCGACCATGAGGGGTTCATGCAACGGCTAAGACAGGTGTTTGGTCACTCTACTAGCCTGCAGGAGGCTGCGAGGCGCCTCCTGAAGTTACCCCAGGGCCCACGGTCAGTGTCTGACTTTTCGATAGACTTCAGGACCTTGGCAACAGAAAGCGGGTGGGAAGACTCTGCCCTGATGCCCACCTTTTATCATGGCCTTAGCGAGTCTCTTAAGGATGAACTGGTGAACAGGGACTGGGGCAATACCCTTGAGGACCTCATCAGCCTGGCTGCCCAACTCGACCGTCGCAGGAGGGAGAGACAGCAGGAGAAGGAGTCCAGGGGCAGTGATGACCACCCGCTAAGGGGTCTTCCACACAGCGTCTCCGAGGGTACCCCAGGCCCGGAGGGGGAACCAGTGCAGCTCAGAAAAACTCGACTGTCCCCTGAGGAACGAGATCAACGAAGGAGGGAGTGGTTGTGCTTTTATTGTGGAAAGGCTGGGCACTACCGGAACAACTGCCCCCATCGGCGGACCAGGGAACAACCACTGACAGTGAGTACGCTCTTCTGTCCAAACATCTCCCAGCACCAATGCCTGGTGCCGGTCACTATCATCGGGAGCATGGGGCAGGCAACAACCGTTCCTGCGTTGATAGACTCGGGGTCTGCGGGGAATTTCATTAGTCAACGCCTAGTACAACAACTGCAACTAGCTACGTTGCCCTGTTCCCCACCATTATCGATTACCGCCATAAACAATCAGCCCCTTGGGTCAGGCTTCATCTCACAGGTTACCGTCCCGGTTACCCTGGTTGTGGGTGTTCTGCATTCTGAAGAATTATCCCTGTTAGTCATTGACAATGTATCGAACGATGTTATTTTAGGTCTGCCATGGCTGGCTTTTCATGAACCACAAATTTCTTGGAACACTAACGAACTGCTCCGTTGGGGTGACAAGTGTGTCTCTCAGTGTTTGACAAAACCCCTCAGAACAGCCACCATCAGGAGCACAGCCACTGCTGCCACACCAGAGGTCCCCCCGGCCTACCGAGACCTTGCAGCGATGTTCAGCAAGGCGAGCGCCGAGTGCCTGCCACCACACAGACCATGGGACTGCGCCATTGACTTGGTGCCAGGAGCTACGCTACCCCGAGGTAGGATCTTCCCATTATCTTTACCAGAGTCCCGGGCCATGGAAAAATATGTGGAGGAGGCTCTTGCCAACGGCTTTATTCGCCCATCCACGTCACCTGCAGCCTCAAGTTTCTTTTTTGTAAAGAAGAAGGATGGGGGTCTCAGACCATGTATTGACTACAGGGGGTTGAATTCAGTCACCGTTAAGTACCGCTACCCCCTGCCTTTGGTGCCTGCAGCAGTGGAACAACTGCGAGAAGCTCGGATATATACTAAACTAGATCTCCGCAGCGCCTACAATCTCATTCGCATCAGGAACGGGGACGAGTGGAAAACGGCGTTCCACACGGCAACAGGGCATTACGAGTATCGGGTGATGCCTTTTGGATTAGCCAATGCCCCATCGGTGTTCCAAGCCTTTGTCAATGAAGTACTCCGGGAATTCATAGGCAGGAGTAATAGTGTATATTGATGACATTCTGGTCTACTCCACAGATCTGGAGGCGCATGTCAGGCATGTACGCCAAGTCCTCGACAAACTGCTTGAGAACCACCTGTATGTCAAGCTGGAGAAGTGCGAATTCCACCAGACACAGGTACAATTTCTGGGATACATAATCTCCCCCCAGGGGGTCCAGATGGACGAGGGGAAGGTCAAGGCAGTAATGAACTGGCCCGAGCCCCAGACCATCAAGGAGCTCCAGCGGTTCCTAGGGTTTGCAAACTTTTACAGACGCTTCGTCCGTAATTTCAGTTCTGTTGCAGCACCCTTAACGTCTCTATTCAAGGGGTCCTCCAAGAAGCTCAGGTGGAATGAGGCTGCCGCCTCGGCCTTCCGGAAACTGAAGGACATGTTCACCTCAGCGCCGGTCCTCAGGCACCCGGATCCGGCCCTCCCCTTTGTGGTGGAGGTGGATGCATCTGAGACAGGAGTGGGAGGCGTCCTCTCACAACGCCAGGGTAAGCCCGCAAAGCTACACCCGTGCGCGTTCTTCTCTCACAAATTGACCTCGGCCGAAAGAAATTATGATGTAGGGAATCGAGAACTCTTGGCGGTCAAACTGGCGTTTGAGGAGTGGCGGCATTGGCTAGAGGGAGCCAAACACCCCTTTCTGGTGCTAACGGACCACCGTAATTTGGAGTACATACAGTCTGCTAAACGGCTAAATCCGCGTCAAGCTCGCTGGTCTGTTTTTTACCCGCTTTGACTTCATTTTGAGTTATAGACCCGGCTCGAAAAATGGCAAGGCAGATGCACTCTCCCGGCTCCAGGAATCTGCGTCCTCCCAGGACACTTCGGGACCAATCCTACCACCTAAGCACATCATCGCTCCCATCAGGTGGGATATCATGGGGCAGATACAACAGGCCCTGCCAGGTGACCCGATTCCCCAGGGGTGCCCCGGGAATAAAACCTATGTGCCCGCAGCGGTCTGAGCTCAGCTCCTTCAGTGGATGCATTCATGCCCCAGTTCTGGGCACCCAGGTATCCAACGCACCCTTGCACTAGCCAGAGAGCAGTTTTGGTGGCCATCTCTAACACAGGATGTCACGGACTATGTCCAGGCATGTACCACGTGTGCACAAACAAGATCCCCCCGGGACCTCCCCTCAGGTCTCCTGGAACCCCTCCCCATACCTAACCGACCCTGGTCCCATATGGCAGTGGACTTTATCACCGACCTCCCCTGTTCCCAGGGTTTTACCACCATCTTGGTGGCGGTGGATAGATTCTCCAAAGCCTGCCGCTTGATTCCCCTTAAGAAGCTACCCTCTGCCTTGGAGACCGCGGAATCTCTATTCCATCATGTGTTCGCTACCCGGACGGAGATACAACGGGCCGTTCAGCGCCAGAAGAAGAACGCTGACCAGCGCAGGCGCCCAGCGCCCCGGTTCCAACCCGGGCAGGACGTGTGGCTGTCCACGCGGAACATCCGTCTCCGCCTCCCGCCTAAGAAGCTAAGCCCCCGTTTTATTGGCCCATTCAAAATTATCAAACAGATCAACACAGTGTCATATCGGTTACAGTTACCCTCCCATTACAGGATCAATCCGACCTTTCATGTTTCCTTGCTTAAACCTGCAGTCAGGACCGAGGGCGGTCAGTCAGGACCTGAGGTGCAGCCGGCACCACCCCCATCGCTCCTGGATGACGGGGTAACATACACGGTCAGGGCACTATTAAATTCGCGTTGTCGCCAGTCTGGTCTACAATATCTCGTAGACTGGGAGGGTTATGGCCCTGAGGAGAGAGCCTGGCGTCCAGCCGCGGACATACACCCTGACCTCATCACGGACTTCCATCAGGCCCACCCCGAATGTCCCGGCCCGCGGCCTCGGGGTCGGCCCCCCCGTAGAGGACGAACTTCGGCTTCCGGAGCCGCCTGTAGAAGGGGGGGCTCTGTCACAGGCAGACGCTCCCCGTCCCCGGAATATTGAGGTGCGAAGATCGGGACCTCAGTCACCCCTCTGTTTTGAGCCATAATGGTTTGTGCCATCTGGGATCAGCCCACCGACTCACCTGGGGCTCGTCACTAATCAGGGCCAGCCCTGTACTTAAGCCTGTGACTCCCCAAAGCTCCTTGCGAAGTCTTGTGCATGTTCCATCACATTCTGAGCGTTTTCCCGATCTCCTGTTCTTGCCTGTTATTGACCTCTCGTTTGTCCCAGACCTCGTTCCGGCCTGCCTGATCCCCAACGGTACCTCTGCCTAGCTCCACGCAATCCCGGCTTTCGACCACCCGCCTGTACTCCGGATACGACCACGCCTGACCCCCTGACGGTGCCTCTGTTTATCCCCGCTCTCCTGGCTTTCGACCCTCTGCCCGCCTACTGGACGCAACTACGCCTGACCCCCTGACGGTGACTCTGTTTATCCCCGCTCTCCTGGCTTTCGACCCTCTGCCCGCCTACTGGACTCGACTACGCCTAACCCTTGTCTGTACTTCCCCAATAAAGCTGCGCTCTGCGCTTGGGTTTCACTCATGTCTCTTGTGGTGCGTTACAGCCCTATTTGCCTTTGTAATAAAATGTTCTATTTTGTCTTTATTATTTTGTCAGAATGCACCAGAATGCTTCGTTTGCATGTGAAAAAAAAACTTTATCCAGCCACCCCTACAATAAAATTCACCAGCCTCCACTGGTCTGGTGGTCTTACTCCGATTCTCAATTTTTAGTCGGGGTTCTTGGTCCTTAGGCCTTGGCGGGAAAAGAAACTCCTCTTGGGGGTCTAGCAGCGGGTTTGAATTTGCCGGCATTGATGGGGGAGGAGAAGGAACCGGGAGTAATTTGGGCTCTATTGTTGTGTTTTTGACTGTGCACATTATATCAGGTCCCCGGCAAAAGTAATGGTATTGATTCAGACGCATTTGGCAGTGGGCTTGAGCACAAACTAGTCCGTCTGTATTTCTACCCATAGCCTATAGGACAATAATGTCTCTCTTATGGTTGTGTTGCCCGCTATGAAAAATAGTGTGGGAACCCCTTCCCTCAGCAGATTTTATGAGATACAGGTGTTCAACATTCTTAGCAAGTTGAGTGAATTAAATCTTTTAAATACTCTGAACAGGACTATACATGTATTTATGTTGTGAAAGTTGTATGAGTAGAATATGTCTGCCCAAATACATTCATCAGCTTCGGAAAAGCGAGCATGAGGATTGGATTAAGGGCAGCGGACTGTGAGTATCACCGCCCATGGCCGACCAGCCAAACAGACCAACGCCATCAAACTGCCCCAGAGCAGATAAGGCCGTTGAAGCTGAGCTAACCCAGACAGGACGTGAGGTTAATTTGCACATTCGGCCCCTGGTTAATGTTTTTAAGACTACTCAAGGCCACCAGCAGTTGGAGGTCGTTGGAAAATAAATAGAAAAGATAATATTAAATTATGAAAAACATTCGATATTTGTGTTCATATATGTGTTGACATATGGAATGTACCCAGTAATGTAAGCTGTTATATCTTCACAAAATATATGCTTTTCCTACACGTCCCTGCCTGTATTGTATATATTACATCCTGTCTTTATGCGCTTTCTGGTTGCGCTAAGGGCAAGCTCAAGATTTCCCACAGAAGGCGGATCTAAGAAGCACTTAAGCCAATGGCTGATTAAATAAACAATTTGGCCAATCAGCATCCTTAAATAGACTCAAGCTTGCGTCAAAGCTGATATTGACAGACACGCTGGAGGAAGTAAAGAGCATAGACATATATACAGTACACACTGTATCATACTGATTTTATTGTATATACATGTATATTGTACTGAATTGCATGTGTTAACTGCAAAGCAGTAATGTGTTTTGGATTCATGGTCAGACAAGAGAAGGTGGACACTGGTGGGACCAAAGCACACTCAAAAAAAGGATATTGGCTGGTTGTTACATTTACTAATGTGTAACATGTAGAATGAACGATATTCATTAATGTTTTCAATGTGAACGTGATTCAGTCATGTAGGATTGGCATGAACTTCAAAAACGTAACGTTTATTAGATCCATTCATGTTGCGATTAACTGAGACAATCGAGTAGCCAGGCATGACCGCGAAAACCAAGGCGAGGGCAGTCTTCGTCAGAACCAGATTAAGAAGATACACCGTTGGCCGCACATGGAAAAGGTAAGCAGAAATCCATCACCATCCTTCTAAAAGTAAAACAATTATACGTGCATTAATGTCTTCATATCTTAGCTCGTTGTTCTGTTTATGCTATTTTTTATGTAGTGTTATTTTTTACTACATTTAAAAAGGGTAAAGTCCCCATGCGCATGGCTAGCAATGTCGCTTATATAACGTTACGTCACTCCTTTTTGCAACCTACCAATGTGAATGGTGAACAGTGAGCTATTGTTAATGACGAGGTAACGTTTTAGCAATATATTATAAGGTGTTCACGACTAGCTGACGTTGACTTAATGACGTTAGCATACTCCTTGTAGGGTTACATTAGCGCGCTAACGTTACTGCTGAATTTGAATGACAATAAATGACTAAGCACACGTTTCATTTACTAAGAGTAATACTACCGTCATTATATATATATATATATATATATATATATATATATATATATATATATATATATATATATATATATATATATATATATATATATTGACGGTAGCTAACGTTAGTTTGGAACATGGCCAATAGCTGCGCGCGGCAAATATAGCAGGCCGTTTTACCGACTCTCATAGATAGAAAGATAGCAATGAGTCGGCGGACCATCGGCGGTTCTCCAGAGGCAGTAGAAGCGACAGTATGACGTAATCGCAAACACGTTTGCCGGCGCACCGCCAGCGGCAACCGCTTCGTTTCCCGGACGGCCAGCCGCCGTTCCGCCGCAGTTATACCGAAGGCGGCTTCTCCGCGGCCCGCCGGAGGCAAACGCTATTTTGGAGCGATCTGTATATATATTTATACATATAAAAATGTATAGCATGCAGTTTATCTAGAATAATGATTGATCAAACCAGACAAATCTCCATTCCATTTTAATTCCACATTTCAAAGTACAGTACTGTCAATGGGCTGGCTCCGCTCTGGCCACCCGGCCCCCGCGCACACACTGGTCTGATGCGTCACAACAACCGGGAGTTTTTCGCGCGTCACTGACTTAGGAGGCCTTAACTTCCATGAATATTAATTGATTGTTCTATCTGACTTTATTGCAGCAATTTCTGACTGCAAAAGTGTCCTGTGTCTGCTATCCCCCAAAGTGTGTCTTGGATCAACCTCACTGACTACACCATCCCACTACAAGTCTCCTGGAATTCAAGAGAATCACAACAATCAATTTGCAGTCAAAGTTCTTCTCCCAGCTGGATCTGTACTCTGAAAACCTGATCCAGGTGTATGCCAAGAAAAGTGGAGTTCAAGGGAGAAAGATCAAGAGCATCATAACCCAGGTATGATGACAATGGAAAAGTTAAAGAGAGGCTATTCTACTCGTAGAACTTTTGTATTTTGTTTACTTACTTGTTGCCTTTATTGGTCGTCTGCACTTGTTGCTAACACCCCTGGATCCCAAGGGTTCACATACTAATTTACACACTGATATTGCATGGTTACTCATTGTGATTAATAAGATGGTTGGTTTAGATGGTGTTCCTAATGTTATTTTATCTGCATACTTAGACTGCCAGCATTGACGTCAGACGAGAATGCGTCCTCAAAGGTCTATGTGTTTACTTGAACGAAGATCCAGAGAAGCTGGTGAAGGAATACACGGTATGTTCATTTACCTTTATCTTTACTTGGGTAAGATCAAATACGATTAAGTTGGCCCAACTTAACTTCTTAGTGTTGTTTTCAACTATTTGAATATAGAATATTCTTTGAAAGCCCTAATGAATGAAGTTATTGATAGCTGTTTATACAGTAAAATAGTGCAATAAAAATGGCATGTAATGCACATAAGTGAAAAATGATTGCTTTTGTTAACTGTTTTGTCACAGAATATTGAAAGCAGTCAAACAGCTATGGCGGAGACAGTCTTTGCGATCCATGTGATTCGAAAAGAAGGAGCGGAGCCCAGTGATGACCCAGATGAAGTCGGAGTCATTCTGGAGGGGGTGGAAGTGCTGAGCGAGTTGGGAAATGTACCCTTTGCAGTGTCAATGTTGCTTGCGCTTGTGTATGCTCTCAACTTGAGCTACCCTCGAGAGCTCAAGTATACTTTTGAAGTTCTGCAGAAAATAATAATGGAACTAGACCCAAACAAACTATCCATAAAAGGACAAGCTCTCAAAATAAAGCTATCCCGTTAGACACATTATGATGGCTAAAGCAGATTAGACACTTCTGTGTGTGTTTATTATTTTCTGTATTCCTGCGTGTTCACCAGTGCATTAATTAAGTAATCACAAGTCTTTAAGATGAATGTTGTGAATGTAAGAGGATAAGAGGGATGTTTGTACAAAGACAAAGTCTTCAGAGTTCAGGTCAAGACTGCACTAATAACCACTGTTAGCACTTTCAAAAATGTATTTTAATTGTGTAAGTGTCATAGAAAGTTGAGAAAAGCTTTTGATATGTATGTTTATAAGAGAAGCTGCTCATTAAAACATTATTCAGTGCCTACTTTGAGAAATACAGTTGTATTGCAACATCTCTCATTTGTCTTGTTTCCAGCCAAAACAGTTGTATATTTTGTTAAAACTTAGTTTTAGTTGTGGTTCAGGGTAAATGTTAACACTAACATTTTTAGTATTACTATAGCGAAATCATGGAAAGTATTTCAACATAATTTAACTGCTTTCTTTAAGCAATAAGCAATTAAGTTGGTTCACTATAATATACTCAAGTCGGATCAACGTAATTTATTAGAGTTAGTCCAACCTATTTTTCTTGGGCAGGATTAAATTGAATAATTTGGGTTGGTCTAACTTCATTGACTAGCCTACATTTTACTAATGTGGCATTAGTCAAACCAACCGTATTCATTTGAGTTTGACACAACCCAAGAAAATGCGTTGAACCAACCATAATAAATTAAGTTGATCCTACTCAAATACATCAAGTCGTATCAACATAATTTCTTTATGCTCAAAGAATCAATAAAATAGTGTGCAAATCATTTCCATGATTTTATTAAGTTCGTTGAAAGCGTTGTTTTTTTGAGTGCAGGTGAACTCTAGTGGGACCAGAGAAGGTGGGCTCTAGTAAGACCTGGGCTCTGGTGGCACCAGAGCAGGGGGATTCTGGTGGTACAGGGGAAGCTGGACTCTAAAAACACTTACCGGTCCAGGGCTGCCTACAGGTGGGAATCTGACATCTGGTTACCGTGTGCGGTCAATACAAATTAGAGCTCAACGGTCTGAAGACAGTGGAGATGGTAATGGTGGATTTCAGGAAAAACGTAGCTCCACCAGCCTCTATCAACCTGTGGGACTTCCCCTGTTGACTCTGTGGAGTCTTTCCGCTTCTGGTACTCCATCATTACCCAGGATCTCAAGTGGGAGCTGAATATCAGCTCCATCACCAAGAAGACTCTCCAGAGAGCGTTCTTTCTGAGGCTGCTAAAGAAATTCAACCTGCCAAAGATGGTAATGTTGTACTTCTACTCTCTCCGCAGTGTCCCTTCCATCTGGCAGGAGGCTGAGGTCCATCAGGACCAAGACCTCATGCCACACTAACAGTTCCTCCCCGTCAGTAGTCGTGCTGTTATCTGTTTGCCTGTGCAATTGTATTGTATATGTACTGTCTTTTATGTTCTATTGTAAATTGAATTGTAAATTAAAATGTTTATATTCCTGCACTGTGTTAATATGTCTCAATGTCTTATTTTCCAATGTATGCACCAACCGCCATGACAAATTCCATACTTTGCAATAAATGGTTCTGTTTCTGATTCTGAACATAGGAGGTGGACTCTAGTTGGACCATGGGACGAGGACTGGTAGTACCAGAGCAGGGGGACTCTGTTGGGACAAGAGATGGTCATCCGTCTTTCATAACGACAATAAATTATTCTTGAATCCTTGAATTCCAAATTAGGGATAAATCATTTCAGTTAACACAGATTTCTTCCTCAAGGGAATATTAAAGATGAATATACAACTACGCTGCATGCAACTCACATGTAGACACTGACCTCTTCTGGTCCTTTAATAGGGATGCAGCCAGTAGTAAAAAAGAATGGTGAGTGATTTTTAAAATATTTTATTAAGTTCTGAGGACATACACACTAACTGAAGTGTGCTAGACTCACTCTAAGGGTAAACCGCAGGATGACTTGAAAACTAAGAATGACATTTTCAGCAAACAGCAGGGAATGACTTTCTGCTGCTTTGTATTAAAAACCTCATTTCAAAATTAAATACAATGTATTAAATAACAAACGCAATGTTAATTGTCATTTCACTGCTTCCGTGACTCCTTTTCCAATTCATAAACTTAACCAAAATCCTGCACACACTTACCTCAAGGCATCTTTTGACAAACTTTTTATTATAAAGTCTGTGTGCATGCACTCCTCTAAGTACAAAGCACACACACACACACACACACACACACACACACACACACACACACACACACACAGTCTTTATTGTGCATCCTCAGCCTGCTGTTTAGGGGTTGGAGGTGTTTTGGGCCTGCTGTGCTCCTCAGTTCCTGCCCCGTCAGCTGTTCCCATTGCTGCTGAGCTGCTGTGGGGAGCTGCTACCTCACTCCCAGTCTGTAGGAATTTGCGCAGGTCTTTGAGTGCAGGCCTGAGCATTTGAACTAATGCTAGAAGAGCAGCCTGGGTTCCTTCCAAGGCCTGAGCCTGTCTCTCTTGGGCGAATGCCTGAGCCTCCTGGGAGCGCCGCATCATGTGCAGCAGATCGTTCTGGCCCTCCAAGTGCTGGGCGATCTGTCGGATGTGAACGTTGGTGACTCTCTGTTCCTGCAGCAGGCGAGCTGAGTTAAGGGCGATACGGCTCTTCAGCTCCTGAGGTTTGGCCTGGCCTTGAGGGGGAGGAGGGGACGCCGCAGACGAGGCCAGCATCTCCACTGGAGCCTCAACGATGGGCATTGAGTCGGTTACAGTGGTGGTGCAGTACTCCACTACTCCTTCATCCTCCAGAGAGTGGTAGGTGGTTTCAGCTGGACACAGAACAGGAAAACAGTTATTACTAACTTAAAAGTTTTGGGGTTACCAAGTAAAGAGAGGGGGGGGGGTTAAAAAATTCTATCACAGTATATATAGTGCCCATGTGACCCACAGCAACAGCTAATAGTTTTTTTTGTCATTTTGTTGAGGTTAAAACGAGAAGATCAATAGCACATTCCTGTCTTTTATTGAAGAGTCAGGATGTGGTCCAAGGTGGAGGGGTGGGATTTTTTTAATTACTTGTACATCTATTTTCTAGTCTTCGACCACTTGAAGCTGTTTAACCCTACATGTCTTCATTAACACCCATTCATACACAGTTGAAAGGAGCTACCATACGCAGGGACAGCCCATCCATGACTAACAGTCAACATTCCCAAAAACTACATCAGAGCCGGGGATTGAACTATGACCCTACCACTGAACCACAGCCGCCATGCATATGCAGCTTATTGCCTCCTTCAATAACATGCAACCCTCTCTTTGAGGACACGTAGACCTTTCTTAATCATCACAAATGTTGAAAATGTGTTATGACATCAGGATGTTGAAGTGATAAACAGAGAAAGAGAGAAGTGCAGCAGGAAGAAGATGGCTCGTTCTCTAGGATCCAAATGTTTCTAGAACAGCAATCGCTGCTGATCGCTGCTGCAACTGTAGAGTTCGGACATTGACAACAGTAATGTAGCAGCATTTTCCTGCAGGGAAATTATTAAAGCGCAGATTCTTCTCTAATTTATCTTCATCGGCCTACTATCACCTCAAAAATGTAGCACAACTTAGAGGGCTCATGTCAGCTCAAGACTTAGAAACAGGTGTACATGCCTTTATAACTAGTAGGCTAGACCATTGTAATGGTCTCCTTGCAGGCAAAAACAGTCAGGCAGCTTCAGCTTGTTCAGAACACTGCTGCTAGAGTGCTAACAAAGACCAAAAAATGTGAGCACATTACACCAAATCTCAAATCCTTAAATTGGCTCCCAGTATGTGAGAGAATTAATTTCAAAATCCTACAGCTCATATATAAATCACTACATGGTTTAGGGCCAAAGTATATCACTGATATGCTTCCACTATATAAGCCTTCAAGATCACTAAGATCCTCTGACACCAATCTGTTAGTGATTCCCAGAGTAAATACAAATCATGGGAAAGCATCATTTAGTTACTATGCAACAAACACCTGGAATAAACTTCCTGAAGATTTAAGACTCGCCCCAACTCTGACCACATTTAAAACAAGACTGAAAACTTTTATGTTTACCTTTGCCTTCTGCTAAACTTTCCCTACATTGCCCTTTTACCTTTAATTAAACAATTTTAATAAGATCTCTACACTGTAACTTTTAATTATTTTTATATTTAGAATTGTATTTGCTGTTTCTTAATTGTCTTTTAATTCTTGCATTTTATTTCACTTAATTGTATGACATGTTATGATGTGAAGCACTTTGAGTCTGCCTTGTGTAGGAAAAGCGCTATCCAAATAAACTTGCCTTTCCTTCATATCAGCCTGCAATAGGCCTACACTGCAAAATTCTTAGAGTTAATCTTCCAGTGTTAGGCAAAAGTGTTGAAGTGCAGAGTTAAAATCACACTGCAAAAAGATTCAACTCTTACAGAGTCAATTGTACAGAAGAGCTGGAGTCATTATCCCGTGTCAAGATCAGATTCATTTGCAACACGTAGAGTTTAATTAACTCTTTGATAGGATTTCTGTACAGTGTCACACCTCTTGGTAGCAGGTTTAACTCCATGTAATATGGTGGAAGGGTTAGAGAGGGTGCACCAGGAACCACTGGGTTGTTGGTTTGAACCCAGGCTTACCCATGTTCTAATGCCAAGTGTCCCTCAGCAATAACCTAACCCTGAATTGCTCCCTGGGCTAAAATGTAAACTCCATGTGTTAATAATGCAACTAAGTTGCTTTTGATAAAAGCATCAGCTAAATGACGTTGTATTCAACACTGAGCAGATTTATTTTGACACTTATTCCGAGTTAAATTGTTAACACTTTGTTGAGTGTTGATTTAACACTGACAAGATTGGGACAATATAAACACCAGCTTAGAGTTAAAATGGACTCTCACAGAGTGAATATAACTCACTACTTACTGGTGTTGAGAAACGCTTGAGTATTGTTCAATTTCAACTATATAAGAGTTTGGCAACACTTTAGCAAGTGTTACATTGTGCAGTGTGGACCCCATGGGACACTTTAAAAGTGTTAAAATTAACTCCAATAGTGTTCATTTGAGTCTGTCCATTTTGCTGTGTATTTGCCTCTGATGTGTGTTAACAGAGTCTACAATGATCAGAAATCTCAATGAATGAATTCCATAAACAAAGAGCTACTCTGATAGGTCCTTTTAACCAGGGAGTTGGCTGTTTGATGGTACAATGCAGTTATGGGTGGGCTTTTTTGTAGAAATAAACTTACCGTTCAGTGGCTTTGCTTCGTCACAGACTGTTACTGAGCCAGCCGGGAGAGCTAGAAGATGCACACAAAATATGATGCTGAAAACACAAAAAACTACCAACAGGAAACGGATCATAAGAGAATAAGTAGGTTCAGAACAAAAACTCTCATTTGCCCTTTATAAAGTTTGGTTTCATTGGTTCTATCACTGTAAAAGTATCCAATGCTGTGTGATTCATAGACCTGATCACAATCCACGGCTGGTGTCCTCTCAGATATTATATTGCATGTGTCAAACGCTCCTTTGAGTAATGCAGCATCTTTTCACTGACACATGTTTCTCCCGCTGCATCTTCACATGCACGTTATTGCTGCAGAATTACATGTAACAATGCAACTGTAGCAGTGCGCGAGCTACTTACTCTCTGCTAGTGTGACGGTGGTGGCGGTGGTCACGGTCACAGGTAAGCTCATCTCAGCATCCGAGTCTGCTGCAGGTAGGCTGATGATGGTGGCCTCCCCCAGGAGGTTACAGATCCGCTGCTGCATAGCCGTGAGGATGACGGGGACCGGAGTGCAGTCGGCGGAGGTTCCCTCTATGGCAGCCCGCGCCTGGGCCACTTTCCGCCGGACCTCCGTCTTCATGTCGGACCACTTCTTTTTCACCTCGGGCAGCTCTCTGGGACAGGTGGTCACAGCGTTTACCTTCCTTAGGATGTCCACCCACGCGTTATTCTTTGCCATGTGGGTGACTCCAGCGTTGAAGTGGTTAACCAGTGTGTGTTTTTGTTTCTCTATTTCTTCTACTATAATTTCCACCTCTCTCTCCGAGAAATTCATTTTTCTCTTTTTCGCGATCGATGCCATTACTGCGAAAACGTGTCTTTTGTTGAAGTAATTGTGCGTAGTGTACGCAAAATAGTAAGGGTTTACTCAATTGATATGCGCAACGTAATGGCTACCAGAATCGGCGTCTTCTTCCTACTAACAACGCTTACGTTAGTTGGGCGTGAAGTCCCGCCCACTGACACCCCATTGGTTGAATATCTCGCTGTCATGCTTTGTACCCTGTGACTATTGGCTTAATCGAATGCCAATACTCAATGAGCTTGATTATTTTCATTAATATCTTACTTCATGTTACAGGCGTAGTTGGTGACAAACAGTATAGTTATATTTCATGTTTTCTTTTCTACAATTCTGTAACAGAGTGCCTTAGGCAGTAAATAAAAACAAAAACACAGTGAGGGGTCGAAACACCAAAACATAACATTTGATAAGTTGCCTTACATTTGTAGTGTTGAACGAACCAGTAAAATCAATATTTCACAAATGACTGTGTGGCATTTTGAGTTCTTGCACAATGACAGTAATAACAGAAAGACTCATTTTCTTTGTATCCTTTAATATTCTATGTATTCTCTCTCTCTCTGTGTGTGTGTGTGTGTGTGTGTGTGTGTGTGTGTGTGTGTGTGTGTGTGTGTGTGTGTGTGTGTGTGTGTGTGTCAGGAATCAGGAAACATTTATTACCAAAATATGTCAGACATACATGGCTATGGACTTGGCGGTTGGCGCATAACAGCAAAGACAATGGACAACAAAATAATTCAAGATTGTGTGTGAGTGTGTAAAGCAAAACCAAAGAAGCATATCTACTTACACTATCTTTTGAAAAAGTGGTCAATAAAAAGACGTTTTAGTTGAAAAAAAACCTGACCAATAAAAAGCTATTATTCAATGATTGAAAAGCTACAACGCTTGTAATGACCTTTGGTAATTAATATTACGTAATATATGAATGTTTTCAGGATTTACAATGTGCAGGATGTCCAAGGTAACTAAATAAACACAATGTAGCATCCCATCAACGTTGAATAAAACAGACTTGGGAGTGTTTCCTGACCGGTGTATTTTATTTCGAAAGAGTGCATGGCACCAACACCGTGAAAACTAAAGAGGGGAACAACAAAGGCAATTTAGCCAGATACAAAATAATCTTTTGACAGATGCACTTTAGCATACATGTATAACTGCATAGCAGGCAACAGTGATATGAATTGATCTAATTATCATTTACATGAACATGGAATACAGATACAATGAACCACATACCTCGCTCCGCATATCAAAGGAGTGCTATATTGTGGTTATCCCGGGAAGGCTGCCGCCATTAGCTTAACTTTGGATGTTATAGAGCTAGCTAGCAACTTAACAAATCATTAATAAATCATCAACAAACACTGAATGTACTCTTCAAACAACACCTTCGTTAAGGTTACTGCTATTTTAAATCTCTGGTTCTAGAGTCTGCATTGCCTTATAACGGGGCTTCTCGTGACTTCTTACAACATGAGCGCTAGCGATTAGTCACGTGTGAGGATAGTTTGCGGTCAAAATAAAAGTCACGTAAAACATAGAAGCGGGATCGTCAAAATAAAAACACTGCTAGTGGTCATTTACACACAAAGTCACACAAAGATCCACATACATGTGTATTTAGGTTGGGGCCATGTCGCTTTGCTTTCTGGTATTTGATAAAGGGATCTGCTATTTAAACAAAAGGACATGTCAGATGGATCCATATGTCAGATGGATTAAAGTAAACTGTGCTGAAACTTGAACGGTTATGGCATTCCACCAAATCAGAAGGATCTAGGCTAACTTGGCAAGACAGCGTTAAAACAGATAAGAAGGCTCTCCGTAACGCAAGAGCATCCTATTACTCATCATTAATCGAGAAAAATAAAAACAACTCCAGGTTTCTCTTCAGCACTGTAGCCAGACTGACAGAGAGTCACAGCGCTGTCAAGCCGTGTATTCCTGTGGACCTCAGTAGTAACAACTTTATGAACTTCTTCAATAATAAGATTCTGACTATCAAAGTGAAAATGTATGGTCTACTGCCCCCAACCAGTGGCAACCCGTCCTCTGATGTAGGAGCCTTGGATGCAGCCGTGGGCCCTGATACCTACTTGAATGGTTTCTCTTCCATCAACCTTGATCAACTGACTTCTACAATTTTGAAATCCAACTCTTCCACATGTCTTCTGGATCCGATTCAACTAAGCTGCTTAAGGAAGTTTTTCCGTTAATTAGCATATCCCTACTGGATATTATGAATCTGTCTTTGTTGACCGGACATGTACCACAGTCCTTCAAGGTAGCTGTAATTAAACCTCTTCTTAAGAAACCTACTTTAGCTCCAGAGGTGTTGGCTAACTACAGACCCATCTCTAATCTTCCCTTCCTCACTAAGATCCTTGAGAAATCTGTCACGAATCAATTATGTGACTTTCTACAAAACAATGCTTTGTTCAAGGATTTCCAGTCAGGATTTTGAGTGCATCACAGCACAGAAACGGCACGGGTGAAAATTACAAATGATCTTCTACTTGCATCAGACCAAGGACTTGTCTCTTTTCTTGTCTTGCTGGACCTCAGTGCTGCATTTGACACCATCGATCACCGTATCCTGCTGCAGAGACTGGAACACTTGATTGGCATCAAAGAAACTGCACTCAGCTGGTTTAAATCTTATTTATTGGATCGATCCCAGTTTGTGTTTGTGAACGGTGAATCATCGAGGACCACCAATGTTGGTCACGGAGTCCCACAAGGTTCTGTCCTTGGACCGATTCTACTTACCCTGTATATGCTTCCTTTGGGCGACTTTATCAGAAAACACTGCATAAACTTCCATTGTTATGCAGACGATACTCAACTGTATCTATCGATCAAGCCAGAAGACACCAACCAGCTTGTTAGACTTCAGGACTGTCTTGGAGACATCAAAACTTGGATGACCTGCAACTTCCTGATGTTAAACTCGGAAAAAACGGAAGTTATCATGATAGGCCCAGAGCGCCTTCGAAGTCAGCTGTCACGTGATACAGTCTCTATGGATGGAATTGCTCTGGTATCCAACAGCACCGTCAGAAATCTTGGAGTTCTCTTCGACCAGGATATGTCCTTCAACTCTCATATAAAGAAGACTTCAAGGACTGCCTTTTTCATCTACGTAATATATCGAAAATCAGGAAATTCCTGTCTCAAAGTGATGCAGAAAAACTAGTTCATCCATTTGTTACTTCTAGACTGGATTACTGTAATTCTTTGTTATCAGGCTGCTCTTGTAAACCGCTTAAACCTCTCCAGTTGATTCAGAATGCTGCAGCACGTGTATTAACAAGAACTAAGAAATGGGATCATATAACTCCTGTATTAACTTCTCTGCACTGGCTTCCTGTTAAATCAAGAATAGAATTTAAGGTACTTCTCCTCACCTACAAGGCACTTGCTGGTGAGGCACCGTCTTATCTTAAAGAGCTTGTTACACCGTATTGCCCTACAAGGCATCTGCGCTCCGTAGATGCTGGACTACTTGTGGTTCCTAGAGTTTTAAAAAGTAGGATGGGGGCCAGAGCCTTCAGTTATCAAGCTCCTCTTTTGTGGAACCAGCTTCCACTTTCAGTCCGGGGGGCAGACTCGGTCAGCTCATTTAAGATAAAGCTTAAAAAGTTCCTCTTTGATATTGCTTATAGTTAGGGCTGGCTCAGGTTAGCCTGGACCAGCCCTTAGTTAAGCTGCTCTAGGCTTCTAGAGCTTCTTAGGGCACACCGAGCCCCTCTCTCACTCTCACTCTCTCCTTCCACAATCATCCATGTTTTATTAATGTACATCACTAATCCAGCTTCTTTCCGGGAGTTCTTTGTGCTTTCTCGCCTAGCAGGTCTCCGTGGATCATAGTTTCGTGCGGACCCTGGTTCTGACTCCTGGCATGGCTCCGCTGACACCTGCTGCTGCCATCACCATTACTTTAAATATGATTCATATTACTGTCATCAAAAACCAACATCTTTCTGCTCTCCCTCCCCACAGAAGCCTCTGTGGATGGTGGTTCTATCTGATGGTGGTTGTCCTTGCAGTGGTCCTGCCGTACACCTGTTCTGCTACTTGCAATTACTTGTATCATTTCTGTTAGAGGAATTGAATGTATTGTACATCTTTTACATTGTTGATTCTGTACACATGACATCCATTGCAGTCTGTCCATCCCGGGAGAGGGATCCCTCCTCTCCCTAAGGTTTCTTCCCTTTTTTCCCCATTGAAGGATTTTTTCATTTTTGGGGGAGTTTTTCCTGTGCCGATGTGAGGGTTTCAGGACAGAGGATGTTGCATGTGTACAGACTGTACTCGGATGAGTATAAGTTGAAGGACGGGTTTCTCAGACTAAGCCAATCAGAGGTAGAGAAGTCCTTATTGCAGTAAGAGGATTAGTATGTGTCAACTATGCACTTGTGCTAGTTACTTGGCTTGGTGACATATTTTAGGCGAACGTTGGCTTGTTTAAAGATCTGTTGTTTATTGTTTTGACATATTGTAATGTTCCTAAACCTGTATGATATTAAACAAGCAATCACAACTAATATAAAACAACTACATAACGCTACATGTGCCGGTATTCTGTATGGACTGCTGTTAATAATGCTTAAACATTTATGCTAAATTGACAATTCGTTTTCAAAAAATGCCCTTCGGTCTCAGTTTATAAAGCTCTTTTTTACACGTTCAATTTGCCCCCAATGGACATACATGAAGTCGGTGGCAATCACGTGACGATCGAACGTCTGAATATCCGGTGACGCGACTCTCATTAAACGGCTCTGCCTCATCCCAACTAAACTTGAACAGCCAATGAAGATAGCGAGAAGCAGCCAATCAGAGGCCGAGGGGGGCGGGCCGTGTCTCAGCAGGGTTTTTTCTTTAAGCTAGCGGGTCACCGGCTTGTCGGAACAGAGTATCGTTATGTTTTTCTTCTTAGTCTGCAAGTTAACTAATTAACCAGCATAAACCTCTTATTCACAACGCCCCGTCTAACGTGAACCTGTATTTTCGTGACCGTCGACACACGTGTGTATAAACTCTCCCGTTTGATGCTAGGAAGTAACGTTAGTTTTTACCATCGCAAAGCTCCGGATGCTCATCTTATCACCGCATAGCGTTTAACTGGAATATTCCATTTCGGTTAGCTTTGCGTTAAAAAAGTAATTTATCAAGTTAAATTAGTAGAAGAGCCTTTTCGTCTTAGAGGAACCCTGCTAACTTGTTGTTCGTGGTGAAAAGTCTGGTTTGTAAGCTGACCGGCTCGTGGGTAGTGTTTCCTTTCATCGCCGACTCGCGTGGAGGGAAATGTGACTTAGCCGGGGCTCGAGGTGTCGTGTAACAGCGGGCTCACGTGCTCTCCGACTCGGTGGACACTCATGATAAAGCCAGCGTTCATCTCCAGCGGCGTTCCGTAATGCCTCCTTTGCACAGCGACCCGGGCGGTGGAGGAGGTCACTCCGGAGAACCCTCCTCGGCTCCCCCGTCCGAAGCAGCACCCCGAGAGTCCCCCGCCGGTGACTGCCACGCGGACCCGGGCTCGTCAGGGCATCCCTGTGACGTGTGCGGAGGGCCGGAGCAGGAGCACCGGCTGAAAGTGTTGTTCCAAGTCCTGGACGTGAACGGGGATGGAGGCATCTGTGTCAACGACATGGCAATTGGGCTAAAGAAACTAGGGGTGCATCGGACCGAACACGAGCTCATGGTGAGTGGAAATAGTTCAGCTCAATTGTATGAGGTGCTCCGTTCTTGTTGAGTTGCAATGTTTCCCGTCGTGAGTAAATCAAGTTTTAACTTGTTTGAATGTAAGTTACCTAACAAGCAATTATTTGTTTGTCCAAAAGACATCAGAATGTCTCAATTCAAACTATTCTTGTTAGTTAATCCAAGTTAATTCAAAATAAAAAAATGAATGATAAAGTATTTGCACTAGAGTACAAAAAGGTTGGGTTTATAAATTGCAATGTTTGGAGCATTCTAGCTCTTTGCTGCATGATGTCTTAAAACCTCTTCTCTTGGTTTGGACTTGGTCCTGAGTACCACTAGCAGTCCACTCTCTGGTGATCTAGGAGCCACTTAAATCCCTCTTTCTACATGGCATGTCATTAACTCATCCGCATACACATTGTCCAGTCCTCGGAAGTGTTAAGTGTCTTCTTACCCTGAACCGCAGTGGCCGTGATGGGAGGAAGTCTATTGCAATGATTCATTTAGTTAGAATGGATCAGCTTCTCTGAATCCTGTTCTCTCAGAAGGGCCTTGTGTCCGCCAATGTTTCTAAGGAGATGCGGATTCTATTGCTCCTTTTACATGAATATTTGCACTTTGGTGGGAGTCCCAAAACAATCTCTGCTATCTAGTATGATTTCAGAGATTTACAAATAATTACAGAAAGACCAACTGAAAATTTTCTTATCTTTTTGTTGCTGTGAAAAGATCTTCAAACTGAAAAAAATAATATGAACAATGACGATTACCACGAGATCTCCCATTTCTGACTAATACTATACGAATAAAATACGCCAGAGGACTGTTAGGTGGACGAGACGCTGACTGTGTGCTGACATCTCTCCCTCCTCCTTAATGAGGGAGCAGGGCATCACTCAGCAGATTTTCTACTGCGAGGGAGGTGGGACTCCTTCTACTCTGACTGTCATTTCCATCCTGCAATCGCTTCTTCCATTGGCTGAGCGGCTGGACAGGGGAACCTGTTACTATGGGCTGCCGCAATTGGTCGACTCGGGCTCAGCTGCAGTGAGGATGCAGGTTTCTGGAGGCTCACTGTGCTGCATTTTACCGGCTGCTAGTTGTGAAGCCAGCTATCTCATTTCATCATCCTGAACAACAGCTACTTTAGGTGTGGAATTCTTTGTTAAATCGTGCCTCAGAAGAATATGAGTTAGATTGGAGAGTTCTTGTTGTTTGTGGACCGGAGCCTGGACGTTGGTCAGCGGAGTCGTTTTACATTTATAATGAGAAAAAAAGAATCCGGTACAAAGAACTGTAGCAGTGTGTCCCCTGCTGATCTTTCTGCTAGTTCAATTCTTTGATTTGAGCCAACAGAAACTGTTAAGTGTCCTTAAGTTGCATAGGGGGCAATCAAATAGACAGCCTAAGCCCCATTCTGAGGTGGATGAAGACTTTTCTGTGCTGTAGCCTTTTTAGCAAGACTCAGTGTTAGCGACGGAGGCTCCTGGGAACTGCAGTGAGCTGCAAGTCGGTCTCCAGGGAAACCGCAAACTCCCACAGTATTGATTGTGATGGCACCGACTCCAGATCAGGTAGGATAAAGGAGGCGACTTGACCTGACTTTTCTATCCAGTCAGATATTTTGACCACTGTGCCTCTCCGTGCTGCTGAGCGCAGTGTTGTTGACCTGCACTGAGGCGGTACAAAAGGCTCCTCCAGAACAACATATAGCTGTGGACTCGGACATTTACCCTTAGAGGCTGCTAAGTACGCCGGTCTCAGAGCAACTAAACAGCTCCCCTGGAGCCGTGCCTTGCTCATGGGTACTTCAGTTTTCATTCACCTCAACATGCAATCCAATTTATACAAACCACTGTTTCACTAGGGCATAACTGCAGGTAAAGGCATTGGAAATGTTCAACCTGATTTCCCATTCTTTGTTATCAAAACTGTTGTGTAATAGACTGATACAATTGACTGATTCAGGATTTCAGTGTTTCCCCCAGGTTTAAAAATTCACTGGGGAGGGGGGGGGGGGGGGTAGTAGTTAGGCGAACAGTTAAGACGCCTTTGGTCTATCTGCTGGTGGGAGTGCCTTGCGCGCTCGTGCTGTGTCTGCATTTTTAAACTTTTTAAAATTCCGGATGGTTTCAGGTGGGGGTGGGGCTGATGTAATGTAGGGGAAACACTGCATTTAGTGTAAAGGTAACTGCCAGAGGTGTGGACTCGAGTCATGTGACTTGGACTCGAGTCAGACTCGAGTCATGAATTTGATGACTTGAGACTCGACTCGACAAAACGTACAAAGACTTGCAACTCGACTTGTTCCTTAACATCGATGACTCGTGACTACACTCTACAGCCTTTTGACTCGAGAAGACTTGCTACTTCCCATGAAAACTGGGGGTAAACATTTTCACACCACCGCGCCGCTCTGTTTATCTGCATCTGTCAAAAAAATGTGCGCCACCTGTATGCAGAGAGCGCGCGCTGCCTGCACGACATCCAATCACTGCAGTCCATTTGACCGTATCAACGAGACAGCTCGTTCATGGTTACAAAAATCTGGATTTTTGAACCCGGATTCATACTCCGATGGAAATCCTCACCAACATTATGTCAACGTCCGTTTTTAAAGTAGTGTAATGAGCTGAGTTATTAGTTAATCAGTTATGCAGATGTTGCATGTGTTCACGTTATGCTTTGTTACCAGCTGTAGTTACGCGAGACAACCCGAGTTTTGGGGGGCCGTGTATGCGGAAGTGTTCGTTCGGCGTGGTGACGGCCAACAGTGACCGAAGTTGAGATGTTTTATATAAATAATTGCACCGGAGTTGCAAGCCAGTCATCGCCTCCTTATTTACGCTGCAGCATTGGGGTGAGCGTTACAGTACTATAACACAGTCACAGTCGATCCACCATTACCCTTCCCTTCGTAGTCTAGGTCTGTGAGGCAGCGCACCATCACCCAGGGTTCCCCGTCCCCACTATAATAAAAGGACTCGAAATGACTCGAAACTAAAATGGTAAGACTTTGGACTTGGCTTGAGACTTGATGGCTTTGACTTGTGACTCGACTTGGGACTTGCCTCATCTTTGACTCGACTTGACTTGGGACTCGAGGGCAACGACTTGACTTACTTGTGACTTGCATAACAATGACTTTGTCCCACCTCTGCTATGTGTAAACAAATATGAAAAGAGTTCTAAACACAATGCCCATATCTATGATGGTGAGCGTTTCTATGTAAAACGGTGATTGGCGGTACAGTTTGATGGTTGGGGATTAAAAATGAGCTCTCCTTAACCTCGCGGTCGAGCAGCTTCTCAGCAAACACGTGTACCGCATCGCATCGGTCCTGTGCGGGGGAACCGCCTTTCTTGCAGTACACTCCCTTTTATGTGAGCTTCGCTCAATCCGCGGTGAGCCTATGGGTCCACATGCATCACCGAAACACCAACCCGACCGCGCCACAGAGGAATCCCTGAGAGTGAGACTGAGTCATGGTGCAACCATAACATGTTTTTGTTTTTTTACAGACCAAAGCTGCCCCGTCTCATTGTGGGTAATTACATACCGCTGCGTAAACCCATATTTTTTACGAATTATCAAGACAAATTCATTTTAAAAAATCCCTTTGCTCAGTTCAGGTGCTGATTGGTGAGGTGCCCCCGGATTAAATCACATTTGTTCCTGCCACAGTGGTGATTATACGACTGTTTGTGAGTTTTGTGTTGCTAGCATGAAATACGAGCCGTTAGCTTGTTTTGTTATTTTTTTTAAATGACGCGTTCTATTCA
The DNA here is from genome assembly GCF_949316345.1 of Pungitius pungitius. NCBI lineage: Eukaryota > Metazoa > Chordata > Actinopteri > Perciformes > Gasterosteidae > Pungitius > Pungitius pungitius. Next base: position 15,522,059 of record NC_084917.1, on the reverse strand, counting down.
ATGGAATTGTCGTCAATACGTCGTAGAACGTCATTAGGGTGCAGTACCGTCTTCAACCACAGCGAAGTTGCATTGGGCTGGTGGCGCTCTTTCAAAATAGATGGATACCTAGATGTATTACACTGCATTTCCATGCGAGAGTGAAACAAATAAGATTGTTATCCTTTTATTCACAACTATTTTTTGTTTTGCAATAAATGGTAATTATTGACCTACAAATTAGTATTTCGTTTCCGATACCTTTGCAACTTTGTTTTGAATCATTCTGGGATGTTTTTTTTAAATTGATTGGATAGTCTTATGGAGGAAATTTTCCACCAGCCCCCTTTGGTATCTACACACTATCTTCACCGTATTGTTTTTTCTTTATTTACTTTTACTGATCTGATCTGCTGTTTGGATTTGAATTTTAGGAAAGAAAAAAATAACAACAGTAAGAAAGAAACTTAAAAGGGTTTGCTTTCAATCAATACATAAAAATGATGCAGAAGTGGAATGGCTCTGTTTGGAAAATGGAAGGTCTTGGCTCCTGGCGCACCCCCCCCCCCCCCCCCCTTTGCTGCTTAGTTCAGGCACTTGTCCGGCTCACCTCCGGTCAGGTTGCAAATGTGTGATGGATGGAGAAATGGAAGAAAAGGAGGAGGAGGACAGAAGGCCTGCAGCACGATAGGCCTGTCCGAACTGGACAGCGCCTTAGGAATTTTGCCGGGGGAAGGAAGTAGAAACGCCTTTACCATACCGGGTGCAAATTGGTAACTGGTAACTGCAACACTGATGTGCGAGATGTGATATGAGTAACTCATTCATTTCACGGTTTCTGCTTAATGTCAAGCTCAAGCACTCCATGGACCCATCTTTGTCTTGAGTATTGGCTCAAAGATTGTGCTTGCTGCTCTCTGACGATACAAACTAAGGGACTGTGGGGGTTCTGCGGCCCCTAAACCAGTGCAACTAAGACAAAAGGGAGGAATGTTTCTATCTGGCCAACCAAGTTTGTTGGTGCTCCATTGCTATTTGCAGACACATTTGGCCCTTACATTTATTTCAAAACAATCCAATTTACAAAGATCAGAGCTGATCGGGACTATTCATTTACTTTGGGATGCAATGATAGTTGTGTAAGAAAAAATAATGACTGAAGCCCGATATATCCTTTTTTCAAAAAAAATTCCCAAGGAAAAACGTTGGTCAGGTTCATTCTGTGAGAGGACAAACATCCATATTAGCTCCCTGGCGTATATTCATGCCCCACTTAACTCCAATTCTGTGCATTCCTTCTGGTTGGCTTGGCAGCTATATAGGATGAAAGTGCTGTGAACTGTCTTCACATTACTAACAACCCCATGTGTGCGATGGCTGTAAAGTGGTCCAACTGCTGGCTTAGTCAACAGTGCACAGATGGCTGCTACTGTCTCCATCACCATCCAACGAGCTATAGCGCCGTTTTTACTACCAGCTACATATGAGTTCAAGTCAATATCTCTTACGGTCACGGTTGCTCTGTATACAGCAAATGACTGAAATGTGTTGACATTGTATAGATACAAAAATGACCTTAGAATTAAGCTGGTTTCTTCCCTCTTTCAGAAAATATTGAAGGCAGGAGACAAAGACCTGGATGGACAGTTGGACTTTGAGGAGTTTGTTCATTATCTCAGGGACCACGAGAAGAAACTACGGCTGGTCTTCAAGAGCCTGGACAAGAAGAACGATGGTGAGGACTCCTGTGACTTAGAGTCTGCCGTGTGGTACTGAGAACAGACAAGGCCTTATTCCCTACTCGGAGGCTTTGGCTCCGCTTGTCCTGTGACCTGTGAAGCTGAGACGCAATTTAAAAATATATATAATTAAAGGATTGTCCTTCTATAGTAATATTGTCTCCATTTATATTTGTTATTTATCCCAGGGGTGTTAAACACTCAAAAGAAACAACAAAAACAGTTTTCCCCCTTTCTTAGTTGAGCTCTAAATTATTATCATGGATTTGTACGTAGCAACTAATGTGGTCAAATAAAAATAGGGGATAATATTACATTTCCTTCTGAGATGTAAAGCGCTAGAGGTACTATGTTAAAAATAAATTCTTAAGTAAACTATCTATAAAATCTACTGAAACTGCCTATGTTTAATAGACCGTAGCATCAGTAACGTACATTCCCCTAGTGTCACAGCAACAGGTGCAATGCTGGGGTTAAGCGTCTTGCCCAAGAGCACATGGACACACGCGTTAGCAGAGCTCCAACGCCAATTCTGTAATTGGAGGACGACCGTGCTCTCCACTCACCCAGCGTTGCCCACCAAACTATTAAGCTGTACATTGTACTTGGTGTTCTAAAAGTACTAAAGGTATTCAAAGTCAGGCCTGAATATGCCAACATTGGGACTAGCGGCTGAAGGCGTCACAAAAAGCTGCGACGAAATACACACTGGAGAAAACGAGATAATCCAGTTCCACTGGAAAGTTCTCCCACTGAGGACATGAAATGTAACATTTTTAAAAAATGGACCATTTTGTGCGAGTGTGGGCATGCAAGACTGTTTTTTTAGTTTTTTTAACGAGGCATTGTAGACGTGGTAGCACATGTTGTTTGTAGGCCTTCTGTTTTTGAGGAATGCCCGGCGAGGTGAGCACTGACCCTTCTCCCTTGAGAAGCCAACGCTCTATCTGTCCTCACTGGGACCGGAGTAGCGCTGGTGCTCCCAAACTCACAGGCTGGAGCTGAGCTGACCCTGATGACAAGTGTTTTCTTCAACTTCACAAAGCTTTAGTACTACAGCACAAGGGTTCATCTATAATTTAAAAAGAATAAATTAATTTTTTCGGTGTAGGCTGGATCGACTCGCAAGAAATCGTGCAGTCTCTGCGTGACCTAGGAGTGAACATCTCTGAGGAGCAGGCTGAGAAGATCCTCAAAAGGTGTGTGTATGTGTTGCATTGATCTTCTGTCTTTCGATATTCCATCACCCATTGTTCCGCTTCTGTGTGTCATGAAGCTTTTATAAATGATTGCCCCCAGACTCTATGTATTCATGTGTTTGTCTACCGAGCCTGCAAGAGCTCAAGTTGTGATTTTTAAACAATTAGGATAAATGAATGATAAATGAATAAAATGTTTGTGCCTGTACAAAGACTATTAATCCCACTAAAATAACATGCTTGATGAGATAAAACACTTTCGCTGACCTCTAACATAGAGAACAAATGTTAAAAAACTGAGATGATCCAAAATGAGTAAGGCTAGAAGCGGGAAAACGGCTGCAAGAAAAATGAACGAGGGAATAGAAAAGAAATCAACGACCAACAACGTAACCATGGACCCGCATGCAGAGGAAGAGGTCCAAGCCAGACAAAAGATGTGCAAAGAGACACAAAACCTGAAGACCAAACTCACACAGGAACTAAAGGACAAAACTGATTTCAGAAAGGACACAACACAGGAATTCCACAACTCTTAGATGGAAGTAAACTAAAAGCCAAACAAGGCACACGTTTGACAGAAGCAGAGGAAACTGAGGCTCTGGAAGACCGGCAGAAGAATATTTGCATATACAGGATTAACGAAGGTACCGAGGGAAGATCGGTGCTAATATTCATGGACAACTTTTTGAAGATATATACACACACACAGATGGATCAAGATGGAAGATCAATGCTTCTTAACAGATGTAACATTTAAGATCAGAAAGATCACATACAAAGGGAAAATTGTGGCTTTTGCCCAAGATCATTCCTTTAACGTGAACAATAGCTTTGAGTACATCGCTTCAGACTAACCAGTAGCCAATGTGATGAGGTGTAGGCTCAGATCGGTGGCAGGCCCTCGGTTAGACACCAACTAACTTACAGGTTTTCAATCTCCCTGCGGAGCCCCAGTTTCTGTGTCCGCTGAGTGGCAGGTTGACAATGTATATTCACGCTTTGGCAGCAGGACGGGCACAGCATCTCAACACTGACTGGGCACTCTAGCTAATTATTTGCATCACTCCCATTTCTTTGCGCAAAGGGATTTGTGTCATCCGTGCCGCCTGTTGAAAATGGTCTTTGTTTGCAACCATTCGAGTCTGTGCATTGACTTTGAATGGAATCTACTCGCACAAGTAAATCGCTTCGCTTGTGGTGTGGGTGCAGAAATACAAATGAAATGCATTTAGATTAAAAAACTAATAGTAATGTAGTCTTCTCATTTTAATGGCTAACATAAATTACAGCAATCATTTACAGACATTACTTTTTATAAAAAATAGGGGTAACGAACTAGTAACAATGTAGTTGAGCTATGTATCAGCAGAAAGTAGCTAATTTCTGTGGGTCAGTGGGGTCCTTGTCTGGCTCCTCTAACCATCTGTCTGTCTGTCTTCTTCTCTCTGGCTGGTCTCAGAATAAGGAGGGGTCATATCTGGGCCCCTATCTTGTAGTAAGTAGAAGCTTCTCTAGTCTGCTTGCTCAGCCAGTGCTCCACTGATGCCCTCTTCAGTCTGCTGTGATAGTATGGTGGATGAGTATTCCCATCGTGGAGACGTGAGCAGATGGCTTGTTGTTTTTACCTGCCAAAACTGTCCCAATTTGAATGAACGCTTTACATCCTCAGCATGGATAAGAATGGGACGATGACTATTGACTGGAATGAGTGGCGGGATTACCACTTCCTGCATCCAGCAGGCAACATTCCTGAGATCATCCTCCACTGGAAACACTCCACGGTAAGAGACACCCTCTGCAACGCACACTCGGAGCAGCTCCTCACGGAATGGATGTGTTGGGAAAGGAAGTGAAATGTTCTGTTTGCAGTGATATCAAAGACATTTTAATAGGCACATGGCAATGTTACTTGCAGTAGTTAGAAGCCCTCCAGGCTGAAGGAAATGTACATACATTCTATCAAAGTCCAAATGCCCTCCAACCCCGAGGGATGGTTTTCCAATACCATTTATCCATTATTTGTGTCTGAATGTTTGGAAGTTCAGATTGTGAAATCATTATAAAGTAATCCAGAATACAAACAAATTAGAAAAAATAAAAAAAAAAGCTTAAGTTGATCTGTGCTGTCTTCACTTTGGTGGTTGAGAAATATTCTATTAGTCTGATGAAATAACTGCTAAATAATGAGGGTGTGTATGGAAGGCTGCTCTTGTGTATCCTCATGGCTCCTCAGACATCCCTCTTCTCTCCTCTCTCCTCAGAGCAGGAGTAAGAGCATTGGGGGCGTCCGTCATGATGACCCCTTCCTGTTAAAGTGAGGAATGGATGAATGGGTGTAGCTAATCGCTTTTAGGCTTCCTCCTCAGATCTTTGATGTTGGGGAGAGTTTGTTGGTGCCTGATGAATTCACGGCAGAGGAGAAGAAAACCGGAATGTGGTGGCGACACCTGGTGGCTGGAGGAGGAGCTGGTTGTGTGTCTCGGACCTGCACTGCACCACTGGATCGGCTCAAAGTCCTCATGCAGGTAAAGCACGACACCTGGATGAACAAAGGGAAGTGCCGTTGAGATCTATGTGAAGCCATTCCAACTGTCCTGAGTCACTGCCCCCCCCCCCCCTCCCCCTCCAGGTTCACAGCTCCAAGAGCAACAGCATGCATATCACTGGAGGCTTTGTCCAGATGATCCGAGAGGGTGGTGTGAGGTCACTGTGGCGAGGCAACGGCATCAATGTCATCAAAATTGCCCCCGAGTCTGCTATTAAGTTCATGGCCTATGAACAGGTATTACCATTACATCTCTGATCGGTTACATCATGGATCTCTCACATGTAGCATAACAAGAAATGTCCTGTCGGTCAGATGAAGCGCTTAATTGGAAGTAACCAGGAGACGTTGGGAATTGCGGAGAGACTGGTGGCTGGCTCTCTGGCTGGTGTAACCTCTCAGAGCAGCATCTACCCCATGGAGGTGAGAGACCAATGAACACAGACAGAACAACAATAGGGGATTGTACTCTTTCTGTAAATGTTACGTAGCAACTGATGACTCATTATGTCTGTGGGCAGAAATATGCATTCTTTGTCTTGTAACATTTTGCCTTGACCTCATCAAGTGAGACTAATGTGACCTATCTGGAGAAATCAGATCTACACACACAGACCTCCAGTTATGCACAGTGTGAGCAAGACATTTATGTAAATGTGGTCCATAATACACAACCTATTTTAAAATAAAAGATCATGCACGGCATATATATTGGTCTGTTTGTTAAAGTCTGAATGATTTCCTCCAACTGGACTCACTTTCATCGGTCCGGGGACATGACATCACTCTGTGCTCTCAGGTTTTGAAGACGCGGTTAGCCCTGAGGAAGACAGGCCAGTACTCGGGCATCTTGGATTGTGCCAAACATATCTATCAGAAGGAGGGAGTGGCTGCTTTCTACAAGGGCTACGTCCCCAACATGCTGGGCATCATCCCCTACGCTGGCATCGACCTGGCGGTCTATGAGGTCAGATGTTGTTGTCAAAGGGATAAGTTGTGGTCTATTGTTGAGTCTCTAGCTCAGTCTCCTCTCTTCCCTGTCAGACTTTGAAGAATTACTGGCTGCAGCGATTCGCCACAGACAGCGCTGATCCAGGGGTGTTTGTGTTGCTGGCTTGTTGCACCACTTCCAGCACATGTGGCCAGCTAGCCAGCTACCCGCTGGCCTTGGTCAGGACTCGGATGCAGGCCCAAGGTTGGTCACTACCCAACTCCACTTCTCTGTACAGCTACTACCTGTTAGAATCATATAACTGTGCTTAGGAGTTTAAGGAACGCCCTAATTCATTAACAATTAGTAAGGCATTCAATCCCATGTGATTGGACTTAATGCAAGAACATTATTTTACTCTAAATCTCTTTAGACCTTAGTCTAAATTTCACAAACTATCGTGATTGCGTGAACTAGTCTAAAATAATTTGTTTCGAGTGCGACTTGTTTATATTTATGTATTGTAAGATTTGGTCAGATGGCCACATAGAGGTTAACTGGAGGCTCCCACTGGTCTTTTGTAATGACTTTCTGACAGTTGACCAAGCAGACTGAGGCCTGGTCCTAGCTACACCCCGCTTAAGTCACGGGGGCTCGTGTGAACGACCACACAACTACAGCAGTTGCCCTGTACCATGCGTTGATTGGGTAAATTGTTCACTATCTTGTGCTCTCTTGGCAATGGGTAACTAATCATTCCATCATTTATGGAAACGTTATTATGGAGGATCATTGCCATCAAGATTGGACTATGACTTAAGGCAGCACAGATTGATGCAGTGGTCCTAGGTCAAGGCTGAACTCTCATGTGTATCCCCTACTTATCGTCTGATACAATGCACGCTGTGTCAGATTTATCGTTAACATTTAAACCATCAGTGTTTTTTGTGCTGGTGAGCCAAAACTATTCCATAAGAAAACACACATCTCAGATCAAAGGGGCTCAGGAGAGGGCTGCACTCCTGCTGTATATAAAAGAATTGCAGAACAGATTATCCATGTTTTTTAATAATATCTTCTCTTATTGAATAGATCTCATTCGGGTTGCATAGCTGTAGTCTTAGTGATTTCAAGTCTTGATGATGCAATGGAAGTAACTATTCACCATGTTATGATAAGAAAGCTCATTTGTAGTCGCTCAAGCGGCACGTTTCTTAAGTAGATGAAGATATAGACGAGCCAGATACCCAAATAGGCGTGTAGATGCACTAAAAAAGTGGAATTTGCATAATATGTCCCCTTTAGAGCTAATGTTGCTGTAAGATAAGTCCAATGAACACCTATGGGGTTTTCCCCTGAGTGTGAATTATCTGGTGGGCATGGTCACAGTACTTTCATTGTGCATCGAGGCCTGACAGTTTTATTGGGAGATGACTTTGAATGTGGGCATTGTATATAATGTTGATGGTTCTTATATTTAGTCATGTGTCTCGCTCAAGCAGCTTTGTGTGCTCAGCCTGTCTTCCTGTCTTCCTCAGCTACCCTGGAGGGGGGCCCTCAAATGAGCATGACCGCTCTGTTCAGACATATCATTAGGACAGAGGGACCCAAGGGACTCTACCGAGGCTTGGCGCCCAACTTCATGAAGGTCCTTCCATCTGTCAGCATCAGCTATGTGGTGTACGAGTACCTCAAGATCAGGCTGGGGGTCCAGTCAAAGTGAGGAGGGACATCATGGGGGCTGAGAATTGTTTTTGCTTTTCTTTTGAGGCAAGATTTAATGTGTGTCAGCTACTAAGAAACAACATATTGATTATAGAATATATTGAAATCATGATATTCTAGTGTCTTAAAGAATGAATGTGAATGAAGAGGAATCTGAACTTAAAAGCAGAGATAGAGGAAAGGTTGACTGTTTTAAGCAATCCAAGTTTAGAAAAAACCAATATCTAACAATCAAAGTAGTTTAGTTGACGACTGTGTGGCAGGAGCAGTCCTGCAAGTCTTATCAAAAGGAAGAGTCCTCATCTTAAAGGGCTTTGCTATGGCAGATCACAAACTCTGAAAATAAAACCTGCTCTCCCTCTACTCAATTGAGCTCATAAATTAAGTAGGCTGAACTAATTCATGACTTTACACCAAACTGAAGTATTAAAGAATATTACATTGAAACCCCAATTTGATTTGACAAGATGATGGAACTTTTAATGTTCTTTTTGTTTCTCAAGATTCACTGTTTCCTCAGTCGCTCTAAAGACGTTCTGTTATATTCAGTCAGCGACATGTCCTTATGATGTGATCAAACCTATTGAGTCATATCGACAGTGTTTGGGTAATAAGCTAGACTTATTTGTTGTAGACTTATGGGAAACACTGAAAACTGTCATGCAGTGTCTCAGAAGCCTCTCTGGGACACGCCTCCATTTTCCAATTGTTCACTTTTAAAACTTAAATCTTTTCACAGGTTGAACTTGAACATTGGGAAAATGGTATAATTTGCTGGATCACTAAGGAGTATTTTACTTGTAGGTTGGCTACATTCTCAATGATGTAATTAAATAGACCTTTAAGTCCTATGGCAGGACTGATGGCTGTGTCACATGAAGCGGAGTCCTACGAGTGCCTTCTGTGCCTCTCTTAGGTAAATGCACTAAATCACTACAAAGGTGGGGGCTGTGGAATGGTGAATGCACTTTATGGTACTCTGCTTTAATTCATGTTTTATTGTTATTTATGTATTTATTTTAACAGAAAAGGAGTTTGTGATCTATTGGTAGTGCTGAAATTGATATTCAGGTGCCTTTTAGAGTGATCTGTTAGTGTTCAATACTAAAACAAACAATGAAACGATCATATGAATGAATGCTGTAAAATATGTAACTCGTGCATTTTGAAATTATTAAAATGTGATGCATTACATTTTGTTTTTAATTTGTTAATTAGTTTTATTTCATCATAGACCTAAATGATGCATTGAGTTTCAAAAGTCATTTTTACTTAATTGGGTGGTATCTCACACCCAGAAACCATTTCAACGTAGAGTAAAATGTATAATCTATATTTCTAAGATGCTGTGAGGGAGGAGGGAGAAGTAGAAAGTAATATTTGATAAATGAAGTACGTTATATTGATTTTAGTTTTGAGTAAAGCCCAATCTGACCCCTGAGGGACGTAACTGACGTTGCCTGGGAAGTGGTTGAGTGAGAGTCAGAGCTTTAAGTGGTGTAAACATGAATGGGACAGCACTTCGCTGCAACATGTACCGTCGCCATGACAAACGTCAAAGAAATGATTTACAATTGAGTGTATTTATTTCATACTTTTTACTCTCTGATTTGACCGTTGTCTACGCTCTTTTCTCATTACATGCATTTTATTCTACGTTTTTTTTCAATGACAAAAATTAAACGCACGGAATAAATTGGTAAATATTGACTGATTTTGTGTGGTTCTTGTTATGTTTGATCATTAATGTTTAAACTGAACACGTGTGCGACTTCTTTGTTTAGCTTTTTTCATAAAAAAGCTCAACGTGTCTGCCATAGAGGACCAGACCGAACTAAACCCTCACGGAGTCCTCGTGGTCCCGCTGGCCGGTCCACTCGGGTAGAACACGAGCACGCGCACGAGTTGGTGAGCAGTCAGCTGACACGGTGCCGAGTCAGCGCACGTCTGGTCCCGTGGTGGCTGAGAGGAAGTGTGAGACGCTGTATCCTGTTCTATGGGACTCTTGCCGCGCACTCACTTCCTACAAGCTACACACCTATGTGCGTGTCCTGTACGGTCTGTGCCGTTACCGGGACCCACCATGCTCTCCTTGGAGCAAGTGAAGCGGAGCCTGGAGAGCACAGGGCAGGCTCACGTTCTGCAGTTTTGGCCCGAGCTGAGTGAGGCGGAGAGACACGGTTTCCTCCAGGAGTTGTCCCAGCTGGACCTCAAGGGCCTGAGCGATCACTGCGAAGGAGCTGTGAGAGCCGCTGCCGTCCCGCCCTGCCGCCTGGATGAGCACGTGGAGCCGGTTCCCGCCGAGTCCATCGGCAGCGCGAGGACCAGTGCCGAAGACTCCGTGGCAGCTTGGGGAAATGAAGGTGAAGGCTTCCGGTCACCAGAGAGGGACGCCAGGGGAAAGGAACAAAGCCTCTCACTCACTCAGCAAAAGGATACTTCTATACCAACTCTTTTCACTTTTATACTTTACTGCCCTTCATTTCAGGGGGAATGCTGCATAGTTCGTTTGACTACCTAAATCTTTACTCGACATCTTTAGTCGGTTTTTATGATTTAATTTAATTTAACATTAAACAACATATGAATACTTGAAATGTAATCCATTGAAGATTAAAGCAGTTGTGCCGAATCTATTGAAAAGGCTCCACCGTTGCTCCATTGATGTCGTCTCTTTTCTAAAATCAACATTCAGCTCCCTGGTTTTACTGATGTTGAGCAGTTGCTCCACATCACCGTTCCCTCGCTTCTCACAGATGAGGCTTGTTTTTTAACTTACTGAATGAAGCGTTCTTTTTTTTTTGTACAGCTACTACTCAATAGTACTATTATTCAGGCAAACAGACCAAGGGGGTTTAATCTGAGGGTTTTTTTTCCAGCTGTAAAACTTTTTCTTTCTGCTTCTCATGTCACTTCCTTTTTTTGACAGGGCTTTTGCAGATCTCAAAGAATCGAGTTGGGGTCCTGCTCTTGGCTGGGGGTCAGGGGACCCGTCTTGGTGTTCAGTATCCAAAAGGGATGTATAATGTTGGACTACCAAGCTGCAAAACCTTGTATCAAATACAGGCAGAGCGCATTCACAAAATCCAGGAGCTGGCCGACAGAAAGTTTGACTCCAAATGCACCGTTCCATGGTAAGATCATATCTTCCTCCACTTCTCGGATCCTTTGTAGGCTTATGCTTATGCACTTATTGTAAGTCGCTTTGGATAAAAGCGTCAGCTAAATGACATGTAATGTAATATGCTGACCAAATGAAAGATTGAAAATGAATGAAAACTGCTGCTAAATCTGCTCTACAAAGCCTGTAGGCAATACATATTGTATCAAACAAATACATGACATGTTGAAACTTTAAATATTTCTTTGACTGAATAGAACTTTTTCACAATAACCAAAAATGCGTAATCAATGTGGAAGTGGACTTCCTGCCAAGAGTCAACACATCTCTGAGAGTCTTCACAACTTCGCTCACAGATTTACCTACAATTACATTTGCTGACGTTGCGAGACTGGTGGAGGAAAACTCTGTCACAAAAGATAACAAAATAAATAAAAGGCACAAATGTTTCCATGAGAATTTGTCCATCAGTATCAAGTTTACTTAAGTGAGAGCGCTCATGCTAAGTGTTAGCTACTGAACTGTTAGCTAGAAGGACAAATCATTAGTGTGTCCACTTAGACATAATGTATATAATATAGAGTATATATAGAATACCTTAATAGAGCATTATAGGCTGCTTTTAATGAAGCATTGTATCAATTTGTCTCGTGTGTCGCAACAATAATGTCAGACAGCCTCTGGTTTTAAGGGGCAAACAGTGATTCCTAAAACGTAGTGGTCTGAGGTACATAAGTGCTTCCCTTTTTAATGCTAACGTTTGATCCTCATCATCCCGTCGGATTGCTTGAATCCATTTTCGTCAAACATCACCATCAACAGGGAAGGAATGAAATGACAGATATGGCTGCTTTTGGGAATAACAAGAACAGCCCGGTACGCTACAACAACTCTTTCTCATTGCTTTGTCTACCAAGCTTTATTTTTACTGACAACCGCGGCCTGCTGCTAGAAACAAGGTTGAGACCCCAAACAATGAGCTGATTGTTAAACGCTTTGTCAGAATCAGAAGTAATTTATTGAAACGATTGGTGCGATATGAGAATAAAATAAGATACAAAATATAGAACATAAAAATATAAACATAAAAGTACGATAGAACACAAATCTATGTAAACACGTTTCTATGGTGAGAGAAACCACTGAGCAAAAGTCCTTGGAATGTAGTATTTGGTATTTGTGGAGCTGTGGAAATCAATAGTAGACATTCAAACCTCTTGTCTCATGCTCCTTTTCAGGTACATAATGACCAGTGAGTTCACTCTGGCTCCCACTGAGAAGTTCTTCAAGGAGAACAACTACTTTGGTTTGCAGCCATCAAACATTGTAATGTTTGAGCAAAGAATGCTCCCCGCAGTGACCTTTGATGGAAAGGTCATCCTGCAAGGGAAAGGGAAGTTAGCCATGGCCCCAGGTAGGTGCCCACCAGACAAATATCAGCTAGTGAACATGTATCAGTGGCATTGGGTGAATCCAATGCATGTTCAGGATAGTTTGAGGTAATACTATGATTCAAAACCTCCACTCCCTAACAGATGGTAATGGTGGTCTGTACCAGGCACTAGTGGACAACAAGGTGCTGGAGGACATGAAGAAGAGGGGAGTGGAGTACTTGCATGTGTACTGTGTCGACAACATCCTGGTCAAAATGGCCGACCCTGTGTTTATTGGCTTCTGTGTGAGCAAAGGGGCTGACTGCGGAGCCAAGGTACAGTATAATCATACAGTACATATGAAAGAGTCCATTTCAAGTGTGGCTCAATATTTTGGGAATATGCTCATGTAGTTTTTAGTTGAGAGCTAGATGACAATATTGATTTCATGTCTGTGCATTAGACATAATGCTGGGGTAGGGAGGCATCTTTTTTACATTTCTGTTTGTGTTCAGATTTAAAACAATGTGCTAATCTGACCGTAGAGGTGCTGTGGCCATACATCTTAGACACTGGTGAAGAGAGGAGCAGAGCTGTGAACCTCCATCTGGTAGCGGCTCGGGTCACATGACAGGGGAGACTGCCGCAGGCACAGCGGTGCAAACCCACATGGGTAGTAAATTGGCCAAGGCTCCTGTGCGACGAGGTCTTTAGGTCCCATGTGGAGGACGCTGCTGGCAATTGTGGAGAGAAGGTCAGGGCTGCCTGTCTAGCATGCAACCTGAGAACCCGCTGGTAGACACCAGTTGTGAAGGAGGCCTTCCTGGCTGTGCTGGCTGTCCGCCCCCAAGGGGCCATAATGGCTTTTCCTTTGGTTGTTATGGAAGCAAGATCCTGCATTTGGTAGAAATCTGGGTAAACAAGGAAGATGGACTTTCGGTTGACCTCAATGAAGTATGGAGTGCTGTTGACCCTGACTGGGGATGTAGAGGAAGTCCGTGATCTCCACTCACCCACAGTTAGGATTTGGAATCAGGCAAAGAGGTTAGTTTGAGGTTGTGAACAGGTAGAGTTCAGGTTATGGTAAAGGTTAGATATAAAGGTGGGGGGTGGTTGTGATTGGGCACTAAAGCGGTATAGTCAAAGTAACAGTAACCGTTAAGGCGTGAGAACAGTCAACCACCTCTGGTTACTTTAGCCTGAGTTTGCTTGTCCGTTAGCCAGCAGCAGACCGGGTTGCGGAATGGCCTCGGGTCCTAGCTGGGTAAACTGGTGGCGCTGATTATCTCAAGAGCTCCTCTCCTCAAATGTAACAATCCTCACGCTTCTTTCTCTGATGCTGATATCATATTTAGTTAGTTCTTCAGTAATTAAAGAGACAACAAATTAAGAAAACAGCATGTACATGTGCCATAGTATGCTTCACGGATGCCTTCCATGACGGTTTTCACGGTACAACCAACTAGTAAGAGAGCCCCAGGGAGACCCAGAACGCAATAGAAGGGTTATACTCTTTATATCATCTTTTGGACATTGGTGTTTGGGGATTCCTCAGGATCCCCAATGTTGAGACATCTGGACTGGATGACACTCCAAATCCATATCATTTGAATCACTATTGTTATATAATTATATGAAATAAAAAAAATCTGGCCTCTCATCTGTATCACGTCAGGTGGTGGCGAAGGTGCACCCTGCTGAGCCAGTGGGCGTGGTTTGCCGGGTGAAAGGTGTGTCCCAGGTAGTGGAGTACAGTGAGATCCAACCAGAGACCGCTGAGCTCCGAGGACCTGGAGGGGAGTTGGTGTACAGTGCTGGAAACATCTGCAATCACTTTTTTACAAGGACCTTTCTGCAGGATGTAGCAGAGTAAGAGACTTTACTGCCCTGTGTGTTATTAGGATCGTCCTGTAAGCCCAGTGTGGGAATCACATCAAGGAGGTAGATAGATGGCACAATAGCGTGCAAAGTTCCACTGGATATGCCCGTTGATTAGGGACATGTTTTTTCACACAAGTTTTTTAAAGTCTGCAATAATTTAATGATTTAATCCTAAAGAGCAAGAGTGGTTTTAATTTAGGGGTCTGCTTAAAATTAATTTACCTCTTAAAAATGTTGGTGACATTCTGTACTTCTAATAATGTGTATGTGTGTGCACATTTGGATTGCCTTCTGTCCTTTCATCTTACAGGGTGTATAAAGGCCAACTGAAACAACATGTTGCCTTCAAGAAAGTGCCCTTTGTTGACACTTGTGGCAATCAAGTCAAACCCACCAAACCCAACGGCATTAAGATGGAGAAATTTGTTTTTGATGTCTTTCCATTCTCACGGTATTGTTGGTTATTATATTTTAACTTCAGATGATGATATCTGTCGTTTTACTACCAAAGTCATATCACAGTGCCTGTAAACTAATTCAAATCTTCTGATCTTTTGAAGGAACTTTGTTGCCTTTGAGGTTGTGAGGGAGGATGAGTTTTCTCCGCTAAAAAATGCAGACGGAGCCACCATCGACAGCCCAACCACGGCCAGGAACGCTTTGCTGGCTCAGCACTGCCGCTGGGCAACAGCCGCAAAAGCAACGCTGTTAGATGAACGAGGGAATCCCCTTCCTCCTTCAGACAGGTCAGAGCACAATGTACCGAAGTGCACTATGCACTTCATCTTCATCCATTGCCCTGGTTTTTATGGCGGGCTTTTGAACTGTCTGGATAAGCACAGGTAGAACGAACAGCATTAATGATGGCAAGATGCTTACTAGGAGAAAGTCGTGTCTATTTGATAGTTTTTGTGGAAAAAAGCAGCCTTCCAGGACCTCCAAAGCTCACTACATCTTATTTGTTTAATCAACATGTCAAAATGACTAGTTGTGTTATGGGAAGCTATGCTGAGAAAAAAATGGAGGCTTGGCATATATATCTTTCTATACTCTTTCAATGTGCATTTGGACCGGTGGGTGTTGTATTGAGAAATGCTTCCATCCCTAAAATCTGAAATAAAAATGCTTCTACAGTTTATCAGCAGAGGACAACCCCCCAGCTCAGTGTGAGATTTCCCCACTGGTCTCCTACTTTGGTGAGGTGAGTACATGGAAGTGATGCACATATGAACATTCAAGGATACTGGAGGTACATGTACTGATTGGGTTACAGCAGTGGTCCCAAACCTTTTCTGTCACCTTTGAGGATACAGGGACATTGTAAGACACCCTCCCCACCAAGTCTGGGTGTTAATCTTCTGAAATATGTAAAGCAGATACAGGTTATTAGAATGAAAACTGTTTCCATTTCTCAGCTTGTTATTAGATGAATTGCGGCCACTGAATACACTGCTTTTATGCAGTATATTGATCTAATCCCAGTTGTGTAATTGACTTCCTTCTCACTTGTGCCAGGGCCTGGAGCAGCTGCTCAAAGGGAGGACACTGGCAACCCCTCTCATCCTCGATGAAAAACTGGCCAAAGGGCTGCAGGCTCAGTGACCCTTCTCTGATGAATAGTGTGAGAGACAAGAGCAGATATCCAACTCTGGAGCAGGTGTTTAGAAGAATCAGCCCAAGAATGCACCATTGCTTATACATATTTGAACTTAACATAATAATGATAAAAAACAGTCACACATATTGCGTTATTCTGTTGAGGAAGAGTTAGAAATCTTTTGATTGAACAAATAAAACCAAATTCATTTTAAATTGCATTGCTGTACATGAAATTAAAAATATTATGTCTATATACTAAAAAAAAAAAAAAAATCCCTAAGTCTCTGTCAAAATAAATTCCGCTTATCATGATTGTTTCAGGATAAATGTAATTCACTGGTCATTGGTACATTTTTAGGAACTCAATCCTTGAGTTTTGTATCAAAGTGATTTCAGTAAATCTTCAGCGGCTTCCACAGAAAAGCTCAGCTTTTACAGCTGAACTAGACATAGCTTGTCTTGTTAAATTTAACAAAGCTCAATTTAGAAAACTAGGCAATTTCACAGATAATATGAAGAATGATTGAGATAAAAAGCAGATGATACTTATTTAGCATGACTTCAACGATGCTGGTCCATACAAGACAAAGCACAGCGTACCAAAAACACATTTCATTTCATTTAGAGATCTAATGAAAGTAAACAAATTGTTCAGCTGTCCCAACTATATCACATGCTGTTTTGTGTCAGCTGCTATTTCAGGAGAATGTTTGATTGCAGTATTGTTGTTTAACATCTTTATTAGTGCAGTTGGACTAACACAAAGGTCCAATCCTAATCTCCACCCTTAACCTTCAGGGATTTAGCTGGTCAATGTCACGTCACCATTACAACGTCAAAAATATATTACCTACTGATTGGAACATCTTCCAGACTTTCCTAATTGCATGGGGGGTAGTTTTTAATGTTTTACTTTTTCTTGTCAAAATTACATTAATGACAAAATTATTTTATTTTATGAAAATATTGTCTGATTTATTTATTTTTTCTCCATCTTTAATCCTTAACATTTTAACTGTATACATTTGAAAATGACTGTCTGAACATACATATGCTGTCCTCGGTGATTACTAATATTTAAATAGTGACGTATCACTCTGCCGCTCACAAGAATAATAATGACAGAGAAACAAATGAGCCCGTTTAAGACCTTAGTGCTCTGTAGTAACTGTAGTTTCACGCTGCACATTGACGTCACTGACATACGTTTCCTGCCGTATCCAAACTACACTGCTTAGTGAAGGTGGAGTCTGGCTGGATGTGAATAGTCCAAAAAAATGATCACCTAGTTTATTACTTGACCTCAATGGAAAACCTCACGGTCAAGAAAAGATGGTTATGAGAATTCATGAGGACGAACACGATGTTTAGGGAATCCAACTAAGTTAAGTTTGTTTGTTGCCAGAGTTTAGATTCATAACCTAATGTTTTCATTGAACTCTAACGTCCTTTTACCTTTACCCCATTGTTTGCGTGTCTGTATCCAGAGTGCAGGCTTGTTGTATTGTATCATTGTGCATTAAAACTAACAATGTTTTTATTAAAGGACGTGTGAGGGGACCCAGACTGTCATAGAGACTCTAAACTGCCAGGACGTCAGCTTCAAATGGACTCTTGAGGTGTAATAATAATACAAACATATTTTCCAAATATGAATTATTGAACATTTCTCTGTAATGTAGCATCCATGATCGCTTTATTTAGGCACACGTTAATCACTATTGATGTAGACGCGTACGAGGTTTAGGTACATTTCATTTATTGTGTCGCTTGTGTTTCTGACTGGACGAGGACTACTTGATGTTTCAGTAACAAGCGGTAGGTGAATGTGGAATGTAGCCCTATCCCTAAAAATAATAATAATAATTGTTGCTATATCAAACAAGAGATGTTGACCGTCCAGAACTGTATTTAAATGTATTAGCAAGACGGACTGACGTGGGGACGTCATTAAGTCAGCTGCTGTTTCAACTGTAAATGACCGTTCTCCGGTCTCCCGTACCAATGAGTCTGTTGTCCCTAGTCCGTTCTCCCGAGAACGCAAGTCCGTTCTCGCCGTCTTGCGCATCTCATGGCAGTGCCGACGCCTATTGTCACTTCCGGCCCCCGGGCTGTCATGTGACCGACGCTGGCCAATCATAGCGTGACAGTACACGGACGACAACACAAAACAAATGCATTAGACCGACGCTGAAATTCATGCATGATGTTTTTCGACCTACATTTAGCATAGTGTGTCACTGAGCCACGCGGCACCGACTCCAGTACAGTTGGGACACCTCAGTCCAGTCGGTCGCAATACAGCCGTTGTCGTATCTGGGACGCGAGCCGCCGCACGGGATGTTAACAAGGCGCGACACCGTCCCATCCTTCAGCTACTGCTCGTCCTCCGTGTCCGTCTGGAGGCAGCGATGGACGCGCTAACATGCTAGCACGCTAGCGTCATGTTCAAGAATGTGTTTGGCTCAGGGTTCCTAGTTCGAACAGCTCATGTGATTCTGACATGGGTCATAACGTTAATCCTCTTCCTACATGATACAGGTGAGCCCGCCTACAGAGGAACTCATTACAGCATTCCTTAGGTCTCTGCTGTATAATGGCATTGTATTTACGTTACAAACGGTCACAACTGTACCGTGAGCGTAGTGAATCAGCCACGGTTCTTCATGGCTGCCTGTGTGTCCTGTTAGAGCTCAGGAAGCAGGAGGAGACGGGCCAGCTCGTCCAGCCGGTGCTCTTCGTCCTGCTGGTGCTGGTGTCCGTGTTGCTCTATTTCGCCGTTTCTCTGATGGACCCGGGCTTCATCCTGTCTGATGACCAGGATGTACAGGTAACTTCTGACGCTGATGTATGTCCTCATAAAACGATTTTGCTTAAAAAATGTTGCTGTGGTGTGTGTGTGTGTGTGTGTGTGTGTGCGTGCGTGCGTGGGGGAGGGCTCAAATCTAACTTTTCTTTCCATTTATTAAGTAAAGAAGTTCAAAACACATAAACCAAAGAACCTTTTTGCTTTAGTTTAACACAAAACAGATATAATAAATTAATAGGGTCCATCCTCTGTCCCGAAAAAACCCTTCAATGGGGAAAAAAAGGGAAGAAACCTTAGGGAGAACGTCAGAGGAGGGATCCCTCTCCCGGGATGTACAGAATCAACAATGTAAAAGATGTACAATACATTCAATTCCTCTAACAGAAATGATACAAGTGATTGCAAGTAGCAGAACAGGTGTACAGCAGGACCACTGCAGGGACAACCACCATCAGATAGAACCACCATCCACAGAGGCTTCTGTGGGGAGGGAGAGCAGAAAGATGTTGGTTTATGATGACAGTAATATGAATCATATTTAAAGTAATGGTGATGGCAGCAGCAGGTGTCAGCAGAGCCAGGAGTCAGAACCGGGGTCCGCACCAAACTATGATCCACGGAGACCTGCTAGGCGAGAAAGCACAAAGAACTCCCGGAAAGAAGCTTAATTAGTGATGTACATTAATAAAACATGGATGATTGTGGAAGGAGAGAGTGAGAGTGAGAGAGGGGCTCGGTGTGTAAATGACAAACTAGCGCACTGAAAATGTTCTGATAAATGCTTAGACTGATAATGTGTAGTGGTTTCCCTGACTAGGTTGTCTTGTGTTTTGGGACAGTTCACACTGGGCGTGACGGAGGAGCAGCAGGACATGATCCCACACACCACCAAATCCCTGCGTCAGCGCCGTTGTGGCCACTGCCTGCTGCAGGTACCAATTATCCTAAAAAAAATAACTTTAGTGTAATTTAATTTGTATATTCATTATTCTTTGATTTTGTTGTATTGGAGAGCAAAAGTTCAGTTTTGCCTGCGGAAAGAGTCATTTGTGAAAACAAAACATGAGGGCCACTGTGCTTTCAACTGCAGAGCCTTCCATCATGTGTCTCGGGTTACAGTTTGTAGTAGAGAGCCTTGAGTTAAAGTGCTTTCTGACCCTGATGGATGGATTGAGTGATTATCTGTAGGCATGGTGTTGTAATTTCAATACAAAATACGTAATGTGTAAAAAATCTATCTCTCCTTCAGGATCAACAACTCAGCTTCCACCAGGAACACATGTACATTCATGATGCAAAGAGGCAAAGTTGTTCCTTCTATTAGGACACAAGAACCATCACACTTTACGTATTTCTGTCGTATGCATCATAACTCCATGTAATCCATGTGCTTTGTGAAAAGCTCAGGAGTAGTTCCATGTGATAAACCTCCTTCATTTCTTTTTTTGCGTTATGCTGAAGGAGCCTTGGACACAGAGATGAGCATGTTGTGTCCTGCGCACCAAAGCTTCAGTCCACACAGCATGTTATTGTTTCATGTAAACAAAAAAGAATGTTTCCACTGAACACCTTTACCATTGTTCTAAGCAGCAGCCAATGAGATCAAAGCACTGCCAGACGTGTCAGCACTGTGTGCGGCGGTACGACCATCACTGCCCCTGGATCGAGAACTGCGTTGGCGAGAGGAACCACCGCTGGTTTGTGCTTTACCTCGCCATCCAGCTGCTGGTGCTGCTGTGGGCGCTGCACATCGCCTGGTGAGTACCACGCTGTCACCAATCAATGCTGCAGCTGCAGAGCCTCTACAATAGGCCCCTCTCTCACTTGTTTCATCAGGACGGGTTTCAGGTACGCACCTGGCTGGCAGCTGTGGCTGCGTAGCAACGGCATGCTGCTGACCGTGGGGGTGTTGGTGGCGCTGCTCTCGCTGATCGTGCTGCTCCTGCTGGGCTCCCACATCTACCTGGTGTCTCTCAACACCACCACCTGGGAGTTCATGTCACGCCACCGCATCTCCTACCTAAAACACTGTGGCGCTGATGAAAACCCCTTCGACCGGGGCACCTTCAACAACCTGTGGTGTTTCTTCTGCGTGTGGCGCACAGTGGTGTGGGAACAGGTGTACTTCAGGGAGGGCAGTGACCAGGTGTAGGATTACATGGCAACACCAAAAGGGGTTTCACTCATAAGCAACCTCTAGCTTTTGGGACCAGATAGGTCAGTAGAGGAATTGGGCTTTTGTGTGGTTTACCTTCATGAAACATATGTTGCCCCACATGTTCCCGTCTTTAGCATCCCCCCCCCCCCCTCCAGTGGCTGGAGTCCATTACAGGTTCCGCACCCTGGTTCTGACAGTTGCTTCCCACTATTCGAGTATACAGTAGCATTTCCCTGTGTGACGCTAGTCTCAAAAAGCCCTGCTGGTCTTTAAGCCCCCACCTGAGCCTTCGCTCCTACGTGCTCCACTGGATCATTTCTGTGAGCAGTGAACATTCCCCCCTCCCCTACCATTCAATCATTTTTTAAGTTTTTTCTTGATACATGTGAAATAGTGCATAAACATTCGATACAAAAAGTGAATATACTTGTTTTAGGTGCATGTGTGGTTGCTATGAATTCCTGATTGACAGGTTAAATAATTGATTTTACCGACTTGTTTAATGTGATTGCTGTAATCACTATTGTGCACAAAGGTGTGACCGGGTCTATGATGCAATGGCTTCACCACGGTTGACAGAGCATCATTGTTATGAAATACGAAGGTACCTTACTTGTTTTTGGCATTGAATCACACCATGATGTACAGGACTCTCCAACTTTCAATGAACAGCATTTCAAGCTATTTTATATCGCATATTATTTTTTAAGAATTCCAAACCCAAAAATGTCTCTAGATTTTATATGACTATTTTACTGGAGCAACTGGAAGAGCAGTTGCTAAGAGATTTGTGAGTGCAATACATTGGTTGGCATTTGTGTGTGCAATAGTAACCTTGTAAGACAGCAATAAATGTGTTGAGTTCAATGCACAGCAGTGTTGTTGGACAAGATGCAGACTGCCTCCAGATGGATTCATTGATTGACTGTTTTTTTTATGAATTTACATTTAAATCCTCTTGGGTACTTCTGAATTATATGCAATGCTGTCATGCACTGTTTTTACTACTTTAAAATGACTTTACATCAATAAATGTTTATCCTGGTCACTGGAGTCCAGCACATATCAATTTATTAAATCATATTTCCTTCATGTTGTTTACACTTCAATCATGATTGGATCATTTTAAAATAACAAATTGGTAAATCAACAGTTGTATTGATTGGGCAAATCTCTCCCTGAATAATTTAAATGAATATTAGTATGAGTATTACATCCACTTCTAATGGTTATGATAAATAGCAGAGATACAATTTGTTTTCTTCATTGAGATCAAACCTATTTACAGTTCAGTTTTTGGACAGAGAGGCCTTTGTAAAACGATTGCACTTAACGGGAATTCATCCTTGGGCTTCATGAGACACATAAAACCAGCTCTTCCCCGGGACGGGACCGACTGGTAGTGTGTTCCTCAGCTTCTGTGGAATCACAGGCAGGTCGGACGGAGCAGCCTTTCACGTTGGGGGAGGGAGTCCCTCCAGTCAGCTCATGAAGGAAAAGTCAAAGTCAGCAAAGATGTCCTGTTGCTCAGCAGTGAGGATGCAGGGTGTCCGTGGGGGGGTGAGGACTGGCTTTAGACGAGTAAACTCCTCATCGAAGTTACTGACATCCTTCTGCGCTCTGATGACCGGCAGGAAGGGGGGCTTCAGCTTTTTGGCCAGGAGAGCGTCCCAGTCCATTTCCTGTTAAAACACAGTCAAGCTGGTGTAAAACAGTCAGTGCAGAGAGGGACAGTCAGGTGGTCAGCAGCACCTGGCAAAATAATGACCTGAAAGAATTTGTGGCGTTTGATCTCCGAGGCATCTTCCTCGCCTCCTCCCAGTCTCATCTCAGGATTCTTCTTCAGCAGCTAAAACATAAAGAAACCAATGAAGGAGTAAATAAGCGATCAGTAGAAGGCTCCCGTAGAGAACCCACATCCAGACGTTGAGGCCCACCTTTTGAATGAGCGACAAAGCCTCAGGAGAAAGGAAGCGAGGGTAGCGCACTTCATCGTTGACGATGCTGTCGAACACCTCTTCCTCATCATCCCCTGGGAAAGGAGACTGAGAGAGGAGCACAAAGTGAATGCTGCCCTACAGGGTCCCTCAGGGGAGTTACTGTGTGTCTGCATTTGAGCTGAATAATGCATCTAATCAAATACACTGACATCCCATCAGGTGAAAATTAGCTGCATTGCTTTAGGCCTTGTTCTGTTGCTCATGTTCCTACTGACCTCCCCCACCAGCATCTCATAGACGAGGACTCCCATCCCCCACCAGTCCACACTGCGGGTGTATGTGTTTTCCGTCAGCACCTCTGGGGCCAGAAACTCTGGTGTGCCACAGAATGTTGTGGTGCGATCGCCGTGGCCCATACCTACACACAGACAAGCCTTACTACACACACACACTGCATATAATCACATCAACATGCAGTTATGAAAGAAAACTACTGGGAGAAGTTCCTGTGTGGGGCCTCACGTTCCAAGCCTGCATGAGATGAACACTAGAAAATGATTGGCACGTGCTGCAGGTTGAAAGGCTACATCACTTTGACCTACTGGAGCAAACAAAGGAAATATTGATCTTACCTTCTTTGCACAAGCCAAAGTCTGCTATCCTGACAAAACCATCTGAATCCATCAGCAGGTTATCCAGCTTCAGATCCCTGACAGACACAAAGCAACATGCTCCCAACATGCAGCCACGTATGGAGTCACTCTGAGAGCAGCCTGAGAAGCACTCACCTGTAAACTATTTGGTTCTGGTGTAGAAACTCCAGGCCGAGCAGCACACAGGACGAGTAGAACCTGAAACCAGATGATGATGATGATGATGATGAGATGGAGCAATAGCACCGTGGTGTGTTTGTGCTCCGTGCAGAGTGATGTCAGCTCACCACGCCTGCTTCTCGGTGAAGATGCTGGCGTGAATGTGTGTCATGAGGTCTCCCCCGGGGGAGTAGGCCATCACAAAGCACACATGGTCGGCAGTCTGGAAGCAGCCGTACAGGTTCACCAGGAAAGGATGCTGGGAGGTGTTGATCACTTCAAAGATCCGCTTTTCACACATGAGGCTGAACACACACAAACACGTAAACGTTGCATTACACCCCATTCACAATATTTGCTATCACTTAATAACAAACCCATTCACTTGTGAATAGATGGTTTATGATTAAAAAATAGACTACTTTGTAATAACTGGGTATTTTTTAGGTAGTTTTTCTAATAGGAAGCCAATAATCACACTATTCTTTGATGATGACTATGTTAGCTTACTTTAGAGTGTGTCCATCTCAATGAATTAGAATATCAACGATAAGTTACGTTTCAGTAATTCAATGTAAAAAGTGAAACTCCTTTGTATAGATTTATTACGCACATGTCATTTTTATGTTGATGATGCTCATATCAAAAGGAAAACCTCAGAAAGTTAGAATATTACATTAACTTAACCAATTTTTTTTAAAAGTTCAACCGGATCTGGGATCCAGGCTCCTGGTGCAGTCACATATTTAAATGTACACACTGCAGAATGAAGCATCGATTCTACAATTATGTTTCAAGGGATGCTTACCTGTCAACTTCGTCCCGTGTTACGATGTCTCCTTTCTTCAGGGCTTTGATGGCGTAGAGTTTGCCTGACTTCTTATGCTCTGCCAGCAGCACCTTTGATCATTAAAGGAGGAACATTTGAAGATTAATATGCATCATTGGTACTTTGGGCTCTTGGGTTTGGGCTCTCACAGCTGGAACAAGTTGGGAGAGATGCGTACCTTACCGAAGTGACCTCTCCCCAGAACTGAAATGCAGTTGAACTCTTCCATTTGAAGTCCTTCATCCCTGCTGCATGACAGTATAAAGGTGAACACACATTTTGCAACTTCATATTCATATGTTATATATTCATATTCTTATCTGCCTTCGTGGCCTTTGAGTACCACTGTACATTCTTTATAAGCAGAACTATGTGTCTACACATATACATACACACACACACCAGAGGTGTCAAAAGTATTCACATTCATTACTCAAGTATAGATACTAGGTTTTGAAAATACTTTTGTAAAAGTGGACGTGTCAACTCAAGCTGGTTACTTAAGTAAAAGTATAAAAGTACTGGTTTTAAATCTACTTAAAGTAAAAAAGTAAAAGAATTGAAAGGGAAAAAAATGTCCATTAAGAACTAACAGTCCGTCAGTCCGTTACAACACGATGGGAAGGTGCCTTCAGGTCACGTGACCTGCCGGATGATGGAAAGACGGTTGACACGTTGTTCCCATTCATTAGACTGCAGTGTCTCCACATGGTTTACTACTTCATGGGGGGGCGCATCGCTTTTATAATGATGGGGAGCGGTCGGTTATCAAAATATTGAACAAATACAGAATCCTTATGTATACTTATCCTTAGTGTTCATTTCTAAAGCCTCGCATTAAGACATACGTCACTTTATTGAAGACTGTGTTGTCCCAGATTATCAATAAAGTTAGAAAAAACATGGTCATGAAGACTCATTTAACGTTACATGGACTTTGCATGAGGAGGAGGAGGCGGGTTCATGTCGCTAAACACCAACTGAGATCAACTTGTACCGCGACCACCAATCTGCCTCCTAAAAAAGATCCTTCACCACTTTACGCACCCAGCGTCACTGATTTGCGTCATGTGATAAACCAATAAGGTGTCTGGATGGTAAATGTTTACACTTCTCCATCAAGTTCACGCAAACCCGACGGCGCAGTTTTTTGTGTGTTTTTGAACGGTGACAAGCCGGAAAACCTTCAGAAATGAAATAGGAGTAACGAGGCGATTTAGATGTAAGAAGTAGAAAGTACAGATATTTGCACGAAAATGTAAGGAGTAGAAGTTAAAAGTAGTCTGAAAAAATTTCTACCCAAGTACAGTAACGAAGTATTTGTACTTTGTTACTTGACACCTCTGATATACACACACATATGACTTACTGTGGTGGTGGGTGAATAGAGGGATGATATTTGTTCTCTCCGAGACACTGGTTTCACAAACAAAAGTGATTAAGTGACACATCTGATTCACTGAAGCATAAAAACGGAAACATTAAGACTGGAAAAAAACCTGGTCTAGATCACAACCTAATACAAAGTGAATATTCTCTTGTTTTACTGGTATCTTGGTATGCTTACCGATGGAGAGTCTTTAGTGATCTTTCTGGTGCGATGTGGAGAACTGCCCGGTTGTTCTTCATTAAAATGTAGACGCATCACAGCAGGCTCTCTGTAAACAAGAGGAAGAGTGGCTGTGCTGCTGGTAGTACTGCGACAACCTTCAGCGATGCACCTCGAGTTCCTTTTTTTTGGAGCAAAATCTGCACTATTCTGTTAGGTCCCCATTTCTGCAGGATAAGCAGGAACAAACAACGACAACCGACAACTAAACTAAGTCAGTCATAGATTTGCTTTTGTACCAATTCATACATTCAAAAAAGATTTTAGCATGTACAGTCAATGGACATTAGTGGGGCCGAGTCTAAATAGAGTACATTGTGAGTGTTGATGATGAGGAAGCATCCTAATGGAGCTCCATGGCCTGAGGAACAGGAGACATGCACACACTGTACTTGCTCATGAGATTTGGGTGAGAATAAAAAATATATTACCTCACATATTCTTATATTGCAACCTCTGTATCTTAATTCTCATAACTCGGAATGCAGGTCAGTGGTAATGTCCCGGTTATCCTTCCTCTCTAATCTCAGACATTGTGAGTAGTGGAAAAACAGCCTCAAATTCTTGAGGACAACTGCGCAAAGACGTTAGTAGCTCTCTTTGGTACCAGCTCTCTCAGAGATGTGACAAAGAGATGTTGCTGAGTCCTGGTATCGAGACACCATAAAGCTTTACCGTTCTGGAGAAGTGTAGGAGGACAGGGCGGCAGTGTTGGTGCTTGCTAATGGAGGGCTCATGGACTCCAGGGAGCTGCAGGGAGGCAGGATGCTCATCACCAAACGGCCCCATGTGGCAAAGTTCATGTTCATCTGGGCAGCCCGCAGGAAGTCCTTCCCTGTGAGGAGAGCCGGGGACAAAAGAGATCAAATGGGAAGAAGTAGTAGTGTGTGAGTAGTGAGAAGAGAAAATCCTACACAGGACACATTCACTATGCTTCACACAAATTAGATACAAAAGGACCATCCAGTCATAAAATATTAATAAACAGCGTAATAACAAGTATTGGGAACGTTATCGCGCTATTATCATCTATCAGCGTTTGTAAAATGCTTTACTGGCTATGAATAAACTCAAACTATGGTGTGACTATTAGTATTCGCGTGGGAGGGGCATCATCACGCAGCCAATAAGAGGGCGGACCTAAGTGTTCTGAGACTTTGATAAAACACAGATTAATGAAGAAATGCAATGCAATATGAATACATGTTGTTACCTTTCTCTTTAGGGAAGATTCTCCTCTGCCTCTGGAGTTTGGAGCGCCGCTCGATGACAGGATTGATAAATGTGACCTGGAATGAACCGGATTCTGGTGTTAGATTCCTGCAGCATTAGTATGTCATGGGTAAGGGGATATGAACTGCTTGGGATCATTGATCCCTCACTGCTCATTCCAATGAACGGCAAATGATAACAAACATCATAAAGGACACCGATTGCAACTTTTCGTTTTAATGGTGAAACAATACGCTTGAATTTATTTGAAAAATTACATGAACTCTAGAATGAGAAAGGCAAGTCCAAAATGTGGGTAGCAAGCTATGGGCACTATTATTAAAGGGAACAGTCTACTATGTATTAGCTACAAAGTGACTGATGGAGGCCGTGGTAGACCACCTACGACAAGTTGTCAATGTACTCTGGTGGCTTTGAAGACAGTGACATTTGGGTCCCTTTATGAAAAGGTGTTTTTGCTATTGACGTTCCAGGTGAACCTTGATCATGCAACCATAACTAGACACCAGGAATATGTGATCAGTGGACAAAGAGAGGGGAAACTAACTCAGACACAGAGGCCACACGGCATGTTCTCCTGGCCGGAGTAATAACAATAAAGGAGGAATACAAAAATACAAAGTAAGAACCTCAATGAAGAGGATGCCCTGCGGTTCCAGCTGGACACACATGCCATGTCGGTGGTTGTCAAGGAAATCTTCCAGGCGCAGGAACTTCACCCCACATAACGCTCGCCAGTCTCTCCAGTACACAGCGATTTCCAGCTCCCTGGACTAGTTCAACACACACACACATACACATTACAAATATTTGTCCCATTCAGGACTGGATTACTACATCGGGAAGAACGGAATGGCTTTATCTTCTGAATTACTTAAGAAAATTAAGAAGAGGTACCAGTCAGTTGATGAGATGAGAAAACACTTCCTCAGATAGAAACACAAAAAAGAGAATACTTTTTTCTCATATTTAAATCCAGCTGTGTCAAACTGGCTGTGATTAGTAACGTGACCGGTAGGTGCCCAAGCTGTGCAGCTTCCCCTTTAGCCTGTAAAAGGGTCCTTAAACAGAGACTGAGGGGAATGTCAAACGGGACTCTTAGACAGAGAGGGCTGACGTGTAAGAGTTCAACCAGATTAGAGCACGTCTCCGGGGATTAACGGTGGGATCACATGAGCAGAGCAGGAGGCTGACAATCAAAGACATCTGTGGCCATCACGGCTCAGTGTCGTCGTCCTTATGCCCTTCGCAGATGTTCACCATGAGGGAAGATTGAGAGGATATTGTGCATTAATGGTAAATGGGCTGTACTTGTGTAGCTCTTTTCTAGTCTCCCGACCACTCAAATGATGACGGGAGCCACCTGCCCATCAGTCACTAGCATTCACACCCTGTAGTCACAGCTACAGGAGCAATGTGGCCGTTAAGTGACATGCCCAAAGACACATGGGTTAGCCGGGCCTGGGATCCAACCACCAATCCTCTGGTGGAGGACGACCGTGCTCTCCACCCACCCCCGGTCCGGTTCTACACTGAGCAGTAGTGTCATGAAGAGGAAAACAGAGCAGCACGTCACTGCATCTGTTGTGTGTTCAACATATGGAAAAACCAAGGGGCCTTTTAATGGTTAGCTGATGGTGATGAATTCATTACTTTTTTGCAAATAGAATACTATCTTTGGAATATCTTTGCATACACTTAGCATTGATCAAACAGACAAGGGAAACAGCTTTTTTGTACAAGGTAGAAGTTGAAACAGGGACAGCACCGACTGTTGAGCGAGGGGCGACCGCTCACACACAGCAACACACAGACTTATTGATAATCTTTAGTAACTCTACAAAGGCAAGGGAGAGAGATCCTTCAGTGGACAGAAGATGAGCAGGGGGGTCTACATGTGCACAAATAATAGGTCAATACCAATATAATACAGTTGAGGCTGAGTTATACGTTGAGTGGAGTGAAAGCCACTGACCCGTTCCAGTTCCATGCTGAAGCTCTGGCCCCAGGCATCTTTGCCCAGCTGTCGCCATTGTGTGCGCCCCACAATCCTGTTGTCCACCTTTAGCACAGCTCTTATCTCCGCTGAGACACGACACAAAGAAAACAACTGATGCGACTGTGAGGACATCGTGCAGAGAGAAGATGTCGGCTGCCATAGAAACCGTGTGGACAATTCTGAACACACACACATGCTCAAACAAAGTTTAGTAGTAGCAATAATAACGCCACTGAAATACACTTCCTGTCTCCTTAGATGCCACGCACACGCACACACACGCACACAATTAGATTCCATTAAAAGGGATAGTGTGTGTATTGACGGTAGTTTAGAGTGTGCTAACAAAGAGAAACTTTTGTGCACTTACAGGACAAGTCATCAGCCTTGCTCGTCTTGGCACTGGCACTGCGTCCCGATTGGCCGGCTCTCCCCTTCCCAGACTTTCCTTCGGAGAGGCTTACAGATGTGGCCGAGGCGCTGGTCACACGACCTCGGCCTGGGACCGACTCCAACAGGTCCTGGCAACCCATCAGACAAACCTCCAACCGACCTATGGAGAAGAAAAGGTCAATGTAAAACATACATGTATGCTTAAGGAAGGCCAATGTTGTGGATATTAGAACACGCTTTAATTTCAGAAAAGAGCTAGTCAGTAGTTGGATGTACTCCGACCCCTTTTCAAGTCAAAGTACCAACAAAATATTGTATGAATGCTCGGTTATGCTGAGCCGACTCTGGTTCAGTGGAGAGCCAGCTGGTTTCAGACGGAGAATCGGCGGTTAGATGCCGGCCACATCCACTAGTATCGATGCCGAAGTCTGTTGAGACGATCCTCAAATTCCTCCCGTAGCTGTGACTCCGCTGGGTGAGCGGTGCGAATGTTAGACAGTCCTGGTGGGCAGGTGGCACAGTGTACGAGTGGAGACCATCTCGGCCTTTGGTTGATGTCACACTGGAGCTCTGCACTGCTCTCATAGGGTGGTACACTCCGGTGGCCCCATGTTGAGAGCCATGTGGTTCTGGATTTCTTATTAAGATGATTTTTATTTTGTTGCTGTATGTGTATGTCGAGGTATTTAGACAGGATATACACTCACCGGCCACTTTATTAGGTACCCCCTGCTAGTAACGGGTTGGACCCCCTTTTGCCTTCAGAACTGCCTCAATTCTTCGTGGCATAGATTCAACAAGGTGCTGGAAGCATTCCTCAGGGAGTTTGGTCCATATTGACATGATGGCATCACACAGTTGACGCAGATTTGTCGGCTGCACATCCATGATGCGAATCTCCCGTTCCACCACATCCCAAAGATGCTCTATTGGATTGAGATCTGGTGATTGTGGAGGCCATTTGAGTACAGCAAACTCATTGTCATGTTCAAGAAACCAGTCTGAGATGATTCCAGCTTTATGACATGGCGCATTATCCTGCTGAAAGTAGCCATCAGAAGTTGGGTACATTGTGGTCATAAAGGGATGGACATGGTCAGCAACAATACTCAGGTAGGCTGTGGCGTTGCAACGATGCTCAATTGGTACCAAGGGGCCCAAAGAGTGCCAAGAAAATATTCCCCACACCATGACAACACCACCACCAGCCTGAACCGTTGATACAAGGCAGGATGGATCCATGCTTTCATGTTGTAGACGCCAAATTCTGACCCTACCATCCGAATGTCGCAGCAGAAATCGAGACTCATCAGACCAGGCAACGTTTTTCCAATCTTCTATTGTCCAATTTCGATGAGCTTGTGCAAATTGTAGCCTCAGTTTCCTGTTCTTAGCTGAAAGGAGTGGCACCCGGTGTGGTCTTCTGCTGCTGTAGCCCATCTGCCTCAAAGTTCCACGTACTGTGCGTTCACAGATGCTCTTATGCCCACCTTGGTTGTAACGGGTGGTTATTTGAGTCACTGTTGCCCTTCTATCAGCTCGAACCAGTCTGGCCATTCTCCTCTGACCTCTGGCATCAACAAGGCATTTCCGCCCACAGAACTGCCGCTCACTGGATGTTTTTTCTTTTTCGGACCATTCTCTGTAAACCCTAGAGATGGTTGTGCGTGAAAATCCCAGTAGATTAGCAGTTTCTGAAATACTCAGACCAGCCCTTCTGGCACCAACAATCATGCCACGTTCAAAGTCACTCAAATCACCTTTCTTCCCCATACTGATGCTCGGTTTGAACTGCAGGAGATTGTCTTGACAATGTCTACATGCCTAAATGCACTGAGTTGCCGCCATGTGATTGGCTGCTTAGAAATTAAGTGCTAACGGGCAGTTGGACAGGTGTACCTAATAAAGTGGCCGGTGAGTGTATAGAATACCTTACTAAAGCTTATAGGCTGCTTTTAATTAAGCATTGTGGTATCTAATGTGTTCTTTATAGTTGTCCAAGTGAACGTCTCGTAATGTTATGCCGAATGCAGACGTTAACAGCTGCCGCTCAAACACAGGCTGCCTTTTTCCTTTAGGGGTGAAATCCTTCCAGGGAAAAGGGGAAGGGACAGCCTCTGGTTTTAAGGGGCAAACAGTGATTCCTAAAACGTAGTGGTCTGAGGTACATAAGTGCTCCCCTTTTTAATGCTAACGTTTGGTCCGTCATCCCGCCGGATCGCTTGAATCCATTTTCGTCCCGGTACGCTACAACAACTCTTTCTTTTTGCTTGCGGTATTTGTTTGCCCTGACCAGACGGGAAGAAGATTACCACAACGATTGAGGTAACAAATACGGAAGTTGTGTGAAAGGTTTATACGTAAGCAGTGAATTTGCGGTTGATGTGGTAGAGCTGGTTGAACAGCTTTATATCATTAATGTACAATAAGAACACACCTTAAAATGGTGCCTATTCAGTCCAAAGAGAATTGTTGGCCTGGTGTATAACCCAAAACAACCTTGTAGTTCCTGAGTTTATCTCCCATTGAATATGCAAAGCAGCGTTTCACCCACTGGCCCAGACTTCAGAGATCACACATTTGTAAAATCACTTCCTTTCACACGGTCAGCTGTTGTGAGCTGTTGCTTACATGAAGCATGATATGCTTTTGTAGAAGATCAACTATGGCTGAATAAAAGATCGTTCATATTTAAATACTCCAATGACCCTGTTGCTAAGCAACCCTGACAACACATTAGTCTGAGTTTTTCTACTATGACGCAGGATCATACTGAAAGTACGGGTATTATATCACCATGAAATAAATATATATACTAAGAGCAACCTGTGAGACTGGCTGGTTTGAAGAGGAAGGAAGAAGAAGAGGACATGGTGTTGGTTTTCTTCTTGGACATGCCAGAGGAAGGTGGGGATCCCACAAACAGTTCCTCCCTGATGACAGCATGCTTGGGATGGTCCCGGGGCAGCTCACTCAAACGTCTCTCCAGGGACAGACTCAACAAATCCACCTTCTGAGAGGACTCCTGCATGCGCGCCTGGGCCTGAGGGACACACAACACGAGAATACCTCATCCCTTTCTTTTTGAGGGGGGAGTTTGTGACTTTAAAACATAAGGACAACAGGGAGAACTAATTGGACTCAAAGGGATTCAAATGAATAATATTAGGAATCAAATGGACCCGATATCCAGTGAACTCTGCTGGAATGGTGGTGAAGAGGTTGGTCTGAAACACTTTTCAGTGGCACAGGACAGAAGTGTTTCTTCTTATAAGTGATTATGGAAATACCCTCTTACCATCTCCTGTTTGCATGCTAGGGGTTAGGTGTCCATTTACAAGTCATTATTTTTCTTTCTCAAACCCACTGAGCAAACATGAATTCAGAACCTTCAGTTCACCACAATTCATGTCAACAACATGTTGCCAAGATTGTGTGTTTTGTCTTAGTTGTGAATCTCTGTTTTTGTGCTTGAAGTTAGTTTTAAAGTCATGAAATAGAAAATGTAATTTCAGTATTTTTCATTCAGGACATTTAAAAATAAACCATTTTCTAAGTTACCCTTACAAAATATCCCTCATGATGCAGC
This sequence comes from Pungitius pungitius, assembly GCF_949316345.1. NCBI lineage: Eukaryota > Metazoa > Chordata > Actinopteri > Perciformes > Gasterosteidae > Pungitius > Pungitius pungitius. The sequence goes on along the minus strand of NC_084917.1, from coordinate 15,488,593 downwards.
CTGTATTTTCTATAAAGTTCAAAATCCCCTCAAACACTTTGAGAACATGCCCTTTTGTAGGTTTTGTGCCTGTTGGATCACTACACACTATGAATAAACAAGGTTTGGGTTAAACAACCCACCTCTGCTAGTACACGCCGGTCCTGGATCTTGCTGCCACTCAGCTGCTTCACCACTTTTTTGGCGCCTTCTGCTACGGCGGATTCAATCTTCATGTGGTGCAGCAGGTCAGCCACCCGCATCTCCAGAGGATTGATGATCTCCACAGGCTGACCTGAGGGCAGCAGCAGATGTTACAACAGATACAGAAAGGAGGATGTTGTCAAATGTATTGGTAACCGATAAGCAGTCCTGTACATACAAGGGCTGAGCAATGAATCAATATCTCGGTTTTCACAAAACTGTGTTTTCCAAATTTCAAGCAAACTTGAACTGGAAAACAATTAAATAATTCTTGCCGTATTTGAAAAATGTAAAAAGTAACCTCGACATTTAAAGGAGTTCAACTCAAAATGAAAAACAATTTCATTATCTAATGTGAGACATTGACACATATAGATAATGTAAGCATTTATGTAGTTAAAATAAAAGCTAACGTTTGAAGGGGATCCAATGAGAAGCTCATGAGGAGTCTCGGTTCACTTTGTCAGTTGTTGGGGTTGCATACAGCGGGTCAGATGGAACGTTTACCGTGCAAGCCGTCCTGCTCCCCGTCTCGGGCTTGACTGACTTTGATGATCTGCATGCGCAGGAGCTCAATCTTCGTGCGACTGTCCTGTATCATCTGCTGGGCCGCAGTCATTATCTTCCTGTCCTGGAAAACAAACGGAAGCTAGACGCATGTGGTTCAATGCAGGTACTAGGGCGACATGTAGGGAGACTGGGTCGGAACCAGGTATCTGATTGGACCTTGAATGGTTATAAATCCTTTTATTTTGTATTCTTAGGATGGACATGCATTCTGCACAACTTAACTCCATTCATTTACATATGCAAAGCACCTTGACTGAGCTGTTGCTGTATGTTTGAATCATGTTCTCAGCGCCCTGTTTGACTTTGGTCTCCATGGTCAGCTGTTTCTTCAGTGTTCTGACCCGACTGGCCGCTGGGGATGTGACCTCTTCCCACGGACATGACTGTGCCGATAGGTTGTCCTCATCCTCCAAGCAGCCTGCATGAAAAATAACAGCAAATGACGGGTCTTGGCAAACTATTGTCTCTTGTTGGTGCTGATTCATTTAAGAGGGTTTATTGACTTATGCAATTACTCCGTCTTTCAGATAGTCAGAGGGCATGCATGCTATTGTCCTGGTGAGAGACACACATTTGTCTTTACATTGAACGCAGAAGAGTGTGTTTATTTTGCCAGTGTCAGATATTTAAAATATCAAAAGAAGGTCCCTCTGTCAGGATGCATAGTGTGCAATAGACGTCATGGGTACAGGACGAACAACGTAAAACATGTACAATATGTTCAATAATATAATTCAAGTTTCTTCCAGGTGCACAACAAGTTTGCTTTGCTGAAATATTTTGATGTAGCTGGGTATTTAGAAAAACCACAGATACAAATGTGCAGCTCAATAAGGCATGATGTTTGTAATGGAGGGCAAAGACCACAATTCCTGCAGCCCGAGTTAGGAATATTGGCTGGAGAAACCTTTGGAAAGGCAAATGTTTTATCCTGCAGGAGAAAGGCTGCTTATTAAATAGTAGTAGTAAAGAGCTATGATTGTAAACCTTTTGAATGTTTTAATGCGCTAAACAGAGAGCTTCTGTAAAGTGTCTCACTGATCTGTGACCAGTCAGCAGCTGATGTTTGCATACATTTCCATTCCCTCCAACCTTCATTTGTAGCTCTTGAGAGCAACAAGTAAAGATCGGTTTATGCCTGAATATCTTTGGCAAGTGTCCTCCCACACGTCTAAAGCCTAAAATATGCAATAGGCTTCCCTTTAACAACCTGTCCAACCTGTTCAGGACGTCTTCCCAACTTGAATTTAAAACCTCAAATGAATTGAAATCTAACAATTTGTTTTCATAATACCAAAGTGGCCTATACAGCATTACTTGAAGCAGAGGATTGATTAGGTCGTAGTAGGTTGAGTTGAATAGTTTGTAGAGGTAAAGCTGATGGAATGAAACATTGAGGATAGGCTTTTAAGGCTAAAGCAAGACATTATTGCTCATTTCATCCATCTGAACATCATCAAATATTTTTCATGTAACTTATATCAGTCTTCATATTGCTTACAATCCCAAAAGCATAATATATATTTGCGTTAAATATTTGCGTTAAATAGGAGTTTCTGTTCTTTAGGTTGAAAGTCCCTTCGATGATCTACTTTCAATTTGTTGTGTTGGTCTAACCGCTCAGGAGGTAATTCAGACCTGATGGCAGCACTAGTTGTCCAGTCTGGACTTCACACAAGTGTTGGACAATCAGACGGACTGAAGAAATGCCAAGTTGACCTGCATGCACGGCAGCCGGTAAAGTTACCTGGGGTGCAGTCCTTCTCGGTGGCCATGGACCTGGCATTGAGCTCCTGCAGCTCCCAATGCAATCTCTCCAGCTTGCGGCTGGAGGCTTTGAGCTGGCCCTCCACATCGGCGGCGCTTTTACGATTGGTGAGGGCCCGCCGGAGTCTCTCAGCAGCCTCCTTGATCTTCAGCTCGCGCTGGATCTCCTGCCTGAGCAGAGTACGGGCATCTTCCAGACGCTGCTGAAACTCGGGGTCCAGAATATCCCCCTCATCCAGAACCTGCATGGTGCCACTCTGAAGGACACATCACAGCGCTGTCAATGTCTGAGCCCTACGCTTCTTGTTTTTAGATCTCATATTGTAATGCACATCATGAAAAAATGGGGCCAGCTTTCCTTATTGGTCTTTTAAAAAGCATGCTTCCATCACCAATTACTTGGTGGAGCGGTTTCACACATGGCTCATACATATGGATTCCAGGAGCTGCAATTCAAGTAGTATACAACAAATGTACTTTCAAGCTAGACCCCATGCTTTAAAAAAAATGGGAAATAGAGAGAATGTTTAGTTGCAGGCAGCTTCAACATACAAAGGCTAGTACCAAGACGGATCAATGGAGGTCAACACTGCCAGAGGGACTAAAACCACCAGCTAGCACACACACGGCAGCCATCACCTGTGTGTGCAGGTATGCAAAGAGAACGATCATATCAATAACAAAAGAATCTCCTATTCAAACTGTCAGATGAAAAAACAGGTTGATGAGAACAAAAGAAAGGAGCGGAACAAGTTGATCAAGGGGAAGCAACTGCTGAGGGAGTGAAGTATTTCAGGAAGCCCATGACCCATCAGGGGTCATGGTAAGGTCAGGTCTGAAACTTATCAGGGTACTATTAACAATTAATCCTAAGTCAGTCCGTTTTTCAGAAGTCATTTACTCTCAAATGAAAAACCACAAATTGGTAGAGTCGGAAGGAACATCTGGAGTGGTTTTGCTAAACCGAAGGACAACATGATGGACTCAGTTCACAGAGCTCTAAGCTCTGCCCCCTTAGCTTCACAGAGCAATGCGTGCTCCTTTATTTAAGGTTTATGCATATTGAACGGGTCGTGCGTCCAAATAGTACCCTGTTTGACACCTTGGATGCCCAGCAATAGTTCCCTCATGTGTGATCTGATGAATGATCTAAATATGCAAAAGACATGTAGTTAGACAGGGGTTACATGCTTTATAGGGACTACGCAGCATTACATTTTCATGGTTCCGTTTAAATTAGGAGCTGTCTGTACCTTCTCTTGTTCTTATGAAATAAGAACATAGTAGATCATCCAAACAAGTTTGAACTCAAAGACCACAATTCCTTATATATATATATATATATATATATATATATATATATATATATATATATATTTTCTGTTCATAAACCAAGTTTCTCTGATTTTTGTATTATGGAAGTATTCACCAACAAATAATAATAGCCCTAATTGCAGTCATGCTCTTTTTACGCAAGAAGAAGACAGATTTAAGTTACACTGAAAACTAACAATGAACAATAAATATTCATAAACAAAAATGTTACGACAGTCTTGTTCGATTCGTTTCAGACGGATAAGACGAGCTTATGGAATGAAAACAGGAGGTACCCTTAAACTATTTACCTCTACCAACTATGATGTCATCAATCCTCTGCTTTAGTAATGCTATAGGCTATAGCCTGAAGGCCTATCCGCCTGGCTATTGTCTCCTTTAGGACACGCCTTCTGCCAAGCAAAACAAGCCCCTCCCCTCCCCTGTCCTGGGAAGTGATGTACAGTCTGGTCCGTATGAAAATAGATATCATGGGGACCAATGGATGGCCCCTGGTACATTTATTCACGTTAAGCAGGCAAGCCCTATTTAAATTGCCCTTGTCATTAGTGAAATTATGTGTATACGATGTCAAATCAAAAGGAAAAACTCTTTTCACCAAGGCCAACAAAAATGTTTGAGTGCAAGCCAACTTTCATTAAAATAAAGCATTTTGGTGGAGAGCGTGTGTTTATTCAAATAACAATGTCCGGAAGAACATCAGTCATTAGTCGGGTAGGACAGTGACAACCAGAGACACGGGGACTGTCAGCAGGGCCAAACAAGACAAACGGGAACATCCAGCTGTCTGTCAAAGTCGCACCAAAGTCACAACTAAACTGGGTTTTACCTGTGCAGGTAGACCGGACATGGCGGCTCTCGCAAGGCGCACAGCGTCGACGTCTGCTCCAGTTACCGGGGGACGCCGATGTTCTTCGGTCCAGAGAGTCGGTGAAACAGGTCCAGGAGGAACGGAACCGGTGACGTAAGCTTCTGTAAACTGCAGGCAGAACGTGGGCCCGACTGTCTGCTGCTTACGGACGGTCCATGCGGGCGCAAGTTATTCTGTCCGTAAGGAAAACAAACACCGAGGAAACTTTGAATCGACTTTAGCTCCACGAACAACTGACGTCACAGGACAGCGGCTGGATTGGTTGGCGGTCGATATGACGAAACGGCGTAGGAACCAATCATATTTGATTATTCAATGCACCTGCAAAGGTGACCACATGACACGTGGCCTACGTGATTCGTTCTTGTTTTATACAGCTGAGTTATTTAATTGAACTCCTCTTTGTATGAAAGCGTTTCAGCAAGGGCGTAACCATGCATTCTTTGGGAGGATCGTGTCCCCCCCCATATAAAGCACAACATAAGTCAAATATATGTTCTCCTTTTATGAACCCTGTCAATGAACGGTCTCTTGGCTCATTACTCCCCCGTGAGTTCGCTTCGTTCATCCTGGTTGGTGTCTACGCCCCGCCGGCGGGCAACGTGCAGGAATCAGGAAACATTTATTGCCATTATATGTTAGACATACATGGAACTTGGCAGCAGACATGCCAACCCTCCCGATTTTTCCGGGAGACTCCCGAATTTCAAAGCCCCTCCCGAAACTCTCCCGGACCGACCTTTCTCCCGAATTCCATCAGGACAACAATATTGCTACACCATCCGTCCCTGGGCGCGCCGTTTCAGACCGAACAATAATAAAGGTTACACCTTGAAGTCAAGCGCGGCAATTCTGACTGGCGCTGCACCTTCTAGCTCGCTTCAGAGTTCTGGAAGCAAAACAAGTCCAGAGATCAGTCCAATGAGGGTGGTGTCATCAGCAAACTTCAGGAGCTTGACGGACTGGTGACTGGAGGTGCAGTTGTTGTGCAGAAGGCACAGCGGACACTTGACCAGATACGGCGTGTGGAGCGGACCAACCCGGACTCTGGTTATTGTCCTTGGGGACTTTAACAAAGGAAACCTCAGCCATGAAGTACAGAGTATTGAATGCCAAACCAGAGAGCCGAACACGCTCGATCACTGTTTACACCTCACCTGCCCACACCAGCCCAATACCCGCTTAAAAAAATGATGGGAAAGGGTATTCATTTGGACTCCTCCCCCACCCCCCCAATGTCTAAACCATGGTTATGCCCTTGGGTTTCAGGATGCACTGTGTTGTTTTAGAGGTTAATGACTCGACATGGGACTTGACAAGTTAAGGTTGTTAACTAGCAATCTGAGAACCATTAGATCCATTTTTAACAGTTTGTTGTAGCCTGCGATGAGCTTTGACATGAAAACACATACTGTGGTTTATTTTCTATGAGACAAGCTTTTATGGAAACTGCAACTGATCATACAAGTCATCATATCACGGATGAATATAACTATTAGATATTCCATTAAGAAACTTTTGCTGCCTGCCACTCCATCAGAAGCCCATAGAGGTTGGAAAGCCTTGCTGTACCGGGCATCAGCGGGCATCTTTTTTTTAGGTTTATGCTCTTTAGGTTAAAATTACTTTCTGTGACCCATAAAGGCCCAATTCCCATTTTTGAGGAAAAGGACCCTCCCCCCTTCAACAGCTACCCGCTGGATGACCCCTGTAGCGCAGTGGTGGAGCTGCGTCGTTTTTCAGTCAGACCATTGGTGGTCGGTCAAATGGCTTTGCTGATCCATGTCGGTGTGTAGCTGTCCCTACAGTGTATGCATGTATGTTAATGTTAATAATGCCTGATAATTCCAGGAATGGGTTGTTTGAAATCCTCCATCACAGGATAAAACTAGGCCTCTCACCCCACCGTCTGTGGTCCCAAAATACATGAAGAGTTGATGTATCGTAGCCACCGTCACACCCTGTACAGCCAAGTGCTGTGAAATGCAGTTTTCTGGCATCCATCATCTACCAGGAACTTAAGTGGATTTCAAACATGGACATCTATAAAAGAGGAAAAAGAACTTCAAATTGCCTCATGAGCTGCTGCTTGGTGGCAATTTAAACCTCCACCCCGGACTCTTTCACCTGAATATGGTGCTGCCTAATGCGATCATTTTGTAATCTTAGTTCGAAAGTTAAACATATTTAACGATGATGAACGCCAAAATGAACTGGCACTTTCCTTGTGGACCGACAGACAGGTGTATGGAACGCTCCGCCCGTTGCTTTAAGGCTTTAGGGTGTAGTTTGGCACCCCGGCCAGCAGGTAGCAGTAGAGCGCCACACACGTGTTCACCGACCAAGCGCCTCGGAGAGAAACAAGCGTGCGAAGCTGCGCTCGTGCGTCTCTATCGCGGGCTCCAAGACACGCACTCTAAGGTAGAAGTAACTTTTATCCTCCAGAGAAGAGTTATAAACCACCTGGAATATACATCTGGTCAACGGTGTCACGGCAAACGATAACCATGTCGGCCTCACCGGCGAAAGTCAACAGAAAGGAGAATTCTAATCACGACGCAGCGGACGAGACCTCTGGTAACGTTAAGGAATGGCGGTTATCCCGTACAACGCCATTTTCATTTGTTTTTCGTCATTTTGTTATTTTCATTGTAGTTTATGTTGTGCCAAATTGAGTTAATTTGTGGACGAACGACCCTCTTTAGCTTTCCGACACATAAAGTTACACAATGGGTATGTTGTGCAGGACTGTGCTGTAGGTAGCGTGATAGCGTAGCATGATAACACAGGCTAACTATTTAGCCAGCATGAGGGCTTAGCTAGCTATTAGCTTACGTTAGCACCTAACAGTTCACATGAAGATGGCCGGTGTTTGCATTGCATAAGCTGCAATTGGCTCGATGTGCAGTTATTGTTCATGCAGACAATTTGTGGAGGGTTGTAGTCGGGAGATTTCGGTGACATCGTGTGCAGCTATGCTCGTACTCTATTGGATCCCAAACTTCAATAACGATTGTTTGCTAACGTCATGAGCAAGTGCAACATTCAAGGGACGTTGACGTTATATTGTTTTTCCAGCGGTCAAACTAGTTAATCACACGTTAATGTGTTCAACTTTAACACGCCTGAGTTTGGTTGGTTGGTGTGCCAGGTGGCCGACCAGCTAAACGTCAACAAGCTCCTGTCTTCGCTCGCCGCAGCTCAGGTGTCGCTTTGATGAGCTCTAATGAACGTTGATGGACCTCCAATGAAGGTTGATGGAGCTCATAGTCTGTGGCGGACCTCGCTGCACTACACTGGCGGGTTGAAGGGGCCCCGCTTTCTGCAGCCCCTCATTTAAACCAGGCCGCCTTCAGCAGCAACAGGAAGCTCCAGAGGCACGGGTCTGTCAGCCATGTCTGCACGCGCGCAAACATGCACACCCGGGCTGGAGTCCTGAGTTATTTCCCACCCTGCGAGCAAAGCTGCACCGGTGGAGCTGGGGTTGCCGTAGTATGTGTTTCTGTCGAAATAAAAAAAAAATGCGCTGAGTATGCAACCCGAGATGGGTAGAAAAGTATTATTTTGTTCACTTCAAGAATATCATACAATTATTAATGAAAAACCTAAAACCGTTTAATCATTATTTGTTTTTACTATGTATTCATGGTTTGTTTAAGCAGGAAAGACGTTTTTAACAAATAAAGTTGAGGTTATATGAAGTGGTTCAGAGCTGCAGAAGGGAAACCTGGCTAAATTAGTAGTCAGCGAGGGGCATTCTGGGAAGTGTATTGTTATTTGTTTTTGAACTAACTTTACATGATCCAAAGTTGTGTTGTTTTTTCATTTTATGGAGTTTTGTTTGCCAGAAGAATGTACCCTGGAGTACGTTATTTCTAGACCAAACACATGGATATTTGAGTACAATTCAAGGAAATCCTACTTTTAACTTGTTTTTACATTTTTATGGAGTTAAATGCATTACCACTGTATGGTGTGCCGGTTTTTGCTTGCTGTCAACCTGCAACATTAGAACAAAAATAAAAATCCCATGCCTTATGGGTGCTGTGAAAAATATGAAACTTCTAAAAATGATGGATGGGTATTGTTTTTTTTCTTCCAATACTGGTGCAGCAACAGTACCTGGACCTATACTTTTTTTTAAGCACAAAACGACGACTTTAATAACGGGAGGGCAAACATGCAGTCATCAGAGTTCTGTAAATAAACTATTTCATCGCCTCAAGGACCTATGGTTGATGGGTGGACTTGATGAATCAATGCTTACTTCTGAGAGTTTCCTCTTTTTCATTGAGTTGTCAGTTTGTTTCTGTGAATCATTTCACCAGCTGAAACTAAAATCTTGGGTTGTTTATTTCACGTTCAACAGTCTTTTTGGATCTACTTGCCACCCAACATGGTCGCTAACTTGTGACCCTACAATGCATGTGTCTGCGCTGAACTAATCAACATGTAATGGGAATGTGTAGATGTCATTTAATTACTTTTCAATGGCATTGCATCATGACATGTACTTTTTTTCTTAATCTAAAACCTTACGGTGGACGTGTTTTTTCCTTGCAGAAAAAGAGCAACAGGAAGCAATTGAACACATCGATGAAGTACAGAATGAAATTGACAGGTGCGCATTGACTCGTTTATATTTATTGGAAGATGTGCGCCTGGACAACGTTTTGTTAATGAAATGTCTTCTCTACTCTACAGACTGAACGAACAGGCTAGTGAAGAAATTTTAAAAGTAGAGCAGAAGTACAACAAATTACGCCAGCCCTTCTTTCAGAAACGATCAGATCTCATCGCCAAAATTCCCAACTTCTGGGTCACAACATTCGTCAACCATCCACAAGGTAAACTATGTTTTATTTTTACATCCATATTAGGGCTGCAACTAACGTTGATTTTAATGATGAATTAATCTGATTATTTTGATTGATTAATCCTGAATCTGATAAAAAGCATTAATGTCCAACCCCTCAAACAACTCAGTGTAAATTCTCCAAAAATCTTAAAGTGCACAAACAAGTTGATGCTTGAACATCCCTGAGCTAACACTGTGACCTGCAGTTAACAGTCTCTGTGCCTGTCCTTTAGTTTCAGCTCTTCTGGGGGAGGAGGATGAGGAAGCACTTCATTACTTGTCGAGGGTGGAGGTCACTGAGTTTGAGGACATCAAGTCTGGATATAGAATAGATTTTGTGAGTTGTCACCTTCTCTTTTGTATTTGTACATTTTCAATAACTATAATGGCATGTACTGATACAGATGTGTTTTTCTTTTCTTAAGTATTTTGACGAGAATCCATATTTTGAGAACAAAGCCCTCTCCAAAGAGTTTAATGTAAACGAGAGCGGAGATCCTGTTTCCAAGTCCTCTGAAATCAAATGGAAGGCTGGAAAGGTTAGTCTTTTCTCTTTGGCAAGTGTGTGATTTTCATTTATTATACTTCACTTGATGATTTTTAAAATACTTTTGCTTGTATAATAAACTATTGTTCCCTAGTCACTGTTCAAACGTTCATTGTTGACTACCACGTTTCCCTCCCCAGGACCTGACGAAGCGTACGGGCCAGACCTCAAACAAAGCTGGGAAAAAGAGGCAGCACGAGGAGCCAGAGAGCTTCTTCACCTGGTTCACTGATCACTCCGATGCAGGAGCTGACGAGTTGGGGGAAGTGATCAAGGACGACATCTGGCCGAATCCACTGCAGTACTACTTGGTAGGCTTCAGCCCTTATTAAAGTTCCTTCAATCTTAAAGCCTTCAGACATCCATTGTAGTCTGTCCATCCCACAAGAGGATCCTTCCTCTGACGTTCTCCTTAAGGTTTCTTCCTTTTTCTTCCCACGGAAGGGTTTTTATTTTTTGGGGAGTTTTTCCTCTGTTGCACAGAATGTAAAGCCCTCTGGGGAAAATTTCCCCCAAAATGCAGCAGATATGCCCTAAGGTCAAAATACGGCGTAATGCTGCTCTTGGGTGCCCTCTAGTAAAGGGTTGGCTGTAGGAGCTCAGGCTGATACTTGTTAATGTCTGAATGATCCCAAGGTACCCGACATGGAAGATGAGGAAGGTGATGGTGATGATGACGACGACGATGATGAAGAGGGTCTGGAAGATATTGACGAGGGAGAGGAGGAGGATGGTGAAGACGATGATGAGGATGGTGATGGGGAAGATGGAGAGGTTCGAGTACTGTAGATCAGGATTTGACCGTCCCTCAGCTTGTGGGATGATGGAAGAACCAATTAACTTTTTTTCCTTCTTCCAGGAAGACGGAGAGGAGGATTAAACCTTCCAGCCAACACCTGTTCCCGTCCTGTGATGGAGTCATCCTGCATCCCAGCGGAGCAAAATTCTCGTGTGTGTGTGTGTGTGTGTGTGCGCCCCGGGGGGTGTGTCCCGTCTGTCCTCTGCAGACATGTCCTATTCGTAGTCCATAACGCCATGTCATAGGCCAGCTCCATACACAGAAGGTCTGCATCGGGGGCGGGGGGAGGAGGGGTCTGTCCTGAAGTCTCACCTGTCACTGTTATTCTTCCTCTCCCAAAGACATTTGTTAAAAAAATCAGTAGCGTTCTGCACGTCATCCTGCGTAGATTTGAGATACGTACTTTAGCAATTTCTATGTAAAATATATAAGTTTCTGTTGTAAGTTTAATAACAATGAAGCCATGGTGCAGTGATGACTCAGTCAAAGCATCCGCATCAATATCTATACATCTATGCGTGTAGATGCATAGATAACATGGGGAGGATGCTGGGACGTGTTACAAGTTGCATTGTCCTTTGTGACTTGTACTACTGGAACTGATTAAAGCACCAGCTTGTTGCTTTCAATTCTTCTACATGATTTGAGTCAGACCGTTAATCAGTGTGCAGCATAATGGGGGGGCGGCGGGGCTTCGACACCAAATCTGGACTTCTGTTAAATTAATTCCTACGAACTTGTTTTTTTTCCAGACACCCGCAACAAGGTTTGAACTGTACTTTTTTTTTTTTTTTATCGAAACAACTTGAAAGATCTGATTTTTGAGCTCAACCTAACATTTGGAGATAGGAGAGAATAGATTTGTGTAGTCTGCAGGGTTTCTCCTGTTCCACTGAAAACCTGTTGGCATTAAATTAAGTGTACCAGTTGCTTTGTTACAAGAAATAAATGTATACATGATGTCTGGACTAGACCAAGGTTTATTTTTCCTGTACTTGCTGTCATTAGGCCCAGAAATTACATGGCACATTACACTTTTGGAAATATTGCAAAAGTGAACTCATTTATAGAATAATAAAACGGACACGTGCACCTGTGGCTTTTTGGAGTAACTTCTTTGGCTCGGACCGGTTCGAATGCGATGTCAGACGTGCTGCCGTGGAGCTCTGATTGCATCAAATGTACAGGAGGCTACGGACTAGTGTGACCATTGCTAATCATTACTCTTTAGGTGATGCTGTTATTAAACTAGGACACAAGTTGATCTACAAATTAATATTTATAAAGATATTGCAAAGATTAATGAAAGTCCTATTAGTTGGGGTTTGTTTTGGGACAAAATATAAATTGATGGTTCGGTATTTGGTGTATATATGACTACAGCTGGAGCCCTTCTCTGTAGGCTAGGGTCTACTTAAAGCATTAAGGCCAGATGGATTACATAACAACAATATGAAATGTACTGATCCTACATAGTAAACGACAAGGAATTACTGGACTAGCACCGGGTTTCATGCATTAGAAGTGTTCATTTGAGAAAACTCACGCACTTATATAGACAGTGTAGAAACAGGTTACATTAACGTGTACAGTGCATCCGGAAAGTTCACAGTATTTTAACTTTTTAACCCACAATATATAAGATGAAAAAGCTTGACTACAAAGTTGGTAGCAATCAGCCTCTTGAGTGCGATGCCACACGCTGGACACACGTGTCTGGGCAGTTTGTCCTATGCAGCGATGGGGGGCGTCGGTGCAAATCCGTGCTCCTGCAGGGACACTCACTGCTAAGAATGCTTTTAAACTTTGGTTAAAGCGTCGCCAAATTTACTATCAATGCTGTCAACATAATCGGGACCCAGATTCTGACCTTCACAATAAGATATCCCGCTGCAACACCTAGTGTTCCTACTTCTTTCTCTCATCAAAGAAACGCTCCTTTGGTAATTAGACATGTACATGTTTGTATATGTAATGGTGATTTTTTTTTTTTTTACAACTATGAATTAATATTACTTTAACGTCAGGTTTCGGTGGCGATCGCCAAGAGAGACAGGAAACGGCGTCACGCCGCAAATGACTGGGCAGATGGTTTAGGGCAGGGCTATTCATTTACAAATTCAGTTGGGCCAGATTTTCAAATCGAGAAAGGTTAGTTGGGCCAGTCATTTCAGCGTTTCTCTTTTGAATTTGGTCAGTTTGCACAGCAAAAGGTGCATAGAAAAGAAAAGAGCTAACTGAACAGAATCTGAGGTAGCTCCTACTTTTTCCACTTACAAAAGAAAAGAAACTGACCTAGGCACCTCCTGCCTAGGCCTACCTAAGCTACATATCTGACCTAAGTACTAAGTACATAAAACAAAAAAGTGCACAATAGGCAATTCACAATATCATTAAGTTTTCTTTTGAAATGAAATAAACATCTTGCTCATATTTGACCCATGCAGGAACATCTCAAAGTGCATAAAAATAAAAAGTGCGCAGTATTCACAACTATAACTAACTACACAAGGTGTACTACTGCACATTGAGGGAACATATTTTAAATCACCAACATGTGTGATTACACATGCCACATTATATTGATGTAGGTAGGCTACATTTATCCTGCTGACTTAGTGGGAGAGGTGACATTTTTTGTTTTGAACGAGAGCAGTGACTGTTGTCAATGTAATCCGGAGGCATTGATGGACGGTACGGTCAGTCAGGGAGCCACGAGAGTTGCTTTTTATCGAGTTCATGTGTGAAAAACTTGACTCACATGTGTACGTTGATCCAAACATACTGAGGATGACGATCGCTACTCTACACGGACACCTGGCCAACAGTAGTGTGTGAATGCTATTGAAGGGCGGGTCTTGGCGTGGCCATAGTGGGGGAAAAAATATCGCTGGCGGGACCCTATTTTCTCTTTTATACTGTCTATTGCGGAACTACGGGCTGGGCCACTCTGAGGTTGCTTTCGGGCCGCATGTGGCCCGCGGGCCGCCAATTGAATAGCCCTGGTTTAGGGCAAGGGATTTTGGACAGCTTTTAGCCAAAGGGGACAATTGTAGAGGACGTCATTAGTGAAGGCTGGAGCATCATTCTGCGTGTCCTTGCGTTTCTCTGAAAACGCAGAAGCATAAACTAGACTAAATGTGAATGAATTGCAACCGACGTACGGGGACTATTTTCATTAGACTATTTAATGAGATACACAACGTTTGGTGGTTACAACTATTTTGTGCGGAAAGGCAGCTTACTGTTTACTTACTGTAGATAGCTGTACTGTTTGACCCTCAGGTGTTACCGTAGTAGAAGTGGTTCTCGCGGGATTTGCGGTGTGTTATTTTTATGTGGTTGGCGGTAACGCAACGGGGGATTTTCATGGTGTCGAACTGTGGTCACAAATAAAGAAGGTTCCAACTCCCATTCCGATGCTTTATTACTCAAGGCAACACTTACTATTCATCATTTCGCTTGCAACTGTATTATAAAAGCCTAACAACACCCGTAAACAGTACATTATTGACGATACAGTACTGCCTCTCGTACCATATTGCTGAAGGACCATCCGCCATTAATGACGGAAGAAAGGCGGAAGGCGTTTTCTCTCTTGACTCTAGACATTCATCTCCGTAACCAAGGAGACGCTAGCTTTGAGGAAAATATCCCTAGTGTGGTTTAGCCATCAGTAAAACAGCTGTGTGAAAAGTCTCACATTTAATATTCTGTCGGCCCTGTCAGAAGCCAGCGGACGGTGTCCATGGTGGTTCAGGCTCACTATTGAACGTTTTGTCAGCCGGAGTTCAATCGCTAGCATGTTTACCGACGAAGCCCTGGAGCCAGCGAGCATCCGCTCTGCGTGGAGGACTTCTCAGCAGTCTGCGCGACACTCGGTACGTTTGACCAACCGTCGAAACTGTCGTGGTATTCATAACAATGTACTTTATATCTGTAGTTAGCGAATATTTTATGTTTTACAGAAACCATACTACCACAGTAGTTAGCGTTAGCTGACACATGTCACCTTCAGGTGTTGCTTGGAAATGTAAAAACCACAAGGAGGATTCCGCAAGAGAACAACCTGTAGCTTTCGTCCATGTCCATTTGAACATGAGACGTGAATGCATTAATTTCACTTATTATCTGGAAACCACCCTCTATATTCACTACGCATATTGCACCTGCTTAAGTCTGAATCACTTTAGAACTCATAATCGTCATCGCAACTGTGCAATATGCTTGCTGTATCTCTCAATAAAACAGCCTTTATTTGTGGGTGTTCAGACAGGCTGTCAGACCAGAGCTGTGCACAGTGCTGAGGCCGAGGTCCAGACTCTGTCGACCACCATCAGCGGGACCCAAACAGAGCCACGGCACGAGGCCCACGAGCAGCTCCTCCAGCCAAGCGTTGACGGGCCGGAGCCGCCCGGCCTCAGGGCCTTCCTGCAGCGGGTCGAGGACATGGTCATCAGAGAGTTGGATCGAAATGGCAGAAGTCACGCATTTGATGAATTCCAGGTGAACTGGGAAGACCAGAGTCAGCCAGTAAGTAAGCAACAAAATAGTGTTTGGATTCCTTAGTGTGAGGCCAAAGACGATGATCTTCATGAACAGTTGTTTGTATGACGCTGTCCTTCATGTTCAGGATCCAAATCTGTTCATCACGTTTGCAGGTTTCATGCCTCCATTGCCTTCAACATCCCAGCGCTCAAGAGAGAGGTCTTCATGTAACCAGTGTGTCCTGGAGTTGTACAGGTTCAGTCATTGCTTGTGCCTATGGTCGGTACGTCACGCTTCACCCATTCCATCTCTCTCTCTCTCTCTCTCTCTCTCTCTCTCTCTCTCTTTCTACACAAACTGTATATAAATGCCTTTTTTTGGCGGGCAGGACTGATGATGGCGACTGGATCACCGAGCCCTCGTGTGTTTGTACGTGGAACCTGGACCGTCGGGGTCTGAATCCCAAACAAGCTGACCTGGTCATCGATGTTGCCACTGCAGTGACGGCTGTGTGTTGTCACCCCCAGCAGCCCGCCCTCATCGCAGGTACTCCAGTCTGCGCTTTCACATCCTCAACGGATTCCACACTGTTCCTCAAGCAGCTGCTCTCATCTCATCTCATCTAGATGTCATTAACATGTGATACAGCTGGTGACTTGAGGGGAACAGTGGATGGATTCTCACCCCTGCGTTCAAATAATTAGATCATTCCTCAGCAGTGGCACAAAGCAAGCTGGAATTCTTTATTTAATGTTTTTTTTCTTACTCTTCCAAAACCACCATGTCCTCAATTTCCTATAATGCAACTCAAACTCACCTTGCAGAATGGGCCCCACCTGCTTACATAATCTAGTTTGCAATGCAGGCAAAGTTCAGAGCCACAAAACAGTGCCCACTAACCGTGTTTAATATATAATACAACAAGGAGAAGTCCTATATAATATATATATTCTTTATTAGAATCAGCAGAGTGAGCCTTTAAAAATGACTGTGACTCATGCAGATAGCAGAAGAATCCCTGTTTTCACTGAGGTTATTGTTGTGGCTGCAGGTGGTCTTTACAATGGAGAGGTGGTGGTCTGGGACACCAGTCAGACTCAGGACCCTGTGCTGGTGCAAACTGGAATGTCAGCAGACAGCCACAGAGAGCCCGTCTATCAGGTGAGTGGACCCACTCAGTGGGGTTCCTATTGGAGGACGGGTTAGGTCCCACAGGAAGGCTCTCTGAGGCTAGGTTTAGCATCCTCCGCTTCTCTTTCAAGTTGCGATAATAAAGCTGGAACTAAGTATACGCTTCAGTCCATTACTACTGAGAGTCCGTTAATTGATCTGTGAAACCTGATAGAGGATTTCAAGTGCTTTGTGTTTGTGTAGGTTGCCTGGGTGCCTCTACAGAAGACGGGAGAGTTTGGGGTGCTCAGTGCGTGTTCAGGAGGAAGGGTGCTGCTGTGGACGGGGGACCTGAAAGCGGGCCGGTTTGTCCTCATGGCTGCCTACGCCCTGGTGCCACAGCAGGTTCCCCACAGCAGCTACGTCGGCTTCAAGGTGAGCCTCAGGAGGAAAACACTGAAACGGCACGCTTCGAGTGTCAGAACACATTGGACCTAACAAAAACACAACCGTGAGCACTTCCTCACCAGGATCCAACTTATGTCTGCCAAGTACTTAATTTCCCTTATTTCTTTGATGTTTTTACAGTGGTTGTCATACACACAGGTAGCGTACAGTATAATGGGACTAATAAAGAGGCAAATATGAACGA
Organism: Pungitius pungitius; assembly: GCF_949316345.1. Classification (NCBI taxonomy): domain Eukaryota; kingdom Metazoa; phylum Chordata; class Actinopteri; order Perciformes; family Gasterosteidae; genus Pungitius; species Pungitius pungitius. Next base: position 15,471,413 of record NC_084917.1, on the reverse strand, counting down.
GGAACAAGCCTTTAGCAAATAATCTGTACTCTCCAAGCTTCTCCTGTGTGTTGTTTTGTGTTGCTCGTAGGCCCGAGGCAGCAGCACTATGGGTGTCACCTCCCTGGCTCTGTCCCCATGGGACCCTGACACCTTCTTGGTGGGTTCCGAGGGCGGCCTGCTGCTCCGATGCTCCTTCTCCTCCCAGACACCAGCTGCTGTGCCCTCTGAAGGCCACAATGTGACACTGAGAGCCCCGGCGGTCTTCATGTTTAGGCCCCGCAGCGGCCCCGTCCACTCCATCCACTGCTCCCCTTTTCACAGGTCACAGCTCCCGTCACTCGACTAATCATTTCACAAGTGATCAGCAAGTAGTTGACAGGTGATTCAACAGTGACTTTGTGTGCAGGAATCTGTTTGTGAGCGCGGGGACTGATGGCCTGGCCCACCTCCACTCCCTGCTGCAGGCCGACCCCCTGCTCTCCCTCAGGGTGTCAGACTCCTCTGTGTTCGAGGTGCGGTGGTCTCCAACCAGACCACTGGTGTTTGCAGCAGCCACTGGACAAGGTATAGTAAAGAACATGAGAAGTATGTGTGCGTGACATTAAAATATTATCTCTTATGAAGACTCCTGTTGGAGCCATGTATGAGCCCATCCCACACACTATATGTCAAAGGTCACATGTCATGAACATACACTGCTCAGAAGAATTAAAGGAACACTTTGAAAACACATCAGATGTGGAAAAAAAGATGTTGGCTATCTACAGGTGAAACTCGAAAAATGTATGGCCTGGTATAGAAAATTAGTTTCACCCTTTAAGTTGAATTACTGAAAGTAATGAGCTTTTGCACGATATTCTAATTTTTTTAGTTTCACCTGTATACTGATACAGACAGTTTAATGCCTTAGGACGTTCTGCACTGAGGCCACCCCCATGAAGTCTGATTGTTTGGGCAGAGACCTGCTGGAGGTCATTCTGTAGGGCCCCTGCAGTGCTCAACCTGTTCCTCCTTGCACACATCCAATCTCCTTGTATGAGCCATCCTGGAGTTGGACAATCTGTGCAACTTCTGCAGGTTTCAAAATGGCCGCATGGTCCAAGTAGTGATAATGACTCCAGCTAAAGCCAGATAAAGATGGAGAAACTTGAATTGGCCTCCACATGCAAAACCAGTCCTGTTTTGGGGGTCTTCTCACTGTTGCCCCTCTAGTGCACCCAATGGAGCTGAAACTGATTAACAGCCCCCTCTGCTACTTGAACAGATTATTATCTGTTCATGTAATTCTTTTGAGCAGCGTATTTACAGCTGAATGAAGCTACAGTACTTGAGGGCGTCGGGCATTTGCCTCCATACTGACTCTCTGCTTGTCTCTGTCCAAGGCGAGGTGCACATATTTGACCTGGGACGCAGGTCCCTGAGGCCGGCAGCCACCATCGAGCAGGGAGGTGCAGACCAAGCTGCAACTTGTTTGGCCTTCAACAGTCAGAACTCCCACCTCTTGGCGTTGGGGAGAACAAATGGGACGGTCTGCATTTGGCAGCTGAGCCACGATTTGACAGAGCAGAGCCCCCGAGAGATCAGGAAGTTGGAGCAGATAGCCAATCAGGTGGCAGCATGAGAAATGCTGACATGGGACAGTTGAAGATTGCTACATTTTTGTGATTGACGATGATTTATGTGAACTGTGTTCAGAAAAATAAAAATCTAAAAAACAGTTAAATTGTGCGAGTGAAATCATCACAATAGAGGTTTCCAGTTCTAACCAGTAGCGTTTATTAAAGCACACTGCAGTTGTTAGGGTGTCGGTAACATCAATGCTATTAGGTTCTTAAATGTATTGAAAGCACAAGCTAAAACAATCACATTCAAATGTAGACAGATCCACTATGCCGTGATGAGAAGCACAAATAATTAGGGCTAGTGAGATAAATAGATTGTACAGACGGTTGTTATTAGTGAGTATTGGTGCAACAATCATGCACGTTCCGCTTTGTGTTGGAGTGTGTGTGTGTGTGTGTGTGTGTGTGGGGGGAAAACGCGTCCCGATTGGTCCCTGGAGGACGAAGGATCAGTTGACGAAGAGCGAGCGTGTGAATTCAACGAAGTCGAAAGCTGACGGCAGCTCCCGGCCCTTGCTGTCGAGATAGGGCTTCATGTGTGAGAGGCAGTAGTCGGCCTGCTCCTTGCTCAGGTTCTGAAAGAGAAGAGGACAGTTAGGCCTCCACAACGACTCGCCACTCGTGACGCCTCCAGACGGACGAGCGAGCACACACCTGGTAGAGCTCTTCTTTAGTGACGTAGGGTTTGTTCTCTGTGCTGAGAGCTCGGAAGGCGCTCTCAATCTCCTCACTGGACTTGACGTTCTCTGTCTCGCGGCTGATCATGAACGCCATGTACTCCTGCAACGAGACGTTGCCATCCCTGCAGATAGATCCCCCCACATTTAGGCAGCGTGTTAAATACCATACCGCCAAGTTTCAGTTTCATCAGTTCCAGCAACAGACCTGTTTGGATCCACAGTGTCGAGTATGGCCTCAAACTCCGGGTCAGGTTCTCCTTCCTCCACCATGGGAAGGTCATATCCTAGTGAGCGCAGACATGACTTGAACTCTTGGTGGTTCAGACGGCCGGACTTCTCCTTGTCGAAGTGCCTGCGAGTGTAGATGTGTAGGTGAGAACACAACTTCACCAGACGACACTTAGCAACACGTCAGCAGGAAGGCACGTACTTGAACATCATGCTGAACTCCTTCAGGGCCTCCTCTGTTACTCCAGTGGTGTTCCTAAAAGATGAAGGAACGTCAGCTGAGAGCAGCAGTAACACCTTTCTTACATTTAGTAACATTGTCTGGACTCCAGATAAAGTCCATGACAGGATGTGTTGGTGTGTACCTGGCCTGTATCTGTTGTTCCAGGTTGTGCTGCATCCGCATTCCCAGCTGGTCCAGTTGGTCCCACTGCTGGGCCAGGCCCACTGTGCTGTGCTCTGTGTACTTGTTGTCCAATATAAGGGCTTCCTCCATAGCTGCTCCCAGGTCTTCAATCTTCTTCAGCTGACTGCGCATGGCCCGGATCTCCTGGTGCTTACGCTACACACACACACACACACACACACACTTTATCATAGCTCAGCTAACAACGGGCTTGATCTTATAGTTCTTGTCCACTGACGGACACTGTCAGTGTGCATCAGGGATTGATATTTACCTTTGTGGCCTCCAGCTGGGACTCCAGGGTACCCGATTCTTCCACCATACACGACCTGACAGCAAGACAATCGCAAGTTAGAAAGGGAGCAGAGCAGTCTGATGAAACAATAAATCTCATTCACAATGACCCAAAGGGACCAAATACCATTGGAAGTGTCTTTTGTTTAGCATGTGTTTGGATAAGTGCAGGGGAAGGCAATAACTTGCTCTTTCCATCCCTAAAGTACACAAAGTAAACAAGGTGATGACTGTCAGTTCACTGAGTGCTGACACTGTCAGTCTGAGGACTGGCTGAATGGGAGATGAGCGCATACAGCCCCGATGGCAACAGGAAACACAGCAGCACAGAAAGAGTTTGACCTTTATCGGCTCCTTGGTACTGAGACACTGATAACCCTCTGACAGACTAGGTTACTCAGAGAAAGGATGGGCAGAACCAGAGATCAACATCAGACCAAATAACAGTGAAAGTTCACATGACTTCCATCTAGGAGCGTTTATGTTTTCAGACTAACCCCCTGCAAAATGTACTCATCAGCAGTGGCCACAGCAAACACTGATAAAAAAGAATGGTGGTACTAACCCATCCAGAAGATATGTCCTGGTTACAGCCATCGGTGACGATGCATGGGGGGGACACACAAATACAAGTTAACACGAGGCAACAAGTTTAGTGTGAAGAGGCTCCGTGTGAGGGGGCCGGCCTGTACCTGGTCTCCTGCAGCCATTGGTGGAACGCATTGGCGTGCTGCGCAAACTCTTGGCGCAACTTGTCGTTTTCTTCTTGCCTCCTCTGCTCCTTCTGCAGCTCCAGCTCTCGCTCCTACACCCATATGGCCGGAGGGGAGACACAGGGCAGGGGGGTCAACAGGGATCTACAGAAAACAATGACCACCTAGCCAGAAAGGATCGCTATTTGGAGGCTGACATCACAGATTCACCAAAAAATTATTAGTGGGTAAAATTCGGAGTAAGAGCTAAAAGTGGGTAAAAAAACTTCAGCAGGTGGTCTGCTGAATAACAATGCATGAATAATCTTTCATGTGGCCACCTTGATGATCTTCTGCAGGTTTCTCCAGGTTTCCTCCAGGGCGTCCATGGTGAACCAGGTGTAAGGGTTGGACACCACCTGGTAACTCTTGATCTGCTGGTCCAGCTCGGCCAGCTGGTTGAAGTCGGCCTGAGCCGAGCTCAGCGAGGAGCGGAAGGCCTCGTGGGCTTCACGCAGCGCCCGGATCTCCTCCAGAGAGTTGCATCTAACTGGGTCCGTCAGATCCTCTTCTGCATTCTCAAACCAACTGTTGAAGGCAGAGGCCTTCTTGGCAAAGGTCAGGAACAAGTCCTCAACCTGTGAACAAGACATGGCCCTTAAAATCATTCCAATTCCCTCCCATCCCTGTAGCTTTGCAGAGATGCTTCAAACAGATGATGATGATGATGATGATGATGATGATGATGATACCTTTCTGAAGTGCTCTTGAGCCTCCAGAAGCTTCTTCTTGCGAGTGCCCGAGTTGGACAGCAGTTGGTTCCAGCGCTTGATCAAGGAGGCGTGACGAGCTTCGATGGCTTTTGATTGGACGTGCTTGGCAGCTAGCAGCTGGTCCTTGAGAGCCGTGATGTTGGTGATACCCTCCTGCTGGAAGGCCTGGAGACCGGCATCAAACGTCTCCTGCAGACAGACATACAAAGCGACGTGGTCAGAGAGGAACACCTGATGAGGTACAAGTAGGACACTACTGCAGAAGATGAGTACCTGCTTGGTGAGCAGCGTCTGGACAGAGGACAGGTCTCTGCCGTAGTCATCCGTCTTCAGGCTGTTCTCTTTCTCGCCTAAATCAAGGTTGAAACGTTATAGATGGGTCAGACTATGGCCACACCTTGTTTTGAGAAGGTGCATCATAACGCCTCCAACTGTGGAATTCTTGAAGAGTGAGACCATAAACTAGCAAATGGACACAAACCTGTGTAGAAAAACTGATGAAATCTTTTCTAGAAAGCTCCATTTGTTTTTCTGTAATAAAAGCTAAAGAAATGCTGGAATAAAACTACTTTTGAGGGAATGTAGGATTTCCGTCTGTGGAAGACTGAAGCGTTCTAGTATTTAGAAACAGTCCCTTCTCTGTGGGAGGGGGACAGACATAGTTGTGTGTTCTCACCAATCCAGGACTCCACCACGTCGGCCTTCCAGTTGAACTGCAGGAAAGCAGAGTTTTCATCCAGTTTGGCCTTCCTCTGAGCGGCGGCCCTCTCCAGCTCTGACACTTTGCCTCGCAGAGCCGACATCTTGGCACTGATGTTGTCCACGTGATGGTTGTTCTATTTGACACACACGCACACACAGTATCGGTAACCCTGCACCCATCAACATGAAGGATTATTCTACTCTGTGCTATTCAGTCAGAACCTTCTTGATCAGCTCCTCTCCGTTGGTGCAGACATCGCTGACTCGGTCCCTGTGGACTGTGAAGTCAGTCTCAAATGCTTCATGCTTTTTCAGCAGACCCTGAGGATAAAAGGGAAGGTTTTCTTGACATCCATATCACGTCCTCATCCCCCATTGAAAGCTTTTTGATCAAGGTGTTATTAACACCGTCAGATAAGCACCTGCACAGCAGCCAGTGTGTCTCCGTAGTCCTCGCTCCCCACTAGATTCAACTTCTCATTAATCCAAGCCTCCTCCTCTTCCACGTTGGCCACAAACTGCTGGTACTCCAGTGACTCCTCCAGCCTCTGTCCCCTGGGAGCACACACACACACACACTTCTATCCATCTATCTGTCTCTATGTATGTGTGTGTGTACTGCCGAACGGCTGTGTAGCTCAGCAGGCTTACCTGGCTCCAGAGAAGTCCTTGAGTTCCTTCCAGTGGTCCACAAACTGAGCCAGCCTCTGCTGGATCTCCTCCTGGCCAATGGTGTTGTCATCGGACAGCTTCTTCCCAGTGTCCAGCACCGACTGGCGGCACACACAACAAATTATTGAATGGCAAAGCTACAATACCTTTACAAATGGGAAAGCATGGCATTTGTTTTTGAAAATAAGACAAGATAATCCTTAATAAGTTGGGAAAACACATCTTTCATAAGGCTTTGACTGAGGCATTTACTGCACAATGCCACAGCTCTCATGGACTGCTTGGAATGAGAAATACTAAATGCACTAAAGTTTAACATCCATGGTCGGCTAACTAGTGACTCCGCCACATGTGTAGGGAGTCCACTCTTTACACAAACTGAGGGACGAATATCAACTAATAAAGGGAACTGTTTGATTCCCACCTGAATGGCCGGCTCGTGGGCTCCAAGCTCGGCCTCCAGCCTCTTGTGTTTCTTCCTCAGGTTCTGTACTCCTGTCAAATCACGTCCGTAGTCCTCCGAACTCACAAGCAACTTCTTCTCTCTGTGGGGTTGGGACAGAGGTGTGAAGGTCCAAGTTTATTGTTCTGTTGACAAACAACACTTCTTCCTATTTACTCAAGTTCATTTAGGCTACATGTGTCAAACAATTACTTTATTATATATGAAAGAAAAAGAAATGGGCAGTAAAAATGTTTTGGTCCACTGCCGGCTGTAATGAGCAAAATGTAGTTGTTGGTATGAAGCCTCGAAGGTCTGCCATCATAACGTTGTGGTTCATACAGTCTCCTCATCTTTTTATGCAGCAAACGAGAACAAACAGTTCCACAAAAACGTTGATTTGAATGTCAACATTGCTTACCCTGACCCATCACTCGCTGCCAATAGCAATCAGAATTAAATGGAGGATAGTTCCTCACAACACGCTCAGCAGCTTTTACTGGCACAGGGTTTTCTCCCAAAAAACCTTCTTTCAAAAGATGTGAAAAAAACTGGCTTTGTAGATTACCAACAACATTTTTAAATGAATCTCCGCAGTTACTGAGAGATGAGGGAGATTAATCTCAGCATTTACTAGTAACTAGGTGAGTTTTGTTTTCCTTCTCCCTTCTGATTCCACTGCAGATACCATGATCCCTCTCTTACTTGATCCAAGACTCTTCATCATCCAGGTCCCTGAAGAACTGATGCAGGCGGTGGGACTCGTTGAGTTTGGCGCGGCGACCGGCGGCCATCGTCTTGATCTTAGTGAAGCGCCCGTTGACAGCGTCGCGCTTGTCCTTCACCTGTGAGGTGTCGACGGCTTTGCTGCCCATCAGGCTGTCAGCCTGGCCGTTCAGATCCTTCAGACGGTCCTGAGAGAGAGAGAGAGAGAGAGATGGGGGCGGTCAGAGTGGCTGACTCTAATGCTAGCTCTCTATGATTGATCAACAGTCATTTATAATGAGCTACGAACCTCATGGGCAGAGATATCAGCCTCCAGCAGCTGGTGTTTCTTCAGCAGGTTGTTCACTGAGGCCAGATCTTTCCCATAATCCTCAGATGCGAGAAGGGCTTCCACCTGAGAGAAAAGAAACATGCACCAGACTGTGAGAAAACCTCCTGTACATTGATGCCTTAATGCTTCTATCCACGTATCTGGCATGCAGGCGCTCACCTCAGAGAGCCAGAAGTCAAAGTCTTTGATGCCGGTGTTGAAGTTCTGCTGCTTGTTGGCTTCTTTGAGTTTCTGGCTCTTCTCTGCAGACTTGTTGACGAGGAACTGCCACTGTTCATCCAGAGCGCTGAGGCGCGCCTGTGCAATAACACATGTTTAAACTCAGTATATTCTCACACACTAGCGTTCGAGTAAATACATGGATTAATGAGAGTAGAGAAGAGCATTAGGTAGCAGCAGTTGACTGACGTATTACTGTCCTGCTGCACAACGGTTGTTGTTTTTATAACCGATAGCTGCAGGTTTAGACTGTAAGGACCCAGTAGTAGAGGGAGATGATGCCCCCTGTTTCTTTAGAGCAGGTGGCCAGGTGTTGCTGAATGCCTGCATAAACCTACATGTATGCTGTATATACCTTGACGGCGTCCTCGCTGCCTGCACAGGCTCCTCTCTGGATCAGGGTGTTGCCGGTGTCGATGACCCCTCGGATCCGGTCTGCGTTGGCATGCAGCTCGGCCTCAAACGCCTGATGTTTCTGATGCTTACTCTGGTAGCACACATGGACACAGCATGAGAATCCCAAGTGGAAGTATTCAGTACTATTTGAATGGATACACACGTATCACCTAGTCTTGTCTTCATACTTACATTGTGCACAAAAGCTCAATAGTCAGTTCTCTAGATTAACAAACATTGACCTGGAGCATTGTGAGGCTGACATTAACCTCAGCATCACAAGGCTTATGAAAGGGTGTCTGTGACTGAAAAACTAGGAATTACTAGAAATGACTTCAACACAGGACGAGCATCACGACGGACATCGACAGACACGCAGGACAAACAAGTGAAGAACAGAATGGCAGCGGACATGGAGGCAGTGTTTGTCTGCAACAAATAAAATAAAGCTACTGCAGGAAGAGCCCCTTCAAAGTTGCCTCATGTTTGGATAGTTCTTTGTTTATGACATCTCAGTTAGTCCAAGTAAATACAGTCTTTAAACATCAAACACACAGCCAGTGAGTTACTTCTATTCTGAATGTGACACAACAGTTGACTTCTGCCTGCTGTGATATCCCTCAATTCAATATCAAGGTCCAATTGGCTTAGATTCGACTAAAGTCAAACATGTGAAGCAAATTTAAGGTAACCTCCGGAAGGACTAAACATTACAAATGAAAGCCACACCCAACAACTAGTATCCTTTGATGACAAAATACACCTAGAAATAAAACACTAAAATTACGACAAAATTAAGAAACAAAAAAAAAGAAAGCTGCCACTCGACATGGCCGATGAGGGACAAACTCAAGATGAAGTGCTTGTTCTACATCATATCTAAACACACACAGCAAAGACATGGACACATGGAAGACAACCTGCTCTGTTGTTAGTCAGCTGACACACTACTCAAACTTACCAGCAGCTTGGACAGCTATAAAAAGATAAGACAGTGGGAGAAAAATTCAGTCTCACTTCCCCCGGGACAGAGGGAGGGGTTTGACATGGTTAAAGACGTCAGCTGAGGATATATAGATCACTTACTTGGCAAAGAATCAATTACCACATGTCTTCATTGTATGTGTTGCATTTAACTGAAACGCATTGTGAAGGGAGACTTGGTGTCTGCCAGTCGTTGTGGGCCAGGGGAAGCCCAGTGTGTACCTGGATGTTGGTGGGGTCCTTGTAGGACTCATCCGTTGCAGTCTGCAGCTTCTCGCTGATCCAGGCCTCGATCTCGTCCACGTCCCTGCTGAACTGCTGCAGGGTCTGGGATTCACCCAGCTTGGAACGCTTTTCGATCATCTGAGCCTTCAGCCGGCGCCACCTTATTAAACATCAAAATATGAGGTTTAAACTAAGCTAAAAACACAAGCGTGTGTGGAATCTAACAACTGGGAGCGACCAGTGAGTCATGTGAGAGCGTCAGAACCAAAGAATGTTACAAGAGGGATTCCCTTCCTTACACAGTACTTGAATGATATGCTCCTACCTGTCAAGGACTTCATTGCGGCGATTGAATATCTCCGGTTTAGCGTAATGATCAGCTCCAATCAGCTGGTCAGCAAAGGACTGCAGGGCAGCAATCTTCTCCTCCTGCAGTGGGGCCACATTAAATCATTTACAGAGCAATCTACCAAGCTACCCCTGAGAGACAGAACATCTTACCGACCTGCACGTTTATGGCCTTGTCAAAGTCTTCATGCTTCTTGATGAGGGCCTCCACACTGTCCAGCGAGTCACCCTTGTCATCACTAGCAAGGAAGGCTTCACGAGCTGCCATCCAGTTCTCTGCCTGCTCACAGTCCCTGTTGAAGAGCTGCAGAGGGACGAAGCATCAGGTAGTGGAGGGAGAACATTTCTGTGCTTTTTAAGGGCCATGTCATGGCTCAACATTCAGTACCTGCAGCTCGAGGCACTGGTCTAACATCATGCGACGCTGCACCCAAGCCTTCTCCAGGTCGGCCCGCTCGCGGTCTAGAGCCTCCAGTTTCTGCTGGATCTCAGGACTAGCATAGTGGCCTCGCACCAGCAGCTGCTGACCAAACTGTTCAAAGGCCTGGAAGGTTCCAGCACGAGCATCAATCTCTGTGCGGTGTTCCTGGATGACACAAAGAGAAAAGTTAGGAAGTGTTGGATGGTCAGAAAACTTTGACTGAAAGGAAGGGTTCTTTCTTTACCTGGTGTCTTTCCAGAAGGGCCTCGGCTCCGGTCACGTCTTTGGCCAACTCCTCTGAGGACACCAGCCCTCGTATGCCATTGATCCAGGACATCAGATCTCTGTACACAAATTAAATTAAAAAATACCAGACACATTAACTCCATCGCTCCCAAAAAAAAAAAAAAAAGTTTTTCAGAAATCAGACCACGTGGTCTTTCCTCACCTGAAGTCAGAGAGGAAGCGCTGCAGGTCGTGAGAGTTGCCGAGCTTGTCTTTGCGTTGATCAGCTCGCCCCACCAGGCTGCTCCAGGCAGTGTTCAGCTCGGTGCACTTCTCCTGAATATCATCCACGGCCTCTGGGTGGGACTGGATCAGACGCTCTGCTGTCTCCCCAAGAGAGTTCACCTGGCACAGGGAGTAGGGAAAAAAGATTAAAGACTCAAGGGAAGCAATAAATGTACTGAAATCTTATATTACTGAATATAAGACAATCTGACCTTATCCCCCAGAGCTGCGAGGTCTCTCTCAAAGCCTTCGTGCTTGCGCTGCAAAGCCTGGACACTGGCCAAGTCGTGACCATAGTTGTCGGTATTGAGGGCCTGGTTCTTCTCCTCTATCCACTCTTTTGTTTCATCAGCATCCCTTAGAATGCACAAACACAACTTTGGTGACTGTTGTGTAGGGAACTTGTGTGCTCAAACATCATCATCACATTAGGAACTGATGCCTTGCCCAATCTTGTCATGTCAATTTAATGAAGAACTTAAATATGTAACTTTAAAAAAAAAAAAAAAAACTTTCTTCCTCTCAAGAATGAAAAGTTTAAATCGGTAAGCACTAAAGCCTCACTTGGTCCGGTATGAGCAGTATCTATGTGGGCTAATGTTACTTTACATAGATGGTACCATGTGAACTGAAATGATTCTGTCTGTTGTTTGACTCTTCACGACTGCTCTCAAATTTGAATACCGTAAATCCTCAAATAGTGGCCGAGGCTTTTATTTATAGGCTGCACAGCGCACCAGCCTGTATTTGGGGTAGGCTTGTATTAGGGGCAGGCCTTTATTTCTTACTTACCGGTATCTTCTGTTATAGAATTGTATTATTTAGATAAAATAATGGGCATAATTACAGTAGGCTAATATCATTCATTGCATATGCGTTCAGCACTTCCTGCAACCATTTACCAATAAGCTACCAGTAGACCTAGAGCTAATCAACTTTCTGGAGACTAACCATTTAGAAATGAATCAGTAATAAACCATAGTGTCAGTCTTAAGTTTATCGTGTATAGCGCTTTATTTGCAGTGTCCTCCTCGTAGTTCTCCTCATCCTGGGCTACTGGCGTGCGGTTCTCCTCCTCCTCCCCCCCCCCCCCCCCCCCGCTGCCGGAGCTGCGCCAGCGCATCCCTACCAGCGGCGCATGGCTGTCCCGCTTTGAAGCAATGGATGAGATCATCTTCACTCCCGTCATCTTTCAGTGTCCACAAACTTTGACGGACTTTCGGATCATGTCCTTGTCCAGCTTCTCCCAGGCAGCGACCACCCAGTTCACGAGCATGTTCATGTTACCTCCAGCAGTATGTTCTTTACTTTTATTTTTTTTACCCCCGGCCTGTATTTGTCCGTATCGACCACGCCCCCGGCTACTATCTGAAGCCCGGCCTCTAATTGAATCCCGGTCTTTATTTGAGGATTTACGGTAAGTACTTTGTATACAACTACAGAATAAATTTGATTCTCAATAACCAACTTTGATGTAGTTTGGAATGCATTCAATATAAACCATTATTCAAAAAGGTGTTTTGAGCTGGAAGTTATTGATTATGATTGTTAGCTCCAGGCTTCTTACCCGTATAAACTGGATGGCACTGTGAAAACCTGACAGTGTTGGTGATATCACACCCCCCCATGTACCCTACGCTCTCGGGTTTGTACCTGTGGAATCGCTGCACCTCGTGGGCACTGCCCAGCATGTTGCTCCGGTCTTCAGCCAGCTGCTGCAGGGACCTCCAGCGATTATTTAGCTCCTACACATAAGTAAATGAGACCCATCAAACAGTTTTGTACAGCCCCTGTGCTGCCTGTTACTTCTAATATTAGTGATCAAATTGCAATTATTTACAGTAAGAGAACTAAACATTGAATGATTAGATCATTATCATTTACCTGCGTCATCACATTAACTTGAAGATTATGATTTAAAGTGAGGTGAGGAATGCTTAATTCAATATTTTACTCACTTATAGTCATGGAAATAAAATATGTGCAAGAAGTGAGTTAATGGACAAACAAAGTGCACAAGAATGGATGCATGTTAATAAGAACATTGCATAACATTTCCACAAAGAAAATAATTAACAAGTTAAAGAAGTGACTTACACTCACCGGCCACTTTATTAGGTACACCTGTCCAACTGCTTGTTAACACTTAATTTCTAAGCAGCCAATCACATGGCGGCAACTCAGTGCATTTAGGCATGTAGACATTGTCAAGACAATCTCCTGCAGTTCAAACCGAGCATCAGTATGGGGAAGAAAGGTGATTTGAGTGACTTTGAACGTGGCATGATTGTTGGTGCCAGAAGGGCTGGTCTGAGTATTTCAGAAACTGCTAATCTACTGGGATTTTCACGCACAACCATCTCTAGGGTTTACAGAGAATGGTCCGAAAAAGAAAAAACATCCAGTGAGCGGCAGTTCTGTGTGCGGAAATGCCTTGTTGATGCCAGAGGTCAGAGGAGAATGGCCAGACTGGTTCGAGCTGATAGAAGGGCAACAGTGACTCAAATAACCACCCGTTACAACCAAGGTGGGCATAAGAGCATCTCTGAACGCACAGTACGTCCAACTTTGAGGCAGATGGGCTACAGCAGCAGAAGACCACACCGGGTGCCACTCCTTTCAGCTAAGAACAGGAAAATGAGGCTACAATTTGCACAAGCTCAACGAAATTGGACAATAGAAGATTGGAAAAACGTTGCCTGGTCTGATGAGTCTCGATTTCTGCTGCGACATTCGGATGGTAGGGTCAGAATTTGGCGTCTACAACATGAAAGCATGGATCCATCCTGCCTTGTATCAACGGTTCAGGCTGGTGGTGGTGGTGTCATGGTGTAGGGAATATTTCCTTGGCACTCTTTGGGCCCCTTGGTACCAATTGAGCATCGTTGCAACGCCACAGCCTACCTGAGTATTGTTGCTGACCATGTCCATCCCTTTATGACCACAATGTACCCAACTTCTGATGGCTACTTTCAGCAGAATAATGCGCCATGTCATAAAGCTGGAATCATCTCAGACTGGTTTCTTGAACATGACAATGAGTTCGCTGTACTCAAATGGCCTCCACAATCACCAGATCTCAATCCAATAGAGCATCTTTGGGATGTGGTGGAACGGGAGATTCGCATCATGGATGTGCAGCCGACAAATCTGCGGCAACTGTGTGATGCCATCATGTCAATATGGACCAAACTCCCTGAGGAATGCTTCCAGCACCTTGTTGAATCTATGCCACGAAGAATTGAGGCAGTTCTGAAGGCAAAAGGGGGTCCAACCCGTTACTAGCATGGGGTACCTAATAAAGTGGCCGGTGAGTGTATATAGCATGCCAGGATTCAGTGGTACTAAATAGAGGATACAGAAACAAGGAAAGCATGATGATAACGGAGTTAGTTTTCTGATCACAAGGCAGGACGGTAGAGCTGAGGGAGGGAACATTCAAAACGCGATCCGGGTGGGCAAGTTATTCTTACCTTGATTGTATTAAAGTTAGCCGTTGTTTGAACAGCCAAGCGTACATTCTATAGTCATATATGAACAAAACATGACCAAAAGATGGGGGATAAGAACAGAAAACACCACACCAGTTAACAGAATGAAAGAAACTCATGGTTTGTCTTCAGACCAATCAGGACACAGGAAGCACTGCAACCATGGCTGTAGCAGAGCTAGTCAACCCCAAACACAGATTTATGATGAATCACATTAGACACGGAGACATAAGAGAATAAAAGATAAGGCCCTGTGTCTTATTATATCTAATGAGGACATTAACACCCAGAACCATCCCAGCAAGATGTCATTGGGTATGATTGCAGTAGATTCCATCAATGACACACCAGTATCAAACACCAACCCAGTGATGAGCAGCCATGCAGTTACACTACTAGAGCAAGATTGACAGGCGGTCACATTTTTGCAGGTGATGCATTTTGTCTAAATTAGAAGATTTTAAATGAAGCTCACCTTCCATGGAGATGCAGTCTTGGAATCGGCTTCATCCTGTTTTTTTAAATGCATGCGTCAAACAAGTAAAAAAAACAAGAGTCTTTCTTGTGGTATTTGAAATATTCGTGGAATATCAATCTAAAAACGGATGCAAAATGGTCAAACCTTGCCAGGAGCTGCACCAAGCGCCTCCTGCTGCTGCAGATAAAAAAACAACACGATCATTAAATTACAGATAAAACTTGGAAGATGACTCAATTCCTAAAGCCAGTGGAGAAAAACCTACCTGAGCCTGAACCATGGGGGCCTCCTCAGCCATGAGGCCTTCAGACTCCAGCTCAGACGCCACTTTGTTGATGTCCCTCAGACGAGACTCGTTGGCCTTTAAGTCCTGGACCAGACAAAACAACACCATTAGACACATTTTGAGACTAGAAGAAAAGTCCTCTAAAACGTAACGGACACTACCTTCTGGAAGTCGTCAAACTTCTTCTGCAGAACCTCAACCTGTTCCAGGTCAGAGCCCATCTCTTCATTAGTGAGAGCACTCTCCTTCTCGTTGATCCACTGCTGCAGCTCATTGGCCTCACGGAACAACATGAACTTCTTGCAGCTCTTCTCCAACATGTCCTTGCGCTTCTCTCCCAACTCCAACAGAGTACCATACCTTGAAAAAGATGAGGCCACAGAATTCAATCAAATTGTTTTCATTTCTATTTAAAAGCTTCGAATGCCTTTTAAAGCATAGATCATAAAAGAAAACAAATATTTGAAACTATTGAGAGTAAATAACAATATCTGCTCTTTTGAGGAATTTCTATTGTGGCATTTCATTGCAAATGTTCTTCCTAAAATCGAAATTGCAAAATATCTTCTATAGCTCTGAAACCATCCGTCAACTCTGTCCAGTGATTGACAAAAAGGTATTATTATATATTATACATATATTATTCGGCCAAATTATATATATATAT
Source organism: Pungitius pungitius (assembly GCF_949316345.1). Taxonomy (NCBI): domain Eukaryota; kingdom Metazoa; phylum Chordata; class Actinopteri; order Perciformes; family Gasterosteidae; genus Pungitius; species Pungitius pungitius. The sequence continues at coordinate 15,455,838 of NC_084917.1, read as the reverse complement.
ATATATATATATATATATATATATATATATAAATACATCTCACAATAATGGATCAAAACACCACATTGTGTGTTAGGGAGCAAAGCGTCAGGACTTTTACAGATTGGGGAAATGTCATAGAAACAGGCCGAACAAAGAGTCATACACTCAGTGTTCCACCCAACAGTCTGCAGAAAGTTCATAATGAGCTGTTCATGTTGTTGTCATGTACAATTTCTTGATTTTGTTCATGGCTAAATCCATCATCTATTTTAAACAACATTTCATGTAATAGCTTTTGTAATCTACTTCTTGTGATTTTAAGTAAATTTAAAGTTAGAGTTGGACCAATTGAAAGTGAATCTTTGACAATGAGGTGCAATAATAAATGAAAGCCCAGTATGACCCAAACAGAACAGCGTATGACATGACAAACAATGGCAATGAACATCCAAAGGAGCGCCGGGGGATGAGTGGTATATGAGAGGATCATCTGTCCCGGCACTGAACAGAAAAGCAGCGTGAAGTAGACACGCCGTCACACAACATGAGGGGCTTGGGAGGGATGGAAAACTGCAACGACATTTAGTGAGATCACGATCACAAGAACACGCAGAGGGACGCTGGTTCCTACTCACAGCTCTTCCACCTGCTTCATGCGCACAGACACGCTGCAGGCCTCCTTGGTAACAAGCCTGCTCAGAGGCAAGGCAAGACCACCGCACAGCGGCACAAGAGTAAGTGGTTAAATACAGCAGAGGAGACAAGAGAAAGCCAGGGGACAGGTCATTATTGTTAAAAGATATGTTTCGATGAGTCAAGAAAGGTTAAAGAGCAGAGAATAGAGGAAATGTTAACAAATTAAGAAACTTTGGTTAGTAAAGAGCATTTGGGGAGGTTATGGTGTGGCTTTCTTACTGATTGTCAATCTGGTCTTGGCGCAGTGCAATACTGCCGTGTTCATCCAGCAGGTTTTCCCTGGAAGAGGACTGGGTAGGATCCAGCTTCTTCACGTAAGCAGCAGGAACAAAGCCCTGCCGGTCGTTCACCTCCACCTTCCACCAGTCCTGCAGCAAGGACAAGAGGGAATGATGTCAGCAAGGAATGTTCGGATGGAAACCAGCATATATGCAAATAGAAAAAGAATAACCCTAAATAAAAAGACATTGATAGATACTTTCAGCTCAAGGTATATTAATAAAAACCAAGAAGTACTTAGCTAAATACGAATGCCTTACTAAGAAGCGTCTCTAACATTCACCTTCCATACATCAAAAACAAGGGCCCCTTTTCTTCCTCTGGCCACACTGAATGCTGAGCATCCAACAGGGGAACCAGAGTGTACTGTACAAGGCACAAAGCCAAGATTGTGTTCTTACTGGAATCCTCCAAACAAGTCACGGATTGGAGGGCCTTCTTCAAATGGGAAACAGGGAAGTGGAGTAGGAACTATAACAGTGACCCAAATGAAGTGCAGATCTCAGCTAGGTGAGTCCACAGCAACCACTGCTGGAAAGTGGGATTAAATGAATACAAACCGCAACTAGCTAACCCTCTGAGTAGACACAAAAGGGCTGAAAGGCAATCCTACTTTCTCAAAGATGTTCCTAAGGTCAAAGGTACTCAGGGTCGCAGGGGGACTGGAGTCTATCCCTGCCAACTTCAGGCGAGAGACATGGTTCACCCTGGATCGTTCACCAGCCAACCGCAGGGCAACACAGATACAAACAACCATTCACACTCACATCCAAACACCTAAGGGCAATTTAGAGTTCCCACTCAAGCTGATCCCCAGAGCATGTCTTTGGACTGTGGGAGGAAGCCGGAGTACCAGAGAGAACCCACGCAGACACAGGGAGAACATGCAGACTCCACACAGGAAGGCCACTGGGTGGAGTGGGACCCAGGACCTTCTTGCTGTGAGGCGACAGTGCTAACCACCACGCCACCGTGCAACCCTAATTGAAATATCTTTTAATGGAATGTTCATTGGAGCTGGTTGGACTGACTGAGCTGTTCTACTCTGTACCTTGTTGGTGCTGTTGAGCAGGGTGAGGATGTCTCCCTTCTTCATGGTCACTTCCCGGGGACTCTTCTCCTGATAGTCGTACAGGGCCAGGACCAGCTCCTTCCCGGTCTCATCATCAGTCGGTGCCACTTGCTGCTGCTCAGTTCAACATACATTCAGATTCAATGATTTACGTTGTGCTTTCCCATAGTGTAGCAATCAGAGGCTTCATTAAAAAGCTGTGCCATGAAGCGACACATGTGAAGAGGGGTGGGTCTTTACCCTGCAGGACTGGGCTTGTTCCTTCAGAGCATGGATGCTGCTGCCATAGGCGCTCAGGTCAGACATCAGGGCCTCATGCTTCTTCAGCAAAGCCTGAGAAAGACAAACAATTCAGCAACACTGCATTTGCCAAAAGAATAAAGGGAATACATAGGCAATAAATAAAGTTTGCAGTAGAAAACCTAAAAGATTAACAAATGATATAGTAAGGAAGTATTTTAAAATCATATGCAATATTGATACAATATCTTGTTTACATACCTCAGCAGAGTCCTCATCTTTGCCGTAGTCTATGCTCCCCACAATCGGCTCCTTCTCCCTCATCCACGACTCAGCCTCGTTGGCATCAGCAAAGTACTGCTGGGCCTGCAGAGAGTCCTCCAGATCCTGTCTCCTCTGCGAGGCCTTGGCCTTCAGCGTGTCCCAGCGTCCATGTAGTTCAGAAAGCTTAACCTTCACATCCTCTGCGGCAAAGTGCCCTGCGAACCCCCCCCAGATGAATGATCAGCATTTTGAATGTTGGGACAATACTTCACAATCAACTCGTTGAGAGAGCAAACAAGGTTGGCTTTAAATGAATACCTTCCTCCACCATGGCCTCTCCTTTCTGGGTAACAGCCTTAATGCGAGGCTCGTGACCGGTGATCTCTGCCTGCAACGCCTGGTGCTTTTTCAGCAAGTTTTGGACACCAATCAGGTCTTTGCCTAAGAAAAACACCAAGAGTGACGTTTTGTGAAACCACTCATCCAAACAACATCTGAAGGTGGTGCTTTAACTGAAAGCAAAGCATCCTCCCTCCAGCTCATCTCTGTCAAGGAAAACCGTGAATGAGATCATTCATATAATATGAGTAAATGTAGCAAAGAAGATCTACCTCTGTTAGTAGAGGCAGCAATAGGCTCCTTCTCGCGGATCCAGGTCTCCTCGTCCTCCACATCTCTGAACAGCTGCTGGAGCCGCAGAGAGTCGGACAGTTTCTGCTTTCGTGCAGCCATGGGCTCACGCAGCCCTTCGTAACGTGCTACTAAAGCTTCCTGCTTCTTGCGGATGTTGTCAGCATCAAAGTGTCCCGCCTCTTGGAACTGACGGGCTTGGATAGTTATGCCGTCAATGCGATCCTGGTATAGAACAACAACAAAAATATCCATTTAATTAATGTGAATGGAAAAAGGCTGGAGTCAGTTAGCATCAAGAATGCTTTGAGGATGTAACGCAAACATCGGGCACCTGGTGAGCAGCCACGTCGGCCTCCAGCAGAGCATGTTTCTTCTGGAGGTTCTGGACACTAGTCAGGTCTTTGCCGTAGTCGTCTGAAGCCAGGTGGCCCTCAACCTCGTACAGCCACAGCTCAATGTCCTCGACATTTCTGTTGAACTGCTGCTGCTGGTTGGCCTCACGCAGCTTGATGCCTAAAGAGAAAAGGAAAAAAATCTAATTTACAATCAAAACTCAGTGTTCTTGTACCATCGGGGATGGTTTTATTTTATGTGTCAGCATAGGTGGAAATTAGTTTTATTGATTTATGAAAGAAAAGATCTTGGAAGTTTTAGTTTCATAGTTAGTGCTAAGAAGTTAAACAGCTCAGGATTCACTCTGACATCTATTTGAAGGGGATGTGAAAAAAAAACCATCTGGATTTATTGAAATTTCTCTCCAAAGCTACATTTTGCAAGATTACACCTGAACGCACCAGAGCTATACACCAGACAGTCCACTGGTGTTAAGAAAACTGATTTAAAGCAGACAAATCAGGTGAGCTGAAGAACAGTTTATGTCCTAATGAGTGTTGTCAAACGATTAAAATATTTAAATCACGATTAATTTATGTCATAGTAACTCAAAATTAATCACACATTTTCATCTATTCTAAATGCCCCTTCATTTATTTTTTCCCATATTCTTTTCTTCATTTTAATGCTCTTATCAACATGGAAAATTGGATTGGCTTGCTTAATGCAAATGTTTTATTTGACTGAAAAACAACATTGCAATACAAAATAAAACTGCACATTCCAGGTAAACAAGGACTCAGCAAATAGGTTTGTGTTAACGTCGCTAATAACGCGTTTAACTGACGCCTAATAGCAACGCTCAGTATGTCGGCACCTTCTGAACGGAAGAACTGCAAACCGGCCATGAGCTTATCTTATGACTCTTGTAGTTGTATTTCTTGACTCTGCTTGCTTGATTAATGCAGTTGTTTAGTTTCATATATGTTGTGAACATATTTCATGAAAAAGACATCTCAGTGAGAATCCCTAAATAATTAAAGTAATCATTCCCACGCTGACATAAAGTAGTACTGCCATATTTGATTGTAAAATGTTCTATATTCAATTTGTACTTCAATGAAAACAAATCTAGTCCCTCTTTCCTTCCTTTGCCAGTACCTTTAAGCTCAGTGGCCTCCAGTAGTTTCTTCCACTGGGAGCTCACTTCCTCCATGCGGCCAGCCACCTCAGTAGAGGCATAATGCTTTCCATCCAGCAGCTCCTGGCCAGACTTCTGCAGGGCATCAATGCGGCTCTGATTGGCTGACAGCTCAGCTTCAAATGCCTGGTGTTTCTGCACCTTGCCCTGCAGGTTGGACGGGTCCTATTGTCAAGAGAGCAGAAGCACAGAGGTTGGAGAATGGAAATGTTAGAAAAAGAGAGCATAATGTGGGGATGTGCAAAAACATTTTAAACAGGGGAAAACATTTCTGCCACTCATTGACAAACTACCTTGTAAGCCTCATCCGTGGCCGTCTTCATCTTCTCGTTGATCCAGCTCTTGAGCTCATCAGAGTCCCTGAAGAACTGCTGCAGATGGAAGGAGTCCTCCAAGGCAGCGCGACGAGACTGAGCGCGCTCATGCAATGCGTTGCGACGGCTGAGCAGCTACAAGTGTGAAAAGGCAGAGATGTCATGTTGTATTGAGACTTGACGATAAAATCCAGCCCGTGGCATTAGCATTCAGGGCTCATATTTGAGTTTTGATAAAGGGAATGTTGAGACAGACAAGAGTGTCACTTACAGCATCTCTGCGAGTTGCCACGTCCTCTTTGGCATAGTGGTTATTCTGGATTAGTTTTGTAGCAAACTCATCCAGGGCCTGGGGATGTACAAAAATATCTTTCATGGAGTAGCAACCTTATTTCAATGACATAATGTGTGGGGAAGTAGACGACCTTGAGTAACTTACAATGATCTTCTCTTCCTGAGCACTCAGGGACTTCTCAAAGTCCTCGTGTTTCTTCAGCAGTGCCTCCACACTGTCCAGGGAATCACCGAGGTCTTCATTCAGGAGGAAGGCCTAAATAATCCACAAACAATGAAACAAGGTTCATCCCATCAACTAGACCAGGAGTATTGGATTCAAATACAACAAGGTCCGGGACATCACAGAAATGTCTAACTTGCCTGATGATTTACTCCTATAATTATTGAAATAGCCACTATGAATAAACAGTGACATCTGTACAAAGTCTACAACTGACTGTCAAATCAGATAAAGAGAGTTCAATTGAACAATATCTCAATGTATATTGTTACTTTTCAATTATAAATAATAAAGACTCATTAATAATAAGCAATCTTCTCTTGTTTCAAGTGAATACGTCTGGGTTAAAATATCTCTTATCTCTCACTTAAACATTTATTCAAAGGATTGATGTTATCTTAAAATATCGAATTAATTAACAAACAGTAAACTGAACGGATCCATCCAACTTTAAGTTCAGTTCATCGGGTGTGAAGTGAAACCCCACTTGTGTCACCTCTATCCCTCTTTGCAGCTTTGTTGGACCATATATTCAAATGCTGGGAGTTTCATGATATAACCCGGTCCTCATTTCAAAAGGTGAGTGAGTATGATTTTTCTCAAGAGTTGCTCTTTGTCTGTTAGCAGAGCTTCACATTACTGCTTTTAATAATCGCCACGGTCTCTGCACATATGCGACATACTGGTGTTGAGTGTCCATAGTAAGAATGAACCTTCTTGGTTAAGGGTTCTATTCTCACTGACCACATTCCTCTCTTTGCGTAAATAACTTCTCTGAATCACATAATTTTCCCCGACTACGGCTGCTTATCAGAATACACATATTTGATTGCTCAGTGGTCAGTCAGTGGGCGAGCCACTTTACCTCTTGTTTGCTCATCCAATTGTCAACTTGCTCAGTATCTCTGTAGAAGAGCTGCAGGTCCATGCACTGCTCATACTGTTGCCTGCGGACCTCCCACAGCTCCAGCAGGGACTCCTTCTCCTCGGAGAGGATGGCCAGCTACAAACAACACAACAAATCATTCTAAACATGGTGAACTGGAAACTCAAGTTACATGTGGGTGTGCTGGTACAGAAAACCACCCAAAAGAATGGCATAGTATACCTTTTCCTTGACCTCCTCAGAAGCGTAGTGTCCTGTATTAAGCAGGGCCTGGCCTGCCTCATCAGTGGCGCGAAAACTGTCTTCATGAGCATCAATCTCTCCCTGGGACACAAGAAGACAACCATGCATTGCTTTTTATATTTGAAATAGGAAAAAGCCAAAAGGAGAGAAGAGACTATACCTTGTGCTCCTGGTGGCGGTCCAGCAGAGCTTCAGCTCCGGCCACGTCATTGGCCAGTTCGTCAGCATTGATCAGGGCTTTCATCTCCGTCACCCAGCTGGTCAGATCCCTGAAGTCTGCAGTGAAACGCTGCAGACTAAAAAGAGATCACAAGAGGGCACACGTGATGAGTTCCGAAGAAAAATTCACCTAACCAGTATATAGTAACTATTTATTGATCCATCAATTTATATAATAATTTAAATATTAAAAATTGTATTTCGACATGTGGGTCAGTTGAACCGGGATCATAATGCTGATCCTGTGACTGAAGGAGTACCCTACACTTAACTGAATATCAGACCTGGAATTATGGGCCACTGAAAGTACTGTAAAAATGTAACCACGCCCACAATTCTGCATATTTTCCTGAGTCTGTGTTATTGATAAGAGTACTAATAGTTGGGAGTCTGACTGTACTGCATGTTGAGAAGAATGCATTGTTCTGTAAAGGGACAGAACCAATCTGTATAAACCTCCTAGTATTGTTTCAATAGTATATTTTTCAAAGGCAATTACATTGAACCCAAAAGAGCAAATTTAAAAGTACATAAGGATATTATTTATCATCGCAAAAACCTCTACGGACAGAGAAATCGCTGTTTTCATAGAGTAGGACTATTCCATATTAACCGTAGTATTGGGAGTTTACCGGTAGGAGTCGTTGAGACGGGCGTGGCGCTCAGCGGCCAGAGTCCGAATCTGTTCCCAGTTGGTGACGAGTTCGTCTTTCTTCAAATGGATTTGTGAAGCATTTTGGGGATGTGTCTGCTGTAGGCGCTCTGCATCGCCACCTAGTGTGTTGACCTGAAAATAGACAAAGATAAAAGTTCTATATCAGGGTCCTGGGTTGTATGCATGTTGATGTTAGCATGTTAGCATAAAGCATCTTCCTGCCTTATCTTCCAGGGCAGCCAGGTCTCTCTCCAGCCCCTCGTGTTTGCGAAGCAGGGCCTGCACACTGGCCAGGTCACGTCCAAAGTCATCAGAGGCCATCAGCTGCTCCTTCTCCTTGATCCAACTGATTGTCTCATCCACATCCCTGTTGTTGGAATCAAGAATACGAGTTTGTATTGACATTGTGTCTTAATACCATTTGTGTTAAAATCAACAAACAAAGACAGATAAGTGTCCACATTTGAACAGAGACAGAAATTGGGTAAAGGCTGTGACATGGGGTCTACCTGTTGAAGCGCTGCACCTCAGCTGCCCCAAACAGCTTGCCCTGCCTCTGCTGTGCGAGGCCCTTCAGGCGCTGCCAGGACGCATTGACCTCGTCCTGCTTACGGACTATGAGCTCAGCCTCAGGATGGGCTTCCTGGATCAGCTTGGCTGCAAGCTGGTTCACCTCGTTCACGCGTTCCTCATGGGCAGCCAGGTCAGTCTGGAATTCCTCAAACTTCTTCTGCAGAAGCTCCACATGCTCCAGGTCCTGCCCCAGCTCTTCAGACGAGGCCATGGCCTCCTACATGTGAACAGAGATGAAAAACATTGAGGCAAATGCATTTACATCAAACATCTGAAGCCATTTAAATTGAAAAGGAAGGCCGTACAATTTAGTCAACTTGAAGACTATTTCTGCACTTCCAGTTATAGCTTGTTGTTGCTGTCAGAGTTCATTTCTACTCATTTAGTTCTTTATTAGTTACCAGTGAATCTAATGTTTTCCTATTGATGACAAACATTACCCATTCAAATTAGTAGGTACCCTCTATTTAGCTTTCAACAATGACATTTTAAATAGTACAGCTATTTTGTCTTTGTTAGTTTGTTTTAAACTTGAATTAGAGCATCTTAAGCGCAAACAGAAAACAGAGTTTCTTGACTCTGCCAAAGGCAAGACAAAAACAGAACCGTAGTTTCATAATAAAAATGTTCCCATGTGAACCTGACCTTGTCACTGATCCAGTCCAGGGCATCTTCACACTCTCGCAGGTACTGGACCAGTTTCTGGGCCTGCAGAAGACGCGTTCCCTTCTCCTTTGTCCTCTGCAGCAGAAGGTCCCACAGGCGATGCAACTCCTCCAGACGAGTCTAGAGCACAGGAGGGAGGGAGAGACGGATTCTTTAATGTGAGTGCACAGTGGAGAGGAGCGCAGAAGGAAATATGAAAATATGTAAAAAGGGCAAAACCTGATGTCATATAGTTTTCCCCTCTATAATTAATTAGTATGAAAATAAATAAATAGAAAAGGATATTGTAGAGTTGGAAAGGTGATAGGTCATCTGTTTAAAGCAGTCAGACAAACCAGTTGAGCTCCCTCCACCCCAAACACTGTAAACCTAGGGGCAACACTGTAGTTCATTACTTAACAACAGTGGGGGCAGCTTTCAACCAAGAGCCAGCTCTGGAAAAATGTTCACGGCACTCAAGAGTCACATGACACATGGTCCACAGCAGCTCCACACCTACTTGTATATACTCTCCCGTATTGACACTTGTAACTATGGGTCTTTGTTGTGTCCGGTAAGGCGTGTACGACTGAATCAGACAGAGCAGGTTTAACAATGGACAGGAATGTGCATATTAGGGGGACCACCAACGCCACTGGGTGCCTTACTCGGATGGTATCAGATGAGAAGTGTCCCTCGCTGATCATAAGGTTTCCAGTCTCGTCCAGTTTGATGATAGCCCCGGCGTTGGCCTGAACTTCAGCTTCAAAGGCCTGATGTTTCTGCAGCTTACCCTGTTAGCATGAAGAGACATGGGATGAATACATATATCCAAATACATGTACACAAGAAAACATCGAAAGCAGCCTGGCGTACCTGCAGGTTGGAGGGGTCCTTGTAGTTCTCATCAGAGGCGATCTGCAGCTTCTCCTGGATCCACTTCTCCAACTCGTCGGCATCCCGGCGGAAGAACTGAAAGCGGTAAGAGTCCTCCAGCTTGGTCCGGCGCGTAATGGACAGCTCCTTGAAGCGCCGGTAGCGGTCCAGCACCTGCTGTCGGCGTTCTTGGATGTCTTCGGCTGTCTCCAGCACTTTAGCCCCTGCGGTATCCATTTTCTGGAAACACACCATGATGAGAATCAGAACCAGCTTTTTATATTACAGAAAATACACTGATGGTGGTAGTAACTAGAAATTAAGTGAGGATACTTATTGTGGACATAATAAGCAGAATTAAATATTCAAACATTGTTTCCCAGATGCATTATGACTGACACAGACACACACAGAGGAGCAGAGCAGAAGGGCTTTAAAAAGAATATGTGATCGCTGACTCCAGCTATTTGTGAAGGTTTATGATACACATATCATAAGCAGTTATTATGTCACATAATGTACATAGATGGTACTGGATTTTATCAATATGCCAAAAAACACAAAACAATCACCAAGCCTAAGTTGACTCGTGAGTTAAAACATTTGTAATTTTCTATACATTTAAGGAATAGTTTGTAGACAAGCTTGGAACTATGAGCCAGGCTGCAAAAAGACAAAACAAAAACCCATCCTGTCCCAAGCTGAGCCACCAGAGCCAGCAGCTGAAACGGTCGAATGCCAAACGGGGGTGGGGAGCCGGAAATTCCTCATGCATGCAAATAGTTCCTAGGCTTCAACACACAATGGAAGCGCTGCAGTCAGCTTCCTAGTCCACTGGGCCTCTGACCCCCTTCGGGGTCTCAAACTGTGGCTAACGTCTAGGCTAGCTAGCAACCTTGAATTAACAACCCCTTGAAACTAGCTTAATTTCTACGAAGGGTGATGGGATGCACGTTGTGAAGAATGTGTGACGTGTGATGTCCAATGTAGACCAATTGGATTTTTGTTGACAAAGCAGAACGTGAGAAAAAGAGCGTGAATAGAAGTGGAACAGACTCGTGGTCCATGGCTACCCTCAATGCATGGATTAGAGCAGTCAGCAGGACAGAGGTACCCCTCCCCCATCTCCTAGCTTGTCCCAGGGCACTGGGGCTTAAAGGCTGGAACATGCGTCACCGTCTTGTGTCGACGGAATCGTTTCAAGTCACGGTTCTAAAAGCCTTGTGCGTGTTGCAAAGCATTTCACCTCCAGAACACCAGGTGGAAGAACGCTTTTTGTTGAAGACGACCTAGAGAGGGACGTCTTTGTCTATGAAAGTCATTGGTTTGTTTATTTATTTATCAGAGACTTCTTTTGTCCCGTGCATCGCCACTGCTGCTTTTCAATGCATTTTTTGATAGGACATATTTGTCCCGTATTTGCCTCCACAACTTTGTTCACCCCTCCACCGGCAAACCAACGTTTGTGGAGATCTGCGACCACTATAAGGGCGCCATCATCGCGTCCTTATAGTCCGCTAATGACGGGTTGTATCAATGGTCATATTTCTCTTCAAACTGATTCATTCTATCGTAAAAAATGTAATTGAAATAAATTGAATTATGCTATGTAACCAGAAATGTGAGTAATAATAATAATAATTCCGCCATTTTCAAAAAGAAGATTTTTTACGAGAGAATGATTAGAGGAAAAAGTAACTACAGAAGTGAGCTATGGGCAGCAGGGATAGAAGAAGACTAATACCAATAACAATAGATAGACCGCATGTCTGAGAAAAATGAGACGCAGCTCTTTGGAAAAGAGGAGGCTGACATTTACAATGCCACACTGCCAGCTTGGGTTAGTTTACCTGCTCGTAACCAGTCCCAGCAATCAATTAGGGGCCATCCAAACTGGGATGACGCGGGAATCTGTATTTTAGTTTAACAGCTTTCATAGAACACTGAACTCTTCCACAAATAGTTGGCCTCCCTAGCGGTGTGATCAAGCAGACCATTCAAGCAGTCACAATTAGGGTTGCGAAATTAAGGGAGTATTCAAAGTTGGAAATAACGAGAATATACGGCATTAACCAAAACATCATTTAGGGGTAATTTAAGTGTATTATTGTATATATATGTGACTCTTTGTGAAGGTGACTTGTCTTTTGGTCTCCACATTGTTATCTGAGTGGTAACAGATGTTTGCTTGATTAGTCTTCTAGTTATTCCTATTAACTTGAACTTTGCATTAAATTATGCATTTCAGAAGGAGCTGGCGTCAACAGTTATTGTGTATCAAGTACAAAGGCTCTACTGGCAGTTGTGGCGCTATTTTGTGGACCGCCGAATGGTTGTTACTAGGCAACTGCTTCGCTCAGGCCATTTCAGATGTGAATGCCAAAAATGATATATATAAATAAATTGAATTAATGAATACCCCCTGACTATTAAAAAGATATGTTTTAGATGCTATAGAAGAAGAATTTGACTGATTTATTTAGAGATTTTATTAAGGAAATAAATTAGTCCATGAAGATGAGAATATTCTATGCTAAATCTGCTTTGTTTGTATGCCCCCTGGTGTTTTGGAGAATAGGGCACCAAACTGCTTGCGATCATGCTTGTGTCACATGACCTCACAGCCCTGTGACTGCTGATAGCACTTTGTCCCACCATGGATGAGTAGATAACAGCTTTCTCTCTTCACCTCGCTGCGGTACACCCACACACACTGATACTACCGACTTCTATTTCACTGATGGGTGCAGTTATATAACCCTAATTCACCTTTTACCTCCGCTAACAGGCATATTAAGAATGCAATGCTGGTCAGGTACTGGGAACTATGCCAGCAGCATGTGACTTTCAAAGTCATCCCCATTACAAAGTCCACTTAATGGGTAGAGCAACAGAAGGTACTGCTACTCTCTCTGGAAACAATGCAAACACATTCCCATTATAGAAGAGCATTAAAGAATAAACATCCCTGCTGCCTGATAGCTTCATGAAAAGCTTATTCATGAAAAGCCTTGTGATCGATATGACTCTCGGGGTTTAAACGTGTCTAACAGCCGGCTACACCACTCAGCAGTGAGAAGGGTGGAATTCCAGTCATTCCACTTGATAAACAGCTGAAGCCCGTTGGCAAAGTTACCATGAAGCCAGGCTAAAAGCCTGACATTCAAGCCCATCTTAGAAAGTGCAGCATGCTTCCATCAGTTTTACTGATCCCATTAACATTCCCTAAATCCTCATCAGAGATGAAGTCATTTACCCAGCAACGCCCAAATGCTGAGCCATTTGTGATGAATTGAGGTCCTGCTGACGCTATAATGGGAGTTGGAGGCTGAAGGCTTCTGGGGGAAATGAGACCAGTCACGTCCCCTTCCTACTCAGGAACAGTTAGCATGAAAACCCCTTAAACTGATTCTGTGGACAACGTGCAGCTGACTATCATTTGCTGTGCCAAACAGCAAAAAGACTTACAGGGCAATGCCTTCACCAAAGTAGTCCAACATGAAGACATCTTAGAAGTTATATTAGATCTACATGTACACATTAACGTCCAAGAGCTAAATCAGCAACGTATTTCAAGCAACTGTAGTTAGTCAGCGAAATGTGTAGCATTTAACTACCAACTGATTTTCAGTTAATACAAATATAACCTACATCAGGGTTTCCAAGTCTCAAATGAATATTATTTGCTGAGCTTCTGCCTGTCAGTTAAACTACTTCTACTGGGCCGATAACCAGTCAAATCCCAACGTTTTCTGGAGCAGAAAACATTATACGGTTTAAAAAAAACACAATAGCGTATTCTACTTCCCTTTAAGATAAGAATACCACACTAACCGATGACATGCTGTAGGGTTACTCACTGCTAAGGCAGGACAGTCCTGGTTCAGGAGAAAAGTCCAACAAACACATAAACAATTCACTACGCACTTACCAAATCCGCATGACATAGAAATTAAATGACAAGAAAATACATTGTCATACAGACAGCCCTACGTTGGTAGTTTGACTGAATGAAAATAAGAAACGAATCATACACACATCAGATATGTCTAGCCTGGATTGTCAGCTCAGCGTGGCTCTTGTTGTTGAGAAGTCCTAGTCGCCAGAGATGGGTACATCTGGAGTACACTCCTTAACAATCGGTTGGTGAAGGCTCATCTACTCCGCAGCACAGACAGACGCATTGCACCTGCAGTGACTACGCTGTACAGAAAAGCGAGCCAAGTTGTAGCCCAGCCCATGCGTCTCTCCTCCCTCCACTTCTCTCCCATCCCACATCATCATCCCCTCTCCTATGCAAACCCAGACACACAGAGACACAGTGAGACAGACATGGAGGTTACCTTGAGTTTGGGTCTAGTAATGGTCGGCTGTTTGGGGGCATAACATTGATCGTACATCAATAATCAATCAATAAGAGGCCATCAGAGCATAATCAGAATAGAAAGATGCTTTCACAGCAAGCATTATATTGGAAGTTTATCATGATAATGTTTCAGAGGTCAATGCATCAAGAGGCACTACATATTTAAGAGACTCTTCCATTCAAGTCTCAAAATGTGTGGAAAGTAGTCCAAGAGAGCAGTAAAACGAGTTTGCAGCCTGTGCAGTATCTAGAGGCCTAACACACAATCTATTTTGATCTGGGTCATAGTCAGACTGGATTTACTATTGAAAATGTAATTTGGGTGTAGAGAGAAGAAATATGTAGGTTTGTATTTACTGTAGAAATCGGGGCGTTATAGTTATATCATGGTATTCAAGTGAAAAACAAAAGAGGCAGACTACAAATGGCTGCAGAGCTGACCCTGCAGAAACGACTGACCCCACCCTCTCTGAGTGCTCTTCTAACAACACAAATGCATGCCTGGTCCCAAACATGGCGAGGCCTTTGCATTCCATGGCCGGGGACAAAGTCCAGTTATGCCAGAAATTAGCAATGGAATTAAAAACACTTATTGGATGGAGGGGGGTGGGGGGTGTAATCTTGTAAATGAAAAACATGTAGATGAAAAGGAGCCCAAAGATAACATGAGGAAGAATATTCTATAATTTTCCGAAACAACATGTAATCGAGTAGTAATAGGATCATCCATTTCAAATGAGGCCGACTACAGGGACCTAGAATCTACTGTGGAAATATCTGCCAACTATTTTAGGTAGTACAGCTCAAAGAGCTGTCCCATTTAGCTTTCATGTTCTTGTAAAACATCAAAATGAGCTTTCGTACATTCCACTCATATACTTTTAAGTCTGTTTATACTTTGATGAGCTTAGAAAAGGCTCATCTATTCTCGCCTGGATGATCAATATGCACATCAACTTGCTCCGACCAACATGACAATATGAGCATCACGGAGCGTTTCTGGACTATGCTATTTAACGCAGTAAATCACATGGAACTATAGATATGAAAGAGAACATGTATTATATAAGCTGGGCTCTTTCCACGTGATTAATAACGTGATCAGTAACGATGGTACTTTTGTTCCCATGGTGATCGTAGCCAGTGTACTGCAGCCTTCTATCTGACGCCCTCTCGGGAGTGGGGGCAGTTGATACGTGGAGAACTTGGCACCACCCTGACACAGTCCGTCTCCTGGACAGTCAGTAGCAGAAGTGTGAAGTGGCGTCTTTTCGTTACCGATTCACCTACACAACCGTAAAGACTTTACCGACCATCGTCCTATCGTAGCCGGGTAGAGTCTCCTCGTATCCGCTGACAATACATCTTTCATACCGTTCACAAATGACCCATGTATTTGGGCATTACAGCAGAGGACACATGCCAATGATTACCGTGACATTGCGAGTCTTTGGGTTATTGCACAGTAACAAGAGGCCCGACAGCTGGAGCCATTTGTCCCGAGGTATTCACTGGGCGGCTCCCTCTCCGCCATGGCCGACAACAATGTAGCCGCCTACGTAACCAGGCCATTTTCATCCTACTGCTGTTTCATTCACCAAGTCAACAGAGGCGATTCACAAACTGGGATTCAGGACCTGACGCAACGACTATACATGCATCTATGTGGATCTGTTTCGGTGTCTTGAGTTGTAACGTTGTAAACTAGCGTTAATAACTAGCGGGCTAACTAGCTAGTGGACTGCTAGCCGCTCCTGAAGAACCCCATGGGTTAACGTCCCGTTATGTTCGCTGTCGTTAACACGATAAACCAGAACAATAATACAGTTAACGTTGCGCTTTCAAAGCAGCAAATACAATAGTTGTGTTAGCGGACGTAAAATATATCGAATCAATGTTAATCAACTATTTCGTTTGAATGCAACGCAGCTTGATGGATGTTAAAGCCAGCTGGTGTCGTTTGGCTAACAGTAATGTCAACACAGAGCAAACATAACACGATGTTAAGTTAAACCACTGACCGTTTATCGGCCACGCAGTGGGCTTTCCGTCGTTATTTCAACTATCGCACCCTAATAATCGTTAAAGGAACGCCCGCAGCTAACGTTAGCCACTGTGCTAGCGCAGCCGCAGCGGAGACAGGAAACACACATTCGCAGCTCGGACTAAGTTAACGTTACATTGTGCAATGTTTCCGTTTGCAAAAGGCCAATTGAGTCTGAATGGAATCATTTTCATACCTCGGTGGGTTTTCGACAGAGGTTAAGAAGTGGTTCTTGTCCAGGCAGATCGACGGAGAAAGATGCGAAGCTGAGCTCTGGGTTGCTTTTTTGATCAACTGTGACGTAATTTTCTGCAGCTGTACGGAAAGACCCGAAGGCTACCGAATGGGCCCGAAACTTCAAAGCATAGTGGGGTGGCTTGGCATCATTAGACCACATCATCAACCAAAATATCCAAATATCTGTTTAAGCAGTTTAAGACTTTCACATCCATCTTGATTGTACACAAATACCCTTTGTAATACAAACTGTGTTTAAGGCAGACCAGAATCACGCAGTACTTGCTGCTCAGGCGCTTTGTTAGTCACATATAATATAATAAGTGCTAATCAATTCAGGGCTGGCTGTTATGGTCCTATTCCTAGAAGCTGCGCTACCATGCCTGCAGTCTCTGTGAGAGTTCAACTTATTACTCAAAGGATTTTAGAAAATACATCATCTATTGATGACATAGTTTAATTAATTATTTTTCTTTCCCATTTTGAACTACCCTTTCATAAAATTAAGTAAAACATACATTTAGTAGTAGGACGCTTCATCTTAGCCTTCATACTAATTATTTTGAAGTTGACTGACGCGCTGATTGATAAGACAGCTTCTTCTCTATTGGTGGTGCTAGGTCTAGATAGTTATTTTATTAATCCTAGGGATACAAATTATTTTGTATCGCACACATAAAGAAATAAACAAAGAAATAGAATTTCAAAATAAATGAAATGAACTTAACTAAACAATAATGCAAAGATTTAACCAAACACTAGTGGGTAGGAATCATCTCCTCTTTCTGACCTTGGGACGAGTTCTTCCTAACCACGAGGCCATCCTAACCAGTTTATTAAGCCTACTACTGTCCCTGGCTCTGATGCTGCTCCCCCCCCAGACTAAAGACAGGTGTACTGGCCACAACAGAACATCTCAACATGTACACACATTGAAGGATGGAAACTCATCCCTTATACACAATGTTGATGTTGATCTTCCAGATCGTACACTCATTATACAACCCAAAGAAAATAAGAGATGATAAAAAAAAAAGTTTGGATCAGCTGGAAAAACATTGTAGTTTTATTGACGCTTTTAAAAGTTACCCATAGTGGGCATCAATTATTCAGTGAATGAATACACTTGATGGCTAAGCAACAACTATTGCAATAATATAGTGTAGGAAACTGTACATCCAAAAGGATTTTTTGACACACACTGCCCTGTGATAGCACCAATGCTATCAATTTGCCATCAAATCAATGCCAATTTTCAGTTCTGTACAACCAAAGAGCACAAATACAATAAAGCACATAGAGCCACATAATGTGCAACAGAATTGTTTACATGTAAACAAGGACACAAATCAATACTTTTAGTAAATCTCATGGTAATATTACCGGTCTGTTAACTGGTAATATTACCTCTGTGAGTTGACAATAAGACTAAAGGGGTGATGAAGAGGAGCAATTCTTATTGATTTTGACAAATAAAACACTAACTTTCAGATCCAAACCTTCATGTCTATAACATTTTTTATACAACAACGCCTTACTTTTGTTCAGTGTGTCATGACTGACTTTTGCATAGTGGAGGAGTGGCACTGGAAGGCTCTAGTTGGACTTTGGTCGGCTTACTGGCTTCCTGCAGTCTTAAACATCCCGATGGGAGCGACGCTAAGGCAGCGGCTTGGATGAAGCGCTGTGAACCATAAACGCTCTGGAATGTCATCAGGGCAACCACAATGTTTCACCAAGCGGCCCCTTCATCTGACCAGCTGTGCCAGCAGTTCATTGCTGGTTGTTCACAGTATCACAAACATTAGGACAAAGATGATGTCTCTCTCTTTACGTAGTAAGACAGTGTGGGTTCGTTACTGTCAGCTGGAAGGTAAACAGCTCGATGAGCTGATACATCGTAAATAGCCAGGTGGTCATGGTCCCAACCACGTTCATTTGTTTTAGGATCAACATTTGAGCCTTGAAAGTACTAGGCGATGGTGCATTAAAGCACTGGGTAAAATACGCACGAGTAAAATGAAAGATGAATCTTCAAGATCTTTAACAAATGCTTTGTCTTAAGAATATCATGCCCTGAGTTTACATGAGATGGTGGAAAGCCACTAAAGACATTTTAGAATCCTTCATTTAAGGCCTTTAATATTACAACTCCTGTTAAAAGCAGCGAATGAGAGCTTATAACAGAGCGCTGACAGGCGGGTGTCAGACGGGTGAGGCGGTGCGCAGTGAGCTGTCTAAGGCCAAGTCCCCAAACACACTGGCGTAGGAGGCTTTGAGGAACTGGACGTAGTTCTGGAGACTTCGGTTGGTGCTGTCGGACTGCTCCAGACGATCCTTCATATCCTGTAGTCGGCTCTGGTACCGCCTCTCCACCTGAGCGTCATAAATACACAGGTTGTAGACATCCTCACACGGGAGATATTAGATACTGTTATTGGAGGCCTTCACCTCCTCCTTGCTGCGTCGAACTTGATTGATTTCTGACGTAGTCCTGCTAAGCTGAGCCTCTAGGTCCAATATCTTGTACTGGGTGGAGCGCTCTTTGGTGGCAGCAAGGCCTCTGCTCTCTGACATCTAGAGATAAATATGACCCACTGGACATAAGTACTGGGCGAAGAGGCTTTCTGATGCCCTCCTAATGAGGATCTACTATTGTGTTCTGTAAACATTCAGACCTGTTGGTGAGCCTCCCCCAGAGCCTCCTCCAGCTGTCGGCTCAAGAGGCAACATTCTCTCTTTTTTTCTTCTAGGCGGCGCTGTTCGCTTTGGATGGTGTCTTCCCGTTTGGCGATGAGTGCGAGAAGGTCGCTTTTCTGACTGCCAGTCTCACCCAGCTTTCTGTAGGATGACACTGGACAGCCTCAGCAACAATGAGCAGCGAGAACGAACAGTTAGCTAGAGCCCTAACTCGTTAACACACAGGATACACATATTATAGTGTTATGTAAGACTTACAATATCATCGCATCTGATGTCATTGAGAATAAACAGCAATAGTCAATATAGAAACATGTATTAATGCTCCAGAACCTGCATGAGAATCACATTTTTAAAGTTTTTCAGACAACTCGCTGCACATCATACACTTACTGCTAGTAGCTTAATCACTGACTCCATGGCAACTATATTCCATCTGGTAACATCAGCAAAACCCCTCAGATTATGGGAACTTGGATCATGATGATCTGTCCAATAGAGGTGGGTCCTACAAGGTGAGACTGATCTGAACCAACGGCAAAGCCAGATGGTGGAAAGCAAGTGGTGTCTGACCTTTCCAAGCTCTCCACGCGCTGCTGAAGCTGTCGGTTCTCCTCCAGCAGCACCTTGTTCTTCTGCCTTAGAAGCTCTACTTGGCTGCACTGGGTCTCCACCTTGCACAACACAGGTCCTTCATCTCACAACTTGGGCTGCATGTCCCACTTACTGCTTTTATTAATGTTTAAACATATTGTGACAGACTCAAAATTGTAGCAAAAAATGGAAAATTGAAAAGACTATGTGGCAAAGGTTAGCCTTAACCCTGGAGATTGATAGTGGCCTGATACCAATGTTGTTTTCAGTGCTACTGCAGTCTAACCTCAATTCAAAATTAAAAACCACATTTCCCAAAATGTATTTCCAATCAGCACCTAAAGATGGACCATAAATGATTATTTGGTGATGCTAGATGGAGCTCGCGTGCATCGCCTGCTGACCTTCATGTGCAGCTCGGTCAAGGTGGCGCTGAGCTCCGTGCTGCGTCTCTCCTGGCTGCGCTCCCTGTCCTGTGCCTCCTGCAGCTGGAGTTCAGAGCGCCGTAAGGCTTCGGGAAGATGCTCCAAGGCCGCCAGCCGCCCCAGAAGCTCGCTGCGCACCGCCTCTACTTCCTGCTCCAGCTCCCTGCGCACCAGCTGGGCCTCCTGCTGCGCCCGAGCCAGCCGTGCGCGGTAGTCATCCGCTTCGGCCCGGGTCTTCCCAACCTGGAAAGAAGAACTAGTGGCTTGAGCCTCAAACCACTGATACAGCTTTTAATAAATATATATATATATATATATATATAGTATAAAAATCTGGCCATTTCTTTGGACAAAACTCTAAATTCTAAGCATCCCATTGGAAGTCGTACTAAGAGACTCCAGTTGTTTGTGGGTTTCTTCTCTTCATTTAAGTCACGGTTCCCTCCGTTAACGTGATGCAAAGGCATGTCTGTCTCAGCTTGACCTTTTTTGCTTTTAGAAATAACAAACCAGTTATTCTATACAGTTATTATTAAACATTTGTTAATAATGGAATGGATAATAGTGGACATTTGTAATGCACTACAGCCTTTAGGAGCAAATTCAATGTGCGTACAGTTTTCTTTCTTGTTCTTAATTTGTTACATTTAACTGTATATTTTGATGTACCAGGTCGTTCTAGGCAGCTGAATAGCAACAATTTGCCTGAGCTTTAAGGGGCTCCCTGCGCAAAGTAAATCATTTAAGAGGAGTTTGATTTCTTATGTCTATTAACCTTGCATAGTTCTAAGTGCGTGTCTAAGTGTGCATGTCAAAGTGAGGACATCTAAGTGAAGGCATCTACGTGTTTTATTGTATGTATAAAAGTTTGACTTAACTCTTGGTCAGTTCAACATCACAAAAGATTTGTTAACAATACATTTGATCTGATTGAATGAAGATGCCATACAAATGTCACAGTGTTGCATTGTGTGTTAAATACCTGCATCTTATAGCTGTCCAGCAGGCTGTCATATTGCTGGATTGAGACTTTGACCTGCTGGAGCTCGGACTGAGACAAGGCTAGCCTCTCCTCCATTGCAGACGATGTGGCCTAAAAGGAACACACGTTCTTCTTCACACTTAACCCTCCGAATGTCACATGAGCAAGTGGAAGTCAATGGGAAAGACAATGGGGAAGGGAAATGACATTTTGATCAGGGTAGCATTTAATAAAAGTGCTCTTTGGGTTTTCACCTTGAGAGACTGCTTCTCCAGTTGGGCAGCAGTGGTCTCTGTGGTCAGTCTTTGCAAGGAGTCCAGCAGAGCCTCTCTCTCCGCTCTGCCTTTGTCCCCTGCAGTCTGCAGCTGCTGAGTCACCTCTGCTATACGGCTGCATCACACACCACAACATCTGTCATATTTACCTTTAGATGACAACAATTGCAGCATTTGAACTAACAATCAACTATACACTGTTACATGGTTTGAGAAAAATACTTTACAGAATTGACAAATCAATCATTCTATCATGCATTAAACATATTGTTAATTTTTTATGTTGTTTACACTGTCCATCCTGATGGAGGGATCCTCCTTGGCCATTCCCTCGAAGGGTTTTTGCTATTTTGTTTATATTGTATATAAAAGGTTTAAAAAAAGATGCTAAAGGTGAAATGTTCACCACATGTTGCCAATGGGACAGAACCAAACCCTCAGTCAGCGCTTTTCTAGTCTTCTGACCACTCAAAGTGCTTTAACACTACATGACATCACTCACCCATTCATACACTAATGACAGGACCTGCCATACACAGTGGCACCTGCCCATCAGTAACTAACATTCACATTCTTGTCTCCAGAGCTGGAGTTACCTGTTCAGCCATGACACTTCAGTCTCCAGTTTACTCCTCTCCTTCACCTCTTGAGCATGGTGACTCTGCCAGGACTCAGCTGCTGACAGTGCATCCACCACCTGCTTCTCCTGTTCATAGGAGTGAATAGAAAATGGCAGTGTTTCCATTTTTGTGGGTCAGAGAGAGAGAGAGAGAGAGAGAGAGATGGGGCAATAGGCTCTTTGAAAGGTTACCTGAAACTACCACAACCAAGAAGAAGAATCAGTAATAATTGAAGTGCTTCTTTAACATATGGTGATCTAATTATTGACAAAAGCACCTGGTGAAGATGTTGCAATGAATTATAGTCACCGGTGCATTGTGTGTATATTCAATGCACGGCTGTAGTGCACTGTGCTCTGTGACACGGCCCTACCAGGTCCAGTAGCTGGAGGCTCAGCTGGCCAGCAGTGTCCTCGCTGCGCTGCGCTCGCTGCTTCTGGGCCCGCGTGGCCTGTTTCAGAGCCTCCCGGTCAGCACCGGCCTGCTGCTTCAGCCTCACCAGCTGCTCCTTCAGATGCTCCATTACCCCCTTCTGCTGGCTGGCTGCTTGCTCCTGGTTCTGGACCAATGGAAAGGAGAGAACCAAGGCTTATGTTGGCTGCGGTGTCGATGCTCTACGTTTGTAAAGCACAATATCAACCGCTGCTTCATTTATCAACTACATAACGTTCATAGCACGGACAACAGTGGAGGAGAACACTTGATGCTAGGACCCACAGATTCTATGACAAACCTTTATTTGCACAGAGAGACGGTTGTTTTCAGCTTCTTTGTTCCGCAGCTGTCCTTGTAAATGAGCTCTGGTCGACTCCAGACTCTTCGACAAATCAGCTGCGCTCTTTGCATTGTGCTGTTTTCGCAAAACACAGTACAATTGAAATTAGAGCTCCACAGAGCTGTGGTTAGAATCAGAAAGTGTCACAAATACGGTCACAGTACTGTGCTGTCAGTACCTTTTCAGTGTCTATATGTTTGGAGAGTTGATTAACCTCTCTGTCCTTCTCTTGAAGTTTCACCACAAGATGCTGTAGAGGGAAAAAAGCTGTATTTATACACACACGCACACATATATATATTTTAGACAAAATATTGTGGTAGATTTAGGTTCTATCCAACTCACAGCATTGTCTGCCTCCGTGGCTGCCAGTCTCTGGAGCAATGCATCCTTCTGCTCGGACCATCGGAGCGACTCCTTCTGCCCAACAGCCGTCCACCAAGGAGTCACAAAAACATAAAGAGAGTGAGCCAGTGCGACAGATCTAGTGTGTCGTTGGAGGAGGCATTACGCACATTACCTGGGACCCGTGCTGCTCCCTGAGAAGGTGGCGCAGAGTTCGGTTTGTCGCTTCAAATGTCTCCAGTTTCTGTAGCAGCAGCTCCTTCTGACGGTCCAAGACCGAAGAGTCAGAGGGGGAGAGCTTCTTCAGCAGCCAACACAGAGACAGACAGGAGAAAGGAAATAGGGTTACAGAAGAAGGTTGTGGGAACTCATTTCATATCAGTGTAAACATTTATGGATGAACACGAGTGACACTCACACCGCCTACAGCCCCGCACAGTCTGGAAACCGTTTCTCGCAGGGCTGAGACTTGTTTGGCAGCTGCTGTCCCGTCCACCTCGGCCTCCAGCAGCTTCCTGTGCAGAGCATCTTTGTCTTGCTGCATGTCGTCCCCGTCGCGCCTGCAAAGACAAGACGATTACAGTGTGCCTTACTCACTCACCTACAGTAAGTAGCACATGCACACGCACCACGGGGTGATGAAAAGAGGTAAAGTCTTTCAAAAAAAGTATTCCAATAGGAGGGATACCAACTTTTAATAAATGTGTCCTGGTTCAAGAATCAAAAACAATGCAAAGCTTTTCAAAGTCAATTGGGTGGCCCGTTCTCCCCCTTCCACATGCAAACCTCCACCCCCACTCCCCAACCACAAGCCCCTCAGCTCGTCATCTCCCCCCACTGACCAAAGACTGTACACCATCACTACTGGACCTTCCTGCACTCAAACACCTTGGAATCTGTTTGCACTAAAAACTATGCACTGAACATTTGACTAGTCTAGTAACGTTAGGCAGCTATTGTTTACTATGATGCACTATTTAACGCTTACTCAATCTGTATTACCTAACTTATCATATGCCCATTTGCCTTTTGTAAATTATGTTTATAGTTCCTGCTTATAGTCTACCTATATTTAAATGCACTAATCAATCTGTATAATGTGTACATGATACCTCAATCTGCATATCCCATATTATATAACTTCTATCTGTAAGATACTTATTATTATCTGTATACTTGTACTACTTACTACTGCACTTCTGGTTGGATGCTAAACTGCATTTCGTTGCTCTGTACTTGTACATGTGTAATGACAATAAAGTTGAATCTAATCTAAAAAATAACAGGCTGCAAAAAATCCCCCACTGTCACCATGGCAAGCCCAGTGCACAAGCCTTAAGTGGCAAATCCCTTAAAAACTCAACCTTCGGCTTCTGCCATCAGGGCCGAGCTACAGCGCCCCCTGTGGAAACCAAACATCCATGGGACACATTAGTAAGGACAGCCCCCGTTTCAAGGCAGCATTCAGATCTATTTATCATCGAGTACCTGGTGCACCTCCAAATGTAGCTTCTATTGTAACATATTCTGCATATGGGACTGTCATAGGAAATCTAAAATCAATGGGACACCATCCCATCCCCACTAGGATCATTGCACCCAGCTGAGTCCAATTAGCTCCCCTGTACTGCATAGACACTTAGGCGCCAGTGCCTATTAACGCAGACTTTGGCCCAGCCTGGGGGAGTGGAGTGCACGGTCACCCTTCAATCAAAGGATGGGCAGATCGATATTTGCCTGATGTGGTCGGTCTCCTCGAGCATCTTCTCCATGGATTGCCGTAGGTGCGTGTTCTCCCGCTCGGTCTCCTCCAGCTCCTTGGCTACTTCAGCCAGTTCCTCCTCCTGGTCGGCGATCACGCGCTGGGAGACGCTCAGCCGCTCCGACTGGCGCTCCAGCAGCTGCTCCTTCTTCCGCAGCTCCACCTGCACACACAACT
The DNA here is from genome assembly GCF_949316345.1 of Pungitius pungitius. Taxonomy (NCBI): domain Eukaryota; kingdom Metazoa; phylum Chordata; class Actinopteri; order Perciformes; family Gasterosteidae; genus Pungitius; species Pungitius pungitius. The sequence goes on along the minus strand of NC_084917.1, from coordinate 15,430,908 downwards.
GTGGAGTCGGTAGCCATACTCCTTGGTGAACTCCAGGCGTTATTAAAGCCGTATTTGATAAAACTAACCTTTATTCATAATAATGTATGCATTTTTGTTTACATTTGAGCCATCATTCAGTCAGTTAATTATATCTTCATCCTCATTCTCACTTCATGTTTCAGCAAGAGCAATATCTCTAATCCCGCTCTATAAAAATCCTTGAAATATCTCAGAGATGAAGGTCACATTGGAGTGAGAGAAAAAACATAGTGGAAATGAGAGATTTTATCTTTGATTTCAAATAAAGTTAGAAGATTTCAAGCATTTTCTCCCAAAATGTGTTATTTTGTGTAGAATGAATTGCCAATCTGGTACATTTAATCCTAAATCCTAATCCTTAAAGCAAAAGTATCACAGCCAGGTTAAAGGGAAGATATGTTATGATATGTTTTCTCATGTTGAAATGAAAAACTAAGTTCAGTTCAAGACATTTGTCACTTTAGAATAATAGTCCCAATAAAATAAACAATGAAAATGGATCAAAAACTAAAATCTAGTTCAGCTTTTAAGTCCAAAGGGGACTTAATAAGGAAAGGACGATGCAGAGGAAAAACTGACCTCGTTTTTTAGAGAGCTGACTTCAGTCAGTAAGCTGTCAATCTTCCTCTCATACTGGCTGATTCGCCCGTGCAGCCCTTCTTCTTGTTCCTCTGAGGTGAGGTCAGCTAGTCGCAGCACAGACTGGGACCGTTCAGCTCCTGGTTCAGGGAGTGCTTGTGCGATCTCAAGGCAGTGTGTTGGCCCCTTGGTTCAAATGAAACGTTAACGGAGACTAATGACAGAGGAAAACAGAGGACGGGATTTGGGTGTACATATGGTCTAAATTGCTTTACCTCCCACTTGTATGAAGCGTCCCGTACCGAGGCCTTTCCTGGTGGTATCCATGGCACCCGAGATTTGACCTTGGCTGTGGGGAGGAGGTTAACTCTGTTGACCTGGGTCTTCCCCTTAAAAACACATGTGTGCAGCAACATGTCATCGTCATCTGTTAGGCCGTGACGCTGAACTACATTGCGTGAGAATAGGTGTGCACTAACAGGACATAGTGCTAGGATTTTCAAGAAGACATAACTTATTATAAGGCGATGATAACAGATTATTATCAAAAAGATCATCTTAAAAAAGTGCACATGTACAGTAAAAGGAAAAGTGAAACGAGCAAAAAACAAAGACATCCCTTTTAGAGACACATCTATAGATCTCTGACCTGGGTCGTCCTCTTGCTCTTCACGTGCACGTGGACCGGTGTGTCTTCCCCAATGTGCAAATGGATTGGAGGAGAACTTGAGCGAGTTCTCATGGCTTTCCTCTATGAGACACAATGGTTTAGTATTTCAGCTCACATCCACAATAGTCATTCTTGTTGAGCTGATGACCTGAGTTCTGAGTAGTCAGCAGGGTTATATGAAATGTGTCAATGCATGCAAAACACACTAAATCACTAACTGTAAACAAACTATTATATATAAATTATATATATGTAATGTTACACGTTAGCCTGACAGTAGCATTAGCTTAATACCACCCGACAGTAGCTTTGCTAGCTATTCAATTGAGAAACAAGTTCTCCTTCTTACCATATGAAAAACCAAAAGATGTTCATCAAGACTTGAAAGTATGTTTCATTGAAGGAATCTCGGGGTTTGTTTAGATGCAGAATAACGCGAGGTCTACAGACTTTGATAAACCTCAACAGGTAGTAGTAACGCTAGCGTCTCTCTGGTTGGTCAGTTTAAAGCATGTGATGTCTTTCCCTAACAGTGATTGGACTACGGTCAACGTTGTAGCGTCACTTAGCAACAAAATCAACAAGCACCATTAACTACAAATGAACAATTACCTATTGAACAGCAAACCAAGAACGAAGGTCTTCGTGTTATGGGGGGAACTTAATCTGTTTGGGAGCACATCGTGCTCGAATACGTCATGAACTAAAACCGAAATCGTTTCCTATTTTAAGTCCCATTGTAGACGGTGTCATTTAGCTTAGGGGCGCAGTATCTCTACGAGGCCACTGGAGGGCAGTGAATCGTCCCCAGACCCACCGTTAAATTATGTTCTTTCGACTGATTTGTTTCCAATTAGAATTGTATTTGGCCAACGAAACAGTTCACCTTAAGTTGTTAGTTAGTTGAAGTTTTGAAATCATCATTAGTGTTAAAAATGCAAGTTAATGATGCACTCTTCATCGTATGTAGTTGTATTGGTACATGGCAATCTCAATGTAAAATATGCATGTCCCTCCCAGTCCCACAATGAAGACACCATCCGTTGTTTTATGAAGCCACACTTGTCTTTTTCTTTATTGGCTCAATCTGGCAACACAGAAAAAACAACAAAAGAAACACCATCTGATACAATAATTGATCTCAATCACTGTTAAGATGGAAAAGCAAGAGCACATCAGTCTTTGGCACTTTCTATTCTAAACAAACATGCTGCCCACAATGAAAAATTATCTGTGCACTCTTTTTTTTTAAACTTGATGTTTTGAAAATACATTTGACACAGACTGAAAATCAAAACAAGCAGGTCACAAGTGTTGCAATAAAGGAAGGCTTCACCCATCTTTTGGACATGTTTTAGAGTATAAAAAGGTAGAAATGACTCCTGCATATCTGGGGAGAAAACAGGATTGATCAGTCGGCAGTTATTGAGTCGTGTTCCCAAGAGGTGTCAACATGCTTCTCCATGGATGTGGCTCTATTATATTGAGCAGTGGATTTTGTGCTTGTGGCATGTCAAAAACATTTATTCATTAGATCTTGTGCTGGTAGAATGTAATACTGATGATGTCTCACACCCCTAAGACGGTCTTGAAATCCTCCGTTATTTTCTCCAATTTTCACTGCTTCTTCACTGTAGCAGAAATCAAACAAAAGGCTGCTCTGTAGGGATTATATTTTGTGAAGCAGAGATTTTCTGACAGTACACTTTGTTGCAGCTGGTCAAAACAACTGATTAAACTTGACATTATCTATGTTTATCTTAGCCTGTACTAGTCAGCATGGGAATAAGTAAAGGCAAAACACCCCAATGTGGGTCAAGTGAAGGAGAAGTAGGAATAATTTGAAACCCCAATTCTCAAAACCAAAAACAGAGCTTCAAACCAGAGAGAAACTTGTATGCAGTAAGGCTGAGTCAGTTTCCCTACAACAAGGACGTAGTACCCAGCAGCAGGTTGTAAACTCCTTTGAGCGCATGTGGGCTTTTAACCGGATTGTTAGTGTGCATTTTACAATCTCATGAGTATGAACTCTGCATGATCTACATTAGATCTTCACCTGCAATGCACAGAACATCTGTCGCGTGGTCCACACAGGTATGTCATTAATCTCCTTTGCACAGATTCATAGTATATTTACAAAAGGAGGCTGTTTTATACAAGTCAATATCTTGTTAATCTCTCAGTGGTCGGAGTTATCTAGTCAGCAAAAGTTAGTGTCTCATTTACATTTGTTGTTGCGGTAAATATCCGTTTGCACAACTTCATCACACAAATGACACCTTTTAAACAACTTGTGTGAACTACAAATCAAGACAACTTTTTTTTAAAAGGATTCCTCAGCTTCCAGGACTCTGACAAGCCGCGCTGATACACCGTCCAAATAACGCCATTTCCTCTTCCAGACTCCACCTACACCGCCGCACCATGTGCTGCTCTCACACACACACACACACACACACACACACACACACACACACACACACACACACACACACACACACACACACACACACACACACACACACACACACACACACACACACACACACACACACACACACACGCGCTGAAGTCATTCCTACAGCAAACACACCCAACAAGCTAAAAGTTCTTTAGTTTGTTTTGTTTGAATTTGATCAGTGTCACTGAAACATTGCTTCCCTTCTTCTAACCAAGCATATCAAACGCTAGTGTGAAGTAAAATCTAATCAAATCCGACAGCAGCGTCTTACAGCACCACTGGCTAGCAGGCATACGTGTACATGTGATATGAACATGGGATTGCTGCTTATCAAACAGTTTTTGGAAATCAGCAAATATGTTTGACACATTTCAAGTTGAGGCTGTTAAAAACAGTGACAGCTGATGACCAGTTCCTTTAAGAACATGTTCGAAATCACCAACTCCTCCGAGTAAAAAAGAAGGTCACCAGTGTGAAGGGCTGGCATGAGGAACGCTCACATGGAAGGGTTATTCTCACAGCACGACGACTAGATCAGAACAATATTAAACTTTAGAAAATGCAAGCCTACAATATCTTAATCATCATAACACAAGGGAACGTGGAGGTGGCTATTACAATGACAGGTGAAGAAAGGGTAGAAATGGCTCACTTTACCAAACAAAACAGCGGTACTCGGCCTGTGCAAGTCCTTGGAAAGTTGGAATGACACTTCAAAAAAATGACCAGAGAATAAAGTGGCCTCATTAACGGCTCTTCTTCAGAGGAACAGTGTGTAACATTAAGTACCGGCAGTGAGCCTCCTAACTATGTACCAGAATAATGATGTTCATGTTCACATCTGCACAGGGAGCAGGTCCTCCCCTCACAGTCCACCAAGGTTCTACAGAAGCCCACAGAGGACAAGCCAGAAGGTGACTTCACCACCAAATCCTACACACTGCTCCTTTAAATTTAACTTCTTATTTCATCACACATTTTATAGACTAAATACCCAACAAACATTTGTGCCAAAACATGGCTCCACATCATCTGTACACAAACGCTAACAATGTCAATAAAAACAACCAACACAAAGACAAAATTCAAAAATTGAATTAAATCAATTCAAAAATCTTCCAACCAGCTGTTTGGCTACTTCCTACATCATTAAAGAGACAGTCAGCTGCTTTTAGTACCTGCATCCTTTCAATGGCCTCCGTGATTATTTAGATCCTTCAGCTACTAGCGGGCTACTACGCCATCTTTGTGGGTCAGAAATGGATATTTGAATAGAATAGAATTAGTGAGGAGGTCATACCCCAATTCTGCGGCATGAACTGGCTTTAATATAAACCTTTAATAAAACCCCAAACATTGAACATTGATCGCCTCAGAAGAGCAGCTTTAAGCATCACTGCATTGATGGATGCATGCGAGTGTGCACACCTGGCTGCCTCCCTTCATCTCCTCTGTCCATTTGCTGACAAACATCTACATGTAAGGGCCCATGCAACACATGCACTGGCTCCATTTACTAGCCAACCATTTGAAATCTATGAGCCTTTCAAAGACTCAGAGCTGGATAAAAAAAAACTACATGGATACATTTCTTGCCCTTTTGCATGCAAATACAGCACAGTGATATGGCAAAGCAAGAAGGATCACTTTAAAAACGCTCAGGGCTGAATAACGGACGGTAGAAGCTATTAGATGGATTGCTGGTTTGTGATGAGGACTTGGAACAATCAACAGAACATGACCTCATGCACCTGAACCTGCTACGAGTCAAGCTTTTATACAGCTTTTTTTTATACAGCCAGTAACTGTACAACGTTACTGGCAAACCCCAGTAGTATCAGCTTCTAAGCCAGCAGATACATATTGTTCCCATGTAGTGATGCAGCAAAGGCTTTTGTTTAGCATCCTGCTTTGCCTTCATACACAGAGATACAGTCACGACTGGAAGATACTTCATCAATTCTCTAGATTTTAGGCTATAACAACCTTTCCTCTAATTAACAAAAATAAATCATATTTTTTTGCCACACAAAAGCAATAATTCTGTGAGGAGGACTATAGCTAGAGGCTGCAGTTTCTGACCTCACACCAGGATGTGGACTGGAGGACTCGCTTTACTCTTAGGTCAGACATGATGCAGATTATATTTTAATGTTGCCCAACATTTGCTTCCACATGTTCAGTAAAATGTGTGACATGAGCCTTTATGTTCTGAATAAGTTATTTCATTACCTGAAAAAAAAGAAGGGAAAGGAAAAGGATGAGGGCCCAGGCAGCTGAGTCTGTATGTACACATGCCATTTAGCCCTGAGCAGCAATGCTAGTATGCGTCCAGTAAATCATCCCAGAATAGACTCTGCACATCCAGCATCGTTGCCAGCTCCAAAATTTGCTTCTGTAGAAGGCTGTTCTCCACGGTGTCCTGCTTTGGGAGCTCAGGGTACGACTCTGGGAAGCTCTGGGACTCCTGCAGACACAAAGCAAGTGTTCTCTGTCATCACACGCTGCCAAACTGTTCAGGGTTTCACTGTGGACGGAGGCCAGTGCTTAATTATGCGGCCTGGGGTCCGCTAGGCAAAAAATTAGAGCACATATCCACTTCAGTGTTTGTCCTATCGTCCCAGTGGGATGGTGGTCAGCCGACCAGCTTGCAGGTGTGTTACCAGTAGCAGCTCCATTGATGTGGTGCAGTGGACTGTAATCTCCCTCAATAGATGCTCTGAAGGGTGCATCAAGTATATTGTGTGTTGGCATCTTTACAAGTGGGACACGCTTTGTGTGTAATGTGCCCGATGAGGCGTGAATGCACATTCAAGAGAACAAGCCTGTGTACTTGGCTCAGATGGTATATTTCTGTCATTGAAATGAACAAAGCAACTTTTCAGGAAACTGTAGCAGCAGGGACTTACCCGGAAGACTTTATGCAGTCTCAGTGCAGCTGAGCAGAACACAAAGCGGATCAGCAGCTGCCGGAGGAACTCGTCCCCAAAGAATTGCAAAAAGGCTTGATCTGAAAAAGCACAACATTTTAGTGGGTTTTTTCTTTTTCTCCATCGCCTGCATCTTCCATCCAAGGACTTTCCAATGGAACACAACAAGATACTAACCCGAAAAAAGCTCTCGCTGTCACATACATTACACTCTCCTAAGCTGTCACAATCTCAGATTTGCCACCGAAGCATTTTTAAATTGCAACAGCTCTAGAGACCCGAGAGATATTGGTTCCCACATTATGAAAGCTGACAATACAATCATGAAAACTACATTAACTTTTAGTGTTATTAGATGCTACTCAATTGTATCTGTTGATCAGACAATACCAGCCAGCTAAGTTTCTTCCCCTTTGAAGGTTTTCTTTCCATTTCTGGGGTAGCTTTTCCTGTGCCCATGGGAGGGTTTCAGGACAGAGGATGTTGCACTTGTACAGAGTGTAACTATATTTGACTCCCCCGTCACTACTGTGGACTCCTTCCGTTTCCTGAGATCCATCATCACCCAGGACCTCAAGTGGGAGCTAAATATCAGCCGACCCCTCCCACCCTGGACATGAACTGTTTGTGCCCCTTCCATCCGGCAGGAGGCTGAGGTCCATCAGGACTAAGACCTCCCGCCACACTAACAGTTTCTACCCTTCTACCCATCAACAGAGCCCTGGTCCCCCAGAGTGACTCTCACTCTCTACATGTACATTCACTTTGTCACTTTGTTTAGCTGGTGCACTTTATCTTTATTTTTATTTCTAATTTTTTATCTTATCTCTTCTTACTTAATAACCCATAGCTTTAGCTACCAACCTATAGCATATATTTTAGTATACTTTTATAGAAGAAACCCACTCTCAACCCTTCTGAAGAAAACATCAGGACCTTGGTGTGTCAGGCTCTGCTCTCTCTTCTCTCATGCTACCTTGATGGCCGCATCTATCGGGTAACTTGGAGAGGATCAAGGTCGGAGTCCTCAGGGCTCCGCCCTGGGTCCCCTCCTCTTCTCAATCTACACCAACTCCCTTGGCTCCGTCATTCGATCGCATGGTTTCTCCACCCACAGCTATACCGACGACACTCAACTAATTCTCTCCTTGCCTGACTCGGACACTCAGGTGGCGGCACGGATCTCTACATGTCTGACTGTGGATGTCGGCTCATCACCTGAAGATCAACCCCGATAAGACCAAACTACTTTTCTTCCCTGGAAAAAACTCTCCCACTCAGGACCTGACTGTTAACTTCGGCGACTCCGTGTTAATGCCCACTCTGACTGCTAGGAACCTCAGTGTGACACTCGACTCCCAACTCTCCCTGACTGCCAACATCACAGCGACAACACGATCCTGTAGATACACGCTCTACAACATCAGGAGAATACGACCCCTTCTCACTCAGAAGGCAGCGCAGGTACTGATTCAGGCTCTTGTCATCTCCCGCCTTGACTACTGTAACTCTCTCCTGGCAGGTCTCCCTGCTACCGCCATACGACCACTGCAGCTCATCCAGAACGCAGCAGCTCGACTGGTCTTCAACCTTCCGAAATACTCCCACACCACTTCTCCGCTCTCTTCACTGGTTACCAGTGGCTGCCCGCATCCACTTCAAAACATTGGTAGTCACGTACCATGCTGTGAATGGATCGGGTCCAGTCTACATCCAGGACATGGTGAAACCCTACATCCCAACCCACACACTCTGCTCTGCATCAAGCTGCTTGTTCCTCCCTCACTGAGAGAAAAGCACTCGGCGAGATCGCGACTCTTTGCTGTCCTGGCTCCCAGATGGTGGAACGAGCTCTCTGATGACATCAGGACCGCAGAGAGCCTCTACATCTTCCGTCCAAAACTCAAAGACACACCTCTTTAGACTCTACCTTTACTAAAACACTAACAAACTGTAGCACTTAAATTGTACTTATAATGGCACTTATCTATAACATGTTTTGAAACTGCTTATTTGATGAAAATTGTACTTTCTTGTTACCTGTTCTTCTGAGTTTGTATCTCTATGTGGAAATGCACTTATTGTAAGTCGCTTTGGATAAAAGCGTCAGCTAAATGACATGTAATGTAATGTAATAGATGTGTTACCTATAGTCCGTGACTGAGTAATCATCTGCCCAATGTCCCGGTAGACTTTAATGAGAAACTCTTGAGCCCTTTCCCACAGGCCTCGCTGCACGCTGTTTAATCCGCACACAGAGGAGAAAGCCAAGAGGGGACTGTAGAGGAACAGAGTGAAGAGACTCCCTCGCTGGGACTGATCTGATGTTAGAAGGTTAGAAGAGATAACAGCTGAGAACAACAACAATAGGCAGCAGGAGAACATCATAAAATTCATACAAATTAGACATTTTAAAACCTAAATAAAAAATGTTTTTAGTGTCACTGATAAAAACTGATTTAAAAATCAGTATATATTCAAATTGATGTAAAACTTCCAGCTAATAGATAAGTGGAGCCTTTAGTTAAAGCATAGGCGTGTTGATATTTCATAAAGTTATTGTCAATGAATCCTGTAAGCTGACCTGAACCAACCAATGCAGTGTTGCTCTAGACTAACACAAACACGCACACACACACACCTTGAACACTCTTGGGATATACTGCAGGGGATAGGAGGCACACCAGAGGCTGCCCAAACAGATTTGTGAAATGCTAAGGACAGAAAAAGTCATATTAGTGAGAAGAATATACAGTACATTCACAGAGTGATCATATCATAAACACATCAAGTGTCACATGTCAGAAAACATCAAAAGGGCATTTTGATGCTTTGGCGGATGTACACAGGGAGTAGGGTGGCCGTAGTCGCTGCCCACAGGCTCTCTGCCCCTCACAGGGGGACAACTTCTCTAAAGATGGGATTTTCAGGTAACTGAAATATTGACATACCTTGTAGGCTGCGCTGTTTGAAGAATCTACAATGACAAAGAGTGGCTTCCGGGTGAAAGGGAATAAATCCCCTGGGTGAAGGCTGCAAGATGAAGGACAAGTACGTCAGGAGGTTTATGTCCAACAAGCCTCCAGTGAGCTGAACACATGGTTAGAGATTCTAAGCTTGTCACACACACACACACACACACACACACACACACACACACACACGTTAGTCGAATGAATAATCACCAGTGCATTTCTTTCTGGGCCTGATTCCTCTTCTGTACAGTCTCTCCGTTCACCACGTCTCGATTTGTATTCGTGAGAACTCCTCCAAAATCGTATGGTCCTGCAGGAAATAGTCAAAGATTAAGCTCAATTGGTTCAACTTAGACAGAGGTGATTTATTGTGACATATAGATCATACTTCTACTACTGTTTTCGGGTTATTTCCTGGCTACTTTAATCATTTGACAGCACTACTTTTTTTACTTGATTCAACTGGTAGGCTCAGGGGCTGAAGACAATCAATACTTTCACATAAAAAGTCTATATGATATCAAGAAGAAAATGTGGGGTCTGACATTAAGATTTTACCTTCATAATCTGAATTGCCAGAAGGGAAGACTCCCGTCGCTGACAGGTAAACAAGCAGAACGCTGTTGGCAGGCAACTCCTAAGAAGAAAAAAAAGATGCTTACTTTAAGTTCAAGGGAGAAGTGGGAATCATGGGTAAGGGGTGCGGAGAAGCTCTAACAAAATATGCCAGTAATTTGGATTGTGTGTAATAAGAATATCTTACTTGAAAACCAAGTTTAAAACTGACCTTAAAAGAGGCAGACAAGAAGGTAAAAAGCTGGCTGAATGTGGGTTTGTACAGCAAATACTTGTGGGGGTTCTCTCTTTTAGCCGGCTTCTCATTGGGTTCCTGTGGGAAATGAAAGCATTACTGTTTGTATTTCATAAATACAAACACACACATATAAACAGTGCCGTGAAAAGTATTTGCCCCCTTCCTGGTTTCCTATTTGTCACACTTAAATGCAAATCTAACATTAGACAAAGATAACCTGAGTAAAAAAAAACTGCAGTTTTAAAATAATTTTATTTATTATTCAAACCTACCTGGCCTTATGTAAAAAAAAAAAAATTATTGGGGGGAAAAAAATGATACCCATCCCTACAAATAACGCTGCAAATCGATGAAATTGATAAAAAATCAATTATTAAAAGTGTTGGCAACAAATTTCATTATCAATTTGTTATGTTGCGTGATTATTACGTCGCTCACTGAGTTGCAGAGATGCATGTGGAGCAAAAATAAAAAGAGTTGAGGCGACGTAGAGGAAAGTGCAGACAGCAGCGCGTCTGTTCGAGATAAGTCGTCCAAGGTGTGCGAGCATTTCACATTGAATAAACTAAAAAGGTATGTGTTGGCAAAATTTGCAAGGTAACGTAACATGGCACGGGAGCACCATGTTGTCCCTTTTTTATGTGAGGGATGTAAGGAACCTCCAGCAGCTGATCTGCTGCTGCTGTTTACTCGTTATCCAACTGATCAAGCCAGCGTTAGCTCAATAACATCAGTAAAGCAGTTAGCAAGGCTAAAGGCACGTTTTTATTTACTCACGCTGCTAACTAAGAAGCATAGATGTGGTCTATAAATTTACTTAACTTGCACCACAATGATGGTAATAATTTAAAGAACAAGCTTCAAGTGAACATGGGGGTGAGTTTGTGAGTGTGTGTGTCTAGAGAACAAGTTCTGACATTAAAACAAATTAATTTTCTGATTTGTATTTTTCTTCATTTTTTATAAATTATTATTATGTTCAAAGAGTAACCTGTACTATTTTTGAATTTGGAGTTCGGTTTTAGAATAAAGGATTGGAAATTAAAGATTTTTTTATTCGATTCATTGATTAATCATAAAAAATAATTATTAGACCTATTTAGCGATTATCAAATACACAATACACAACACAATACACTACATTTCAATTCACCATTGAATTTTGCGTTTCTGCGATTAATCTCATATATTCTCGCTCGATTAAAAGTTGAATCACAAGTACGGCATCTTCAAACATGACTCACCAGCGTTCCCTGCTTGGACGGCTGCATTGCCAGGTTTACTGGTTCCCTCTCCAAAGCTTGAAGCATGCGGAACATATCGATGGTTAACTCACTGAACTTCACCTGAAAAAGGAACAGACCTGACCTTAGCATCCAGAGACTTGTGCAGAACTTGTCATTTAGGCATGATGTTTTTACAGTTGCCCCAGAGCTCAGTTTTTGAAGAGCACAGAAGATTTCTCGCAGGTGGACAACATGGCACAAAGGCAAATCTGAGCTGCCATAATAAGAACCGTGCAAAGATTATGAAGAAAAATCATCTGTATATCTGTTTCAGAGATTTTAGGTTTTTGGTCAGCACAAAAGGGCACTTAAACTACTAGTAGCACCTCCCAGAGCTTGTGTTCCACTGCAGCATTCTGAGAGAGTAAATAAATAAGAGACATACAGGAGCAGCAAAATAACAGCTGACTGTGTTCTAGGGAAACAAGGAATAAACCTTTAAAGCTAGCAAGGTGCTACATTTATTAGTCAAGTTAAACTGTCAGGTTTGTATCGCCTAATGCCCTGAATACCGGCTCACTGTCCATATCCTTTACTTCCACAGCCTCCTCAATCACTTCAGGAGGCAATCAAACAAGATCCATGTGGAAATAGAAACTTCATCAATGGAAGAATACAAAAAAGTAAATTGTGACGCAAACTAAATGTACGGTGTGTGTGTGAAGTCAAGTGTTGTTAGGCAGACACTTACTGGGGCAAAATGAAATAGGAGGAAGTGGTGTGACATGGAGCAGTGTTCCACATAGGCCTACAGCCTTGGGGAGGGGGTCTCTGCATTGTCGAAGTGTGAATAGAATTAGTGGGTTAAAACCTGGTTGTTACAGTTGCCGATGATTAGTGCATCTGCAAGGACGAGCTGCCCAACCACCATGCCTTGTTCTAGTGGAGGCACGCTTCCCTCCTGCAGACGATTGCTGGTGACAACAACAGAATTGTTGTCATTCAGAACCACCACGGGATCTGCCTGTTTCACAGAGAGAGACAAACCACAGTGAGCCACAGGTGATGCAATGACACACCTGCCAAGTGTATCATACATCAAGGACTCAGTGAACGATCCAATCACACACATTTGCAACTACCATTACAGACAATGATATAGAGGACATTGGAAGTGTGCTACATATTAAGGCTTAGTTACCTCTACAAAAGCTGCCACTTCCTGGAGAACCAGGTTCCATTCCAGTTGGTCCTCTGTGTTGAATCGCTGTGTGTAATCTTCGATTTCCTCAGATAACTCCTACATGTAGCAAACAGACACGATGTTCCATATAGATCCATGCACATTTCAAAATACACTCTTTTCAATTGTCTTCCATCCACTTATCAGAGAGCTGACATGCTGGATCATAATTAGGCATTGGAGGCAATGGGCAATGGGACACAGTGCATCTCTTCTCTGTTCCTCAACAGCCTGTTGTGCTAGCAGCTGTAATGGTACCGACCACGGCAGTCAGCGTGCACCTCCAATTCGAGTATGGTGGGATATGAAAATCCCAGCATACTCAATAAAGAGCCAGAACTGTGCTCTTGGTAACGGTCAATGGACCCTGAAACAGCTAAAACTTCACAAATAACTTTTATGGTCAATTTAAATGAATTTAACAAATGAGGCATAGGTGGCAAAAGGATCACTGTCACATTGGTGCATGTCAATCCCAATCTCACTTCCCAAAATCCACCCTGAAAGGAGGCTATATTGCTAAATGATGTGCACAGTGTCATGCTCCTCAGAAAACCAAGAGATCACTGCATACATACAAATACAAAATACCATACCTTCACCAAAACTTTCACTAGGTCCATCTTGTTCAGCAGTAAACAGACGACTATGTAGCGAGCGTAATAACGAAGCTTCTTCACCACTAATTCTGGCCTGGTAAGAGATGAGAGAAAACAATAAGAACGTATAGGAACAATAGGAAAAGTACATGGAAAGCCTTGTTGATTATGGTTTAGATGTCAGGATCACTGCCCAGCAAATCAACTCAACTTAGTTTGCTTGCTTCGGTCTGTGGTTGACAAATGTAAAGAATAAGAATGATGTTCAAGTTTTTTATATTACATCTTACATTATATAATCAACAAATCCCAAACCAACAACAAATGTATCTACTAACTACAACGTATTGTGTTTTTACATTACGTCATTTAGTTGATGCTTTAATCAAAGCAACTTACAAAAAGTGCAATAAGTGTTTGTATCAAAGCTTCATAGAACGTCTCTCTGTGCCATACAGCTCCACTTTTATCCACTACAATACATCCAAGCCAGAGCTGAGCTTTGGTGTCAGATACTTGTCAAATCTGGATTAATCCACTGCCGAAAATAGCCCCAACTAATGCAATATGTCCTACTGTTACACACTGAAGACCGGCACAAGAACCTGCTGTTAAATGGAGAGATTTGGATTAAGAAAAGAGATATTATATATAAAAAGCAGAAAGAAAATCCTAAGAGAGTGGATGTCATCGGAATGCATTATATACCAAGCAAAGACATCCATTTCATGAAATTGCAAGTCAAAATCATTTATGGAAGTTACCTGTCCTCTTTGTTGACCTGAAAGTAGTAGGAGCGCTGACGGATGGCTGAGTAGAAGGAAAAGGCCTCATTCAGGTAACTTGTTTCTGAGGTCCGAAGGCTGTGAGTCGGGGCGAGAAAGCAGAGGGTTGTTCTCCAAAGTGGAGCCATTTCACTATTACACTATTCATGAAGCCTTCAGCTGCACATCCATGAGCAGAAGCAGTAGGTGTGAATGGCCTGGCCTGCTGCTCTACGCACTCTGCTGGCCCACAAAGGCTGCTTGTGCTAAAGCTCACAGAACTACGATTTCAACACTTCATACATTTATTTCCAACTGTTTCAATGAATATCAATGAATCCGATGTAACGCCACATTGCACATTTTTAATTGGCCTGCATCAAAGTCTCAAATTACAATGGACTATTTCCACTGTATTGCACTTCTTAGTTGAACACAGTTGTGAAAACTGTCAGCATAATTCGGGCAAAAGGGCTTTACCACAGAGAATATAAAGCGTTCCTCTCTAATGTCGATGCTGCATACGGGACCTACTCTACATTCTGAGGTGCGCTGGCTCAAATGCAGCACTGCTGCAGCGGGTTTATTCCCTGAGATCAAATATTGACACGTTTTTGAAAGAAAAGGATAGACCTCTCCATGAGATCACTGACCCTTCATGGTTGGCAGGCCTGCCGTTTTTAGTTGATCACATCTCTCATGAAAGAATTCAGTCAGCGCGTCCAAGAAAACAGTGGGATTTCCTTCACAATGAGAGGAAATCACACTGTTTTCATTGGATGCAGAAGAAGTGAAGGAGAGTCTGCAATAAGAACTGATTGAAACTAAGTGTGATGATTCTCTTAAGAATTAGCATTAGCTTCTCTTCCTTCCTGACTTCTACTGAAGTTTGGAAAAGGTTTCCTCTGATGAGACGCTACACAAAACGATTGATGATTCTGTTGGGCTCAACATCTGTGAGCAGACGTTTTCTGTGTTAATGCTGAACAACAGCTGGCCGACAGCATCTCTGTGACGTCCTTCGCATCTTAAACATACTGCTGACCTGCCCGCTGTCCTTCCGACCAGCATCACTGCTCCCACTGAGCACAACATTCTCCTGTTACAGGGGAGTTCAAAATGTACAGTTTGCATTTATCAATAAGATCAATTACTTAATAAATTCACTCAATCAAAGTTGATGTCAAGTTCTGTAGAAATGTTAATGTTAAGTTAATGTGTTAACAATCCCAACAATTTAGTTGAGTAATGAGCTTGAAATATCCACATCCCCTATTTCCCTTCCTGTGTCTCCCTTCATACAGGACAATGAAGGGGGATCAGCACCCTTAGAACTAATCTGAGGCTCACTGAGAGAATGACCTGCCAACCTTTTACAAAAAAATAAATAAATGAAAATCTACTGTTGGAGAGCTGTGATGTAGTCTTTTTTTCTTCAAACATGTTCATATATCAAACAAAATTTACCTGCATTTTTCCAATATTGTGCATTAGATGTAAGGCAGTATACTACACATCTTATGAGTGGCCCAGTCCTTTGTAGATTTTTCACAATGTGGCCCTCAGGGGAAAAAAAGTTTGGATACCCCTGCCCTACACTGAACTTTTTTAATTATATGTAAACCACGGTGATAGACGATTGGAGAATAAATCATGAAACCTTATTGAAATATTGTATTCGGATAATCAATTACAGATATACAGTTTGACTTACTAGTAGTGGTAGTAAAGCTGTCCAATTTTGGATGCAACTTCCCCAATCTGCCATCTCCTCAAGCCATAGCGACTGTCCAGGACCTGCCTGTCAGTAAACCAAACATACGATACTGAAATCACTCACACGGAACATCTGGCAAAGGCATTGTGACCGTCATGTGCATGTTAATCAAATAAGAGACTTATACTATGTCACAATGTGAATACAGCAAACACTACTCCTAACAAGTGTAACCAGTCTGCTGTTGTTTGGAAACCTGCGTGTGATGTTTGAAGCCATTGTGATGAATCATAACATAACATACATGAAACACGGCACCCTCCTCCCACCAAATCGAACCGGGAAAACAAGAGATGGAAGTAACCTGTGCTGCTGCTGGAATTTCCAAAGCTTGGTGTAGACGTCAAAAGTGCGTCCAAAGTAGGACTGCCACTGCTTGTGTCCATACTGAGGCAGGTCTCTGCAGCAAAGAACACACACACACAACCTTTCATACATTGTAGCGCACCCAGGATACACACTTTAAGGTCTAAGTCAAAAGTTATGCAGACATCAAAATTCTATCATCTTTGTGTCAACATTTTATTTTACACTTATCCGTAGACCTTTTTATGATAAATAGATTTTTGTTGGCAGGTTGGCAGAGCGTAAGATGGGTCTCAAATAGTTTCTTTTGTCTCACCAAACAGTTGACAGTTTCATCAAAGAGCAGTAGATCCTTACATTAAAAAGCTGGGACGTGTAAATGTTTAGAATATTAAACTAAATTGTTCCTAAATGGTAACTTTATGTTATACTGATTATGGGTCTGTGCTATTATTATTGACCTGAATTAAAGATCTGAACATATTCCAAACAGACCCCTAAGGGGAAGATCTTTATTGGCAAATGTGAACCCTATTTAAGGCAATAAAACTGCGTGCCAAAAGGAAGCTCTATTTAATCCATTTGGTCCATCAGTCCAGTTGAAGAACCGAGCCCTTTTCTCTCTCCATCAGACCGGTCCTGCTTGGCTCATTACCAAAGGACCGGTTCACTGACTCCAGATGGCCAACCTGCTGGTTGGCTCGCTACACCTATGTGTTACATTCTGTGTCAATTTTTCCCCCCAACGACAACGTTAAATGTTTTTTTTAAACAAAATAACATTTAACCTCTGTTAAAAATAATAAATATACTTATTTGGGATTCCTATATATGCAAGACAGGCTGTAGTCTAGAGTGTTTCTTGCTTTTTTTAAAACCAAAATGAACAGAAAACATAAATCAGACTCATTCAATAGTATTTGTATTTCTTTGTAGTTTGTCGTGTTTAGCAGTATGTGAAGCAATGTCAAACAGCTTGAGCATTGTGCAGAGCGCTGTCTTTGCATCCGAGTCACAGCTTTCAGTTGTCTCTCTGTTAATGAGCTCATTACGTCATGCTTTGTAAAAGCAAAGAACACATTTAAACATAGAACCTTCAACTACAGTCTAAACTATTTGTATTTTACCCAAATAGAGGATTGGCTGTTAACCAAAATATGGCAGTAACTTATGGGGAGAGGAGAAACATCTCTCACCGACTGCACTCATTCTAACTTAACAGTTAACTACCGTTAGCTAGCTAGCGAGCCTTCGTAGCTAACGTTAGTTAAATAGCTAATCAGAGCTAGCTAACGTTAGCTAGCTAGAAAAACATCTGTCCTTCTGGCTTTCAGTATTCAGGGAAAGGCAACATCCCTGAAGATGTTTCACTAGAACTCAGAAGTAGAAGAGACCTCCTCCAGACTCAATCCCCAACTGATGAACATGGGAAATCATTTGATTATTATTAGGGCCGGGACTTTAGCGTGTTAATTAAGATTAATTAATTACAATGTGAATTAAGATTAATTAATTACACAAAAAATAACACATTAAACATTTTTTACGCATTTTTACACTTATTTTTTGCACCGCGGAACGTTTCTCACTGGATGAGTTTCGGCGGACCGATTATACTGGAGCACCAACTAGCGTTCATGACTTCAGACAACAACAAACCACAGTGAACATGAACGAAGAAGCTGACAAGACCGTGTCGGTTGGCCTCGTGAATGGGAAATTTTATTATAAAAAACAAACGGATGGAAGCGTCGATAAGAGCATGTTTGTGTGCAAGCTGTGCAACAAGGAATTTGCATCGAGCCTCAAGCATCACCTCAACGCAAAACAATTAGCAGCTAGCGTGGACGTTAGCCTGACTCCGAGTACAAGGACCCACACCCAACCCACACTGCACCAGATGACTGGTTTAAGGACCAGGGTAACTAAGTCCACGTCTGAAAAAATAACCAATGTTCTGAATGTACTTGAAAGTATTGGTCTACTTAAAAAAAACATAGTTTACAGAAAGTCTACTTACCTATAGGCTACCTGAATTTCTAAAAGTACTATATTTCTAAATATGCTATTGCTACACTTGTCTGCTGGAATTGGTTGAAAAAAAATAAAAATCCATAAAAATGTGAAAAAAATTACTTCTCACTGTTCTCAGGTCAAATATTTATGCAATTAAAATGCAATTAATTTCGATTAATTAATTACAGAGCCTCTAATTAATTAGATAAATATTTCTAATCGAGTCCCGGCCCTAATTATTATTATTATATCATTGTTCTGTAGGTCAGACTAAACAAAACCTCATGCTTTTACACATAGTAGAAGAATACCAACGCTTTTATTAACTGGAGGGTGAAACCAGTTTGGGTCGTGGCATTTTGGTTTGAAGTATAGGCTATATATACACAGAAATGTAAAAATAATACTAATACTAATAATTTCATTGGGTTTTCACTGTTGTACTTTGTCTGTGCAAAAAAGGGGTGCTTATGTAATGTACACTATAAGTATAAGACATTAAATACAGTTTTCCAAATGTAAATTGAAAATTACTATACATATTGTGATAATGTAATAAATAATGTAGATCAATATATATATATATATATATAAACATTTGGCCAGATGCTTGAGCCAATACTTCCTGTATTGAATACATATCAAACCTGTGCATTGCCTCCGTTTCCTGCAACTAGACACTGTGTGTCAATGCTTGATTACAAACATGCAGCAGACGGGACAACACAAGAAGTTCAAACCTACCGGAGTCCATTGAAGAGTTGTTTGGACTTGTCCAGCAGATAGCAGAAATCTGTGACAGTCTTCCTCTCGCCTAATGGAATATCATCCTCAGTCTCAGCTCCAGTCATGACACCGACTTTTCACACCTGATTACAAGTAGAAACAAATAAATACTGTATTGACTAAGCAGTGATCCCACATTAAAAAAATACTGCTTTGTTATAAATGGTTAGAAATATTGGAACCAGGGTTACACTAGACTAACCAGCATAGTCCACTTGTATATATTAATGTGTCGACTCAGAGGAAATACATGTTTAAACTACTACCTCCCAGACAGACGCTGCTGGAAGCAGATATCTGAGTGTCTAACTGGCGCCCTACATAAATAGTAATAGAAATAAGATAGTATAGAGGAAATGTGTCACATGGTCACCTTTTTAGGTTGACTTGGGATGTCCCAGATTTCACTCACAGTGGCTGCAACCTCCAATTAGCTAAGATGGAAGTGCAATCAGGTCACAGCATCTCAGTTAGGTCACAATATTACGCTATTGCAGAGTATCATCAGAAACAATTAATTTATTGTGCCATAGAAATAAATGACAATAAGAGTAGTCAGAGACAGAGTGCAGAGTGAATCCTGCAGGTACCTCCATGTGTTTTCAGTTCTTTGGTTCATAACAGACCAATGGTCCTGAAATGTTCCGTGCAGGATCTTTTACATGCAGCAGCTCTCATTGAGCTTTAGATAAAGGTCTGTGTAGCGTGACCATCACCCGATGAGGGGAAGGTTAAATGAATACATTAGGGTTTAACAATCATGGGGACAAATTTAGGAGAAAATCCGCTGGTGGTTTCACAATAGTATTGTGAAACAATAGATAGAATGGGTACTGCAATGTAAACTAGAGTAGACAGTGATGCAGCTGGGCAACATGGGTCTGATCGAGCCGATCATTCACCGTTAGCTACTCATCACACATCGGGCCGTTCTCCATTCAGCCTGCAGAAGGCTGAATGGTGCCTTAGCGCCTTAATGAAGCACGCTCCTTTGTGGATAACACAGTAACTGGAAGCAGCTCATACACTGCACGTACGTAGCGGCATGGAGCACCGTTACCTCCGCGTGTGCCATTCTACGTCCCTCCTTACCTCGCCAGCCGGCTAGCGGGGACGAGCAGGCGGACGTTTCCACAGGGACGCGCCTCACAAATCTGTGCGAAAGCCACGACGAGCTCCGTGGGTGAAACGCGCCTCTCTTGACATGTCCCCCTGGGACCGGGACCTCGCCGCGTGGACCGGACAGCTGTCGGCTGAAGCCTGAACGAGACTCTGGATGAGAGGACTCTCTCCGGTGGCAGATGAGGAGGCAGGAGGAGGCAAGAGGAGGCAGGGCGAGGACAGCGGCTGGCACCTCTTTTCCACAACTGGCTAGCTACTTCCGGGTCAACAATTCCAAAATAAAAGCGTCCCATCTTCAAACAATTATAACCCAGTTGTATCAGTAAAATATGACAATGGCCAACCTTCACGGGCAGAGCAATGATCAAGCATAGATATTTTCACAAATGGTAATCGAAAATAAATGTAATCTTTTATGTGAGCAATTCCTAAATCTAAAAAAGTCATTATACATAAAAAAAAACCCCGATATATTTATACATATACATATATAATACGGAATGGCCGGTGAGGGTGGCACTACTTTTTGTTTTGCAGTAAATGTTAAATATTGAACTATGAATTCTTGTTGCATTTTTGATACTTTAATGGTTTTCTGGTATTTCATTCTGGGATGTTCGCTGAAACGGATTGGATAGCCCTACCTAGAACATCTTCTACCAACCGCCAATGGTTGATACATTGCTGTTTATGACGCTGATGTTTAGAAGAAGCAGTACATGGAGGAACATAGGGCCCAGGGGGATTCAGGTGATGGAACAACCTGGGGGAGAACGTCATGGCTGGGTGGCCCGAATAACGAGTTACAATGAAGAGCAGCTTGTTCTCACGTCTTGTATCTAATAAAAAGACGACAGTGGTATTTATTAATAACTTTTTTTCTATCAACTGCACCGTCTGGAAAATATTTTAAATAAAAGAGATCGCTACCCCTCTCCATGTCTGTGCCAGTTTTCTGTTTAGGTTCATCAGAGCGCTGCAGCACGCTAAAGCCCGCCCCCCAATGCTCTCATTGGCTGCGTGATGACGCCCCTCCAAAGAGAATACTGATTAACATCCCACCCTGACTTTAAGGCGCGATAAAACCATTAAAGCATTGAACACCACAATGATATTTAATTTAGTAGTAGCGTAGTTCTATATATTATTTCCACTGTATTCTTAAATTACCAAAAGTTAAATATGTATAGTGTATATATAAGTGTATGCAGCAAGTTAATAGTATGTAAAAACCTTGAAAAGAAAACTAGCCAAACTGTTTAAAAGGTAATCATGAGACAAAAAAGCTACAATTCTATATTATATATATATACACACACACACACACATACACACATAGATAGATCTATATCACTATTTTAACATGTATTATTGGCGGTTAGCACCAATTTAAATGCTTTATTTGCTTCATCGGGATACATAAAACATCAAAATCTAACCATTACACATTTTATCAATAAAATAAGAGGAAACTTAAAAAGGTATCTTCTCATTGCAGAAGGTTTTTCTTAAATACAGTGTGGTGCAAACAGACTGTAGCCTTAGAAGGAACCCATCACTGCTCAATATGCCGTAGACATGAAAGGGCCGTTACTTCCATTAACTTCTTAAAACGTGTGATTAAGTTTTTGAAGCTTGAGAGTTGAGAGGTCTAGCTCTTGTCTTTAGAGGAAGTAGGGGGTAGTAGTTCGCGGAGGTATGACACGCTCGGAGTCGGGCACGGCACGGAACAGCTTGGGCTCTCGTCTGTTGACGTCTTTGAAGACCATGATGGACGCAATGTTTCCACAGCGGTAGCAGTAGTTGGGCGCCGACCACACGGTCACCAGCTTCTCATCAAACATAAACTTGTAGCCTTCGTGAACCAGCTGATGTGCGCGGCAGATTAGCTTCAGATTGTTGATGTGCACAAACTGTGACAAAATAGGAATATTATTTTCAATCGAAAAGGTACAATTTTCCATTGATTGGTTTTAAATGTTGAGACGACATACCTCATTGGTAACCTTGGAGCCAAACAACCAGCCTGCACCTCGCGGACTGATCGCCCAGGTGTCCACATCTTCTGGATCAGACCACACAAGGTCACAGAAGGCCCCCTTGTGGGGGATCTCCTGGTTGCGTTCGATGGTGCGGATCTGGTCCAACGTCTTGATGTCAGGTGAAAGACCACCATGGACACACAGGACCTGCTCATCTATCAACTGTTGAGACATGAGAGAAGGTTTTTAATAATTGGAAGTTCTGAAAATCAGTCAGTATGACCTAAATCATAATGTTGATCAAGTTCTGAGTGTGAGAAAGCACTCCACGGTCACTCTCAGATTGGAACCCTGCTAAAACTGTAAAATGATGAAAGTTTAACTGTAAGTAAGGCTTAAAATGAGTGAAGATGTGATTTGTTTTTTTTAACGAAACATGAGCTATGTTAAGCAAGAAAGAAAGCAAAAAAGGACAGCTCCACTTTTGTTTATCAGTAGGATTTACTTGGCTGATGCAAAACCTTTTGTGATCTCTAACTTGCTGTAGGACAGAATTGATCCATGTTGCTAACATGTTTGCGCTATGTTCAAAGAGAGTTTGTGATGTTACCAAAGGGAAAGAACCACGAGTAGACTTACGGCTGCAACAGTCAGCATGTCGAACACTTTGGTGCAATACCGCCAGGCATTTGCATTTCCATATTTTGTTTGGCACTCATCTAAAAATAAGCAACAGACATGGAAACATGGCTCAATGAGCTGGTAAAGAGATAAAAAATGTGCATGTATGAAAAGAGTGACGCATGTGCACTTACCATAAAAGCCGTACACTTGCGTTATTTGTCTGCTCTCGTGGTTTCCACGTAGAAGTGTGATGCGATCAGGCCACTTTGCTTTTAAAGCCAGCAGATGTGTAAATGTCTCCAAGCTATAATATCCTCTGTCTACGAAGTCACCCTAGAGAGGGAAAAGGGCGTCAAAGAGGCTCCATGTAGGAAATCAGGTCATTAATGTTGGCTTATCTATATGAATATAGACCCAAATACAAAGATGTTCCATTGTGACTTAATTGTTTAGTGAGAAGATTACATTTACACAATAGAGGTGCAAATTATTCAGTGCATCACAATTCAGATCTGAAGTGACAGTAAAAAAACTAAATTGCAACAAGTTACATATATTACTAAGAGGGCAGTATTTCCATTCTTATGTAAATATGGGCGCTGCAACTGAATCTCTGGTTGGACGCCCTCTTATTAATGAATTCTTACTTATTTGAAAAGGCCACAATACAAGAGGAACAACTTATTGTGGAAGTTGAGGCGAGAAGTCATCGGTGCCATTGGCATTTTCACTACAAGAAAATGCCAACTACTCATTCATGTGTTTTCCCTTCATTGAATCTGTGACGGCAGACGATGACCTGCATGGAGTGCCGCTATGAGCTCATGAACTTAGTAACTGCATGCTGCGTTCACATGTCAGTAATGTAAACTACTGGGGTCATTGAATTAGGAGACGATGCTAAAAGCTTCTGTGTTTGGAGCCGAGGTAGACCACAAAATATTTGGTTCAACAGGGGGAATGTCATGTAAAAATTATATAAATAAAAAAGTTAGTATCTTACAAAGGTATAGTGTTCAATTTCAGTGCAGAATCAACTGTTTTATTATGTTGGGTAAATCTCACTTACCATGAAAATGTAATTTGTGTCTGGAACTTGGCCTCCAGTTCTGAAGAGCTCACAAAGATCATAAAACTAGAAAATTAAAGAAA
Organism: Pungitius pungitius; assembly: GCF_949316345.1. Lineage (NCBI taxonomy): Eukaryota > Metazoa > Chordata > Actinopteri > Perciformes > Gasterosteidae > Pungitius > Pungitius pungitius. The sequence goes on along the minus strand of NC_084917.1, from coordinate 15,406,861 downwards.
ATGTATTCTTGCTTATTAGGGGGAAAAACCGAAAAGTCACAGAAGTATTAGCATTAGAACAACAAATTCACTGGGGATGGGAGATAATGCAATAAAATAACTTTATCATGATTAAAATATAATTGAAATATTGTAATACACAGAAAACCAAAACGTTTTGCACCTAAATTCTTAAAAAAACTGGCGATGAATCACCATACTTTATCGGTCCAAAATGATGTATCTAATAACATTTCAATAAGGTTATTGGTTATGATTTAGTAATAATAATAAAATCATTCTTGGAAGAGAAGAAGAAACCAATTGGGCCTACCTGACCATGAATATCTCCACAAACAGTAACTGGAGTAGAGACAGGCTGAACATTTGATTCTTCCAGCAGTAAATCACATACGTAATCACATAATCTCTGAAAAAGTAAAACATGACAATCGTTAGTTACAGCCTCAGCCAGATCATCCAGAGGAAGCTCCAAGATCCTCAAAATGTAGTGGTGGATAACCACTTAACTAAGTGATTATGTTTCATTGATTAGCCCGTCGCCATAGCTACCAACGCCATAGCCAACGTTATCTGCTGCGGACATGAATGGAGGTAAACAAAGAATTTCTGCACAACTCATTTGATAATCAAGGTATTTAGTACTAATCACATTTGGCAGTCGGTATGGGGGGGCGGAGTCATCCCTAGTTACATAACAAAGGGGAGCAGCTCTTGGGAGGAAAGAAAAACAGATCAAATGTAGCTTTCCTATTTAAAAAAAAAAAAAAGTTTGACAATCCAGATGACAACCACGTTATTTTCTATACTATTTTTTTACAACAACGCATTAAAAAATGACAGCTTCCTATTCCCCTCTTTTTGGAAGAACAACACAGACCCGTTTGCCTGAAAGTCACCAGGGTCATTGATGAAGAGCAGCTCTGTGAATCCCAGCCACAGACCGGATAGAAGAAGTGGACCAGTCCTCATCATGACGTCTAGCCCACTGACCTCTGTTTGAGGACTATAGTTCTGAGCCTTATCCCAAATACCGGGGGGGATTTAAAATGCAGCAATTAGCAGCTGACATTCAGCAACTGAGAATGACAGCAAATTAAGGAGACAACATGGTTTGGGAGCTTCTTAGCCTCTGTGCCGAGGACATCAACAATCAGAGCAACTCAAGATGATCTACACCTCAGCAGAGGACCAGATGAGTCAGTAGCGCCAGGGGGTAATGAAAAGAAACTACTGTAAAACAGTTGTTGTTGTTCAGGTTAAACAATAATTCAATCTTTTTTTATACGATCTGTAGGCTACTTGTAGTTTGTCAACCACGTGTGGATTTATTTGTAATAATATATATATGTAGAGATGCGATTACCTTACATTATACTTAATTAATCTTTTAAGTCAGCCTTGTAACATACTTTGCTGCTCATAACATCTGCTTTAAATTGCATTTTTAGCAAATACACAATATTTTTACAGATTAAACTTTCATTGAACAAGTGACTAATAACATTGTAGAGGTAAATATAACTATTAAACACAAAAACCTGGTGTTTAACGTCATGACGAAGAGCCTATCAGCCCTTTGCTCAGACCAGATGGAAAGCCATCTCTTATAATGCCTCTAGAAACGTATCCATGCTAACATGTTCAAGAGGTCAGAGCCAGTCTGGATTAGGTCAGGCACAGAAATAAAGAGCATGCCTTGTGAATCGATAGATCGATCGATTCTGTGCAGGCTTCTCTCATCTCAAACCAGCCTTATATTTAGGATGAGACTGCTCAGTGTGCAACAACAGAGCTGATGTACTGGCTGGCTGTGTAATCTGTAGGGAACTGACCTGCATTTACATGTTGCTCGTGGTCAAATGTAGTCAAAGTTGATGGTTTTTGTTTTCTTAATGTTGAATTTGTAAAGATGTTATAATGCCATTTTAAATCTGTTCAAATGATTTTGTATCATTGTTTTTTTACATTGCTTCTGATGCGAACTTAAAAAAGGTCAGTACTGTTTTTGTTTTATGTTTCTACAACTGCATTGTATTGTGTAAGCCGGTGTTGATTTTATAATGTATACACAGGAATGAATTAGAATCAGAGAGACACGGAGAAGAAAACAAGCCGACGAGAGGAGACTACATGATGCAGATATTGAAGGGAACTAGCTAAGGTAAGATCACTTCTCTTCCTTATATACAGTAATGCAGAAAATGGCACATCCATTATAGTTCCGGCTATGCGACACTGTAATGTGAAGGATAGCATGCAAAGGACCAGATTACAGGAGAGCAACACCTCACATTGAGCTCTGTGAGGAGGATGAAGGAGCCATTAGAAGCAGGCTTTAGTGTACTCCGGAGTATCTATGGTGAGGATACACCTAGCTGCTGATGCAGCCTTGGGAGGAGACCTGCTGCCGTGCTTCCCGTATTTAGCTAGCGCTAGTAGCTAGCGTTAGCTTAAAGCGCTGACGGCTACAGCGTCTTCTAGAAAAGCCTGTCCAGACATTCATCGGACTTTGTTAGTCGGAGGTCGCTTCCCTCGGGGCGGCTGGTTAAAGAGGCAAACAGATAACAAGCCTCTCTACGTCAGAGTAACAACTAACGTCAAGTAATAGCAGTTACTTTATTAGCGACTTTTGAGGAACAAATATCGTAGTTTGTGTCCACTGAAATCAAACATTAGACTACTTTTACTTGAGCTTCTTAAACTCACCTTTAGATCATTTTCCGGAAGGTATTTGCAGTGTCTCGCTATTTCAACGTAATTATCAAGGTCTAAAGGCGCCATTGTGAAGGCGCTAAAATAGTTAGCCGGCTAGCAAGTTCCTCTTCTTCTTCACTGTTCCTTCATGTTCAACTTTAACCAATGGTGTAAAGTGGACATTCACATTGTGAATCACATCCTGTGGAAACCTTCAAAATAAAACGCTTTAACGACGAAACTGTCCTCTATGAATAAACAATGATAAAATTAAGTCAAAAAGGCTATGTCAAAGCAATATTTTAGGTATTTTATCCAAATTCTCTTTTTTAATCTTAACGAAAAGGCGAGTGGCTATTTCTTTAAACTTTTATTTTGAAGGAATCATTACAGTGGCATTATCTACATTGAACTTGATACTCTATACTGCGATTGCTGTGCAGGGCAAATGCAAAAGCGCCCCCTATCGACCCGCACTGATCTCTAAGTAGCTCGAGGTGCATTTATTTGTCTGTAGGTTTGTTGACTTATATTGGTTATTTTATTGTATAGACTAGTTAAATAATTTTGTAAGCTGTTTTAACAATGAAAATCTGCATTTTAATGCACAGCAATGTTGCATAAACTTTTCTGCTGTTATGCGCCAAGTCAAATTCCTTGTATGTCTGACATATTTTGGTAATAAAAGTTTCCTGATTGCTGATTCCTGATTCCTCCATCTTTTCCTCACAACTTTTCCGTCATCTTCCCGAAGATGGAATACACAAGCGGTGAGAATAAGGTTCATTGGAGGTTCCTAGCAGGGGTCATTTAGGCTCCACGTGCACACAAAGAAGATTTATTACGGACGATCCAAATCCATTTGTGATAAGGGTTGCTTAATTTGCGACCATCTGCGACTGTGGGTAATATATACAATGTGTGGGACGTTGCAGAGAGGAGACATACATATTAGTGAACAGTTTGTGGAGAAAAAAAATAATAAAAAATAAATGAGTTAGCAAAGACAATGATAGGAACGAAAGTAGTTTCAATATAGTAGTATTAATACTAACAAAATAGAACAATAAAATAAATTCCTTCCTATAACCTCCTCCTTCTCTGCGCTCCATCCATCCTCCTGCGCGTGGAGTGGATGGGGTTAAATTCCGTGTGTAGTGCGCAGTGCCGTTAGGGGAGGACAAAGACACCCCCGTTCGCACCGTTACTCCGCATATTGACCCCGTGAGAGAACAAGATGCGGACTGCGTCCGTCGTGTTTTGCGGGATCTTGCCTTTGCACCTTTTTCTCTGTGTGCATTCTCTTCCGGTCAGCGGCCGGCCAACCAGGAGGTCCAGGCAGCCACAGGTGAGTCCAACACGGACACTTGAGCATTACGCAGTGAGACAGAGTATGACTTTATTCATGTGAAGAGATCACTCACTGCTGGGCAGGCAGGCACACGAGAGGATGCAGAGTGTGTGCGTGCGTGTGTGTGTGTGTGTGTGTGTGTGTGTGTGACAAGAGAGATGGCGTTCAATACACACCAATTAAGCTTTATCATGTAATTTACTGTCACCAAAGTCAGCAAAACATATTTCTCATTAAGCCATAAGTGGTTCAAAATGGAGCAAAGTGAAGTTGTGTAAACTCACTGTCACTTTAACTCCCTGACAGCGTTCAGAGGCCTGTTGTTGTAACCTCCTTTGTTCTCCAACATAAGCTGCCCCCTACATGCAATATCTGAAATCCTTTTTAACCCGTGTCCTGTATGAGGACAAGATACTGATACTGATGGAAAGGAAGTTTCGCTTTGCAATCTAAACTTCCCTTTGAAGTAAAGATGAGACATTGTGCGTGTTATGTCATTGTTCTAAAACTGTGCTGTTTGCTGACTCAGGCGAACAGCAGAGCAGATTGCTGCTCATCGGGCTGAGCCAGAGAGGACCACAACAACACACTAACCCTAACCCCACAACACAGCTTGGTATTATATAATCCTTGATTGTGTTGGCCAACTTTCCTAAAATGCAGAGAAACCCTGAAAACATGAAGGCCCCCACATAAAAGCCTTTTTCCCCGTTTTATTAGATTACATGTGGTCCATTTGGCCTTTAATTACTGACAGGAAGGGTCGTGTAGCCAAGCTTTAGAGATTGGAACCCGGTAAATGGTGCGTCCACTTTACCAGCTGGCACCACACCATGAAACAAGTCTTCAATGAGCACAGTCCTGATTGTCATCATTGTGTTTATTTCATCTTGCAAACTTTACGGGTGTAGTCGAGATAAAAGATCATTTAATCTTAAGGTTACTGTGATAACTGGATATTAGTCTCAGTATCAGCAAGAAGATTTTGTATTTCTTTCTAGTTCTAATCGAGATCTAAATGCCTGTCAGGCATCCAGATAAGATCATGCCAGAAACTCCTTTAGCTCACTCCAGCGGGGACCGCGGATGGACCCGGGGGGCTTTATGCTGAGTTTGGCCCTGCGATGAGAGCGAGGGGAGGGAGCAAGAGGAGGGAAGAGGAGGGAGGAAGAGGAGGGAGGATAGGAGCTCAGCAGAGTCTCCTCCTCTGGCCAGCTACAGGTCATCTCGTTGGTCGTCAGGTAGTTTACAGACAAACCTCTTCATTTAAAGACGATACACTGTATTACTGTAACAACCATTCAGTAAAGCTTTGATTTGTCATATCTACTTTAAAAGGCATAATTTAAGTTAATCCTCAAAAGAAAGAAGTCAGTCCCTTACAAAGCGCTAAGCATACAGTCTATCAATGAAACAGCAGTATTGAAGCTCAGGTATCAGGACTGAAAGGTTGAATGGAGAAGAGGTCGAGTGAGAGATCAGTCTGTCATCTCTGTTCACACCAAAGCCTTTTTATCTCCACTTGGCATCCAACAGAGAATGCTACCGACTTCTTTTTGACATATTAAGCCTTTTTTGTATGTGCCTGTCTGTGGGAGTAGATCTTATCTCAATTGTAGTGTGATGACTTAGGTAGTCATATCAGATTTTGCTCAGTTTTTTACAATTGCAAGTTAATAATGTCAGGTCAGCCTTCCTCCTTGAAAACATTTCATGACACACTCCCTGTAGAACACGGCAGACGACCTGACCTGACTGAACACGGACTTTCCGGGAATCTGCTTACTGTGTGTGATTAAGCTTTGCTGAGGTTTTCAGAATACACTTGTGTCTGTGTGTGGGGGACATTTTTTCCATCTTGTGCGTGTTCATACCTGCATGCACACATTGTATTTCCCTGTTTGTAACAGATGTAACCAATGCCACCTATTAAGCAACGCTCCACTGTAAAGATGGGCTCACCACTTACTTTGGGTTTAAGCTTACCATGTCAATTTGCGGCGGGGTTTCAAGGAATCCAGGGTCCTGTGGGGACAGGTTAGCTCTATCTCCAGGATTCCCCCAGCATACCAGACAGCTTTGTTTTAATAGCATTTGACTTTGTGTTTCTACATTATGAAAGTCGCTTCTTGCCCACACATGTGTGATGTTCTGTCAGCCTGGGTCAATTCCACGTCCAGCCAGATTCCAGCCATGCAGGCTGTTGGAAATTGCCATGACTTTAGTCAAGCAATCACTTCTGTTGTCCATGCAAAAATAACCCCAGTGTGTCATCGGTGACCCAATGAAATACATTTGAATCTGTGGTTATGCCATGACAACATGTAGAAACGTCCAGGGGGGTGAATGCTTATGCAAGGCACTGTATGACATGTTTTAAAGTAATTAATGGTTCAATGGTTCTTCTGCAGAGCAATGTAGTTTTCAGCCGTTTGGGATTTCAAGTACAAGTCTAAGTCATGCCACATATCCAAGTTCTATGATGACTGTGTGAATGAGGGGTGTATCCCTCTTTTGCCTTTCATTGCTTCATACAAAATAATCATTGAAAATATAAATAAAGAGCTCCCTAATAAACACTGCTATTTCCCCTGCTGCTGCTCTCAAGTGTGTTGTAATCCAAACTAATTCATAAATCAAGATAACTATCTTTAAATTGACCATATATATGACACATACCAAGGTTACCAAACAGCCAATCATGGCAGCAGCAGCTCTCATTAGAGGAAACTTGGATGTTGTACGGTTGGGTCGGTGCCAGCGTTCTGCTCTGCTTTTTGTGGTGTCCTGATGAAGCAGAATAAAGAAGCGGGACGTTGGACAGGCTGGTAATGAGAGCTATTTCTGTAGCTGAGCTGGATTCCCCAATGTCAGTGGCAGAGACACAGATCCTAAACAAATTGTCCATTCCTCATGGACAATGCGCGCCACCCAGATTTACCAGATGGATGTCTCAGTCCTGCTCAACAGATTGACTGCAGAAGCCTTTTTGCATTCATATTTGCTGAGGATGAACCGACTAGTTGTCTTCCCATGCAACTGGACTGTTTTTGCTGATGCATGACATTTTTCAGTACTCAACAGGTATTGACATCACTACCACACACACTGCATGTATCAGTGAGGGTGAGAGTTCGAGAGAGCTTACAATTTGTCACAACTGAGAGCATTAAACAACCCTAAAACATTTGGACTAACTCACTTCATCAGACCCGTATTCTACTGTAAATCCAACCTGTCAGTCAGCAGCACCGAGCTAAACAGTGTTAACGGAGGGTACATGTGCTGCATTCCAGTTTACTCATTAAAACAGAATATTGGGCCAAGGTAGTTGTAATCTTGGATGTTGAAACTTAAATAAATAAAAAATAAATAAAGTTTTTTGAAAGAGAGTTTTTCACACAAAGATATTGGAGTCAATTTAAAACTAGCTCTAAGCAGTTTATGATGTATAACCAAAATACTGATTCCAATATTCTGATGGAATCAGTAGCATTTGTAAAAAAAAGAGTCTACAGTGTTTTTTTAATCTGTTGAATTGTGTCCTATGCAAATAGCAACTTAAACATTGACTCAAGAGCATAAAATACACTCCTTTAATACATATTTGTTGACGTCAGCCTTTCAAAAACAGTATTTTAATGTTCTTGCCTCACACAAGAAGATGCACGCTGCATGTATCTAAGGTGGTTCTGAAGCACGGAAATATTCCTACAACTTAAACACAGTCTATTTCCTTTTCAGGTTTAGTCAAAAAACACGAAAGACATTTAAAGCTCTTTTTCAGAAAGAAAATCACCCACAAGTAAACAAAAAAATTGATATAGTTTACAGACCTAATTATAGCAAATCCAACTCTGCCTTTGTTATAGTTGAGTTGCTAGAAATACAAATTGAGCAACAAATATATTTCAATTTAAGTACTCTTATGATCCATAACAGTCATAACATAAAACCAGGGTTTTCCTGCTGCTACTATGCCCATTGTTCTCCTGAGCTTTGAGTTGGAAAGGTTAATTAGGTCATCCCATTTCTTATCACTAAATGAGCTCTCTTTCAGGAGACAGATTCTACGTCATGCAGACGTTTGCTCAGCGTGGGTGAAAGAGGACGAGAGAGGAATGAGGGGCATGCAGCGCTCTGGATACGCTCTGCTTCATTCTTTTGTCTATGCCCGTTTCCTTCTCCAGGGATTAGTTTCTGTGAATGTACATTTTAAGTTCTCATTGCTACATATTGAATATATATTGAATATAGAATCCCTTGATTTAAAAATGTCCTTTTTGGTGCATAAAGCTCCTCAATATACAAACAACTAGTGAATCCGATCGTAGGACTCAAAAAGAAGACTAGCGATAGCCACACAAGACTGACAGTGACAGTTCTCACCCACTAATTTCCATCGTCTCCACAGCAGTGTCTACTGGTCCAGCTTGTTGTCCTTAAGGGGCTACTCAGCAACTTTGAAGCACTACTGTACCAATCATAGGCTAATGGGACAGCTGACCTTGTTGACTTCAATTGTCACATCAGCAAAACAGAACCAAAGTGTTTCAGCAAGTTACAGACTCCCCTGTGTGGGGAGGCAGGATTGTGGCAGCCACCCAGCACAGCGCAAATCCCAAAGTCTTTAGTAAATCCACGCGGCATGCAAGATAGTACCGTCAGCATAAAAATGGACATCGCAATAATCAGTTGGCAAATGAAATGTATAATCAATAGGGCTGTCAACATAAACGCATTCATCTATGCAATTAATGTGGCCGAATTAATGCAACAAAATATTTTGATGTAGTTAACGTATGTTTGTTAACTTCCGGTTTACTCCCGGCCCGGTACCAGAAAAGGAGTCACTCGACCTGTCAAACAGAAGGGGGATGAGTGTCAAATGGAACACAAAGCACTGCTATGCTAAGCTAGCTGCCATGCTAAGATAGCTGCTACTATTAGTTATTTGAAAAAAATCTATTGACAGCCCTAAAAATGAATCATAGCTAGAGCCTGTTCCTGTATGATGACCTTCATGGACGTCCCTTTGTTTGAAGGTATGGCCTCGCAGCAACAGGGGGACACATGAACAGGACATGCTAAACAAAGACTACCATCTGAGGTCTCCATCGGAATCCAAAAATGACACCAAGTTCTGGCAGCGTCCTCGCTGTGGAGTTCCAGACCATTCCACCTTGATGCAGGTTGACCTGTTGTACCATAACCTGAAGGAGAAGAGGGGAGGTCTGAGTCGAATGCAGCGCAGGAAGCGATTTGCTCTGTTTGGACGGCGCTGGGAGAAGATGGACCTCACATACAAGTAAGGAACACTCATTTTCTGTTTGTAAGGACATTAGTTTGCTATGCTACCTTCGGGCGGGACATCTTCCATAGCTTTAATGTATTTCATTGACTTTTTTTTATCCTAATCTGTGATTTGCTAAAACACAAATGGTGGTCCAAGGGAGGAACCAATCACTTCCTCCGCCATCTGTGGTGCAACCCCTATGACCAGTACCCCTATACCAGTGATGTCATCATGGGCACCGACAGAGGAAACATTGTTAGTCTTTAGATGTTATTTTTTAGGATGGCTATACGCGTTTAAAAGATGCAAATATTGATGTGTGTGTGTGTGTGTCTGTCCAATAGGATTGTCCGTTTCCCCTGGCAGATGAGTGAGGGCAAAGTGCGGCACATACTCCAAGAGGCATTTGGAGTGTGGGGTGCAGTGACTCCTTTGACCTTCAAAGAGGTCACCACTGAGGGAGCTGACATTATTATCGACTTCAACAGGTAAGAAAGGGGCACCAGAAGTCACATACTCCTACTTGCAGCAAAGCGTATGTGATCTCATGATTACTCATGAATGCTCAGGGCAGGATTAGTCAAACAAAAGTTTTTCAAAACCATAGTCAATTCTTCCAAACCAAATAATATTCTCACAATGAAATTAAGTCATAAACTCAAATAGTCACCACAGAGGAGGCTTAGGATTCCCTTTACAGAACAAAGCACAACCAGGTTTTTTATTTGAATGGGTTCAAAGTACTGTGAGTACTATTATGAATGGTGAGTTGTTTTTTAAAATCGATTGTTGAATTTAAATATGTCACACTTGCATTTGGGATCCTCCCACAACTGAAAATACTTCAAATCTAGGTTTCTCAAAAGCTCCTCATCACATGTATCTCAAATAATGATTGAAATGTCACCAGAGCAGTCATATGGTTGTGTCAATACAGCTTTCCATATTTGAAACACCATATTGTTAAACACAGTGAAAGGGGTTTCATATGTCATTCATTCATTATAAAATGGAGACTAATCACCAAAAAGGTCAATGTCAAGCTCAAGAACAGATTACAAACCGAAATGATTACAATGACAATGTCTGACAGGTTTTCAAATAGCACGCCTCCAGCTACATGTCAGCATCTCAGATGAGTCATTTTGGTATCTAGTTAATACTTCAGTGTGCTCCCACGAGCCTTCTTCGTGATGTAGCTGATGGAGGTCCTGGGTGATGATGCAGTCCAGCAAACGGGAGAAATCACACACAGTGATGGGGCTGCGTCCTTTATGAAATCCACAAACAGCTCCACTGTCTGAGCGTTAAGCTCCAGGTTGTCCCATCTGCACCACGTCTCGGACCTGTAGGCGGACTCATGACCATCATAAATGAGTCCAATGAGGGTGGTGTTACCCGCTGACATCACAAGTTTGACGGACGGATGACTGGAGGTGCAACTGTCAGTGTAAAGGGACTTCACAGGCTGCTTATTTTAATCTGAACCATCTGTCATCTGCAAATATGATTGGAAAAAGGTTCTTTGATTCACATTAAAATGTCATTGGTTGTGCACGTATTTAGTCATTTCCTATTGCGATTTGAGTAGTTCAAATCCTCCTGAATGTCTGCACACATCTTTTGTGCCAATAGAGAACCATGTTCAGAAAATGTCTTTTATTTGATATTTTAAATTCTTTATAAATATAAATGCAAAAATAAATATATAGATGTATATATAGATACATCTATATATTTTTTTTCTTTTTTTTCTAAGGGATCTTCTTTTTGCTGCCACTGTGAGCACTCATAGTTCAAATATTTTTTATTAAAAATTACATTACATTACATGTCATTTAGCTGACGCTTTTATCCAAGGCGACGTACAATAAGTGCATTTCCACATAGATACAAACTCAGAAGAACAAGTAACAAGAAAGTACATTTTTCATCAAATAAGCAGTTACAAAACATGTTAAATATATCATCCCTGTATGAAATGAAGAAGCTTAATTTGGCAGATTTTTTCCTAGACGTTATGTCATACCAAATAGAGGATTCGTAGCAGACAGAGCAGTGTGAGAAACACATGGTGGTGGCAACGACGGAGGGGTTCCCCACACTCATTATTCATATTTGTAAATCAATGTGATGCATTTTGGATAATAACTACTCACTAGTGAGCTACTAAAATATAAATTCTCACAATTCCAATTGATAAATGTGTTTTTGGAGTACCAACAAGGCATTATTTGTTTTCATTCTCCCACCAGGATTTTCAATTCAATTCAATTCAATTAAATTCATTTTATTTTGTATAGCCCAAAATCGCAAATTACTAATTTGCCTCAGAGGGCTTTACAGTCTGTACACATGTAACACCCTCTGTCCCGAAACCCTCACATCGGCACAGGAAAAACTCCCCAAAATATGAAAAAACCCTTTAATGGGGAAAAAAGGGAAGAAACCTTAAGGAGAATGGACGGACTGCAATGGATGTCATGTGTACAGAATCAACAATGTAAAAGATGTACAATACATTCAATTTCTCTAACAGAAATGATACAAGTAATTGCAAGTAGCAGAAGAAGTGTACGGCAGGACCACCACAGGGACAACCTCCATCAGATAGAACCACCATCCACAGAGGCTTCTGTGGGGAGGGAGAGCAGAAAGATGTTGGTTTATGATGACAGTAATATGAATCACATTTAAAGTAATGATGATGGCAGCAGCAGGTGTCAGCAGAGCCATGCCAGGAGTCAGAACCGGGGTCCGCACGAAACTATGATCCACGGAGACCTGCTAGGCAAGAAAGCACAAAGAACTCCCGGAAAGAAGCGTAATTAGAGAAATCTTCAACATGCTTAGCCCATACATGTAGCATCAAGTGTGTTATATGTAATATTGCTTGTGTATAATATCATTTACAAAATGCTTGTGTAGATACTGGCATGGCGACAGCTTACCGTTTGATGGTCCTGGAGGAATCCTCGCACACGCCTTCTTCCCCAGGACACACAGAGAGGGCGAAGTCCACTTTGACTATGATGAGAATTGGACAGTGGGGAACATTACAGGTGAGTATGTTTATATAAATAACTTGAGATCCTGTTTTATGTTCTCCACGTTCCTACACCTCAGAAAGTCCAAACCAAGAGTGGTCGTACAAATGGGGTTTTACATTTTCAGCACAGAAGACAAAAACAACAACAAATAGGTAGTGATATAAAACTAAAACTATATAATTACAAATTGGAAATTAAAAAAAAACACTCCATTTTTAAAAAATTGTGGTTTGACGGAAAGTATCACATGGATTGATCATTTGAAGATAAATGTAAGAAAGTGATACATTTAATGAGGTGATTGGTGGGAAACAGCATTGAAAGCTATAGACAGTGGATTAAATAGATCTATATTAGATTACTTAGATTTACATTGTAAATCGTCTTTGTGTACCAAGAAAAGCGCTATAAATAATAATAGTATTATTATCATTATGAGCATTATGATAGGTGTGTGTTGTATGGGTCAGCAGCAAGATCCTCTCTACATCCAATATCGCAATGAGAATATGCACCGAGGCTTTTGAAACAACACCAACAGTGGCACCACGGCTGGAAATGGGTGAAATGCTTCTAGAATTGCAAAAAGCGCAGTTGGCTTTGAGTTATTGGGATAATCTTCCGGTGAACATCCGAAGGGGAGGCAGACAAGATGCTTTCTGCTTCCAATAGTGTTTGCATTAGAGTGGATGGAGGACACAAGATGGCTGAGGGCAATCATTTGTTCGGACTCAAGTTCATCAATTGCAAGCTTATAGATATTTAGAATGAAAAGAAATGCTAAATAATGATCAAGGTGAATTTAAAAAGGGAAGAAGCACCATTGTGTGAACCCAACATTATGCACTATGTGTAGAAAATGTAATCAGAAACGTTTAAACAAATAAATAGAGTCCAGTATCTTTTGATGTAGAAAAGACCAATGACATGCTCTGGAAACATGTTTCTTAATACAATTATACAATATAGGAGTTAAAGGGTGACTGTATGATTTGATGAAAAACTCTTATGTAGTAATAGTTCAGTCGAAGCTATACAGTAGAAGCTGGAATTCCACAAGGAAGCATAAAGCACGATCCTTTTTTCAGTTATGATCATTGCTATCTTCAGTAAAGTAGATACACAGTTATGGTTGGCATTATTATCTAATACTAGAAAATGCATTTCCTGCTGAAAATGCGTTGGAATGCAAAAAGCTGAAATTAATTTCAAAACATTGCTTATAATACAGAAATGAAGAAAGCTGAAATGAAATCTAAACATTGCCGAAAGAATAAAAATAGGAGAAGCTGAAATAAATTTTAAATATGCTGAAAATACAGAATTGAGAAAAGCTGAATGGGAGAAGCTTCTATGAATTTGAAAATACCGAAATAGTAAAAGCTGAAATTACTTCTAAACATTGCTGAAAGAATAGAAATAGGAAAATCTGAGAATTAAAAAATACATTTTTTGTAGTAATATAAGGTTTAGTACTAGTTATAGTTGTAATTGTGGTACTAGCATTAGAAGGAGTAAGTACTAGTTTCACTAGTATTTGAAAGCAATTGTGGTGTACCTATGGTTGAGGTACAGATAATCATTGAGGCTTTTATTTTGAAATAATGGAATTGGGTGGGTGGGGGGGTTGGGAGACAGAATGTTATTCAAACTAAATGGACTTGGTAAAATAGATTTGTACAGCACTCTTCTAGTCTCCTGACCACTCAAAGCGCTACCATACACAGTGGCACCTGTCCATCAGTAAACATTCACACACTGTAGTCACAGTTACAGGAGCAATGCTGGGGTTAGGTGTCTTGCCCAAGGACACATTGACATGCAGGTTAGCCGGGCCTGGGATCAGACCGCCAACCCTCTGATTGGAGGACGGCCGCACTCCTCACTCACCCACAGTCGCCATAAGCTAAGAAAACTAAGTTATTAATTGATGGGCCTCATCAAACATTACAGTAAGAATTCCCTTCATGGGGGTTGAAATACTAGTAGTACTAGTACTATTAGTAGTAGTAAAAGTCATTTTAGTAATAATACCAGTTGAAATACTAGAAGTACTAGAAATATTAGTAGTGGTTGTAGTACTATTTGAAAGAGCAATAAGTATTCAACGAAACAGCTTTATCCGAAGCTTCATGGTTAAATTACAGATAATCATTGCAGCTTTTATTTTGAAATGATGGCGTTGGGTGAGTGGGTGGAGGGGTTGAGAGACAGAATATTTGTTATTCAAACTAAGAAGCTATTAATTGATAGACCTCATCAAACATTACAGTAAAAACTTCCCTCCTTGGTGGGTTGTTTTGAAATGATGAGAGAAGGTGGAGAGAAGGAGGTCATGTCAGGCTGCACTAATCAGCAAATATGGATCAGCTGTGAGTCACAGACAGAGCCCCAGCTAGTTGCCGTGACAACGGAGCAGGTGCAGTCAGTAACGAGCTCACAGGGGTAGACAGTGAGTTACTGAGAATCCACACCTCAAACAAATGCTTTCTGGAGCAAAACTATTTGGGGTAGCCAAAAAATAATGTGATTTTAAGAGACACAATACTCCACCGAACGCATGAGTGTAGCTTTCATGTCTCTATGTGTTTTCAAACTGCTCATATAGCAGTTTACAAAACATATACCTTCTGGTTTTTAAAAAAAAAATGGCGACAGATTTAGATTGAAGCCTACGGGGCGCGGGACAGACTTTGGCTCACTATTGGGCTCCTCACACAAAAAGTAAATAACTGTGGGATTCCATACTCTATGAGTCCGACCAGCACAAGCAAGGCATTGTTTTTTTCTAGAAATGAAGCCTAAAACGTTAATATATTGTGGCCGTAAAAGCTTTTTTTTTTTACTGGACCCTGACACGCCTCCACTCTGCCTCACTCTAAGAAAACCCAATACACACTCGTGTAAAATTCAGAAACGAACCCAAGAACTAATGAAACATAATTAGTGATTATGAAAAAAGTATAATAGATATCAACAAGCTGTTTTTTAAATAAAATTGTTAAGACTTGTTAAGAATTTCAAATGGTGTCTCTAGCTGAAAGATTGGCGAAGCTGAAAAAGTTGAAAGTTGAAGAGGTTTAAGAGAATTTGAAAACAAACTCCCTTTGAAAACCATGTTTAAAAAGTTTCTGATTTTAATTAATATAAATTCAACTATAAGAGCTAGAAAGCTGAAAAGTAATAGCACCCCTCTCCTGAATGAGCTGAACATTTTAATATTTGAACGGTTTAAATAGCGGAAAGTGTGAAGGAGTTGAAAGGAGGCGCGGAAGAAATATAATAAGTAGAATAAAGATTCGAAGAACAATACTTGGAATGCATCAATTCCAATAATTAGTATTAGAAATGTAGAATGGTGGCACTAGTAAACATCTGAGATATTCTATCAGATCCATCAAACACTTCCCCCGACCAAGAAAAATAAGAGCAGTCTACTTCATGTGGACACCAGCTCATAAAGGTTTTGAAGGGACTCCCAAACATTATTTATAGAGTCATTACTGGTGATCCCTGTGACACTCGCTGTTGTTTCTGTATAACAAAGGAGGTTGATCCTCACAGAGTAATAATAATTCTTTAATATGCAATTGTTTGAATTGATTAACTATTTGCATTTTTTGTAATTATTTCAAATGGGTGAACCTCAATGATGTACATTTTGAATGAGTGAATACATGAACGTTGAACAACTTAGTTTAAAAACTCATCATTTGTGTTCATCATTAGATTCAAAAACCGATTCTACTACTTACGTTAGTGTCACTGTCCCCTTATGCTTTGCTGTCATGTTTAGGCACTGATCTCGCACAAGTGGCCACTCATGAGTTTGGCCATGTCCTTGGCCTGCAGCACTCCCTGGAGCCTGATGCTGTGATGTGTCCTTTCTACAGTGACTCCTACCCTCTGCAGCTCAGCGAGGATGACAAGAGGGGCATCCAGTATCTATATGGGCCCCCTCTGCGTGCACAGCCCGACATCACTGAGACCAATGAGATTGACATTGGAATGGTGAGCCACTGGGAATGGAAACAAATAATTAATTTTTATGCCACAGTTTATTTAAATGTCCTCCTCAACGCCAGATATTCAGAACTCGCACCAAATATCACCCAGTGCAAATCCCAGTTGTCGCTCACTCTGAAGAATTATAAGTTCGTCAAGCTTTTGAAATGGTGGTTCTCCATTATTACACAACTCTAAAATCATTATATAAAAAGCAATATTGGCACAATGGCCTGCAAATATATGCATTGGGTTTCAAGATTTCACCAGTCTCCTGTTGAATATGCATATTACAATATGCATATTGGGCTAATGGTTCTGCCATGTGTGTTGTTGTCCCCCAGTTTGACGCGTGCAGAACGAACTTTGATGCCGTATCTATGATCAGGGGAGAGCTGTTCTTCTTTAAGTCTCGCTATGTTTGGCGTATCCGGGATGGGCAGCTTCAAGCTGGCTATCCAGCCTTGGCTTCACGTCACTGGAGAGGCATTCCTGACCAAATCGATGCTGCGTATGAAGACACGAAGGGCAACATCTGGTTCTTCCAAGGTTGGTCATACAGAAGCCAACTTGAAAAAACAGCATTTCTGCAGACACTGTTGAAAAAGTTTCATTCAAATGTGAAAAATATGGTAATGACTGAATTTGTATCTTAAATCAGATTTTAAACGCATATAGTCTACTAAATGAAGATGAGATGCAGTCATAATGGGATTGCTCAGATTTAACTTCAAATTTAAATCAAAGGTTAATTGCTGTATAGATTTTCTTTTTTTAATCGGAATGTATAGGTCTTTGAAATATTCTGAAAACATTAGGAGTAAAATGTAATAGTGTAAATTGTTCTGTCTCTAAGAGGTGATGCACTTTTTCTATTTTTAAATCCACGGTGATGAACTGTTTTGTAGTGACAGTATTGAGTTTTGATACTTGGGGATTCAGTTAATAACTGAACTGATAGTTAAACACAGATTATAGCACTGATCTAGAAAACTAGTTGTACATTTGTTTTGTTCTTCCTGCCATCAAGACACTACTTCACTCATATCTTTGGAAAGAGCAAAGTCATTTGTGGATGAGGCAGAGTTTAGGGGCTGGGGAGTCTGCCAGTTGTCGCTGAGGAGGTCCAAACACAGAAAGGCTTCAGGGGTGGATAAGACTCTGAAGGCTCTGGATATTGTTGGAGTCTCATATTTGACACACCTCTTCGGTGTTACATGGTGGTTGGGGATAATCCCTGTGGAGAGCAGACCAGGGACTAGGAGAGTGAGCTCCAATCATTGGGGTATCACACTGCTAAGCCTCTCCAGGGAGGTTTGATCCAGGGTACAGCAGGAGCAATGCTCATATCATGGAACAGGTAGGTTGCCCTTGCAGATCCGTTGGAGGGTTTACTGGAGATCAACAATCCAGTCTACTTGTGTTGTGTAGGCATTTGGAGTCCTGTGGGGGGCATTGCATATGGTGTAAGGCGTTGTTGCTGTGAGTCATCAAAACTCAATACAACATCAAACACATTGGCAGTGGGTCTTGGCCTCTGCCATCTTCCATCCAACTTGTGAGAACAGTTTGTAAGGTTGCCAGGGAGTGGTATGTCTGGAAAACCCTGTCGAACCTGCTGCGCCTGTGACCTGGCCCTGAATAAGTGGAAATGGATAGTGACTGATAACATTCAAGTGCAGATTTAAAACCCATTTAGATCGTTCTTACTTTTCTAACTGGAAACTCTTTGAAATGAAGACATAAAATATTGAAGAGTATTCTAAGTTGTGTCATCATATATGACATTACTGCTAGATGCTGCTACAGGTGCAACACACCCAACATTATCCATCGGCAGAGCTGGGTTTGGTCAGAGGTGAAACAGACCCGAACACTGATGGGTATTTCATATGAATCAGTTATACTGTAGTAGACCGAAAGGGACACAATCCCCCTCCGCAGAAATAGTAGTCTATGACATTAATATCTTTCTACCCCCACAGGTGACAGCTACTGGGTGTTTGATGCCGAGAAGAAGATCACAGGACCAGATTCAGTGCGGCAGCTTGGTCTTCCTGTCACAGATATCCAAGCAGCTTTGAAATGGGACGAGGACCGTGTTGAGAAAGTCTACATCTTCAAATCTGCTTCCTACTGGCCCTTCAATCCCCAAATGAATCGAGTAGTTGATGTTCATCCTCGCAGCATGCACAAGTGGGGAGGAGTGCCCGGCCAAATAGATGCAGCATTTCAAGACCTTTATGGTGAGATTAGGCACCAAAAGGATACATTTGAACTTTCACATGAGTTTCCTTTGCCCTTGCCTAGTTGGAGGTAAAAGTCCACAGTTGACTGTGGCCTTCTCTCTTTTCTCACCCTCTCACAGGTTACGCCAATTTCCTGAGTGGACTGCAATATTGGAAATTTGACCCTGTAGCGTTGAAGGTGCTAGAAGGCTACCCTCGCAGCATCGGGATGGATTTCTTTGGCTGTTCTGCCATTCTCTCTTAATGAGTTCATATGCATTTAGACTCACTATGGTTTACTCCCTTGACATTTCAAAATCACAGTTTATTTCTATAAATTCACTGTATGTGAATGAATGAAACATGTACATCTTTGATTATTGAAGGTGCTCTTTAAGGTTCCTCAGGCGAGATCAATCAGTACCTCATATATTACACACATTTAAAAAAATGTTCTTTTCACTGAGTTATTTTTGTGCATTTCATAGAACCATACAATGGTCATCAATATCTGTTGAAAAGCATTTGTCTGTTTTCATTAGAAGAATACAATTCATTTGGCTCACACACCCATATTCTGCATTATAAATTATGTGTTTCTATCCTAATTAGAAAATTAGACAGTTTGAGCAACTGTACATTTCTTTTGATAGACATCACCATTGATTATTTGTTTTCAAGGAGTGACTGTTTGCAATCAGTGCAGGACACTGACTAATACATTGACTAATACAGTATAATACACTGGTGTGTTTGTACCAGGGCAGTCTAGAGCAGAATTACCCTTGTGGTTTAAAGTTGAAAATGTACTGACAGCAATAAGATCTTTTAATAGATTTTACACATATACTGATCTGTTTTCCTTTATATTCAATTGTGTCTGTCAAATTATGTATTTGATATGTCAATAAATCAATTTAGTTTTTTGAAAACCAGCTTTGAGTATTTCTCAAAGTCCTATGTCACATGTTAGCAAACGTCACTTAAAGCGGGGGGGGGGGGGGGGGTTGACCAATGTGGTGTGCCTCCCAGGGCAGGATTACCGTGAGGTGAAGGGACGTGTGGAAAGTTATTGGGGCCTTAGTAGCGACCATTGCCATGATCATCAACTTCTAGATATGAATCCCTCATTGGGCATTTGATCTGCATTATCTGGCCAGATCTCATTTCCTGAACAGCAGCCCACAGTTGGAAACATTAATTGACTGCAAAAACTGGTTAGCAGAGCAGCAGTAATATATGTAAAAATATGTGTCTGTGTCTGCTCCCCGGACTGAACGAAGTCCGTCGGCCGCTCCATGGCAGCCATGGTGGATACGGAGCGGCACCTTTGGCTGAGCCACTCCGCACTGCAGGAGAAGGACAAGTCCTTCTTCTTGGATGCCCCTCTCCTCTTTGGAGGTGCCACTCGGGCTGTCGCGGATAAACTCCGCGGCGAGAGGTGGCAGGCGGAGGCGCTCGATTCTTTCGTTCCCCGACAACGCCACGTCCGCGTGCTCGGACGAGGTTCTCTCGCGGCCGGACTGGTCTGAGGACCGCCGCCGCTGACTACATCAGCGCTTCCCTGCCAGTACACTGTTACAGGGCGCGGTGTCTGTAGACCCGGAACTACCAGATACCCCGAGGGGCCGGGGCCCTGAGAAACTTTTTGGGTGAGTGGCGAGCCCTCCCTGACGTATCTCAATGGGTCCTGCACACAATCGATGTCGGCTACGCCATCCAGTTTAGGTGGCGGCCGCCTCGATTTCGGGGCGCACTTCCCACGGTGGTAGACCCCCAGCAGGCTCTGGTGTTGGAGCAAGAATTACAGACCCTGCTGCGGAAGGGAGCCGTAGAACGAGTTCTCCCCCCAGACAGAGTCAGGCTATTACAGCCGGTACTTCATCGTTCCAAAGAAGGATGGGGGTTTGCTTCCGATACTAGATCTCCGCTGTTTGAACCGCGCTGTTGCGAAGTTGAGCTTCAAAATGCTCACTCTCAAACAGATCGCGGCACAAATCAGGTCCGAGGACTGTTTTGTCACGGTGGATCCCCAGGACGCTTACTTTCATATTCCCATCCTCCCTCGACACAGGAAATTCCTGAGGTCCGCTTACCAATACAAGGTCCTTACTTTTGGCCTAGCCCTCTCGCCCCGTACGTTCACAAAATGCGTGGATGCAGCTCTGGCGCCATTGCGTCTCCAGGGCATTCGTATTTTGAACCATTTGGACGACTGGTTGATTTTAGCGCCCTCCGAGAGACTGGCGGCCCAAGACCGTGATGTTGTGCTCGCTCATATCGTCACCGTCTAGGGCTGAGACTCAACACCAGGAAAAGCGTACTGTCCCCAGCACGTAGGACCACTTTCCTGGGCGTAATTTGGGATTCGACCACAATGCGGGCACACCTGTCTCCCGCTCGGGTAGTTTTGATCCTCTCTGCTGTTCAGCAGGCTAGGCCAGCCACTCACTGTGAAACAGTTTCAGAGCCTGTTAGGTCTCCTGGCAGCGGCATCCAATGTGATCCCCCGCGGCCTGTTACACTTGAGACCGTTGCAGTGGTGGCTCAAGACCAAGGGGTTCTCCCCAAGGGGGAACCAGCACCGCCTGATCAAAGTCACTCGGCGCTGCCTGAGGGCCTTGGTCATATGGAGGCACCCTGGGTTTCTAGCCCAAGGGCCCGTTTTAGGGGCGATCTGTCGCCGGGTCATCCTCACGACAGACGCTTCCCTCACGGGCTGGGGTGCAATCATGAGTGGTCACTCAGCCTCGGGGCTGTGGCAGCATCATATCCGGCACATAAACCAGCTGGAAATGCTGGCGGTGTTTCAGGCGCTGAAACACTTCCGCCCAGCCCTGACGGACCAGCATGTGCTTGTCCGGACAGACAACACATCAGTGGTTTTTTATATCAACCATCAGGGAGGTCTACGCTCTCGGCCGCTGAATAAGCTAGCCCGCCAGATCCTCCTGTGGTCCGTGGGGAAGCTCCGCTCGTTAAGAGCGGCTTTTATCCCGGGCGTCTTGAACCAGGGAGCAGACACCCTGTCGAGGCAGGGGCCGAGGCCCGGGGACTGGAGACTCCACCCAGAGGCGGTGGAGTTCCTTTGGGGTCACTTCGGCCGCGCCGATGTGGACCTATTTGCCTCCGCAGAGACAACTCATTGTCCTCGGTGGTTCTCCCTCACGCACCCCGCCCCTCTCGGCGTGGATGCTTTGGGACAGGCATGGCCAAAAAGCATGCGCTTGTACGCTTTCCCCCCGGTTGCTCTGCTCCCAGGGGTTCTGGATAGGGTCCGTCAGGACGGAGTCAGCCTACGGTTAGTAGCCCCGTTCTGGCCGGCTCAAGTATGGTTTGCGGACCTAATATTGCTTCTCGCAGGCCCCCTGGTGGAGATCCCCATCAGGTCGGACCTGCTGTCTCAGGCGTCAGGGTCCATAGTTCACCCCCGCCCGGAGCGCTTTGGACCAGGTCTAAAATCCTATGGGATCAATGTCATTGCTTTTCTATAATTTAACAAAATACTTCTATTCTCGTAGCGACTACACACACATCACAGATTCTGTCAGTGGAATATGTTTTCATTTATGTTTTGCAGGTGGATGGTTATTTAAATATCCTCCTGCAAAACATAAATTAACCTGTATTATGCAAAGTTACACTTCTGATGGATGACAGAAATTATCACAGTATATTGAAAAACAAAGACACGTAGGTTAACAAAACACGCTATTTCAAACAAGTTCTTTATTGTTATTTTATATATAAAAACAAGTCCACTATAAAGACAAAGGCATATTACAAAAGAATAGAAGAAGCAATGGTCCATATGTTAATGGAATCTGTTCAAGATGAAAATCAGCACTTAGAAAAGACACCACTGTCTGCTTGTATTTTTTATGTGTGCTTCTCAAAACACTCACAGTAACAGAGAGATTGCAGCCTGCTTATATTGATGCAATGTGAGGCACGCTGCAAACAGCAGTAACAACGGGAACAATTTGTCCCTCATGCAAAGGGGACACGATGAACTAGCTATGTGATGGCATGCAAATGAACACTGATGGGAAGTGGGAAGTCATCAGAACCAGAGCACGCCACACAGCAACATTATCCGGGAATCTAGTTTGTTTTAATGACCTTCAGGCACAGTATATACAAGGAACACTTGAATGTGGCTCACTGTGTAGTGAAGCCTGTATGCGGAACTGGCTTAATTTACTGCAGCTTTCAAATGATTCTGGTGTTGGGAGATGTTCTGTTCCATGTCACACCATCCCAAGGGGTATTGGGACATGTTCTATCTAGTAAAGGTTCTCCAACCACCAGAAATGTTCAAAGCCAACCACTTGCCTTGGTATGCCTCAAACAGGGAAAAGAGTCCATTACAGTTAAAAATGTGCTGGTTTGTATGACAGCAGACTAAAATCCAAAGATATTCATCTTACAATGACTTTGAGTCGAGGGAAGAAAAAAAAAGTTTTACCATTTTTCCTGCAAGAAACTATTTATCAATTATCAAAACTGTGCATGATATTTTTTTGCTTATCCACCAGATGATTAAACCACTAATTTTACATCAAAATGAAATGACATTTTTCACAACACACATACATTTAAGTGTAACCCTTGCATTTTGAGCACATTAGATTGCTCAGGGGCTTAATGTGATAATTTTCTTCTATTCTTCTTCCTTCCTTCCTAATATATATTTGACATGTCTGCAGGGGAAAACACCAATCAGGAACACCAAGAAATGTCAATTAAACCAGGATCAAAATTGGATCGCTCATTCACAGATTATTTTGCCATTTCGAGTGGATCTTTGTTAAACCGAGAAAACAGCCCTGTGAAATCTGTGATGAAGAGTGTTTTTTGGCAAATACATTCATACAGTTACATTTAACTTAATGTAATGCAAAGTGCATTGTTTTGAGTTGTGTGACTATTTCAAGGGGTGTTGTGTGTAACTGTGACGTATGAGGTGAGGTAACCATGGAGACCGACCACCTGTGGGTGCAGGAACATCCAGAGGCTTCTTCAATGCTGAAGGATGACCTGGTATGGTGTGTGTTCACTCAAAGTATTTACTGGAGTCTCCTGGTGTCTTTCTTTCTGTCGGGTGTAGCTCTGCATTGCTTTCTACCAGGAGGGGGCAGTGTTGGCCAGTCTTCTCATGCGCCTAGAGAAACAAATTGTGCTCACATTAAGTCAAGAATTCTACAATAAGGGATCTCAGCATCTGGACAATGGATCTTTATCTACACAAGACAAACATTGTACAGATTAACTAAAACAAACATATTTCATTCTGTTGGGGTCTGTTCCAGAAAATGAGTTTCATGCTGGGTTCACCATGGCAACGGATAAATACAAAGCAGAGCTTCCACTTTAATCCAGTTGATTCATAATTAGTAGGTGGATGCAGAATATTATGATATTGATATGGCAGTTGTGTTACAAAGATGGATGTCAGAATTTACAGAATTATTATTATTATTAAGTTATTGGACGGTCTGACCTTGTGTTCCGGTCCTGGTCTCGGATCTTTTTCTCCATTTCAGCATCTGTGAGGGTCTCCAGCAGGGGGCACCATTGATCTGCATCACCTGTGTTGCGAATGGCGATCTCCACTGTCGGGAGTGGGTTCTCACTGTGAGCACATTGCAAGCGAGGCAGTACTCGATCAGTCAAACATCAAACAATGACGATCATCAGCTCATAATGGCGGGAGAAAATAAGGAATGAGACTAGGTCCAAACATTTTCCCATGAAGTGAGGTCTGACTGTGCTCCAAAGTTAATCAAGGTTTATTTGAAGTTCAATTCATTCTATTTCTCCATTCATCATCGGTTTTGGGGAGCCTGTAAAGGGGCGTGGCTGAGTTACCTGAAGGCATAGGTCCTCTGGTGCCAGCTGAGCTGACCGCGAATGCTGTAGGCGATAGTAGTGACAAATTCTCCACCCAGACCGAGATCAGAGCACAGCTTCAGTGCAAAGGACTCTGGAGAGTTCTCCCTCTCTGACATGTCCCACTCAAACTGGTCCACCAGAGAAATGTTCCCCACATGGATGTTCAGCTGAGGAACAGAGAAAAACAAATCCTTAAACTAACCCTGGTCTGGTATGTTCCTGTAAATCCATCAGCTGCTCCCTGAGGAACGCACCTTGATGATGACTCTTTGGTCCGCCTGCTCCTCCAGGATGCTGTCTGTGGGGTACGACTCAATCTGCTGACGAATGGCTGAGGCAATGGCAGGGACAAAGGCCAGAGGATTCAGGTCCAGGTCGTCACATAAAATCTCCGCAAACATCTCTGGGGTCATCAGTTTCTCTAAAGAGGAACAGATTTGGGAGGTTAAAGAAAAGCTTAAAGTTTAGTAACTTGAAAGACATTAGACAACACGTTCTGTTGTTGATGTGGGGAAGCTAGTTGACGTGTGTATTAACCATTCATGTTCCACGTGAAGGCGTCTCGCAGTTTCTGTCCGTCGATCTCCATGTCTAGTCGAATGGGAACCAGCGCCTCCACCTGGGCTGCGTTCTCATGGATCACTGCAGGGTCGTGGTCATCAAAGCTGAGCGAGACACAAGAAACAGACAACCTCAATGTCGTATTTCTAAAAAGATGTAAATAAACTAATGTCAAAAGAACATCCGATTTGACATGATCAAGAAAAGTAACGTATTGTGCAGCCAGTGATTAGGGTTACCATATTACATCACATGTCATTTAGCTGAGGCTTTTATCCAAAGCGACTTACAATAAGTACATTTCAACCATAGAGAAACTCAGAAGAACAAGAAAGTACAATTTCATCAAATAAGCCAATTTACATCTTGCTATTGAGAGCCATTAAGAGCCATTATAAGTACAATTTAATTGCTACAATTTGTTTTAGGTTTTTTAGTCCGGGTATAGTCTGAGGAGGTGTGTCTTTAGTTTGTGGCAAAAGATGTAAAGACTCTGCAGTGCTGGTGTCATATTTATCTACTGGTCAACTCTTTATTACAACGTGCCTCCTAACAGACGCTGAAACAACCACATCGACTTTAGCACTAGAACCCAGCATGCTAACCAACGTAACATGTTTTTGACATTAAAACCAGTTGGGACAAAAATCAAGAATGATACGTACTGTCAAACATTCATGTGCTACCAGAGGGCTTTGCACGAAACCAGGATAAGAGTTAAGCCGGGATTTTCAGGTTATCCTGGATGAATTTAGCAGGTTGAATTAAACCCAGCCAAGTAACCATGGCAATTTATTCATTGCAGCTAGCTACTAAGGTTAATCCTGGAGTCTCATGTGTTGAATCAGCTGCCGCTCTGATGGGCAATATATAAAGTCCATTCACCAGTGTTTCTTCCTGCACCATAATGCTCATTTCTGAGCCACGTGTTGGATGAAGAAGCGCTGATATGAGACAAGCTCTCAGACGTGAGAGGATGTTTGGGGGACCGATCGGACCAAAACGAAGCTCTCACCATCCCACAGATGCTCTGTATCGCACTGCGCTTTATATATGCCGAAATTGTAAATAAAAGGCACCATTTGCCGTACTGTCAGAAATGTTGTGTTTGGCACTGAAGTCCTTAACAGACATCTTTATTAGATTCCCTGGCCACAGAAGAATGTGTTACATCAAAGAGGAAGATTGCAGGCAACATGAATTGTAGATTACAAAAAAGTTTAGATACAAGATGCCTGCTCACTTATTTTAAGTCATTTCTACACCATTTGCAAACTTTTAAGGCACTCCCCAACCATGCAAAATGATTTTATATTTTATCTTGACCTGTTGCCAGGATCTTTTTCGGTCTTGATTGTTCTGTGCACATTATTTTAGAAAGATATTTAGAATTAGACACAGCTTAGAGATTTGTGCATTTTTCAAACATATTTGTGTATTGTGAATAAGTTTGAAATTAGTCTTTAGGGTAAATTTCCAGAGGAACATTAATTCCCTCTGCTCACTTTTAAGGCAAAGTATAAACTTAATAATACGTTGTATTTATATAGTGCTTTACATGGTAGGCTACTCAAAGACACTTTCAAGTAAAACCAGAACATAAACACATACAGCAATGAAGCAAACACATAAAACAATCATATTAAAAGCAATTAAAACACTGTGTACAACTTTCCTAGTAAGTAGATATTTTTAAATCCTTCTGCATTCAGTCGCTCTGTGTTTGTCTGCCAGGCCTTTTCTCTGTTTAATTACAGCTGCCGTATTCCTTTTGTGCGTATTATATGCTTCACCTCCTCATAAATTGCCATAATATGCCTCACTTCCTGCACCAGTACATCTGTGATCGATACCGTGGTCTATCTAAGAAAGCCGTGGACACGCACTTATGAACACCTGGATTGACATAGCTTCACCTTCTCATGCTGGCTCGGCAAACGTGCAACCGGTTAAGCCGCAATGAGCGATCACTTATCGTGGGTTTTTTTACTCTAATTTTCACGATTCTAATCATGGGCTGAGTGTAATTATTATACTAATGGTCATTATGGCAGTTCAGTATCCTTTAATACAACTATAAATACACACTTGAATTGCATTGAAAGGTTTATTGGAGCTGTAATTGCTCCTCCTATCTATCAGGCTTTGAATCGAAGTGGAATCCTTTCAGAGAGATCTCTCTGAATATCCTCCTGGGTTAACTTGTTAGGAGCTCCATATAGCCAGAAGATATACTGTTTCACAGTAAAAAACTCTCCTACCAGAGGGGGAAAGTCCTCTTCTTGTCGCGGCCCATTCGGTTGCGGTTGATGGTGGTGGAGCAAGGCACAGCGTCCAGATGGTGAGAGCTGTTGGGCAGAGTGGGGACCCACTGACTGCTCCTCTTTGCCTTCTGCTCCCTTAAGAAAAGGGAAATAAAACACATCTGACATTGTTGGCCAAAAAAGAATGTAGTGCAATTCCATTAACTTAGAAACTGATTAAGAGATCTTGAGTCTTCTGACTGGCCCAAGCCTCGAACTTTCTCTTGTCTATTTGTATTGTCAAAGCCCAAGTTGACACAACAAAAAGATGACATTACAGTGATTTGTCATCTAACTATGGTACAACTCTGGCTCAGAATTATTCCATATTCTGAGCCTACAGTACATCTTGCATCACACATTATTTTTAGGAGAATAAAAAGATTTTAAATGTAAAACAACAAAACATTCAAGTTACCTGAGGTAAGCAGGGGGCTCAGTGCTGATGGACACTGCTTTGTATTTCTCATCATTACCCTCGAAAATCTCTTCACATTCTGATGCCTTCAGCAGAGTAACACTCGTTGCTACAGATGGACAATAGCCAAGACAGAAACACAGATGCATGTCAACTTTTAATCACATCTTCAGTGCTCAATATCAAATACTTTTTTCTAGAATTGCTGAGGATTTGTAACTGATGCAGTTGTTATTCATGGTTATAATGTTTTGGGATATTTGTAGTGTTGGTATTGGGTAGGTCTCATTTGGTCCTCATGAGGACGCCGTTGACTCGACTGTCCCGTTCCGTCTGCACTGATTTGGAGGACCAGCTGATCTATCCTATGTGGCCCAGCATATCCCATCATGCAGTGCAGGCAAAGGAGGATTTTATTTATCAGGCGTTTACTTTTAATTGCAAGTACTAGATATCACTCAAATATCTACCAATAAAAGAAATGTAATATACAACATCCCATCTAAGTTTATAAAATCACTTAAGCTACGTTGGTTTTACATTTTTTAAATACACATTAGACAGGAGAACAAATTGCTCTTAGTTGTCTTTCCTTCATGATGCCAGACCGCAGTTAGCACTGAAAAAGCACTTTCTTTCATGGATCCAGGAGGAAGCAGCATCAAACTGGAGAACAAGGTGCGTGGAGACACTCAGCTACTGTAGCTTGGACATATTCTGTAATATCTTATGGTTATAGAGCTTGTATATGTGTGAAAATAATAACAGGTCATTGCATAGATATTTGGCAATCTTTTTTCCCCTTGTTAGACCGAACTGCTTGTTACTCGGTTCAAAGTATTTTACCCCAAACATTTTAATTGTTTATAACTTATAGCTGTTGAACATAAACTTCATAAACAACCTGTGGACAATTATAGACAGGAGTCATTCTGAATGAATGATGAAAGATTCACCGCCTACCATGTGATGACGCAACAATTTTCTTCCTCTCCTCCACCGAGGCAAGCCTCCTCCATAAAGATGGATATCGTTTATACAAAGAGCCTCTGAACATACGCAGGTAGTTTCCAACCTGGGAAGCAGAAGGCAGATAGAAATCAGAAATAAATAGCTAGAACCTCAGATTAAACTATTTTCCTATTTGCACACAAGGCATCACAAATAACCATCCACCTGAAATATTGTTTTATATGTATTAAACAATAAATAATGTGTAAAATTAAAAAGTAAAGTTAGTTATTGATCGACGATTAAACATTTTGGCTGTACAGATCGGGATTGGACGCCCTCTTCAGGCTGTCTTGCTTTGTGGGATGTCCATCATCTTTTCCTAGTCAATGGTCTGTTGCTTTCTGACTAAACAGCCATACGGTCTTGCAGGTACTCTTGTTATTACCTACATGCATTATAATACCTCGCCACGTGTTGTTTTCTTTACTTAATTAAGAGCATTACGTTTCTACGATTTGTTATGTTCAAATATCAGAGGTGGATAAAGACTGAGGGGTTGACACTTTGCTTTAATCGTTCATCACATGTGAATTCAGGTTAAGTTAAACAACTAACGTTAAACCGTTAACCCCTCTTCAGCACCCTGGGATTCACGTTAGAACTCAATACAACAAACTAGCGTCCAAATGTGTAACGTTAGCAGTTATGAAATTGGCTTTGGCCATGAGGTTACATATTACGCGTCATTTGCTGGCTGACGTTTGTTAATAACATCCCGTTCTTCATTTGAGCTCTTTGTTCAAGAAACCATCAGTGGGACTCGTTAGCATGCTAGCATCAACTAGCCAAAAGAACAGAGAACTGAGGCTAACATGAGGGTACCCAGCTTTCAAAGTGAATGAACAGATAGTCACATACCTCTGACCCAACCATGTAAAAGTCTCCATCTTGCTCTAGTTGAAATTTAACTGGTTTCTGGCCAAACGTTTTACTCAGAGCCAACTGCATCTTCACGCAGTCACTAATCAGCTAACGCTATTTTAAGCAGCGGTCTTCTCTAGATGCGTTTGAGAGTTGAAATTAAGGTGGGAAATTAGGGTGTCTTCTTTGCCAATTGCCTTCACTTCAGTTTTCTGCATTTGAAAACACCAACTACGACAATATCGGACCAATAAGTGTAACAATGTTTACGGGTATGAACAAATACATACTGGGGCTACAGCCACTGCTATATACGTCCGGCTTTAGAAAGTGTGGATATACAGGTCTTTGGTTAAAATTTTATTTCCGAAAATCCCGAACATTGCATTGGTTTGTTACGCTTCCTTTTCAATGTAGAAGAACTGCTTCCAAAGCTCATTACCGCCCCTGCCGGTGAAAAGTGACACTAACAGTTTCATTGGAAATATATCAAATTTAAAATCCCACTTGCTATATTACAATATAAAACAAATGAAGAAAAAAGGCGAAGCACACACATAAATGAGGCAGTAAACATAATGCAACACAATGAATAATGCTGATTTTACTTTTTAGTTCTCTGAATGTAAAATCCGACTACATTTGTATTTCTTATGATTATTGAAAAGTGAAAAACACTATAGTGATCCATAAAAAGAATACACTGCAGTCCATTCCTAATCTCAACCTACTACACAAGACGACAGGTTATCACCAACTCAAATTTGGACCATATCTTTAAAGCATAATTAAAGCTTTTCAATCCGCTTATTAATTTGACATATGCATCACACACATCGTATTAGCTTATTTGATCTCCTTTCTATAGCAACACACAAGCCAAATACTGTAAGCCAGGATTCATCATCCATTTCCCACAAACCCCATCAAATGTTAACATTTAAAGATAATCATAACAAAATACAAAATGTGTGCAAACTGGAAAGTAACCAAAGGTGTTGTAACAAATAAGAAAATAAGCAAGACTTATCGTTTTTGTATATGACCGAATTACACAAACGCTAAACGGCGTTTGTGTTGAATAAAACCCTAAAAGGAGTGCAGTGGTGAAAACATAACACAATAGTAGTTAAAAACCTGAAGTTGAGGAAACAGTAAACATCTCAAAATGAGTGTGAGAATAGAGAACCCAGGTGCAAGACCCCTTCTACGGATAATAATGTTATTTGTCTGCATCAGTTAGTCAAGATTCAAGAAATCAATATTTTTGGGGTTTCAATAATACTTCTTACTACAGAGTAC
The DNA here is from genome assembly GCF_949316345.1 of Pungitius pungitius. Classification (NCBI taxonomy): domain Eukaryota; kingdom Metazoa; phylum Chordata; class Actinopteri; order Perciformes; family Gasterosteidae; genus Pungitius; species Pungitius pungitius. The sequence goes on along the minus strand of NC_084917.1, from coordinate 15,375,880 downwards.
AAAGAGATGAAACCAAACTATAATTTGCCACATTTATTTCTTTAAAAAGTGAAATGAGGAGGAAAAAAATGCACTCACCATCTGAATAAATTCATTTTGATATTTTTCTGCTGTCACTTATTTCTCTTTAATGACAGTTGTTTTCTATCCATTTTTTAGATTGAAAAAAAACATCATCGGCTCCGGAGGCTCACGATCCAGAGTTCCATCAGAAGCTTGTGGTCTCTGTAATAGTCTTAGAGCAAGGATCTCGCATCAAGAAGAGTTTCTGAGAATGATAGAGGCCCATTTACCATGACAACAGACGTTATCTCTATATTTGGCATTCTTCATCCAGAACTAAACAAACAAGTCAAAATCAAAGACCATGTTCGTCCCCTTTGTCTCTCTGAGGGAATGTCCTTCCACCATCTGTGGGCATATTTAACCTCCGAGGCGCTGTCCTTCTCCCCAGGCAAATCCTCCCGGGCGCTCCTCGGGCAAAGGGTTGTAGTTGGCATCTTCCTCTGGTGTGTCAAACAGCATCTTTCTGTAGGAGACACACAAAGGATCAAATATTTCTGTTTGACCACCCACGATTAAGGGCAGCAATCCGGCCTAAATAAACCCTAAATCCACTAAATCTCATTGCAGATTGCCATGAAACTCCCTGAGCAGGTTAATTCTCTCTAGAGGACTGACCATTTTCATTTTGCTTACTTCGGGAAACATAAAGGACAAACAGACCTACGGTTGAAGTTCTAAGAATTCATTCATTCATTCCTACAGTTTCAAATTGTAGAGTCTATTGTATCGTACATGTTTTGTCTTTCAGCCTTGTTTTATTCAGCAAAAGTTAGAAGAAACAAGACTCACATGATGGATGGAGTCTTGAGCCATCTTCCACCACCTGGCTGGTTGGGGAAAACATCCTCCAGAAAGAAGTACACATGACCCACAGCGATACCTCAAGAATGGTAAAAACATTTTTAGCACAAGTACGATTCATACGAACTACACCAGTTCCATTTAAGCACAGCGGCAAAGGTATAAGTGACGTCTGCAGAGGAGATGATTGGTACCTAAAAGATCAACAATGATGGAGTTTCCCAGCAGAAGTGAGAATCCCATCAGCACCCAGGGAAGGAAGGGGGCCTGGAAATTCAGCAGGCCAAAGAAATTCATGCGAACGTTGGGATTTCGCCGACTCCACACGTACACCAGCATGATGGTGAAGGCTTGGCCCAGAAACACCAGACTTACAAAAGTGCCAAATATCTGACACCTTGTTAAAGAAGACGTCTTGGACAAGCAGAACATTGTGAGGCCTGAGCCACCGTAGTAACAAACAAGTAGAGCTCCTCCTCAAAGACACAATTCTCTCAGTCTGGATAAAAAGAAATGCTGAGCAAAAGAAATGGAAGTGCCGTTGAGCCACGTGTTTTAATGGAACATTAATGTGAAGGATACGGTCATCAGAAGCCCCCCAAAGAGGAACATGAAGACAAAGTCGGCCGTGCGTCCCCTGAAGGAGCCTTCCTCCAGCATACGACAGTATCTATACCTGACAGCAAAGGGTTAAAGAAATCTACACAGAAGTTCAGCCACAAGCGCGTCACACAGTTTGGCCTCACCACCTAAATACTAAACTGCTACGTCATACATCCATGTTTACGGTTGGGTGATTGTACTCCTCGTTTCAGCCACACGCAGCCTTCCTCTCACAGGAAAGTATGCAAACACAAGTGAGACATGGAACCGAGAAGGATACAAAAATATCATGTTGAACAGGAAATTGAAGCCAACTGGACCAAAAAACAGGAAGTTGGTTATTAATCGCCATACCTACATTAAGAAAAGGAAAGACAACAGTTAGCCGTACATGTCATACACAGAGTGCTAATTAAGGGGGCTTCATCATGAAGCCGAAAATGTGATGTCTTTTTTCAAAAGAAGAACATGGGGACATACATGAGTGGCAGCTGAAGCAGACAAATAGAAGCAATTGTATTTACAGTATGCACCCTGAATCCTCCTAAGGAGGATGAACATTGGGTCAGATACCTTACCTGGTAATTCCTTAGGATCAAATCCGGATTGAAGTATAGCTGAAATGGTGTGATGAGCTCCAGTTGCTGTGAGAGAAAAAGACCAAACAAACTTTGTTTGACGCACTCCAGGGAACTGCATCGGAATTCAAGCTCCAGATTGCAGACGATGTACAGTGACACGGGCCGTGCTATTCACTCAGTGAATCCCTGACTCTGACTGCTAACAGTCACTGATTCTCCACGCGGCACGTTTCTGTAAAGTGTGATTCAGCAGCTGCTCCGTGTGAACGTCAATAATGTTTCGTCCACCAGAATAAAGCAAAGGTGTGCAGAGGTGACGTCAAGGAAGGCAAAGCAACATTTTTCTTACTTATATTCCAACACACTTCAGATGGATGTATTACACTTCTGTACTATATTATATCTATTGACAGCATGAATGACAAGCTATTCTGAAGTTAGATTTTGCAGAAATATATGATCAGTTTAACACATATGTTGCATTATAATAAATTGATTTATTGACTGAGTGATAAATAGATAAACAATTTCTATCCAAAAACAGATGATGTGCGAAACAAAAAAATATATACAAAAATATATAGAAAACACCTACAGGTTAAACGATCCAAGTGATGCTTAGACTGAGATCATTTTACAGTCGGATCCCATTTAAGACAACAGCTCGCTGGATGTTGAAGCTACAGAAGCATCAACGTCTGTGAGCTCTCCACGAAGAGTCCCCCTATGGAAACGCGACCCAACGACCCTTTCAAACTCGGGATCCCTTGTCAAAAGGGACATTGTTGGCTGAGGTAGTTTACGCTTCTGACTTTTAAAAAGTTGTTTGAACGAGCCAGCATCCCGGACAACCAGCTTCCGACACGTCTCCTTCTCACAGGTGCTAACAGCTAGCCGCTAACAGCTAGGGAGGTTACGTCAGCTGTGTCGAGCGACACCGAGCTGTGTACAAAACGACAACGCGTGAGTGTGTCTTACCACTGCCGCAGTAGTGAGGACACACGCGGTCGTGTAGGCCCTGGTAACAACAGGAATCTGCAGGTACTCTTGTTGTAGTGTCTGGTAAGCCATTTTGCACAGACTGGAAGCTTCCGGCACTTCGTTGACACGTCATCGCACAAGGCGGCGGCGTGTTGCGTTCAATGACCTGCGACTCTCCACAACACAACAACATCCGTGAGCCGGGAGTAATGTGCGTGGCTAAAGTGGACCAAAACACAGATATGCATTTTGCCCTTGTGTGTAATTGTTTAATTAATAATACCATTCTACCCAGCTTTGTCAGAAAAATAATTAAATAGATGATGTAGTATCAATACTTTGAAATAAGGTTAAAGGAAAATAGAAATTGCACAATGAAGTCAGAAGAAAAAGCATTAAACTCTAGACTTTGACATTGGCCCTTAAGGGGAGTCGCTTGGTTCTTGTTCTGGGAAAGACAAAGAGAAGAGAGAAGGAAACACAGAAAACACCAGGAAGAAGAAATCAAAACAAACCATAAAAGCAGCTGAACAACAGCTAAAAGTATAACACCAATCAGCATTTAAGAGGATGCGCGTGTGTGGTGTGGTGTGGTCAGCACCGTCGCCTCACAGCAAGAAGGTCCCGGGCCTGACCCCACCCAGTGTATGTCTCTGTGTTAGCCCTGCAAATGGCTGGTGACCAATCCGCTCGATGTTGGCTGGGATTGACTTCAGGGACCCTGTGTGCAGGATAAGCGGTTTGAAGATGGATGGACCAGGGAGAAAGACAATGAAGCAGGCAAAAAGGTCTTAGTTGGAAATAAAACCCTAGTAGGGGAAGTGTTGGGGATGATTAGAAGGATGGGAGGGGACAATTGAAGAAAAAGTTGTGGTGACTAATAAAGAGAAGGTGGTCCTTGGTTAATGCTTTTGATACACAGCACTAACAAAAACGAATTCTGTTTCATTTGAAAACCATATCTCAGTAAAGAGCTGAACCGTTGTTGAAACAGGACTCTCTGTGGTGTGCGTTGAACTCGGACACATCCCGCCTTTGTGTGGTTAAGAAGAGGGCTTACATAACTTCTAGGATATATGAAAATAACTATACACTAAATAAAAACTAGAAACGGCTGAAAACGTATAAAACATATATTTTGACTTCTCATAGACCCCATCCTCATATGGCTGCTTAAATAAGTTGTAGCAATATTTAGCATCTCTTTACTAGAGCTATGTACCACAGTCCTTTAAAGTAGCTGTAATAAACCTCCTTTAAAAATATACATCTTTATATAATTTTCACATCCTCTATAAGATGCTTAGGAAATGTGTCAATAGCGCTTATACGTACAACGTTAGAGTAAGGTATGCGTATGCTACGGTGCTCTTATATGACACTGAAAAAACTAACCACATCCCCATTGGCTCATGAGATTAAAAGTAATAAGCTGCTTTACGTTAAAAATAGAAACAATAAGAAGTGGAGCAGTCTGAGGCGCACAAACAATTTGTCTGAGAAAGCAGTCGCTGCTCTGCTGCTCTTCTTCATTCGTTGATAGAAACCGTCAGGATTTCACAGCAAGACGTAAGTTACCTCTTCTTATGCATTCTGCGTGTGCAAAAAAGGATCTACAGGTTCATACGCCTGCGAAGATCCAAGCATTTCAAGATGATTTCCAATGACAATGCAAACTCTTGTTTTTTGAATGTCTATAATAACGTCATGCTATTTACACATTTTTTGTATTTCACCAAGAACTGTGAAAATGTTTGATTTTTGTGTATCATAGTAAAAATGATATACACAGGGGCACATCATCATTATCATTCGTATCATTGGTGTTGTTGTCATCGTTGCTGTCTAAGTTACATTCATATCCTGGTGACATTGTGGACATTGGCCTTTCCCACATCAACTAAATCCCAGAAATCCCTTACTTCCAGTATGTGTATCCAAAAACAATTGGGAAAATATGAGTTGAAGTTTGTGTTGAAATGTTAGCGTGACGTTATTTTTTCAGACTTGTTTTGCAGTTAATGTGAGACTGTGGTGCCTCAGGAATGAGTAAAAGAGGGAGGAGGAGGAACAGCAGGTGGAGAAAGAGATCCAGCAGCAGTAAGCGTGAGTTGAAGCTTTCGGCTGACGGTGCAACAAGGTCAATCATGTGCTTAGCTGAGTCACACTTTTCCAACACCTGCGCAGTTGGCCAATATCTGGACTTCTTAGGACCAGGTTCAAGGTTTTCATTAGGCTTAATGAAGCAGAGAACGCCTTAGACACACTATTGCTGACCTCACAAGGACTTCACACTGTTTCAACTGACACTTCAGCTGTTTTATGATTTACATAATGGAACAGCTGGAAACATTTGAACATAGCCTCACATGAAAGGATGGAATGATATCCTACAAAAAGTAAAAAATATCTACTTATTTGAAAAAGTCCTTCATTTTAATAAAATAACTACGGAAGTGCGGTTAGGGAATTACGCAAGTTACAGAACAATTAAATCTAACATCGGATTTCACATTGGAAACAGACGGTAACCTAAAAGATCTGTGTTTGTTGCACAAATCCAACCCCCACTACCATTATGTGGGTAACATACAAAAACAATTAAGATGATCTATAGATTATGAACCATCACCCAAACCCACATCATTTCTTTGTAGGCACATGCCATTGTTTAGGGGGGTCTGTTAAAAATGAATCAAATATCTATAAGTAGTTTTTCATGCAGGCATCTACTGAAAATAAGAATCAATGTGTTTTCTTGAGCGTAGAATGAGCCATTTGTACCTCTAGAGGGGGAAGGGTTCATGTTTCTATGTTTATGGCAATACTGATATCTGGTCTATACGTCACAAATACCCGTATTGTGACAGTGATGGTGCTGATCTATTCAATGTAATTCCAAATCCTTGTTACAGATGAAAGAATTGGAAAATTCCCACTGGGTGTTGTACTTCCAGCTTCTCTGTTCTTTGCTTGTCTGTAAGCGCACGTGAGCGTGTTTTATTTTGATACAATCTAACATGTGTTTTTGATTTGGATTATTATTTAGTATGTACTTATATACATTATAAATAGGTAAAAATCTGTGATCTGTTAAAGCTATATATACCTATCATACCACATTGTAGATGTTTGTTAACATTTTGTGTGAATTTTTTACTTTCAGAGGGAGTCTCAGCTTGTAGCTTTCATAAGCAGAACAAAAGCAACACCTTTAGCTGCAAAGAGGACAATGTTGAAAAGGGTGAGACAGACTTTCTTCAAAAAGAAAATTTCCTGTCAGGATCGGAAGATGAGGAAAAATACGACAGTGCTGCACCAAAGGATAAAAGAGTCAAACTGGATCATCATGGGAATTCATTTACAAAACAAAGGAGTATTTATACCAAAACGACAGAGGATAAAGAGAAAGGAGCGAGGGCATTGGCGTCGGTGTCTGTCAATGACGTGCAAGATTTCCCCCCAAATATCATTGTCCAGCAGTCATGTGTGCCCTTTTCTGAAGATCCAACCCACCCATCAGCACCAGTTACTAACATAATGAACATCACAATGAACTGCTCCGGGTCACATGGCAAACATGAAATTCAAGAAAGTTTTCAATTGAATACTTCTGACAACAAGACCTCACTTGTTTTAATAAACACAAAAGGGAATTGTGCTGATGTGTTTTTAAAGAGTAAATGTGAGAAGACATGGTTACCAAAAAATAAGTCATGTGAGCAGTCGTTCCAAAATGTGACTAATCACAACGGGAATCAAAGCTCAAACTACAGGTTTACCTTTGGCAACACGAGTGAACACACAGAGTCTCATTGTGATTCCAAATATGTCCCTCCAACAAGCGCCTGGGACAACACACTGTGGGGGCAATGCTGCAGGGATCACAAACAAACACCAACAGACCTAATGTTGACAAATCATCCATCTACACCAAGACCATCGTCAAATATCAAATCTCAAGGGAAGAGGAAAAACTTTGACAAAAGCATCAGAAGTGGTCAATTCTGGGACATTTGTCCACCCAAAGAGTTTGCAGACTTAAGAAATAATACTTTGGAGGAATTAACCGACTGCCTGGCTTCCTGTAGAATTGGTGCTCAAAGTCCTGCAGATAAAAAGCCAATGCAATTTCACGCAAACATTACTAATAATGAAGAATCTAAACGGCAATTTTCTTTACAAGCAGGAGAAACAGCAGAGGTGGCACCTTGGTTCCATAGATTAGCAGAACCAGCCAGCTATGAGCCAATGCTCATGAGACCCTCCTTGTCCAGGTCCAACTTCACCAAAGATTTCATTAACTGTCAGCAGAAAAAATCCTTGATTAGAAACAACGGTATGGCCACTGTGGAGCACAGAGGACGGTGGTCTCCAAAGAAAAGACACCAGACATATCCTGGGAGGTCACAGGGTCCTGGATCGATGCAGGAAGATCTTCTGTCCCCATGTACTAAATCATTTCCCTCTTTAGTCATGCACTCACTGCTTCTGCAAACTGAAGGGCTGGGAAGGATTCACCGGGGTACGGACAGGTTCTCTGCATTCGGAAATGATCATTTTCCACAATACAAGGCCCGCCTTGCCTCCGAAGACCCAAACAGTTGCGATGAAAGGCAGTATGTCACCGATATGACCAGCTCTGAAGATATACCTGATGATGAGTTCATGGTCAATGAGCAGTGTCCAAGACCAATCAGTTACCCCCCTCAAGAGCTCAGACAGCAGGATGGAGACATCAAACAGAGCATAGCCATGGATGTACGTAGCGGGGGGACAGACAGTGATCCTGGTAAAGAAATGGAGGAAGTCAAATTTCACAGCTCAGAGCTCCACGCAGAGAAGTTGAGTCACAGAGCCCTTGCCATACAAGCGACCCCTCCATCCTGCAGAGGACCAGAGGAACAAATATCAAAGAGGCATCCTGCAACATCACTCCTCAAGGTCCAGGTTGAAATTGAAAGCCCAGTTTTGCCTAAACATATTAAGTCGTTGGTCACAACAGTACACGTTAATGCACTCAGGCAAACAACACACAGTACAGCTGACCTGGGAGTCCCTTACATGTTCCCTTTGCAGGAGGGGGGCGTTTGTTCAATCAACACAATGGAGATTGCAGATGAGATTGAATCTATACCATTTGGTGAAAAAACAGGAAATGCCAGCCCTTCTTTACCACTAATAGCTGAGCAGAGAAAGGATGAGCAATTGAACACAGCAAGAAGGATAACAGACAATCCTGACCAACCTGCAGCCACTGCATTACGTCCTGCTGACAGTTCTATTGATGCAGAAACCCATGTGACAGAGCAGCTCAGTAAAACGGCCGGGGAAGATGAACACATAGTATCTGGATGTAAGTACACCAAAGTTTGTCAGATGATATGGTTATTTGAAATAAAACTGAACAACTGATTTCAGGTCATTTGTAAAACTGACCGATTGTGTCTTTTTATCACCATTTCCAGCCTCCAAGGAGCATCAAAAACCAGTGGTTCATAGAGACCCGGACAGCAGTGGCTCTGACCACTGGCTTATGAGGCGAAAGCTCTTCAAGGAGAGCAAGGAACGGAGCTCCGCTGGAGGAAGCTCAATGACCAGTGATATCACAGAGGAATCAGGTAACTGGGGGGTTGAGTTTGGGTCAATAAGGGGTGTATCCAAATAATCAGCAGTCAGTGATGATCAAACTTGTGCATTCTTTAAAGGATGATACTTTCACCTCCAGATTATACAAGTGCAAGTCCATTTACCACATAACGCCCCTTAGGGCATTTGTGGTATTACTCTATACCAGGGTGCACCAAACGTGCATAACGAATCGATATTAAAAAAAACATGACCCTCTCGAACCTCTCGTTCGACTGCGCATGTGTGGGGACCTTTGTGTAATTTTCACAACACAAAAGTCATCTGGATTTGGTCTGCGGGCCACGAGTTTGACATATGTGCTTGATACAAATAGCCAGGAGGAACTTGCATACTAACTTCTTTTACTGTTTTACAACAGTAAAAGAAACATGAACTATTATGTCATCTGTCAGATGCTCTATATCAGGTTCAATAAAATATGGAAATTTCTTAAGTAATATATATTTGATCACTATGGAAGAAAAAATATATTGATGGTGTGGATGAATAACTTCAATAAGGTCTAGTGAGTATTAGATCAAATGTTCTGATCAGTCAATGGAGGTTATTTTAGGTAGCAATAGCTTTTTTCCTGACTGTGGGCTAAAGCACAGGGTCCTGAGGCAGATGGTGTTGCATGTGTACACCGGTCTAAATGACTATTGTCAAAATCTGTAAACGTATCATTTCACCCACTGTTATGCACCTTTTACAGAGCATGCTGCACTGTACCACGCATTGTTGTGTGCTCCCTTATGTTTTTTTTCTAGTCTCAGAGGATTCTCGCTCTATGGAAATTCCAATTCAAGACAATGAAGACAGTGGCTTTTACACAGAGACTTTCCATTCTTCACCATGGATTTACCAAGGAGATGATGCAGACTCGGCTTTTATTCCACCCAACCTCAAAAACAAAACTCGAGCTGTCTCAAGTACGTTTGTGATTATGAGGAAAAATGGAAAATTCATTTGGAATTCAATCGCTGTTCTGATATTGGCTGCAGAGGCTATAATGTACACTGAAGTAAGCAAATGACCACGTAGATATCCTTCTACGCTGACCTAATCTTTCTCTTCCTATTCAGTACGGGAGAGGACGGTTAAGATCAGCAGAGGGGAAGGAGAATATCCCTGGGGATTTAGAATACAGTTTTCTAACCCCATTGTGGTTACAGAGGTTGACACAAGTAAGTGAATTCCTTGCTTACAGTCCTATTTCATCCATGTAGGTGACCGAGAGGATTGCTTTAAACATTTAATAAACACAATCAGGACAGTTTAAATGCCAAAATACGTTGCATGATAATAATGAAATAATAAGCAATAATTCATTTTAATTCATTTTATTTTGTATAGCCCAAAATCGCAAATTACAAATTTGCCTCAGAGGGCTTTACAGTCTGTACACATGCAACATCCTCTGTCCCGAAACCCTCACATCGGCACAGGAAAAACTCCCCAAAATATGAAAAAACCCTTCAATGGGGAAAAAAGGGAAGAAACCTTAGGGAGAACGTCAGAGGAGGGATCCCTCTCCCGGGATGAACAGACTGCAATGGATGTCATGTGTACAGAATCAACAATGTAAAAGATGTACAATACATTCAATTTCTCTAACTGAAATGATACAAGTAATTGCAAGTAGCAGAAGAGGTGTACGGCAGGACCACTGCAGGGACAACCTCCATCAGATCGAACCACCATCCACAGAGGCTTCTGTGGGGAGGGAGAGCAGAAAGATGTTGGTTTTTGATGACAGTAATATGAATCATATTTAAAGTAATGATGATGGCAGCAGCAGGTGTCAGCAGAGCCATGAGCCAGGAGTCAGAACCGGGGTCCGCACGAAACTATGATCCACGGAGACCTGCTAGGCGAGAAAGCACAAAAAACTCCCGGAAAGAAGCTTAATTAGTGATGTACATTAATAAAGCATGGATGATTGTGGGAGGAGAGAGTGAGAGTGAGAGAGGGGCTCGGTGTGTCCTAAGAAGTCCCCCGGCAGTCTAAGCCTAGAGAAGCTTAACTAAGGGCTGGTCCAGGCTAACCTGAGCCAGCCCTTAGCCAATAATCAAGACATCATTTTAAAAAGTTCAAATAAACTAAAGTAGACAAAATCAAAGTACGTTATAAAAGTAGTATATTTTTATTTTAATATAGAAAAGGATCAGTTGGAAGGTTTTTGTTGCATTAGGACTGGATGGACCAAAGCCTGTGGCCAGAGTGAAGGGAATCTGGGAGGTTTGGTCCAGGGTCAGAACAGCTGGCTGCAATCTTTCTCGCCTGCTTCAGGGTTCTGGTGGAGAATATGTCATGGAGAGATGGCCGATTGCAGCCAATCACTGTCTCAGCTGAGCAAACGACGCATACCACACAGTGATGGAGGGGCAGAGGATGGACTCAATGATGGCCGTGTAGAAGTGCACAGTCTTTGTCTTTGAACTGATATTCTTTATCACGATCCACTCTGAACGGTGCAGAGTCCAGCATTGATCAAGTTTGTTGTGAGGGCACGTTGCACCTTTGCATTGTAAGCAAGAACTTAAAAGAAAAGTTGGAAGTAAGTCCTCTGGAATAGTTCCCCTCATGTTAAAGAGCTCATCTCTGGTGAAAGAGCTCCAGGAAAAAACACACACAAAAATAGGCAGCCTTCTAAATTTAGCCTACAAACAGGATCCTGATGAGAAGGCAACCAATGGGAGGCAGTCACATGACCTGGATTATAACGTGACATGTTTTTCTTCTCAATGAGACCAAGTTACTTCAACGGGTCAAGGAAATAATACAAAAGCTTCTCTCTGCTTAACCGAATGTGTTCATTTTATGGCAACTATTTATTATTTTTGAAGGGTTGTTCCTTAAAATGAATATGATGTACGTTATTATGCTAAATTATATAAATACCGATAACCAAATGAATGCAATTTCGATGCCTTGTAAGCCGTTGCACTTAACACACAGTGTTGTGTTTTCTCTGCCAACCACATATTTTTCTGTCATTTTAGATGGGCCTGCTGAGGAAGCAGGGTTGATGGTAGGAGACTCGGTGCTATCTGTCAATGGAACCGATGTAACCAGCATTTCCCACTCGGAAGCTACGGATTTGGCCAGGCAAGGTATGCTGTTTCCAGGCCTCATAATGATCCAAGAAACACATTTAAAGTAAGGTATAAACCTATAACAGTTCACCTTGTCATCTAATCCTAAAGGGGAAAAGTATATGCGCTCAATTAAAAGGAACCGGCATCTGAAGTTGATAACTGGGGCTCTCCTCTACTCAGACACAAATAGTAATGGGTATAACAATCGTATATGAAAGTCACCACGCCTGTGGTTAGTTGCGTATGACAATATATTGTTGCAAATCAAATTCAAACCGGCGTACAAGCAAATAAGTAAATATTCACAAACAATAACTCTACTCCCACAAGTACAAATGTTCCTCAGTTCAATGCAAAAACAAACCAATAATAATGAAATCCCCAAAACCAAGAGAAGACCAAACCAATAGCAGTCGAAGGTAATGTTCGCCCGTTACAATCTATACAAGCAAGGACAACACTACAGATAACATGAACAATAGTGAAAACCCCCTAATGGAACCCTATATTCACACAGCAGGCCCATGATCATATTATCAAGTACAACATAGTATAAATATGAGGAGGAAAACTACAACAACAAACTACAACCGTTCACAACTGCTGCACTCAATGGCCGAGTCATTGTAAACTAATATTTCAACACGCTGAATGTTGTGTTATTTTAGTGGTTAGGTAAATGTAGCAGTGGGTTTGACTATTTATGCAGAACACTTAAGTGTATGTTATCTAAAAGAAAAACGTTTCTATCCTTTAGGTCCAGATGTTCTAACGCTGACTATTGGGTCGGACATTGCTCGTGGTCCAAACACCCCCAGACCAGCTTGTCGCGGTTATCTTTACAAGCGTACCCATCGCGGCCTGTTTAAAGGCTGGAGGAGGAGGTGGTTTGTGCTCACACATGACTGCTGCCTTTTCTACCACAGACATAAACGGGTGAGCAGGAAGCATCATCATTGCATACCCATGTTTCCTAAAAGAGTTGTGCTACCACAAATGTCTGTTTAACATTACGTTTTGATCCTTGCAGGATGAAAGAAAAAAGCGGGCTTTGTTTGCAGTAAAACTGGAAGGGGCTGAAGTGGGACCAGATCTTTCCCTGGGGAAACCCTTTGTGTTCAAGTGCCGCCCTCAATCCAGTAGCCGGGTGTACTTCCTCTGTGCCACTTCCAGCCAGGAGATGAAACGGTACTGTACAGACCTTTGGAACTTTCTAAACCAACCAACTTTTTAATATTAACATTTTCTCATGTCTGTTTTTATATCTATTTTATATTTTCATAAAAGCTCAATAGAAATGCTTATTATTACAAGACTTATTTTATGCTCGGCTAAGGATGCAAATTGTGATTAAGTGGTGTCTTTGTGATTCCAGGTGGCTTGAGGCTATGGAGAAAGCTATTCATCCCATCACACAGGTAACAACTGGATAATGCTGGGCAGTAGCTGCATCAAATCAGCAAACGTACACTACATGGTATTAACATGCTACCGTGTACTATGCGGTACATTATTGCAAAGCAGGTAGATATTGACATGGTTGTCAGGTGCATAGTTGTCATTCTCATAACATCAGTAATTCATAAATCAAATCCTCAGAACCACCCAGACATTTGCAGATGTTGCAAGACTAATAATAAGCTGCAAGTTCTGTCAATAGCCACATTTGCTGTTTATGTTCAAAATTATGATTTCTGGGGAGCATTTTTGGAGGGAGGCCTGAAGGGATGGGCTATCAGACTCTCACTAGATTTAGAGGCTGGATCATTTCTTTTAGTTTCTCAACATTACTAACTCTAGGTTATAACTATAACATGTTATTGTAAAACAATCACTTATATTGTGCTTACATATATACATATACATATTCATATTATAGCATTGACTTGCATTGAGGTTGGCCCAATGTAAAAGAAGATTTTTTTTCATTTTTTGAAAAAGTGGTTAAAGTACTTTTGTTGTGGGGCTGACCTTCAGGCTTCAATGGATTCAAAGTGTATTAGGGAGTATTTAACCCTGGCCTATTATCTAAAATATATTTACCCCCCACGCTAACATTAATCTCCTCAATTACCTCTCATGTTTCAGAACCATGTGTGGGTGGATGTCACCAGACACAACTCCAATCTGCCTCCGCTGGCTGTGAAAACCCCCGAGTGTCTTGGACTGCTTCATAAAATGGATAAAAACCAGGACGCATGGGTACAGCACTACTGCATTCTGAAGGATGGTTGTCTCTACTTGTACAACGGGATCCGTGCATCTCATGCACATGGTATGATATACAGTATGTAGTCTGTCAAATGGTTTTAAAATAGCTAACAAAACTGCAGAATCTAACATGTTTCAGGTTTCAAGGTGCATTCAAATTTTTATATTTTTAATCGGAGCATTAATAATGACCACCCATTCTTGCTATAGCCTATATACAGTATATTGGGATAATACTAAAGTGGAGGAGCACTGAAGGATATCAACGATATCAACGATTCTTTTATCTCACCCCAAACTTCCCAGGCTCTATTTGAGTTAACAACTATATCCAAAGTGGTATTTAGTTATGATGACCTTAATTATGAATGGTAATAATCATCAGGGCTTGTGAATAGCCAAAATACCACCTTGGTGATCTGGACCCTCTTGCAACATGTCATTGTTTACACCAGGTTATTTTATGTTAATGTGATTAGGTGAATGGTAGTGAGGTATCTTCTGCACCCTCAACCCTATATTCAACACACCTATTCCCTGATTGTTAACTAGACCACAGCAAAATGTCCACCATAAGCCAGCAGAGGGCAGCACAGGATAATGTTGGAGTCAGGGTCAAGAGTTGACGCCTTAGAAAATTGGATCAAAGAGGCGTCAGGTAGCATACTCATATTCAGGAAGAGGCAATCAGAGCTGCAGTCAGGGTGATGGCTGAGGATGGCTTCCATCGGGCTATTGGGGCTTGTTTGAAGCAAAGATATATATACGGTGATGAAAAGAGCTAAGGAAGGCCCTTGATTTCTCTTGTTGACTAGCCAGCTATTTCACTCCTGCAGGGAATGACTGCCAGGGTGTGGCTGAGGAGGATACCACTTGCACGGCTCCACCTGCAGATAGAGCCAGACTACCAAATAGGATAAATATTTTACCAGTTTGGTGAATCCAGGAGTTCAACCATGCCACAGATTTTGTTGACCATTGCAAGAATTCTCTGAAAAGCCTATTTTGCCTTTCTTTCCTAGCCTTTCTGAGGAGCAACCGTGCACATCTGTATAACCACCTGCCTAGTGCCTGTGGAAATTTTCAAATCTGCCTGAAATGGAGACTATGAGTCAAAGGTTGCGATGGGCGCCGTATCCTCAGAGCATGTAATCAGAGGTTGGCAAATGGCATTGTCACTACTGCTGACCGGGTGCCTGAGGTGGGCTCCCTGATAGAGAAAGACTGGAGCAACGCCAAAGAATACTGAAATCAAACACAATAGATGGTTTGAAACTATTCGATTGGCAGTGCAATCCTTACATTGTGGTACATAGCCAACTATTTAGTGTCTGATCTGCTACATCGTTTTCAGGGCAATGAATTTGCATGTTATATGTCAACAAGCAATATCACAGGTGGTAATAACTAAAGGGCAACATAATAACAACAATAACTGCATGGCAGAGCAAAAACAATGGCAGAACATCTATGCCTTTTCCCCACTTATATTGGGGTATTATGACATATACCAGTGCCTTGTAGTTCATTCAACATACCACTAATACATGCTCCACACACTTAGTGTAATGCTTACTGAGTTACGTGTCACGCTGAGGTGGCGGAAGCAGGACTCAAATGCAGACTTAACTAACAAAATACTTCATTTTTCCAAAAACCCAGAATGCATATGGGCCAAACTCAGATCAGGCTCAGGCTCAGGCTCAGGCTAACCTACCAAAACACATCCAACGTAACGACATTCAATGACTCGACAAGGGACAAGAAACACACAGGGCTTCAATACACTGGGAAGGTGCAGGTGATTGGACACAGGTGGAAACAATCAGGGACACGACAGACAATCACAGGGGATGACGACAGGGCAGGAAGTGAAGCTGATCCAGGGACACGAGAGGCAGGAAACTACAAAATAAAACAGGAAACAAACCCAAACCGTGACATTATGAGTGCTGCTTTATTTAAGGATGATACCCATTGTATAATATCAATAAACTAACAATACTTCTAAACACTTTCATCATTATTTTCATTTATGATTGTCCAACACCGGGGTAACTTTCTTGCCATATTTAAAAATGATCGATGCTTATATTGCCATGCCAATCTTACAGATTTCCAATCTTACAGATTTGATTTTCCTGACCTGCTTTTGAAGGAAATATTACACTCTGTCTTTAGGTGGGATTTACCTTCAGGGATACATGGTGCGAGAGCATTCCTATGGATCCAAGAAATCCACTATTGAGCTGAGACCTCCAAATGATGAGTTCAAGGTTTTCCACCTCTGTGCTGAAAATCCTCATGAAAATAAAAGGTGAGGAGCTGTAAGTTAATTCAGGGACTTTTGCAGCTTAGAAGGCTCAGGCGACTCCCTGCTATTACCGAGGCCTTGTGCAAATCAACAGCGATTTCTGAGAAGCATAATGCCACCTGAATCACAAAGAGAACATTTGCAATCAACCTAAAAGGATAATAATTAACATGTTACCACATCTGGAAACTAGTGCGTATGCTTCTATGTAGGCACACAAAGCATTTGGTTGGCGAAGGGGGGAGATCCCTGATAATATGAATATATATAAGTAAATATAAGTAAAAAAGAATGTAAAGGAAACATCTCAATTTGGTATTAGTTCAGGAACTCTGGGGTTATATCAACTTGAGTATTAAGCCTTTTCTAATAGTTATATGTTCATTAAGGTCCTGGAGTGGTAAATGGTGCAACTCAGAACAAATGTTGATGGTTCTGGTTCTCTTTACAGATGGATCATAGCTCTCAAAGCTTCAATAATGAAGTGGCTACCTTCACGTTCAGCCTTCCACGAGTACATGAATCGGCCTTTAGAAGAGACCAGAATGTGAGTGAGACGCACCCTATGGATTGCTGGATGCTCATGTGGTTTGTAGCTGACAGCACCACAATGTTACTCTGGGATGTCTGGAGTGAATTAGTTTTAGTATTCCCCTTGGCCTATGCATGCTCATTTACATACAGCTCAATTGCAAAAACCAAAGTGCAAAAGGGAAGGATGAGAACAGAAACTGTACCAAATAGTGCTTCATTTAAGCATACGTGTGAAATCACAGTTGGAATATGTCAATTTGTAAATGTATCCATGAAATGGAAATGTACCATTGTTTCTTCCTTTACATAGTATTTCTTTAAGAGGTTATCCTGAACACTTTCCTTTTCAGTCAGCAATGCTGCTAAATGCTTAAGATGGGTTGAAAGCAGAGGTCATATTTTTGGTACGTTACTATAGATGTGTATGACAATTTAAAAACACTTGAAGTTTAACGCCATTTAAATTTCTCATGAATACATTTTTTTGGGAGATTTCATTTTGTAATATGAAATAATGTCACTAACTTGCTTTTATACCGATTCTGTGTTAATGTGTTTTGGTTTTTATTGCTCCATTACAAACTTTAACAATATTTGTGTTTTGATACTGCTGTTAGTCACGTTATGACAGCTAGTAATGCATCCATGTGTTTGCCAAATAAATTCTGTAATCAAATTGTTTTGAGTCTATTTCTGTTACTTAATTTGGAAAATATTATGTAGCAAATGCTAAAGATGTAAGGGTAGATTCACCTGAATCAGAAAATGATTAGCAGAAGTTATGAGATTCGTTGTGCAAAAGACAGACGCTCAGGGAGTGACACCTGGGTGGCGTTTGATAAAGATCTGGTTCTGGCTTGTGCATGTGATTCGGAACAGCGTGAAAGAAAGACACAGTTCTTTTAAACACAATTTTTACATCTTTAAACACCTGCGTACACCTGTGATTTGCTCGACAAATGCAGCTCATCCTAAAGTCAACTAACATTAGCCAAAGTGTGAGCTAGCCTTGTCTAAACAACCAACGTAATTTCACATTAATATTGGTGTAAAAACAAATCTTCCACTATATCATATAATAAATAAGGACATATTACATATCATTTTAAGGAGGTAGAGCGGTAAATAAGGATCAGTTTTCACATCTTCCAAGGGATCCATTCCCAACTGACAAGATCACGGCGGCTGATCCCTTACTGAGACATTTGACAGACACCTTTATCCAAAGTAAGTGAATATCACCTTACATCATACTATGTTTTAGAAACTTGCACATCTTGCAATTGTCTTTCTTATCTTCATAATATGGTTTTAGTGGAGTAGTGAACTGTGTAAATGGGACTTGGATTGTACTGCATGAGTAGTATAAGAAACAGATGTTGATGTTGTTTTGTTATTTAATGTGTCCTCATTTAAGTCAATACTTTCGAATGTTTCTTCGTTTATTTATTCACTGTTTATCGACGAGGCATGCAATAGTAGTAAAATAATAATAGCAGTACGTTTTTCCCCCAAGACATCAATGTTATACCAAAGTAATTGATATGAAAACTTTCCTTTTGAGGGGTGAAGTATTCCTTTAATCAGAAAAACTACCAAACCAAAGATTGACGACTACCTTCAGAAATCATTATATGTCATTTAGCAGACGTTTTTATCCAAAGCGACTTAGATTGCATTTTTAGCTCATGGTTTTACATTTTTAATGCATCCCACTGACCGGGGAGCAGTTAGGGGTTAGGGGTCTTGCTCAGAGACACGGGTCAGGTGTGGATTTTAGGTAAATCTGTTATCCACTCTGTCCTGTCTGTAATCAGCTGCACCATCACCGTGGCAACCGCACAGACACTTAGTCTCTCACTCAGGTGATGCTACTCAGCTACTCAGCAGACTCGCATGTCTCCCCTTCTCCATCCTTCAATTTCCCTCTCGCTTACTCACTCTGTTTATCTTTCTCTCCTTTTCCGTTTATCCCCCTCATTTGTACTCATTCATAATCTCTCTGCCCATCTCTCTCCCTCTTGTTCGTACTCATTTAACTCACTAATCCCATCATTTCGAAATAAAACCCCGTTGGAGGAAATTCCTATTACTTTGTATTTTTTAATTGCAAATTTTTCAATGTGCTTTTATTGATACAACAACTTTTTTCCAAATATCCTGCATTTCCTCTTCGCTTTTAGTGAGCTCTAAGTAGAAACGCACAAATATGGTGGGCTCATCCATTTTACTCAGATTAGTTGTTTTTCTATATTAGAACATTTTGAAGCATGGCAGTGTCACATACACGTTTTAGGTTTCATACATATACACATGTTCGGGAAATGAATTACATTTTTAATGTTTTACAAAAAATTTAAAGAAATTTCCCCACTAAGCAACCCAACAAAATGTGTAAAACCTGAAGGCAGGAACACACTTTTCTACACCATTGTAAGTGTTCAGATGGCTTACTTGTCTTCAATATGACAGTTTGTGAATGCCTAATTGGTGCTGTGATGGTGAAGTTTCAACAAACAGTGGGTTGAAGACATCAGTGCAATCAGAATCCATTTTCTGCAATATGGCAAAAACACATCCAATATTAGCTTTAAATGCAACATACACACTCGTTAAAAAGACACACTTCAAAATACTTTTGTCCACCCATG
This sequence comes from Pungitius pungitius, assembly GCF_949316345.1. Lineage (NCBI taxonomy): Eukaryota > Metazoa > Chordata > Actinopteri > Perciformes > Gasterosteidae > Pungitius > Pungitius pungitius. Next base: position 15,356,406 of record NC_084917.1, on the reverse strand, counting down.
TACATTGAAAGCAATAAATAAATGTATAAGTATTGTGATGGCTAGTCATCTAAGGAGCTGGTAATTGAAAATTCCCTGGTATTACAAGTCCCAAATTACTTCAACATATTAAAATGGAAGTGATCAACTCAGCACAAGAATGGTTAAACAGGGTAAAACACAACAATTAAAAACTCTTTGAATGTACATGAGGCTTGTGACTATTTTACTACATTTTCTTTATGTCTTTAAGATGCCGAACTTCTGATAAAAGAGAGATTTAGAAACACATTAACATTGACTTACAGCAATAAATCAATACATTTCTACAGTTGTATGCACTGCCATGAAATGAAAAGAAAATCTAAACTTCCACTAACAAAGTCCTCATAGATAAACAATTAAACCATGATTAGACTAAATTGAAATGATGGGTTTTAAGTTAGTAGAGTAGGGGATATGTGCTTTCATCAGCTGTAAGCTGATGTTTCAGTGCATCTCTGACCAGTAAACAGCCACAAGACTGTCAATAAATAGGTTCACCAGTTATTGCTAAATTTATATAATTTACATGTTTTATCCTCAACAACCTCATTATAATGTGAGGAGTGTCCCAACTGTATGTATGTGTGATTTCAGACTGTCTTCTTAAAGACCAAGCTTGAAATGACGCCTAAAAAGGGCGTTCACCTGTGCTTTCATGTCTTGTTTCTGGTAAACATGCGCTCCCCTCGCAGGGTAAGGTGCTGCAGTTGGTACTGTAAGACCTCAGTGTCTGATGATTCTTTGATACTTATTTTGTCCAGATTAAGGTAGTCGAGAGACTTTGACTGGGCCCTCTTTCCTTTAAGCAGACAGAGCGGTAGTGGAGCATTCAGACCCCTTCCAGGCTCTCCGTGGGTCAAGGACCTGAGGAAGGTGTCACTCGAGCTGGGCATGCGCCTCCGTCTCCGGCCATTGGCAGCAGGAATGTCGTAGGGTTGGTAGTGTCGACTTTTACCTTTGCAGATTCGTGAAGGCCGGTGGATGCCCAAGTCCACCGACTTTGGCACGGCACTCTCAACAGAGCTGGTCATGGCCTCTGATACGGTACCCTTCTCTGGTGTTCCTTCTGACCACTTGTGAGCAAGCTTGAGGAGATCTTCACCAGTGGTGAAGCTTACCAGATAGTTTGAGTCCATGTGGAGGATCTGGTATCCTGAAACAGTACCTCTGATGGGTGAACACGGGGTGCTGGCACAGCGAGGTCTATCTGCTTCCGGTTTCAATGTCGCTTTGATTTCCGATGCAGGAATGATGGAGACATGTGCTCTTGACACTCCATTGATATCCATTTCCATCCTCACAGACATGTCCTGACTGATGAAAGGTGGGGAAAAAACATCACTTGAGTCATTCTGGCAGCAAAACATCTGTTACACAAAATACGATCATTCAGGGACGTTGTTCACTAAAGAGAAGTGCCAAAACTCCCCTTATTCACATGTTGTTCACTGCGGCCGATACGATCCGATATTATGCAGCGAGATAAAGACCAATTTTTATTTTATTTTTATTTCACACCCTTTGTTTGAACATTTGTGAACAGAGCGGCATGACTTGGTGGATGGAAAAGTAGCTTGTGGGCCAAAAAAGTGTGGGCATCCCTGGTCTACACACTCTGACTTGTGCATTACAGGACCTCAGGGTTTCTCTTTCATCAAATTAAAGTAACAAAGATCAAAGGTCTGAGAGTGAAAGTGGGGCCGAGTTTGGAGACTTTTTGAGATGATAAAAGAAGGTATGGCACAGGTATTTTAAATTGTCATTAAAGGTCAGGTGAGGGTCAAACCTAACTCCCAGATTAGTGACTGTGGAGGACAGGGGCATGACCTGACTGTCAAAGGTGAGATGAGTTATGGAGGATGACTGAACCTGGCCAACTCCCCAAGACAGGCGGTGAGACATAAAATGGCTGCTAAGTGGCTTTGGGCAGTTTGGATGTAGAGCTGTGTGTTGAGGTCTGCTGATGACACCACTGAGTGGGAGCATATAAATAATGAAGAGAATGGGCTTGAGGAACAACTGTTGTGGAACACCACAGGAGAGCGAGAGTAATCTGGAATTGCATCTTCCCAATGAGGCACATTCAGTTCTGCTCGAAAGGTAGGACTGAAACCACACTGGTGGTGTGGAGGCACTCTAGGAGGATGGTGAGATCCACTGTGTCAAATGCAGCAACAGATCTAGGAGGATGAGGAGTAAGGGTGATCCTGCATGGGCTGTGATCAGCAGGTCATTCATCACCTTGAGAAAAGCTGTTTCAGTGCTGAGGGAGGAACGGAATCCTGACTGAAACACTTCAAAAGAGATCAAAAGACAAGAAAAACTGCTCAGGGATGTATTATAGAGTTCTGCTAATTCATCCATTAATGCAGAGGGTGGAAAGGTGATCCATGGTCAAAGAGGTGGAGTCAATGCTTTTCCAGTTATGGAAAGACATTTGACACTTGGACACATGCACACACCGAGATCATAAACCTCTAGGTTACTGATGGAAGCGGAGTCAGTGATGACCAGATCCAGAGTGTGCCCTTTGGTGTGAGTAGGAACCTCCACATGCTGCTGCAGGCCAAGACAATCAAGCACACTGCTGCAAACTGACACAAGGGTTGTCGACATGGATATTTAAACAACAAAGACAATGACAATATTATTTGACATGCACTTATACTGGCTATTATTGTGCATTAGCATTAAAACAATATTTGAATTAAAAAGACATGTAAGGAGATCCGGACCGTCACTGAGAGCCTTTAAATCGGCAGCAGGACGGGAAGGAAGTGAGCTCAAGTCAGCTTCAAAGGTACTTTGAATTGTAATAATAATAAATCCATATTTTAGGTCATCTGTTTGCTTGTATGATTGTGTATGAAGTTTATTTTTATTTAATTATTTAAGAGCCCACCTATCTAACAACAGCCTCCATTATGACTATTATAGACATGAAATGTCACTATGTCACCTACCATAGTGGAGCCTCATTGACTATTATAACCTAGCCAACAGTTACTACAATATTAACCGTTAATGATTTCCCTATTTAAAGTTATAGTACCTGCAATAATCACTGTATCATAACATGAAATACAATGAGGATAATCACAAATGTAAAGATGTAAAGGCACAGATGAGCTTCAGGTCCATTTAGTTGTTTATGAATTTAACTACTACCACAATTAACTAACTAATCAATCAACTTTTTGATGTTTTAGTACCAAGAAGACAAACGGTAGGTGTGTAAGTGGAATGTAGCCCTATCCATTAGAATAGGAATTATTTAATTGTTGTTAATGTTTCAAACCTCATTTTAGTTAATACATAGTTTACTTTGGTGCTTCACCATATATATACATATGATGTATTTTGTAATGAATGACAATATGCAGGGTTTTAATCGATGGTTGATACTGGTAAATAATGGTGAAAATATTTAATAGTCAACAACTGCATTGTATTAATTGGCAAGACCAGATAACGTGGTGACGTCATGAAGTCAGCCGGTGTTCCAAACGCAGAATGACCGTCCTCCCGTCCCAGGCAGTCTGGACTCCCGAGTCCATTGTCCAAGTACACAAATCCGTACTTGTCGTATGTGGTATTGAGAAACGGACCTTGTGTTACTGCATCACGCGCACAGAGCCGCTCCTCGCAGGAGGCTGGATGAGGCAGCACTGCGCACGACTAATTTCGTTTTTAGAAATTAGCCAGCCATATTTCATGTTTTAATCTGAGCTGTGAAAAAAAGAGAAAACTATTCGTTTTCACTGCCGTAATTATCGAGAGGAAATCTTATTAAACATAGACGTCCCAGTACGGCGATGGATGGAAGCGACTCGAAGCCTCAGCCGCACGCGCAGGACGCCATGGCGCAGCGTATACCGACTCATAGAAAACGGCCAATAGTGATAGAAGACATATTCCGCTGTAATAACTCACACATCACTCCAACAAACCGGAGTAGACACGGTGCCGCTTCTAATATCGACGGTAGCGTCTTTAAATCCATCGACACGAGAACAGCACACAGGGAAAGATGGCTGTTGCGACATACGACCGGCTGGGTCCCTGTTGCCCGCTGCTGGACGGGCAGCGACTTCTCCCTGCCGGGACAGACCGCGTCTGACCACGACGTGCTCGTGAGGGTTACACCCATGGATCGATTTTAACACCCGGTTGATCACTCCACATGAATTCGTGGGCGCGTGGGACTGCCGTTTGAACGGGACACGCTCGTCTTCGCTCTTTAATCCTCATCAAATATCTCTTGGTTTCGAAGCTCGCGACGTTAGAGAGTGAATTACACAAAAAAATAAAATAAATGCAAACCTGTTCGACTGAGAGGAGAATCCGACGTCCAACCTTCCCGTCTGCGGATGCTTCCTCCTCACGCTGTGTTCCGTCAACACAAGCAGAATGAACACTTCCGGTCTCATTTTCAGGGAAAAAAAAGCTGTCATACATTATTTATTTGATTAATTGTTTACAGTATTTGCGTAGTAACTATACTTCATTTCTTACTGTCTTTGTAATGAGACAAATAAACAAACTGATATGCTCTACATTTAATTTCCTGCAGTTTACATAACAGGTTATTTTGTTTGCATAGTTAGACCATATCCATGATTACCACCCTCTGGTTTATGGACGCCCATTTTTAATTAGTAATAGAACAAAAAATAAAATAAAAGTGAGCCATGGTCAAAATGAAAAAAACTTGAAATACATCAAAATTATAAAAATAATTGTTTTGTAGTATACGTTTCTCTGGCTTCACTGCTTCAAAACCAATGTCTAATATAATGTCTAACTAATGATGTGTGTTTTAGGTTTTCTGTGTGTAGCTCTAAATGATGATTTTAAATGTCAGAAAAGCACTCTCTAAATAAAATGTATTATTATGAGGTGTGTTGGTAAAAACATCTCAGGATGCATAATGGGTCAAGAACCTTTAAGTAGTAGTTTAAAAATTGTTGAACTGAAGTCAGGAGGGTTTTCCACTCATCTTCCAATGGCATATTTTCTAAAGCTAGGTGCCGCTTGGAAGCTGAAGTCCATTGTCAGAGGCACACTGGTACCGCTTCCTGATCCATACATTTAATGCATGTTGGCGTTTCACTAATATAAATGACATACCACTCAAGGGTTTAACATTTACCACTCAAATAAATATACAGTTTGGCTTATTTCTTATTTCTAAAGCCATGCATTTATTCCAACAAGAAATTTGACAATTTAAAATAGATGCGCTTAGAATAGAATTTCATTATAATAAATGAGAGAATATAAACTAGAACAATAGATTTGCGTGGACATTTTTTTATTATTGTAAAAGATGTTTTTCCATTGGAGAAAAGCAGAAGCAAAGCATCATTGTTTTGTCAGCATCCATGTCAAATAGAAAGATTAAAAGGCTGTCTGCATTGGATAACTGGCTGAGAAGATTTAATAATAGCTTTCAGAAATGTTTTTATTTTCAAATGACATCACTTGTTGAAGAATGATCGGAACATCCAATATAAAGTTAAAAAACATCAAACTGTAAATATAAGGAGGTCTAAAATGAAGTCACCCACTTTTTTGAGCGAGAACAGGTTGAAGAGGGGTGCTGAGAGAAACACAAAGCCTCTCCCAGTCTAGGTGCAAAGAGTAGGGTATGTTGAATATTTGGGAAACATTGTTGTGCATTCATCACCAAAGAAGCTGCACTTGATGTGACATTTTCTGTCGCAAATATAGCTTTGAGGCACGAGCTTAAGGAGAATGCAGGCTGGCTAGCTCTGGAAAGGTGTGGGTCTGTATTGGTAAAAGCAGGCAAGTGTCAGCTAAACTACCTTCTACAACGGTGTAGAAGGTAGACATGAAATAAATCGCAACACAAATAGTAAAATGAAAATACAGAAAAACGTCTCTTAAATCTGTGAACCTCCTTGCATGGTTATTTACACCTTGACATGTAGTTAAACTAGAAACAAGTAAACTGTAAATGAAGAAGACAGAAAGCCACAATCTGTTCCAAACCCAGTAGCATTTATTAAACTGCACAACATTTTAAAAATGTAGCTTGAATTTCTATTGAACATTTTTGGTATTTTGTAAGTGACTCAGTTATGAAGACACGTACTCTACAGCATGTCTCTAAAGCCAGCATTGTCCCGCACCATGCTACTGTAAACTGATTGGTACACCTTCAAAACATCCAGTGCTGAAGGGCGGAGTTTGGGATCTTCCTTCTTACACTCCTCGTGAATCTGAAAAAGATGGAAGTGGACCACATCCCCTCCAGGTACCCTTCCCATCAGGAACCATGTCACGTCTGGGATCTTCCAGATGTCTGTTCTCTCATCATACCCAGGCATAAGATTATCTGAAAATGGCTTCCCTTTGCTTCTAAATGGCCAAAGCTGCTCTGGGGCAACAAAGTCCCCAGTGAGCTCTCGATGTCCACATTTCACCAACAAGCCTCTGGACTCATCCACCTCAGGCAACGCATCAAGATCGTTTACTACCAGGTGAAAGTCACTAGTCAGCAGAAACTGGGTGAGAGTTTTCTCCAAGCTGCTGGAGTCACACATAACCCGCTTCCCAGCTGGGCTGTCATGAAGATAATGAAGGATAGAGACATAATCTATAGCCAGCCCCAGCCGCATCTGCCATTTGTTGTGTTGCTGGTGCTGCTCTTGTGCCAGAATACTTTCCAGGTTAAGCAAAGAGCCAAGTGGGTGGTGCTCTGTGACCTGGGTGCGGTTTTCAAGGCAAAACCCCACCAGCTGCACCACCTGGGGTCCCTGAAGGGCCTGTAACATAGAAACTCCATGGAGAAAATCCTCCAGGTAATCCGGAGAGGACAGTTGGGACAAAGCCACCTTCTGACCCCTCCACTCTGCCAGATGGACCTATGGAAGGAAAAGTGGAAGATGAGGTCAGTAAGTCAGGAGGAAAGGACGCACCTGGAAATAATGACCAATACAAATGAAAAGAGGACCTGGTGGATATATTTGAGAATTCTTAAAAAAAAAAAAAAAAATCTAGTAAAATTGCAAACTTATTTCCTGAGGTTTAATGGAGAAAATAACGCTTTCCCTAATCATATTTCATACCTCTTTTATAGATGGGGGTGTCTGACTTAAATCATTTGTTTATCAATGCTTTTCTACCCTGAATAAAATTGCTGTGACACATCTTTGCCAATATTAAATAAAGCAATCCTGACAACGAAGAGCAACCTTAAAACCTCTGGGATTATGTTAATCACATTGTCATGTATCTTGATACTATTGCAATACAAGTTGAGTTGGAGACTGAAAGGCTGTTGCCAAAGGTTGCGGATTGATGTAGCTACTCTTTAATTTGCTTTATTGTGTCACAATGACTAATACCAGTTAATCCGGTGCTTGCTAAATCCAATCGGTTCAAGCTCATACACCACATCCGAAAGGGGAAAACTGGGTTATAACCCAAATCTAAAGTGGAATTGGCATGATGTACATATTATATACCCTCTCTAGTTCAGTTCACACAATAAAAAGATACAGTATAAAATTGGCAGATTAAAAGACCCTCTACCTTCTTAACAGCTCCCTGGCCAATCAGTTTCAGCTTGCGTACTTCAGCATTTATCTGTGAACACTGGAGCCAGGGGATGCAGTTTTTCATGGTCGCCATTTTAAAATGTCGAGGTTCACAGCCAACACGGGAGGACACCAGCAGCTCATCAGTCGGATACAACGACTCCAGGTAAAAGTAAAGTAAGGCATTGCTGAGCAGCAAAGCAGCAAGGCACAACCCCACCGCTGGAAAGCCAAGGGACATTGAACTGCTATTGGTCCGACTCATGGTACCCTCCAGCTTAAAAAGAAAACAAGAATGGAAATCTGCCTCCACAGGAATATGAAACACTCATGTCACAGGGTCAGAAAGAAATCTTTTCAAGAGGTGTTCAAGTCACCACGTGACATTATCACGCAAACGCAATCGTTGATTGAAATTGTTGCCGCCACATAGGACCAGGAAGGTTTGGGTAGCTCATTGCACCTGATAAAAAAAAACACTTACTTTACTTTATTTACTCAGGTTATCTTTGTCTAATTTAAAAAAATGTTTGATGATCTCGAACAAATAAGAAACCAGCAAATACTTTTACACAGCACAGTATATATTTTTGAAAATATCTAGGGCTGGCTCGGGTTAGCCTGGACCAGCCCATACATAAGCTGCTATAGGCATTGACTGCCGGACCTCATAGGACACACTGAGCTCATTTCTCCTCCACTTCTATATAAATCCACATGTCATTAATGCACAAAACAATGTCAGCTTCTTTCCTGGAGTCATTGTGCTTTGATTCATTATAAACCCACATTACTGACACAGGTTTCTGTGGATGGTGGTTACATCTGGACGGTAGTTGTTCCTGCAGTGGTCCTGCCTGACATCCACTGCTACAATCATTATTATAGTCACATTTACTTTTATTACTATTACTGACGAGTGGAGCCTTGTCCTCACAGGACAGCGGTACGTTTAATTCAGGCTTGAACGGCTGAAAGTAAACAGGCTGTTGGACCGTAACAGCGGTACGTACAACGCCATTTTAAGCGAGGTAAACACTTCAGGGGGGAGCAGAGACGTCTACAAAGGAACGACATATTACGGTGCTCTGCAGTATTTCCCAATTAAGTTAGATAACCATGTACACAACAGAGCTACCATGGACGACATTAAAAAGAGGATAAGACACGTCCGACGTAGTTTAAGAGGCACAGCAAGCTTCACTTAATGTAAGATAACAACACAGCAGCGTTAAACGATAACACGAGCTTTTAAACTACATTTTGCGTTTTTTACTGACGTACCTGTAACTACGCGTGTTTACATGGGGCCAAACAACTCGTCCACTGCTAACGTGATTCAAAACACGGCGTGTGCTTGAAATCCGCCAGCAGCCAGAATGAGAAAATCAACTTCCTGTAAGATTTGCAGAATAAAAGCACTATATTTAAGGAACTCGTATTTAACTTGACGAATGCAGGAACTACTGTCATTGAAAGTCCAGCCTATGTGCGTGGGTGCGTGGCTGCGTGGGGTTTCTTTTGAGTTAAACCCTTGTAGAGATAACGCTTTTATTTTGAAATATGGAAGTCTGGTTGTCACCGAATAATACCCTCGTCTTTATAGCGTTAGTCGATTGAAAGACTTGGAGCGGCAGCGAGCAGGTACCCTTTTTGTCTACAAAGATCTCGTTAAATGTGCCGTCAAGCCAGATTGAAGGCTAACAGTTTCTTCGACATGTGAAATGAATTAAAACTCAGGTTCGATGTTTAACATGTCAACACGCAACGCACTGGATAACGTTAGCCGACGTTAGCTCCTGTGGAATGCATTTTAACATTACTGAAGGAGTTCACTCAATTACAGTAACATACAGCTGTCTATAACGTGTACTATGTGTGTACTTAGATAGAGGACTCTGGTACGTCATGTGTACATAGACCGCCAGCCAGCTCAGTGCTAGTCAAAGATGGCTATTTGCATTTGACGCCTCCTGTTTTACGGAAGTTTAGGCGTGACATCTGTGTATTTATGAGTCAACGTTAATGGTTATTTAACGGGTTTAACAACATTAATTGTTTTGAAATGGTTCAATAAAATATATAGGGAATTGGATATATTTGTACTACCATCTTGATGTTGCTTTTCCAACTTGTCACATTGGCGAACTCGACATTTTGTCATGAGCTCTTACTTAAAAATTAAAACCAACAACTGTTCACTATAATGCTGCAACAACAAGATACTGAAAAATCAGAGTTTAGCAGGCTTTAGATGTACATGAACGTGGACCTTTTCCGATCATGTTTTTCTGGTGCAATACGTCCATAAGTGGGATGTGCCTTGTTTCCATAGTTTCCCCCATCTTCTCAGGCAGTGGTCTCTGACGTCATCAGAGCCCCGCCCCTTCGCGCTCCTCCGCTGTTAGGTCCACCTGACTCTTTGAACAGCGATGAGTCACTAAGCAAGCTGAATATCTCGCGGATTATTCCTCGGCCATACATACGCATCCTCAGGGTTTCAAGGTATGATTTAAGCAAAGCTAAAACATGGTGGTCTGCAGGGTGGAAAGATATGAGTAGTAGGATTTGTCAACTGTCGAAGACATTTTGCCGTTGTCTTTATGCTGTGGTTTGCTCACAGTTTGTGTGCATTAAACCATTCGTACGTTGTATGAATCATTGAGCATTACTGACATATAATTGATTTAGTGGACCTTTGGCCCTTCATTTATTGCTTGTTATGTGTAATGAGAGTAAAGCAGATATTCCCTTGTGGATGTTTTCTCCACACATAACATCAATGTTTTAGCCAGATAAGTGACTATGGAACAGTTATATATGACAATGCAAAACTACCAATTCTATGATAGAGAATGTAACTGCATCTACCCATCACATTAGGAGAGAAAAGTTCCCACTGAGACAGAGAGTTATCATTTTGATAACCTGTGGTTAATGTGGACATGTGAGCAGCAAATGGTGGATGCTGGTCTGTGAAGATGACAGTGGAGTTATTTGGGAATAAATCATTGCTCTTCGGTCAAGTATTGTTAGTGTCCAATAGTGATTAACTCATAAAATAATAGAATTTGTTAAATTAACCTTTACAATAAATGTAGGTGTTGTAAAATTGTTCCTTTTTAAGTTTCTTATCGTAGTATGTAGTTCCTCATATGTGGATGTTATCTGCCTACACATGCATATGACATAAGGATCCGCATTTATTCTACTTCTTCACCAAAAACAACATCTTACAAGATTGCATTGATAAAGTTTTTAATAACAGAAATTGCATGAACAGACAATGAACACATCATCTTGTAACTCAATGGAACTGTTAATAGCTGTTTGTATTCTTTTGTTTTTTGACTAATGCTCTATTCACTCTGATGCTGTTAAACTTTCAAAGGATGCTCTTCACCTCATTTAGCCCAACATGACTGCCCAGTGCCACAGCTCACGTTTGGTAGCTCTCTTCCTGCAGATTCTAACCATTAGTTGATCTGATTTTTATGGGTAAATGACAAATGTTGTACATAAGTATTTAACCAAATCCGCTGTATAGCATATTTAAACATCCTCTTTATGTAACAGTAATAACTAGTAAATGTATTTCTTGCAGAACATGTATTGAAATGCAAAAAGCAGAAGTGAATCATCAAAAAATTGTTGAAAATACAGAAATGGCAAACTATCTGATCCAAAACATCCACAGCCAAAGCATTAAACTGCATAACCTCCAACTATAGGCAAGGCAATTCAAGCAATTCAAAGTGCTTCACATATAACCATTAAAAACATCCAAACATAAAGCAAGGAGATTTACAAACTGTTAGGAACATTGATAGATTGAAAAATAAAATAAAAACTTGTATCATTAAAAGGATAAAAAATATGTTAAATGACGCAGTGCAATGTCATTTAAGAATGTCCAAGAATTCCAAATTGCAGGAACAGTCGGAAAAGTCTTTAATCTGGATTTAAAGGACTCTTTTTGAGTTTACCAAAAAGAATGCTAATTTAAATGTATTACTGGCAGAGTTCATCCGCATCATCAGAAGAAGCTAAGAGATGAAATCCAACACAGGAAAAGGTGGAAGCTCAATGATTAGATTGTCAAAAGTAATAGCAGTATTTGGAGCAGTAGTAGTAATGGTAGTAGTAGTATGGATATATATATATATATATATTACTTTTGAATATATAGTTATATTTACATTATAGTTAAATACTTGTGTTGTTTTTATTGTTTTTCTTTTTTAGATCCCTTTTCTTAATTTCTTTTGTATATCCTTTGCCATTGGTACTGAGTTTTTGTAAAAGAGAGCACATGTAACTTGAGTCCAATTCCACAAAGCTACATCGCAAAAAAAGTTGATTCTGATTCTGATACTTGACATAACAGATGTATTAGTTTATGTAGCAATAGTAGTATATGTTGCAATAGTGGCTGTAGTGGCTGTGGTAAGCAGTTAAAATAACAGTTGTATTCATAATAATAGTTGTTGGAATATTAGAAGAAGCATCTCAACAAAAAAGCTTAATTCTGTGCTGTGTGTTAAAATACAGTTGCGGCTTTTATTTTGAAAGGGTGGGACTTGGTGGGGGAGAAATATTTAGGATGTTGAAGGGGGGAGTCTCCAAGACGTCAGTATCTGAGGTATGCAGAAGCACAGCGCTGTGACCATTAGCCGGATTTGAGAATCATTGTAAATATCAACATTGCTTATTATTATTTACAACTTAACCGGGTGGAGGAGTTTGAGTGGCTCAGTGATCCTGTCAGTTATTATGTGTGGGACATCAGCCCCCAGTAGGGTTTCCCAAGGCTAACAGGCCCATGTGGAAAGCCTAGAGGAATGTTTAGCAGTCATGGACTGATGTTTATTATCGCCGGAGCGAAGAACAGCTCAGGGGATGTGCCTCGTCACCTCCATAGTGGGAGGTGGAGCGCTACCGCCTAGATAGAGTGTGGCGGCAGACAGTTCTAAGCCCACTAAACAGTAGAGACACTTGGAAACCCCCACCCACTCTGATCATGTGAACAAGCACCATGTGTCACTTGTAAATGCTGCAATAAACTGAAGTGGAAAAGTCTGCTAATATGTACTTGTTTTATAAAAAAACTAATATTTTATAGTTTATATATTCTAATGTAATTATATAGTTTATATATTCTAATGTAATTATTTTGAAACAAAGATTTGGAAGGGGGACAATGTTCTTATATCATGAAATGGGGGCTCAAAAAACGTACTGCCTAAATAGAACAGAAAAAGAAGAATATCGGATCATTGAAATAAAAGTGCAAACACATTTTTTAAACCCCAAACCTTCTTGCTTTCAGACATATTGTTCTTTTAGCCCTCAGTGGTCTATTTAGAGATTTTCACTATCTGTGTTGAATTTGTTGTCCTGTCACCTTCTTTTTCCAGGTGGCAGTTCCACTAAGTTTGAAATCACGCTCATCAAGGAGGGATAGCAGCTTCACCGAGCCTTATGTTGCCTTTCTTTAACCAAGTTGAGCAAGGAAACAGGTGCTCCAGTCGCTGTCTTGTGCAATGAACCCGCCTGCTCTCTTCCCACAGGACCCTGACAGGCCGGCAGCAGGAGGCATGATGGGAGTCGCTGTGGTCTGTGTGGTGGTTCTGGCATTCATCTGTCACAGCCACAGCCTGAAATTACAAAACACTCTCTACAGGTCTAGAAGGTAAGACGCGCTTTTGGAAATAATTCATTTGCGATGTTCACTATGTTGTTGGAGAGTTTATTCCAATCACGTAAGGATTGTGGGAGTCCACGTCACGAGTTCCAAACTTATGCCGCTAGAAGCAAACTTCCAAAGCCTGGACAGACACGTATCGCCTACCCTCACACCTTCTCCTCCTCCTGAGACTATTCCTCTCTGGGTTAAACCCAGTGTTTCCCCTCCCGAGGTGCACCGAGGGGGGAGGGTAGTGGCTGTGTGTCTGTGTTTGTGTGCGTATGTATGTGCGCACATCCCCTGGCAGAGCCACTGCAAAGAAGGATTTTTAAATGAAAGACTTTCTTGAAGACGGAGCCTTTGCGGCCGACCTGGACTGGGTCCTCCAACGAGTGGTCGGTCTTAGCTACGGTGGGTGCTCTCGTTGCCTAGCAACCTGCTGCGCTTGACGGCGAAAGCTTCAAAACCCCTCAAAATGAAATAAGAAAAAATAACTCTGCCTCAGTTCTGAAGAAAATAAATATTTGTCCGCCTGCAATAAATGATGGGATATACTGGGCCGCAAAAGATACATATATTTTTTCCAAATCCCTGCGTATTGGTCGCCTGTACCGCTCACTTCGACGTTCACATTTGGAGGAGTTGACAAAGCGGGACAGACGAGTCCCAGCCAAAGTGACGAATGATGAGCAGCCGATCGAATGACACACAGCTACACGCTCCCTTCTCGTCAGCAGATCAGACATCCATCACTTTGTACGATTGGCAACAGCAGTGGTGAAATGTAACTAAGTACATTGCATAGAGTGAGGCTAACTGGGGAAACGCTAAATGCACTCACAGACTGCTTAGTTGTATTTCACAGGGATACATTTGTGTAAATAAAGGAAATGTGGGTTTTGAGTAGCTTCCCACAACGTAGAACCACGTCTCCATGACTCGGTTTCCTAGCAGCACCAACTCCCTGAAGGAGCCAGGGCTTTCTGACTCCGGGAGTGCCTAATGGGGGTTATGTGGTACAGTTATCACAATAGATGCCGCCCTATCAGGGGCGTGGGAGTTGTCTTGTAAGGTCTCCACCATCAAAGTTAAGTTTGCAGCTATTTCTGCCTGTCCTATTGGCTTTGAGGGGGTGGGCTATCCATCCACTTCCATCCCTCGGTCTGCGGTCTGGGAGGGGGGTGTTGCATCTTGAGACCTTCCCACCTGGTTGGATTCCCTTTCGGCTTCACCTTTGGTGGACCTAAAAATGGGGGCTTTTTGTTGTCTCATTCTTCAGCTAAACGATTAGATGAGATTAATGTCCTTTCAAACGTAGGTACATTACATCCTACCCCGCCTTTAGCCCTAAGGTGTTAGGGCCACACACCACCATTTATTTGTGCTGCCACTCTCCTGAGATGGGCCTCAGCTTCTACATATGTTGTGTCCGGTGCCTGTTTTACGCATCTACATTCATTCATTCACCTTTGGTTGGTATTTTATAATTCGTAAGGCTGCTGTGGATATTGCAAATACAAATTGACTACATTCGAGTTTATAGACTTTTCTGTGTCCCCCTTATTACTACTCATTTAACCCTCACATCACTTTTGAAAAACAACTTTACTGATTAGAAAGTGTGTTCCTGCTCACCCCTCCCCACATATTCTGTTTCAATACACAGTTGGAAATGCCAGGGATATAGATTGTCCTTTTGTGTGTACGGCTTTCTGCAAGGCCTTAGCACTGCCACCTTTACTGTTACTGTTTCCTGTTGTTCAGCAGAATGTAGCTCATTCTGTTCCTTTGTTCCCCCCGAAGGTCTCAGGAAAAAGTCTTGGCCGATCCCAGCGGTTGTGTGTCCAGGACCAAGCCAAAGGTCTTTACAAACTCTGACAACTTCTCTCTGGATATTCAGATGCCAAGTGTTGTCCCAACTGCGGTGAGTCGGTGTCTGGAAACATACCGCTTTAGTTCTGCATCTTTTCACTTCCACTCCTAGAGCATAAGGAGCATAAGGCCCTTACGGCATTTCCAATAGGGGCAACAACCCGCTTTAGTCCAAATTTAGGCCAAAGGTCTTGTTCATTCAGCAAATGGTTTATAGATTCAATACTAGTGAGTTAGTGTCTTTAATTGATTTTAAATGTTACAAATCCTTTTCCTTGTCTACTCCTTAAACTTTTGCCAGAAATGAGAAATCTGGCATTTTTCCCTTTGACTTTGTCAATTGAAAAGTAGCTTGCGAGCCAAAAAGTATATTAATGTACACATCATAACGTTTGCTGGGTTTCTTCACTATTTCAGTCGGATACTTACCTGTGCACAGCAATTGCTCTGCCAACTACTCAAAATGCATATATTGGTGAGTATTTGATTCAAATATATATTGGACTGCTAACGTACAGTATTTAGGCTGTAAGACGGCAGAGTAGGTGCAGCAGTAACAGTAATAATAGTTGTTGAAGAAGCACCAACAATTGTAGCAGACACATTTAATGAAGTAGTAATAGAGTAGTAAGTGATTACCTGTGATGTAAATTCACACTTTTACTAGGATGTTTTAGGGATGTAGCCTGACTGTGGCGTCTAAAGGTCCTTCTGTTTACACAATGTAAGGCCTTCAACTTGTTTTTAGTCCCCTGTGGACTTTGATCCCCTTAATCCGTGGCTGAACAATAAGACAAATAACTGTTTTTTGATCACAGCCCAGTCGTGTCATTTAGTCCACATTTGTGCGTGTGCAGTAGTTCTTTAAATGTTTTAACACACTGCATTTCTTCCTCAGTGGACTTTATACCTCATGCCAGTATGGACACAGTTCATCACATGCTTCTGTTTGGCTGCCAGACTCCTGTGTCCTCCAGCGGCTACTGGTAATTTACTATTTCAGCACTGAGAAAATGGTAGAGTCTGGTCCATCATCTTTAATTATTGCTGCTTATGTGATCCTTGCACCTTGATAGGGAGCAAAAGTACTCCTGTGTACTGACATATACATCTATACTATTCAGAAACAACCTGAAAAGCAGGGACTCTAGCTTTGATTCTGTCAAACACAAGGTTTGTGAACTCAATGTGATGTTCTCTCTACATTATCCTTGTACAATTTATTGTTGAACAAACAGCTGCCACAAAAAACCTTAAGTTGCCGTTCTCTTACGTCCCTGAATTGTGATCAGCCTGCGTCCTGAGGTGAGCTGGATAACTCAGCAGCAGCTCATTTTAGAACACTAGCCCTAGCAGACGGTTTCTTTTCTCTCTATTCTCCATTATGTTAAAACAAGACATTTATAATATTGTTTGGTTTTAGTTGCTGGATGGAACATTGATCAAACTCAATTGGCATTTTTTGTGTACATCTTGATGTTGCAGAGCTGATGCGACGCTTCCTCTAGTTTCCTGGCCTGTTAGAGTCTACAAGCGTATTAGTTTTGCCCTTAGTTGCTGACAGAGAAGATCCAGTGTGTAGGATGTAGGAGGATTTATTGGCAGGAATGCGGTATGGTAATTACAACTTTGAAAAAGGAGCTTTGAGCAGAGGAAGCTAAACAGTGGGCTCAGTCTGCAACCTCAGAGCTAAATGCCACTGGAAGGTGTTAAAGGATAAAAAATGATTTTTTGCGTAAACTCAATATTGTGTTGGGATCTGCCCAAGGCAAGTTTGGTTATTAGCAAATAAGTATATATGACCAAACTATGGCTACACGTTGGCAGAGGTGTTGCTCGGAGGCCGTGTTTGTTCACCTAGTGTGGTTACACCTCTGTCTACTGTTAATCTATGTGTGGAGGGGCATGTGTATGGTTAAAACATAAAGAAAAAAGACTCAAAGCCAAGCACATCCTAGTCACCACAGTGAGACACAATAGAAGTAGACTTAATGTGCTAATATTTAGATTTTGATCTGGTTCCCCCAAGAGGCCAAAAATGTATACTCGTATTGGATTCTATTTGATAAAAATATATAGAAAGTCTTTCAAGTTGCCCATGACCTGCATACGTGTTAAAGCTCTTTCCTCCCAATGGACAGGTCTTATTATCTGTGTGATTCACCGTGTTTTGCTATTTGATCAATGAAAGTTGAATTGATTGGTTGTTTGTCCCTCTCAAGGGACTGTGGGAGTGTACAAGGCACATGTGAAGATGAAGCATCCATTATGTACGCCTGGGCTCGGAATGCACCACCCACTAGATTACCCAAAGGTATGTCTCTCAAAGGTGGAGCTGTAGTCAACCAAAGAAGATGTTGGTTGACTAAAGGAGTAAAAAAATCTATACACTAAACAACACATTTTGTTGCACAGTTGTCTGTCCAGTGGTCAGTGCTTCTATCCTTGATAGAGGATAACGTGCAGCTCTCCTCCCCGTTGCTCTATCCAGATGTTAGCTACAGCTGGAGCGCTCACTTTCTCCTGCGCCAATAGTAGTGGAAGAGCTAAGCGCAATAACTGTTAAAATGACATAGTCCAATGTGTCAAAATCAAGGCCCGCGGTCCAAATCCCACCGCGGTGTCCGGCTGCTTGTCCAGTGCAGCGTCAGTGAACCGTCAGCCGTATTGCCAGCACAGCCCCCCATCAGCCGGTCGGACCGCCAGCGCCCCCCCCAACCTCACTCTGTATCTAACCCTGTGTGGGGTTTTAGAGACATTTGTCTGGAATAGTCCAAAAGCCAAACTGCTGTGTGTGTGTGTGTTTACAGATGGAAGAATATTCATACTAAGCAGGATATTTCTGCTATACAGCACCAGTCAAAACACTGTTTTTAATTTAATACCACTCACACTGATGTTTCTTCAGCACATAAATCCTGATATACCTGTTCCAATACGCTGATATTAGAAGATATGTCTGTTCAACTACAGTTATGAAAAATATGACTTCATCCCATCATTATCCACAGACCTCACTGTTTATCGTTATCATGTGCATTATTTCTTTAGTAGTATATGAAAACACTTGAGGTGAAGAAAGGTCCTGAGTGGTCAAGTATTATTTACATGTCTCTGTTTTCCCTTTCTTTTTCCATTCCTCTCTCTGTTATCTTATCAGATGTTGGTTTTAAAGTCGGGAGAAATTCTGGAATGTCACACCTGGTGCTGCAGATCCATTATGGAGATGTCAGTGCTTTCAAAGGTGAGTCCTAATGGAATATGAAGACAAAATGGGCCAGCTGGTTGATTTATGATGTAAATCTAATCTTTTTATCCAGGCCATCATCACGCCACATCTCCACAAGACTTTGATTTATGAGAAAATACCCTCCAAAACTTTCCTCTCATCCTCGGCTGTATTTTGTGTTTAGTGTGAGATATCAAATAATAAATAGCACCACTACTAGGGTGGCACGGTGGTGTGGTGGATAGCACTGTTAACTGCCTCACATCAAGAAGGTCCTGGGTTCTGTGTGGAGTCTGCATGTTCTCCCCGTGTCCGCGTGGGTTCTCTCCAGGTTCTCCGGCTTCCTCCCATGGTCCAAACACACGCTCTGGGGATCAGGTTAATTGGTGACCCTAAATTCTCAGGTGGATTTATGTGTGAATGCAGGGTGCACCGTCTCTCACCTAAAGTTGGCTGTGCTTCACTCCGGCCTCCCCCCACCACCCGGGCAGTGAAGATGACTGACCGGACTGACCATTACTTACGTCATGCTGAAAAGTTTGATTTCAATGTTTTTGTTCTGCAGACCATCATGAAGACTGCTCAGGAGTTACCTTAAGAATGACATCCAAACTGTAAGTCATTTCTGAAAAGTATACACGTTTTTATGATACTGATTTACAAAGGCAAGTGAAATGTAGTGCTAATATGAACCTTGTATGACCAACCAACGCAAAACATGATTTTACAGCCTCCTATCGTATGACTGTGACTGTTTGTTCCCTCCTTAAAGGCAGCCCTTCATTGCTGGCATATACCTGCTCATGTCTGTGGACACAGTCATCCTTCCAGGAAAAAGAGGTATGTTTTTTCATAGATTGAAATATGTATAGCCTAATATCGCAAATTACAAATATTGCAACAATTGAAGTAGATCAAGTTGAATCGCCAGGAATGCGTAATAATAGGACAGAAATGGAGTTTTGCTGATTGGGCCTCCCTTGACGTCCAATCATCTTTCTTTTTTAGTTACAAATGCAGACATCGCTTGTGATTACACATCATATCCCATCTACCCGTTTGCCTTCAGGACTCACACACACCGCCTCGGTAAGTCATTCCAGATCATTTAACAGTCCGTTTCACAGTGATCTCATTCAGTTTCGGTGATAACCTGGATGAGTGTTTTTGTCACAGGTCAAGTGGTCAGTGGCTACAGGATCCGAGACGGAAGGTGGAGCCTGATTGGGAGACAGTCCCCTCAGCGACCACAGGTAAGCTCTTGTGTATACAACAAATAACATCCCTAACTGAAGTTATGTAGAATGAAAAGTTTAGGATGTTGTTTATATATATACATACAGCGGGTGAAATAAGTATTGAACACCTCAACATTTTTCTCAGTAAATGTATTTCCAAAGGAGCTATTGACTAGTGTTGTTACCTCTGACCTTCCTGCTTTGAAGCTTGTGTCTAAATATGAACCAGTGCAAGGCGAAGCAAATGTATCGGTGCTTGGTTCGGTCGCTGCTGATCACGTGATCAGTGACGTCCGAAGCTTCGTTCCGGCGCACACGGCGGTCACGTGACCGCTTCGATTTGATTCAAATGAGTGCGAAACAGGGTTCAGGCTTGCCTGTCTGATACAGTCAAAGTCAGCGTTGTTGAGAGTAGCAAAGAGCAAATTTACAATGGAACCTTTTGGCAAAGAGGTCGCTCCGAGATGTGGGAGCCCTTCAGTTTGATTTCCTCTAACAAGGTTGGCAATAGGCAAGCCAAGTCTGTCATTTGTATTGGGGAATCATTAATTATCTATGGAAAATCAATAATATCATGCCCCATCCCATGTGTCCACAAGCACCTCAATATCCTGTCATAACAAACCTGTACAATCACTGCCCCACTGACCTTTCCTCTGTAAATCACTTCCCACATTCCAGATTCAAACAATTCACATACCCTGTGACTGCCATGAAGTGCACATGCAGTAGGAAGCACTTGCTGGTATTTCAAATTATATATATATATATATATATATATATATATATATATATATATATAATTCTTCTGCTAGTATGATCACAAACATACATGTACAAAGGTGCCGAAAGACACATAGATAAGTGTTTGTTCCACTTCTTCCCAATGTAGAGAGAATTGAAAAACACAAACAAGGACACCATTCAAACCTGAAAAACAATAGTTTTATTCATATAGGAATCCATGTATTTTTTAGATGCTTTATTGGTTCAACTTTTCATAATGATGTTTAACCCACGGAGACTGGGCCAAAATATACTAGTAGACTATTGGAAACATGCACTACAAGCAGAAGTCATCATAGAGTTTGCGATGCATTGAATGAATGAACCTTTTTCCAATTGGCTGGAAAGCTTCACTGGTTCAGAAAGCTTCACTTTGCCATCACTACTATTGACATGACATTTTCACCAGATGTTTTTTTAACAACCCAAGTAATAAATACATACAAAGAAACCAAAACAAAGAAGTTCACAAATAAAGTTATGTGTAAAAATGTGAAATGACACAGGGAAAAAGTATTGAACACGCTTATTGATATTTGTTCAATACTTTGTACAAAAGCCTTTGTTGTTAATGACATCATTGGATGTATCTTGTGTGTCACCTTGGCAATCAGTTGGGACTGAATCAGCTGATATTAATTTGCACTGACAAGGGTCTGGATTGCTTTTAAATTACTAGGTTCAGCTGTTGTCCTTGTTTCCATACCTTTCTGCACCTCCCTTTCTTCATGTGTTCAATACTTTTTCCCTGTGTCATTTCACATTATTACACATAACTTCTGAACTTCTTTGTTTTGGTTTCTTTGTATGTATGTATTACTTGGGTTGTTATTAACATCTGGTGATAATTTCATGTCAATAGCTCCTTTGGAAATATATTTACTGAGAAAAATGGTGACATGTTCAATAATTATTTCACCCGCTGTGTTTATATATATATATACTATCAACTCTATGAGTTGAGTGATTCTGGTCCCCTGTGGAAGTTGACAGAGATGAAGTGACTGCTAGTTGTATACATTCAAAATGACTTATTCCAAGTCTTCTTCAATACAGCATAATGTTCATTTTGTAAATGGTAATCCCATTTCAACAGATGTTGTTCCTAGAGAAAGGTCTGCTTTGGGGCGGGCTACCTTGTAACTGACAGGTTGCTGCCTGCTCGAGAGCAGTATGTCACTCCTCTGCATTCCCAATATGTCCTCTGTTATCTGACCCTCACACCCGCACAATTCATACGACTGATGATGATTGAAATATTGAGAGTAGTAAGCCAGGTGTAATGCAGGACCACTGCAGGAACAACCACCATCAGGTATTCAATTCAATTCCATTTTTTAAATTTAATAGGCCAAAATCGCAAATGACAAATTTGCCTCCACGGGCTTTACAGTCTGTACACATGCTCTGTCTCCAAACCCTCACATCGGCACTGGAAAGCTATGGAGTAAAAACAAGCATAGTCACATTTTCAGGCATAGAACTGCTACTATCTGTATTGATGTATGTTTAATATATCAGAGTTCAACCAACAATACATCCTTCTCCACAGCTTTTAGTTTGCTCATTGCCCAGCATGTCTTTTCTCTACAGGCTTTCTATCCTGCCAACAAGGAGGTGAATGTGAAGTATGGTGACACAATTGCAGCCCGATGTGTGTTTACAGGGGAGGGCAGGACCTCCAAAACATATATTGGGTGAGTTCAGTCGTATAATGTAAGGCATTTTTACAGCGCGAGCCTTTGTGTGTCCCCATTTAGACTGTGTTTGTATTGAAACATCATAGACAGTCACTGTCCAGTCAGGGTTTGTTCTCCTCTCCAACACCTCACTGTCTGATTGACTGCACATTCATCTTAATTCTTATTTTCCTTGTGTTCAAGTTGTTTTTCAGTTTATGTCAGGTGTCTCATTCACATTCCAATTGCCAAGCATGACAGATATTGAAGTTCTATTTTATTAATCTACTTATCATTTTTACTCATTTCATACTTTTCTTGCAAAAGGGCAGTTTTTACAGAATGTAGATTAGATCTGAAATTTTTGAGGCAGATGAACATCATTGAAGGTCAAAGGTTATCTGCTATGTAATGACCATCATTCAACTGTTTAACAATAGTTCTTGATTGTCAATAAATATTCACAAAGAAAGAATTTACAAAGTTATTGATAGGGATTAGTTTGAGTATCATATTGAGGAGTTCAGAATCATAAAGATATTGCAATTTTCCTCCATTTTTATCACCATAAGTGAACTGTTTTCCATATTTTCTGCAGTGGTACCTCTGATGATGAAATGTGCAACTTCTATATAATGTACTACATGGAGAGCAAACATGCCATCCCCTACATGAACTGCATGGATTCGGGCTCCAAGGATCTGTTCCAGCACATTCCAGCTGAGGCCAATGTTCCCATCGCTGTCAGTTCAGGTCAAATGAACTCTATGATGCATATGGGACACTCAACAGGTACAAAAGCATCAAACGTTGTTCATGTTGTTATTTAGTTCAGAATCTAGCTGTTTTGTTGGATGGGAAATGAAGGTGCACTTGTGTAAGGTTCACACTTGCTATTTACTTTACTTACTTTGACTTTCCTAATTGAACTCTATTTTTCCTACAAAGACCACAAAGACAACAAATTGGCCGTGGATAAAGACAAAGCAGAGCAGAATCTGGATCAGGGTAAGTTCAAGGACAAAATCCTCCAGTCTGATAATCCGGCTGAGATCCCAGTTCAGTTGAGTCGCTGTGTAATGAGGGTGCTGTTCCGAAAAATAACACTAACTAAAATGTGCAAGATTCTTCCAGTATACATAATGTACACAAATCTATACGACAACAGAAAAATCTCTTTGAAATCACACGTGCAACTTTGTCATACTGAATTGACATTATATTACCATGGTATAATTCAGTTAGATATCACCCTCCTTCTTTCATTCAGTCCATTGTTTTCTTCATGCCTCAAATGACTGTTACGAAAGAGACAATTAGAAAAGCAACAAATAGGAGCCTTGCTTTTAATTTGATTTAATTCAAGTAATAATAGAGTGAAAAAGGAATTATCGTCTTACAAGTTCCAAGGTTATTCATTGTCATCGTAGGGGTTTGCGCAACAAAAAATGCATTTTGTGGTCTGGTTTGGTTACAAAAAAATGAGAATAAAGCCCACATAGAAAGGCCTGAGGAAAAAAGCTGTTCTGAAGCCGGCTGGTATGGCAGCTCATATCTCTGGCCATTCAGCAGACACTGTGGAGGGTGATGAGACAGGAGACGGAGATGCGTTGAGTCAGCTTTACTCAATAATTCAATAAGTACTGTATTTTTGCGACTACAAGGCGCACTGGATTATAAGGCGCACCTTCAATGAATCGCCTATTTTAGAACTATTTTCCTATATAGGGCGCACCGGATTATAAGGCGCATAGAATAGAAGATACTGCAGTAAAACGTTTGACTGGGGCTGCGTTATGCATCCACTAGATCGGGCTGTGCTAAATCAAACTTTATTAAGCGTTCACTCCCATGGTAACGTTGTTCATACATTAATGTGGATATTAACAATATCTCTGAACCTCCAACTTTCGTTCTTGATTAATGAAAACATTCTTGGCAAATGCTATGGTGCATCTTGGGCAGCGCTGGAACAGACGGTGGCGCCTCGGACCGTCAGCTCGATCCCGAGATCCAACTACGAGCTTTTTAACTACAGCAGCTTTAATATACGCTGTTGGAGCTGGAATTACCGCGGCTGCTGGCACCAGACTTTCCCTCCAATGGATCCTCGTTAACCAGTATGGATCAACCAATTGATCCATATATATGGCGCTCCGGATTATAAGGCGCACTGTCGTTTTTTTAGGAAAAAAAAGGATTTTAAGTGCGCCTTATAGTCGCGAAAAACGGTGCTTTATAAACTGTACAACCAGTGAGAACCACAGCGGCCACGCACATTAAAATCACAACTTCAAAACATAACTCTCCCTTAAAGGTACAGTCCCTTGGTGAATGTCTCTCCAGCGTTACTTGTGGGTCACCACAACACAAGGTAAAAGGCTCCCATTTGATATTGTGCCATAGTACATTTTGTCAACTGACTCCACCTATCACTCCAAATCCAGAACATGTATATCTGTATATACTTTGTACTGCTGTCAATTTATATTTTGAGAGCTCTTAAAAAGAATGATTCAATCTTAATCAGTGCTTTGTTGTTTGTTATGTGGCACAGTCGGCCTCTCCCCCAACAAAACAGTCCCATCCGAAGCCAAGCAAAAGGCTGTTCTGAATGTGTGTATGTTGTGGTGGAAATTATCTTTGACGCTATTGAGTCTTTTTAGGCTGAAATGAGGAATACCGTTCAACAAAACTTGTCTTTGAGACAATTTATTCCCAGCACAGTCATAGAGAATCCCAAGGAGATAAAGGTACACAGAGTTGTTCCCCACAATGGGGGCTGTATGCTGGAACGTCTGGCTGCAATGCCACATGGCGTAAAGTTAAGGAAGTGCGTTACAACAGTCCACTACCACGGGGATCACCATTTCAATTCTTTTGGTGTCGTCTTTTGACCTGTTTTGGCCAGTATGCAACCCGGTCCAGAGAGGAATGGTGGATGTGTTGCTGGGAAGTGGTCATTCAGGCAGTGGGCAGTTCTTTTTTGACAGGGACAATGGTGGACTTCTTGATACACGACACAGACTAGATCAATGTGAAGATATGTGTTATGGCTGGTTATACTGGTTTTTACTGGACCAAAGAGCTGACACAAAGACGGCAGAGTAGGTGATGGAATGAGTTTAAAATACATGTCATTTAGCAGATGCTTTTATCCAAAGTTCCTTTCAATAAGTGCATTCAACCATAAGGATACAAAATTAGAAGGAAAAGAAACAAGGAAGGTAAGGGTTAAAGTGAGGCGGATTCAAGCTGGAGGAGCATTCAGCTGAGGTGAATGCAGGTAGGGAGGTGTTAATCGCTAGTTTATTTTTAAAATAATGTAACATATTATGTAGTTATGTATGCAGGACTAAAAGTGCCACAATTAAATAAATAAACACATCATTAAATAATTGCTTAAATGTGTCATTAATTAATTAAAAATAGAATTAAATACATACATGTGTTAATAAATGTGTCATTAATTAATTCAAATACAGATTTATGTTATGTAAAATACATATATACTTATTTCACTATTTACATTTACATTTCATGATCCTGCGTTGCAGTGCTTCATGAATTACTTAAAACTGTCAAACTGACCCATCAAAAGTTGGTAGGTGGAACCTAACGCCTGATTGGTTACCCTGTGTATCAAGTCAAGACAAATCAATTCCGGATACTGGATTGATGCAGAGCTACTAAACGACTGAATCCATCCACCCCACCGTGGACAACAAATCTCCACCTGTTGCAAACACATGAATTGTAATGAAACATCTAGAAAGATGCATTGTTTATCTGCTAATATCACTGACCTGATGAGCTTATGGTGGCCATCTATATGCCACAAAGAGTTTGGGCCAGGAACAAAATACTGCCGTGGCCAGGTACTCTACCAAAGCAATGGATCAGACTGGATTCGCGTTAGCCCCGCCCACTGACTTTGATGGGTCAGTTTGACAGTTTTAAGTAATTCATGAAGCACTGCAACGCAGGATCATGAAATGTAAATGTAAATAGTGAAATATGTATTTTTTATAAAATGAATCTTTATTTTAATTAATTAATGACACATTTAATTACACATTTATGTATTTAATTCTGATTTTAATTAATTAATGACACATTTAAGTACACATTTATGTATTCTTTTCTAATTATAATTAATTAATGACACATTTAAGTAATTATTTAATTGTGTATTTATTTACTTAATTGTGGCACTTTTAGTCGTCCATAGTTATGTAGTGGCCAATACAAACATGTATTTCATTCACCATGGAAATATTTCATCAGAGCTAAATGGATGTGTAAATCAAGGCCTGGTCTATGGCCTACTGTCTCCTTGTACTTTTTCCAATTTCTATTCTTTCCTGTCCTTCTCTGCCCTTGTCTATGCAGGTGACCTCTATTCTCTTATGTCCAAGTTGCTAGGCCAGAACAACGATGTAGCTTACATTCAGAAGTACAATCCAAGCAAAACGCATAGCGTTCAGGCCGAGTTAATGGCTCTGATTGATAGCTTGATGCAAAAGCAAGATCTGGGCTTTCCCAGTGCGACGGTAGCCTTCCACACGAGGGAGGATCAGGTTTTAGTGAGGGACAGAGTCCACAAGTTCCATCAGCTTGAGGCCACAGCAAAGCCACCAAGAAGCAAGCTGCTAGCTGAAGGTGGGTCCTGGATGCAAATGTCTTGTTGATGTTGATGCTGAAAACATCTGCCTTGTTTTCTTTGCGTTCCAGTTTTCTTAAACTGTAATATAAAATGTTTTATAAGACAGTACAAATATCACCCCTTTTTTAGAATGAATTTAGCTATGCAATCACTTTAAGAAATACGCATATACGTTTTTGTTATTAAATAGACGTATTGAAATGGTATGTATAAACTCAGGGCTTGCTGTGGGACCACTTTGTTTGTTTGTTATATTTCCTCGTCCTCATCTCTTTTTACGCTGTCACTTGTGGATATATTACTTAAACTGGCCCTCAGAAATTGGTAAAAAATAATGTGACGGTCTAGATTTCAGTCTTAATGTTCAATAACTCATTCATTCTGCACCGTGATCGATGTTATGGCTTCAATGCAGAGGTGGCTTGTTTTCCATTTGTCCTTGTCGAGTTTTCTTATCAACAAGCAAAAGTTCTGCTGACATTCAGTGATACCCACCATACAGGATTACTTCCAGACAAAACATTTTGAAACTTGGTCTCTGTGACCTCTTTTTTATGTCTACTGTTACTTGGACAGTAAATAAATTCTTGGTGGAAAACTTACGTGCTGTGTCAGTGGGTATTTGGGTCCATTTCTCGTTCTACATCCATAACAGAGAATGAGGATTTGGGGTTTGTTGCTGTTGAGTTTGAAGAGGTTTGCTTGCATTTAAGTCTTTTTATCTGTGAGGTAGTTGGTGATGATGGAGTAGTGGTTGTGATCGATTTTGGTGGAGATGTAGAGCTGCATCGTGTCGTCGTTGCAGTGGAAATGGAGACCACGGTGGATGTTGACAAACATCGACGAGGATGAAAAGGAGGGGGCCGAGTAATGAACCTTGGGGGACACCTGGGACCAACTTTTTATTTATTGATGGTAATAAACTGTTGGTGGTTGAAGAGTTATGACTAGAACCAAGAAAGAGCTGTGCCAGTAATGTGAAGGGAGGACTGAAGGAGGGAAGGAAGATGGAGTGATAGATGGTGTCAAAGGCTGCACAAGCAGTACAGTAGTTCAGGAATACTAAAATCCATTGAAATACATATTTCAAATACAAGGAATAGAAATGCTGCCCATCTCTTAACCATATGTAAGAATACATAATTCCAGGCCAGATAGGCTCCTGAGCAGCTGTGAAGAGGTGGCTGTTTGCTAAACCTTCCTTTTCACTGTCTAGACTGCTTTTTCCAAACTAAGGACTGCCTCATGAAAACCAGAACAGATAAACAAAACAACACACAGTCAAGTAAGGTAGTGGTCAGATGACATATGCTGTCGGATATGTTATCACACTCTCTTCCCCATACTGACATAGTACTTTTATTTATAGTGCTTCAATGCTTCGTTGGATTTATGCTCAGTTCGCATCAAACTGAGAAGTGCATCATGATGACGCTGCTTCCTGAGCTGCTTCAGACCGACCAGCAGCCAGTTTGATGACCTGTTGTGTCGCTCGTGGCCTGCGTCTCTCGGTTAGACACAAACTAACGTACAGGCTCAGGTACAAATTGAAAGTGTTCTCGCGGCCCAATCGGGGGCCGTGGTCCTATGGTTAAGAATCACTGCACTAGACTGAAACCAGGCCAGTGAACCTTTAGTGTGGAAGAGAATGAAAATGTGTGCCGATATTTGAAACGCTTTTCTTGTCCCGTCCCTACGTCGTGGCTGCTTTTCACCCAGCCATTTGAACATGGCTGTTTCATTTTGTATCAAATTTGAAAAGTAATCAAATCAAATAGATCTGTGAATCCTTTTTATTACACAAACAGACAAACAGAAGGCCATGGATCCTCTTTGATACCGTGTGTGTGTGTGTGTGTGTGTGTGTGTGTGTGTGTGTGTGTGTGTGTGTGTGTGTGTGTGTGTGTGTGTGTGTGTGTGTGTGTGTGTGTGTGTGTGTGTGTGTGTGTGTGTGTGTGTGTGTGTGTGTGTGTGTGTGTGTGTGTGTGTTGTAGACTACCATTTGGAGCAAATCTCAACCTGGCCTCAGAGTTCTCTCCAGCTGGGTCAGGTGTCAGGACTTGCCCTGGACTCAGATGCTAACTTGGTCATTTTCCACAGAGGGGACCACCGCTGGGGGGCAAGGTAAGTCGCTTCTGTTATGATACAATCATTTTTGGAAAATAAACCAATTCTTCCTTAAAACAGAACTTAATGAGATTTGTTTATCTGGAGATCACACTATTTTACTACATATTTTGAGCTATGGCCACACCACTAAGTTTTTTTTTTTTACTTTTGCGACATTTCATGGATTCCAAACATTTACGTTTTTTTCCAAACCCTCAAACAGAGTAATTTGATAACAGTTTTAGTCTGAATTGGCAAAACAAGACTTTTAAAAATGAAGACTCAGACATCCAAGAATGCTTGAAAGCAGTTCAAATGAATGTGGAAGAATCTACAAAGAAAATCTTTTTTTTTAGTTCTTTTAACAGCCAGGCGAGATACCAGCAGAGGTCCCAAGGTCCCATTCAGCAGTCCACTATTTTGGTTGTGGACCCGGCCAAAGGCAACATCCTGAAGGCGTCTGGCAGAGATATGTAAGTTATTGTATGCTCTAATTTTCATTCTTCTGATCGCAAGTGCTAAACACAGAGACAAACTGGGATTGTACTTTACCTTTTGCACTGTTGTACATACTGTAATGGAATCCATCTTATAATAATTCCTATCCTGATGATGCAGGTTTTTTTTGCCGCATGGAATAACAACAGACAAGAAGAATAATTACTGGGTCACCGATGTGGCTCTTCATCAGGTAATGTGCATCTGAATTAGATATATATATATATATATAATATATTGAATAACTGGCACTAACTTTAAACAGATGGACATTGTCCAGTGTCCTCAAGATAATATTATAGGGGAAACTGACATAGAAAAATATATTACTTCAACAATTCTTATCGATGACCGTCAATGGTAGCCTAATTGTTGACGGATTATTGTTTATTGTAAATTTAAAATTTTGTTTGTAAACAGTACTGTATGTCTGATGTTAATGTATTGAGAAGAGATTTAATACATGGATGAAATCTACAAACGTAGGATGAAGTAGCACCAATGAATATTTCTGTCAACCCATCAGGTGTTAAAAGTGAGCAGTGATGGCAGAGACACAGTGCTGCTGGCACTTGGAGAGGCTTTCACGCCAGGAAGTGACAACAACCACTTTTGCCAGCCCACTGATGTGGCGGTAGACACTGAGACTGGCGACATCTTTGTGTCTGATGGCTACTGCAATGCCAGGATAATGAAGTTCTCCGCTGAGGGGAAGTACATATTTCAGTGGGGTGCAGGTAGGGATCTGACTCTACACATGCACAAACACACAAAGCTTCAAGAAAGCTGCAAAGCAAGTCTCAGAGGACACGGAGCGTTTTCAGTATATGCAAAATGTATTTTATGTTTTGATTTAATTATTTATATTCCAGTAAAGCCAACCGTATTAATGTACCCCCTTCTTGAATAAGCCTCTACATACAATCTGTTGCTGTCAATTACCTTTAAAGGACTCATACTTGGTTTTAAATGAGGTCTCTCTGTGTTCACTCTTAAGTATCACGTGAATTGTTCAAACCTGTATCAGGGATAAACATTATCGCCTGCCCGGGGCGGTGTAATGCCTCACTTGCAAAAATAGCTTTGATCTTTTTTTATTAAAACATGCAACAGGAAGCTCAACAATAATGCCCTTATATCACCAATCTCTAATAATAGATGCTAGATGATGAACATGAAAGCTAACTTGCTGTTGTTGACAGCTCAGTCTTCCATGGTTAAAGAAGCTAACAGCATACACCCAACAAATCAAGTCATTCGTTCCCATCAAACTGCACAGAGTAATGCATTGTGCGTCTTCTCGAGTCCCATCCAGGAGCTGTTCCCAGTCACATGCTAGATAATAGTGAATGAGGCCAGTCGTTTTTGTGTGGATTGCTAGCATAGGTTATGATTGTCATGTTTTTCCAACTAAAGGCTCGTCAGAAAGGAAGAGGCGCATTCCATTCCGAATCCCCCACAGCCTGGTGTTCCTTCCCGACAGACAGGAAGTGTGTGTGGCTGACAGGGAGAACGGGCGGATCCAGTGCTTCATAGCCCAAACTGGAGAGTTCGTCAAGGAAATCAGGAAAGAGGAGTTTGGAGGGGAGGTGTTTGCCATCACCTACAGCCCTGCTGGAGGTGAGTTCATGGACTGTTGGTAAACTGAAAGCTTGCTTTATCATCAGTGGCAGTGGGTCGATAAAAGGCAAAGGGGCGTCGCCCCTCCTGGAGCACCCCAAAAAAGAAAACATAATATTAAATTTACATGTACATTTACAAATGTAAATGTACATACATGTGTTTTTCGAATATAGAATTTAAATTGACATACATTTATATGTAAAGGTCCCGCACTCCAGCTTTAGTAAATGTTATTAAGTTATGCACAATTCTATTGAATTAATTTAATCGGAGGTGCCTTACAATTATTTGTGTGTGTGTGTGTGTGTGTGTGTGTGTGTGTGTGTGTGTGTGTGTGTGTGTGTGTGTGTGTGTGTTTGTGTGTGTGGAAAAATGAAGATGGCTTAATTTTCGCAGTAAACGGGGACTCTCCATATCACTCAAATCCACTCCGAGGTTTTGTAATAGATTATTCAACCATGGATATTTTGGACACCTTCAATCCGGAGAAAAAGGTAATGGCACGCCCACATACACACAGACGCTTCCTAGCTCCACTAGACTGAACTAATGGTGGAGGCTAGGATTTCATGTAGAGGACATTTCACAGTGTTTAAGAAAAAGGGCGCCATTGAGCATGTCGACTATTCTACTTAATTTACCACCTTGGAAGCTAGCCAGACCATTTTCTTCAGGTTGTCATGAACTTTTACGGTTAACCCCTTATATACCTTAACATCACCTGTACAATCCTTACCTCTAGGTGTTTTGCACTGTTGACAGAATGTGGGCCAGTGTTTTTTATCATAGAGCTTGTAGTTAGATTCCTGTGTCCACTTTTCTTCTTTGCGGTTCCTAACTTCTGGTTGGACCGTGTCTTGCAAACCCCTTACACTTACAATCCCACTGTTGACTGCTTTTTAAAAATAATATGTATTGGAGCCTTTTGCCTTTATCACAGTTCAGCCAAAGTTAGTCACAAAATGGGAAAAATGAGGGGATGGTCTGCAGCAAAGGTGAGATGCTTCTTTGCTGAAGTTCTCATGGGATGTTCAGTCCACATAAAGCTTGGGTCACCCATGTTCCACAACTATATTTGACCATGGTCACAATAACACACATATGGGAATTTCTCTCTAGTCATTGTTGATTGCTTTTGCTATTTTCTATTAGTGTAATTTGGCAGTTTGAGGCATCATTGTACTAATGGGTGTCAGGCTTTTTTAGCAGATTAAAAGCACCTGCCAGGTCTGTCCGTCTAGGTGTTAAAAACTAAACACATTTAAAACAAAATAATAACAATCCAGAAAATTCCATTCATATATATTAATATAAACTGTATAAAATACAGATTTCTGGTGCAAACATAAGGGAAATTTTGAAGACACAGGGATTTTGGAATAATGTCCACTTCAGTTGCCTGAAACATTGTGCTGTATTTTCATTCATTTGCAGGAATTTAAAATGCCTCACGACATAGTTGAAACCAGGGGTGGAAGCGTCTTTGTTGGGGATGCCGGCAGTGGATCAGTCTTTAAATTCACCAATGCGAGTAAGCTCAGCTTCATTAACTGTGAGAAATATAAATACATACATTTTCTCCTGTGAGGAATCCATCTGAACTTGTTGTTTTGCCTCAAGTAGAATTCACCAGATATTGGTGAGAATTTAGAAATGATCAAGTCCTTTATGTTGTTACTTTGTAACTGAACTGTATATTACATTTATCTGCCGTTTTATTAACCAGTATCAACCACTGGATAGAAAACATATTGTCTTTTTTTCATGTTCATTTCAAGAGTCACATCGCTCTGTCAAGAAAGCTGGAATCGAGGTTGAGGAACTTGATGGTAAGTATTGTTGAGCCTCTGCTAAAAGGCTCCAGCCTGGACCTCAAGGCATCACCCGGCATGCACATGAAAACACCCGCATGTGTGTTGTGGTGTGGTCTCTATTTTACAAAGACAAGTTCACCTATAAAACTTAATCAAATGTAGATTCCAAATGTGAGCAGACTTTGTAATGCTCCAGTAATGTTTCAAGCTCCTTCCCTCTTGAGGAATTGAGGAATCAATCAAATCATTGGTGGTTTGGACGCAAGTCCAATGTGTCCTCAGGCAAGACACTTAACTCCAATATGCTTCTGTTGGGGTGTTTGAATAGTTGTTAATCTCCTAACCCCCCAGCACAGTTGCCCCTTCCTTTAGGGTCTGAATGTGAATGTGCATGGTGTGTGTAAGTACAAGTTAATATGCAATTCAAACAATAACTGCTGTCACTCTGAAGTACAAGTACACATAAGTAAGTGTGGTGCAGAGAGCAAACTAAATCCTTTTATGAATGTGATGAAAATAGCATCCCTAAATGGTTTGGGTCCTTCTGCTGTGTGGCTCATCGCTCTTTTTAAGAAAATAAGGAACCATGGAGTGGAAACCCTGTTTTCTCTCTACAGAAATGGAGACATTTGTACAAACCAAGGTGAGGCCGGAGCACAACGTGTCAAAGACAGCAGCCATCCAGGAGAAGCAAACCGTGTCCCTACAGCCTGAACCTGAGGAAGAGGGAGAAGAGGAGAAGAAGAAGAGTGCAGCCAAGCCGGGCAGAGGGCAGGGTGTTCTCCCAGCTATCATCACCACCCTGCTGCTCATCCCGCTGTTGGTGGTCATCTCTGTCGGAGTCTTCATCTGCTGTAGAAAAAACAGTATGTATGAGCCATTAATAAATCCATATTAGGCAACAAAAAGGTCTTTTGTATCCAATATGGGCTTAGAATAGAAAAGGCAGTGTTGTTTCAGGAAGTCCTGGGCAGTGAAGTCTTACATCCCCGAGCACCCCGACATGTGTGCTTGGTGTTGACATGCTTCCTGGTGGTCTACGCACACGACACAGCAGACAAACCCCACCGCCTCTCAACATGTTTCTTTTTGAATAGCCTCCTACATTTGAATATTGTCTGTTAATCATGGGTTAGTGGAAAAAACAAAGTGTTCATCCCTTGTCTCCCCCAA
The DNA here is from genome assembly GCF_949316345.1 of Pungitius pungitius. NCBI lineage: Eukaryota > Metazoa > Chordata > Actinopteri > Perciformes > Gasterosteidae > Pungitius > Pungitius pungitius. The sequence goes on along the minus strand of NC_084917.1, from coordinate 15,322,444 downwards.
AAATGGCGGCCCACCCCGCCCTGCTTGGCTGCTGTTACTAAGGCACTAAGGCTGTCTTGTCAAGCTGGATCACGAGTAAAAAGCAGCAGCAGCAGAAGAGCTACAGGAGGCCCAAAAGGAACAACAGTAGGATTTTGTAGAGACTCCTCCTGCTCCTCGTCCAGGACCCCAACATGACTTTGTTTGAGGTGCAGAATGATCACTGTAGTGCTCCCGTGCCATGTCTTGTGGATTTAGCTTTTTTTTTTTTTAGTGTATTTAGTCTTGCGCCCTGTGACTGCTCTTTCCTCTACCTGGGCACACTTTTACATATGTCAGTGTGTCAATAAGGAGGACTTCATACAAAATATAAAGTCATCCTTTTTGATTAAATGCATTTCATAGAGAAAAGCAGACGGTAAGTTTTCTTAAAAGTCGTTAATTCCTAACAAACATATTTTTTTATTGCGAGATTAACGTTTTCTTAAAACGGGGTGGATGAGTAGCTGCTGAAAGCAAAGAAGAAATAGTAACTTACCTTTTATTGGTAACCTAACTGTTACGGTTCATTGTTTCTGAAATAAAAGGCCTGACTGCTTTGTTCACAGCAAACATGAAAAAAAGAAAAAACTAAGCCATTGTTTAACTGCACTTGTTTTTTTTATTCAAATAAAACATTTGCATAAAGCAAGCCAATCCACTTTTCCATGTTGATAAGAGCATTAAAATGAAAAAATAAATATACAAAGTGACATTTAGAATAGATAAAAATGTGTTATTAATTGTGATTAAATATTTTAATAGTTTGACAGCATATACGGATACATGTTGTAGTTATTATATATTGTTTGTTTTCAGATGCGTGTGAGATGAAAACTGAACCCAGTTCTGTGAGAGGGATCTTGGGAAAAATAAGAGGTATGTCATTTAACATTAAAAATAGTGCCCTTTACTCAATGAATTTGTTTCTTTACCCAGGTAGGGTCTCATTCCCCCTACACTTCAAGTTGTTGCTCTTGTTAATGTATACTATAAATATACTTTTAAATGACCAAGCCACTGCTTGTCAAATCTCTCGAACCCAACTTCAAACCAGGTTTTGTTGAAGAAAACAATATTACGCATTACTAAATCTACAAACACATGAGTAATTATAGAAGTGTATATGTTGATTCTTATGATTAATTAGTTATTTTTTTGTATTTCTATTTGGTTATTTCTATTTTCTTTCTCATTGGTATATACACTCACCGGCCACTTTATTAGGTACCCCATGCTAGTAACGGGTTGGACCCCCTTTTGCCTTCAGAACTGCCTCAATTCTTCGTGGCATAGATTCAACAAGGTGCTGGAAGCATTCCTCAGGGAGTTTGGTCCATATTGACATGATGGCATCACACAGTTGCCGCAGATTTGTCGGCTGCACATCCATGATGCGAATCTCCCGTTCCACCACATCCCAAAGATGCTCTATTGGATTGAGATCTGGTGATTGTGGAGGCCATTTGAGTACAGCGAACTCATTGTCATGTTCAAGAAACCAGTCTGAGATGATTCCAGCTTTATGACATGGCGCTTTATCCTGCTGAAAGTAGCCATCAGAAGTTGGGTACATTGTGGTCATAAAGGGATGGACATGGTCAGCAACAATACTCAGGTAGGCTGTGGCGTTGCAACGATGCTCAATTGGTACCAAGGGGCCCAAAGAGTGCCAAGAAAATATTCCCCACACCATGACACCACCACCACCAGCCTGAACCGTTGATACAAGGCAGGATGGATCCATCCTTTCATGTTGTAGACGCCAAATTCTGACCCTACCATCCGAATGTCGCAGCAGAAATCGAGACTCATCAGACCAGGCAACGTTTTTCCAATCTTCTATTGTCCAATTTCGATGAGCTTGTGCAAATTGTAGCCTCAGTTTCCTGTTCTTAGCTGAAAGGAGTGGCACCCGGTGTGGTCTTCTGCTGCTGTAGCCCATCTGCCTCAAAGTTCGACGTACTGTGCGTTCAGAGATGCTCTTATGCCCACCTTGGTTGTAACGGGTGGTTATTTGAGTCACTGTTGCCCTTCTATCAGCTCGAACCAGTCTGGCCATTCTCCTCTGACCTCTGGCATCAACAAGGCATTTCCGCCCACAGAACTGCCGCTCACTGGATGTTTTTTCTTTTTCGGACCATTCTCTGTAAACCCTAGAGATGGTTGTGCGTGAAAATCCCAGTAGATTAGCAGTTTCTGAAATACTCAGACCAGCCCTTCTGGCACCAACAATCATGCCACGTTCAAAGTCACTCAAATCACCTTTCTTCCCCATACTGATGCTCGGTTTGAACTGCAGGAGATTGTCTTGACAATGTCTACATGCCTAAATGCACTGAGTTGCCGCCATGTGATTGGCTGCTTAGAAATTAAGTGTTAACGAGCAGTTGGACAGTTGTACCTAATAAAGTGGCCGGTGAGTGTATATTAAGTCACTCACACGTTAAAATATGCACTTTTAGTTATCAATCAGAGCATTTTGCACTGTTCTAAACGATTCACTATTCTGCTTGATAATAGAGAGAAAGCCCAAATCAATGAATCCATACCAACCCCAACCCTAACCCTAAAAATATGATACAGTAGCTCCTGTCATCAGTTTATGAATGGGTAGGACTGGGTCCATTCATTTGTGTAATTTGATATATCCGGGGAAGTGGATTGGACTTCAATTACATAATAATCCAATATGGCTGTGAATTTGAAAGCAAATTGTCCTTCGCAATCCACTCATGATAGACTATATATTATGTATTGTAATGTGATCCGACTGATATTGTAATTAGTGCTGGGCAAAGAGGAAAAAATAATAAAAAAATCGATTAATCACATGATTGTTCTGTGATTAACAGCTGGTAAAAAGGGAACCTTACGGATGTTTTATTCAGTACTAATCATAGATAAATATTCCAGTATCTTATTTGTGGTATCGTATCGAAATATTTTGCCAGGTATAGTATCAAAGTCAGAATTTTGGTATCGGAAACAACCCTACTACCTGGATACTACCTCAAAAGGTATTGTCATGGTCCCTGAGCAGAGAATACCCTGAGCTGAAATGCACTTGGAGTAAAAAAATGCTATGTTTTATTAAAAATTTCTCAATTTCTCACTTTTAATTTTTTTTAATTAAAACTTGGTTCAGGTCTTGGTATTAATGTGGTATTACTACTTCTACTTAATCAAAGGATCTGGATAATTATTCCACCATTGGTGGCTCACTTAACATTAGATTTGATTAGTGTTTTTGGAAACTGTACAAAATCCTGGTTCATGTGATGCATGTGTTTTTCCCTCTTACAAGGTAAAGCTGTGGGCGGGCTGAACCTGGGGAACTTCTTGGCGTCCCGTAAGGGCTACAGCCGCCAGGGCTTCGACCAGCTGAGCACCGAAGGCAGCGACCAGGAGAGGAACGAGGGGGACAGCAGTGATTCGGAGAACGAGGAGTACTCCGCTCTGCCACCTCCTCCGCCCTCGTCCTAGGTGCCAATCCTCTGCTTACATCGCCAAGATGTACGTTATTCATGTGTATAACTGTTGTGTTAGCTGCCAATCTCATTGTTTATATAATCCAAAAATGGTTGTATATAAAAGCTTAATTTGGGAAATCAAAGTAACCTTCATGAGATTAACCTGCTGACTTGATTCAGCCTTGTTGATAAAATTCTGACATAAAACTATGACAGATGGTTTTCCCCAAGTCCAACTGGCCTCTGATGTAATTATGAGCACAGAGTCCTGGACAAATGTTTGAAATGTGTGGTGTCAGATTTCGCCTTAAGACAAGAAAAACACCATTCAAGGGTTTTTCTTGAAATGAGCATCAGGGATTTGAAAAATATCAAAGAAATTCTCCAAATAAGTTATTTTTTATTTGAAACCGATGAAAACTGATCAGCTGGATTTTTTAATGTTGATTTATATCAACGTTCCAAAATAATCATTAGACACAGAAGTTCAATATCCGAAATGTAAAGTTTGATTATTATTAATTTGTAGTCAAAGAAACCTGTTTCACAACCTGAAGGGTTGTGTTGTCATGGCAACACTGTGAGCATCACACTGTTTCTCCTGGCGAAAAGATTCACTTCGGCCTGCCTGGTGCGCATTTAATGAAAATCCCTTTTAATCACTTACTGTCAAGATCTACTATTGGATTTTAACATCAATATTCCATTTCCAAATTTGCCTCAAGAAAAACCTAAAGTCTCCTGTTGGGTTTATTTTGCTCTTCAAGGTTTTAATTTGAGTCAGAGCCAAACATGAAAATACAGTTTTTTCATTTCATCTCAATATCTGAGTATGAATTAAGTCGAGCAGGATTAATTATGGATGCATTTTGATCTTAAATATAAGTAGTTTAATAACCACGCTGATATAGCATATTGTTTAGGCTGTTTAGTTTACCATACATCTATTAAATGTAGAAGAGCAACACACAACATTTAGTTCAGTAACATTTCACTTGTATTTTGTGCCTTTTCTCATCTGTATTTTGCCTTTCTTAAGCATTTGCCATTACAAAATGTACCTGGGATGAGAACAACTGCGGCTGCTAAAGCTACTACTGAATTGCTTTCTCTTCCATTCAAGGGAACAGAAAATGGATATTATTATATGTATATTTATGTCTGTATATTTGTGTGTGCACAATGCCAATCAAGCAGCCAAGTCTCAAGCACTGTAACTATTACATCAATCTTACAAACTTCCAACATTATGAAGAAACTTTGCTCACAATTGAATACTGAGAAACATGTTTCACTCAAATCTACACCATAAGTCATGAAAGTAAATCTGAATTAAGGACATGGGGAGCACTTATAAGAATGCAACAGTTAATGTTAGTTGATAAAAGCTAATCAACACACACAGACACAGAGTCAACCCACAAATGGTTGCGTATGAAGTTTGTTGCTTCCAAATATTTGGTTTAATTCTGTATTCTCGGGTTCCTTTTAATGTCCTCAATATTTCATCAGATATTCTTAAATTCTGTTTACGTTTTCTCAGACCATTAAATATTTGTGTTTCTATCAATAATTATTCTATGTACCGAATCTGTATTTGTCATACACTTTGTATGAAAGATTTCCTTAATGGCATGCGCGAGAAATAGCATTCCCAATGTTGCAGTCACGTGTGGGCTATCTGATATTTATTTTGACACACTGGTTTTACTGCAAGAGTACTATTTTTTAGTAACTATGTTATTTGTGTAATAAAGTATCTGCAAAGCATCACATGATTCAGCATTTCTCTTTTGCAGTGTTTGTTAGGCCGGTCTCGGAGAAACCTGAGCGCAATATAATGCATAATATTTATTTATTGGAACCATCGCTGTAGAAATATACGTCAGGCCCAAACCAATAAACCAATCTCAATCAATACTCAAATTTACCTGGAGAAAACCAGATGTACAAAAGGGACTTGTCTACCCTTCACTACCCGACTGCTTGTATTTCCCCTGTCAGGCTGTTTCCAGGTCACTACAATGTCTTTTCATTGATTCATTGACTTGAGTATTCTCAAAGTATTTTCTTTATTAAATGTCCTCAGTTAATGTTTCTTTATCACAGTAAACATTTACATTCTGCGTAGCGGTACTTTATTGGAAGTTATGAATCAAGATAATTGTTGCACAATGTAATTTATCTTCACAAAGTTGTCATTGGGTGTGGTAGGGGATCCAAGACCAACAAATACCCAGATGTGACTCGCCCCAGCCGTTTCATCGAAGATGTATTGGAACAGTTTAGCATTTTTTGGAGAGCCAAATACCCCAGAATGCATTTCACCCCAGCAACACGTAGCAATGGCGTAAAGTTTTGAGGTTCGCATTGTTGCCTCACAGCCAGAAGGTCCTGGGATTCGCCTCAGTTTGTAGTACAGTGTTGTACAACTATAGTTAAGTTGTTGAGTTACAGTTAGACAGAGGGCCAGATAAATCAGTAAAAATGACCAGACGTGTCTTATTCAGTGGGCAACTGAGAATAAGTGCATATTTCATTTTTTCAAGACTTCGAGGCACCAGGAGAGTGGTAAAGACAATAATATCCTTCTGTTAGGTGCCATATACGATGGGTTTGGCTGGGATTCCAAAGGCTGCCACAAAAGGGCACTGTTGTACCTTATGCCATAAAACTGGAGTTAAAATATCAAAAATATAGCGCCCTAAATGTTCTAGCTGAGGATAGGCCCAAAACATGTGCACTAGATCTGCTTGAGGACAATCATGGTTTCCGGGGCTATCTGATAGTCTGCTGTTACTTAAGTGCATCCTGTGGACCACTTTAGTGCACTACGATTCTTTTGCTCTCCTTATTCTGCTCAATTATTTGTTGTGCAGTTGACGAGTCTCGCTGTGTGTTGGTTGCTAAGTAACCAGGAGATAGGATATATCAATTTGTATGTGCATTACATGGCGTTTAGCATTTAGCTGACGCTTTTATCCAAAAGGACTTCCCATGTTTTTTTTGACGTTTATAACCCACACCACACATTGCATGAGGGCACCCAGGGAGCAGTTGGGTGTCTTACTCAGGGATACTTGCAGCACGCAGGATTCAAACCTCCGTGCACCACCGTCACCACCATGGAAGTAGCTTCGGTGTGCTGTGTTCACGAAGATGCTGTTGTTTGGAAGCTGTTTTCTTAAGATCAACAACCTTACGATTGGTAATATTTATGTGCAGACTTGTTCAAATGTTAGCAGGTATTTCTATTATTATTTCATTTTGGTTAAACACGCCTCTGGAATACTGGAGTAAAGTACTTAAAATAGACAACTAGAGTAGTATTGACAATCATTTTGGAGGTTTTTGTCAGATGATGCTGTGTGACAATGTATAACTGACGTCAAAGTCATTTGATTGATTTGACATGAAAGATAAATGTAACTCGCTGAGCGAGGCTAAGCGAGCAGGAGACAAATGTCCCTGTCTCATTAGTTCTGTTTGCAGGAAAATATCATCTGTCTATAATAATACTAGTAATTACTAGTTATTATTAGTACCATAAGAATAATTACACATGTTATTATGATTAGAATTATTTTTGTTGTCATTATTGTTATTTTAATTATAATTAAGACCAATAAAATGAGAGGGAGATACAAAGGAATAGACAGAGAGAGAAAGGGAGAGAGAGGGGGAGAGAGGTAGAGACCCAAGGGGAGAGAGGTAGCGGTAGAGAGAGAGCAAGAGCTAGAGAGAGATGTAGAGAGAAAGAGACAGAGGTAGAGACAGAGAGACGGGGAGAGAGAGAGATGTAGAGAGACAAAGAGAGGTAGAGGTAGAGGTAGAGAGAAAGAGAGAAGTAGAGAGAGAGAGGTAGAGAGACAAAGAGAGGTAGAGGTAGAGATAGAGAGGTAGAGAGAAAGACAGAGAAGTAGAGAGAGAGAGGTAGAGAGACAAAGAGAGGTAGAGGTAGAGATAGAGAGGTAGAGAGAAAGAGAGAGAAGTAGAGAGAGAGAGGTAGGGAGACAAAGAGGGAGAAGGAGAGAGAGAGAGAGAGAGAGAGAGAGAGAGAGCAGGCGTGCACTGGATATCTGACTCAATCCGTCTGTTCTTGGATCATTCAGCAGCTTTCTGCCTCTTTCTGTGAGTATAACCTTCAACAAACATCATTATTGTTGGTTTTAACTCCCAGTTACCTTTAGATACCTCGTCTTCAGATGTCTTGGATGATTTTATTGACCCATCAGGTGTGAAGTTACCGGGAATGTGAACGTAATTAAAGAAGATTCCTGACAGATCAGAGGAGTAGAGAGATGGGAAAGCTTCATTACAGAGAGGTGTTCACTCCACAGGAAGGATTATTATTATTATTACATCAACCTGTAACATCTCCCTAACTGATCATGTATTTTGATTGTAGGATTTGCAAAGTAACTCTGACTTTCAAATAAATGAAGTAAAAGCTAAAAATGCCTTTAAAGTGTAGTGAATAAGTACAAAGCAGTGGGAAATGGAAATGCTCGATCCCTTTGGACAAATACAAGAAAACGCTGTAATTTCATAGTTTTCCCAGCAGAGAGCACTGACTTTGAATTTGGCATAGATAACAGCTCTGATATTTACAAGATAGTTTTAGATTAGGAACGTTCATGATGCATTATGTGTGTTATAATCAATAAGTGTTCCGGGGAGGCAGGTAGCATCAGAGAGGTCAAAGACCTCACACCTCATCACTGACAGAAACCGAGCAACTGGGGATCATCAGACTCATTTCAATTTACTGTTTGACTGCTTGCGCTATCAAATATTTTTCTCTGAATCAGTTAAAACAATACTAACACACACATATGTATTTTCTAATCCTCCTGTTCACTTTAAACTTTTGTACTGTTGAACTGGCCACAAAGAGATTCCATCTTATTGCAATTTCAATTAAAAGCCCCGGTCCTTATCTTGTGTAAATATTTAAAAAGTTAAAGAAAAAAGAAAGGAAAAATGGAATTATCTTCCAGTCTTTCTAATAAATCACTCCCTGTTCATGATACTATCCTTGGAAATCTTTTGTTCATGTTGCAAGACACCAGCGGCAATCAAATTCAATAAAATCACACCCAAATATGTTTTTTAATGCAGCCGTAATTGCCCAAAAGATTTACACTTGTGCCAAGGTTTTCTTCTAAAATAGTACCTCAGTGAAGATTCCCTGACTCTTATTCTATAGAACCATAGGAGCTGGGATGGAGCCGCTGCAGATGATGGAGGATTATTAATAAAAGCGGAAATAAATTGTGATGATTTTCTATTAGTAGAAAGTGAAATTGCAATATAAATGAATCACACGATGAATAAAAAACAGAATCACACTCACACACACACACATATGTTCAGCAATACCATTCGATGTTTCAGCTACACCTCTGAGTTTACACCTCAGTAATCTTTCCTCCTCCTCTTTTTCCTGCAGGCACTGGCCGTCTCTTCTCTTCGTTCTACCTACATCCTCAAGCCGCCGGCGTCAGTGGAATGTTTCAATCCCCTCTGATATTTAGGTTAATCTGATTATGAAAATTAACTTTGAGACTCTTCTTCATCAATGACAGCCAAGATGGAGACTCCTTTCTACCACGATGACTCCACCGTCGCCGCTGGCTTCAGCCAGTTCGCAGAATATGACCGTTACCCAGGAAACAAGGTACTGATGAGTAAGAAGGCCGTGTCCGTGGTGGCCAGTCATCATTTCCCCAGCAGTGGGGCAGCAGGAGGGAGAGTCATGAACCACCACAATGCTGGGCTCACCTGCAATAGCTCTTTAATGACATCAGTTGTGCCTTCTGCGGACGTTAGCTTGCTAAAGCTGGCATCCCCCGACCTGGAACACCTGATCCTCCAGTCAAACCAGGGACATGTCACCACCAGCCCCGTGTCAAACTCCAGCAATCCCTTCACATACCGCAACCAGGCCACCAACGAGCAAGAAGGATTTGCTGATGGCTTTGTCAAAGCACTCGCTGACCTTCACAAGCAGAACCAGCTGGTAGGAGGCGCTCACATGTCACCGTCCTCACCCTCCAGCGTCTCCCTGCAAGCATCCTATCAGAGGAGCCTGATGCCTGGAGGAGACATGCCTATCTACACCAATCTCAGTAGCTACAATCCAGGCCACCTGCCATACCCTGGGGGGCAGATAGCATACGTTAGTAGCTCTGGCCAAGGCGGTGGTGGAGCCCCTCAAACCCAAATGCGAAGCCTGGACACCCCTCAGATCGTCCCCGAGGCGCCTCACCTGCCGGGTGACTCCATGTCTCCGCCCTCCCTCGCCCCGATTGACCTTGAGACACATGAGCAGATCAAAGCAGAACGCAAGAAGCTCCGCAACCGTATTGCAGCGTCCAAGTGCCGCAAGCGAAAGCTGGAGCGTATTTCGCGGCTGGAGGAGAAAGTGAAGGTTCTGAAGAACCAAAACTTGGACTTGGCCTCCACCGCTGAAATGCTAAGACAGCAGGTCACACAGCTCAAAGTGAAGGTCATGAGTCACGTCACAAATGGCTGCCAGATCGCTGTTGCTTTGGCCGCTGCCAAGTCAGGAGAAGGACGCCCTGGCAGCGAGGACTCAGGCTGCTGAGTCAACTATACAGGGAGGAGTTTAAGAATATACAAAGTTCAAATTTGGACAATTTGAATCTGGACAGCAGTTTGTTTTTTTAAAAGCTGGCAAATGTGACTTGAAGAGAACGTGCATTTGAAAGGAAGAAAACACATTAATTAATTGATTTCCAAGTTTGCAGCACATGTCATGACAATATTCACAATTATTAGGTGTGATTGCGTTACAGAAAATAAATTAAAACAGTGGAATTTTTTTACCACAATATTATATATATTATATAAAGACATTGTTTTAGTAAATTACCTGTTTAAACTTTTTTTATACTGCATATAGATCTCTATTTAAAATAAAGTAGCAAAAATTGCTCAAACCAGAAACAGTGTCAAGCAATTCCATTACCTTTCGAGGTAATGAGGTAATGGAATTGCTTGACACTGTTATTCAAATTATTATGACTTTTGATGAACGGCACGTATTGTTTCAAAATATCTTAAGATCCTTTAAATCCAGTTAATTGCTCAAAATGACCGATAATGAAGAAGTTTTTGTTTGTAATCTGATTACTGTAAACTTATTACGTTTTCTTTTACTACAAGTCCGCTATGTGAGTTAACAAAGCTAAAGGACCACCACATTACATTACTGAAGTTCAGCTGTGTTTGGCTAAAATACAGTGAGTTTCTTAGCTGTCCTTACATTTTAAAGTACCTTTTAATCACGGAATGGTTAGAAGTGCCATCGGCTTCCTTCTTCCCCAAACATCAGTTGTTTTATTTGGTTGTTGGGTCGTGAAAGCTTTTACTTTGTCTAAATTTTTCAGGAATGACCTCTGTGAAATAAAATATATTTTTTAAATAGACTCATGAACTGGGCTTTTGGTATGATCTTTAACTCAACAGCAAATAAGATGACCATTAAACTGTATCTATCATTTGGACAATGATTTTGCAGCAAAAAGCCAACAAGGAGCACTGACCAAGCTGCTTTGCCAGCTGTACAAGCTGCTCACTTTAGGAGTGAGAATGGGTTCATACTACAATAGTGCTTAATGGTACAATTATTTAGTGAGGAGGGTTTGAGGGGCCATAGAGGGGACTTTGGGGGTGTACTATTGTCCTTGAGGATGAAGTATCATTAGAGTCTCTACTTTAAAAGCATTGCTTTGTTTTTAACTGAACAAGAAGTAAGTAACAAGTAAATGAGTGAGTAAAAAATAATTAATTCAGTTGCAATCAAAGCTGTAAGCAGCATTGGTCATGCTCTATTACATGTGCATGCAAGGATGATTTCCCGACCCTGATTGGAGCTGCCATGTATTTCTGGCAGGTTTTAAGCCTTGAATATTTAGAGTGTACCTCTAAATATCATCCTAAATGTAAGCCTGTAAAGATAGGTAAAACAAGTGTGTGTGTGTGTGTGTGTGTGTGTGTGGGAACCTGCTGTCGCATTTGTAAAATGACAGACTGTCAAATTAAATGTGGAACTCAAAAATTACCGCTGAGTGAGTCAAACCAGGAAGAGTCCAGGAGAAATGGCAGACTGTATACATCGATGTGGAAAAGGTAAATAAAGAACTTTAAGATAAATAAATGTAAGCTAAAAGTACTGACCCAAGTAAAATATGGTTGGAATAACTACAAGTTTGTTAAAGTACAGCATCAGGGAATACACATTCAATTCATACAAAATTAAAAATGACCAAATTACTTGAATTTAAGTGTACCTATTATCCATGTGCCTATCATATTTGGTTGATCTAGGTCAAATGCACAGTAATAGCTGCTTTGTCACTATTTTGTATGGGGCGCTATTGAAGCTCTGATGTATTAAAATCATATCGGATCATTTGACGTTGACCTGATTTACCTACAAGGAGAAATAAGGCAAAATATAAATGGTAGAAACATGATACATATTATTGTCTTTATGATCAGAATGTTATGACTCACATTTGGAGCAGATTCGACAATGTAAGGTCGATTTAAAACAACTTCCTGCTTCATGGCAAATGATGTTTTTCTGCAGTCAAGCCGTGTATACATAGTGTAGTAACTATTGCCATCCACTTCAGGGGTGCGTGGTCTGTAATGAGGGTGAATTCCCTGCTCCACAAGTAACATCGTAGATGATGGATGGCCCATTTCACGGCCAGACCTTCCTTCTCGACTGTGGCATAGGTCTTCTCGTGTGGCAGCAGCTTCCGGCTGATGTAGGTCACCGGGTGTTCGTCCCCGTCGACATTCTGGTCCGACTGCTCCAATGCCGGTACCAGAGGCGTCCGTGTGGAGGACAAAGGGCTTCGAGAAGTCAGGGGCCACCAATACCGGTTCCTCCACTTCACATGGTGGGGCAGATTCTTCCGGGTCAGTTCGTGGAGGGGGGCTGCGACTGTGGCAAAGTTCTTCACAAACTTCTGGTAGGAGCCCACTAGCCGGGGGCCCCACCGCACACCAGGTAGCGCAGCGTGTGGTGGTCGATTGCCTGTTACGGGCACTTCCTCGCCCTCTCCGCCAGGCAGCCGGCACCCCACCAACATCGAAGAGTTGGTAGAGGCCATCGAGCTGGCGGAGGCCACCCAACGCCGGGAGGTTGGAGAGAGAGAGCTGTTCTTTCCCCGCCGGGAAACCTGGGAGCAACGCACGCCGGAACGTGTCCAGCGACCAGTAAGCAGGCCGGCGGTTTCTGGCCCGCAGGACAAACCTATGACCACCGAAGCACCACGGACCCCTGGACAGGCTTGGCTGACTAACTGTGCCGGGCGCCACCGTCCTGCCTCCTCGACCCGAGCCCAAAGCTCGCCTGCCCATCACCTGCATCCACGGCGATACCAGGGATGTGCCGTCGCGGCGCATCACCATCACGGCGCTGCCCGGAGCATGGCCGGTGGAAGTGGGGATTGTCAGGCGAGCTTTGGGCTCGGGTCGAGGAGGCAGGACGGTGGGCCTGACGAGGGTGACCGCGCTGCCCGAGTCCAGGAGGGCGAGGAATGGTCGGCCACATATCCTCACTTCCGCCCGCGGGGCCTGTTTTGGAGTCACCGCGCCCCACGACGAAAAGGCCCCGACGACTCCCAGCGCTGCTGGCCTCGGATAGCCCCAGGGAGGGTGAGTCATCCCACCATAACCCTAATCTGTACTTTGACCTCTTCCAGCAGGTGTCCGGGGCTGGGGGGTTCGCCAGGGAGCAGCACAAGGATGATCGCCTAACGCACTGCTGGTCCCAGGTGAGGGTTGCCAATGGGAAGGAACTCCAACCAGCACCTCACCCCACGCCTCACTTTGTGATAAAGAACGGCCTGCTTTTCTGTGTCGCGCAACGAAGGGGGAAAGAAAAAACCCTGCTGGTGGTCCCACGGACAAAGACTGAAGCAGTGATCGAACTAGCGCATGCGCACCCCATGGCCGGCCACCTGGGGGCCCAGAACACCGCCCAACGCATACGTGACCGATTCCACTGGCCGGGTCTGGATGCCGAGGTCAAGCGCTTCTGTCAAGCCTGTCCCATCTGTCAACGGACGTCACCACGCACCCGGCCCCAAGCCCACTGATTCCACTGCCCATCATCGAGGTGCCCTTCGAGCGCATCGGGATGGACCTGGTGGGGCCGCTGCCGAAGTCTGCCCGGGGACACGAACACATCCTGGTCATCCTGGACTACGCCACCCGCTACCCGGAGGCCATCCCCCTCCGTAAAGCCACCGCCAAAGCCATTGCCCAGGAGGTGTTCCTGCTGAGTAGTCGGGTCAGTCTACCCTCCCAGATCCTGACTGACCAAGGCACCCCATTTATGTACCGGGTGATGGCTGACCTCTGCAAGCTCCTCCAGATTAAGCGGCTCCGCACCACCGTGTACCACCCGCAGACGGATGGCCTGGTCGAGCGTTTTAATCAGACGCTAAAACAGATGCTGCGTCGAGTGGCGGCAGAGGACAGGCGGGACAGGGACAAGATGCTGCCGTACATCCTGTTTGGGATCCGAGAAGTACCCCAGGCGTCCACCGGCTTCACCCCATTCGAGCTCCTCTTCGGCCGACAGCCCCGCGGTCTACTCGACGTCGCCAGAGAAGCTTGGGAGCAGCAGCCTGCGCCCCACTGAACCACGGTGGAGCACGTCCAGGAGATGCGGGAGCGGATCGACAGGGTCATGCCCCTCGTCCGGGAACACCTGGCCAAGGCCCAACAATCCCAGCAACGGCACTACAACAGGGCGGCCCAGCCACGGGAGTTCCAGCCTGGCGACCACGGCCCGGTTACCTACCGAGTCCGGCAGCCGGGGAGACGGAAGGAGGACCAAATGTACCACATAAACCTCCTGAAGCGCTGGGTTGGGACCGGACCCCAGCTGGCGGCCCTCGCTCACCTACCCCCCGTGGCTATCGACATGGACCCCCAGCTATCGGCGGCCCAAAAGTTGGAGCTGCAACACCTGGTGAGTCAGTTCACCGATGTGTTCTCTCCCCAGCCGGGGCGGACCCAAGTCCTCAAGCACGATATCCGCACAGCTCCCGGAGTCATCCGGCAGCGGCCCTATCGCGTCCCGGAGGCTCGACGACACGCTATCGAGGAAGAGGTACAGGAGATGCTGAGGTTGGGGACCATTGAGCCCTCACGCAGCCCGTGGTCCAGCCCGATCGTCCTGGTACCAAAGCCCGATGGCACCTTCCGCTTTTGCAATGACTTTCGCCGCCTCAATGAGGTCTCTGAGTTTGACCCAATGCCGCGGGTCGATGATCTGTTGGATCGCCTAGGAAGGGCCCGGTTCATCTCAACCCTGGACCTCACCAAAATTATGCGGAGGCCTATCTGGACGGTGTGGTTGTTCACTCAGAGACCTGGGAGGACCACCTAGAGCGGCTGCGGAAGGTGCTGTCGGAGCTACGCCGGGCTGGGCTGACCACCAACCCCCGCAAGTGTCACCTGGCCCTCGCCGAAGCCAAGTACCTGGGTTATCAGGTTGGCCGGGGCCTTATCCGGCCCCAGGAGAAGAAGGTGGCCGCTATCCTCTCCGCAACGCGGCCCACCACCAAGACACAGGTACGGGCCTTTTGGGGGTTGGCGGGATACTACCTGACCAGGAAGGGGCAACCGGAGAAGGTCCCGTGAAAACCGGAGACAGAAAACGCGTTCCGGTGGATAAAAACAGCCCTCACGTCGGCCCCGGTGCTCCGAGCCCCCGACTTCAACAGCCCCTTCCTGGTACAAACGGATGCATCCGATACCGGGTTGGGAGCAGTCCTCTCCCAGGTCCTCAACGATGGAAAACGCCGCCGATGGCCTATCAAGGTTATGGTCAGCTTTTGCGGACCGGTCAGGCTCCACCCCCCACCCTGCCCCAATCTCCCCGCTCCTCCAGAGGATAGGACGACGCTTAGGGGGGGGGGGGAATGTGACACAATGCCTTGAGCCCTTGTCAGCGTCGCCCTGGAAACAGAGCAGACACACCTGCACCTGCTCATCACGGGCTGAGCGGCCACACCTGCGCGCCATCAGGCGCTGGCTTGATAAGCCTCAGGGTCACACACCGAGGGGGAGGAGATGTCCTGCAGGACCCGAGTAACGTGGATTCTGTTATTTCCCCCCCAGAGAGCAGTGGGTGACCGCCATCCCTCCGTCCCCTCAGACTCCACGGACGCACGCAGCACCGCGCACCAGAGCACCAGAAAAACCTCTCACGCAACGTAATAAAATCGGCCCTTCGGGGCACTCACCGTGACCCTTGTGTCGTGTGTTTCTTCACTCCCGTCACAGTATGTATGCGCGTGTACGTGTGTGTGTGTGTGTGTGTGTACGTGTGTGCGCGTATACTCTTGTACGTGTGTACACATACACAAACGTGTGGCCTGGCCTCTTGAGTATGCAGGCAATACCTGGAGGATGAAGGAATTGATACAATTAAATGGCCCTCCCTATCACCTGACCTAAATCCGATCAATCAGGAAAGGGAACTCAGCAACCAGGTAACTTTCATTGTGGGGCTGTGGCCACCACGTATACAAATATGTATATACATAGAGCTATATTTTTTTTTTACCTTTTTGCTTCTTGGTATCTTTATCATGATTATTTTATTTGCTAGTTGTATTTTTTATGAGTGTGGATCCTTGGGGGGTCCGGAATGAATAGGATCACGGCAGGTTTGTTTGAGATACTTTATTTTATATTCTCTGTTCGTCATGCTCAGTGGGCTTCGGGCGTCCAGCGCTCTCGTCTGGCGGCTTTCTCCTGTCTCTCGCCGGATGGCCCCCCCGGACTTAAATTCAGGGAGACAAACACAATCATCATTCCCTGCAGCTGAGGCCAAATCCTCCACCTGGCATTTTTTATTTATCTGGAGTAGAGGGAAAAAAATTAGATTTTTTTTTTTGTTAATTTGATTTAGAGCTAATCTAAAAGAGTAACAAATGATTCAACCAACTGATCAGCTCAGTTTTCCATATGGTGACTTCAAACTAGGTAGGATGAAATCCTTTTAGATTGTTAACATTTGGAAGAAAACATCATGTTATGTTTATTCCAATCTTCTGCACCAGATGGAGTGACCCACTCATTGAGAGTGAGAACTCTGTGCCATAGTTGATGACTAATCCCACCTCCCCCACACCTAAACACACACTCAGAGCTGTATTGGTGTTTTCGCCCATTAGTTGTGTCACTGTGTTTCTGTTTGTTAAAAATAAGTATCAGCGCATGTTTTCAACTAGAACATTTTCTGTCCAATGCACACTGCAATTCCATACCCCTTTCACTTGATTTGACTTGAAATTTACTAATTAAAACTATAACATGATATCTTTTCCAATAACTGTGAGATTGAATTACTAATTAATTTTGACCATATTTTTCCGTTTAACATTTTGTTAGCAGGGAGCAAGTGGAAATAAGGAAAGCCATTTCCCTTAAACTCACTGCTGGCTGAGAGTAAAGATCGAAAAATCGTAAAATGTGATTAAAAGTTGGTGGGTCTTAAACTCCTGGATTTTAACATCTTCCAGGCTTTGTCCTCACAAGATGAGAGGTAATGTAGCTCTGCTGACACCTGCTGCTCCCATCATTATTATTGTCATTAGTCACATTACTGTTTTTATAAACAAACATTACTGACTTAGCTTCTTTCCCAAATCTTTGTGCTTTCCCTCCTCACAGGTTTCATCTGATGACTGTCATATCTGATGTTGGTTAGGTCTGATGGTGGTCACATTTAGATTAAGATCATGATGGCGTCGCAGATGGCTACCTCTGTATCTTAGTGTGCATTGTTTTGTGTTGTTTTTTTTAAAAACCTGGTTTCTGCTACTATTCCCGGAGCTTGTACCTTGTAGTTGCAGATTGATCAGCATTAGAAGTTGGCAAACCCAAGGAACTCTTGCAGCTGTTTAGGCAAGGAGGGGGTTGGCCATTCGGTTACTGCCTTCTCTGGATTTGTCCTGTCGGCCCAGGTATAAACCCAAGAAACCGAACTGAGATGACATGAAAGTCGCATTCCTCCGTAACTGAAGGACCATCCGGACATGGCGCTGGTGCTCCTGGAGGTTCGTTGATGTCACGGTTTGGTTCTACTTCCTGTTTTATTTTGTAGTTTCTTGTCTCTCGTTTCTCTGGGTAACTTCACTTCCTGCCTTGTCCTGTGATTGCCTGATTGTTTCCACCTGTGTCCAATAACCTGCACCTCCCTTGTGTATTTAAGCCCTGTGTGCCTGTTGTCCCTTGTCGCGTCATTGTCTTTGTCAGTAGAATAAAGAGCACCGTTTTTTGAGAATCCTGCGTTTGGGTCCTGCTTCCTTCCGCCTGCACCAGCACCCTCCCTGACAGTTGAGTTCATGAGAAATACCCATCCAAGTGAACAAACCCGACACTGATCAGAAAGTCTCATTGTATGTCATTTTCCACGCCGGAAAAACTGCTCTTTGCGAAATCTTGTGCATGTTTCATCACATTCGGAGCGGTTTCCTGATCCCCTATTCTCTCGTTGAAGAACCCTTGTTTGTCCCAGACCTCGTTCCCGCCTGCCTGACCCCTGACGGTGCCTCTGCCTATCTACGCTCTCCTGGATTTCGACCATCTGCCTGTTTACTGGACACGACTATGCCTGACCCCTGACGGTGCCTTTGCCCATCTACGCTCTCCTGGATTTTGACCATCTGCCTGTTCACTGGACACGACTACGCCTAACCCCTGTTTGCCTTTGTTCAATAAATCTGCGCTCTGCGCTTCGGTTTACTCCTGTCTCTTGTGGTGCGTTACACTAACCTTCGTTGGCAAGATGAAAATTTACTTTTTCCCCTAAATGTGCATGCACCTAACACACATGGGCCAAATACGGGCCGTAATGGCATTATCCACAACCCCAGAACGCTTGGTTACTGTGGGGGCAGCGGTGGTTCTTGTGCACTACAGACTGCGAAGACTATTTTACGCTTTGGCGAGTTTGAGTGTGCACTTCCTTGGTTTAACCCAGCTGTCTCAGTTTAGCTAACTGTTGGCTAACTAAAGCTGCTGCACTTCAGAGACCGATGTGCATGGAGATAAAGACTCGTTTAACAACTTGGGGCTGTTCGGCAGACGGTCAGCCAGCAGAGATGTTCTTGCGGACCCGGCTGCTCCGTTTCCTCGGCTGGATGAGACAGTCCGTTACAGTAGTCCTCTCCAAACATGTATATCCGATGGGTTGTGGGGAGCTACGTCGGAGGATCTGCCGTGGGCCCTTCATGGCACTACGAAAAGTTGGAAAAAGGAGGGAGAGAAAATAAAATTAAAATTAAACAAAAAGAAAAGGGGTTTTGGAGGGTGGGGTTGGGGTTTTCAGAATGCGTACTCAAGAACAAGAGTGGGTTGAGCTGTATTTATAGAAATACAGGAAGAGGCGTGTTGGATGCGTGGTCTTGCTCCCAGAATTATGCTAATTAGCTCTACTTCACTAGCTAAGACCATGTCATCCACTGAAGGCGTTTGACGTGAGTGAACGTGTCGTTGATTGATTTAGTCTGGTTGATCAGATGGGTTGTGGGGAGCTACATTGGAGGCTGCCGTGCGCCCTGGGCACGGCAAACCCCCAACAGACTCCCATTCCCATTCCATCCCATTAGTGGTGGTAGGCCTGTGAGGACCAGCGACCCATGATGGATGAGGTGTTCTGCGATGCCATTACGGGAGACTGTGGTAGCGAATCTGGTGGTTGCTTTGCCAAATTCTGAGATTAATGAGTGGGTCTGTTGGTGATGGCTTTGGGATTGTCGAAACTGCAAGTATGTGGAAAGGGTTTCAGATGGACTCAGGTGTGACTGTATCTTAAGTTGAAGCCGCTGATTGGTTGGTTTTCGTTTGCTTTAAGTAGAATGTCATGGTGTCTTCTGAAAGACTGGATAAGTCGGATGTGCAGTTATGGTGACGTGCATTGAAGGTGAGGGCTGAGGCGGTAAAAAGGCCAGGGAGAACATGATTTCCGTCATTAAGGAAAGGTGCAGGTTGCTGTATCTGGAACAGATAGTGATGATACAAGTGCACAGGAGGTCAAAGGTGAGGGGGTGGCGAGGAGGGCTCTTTCTTTGATAGACCTTTGAGGACTGAGGCTAATTGGGGATGATTCGAGGCTGCATGTGGCCACTGCCACTACGGTAGGTTTAAATACTAGGCGTTTTGATGTGTCCTGGACACCAGGTGGAATGACGAGAAGGTTACTTGGTATCGATTGTGGAAGCTCTCCCAAGCTGTCCAGTAAGGCGAGAGAGAGAGTGAATGCTGATAGGCTGTAGAGTATGGTGTTTTGCGAGCTGGCTGTCAGCGGTAGAAGGGCAGGTTTTCAGGTTGAACGTCAGTGTGGAACATGGGATAAATTTCAAAAACCGTTGAGGAGGTAGTTTGGCTGTCCATTTCTCTGCAAACCATCTTCCTTTGTAGAAACCCCCTGTAAAAACAGAATGAGTGGCATCAGTATACGAATGTAGATCCTGTTATTGTGTCATCGTAAAGAAAAAAACTGTGATTCCGCTCTGATTGGAGAGCAGATTCAGCCAGAAACAGAGTTCGGCACGGTTTGAACTGTGGGGGAATAAAATCTACTGTAGCCAGACTTACAGAGTCACAGCTCTATCGAGCCGTGTATTCCTTAGGACCTCAGTAGTAACGACTTCATGAATTTCTTCAATGATAAGATTCTGATTATCAAAGAGAAAATTGATGGTCTACTTCCTTCAACCAATACCAACCTGTCCTCAGATGTAGGAACCTTGAATGCAGCAGTGGGCCCTGATGCCTGCTTGGATGACCTCTCTACTTGTCTCTTGGATCCGATTCCGAGTAAGCTGCTTAAGGAAGTTTTTTCCTTTGATTAGCACATCTTCACTGAATATTATGAATCTTTGTTGACAGGACATGTACCACAGTCCTTTAAAGTAGGTGTAATTAAACCGCTTCTTAAGAAACCTATTCTAGTTCCAGAGGTGTTGGCTAACTACAGACCTATCTATAATCTTCCCTCCCTCATAAGATCCTTGAGAAATCCGTCACCGGATGGAGGTATGGAGTAATTAACTATTTGCTTTGTGGTTGTTTAAGGGTGACTCAGATGCTCCGCCCACAGATGCGCTGAGTCACTATGAACCGCCATGTACTCTGTATGTGTGCTTGTGTATGTGATGTATCTGGTTTAAATGTCAGTAAAGTGAGAATCTGAGTATCCTAGTTTTCCTATTTCCGTCCACCAAACAGAGAATATGACTATAAGGGGTTAGAGCAAGAAGACACTTAAAGGCAGAGAATTCCATATTCAAAGCATTTTTATAGCAGCAAAAAACTATTTGTTCCATAAAGATGTAGAAGAGTAATGGGTACCTGAGCAGAGAATGCGGTTGCATTCCCTTCCCTGTGCTGGGCCAGTCGTGGCTTCCTGTTACTGCGTAGATGTTTGGTCACATTCTGCACTGCGCTCTTCTTGGTGTGACAGCTGATAACGCCATCCTGACCCACTGTCGTGCCGGTTTCCTTGTGGGTTCACTCTTTTAGCCGTGATGAACCATGGGTAGCAAATCCCTTTTCTCTCTATTCCCCTTCATGAAGCAATTCTTAGTAATCATCATAGCTTCTGTTTAGTGATATAAAATATAAAATGTCACAAATCTCACTTGAGTGTATTGTTGAATTTATTCCAATTTTTGGGGCTGCTGGTGGCATTGTGGTGGAAGTTTTTTACAGAAAATCGTTAAATAAGAAAAAAGGCTGTGAGTCAAAGGTCACAGCAGCTACGTGCTCAGTAGATTTCCAAGAACCTTCCCCCTTCACATCAGGGCCAGATGGTTCTTATACCTCAGTTCAGTTACAGGTGGCATCAACAGAAAACTTGCTTACATCCAACACTTGTTGAGTCTCTACAGCCAGGACACTGGGGACATCTTATCAGTGAGACACTTCACTTTATTTTTGCCATTACAACTTGCAGACAGATTTAACGAGCAGAATGTAATTTAGTCAATTACAATTCCACAGTTAAAGAAATAGGAATTACTTCTAGACCCCAGAGGCAGTAATTAAAAACACTTCTGGTGTTTTTTTCCGAAATTACTTTTTTACAAATTGAACCTTTACGCGGTTTCTTCTTCATTAAGCCCCTGGGAGCAAATCAGAGTCAAATCATCATAAATGTTTTATAAGAATCACTCTCAGAAACGCTTTAGCCTCCTCCTGCTCAGTGGTACAGAGCTGTGAGTCACTCCACTGAAGAACCCAGCGAGGGATGAAAGTTGTATTAGTGCCGGATAATTCGTCCTGACAGTTGGAAATGTTAAATCCTGCAGGGGGCTCAGCTTAGCTAGCTCACTCTCTTCCTAAGTAGGGTAAATACAAACCAGAATGATCAATCTGCCCACTATACGAATCTACAAAGCCAAGCTAAAGACCAGCTAGAAACTGGTGTGATTGCACCAATGGTACCACAGAACAGCCTTGGAACTTCTCTAGCAAAGCATTTCAAAACATGTTTGATCAACTTTAAAGGAGCCACGGAGACACAGGTGTCACACGGCCTTTAAATATTCTGGAAGGTTCCTTGTACAGCTCTTTCCTTGATTTGATCTCACTAAGTCCCTATGTGACACCTACTGAACAACATGGTGGGTCATGTCACAGGTCATGTGATTACCACCCTTCCAAGATGTCAGGGCCAGGTTGTGACATCTTACCAAGTTGCTATATTCAAATAGCTGTTTTTTCCTGTCCTTTATTATGTTATTTTCTTTAACACTTTTCTGGAACTAACTATTATGAAAGAAATCAGATAAATATCGTTGTGACACATATGTCCCATCGGGAATTTTACCTTAAAAATTGTGATATTAAAACATTTGTAAATAAAACATGAACATATCAAATTACCAGACAAAAATGACTCTTCTACCAAATATTTCAGTCATATTTCAATACCATTTAATTTTTGAGGGATGTGAAAGTAGCTCAGAAGGCCCTGAATACCTTGATTACACTCCCAACATCATTCAGACTGTAGTGAATCAAGTGTTTTAGATGAATAACATCAACCAAGAGGAACCTTGAGCAGCAAAATACAACTGACCAAGAAAAAAATTGTTTTCTTGGAGAAAGAAACCTTTTGAAACCCCTGAGTGCACCTTGAAAGGGCCGAGTGTCACAGCACCAAAAAAATCTTCATACTCCCCTGGAGTATTTAACAAGTTTATAACAGAATAAATGATAGGAAACGTACTTACTCACTTACTTACTTACTTACTTACTTACAAAGTGTGCCATGGTGGCTGACAACATGTCCCGCAACCGCTTTAAACCTGGCTGGCATCCCCACACTTCACCGATAACACTCATTTGTCAAAAAGACAAGAAGTGCTGGAGCATCCGTCCATGGCTTTTTATGTTTGGCCTTGAGATTACCCCAGAAGAGCACAACACTATTGATGAGATAATGGACTCTTTCAGAGGGATTGACCGTAGCCAGTGACGATATGGTTGCATGAGTTTATGGTCAAGACGTGTGGGGAAAGAGGGACGCATCATGGCCATTGCCAGGTGGTTCAACAGATCTGAGAATAGAACTGATGCTTGGACCATCGTCACAAAAATGTGTTTTTCAAAAGCTGCAGCCAGTGTTCAGTGAGGGTTTGAGCACCATATTAATACCACAGGCTTGGCCAATACTATGAATACTGTAAATGTAGGAACGTTCCACTCTCTGACATTGTGAAACACTATTTACTATTTACTGCGATCCACGTTCAATATTGCACTGGAGTCATCAATGTGTAAAGTATCTATATGCAGTACAACTAGAGAGAATATTTGTTCACTTTAAACTTTGATTTGAACCATGCAAGATGTTCTCGGGCCACCCTCCCTCATCATTCAAACTGCTGCTCCTAGAATTATGGCTTTCTTTGGTCTTGCGCTTCCTCAGCCTTCTCTTCCACTTACTGTCAGCCCTGTTGCTATTCCTGTGTATAGGAAGAATCATTAGCATCTATTGTTGGCTAATTTACATACTGTGCACTTGCCCATGAAATAGATGAGAAGTTCTCAGATGGAGGTATATTTCAAATTCAAACAAGGGAGTCGTAGTTGAAGCGTAGCAGCAATGAATTCCTTCAGTATTCAGATGAATATATTGTAATAAGATTCACGTCCACAAGTTGCAACCCTCCCAAGGCTTTGTGTCTGTTTTGACAGTTTAATAAATCACACCCTGATGGCACAGCGCTCTGTATTACAACCCCAAATGTCTCTGGCTGCTTAAGGGGTAAAGAAATTCCACAAGGGGCATAGAAAAAGGTTTGAAAACCACTACAATTTATTTTTGTATCTTTTAAATTTCATTTGGAATGGATTCTCAACTAGCGGTACAACAGTTGGTGTCTACACTGTACCCTCTTTTCTTTTCTCCAATGGTTTGTAATGAAGCATCTCAAAATCAAGGTGTTCCTCCCTCAAGTTGAAGTTTTAAGATGAATTCTCCAACCTTCATATTATGTACTCAATAGTTTACATCATGCAGTGAGTAACGGTACAACAACACATAGCACCCGTTCTGAGGTCACCAGAGGTCTAAAAGTAAAGACAGGTCATCGGGCTCCATCTGGGAGAATGAAGGCCCAGCCTCTTCCCGAATCCCTGCATAGGTTGGAAACATTTCCCCTTGACATTTGTTTTTTTTTATTATAGTGAATTTTGTGGCTATCCTTTTGGGAGTAACATATAACGTGACCAAAACAAGCGTCTAGTGGGATATTTTTCTAAATTAAACTTATTATTTGATTATTCTAAGTCGTACTTATTGATTATCAGCATAGAAATAATACAATGCACTCATTCTTTCTGTGCAATTAGTGCATGGTGTTTGGTGACCGCTGGTGTAAAAAATACAAAAAGAGTGTTTAAAGCTTAATTCGACATGTAATGTAATTCATTCGAAAGTTGGTTTAATGCAGCTTTAATTATTTCACTTGACTGTGGGTTCAGCTCGAGCTTCGCTCTTGACTATCATCATGCGACCGACTCAGCTGGGACTGGAAGTGTAGTCAAACCTCATATTGGAGGAAAAGGCCCTGCAGCTGCTCGGCTGCATGAAATTACAGAGAAAAAACAAGGAGCGGGAAATTTATGCTGCTGCCTCTTTGTGTTCCCACTGAGAGAGCAAGCTGAGCGGAAACTGATCATATCTGATCAGAGCCACGTTCAGGATGAGGCCAGCGGTGCAGGGCGGACTCTGAGTTAGTGTGTGTGTTTGTGTTGGGGGGGGGGCACGTTCACGGAGCCATGGACTAATTTCCAGTCGTGGTCACAGCTCGTCTAAAAATAAAAGGGCCTCGTATATTTTATTTTCAAACTGAAGGTCAGAATCAACAGCGTCTTGCTTTACAGAACCTCTCCCACATGGTTTTATTGTTAATAAAAGGCTGACTATATATATATATATATATATATATACATCTGCAATATTTTTGTATACATTCTGGAAAATATTCTTAATTCTCATGTGTTTCACTCTGGATATCAAAGGTCAATAATGAAGCGATTCAGTCCAGTAAACTGATTAATTAGTCGGTCAAATTATTTTGCAGAAAACCTTCAGGGCAAAAGCCTGAAACAAATAACTGCTCTTCATCTTTAATTGGGTCAGATCAACATGATAACACAGGGGTAAATCATCAGAACACCATAGAAACAGAAGTAAAACAGAACTGTTTGATGTGATCATTAAACAAGGCAAACGATAATTGTGTGTCACACTGACTCTGAGAGCTCCATTTTTAACCACCGACCACATTAAATGAGCATTTAGCCAAGGAAGTGGAGAAAAGACCCTCTCCATGCATTCTATCACTCCACTGGCTGCTTGGTCATACTGAAATAACCTCCCCCAACTTACATTGGTTCAAAGTAATGTCGACACATTTAGAAAAAAACTGGATGTCCCAAAATCAAGTCACTGGTCAGAGTTGAATGAATAAAAGTCAACCAACATAATTCCATTAAACTTTAAATGGGAATAAAAATGTAAAATATAAAGATTTTGTGATTTCTTCATTTCAGCAGCCGTCTGTGTATTTAATTTTATTTTTATCACCTTTAGTTTGTACGGCTTGTCCTGTTGGAGATTAACGATCCAGATGATTACGAGCCACAAGGATTAGGCTGACACACAAACAAACATGAATTATTCATTATGTTTCTTCACATTTATTTACATTAAAGAAGCAGTACACATATTTCACCCGTTATCTAAATGCTCACACTGTACTAATCGATCAGAAGCATCTCTCAGTCCACTGGAGGAAATGATTGATTACAGATACTGATACCTCATGGGCACCTGCCACTATCCGCTGAACCCACACACACAATCCACACAATCATCCGTACGTTGGAGGAAACAACTGTCATGAAACTGCGTTTCCTTCTTAAGGTTAAGTGGCATTTAGTTGTTTGTGAAATATTCCATTCATTTTATTTTGTACATAGCCCAAAATCACAAATTAGCCCCAGAGGGCTTTACAGTGTGTACACATGCGACCTTCTTCGTCCCGAAAAATGAAACATAGATACATAAATGTATTTAAATGATATATCTAATAATACGCAGAATTTCACCATAAGACCATTTTCATCAGTAACAAACATTGCAGGAGCTGTTTGGGGTTAAATCCTCTGAACCCTGATCTCCACTCAACCAAACTCTATTTGGGTTCTCCACGAGGACACGGTTTGTAAAAGGCAACATTCATTTTGCCTTTGGTTTCTGGTGGTAGCAGCAGGAGGTCATTCAGGTGTTTAATCAGAGCCGTCAGACCTCAGCCGGAGGAGTGTAACGCTTCAGACAGGACGACCTTCATGCTCCACCTGGGGGAGGGTGTGAAAAACAGTGGAACAACTCCCCCATGATTTAGTTACTTTTACAGTCCTACCAGTACGGAGTTGACAATGTTTAGTTCTTTCGGATGCACCGGCTCGGAGGCTCAAGATTTCCTTCTCCTGGAAATAGGTAAGCTTTAAGCAGTCCTGTACACACACAGTTCAGAAAGGGTGGGATCAGTGAGCCAGGCTTACTTATTGGTAATGGAAGAATAGACTGGGGGGGGGGGTCAGATACACAAAAACGCTGCAGAACTTGGCAGTGACACACCGCGAGGGGCTAATGAGGGGATGGGCTGCAGATGAGGGATGTGAGTGCTGATTGGGGGAGGGGGGGCTGGATATGAAATGACAAGAGAGTTATGAGTAACTCTCTTGAATAAGTGGACAGGTTGAAAACAAACTAGGATGACGTGGGAATCGTTACATTGTTAATCATCTATTAAGATTTACATTAGTTCGTTCAAGTTATTACCTGGGCAAGGACATAAAATGTCCCATATATTCAACAAATGTTTAGACCGAATCATGACTCTAGACCTAGGGGAACACCTGGAAAATGCCTACAATGAATTGTAGAGGTCACATAGGGATACATAAAATATGTCCACATAATGGTAAATTAATTAAATCAGTGAATTAATCCGTTTTTTGTCTTTTTTTCTTCTCTAATCCTGCATACATTCACCTTCAGGCATTCAACACTGGCCGAAATGGTTGGGAAACCATTGCACTCAACAAAACAAGATTACAAGACAAAACGTCTGCCTGACAGACAGGACGCAGCAGGTGAGAGGATTCTGGTTCTGAACCACAACCAGCTTCTGGGTCACACATTTAATGTATAATAGAGGAGGCACACTTTGAACTCACAAAGTGTCCTCTGTGTGATCGGGGATGAAGAGAGGACAAGAGGACGAAGCTATGGAGCTCTGTACCTCCCCCTGCTGGCCTCAAATATCACTGCTGATGATTTTTCCCTGACAAATAGAAGGTTCCACGACTTCACTATTAACCTCATTGAATCATGCAACTTATTGTGTCCATGCAAACAAACCGTAGTTGTTTAACAAGGACAAAAATAAACAATAGTCATCCCTTAATTTAGATACAATCAGACAACGGCTGAAAAATGTATTTTTCCTCTAACCCTTACAGTCAATCCACCTGCACGGAAGACAGTGTTCAGTGGTGGGCTCTGGCAACAAATTATTTCAATAATATTACTGAAATGTTATTAATAAAAGGGCACCAACTTGAGATTAGTGACCAATGGCCAAACTATAAATTCTCATAATTGGTGTTCACTCTATATGTTTATATTCAGGAATCAGGAGGAATTATACACTCACCGGCCACTTTATTAGGTACCCCATGCTAGTAACGGGTTGGACCCCCTTTTGCCTTCAGAACTGCCTCAATTCTTCGTGGCATAGATTCAACAAGGTGCTGGAAGCATTCCTCAGGGAGTTTGGTCCATATTGACATGATGGCATCACACAGTTGCCGCAGATTTGTCGGCTGCACATCCATGATGCGAATCTCCCGTTCCACCACATCCCAAAGATGCTCTATTGGATTGAGATCTGGTGATTGTGGAGGCCATTTGAGTACAGCGAACTCATTGTCATGTTCAAGAAACCAGTCTGAGATGATTCCAGCTTTATGACATGGCGCATTATCCTGCTGAAAGTAGCCATCAGAAGTTGGGTACATTGTGGTCATAAAGGGATGGACATGGTCAGCAACAATACTCAGGTAGGCTGTGGCGTTGCAACGATGCTCAATTGGTACCAAGGGGCCCAAAGAGTGCCAAGAAAATATTCCCCACACCATGACACCACCACCACCAGCCTGAACCGTTGATACAAGGCAGGATGGATCCATGCTTTCATGTTGTAGACGCCAAATTCTGACCCTACCATCCGAATGTCGCAGCAGAAATCGAGACTCATCAGACCAGGCAACGTTTTTCCAATCTTCTATTGTCCAATTTCGATGAGCTTGTGCAAATTGTAGCCTCAGTTTCCTGTTCTTAGCTGAAAGGAGTGGCACCCGGTGTGGTCTTCTGCTGCTGTAGCCCATCTGCCTCAAAGTTCGACGTACTGTGCGTTCAGAGATGCTCTTATGCCCACCTTGGTTGTAACGGGTGGTTATTTGAGTCACTGTTGCCCTTCTATCAGCTCGAACCAGTCTGGCCATTCTCCTCTGACCTCTGGCATCAACAAGGCATTTCCGCCCACAGAACTGCCGCTCACTGGATGTTTTTTCTTTTTCGGACCATTCTCTGTAAACCCTAGAGATGGTTGTGCGTGAAAATCCCAGTAGATTAGCAGTTTCTGAAATACTCAGACCAGCCCTTCTGGCACCAACAATCATGCCACGTTCAAAGTCACTCAAATCACCTTTCTTCCCCATACTGATGCTCGGTTTGAACTGCAGGAGATTGTCTTGACAATGTCTACATGCCTAAATGCACTGAGTTGCCGCCATGTGATTGGCTGCTTAGAAATTAAGTGTTAACGAGCAGTTGGACAGGTGTACCTAATAAAGTGGCCGGTGAGTGTATATTATATTGAAAGCGCTATTCCACATTGAGTGAAGATTGATGAATGAAGAGTGAATGATCATTCTATTATAGACATGAAATACAATGAGGTTAATCACTCATGATGCACAGACAGAAATGGAGTTGAGGTACATTTTAAATTGATGACAATGTTTGTGCATTTAACTGTACGAGGACTACCACACTGATTAAGTATGTGGAACGTGGCCCTATTCAAATATTAACTGATTAGTGATTGCTCCTATATCAAACCTCTTCTGTACATAGACCTTAAAGCTAATGCAGTGTGATGTAAAACAGTTGTGAATGAAATGTTTATCTCTAATGTTTTATGTGTTTGCCCCCATTCAATATGAATAAATATTAGATAAACACCTGTCAGTATAATCCAGTAAAGTTCAGCAGCACCACAAACTACAGCAGCTCGTCTTCATCTTCTTCAGTCTGTTCTTGTCACTCTGGGGATTCAAGTCTTCGAGGACGCATGGAGAAACGGCCCATGTGGTTTCCCTGTTAGCCCCTGTGATACTTTCAGTGTTCCTACGGGACCCCTGCTAATGAATCCTGGTATTTCATGTATTAACATTGCTTCTGGGTCTGAGTTGTAGTTTCCTCCTGAAACAGATTAGTTAATCAAGGACAGATTTTCAACCCAAACCTGCTGGAAATCTCCAACACATCTGTAGAAGCGTGTCCCCAGATGTGGTTTGAGTGTGCAAATACTGATTATTGGTAGACAATTGAATGTGTATGTGTTTTTAATTGTTGGTCTAAATATTAATGCTTAAATCTAAATTTCCCAAATAAGCAGCATGTTATTTTACTAATAAAAGAATCTTCTACGTGTCTATGGTGACGATGGTGCATTCTCCAATAGTCTCCATTGATCAGGATATTCAAATGGACTAAAACTATATTGATCTTTTTAGACAAATTTCAAAAACAATCAAACATTTTATGTCATTTTGCTTACTATCAGTCCCATATACTTAGCTTGGCTAATGGATAGACACCTGGTTGCTGAGTCACATTTGTCCCTGCACTTTGTGGGATTGCTTTGCCTGGTGAGGACTATTAAAAGAAATCAGCCATTACTAGAAAAAAAATAATATTGTTGGAAACAGAGTTCACAGAGGACATAAGCCAGTCTAAAGCCTGAGGTTTTTGCTCATAGGACATACGTTTGCCTATTTGACACATTAAGTATTAACATGAGACATTGTAATGTTACAAAAGAGTACAATAATCTGGCTTTGAAGATTATTATGTGCAAGTCCTCAAGACCCAAACAGATAAAGAAATGTACACAAGGGGTCATGTCTATTCGGAGGAATACATCAAGTCTTCCACGTGATGCATTTGCATTCCAAACAAGGAAATCCTTCAGACCTCAGCTCGGGCCTTTGCTGCCTTGCTCAGCAGCTCCTCCACAGCCGCCTGGCTGCTGCTGCTGAGACATGAGATTAAGCCTAAAGCAGATTTCAACCTGCTGCTTAGGTGGACCTCCCTCATCTCTCCTAGCTTTATTACGTTTTACTTAAGGCCTTTTAGTGTGTAGTAGACGTGCTTGGGCAGAATCACATATTCCTCTCCGAGAGCTGCTGGCAGCTGGCGGCCCGTCGTTGGGGTCTCACATGCCGCCCTCAGTCTTTTGAGCTCTCTCTCCTGCCGCCGACACTTCTGCTGCGTTGTCTTCAGCTTTTTCCTCAGACTCCCCAGCTGCTCTTCCAGTTGCTCCATGCGCTTCCTCTGCCGAGCAGAGTCCTCCGCCGTGTAGTTGTGGTCGCAGGAGACGGCCGCTGTGTCGCAGCGCGTGTCAGGCAGGCTGCTCCCTGGCAGCTCCTCTTCTACCACCGGGTCAGAGGTCCGAGGGAAGTGGATGTCCGAGGGGAAAGGATCCTCCAGGGTCTCTGCCTGTGAGACAATAAGCACACAGAACTTATACTGCTTTCTGAACAGATCAAGAGAGACAAAGTCAAACAGATAGGCGTGTGCTCCCTCTCTATCCCAAAACCCTCCTCTTTTGCTCTGCTTCCAGTGGAGCTTGTCGTAAAGAGTTTTTATCCAATCAGATTCCTAAGTAGACTCATAGCGCAGCCGTAACATGTGCCGTGATTGGTCAGTGTGCCAGCATGACCTCTGTCAAAGAGCAAGCTCTTAGTGTTTAGTTGGAGTTCAGCTTGTAGGAGAAATGACTGTTTTAGCATTTTGCTTGGGGTCGATCGAACCTGTAACTGTGGCGTCATGGCGTTATTCAACCGCAGTAAGCCGGCACAGAGGGCCGAGGTAGAAAATGCACGGCCCGCCACTGCGTTGGATGATATATCAGCGTTGTTGCTGCAGCTCATCGGCCTTCCTGCAGAGCCCACGCAGCGGTCAACACGGCTGCTCATGTTTGCCCTCTTAACACCACTAGCAGGTTAGCAGTGTGCAGGCTCAGCACATGACATGGTAAATGAGCTTGTACATATAGTGAGCACTTTGAGTAGAGATCTGTGCGTCCCTCCATGCATAAGCCTCCTGGCTGACCCTCCACCAAACCCGTCATGCTAAACCATGTTGCAAGAAGCATGGTGTTCTCCAGAGCCTTTCCCGTCCATCACAGGTGCTCAGGGTGAACCGGCTCTCATCTGTGAAAAGATGGTGTTCTTTAGCAAAAGCCAACGCAGACAGGTGGAAGCGCTCAGCCGACAGTGATTCCCCAGGCATAGAGCGCTGTGAACTGTTCACTGGATTACGGCGTGGGAGAAGTCCCAACACGGCGGGGTGCAGCCATCCTCTGGACGCAGTATGGTGAGGTAGCGTTTTAACTGACGTGGGAGCAGCCGCGTCTCGGCATACATAGACGCCCACGTGGGTTTGGGGTATCACTGGTGTTTGTTTGATTGACTTAAAATCCAAATGATCTGGAAGGCAGAGGCACAAAAAAACCTAGAAAAAACACACTACTCTGCATTTAATTCAAAACCCTTCTCCCCTACAAACATTTAGAAAGATCACAGATGGGAGTGGCTACAGTTTGCCTCGGTCCAGTCCCTACAGGTATGATCGATCTCCATTTGTAAGAAGACATGTCCCATTGATACACATCAATAACTAGACATCATATTAGCCGAATGCAGCTTATGTGTACCTAACTCAAATAATTTCTCATGTGCTTACACCATGCGACCCCCAGTGGACCAATTAGGAACAGCAGCTACGTTTATAGAAATGCATTTTCTAGTAGTCAGGTGAACGGATCGGTAGTGCCTGGAGCTTTTTCGAATTGTGCACTTTAACACACGCAGGCTTTGTATTTGTCATGTATAAGCTTTTACTTGGTCGACTGTAATGGAAATACATTTGGATAGTTCACCTTGACGTTGAGGGTGAAGGTGAAGAGTGACGGCACGGCGTTCTCCTTCAGTACCCGGTTGTTACACTCTCTCTTGAAGCAGTCTTTAGTGAAGTGCTGCGAGCAGATGTTACTGTACTTTGTTGGCTTGAAGTTGTTCCTCCTCATCGCCGCCACCCATTTAGCACTAACATCTGGTCGTGCCAGAGGAAACCTGGTGAAATTAAAATGACAATGAATGTACTTTGATCACGATAACGACTTAATCATATTGTAGTATATATTAAATCCCCGGCAAAAGGTTTGTTAATCGTTTGGATCATCAAAGGAAGTTAATTTTGTGTCGAAATTGCTATTTAGAGCATGTACATATAGGCCCAATGTCCCCCTTAAACCCTGACCCCTCTGGGACTGAACAGACATCAGCGTGTACGCCTCCAAGGCCACAGAGGCTTGGATGGGAAAAAGATCCTGAAAGGGTCTTCTCATTCACCACAAAAATCTTGTGCAGAATTGTTTTGATTCAGCACAAGATTGAGCATGAACGGCTAGGTCATATCACAGTATCTCATTGCATTTGATTAGTCTTTTATTTTGGGGGGGTTATTTGTATAAAAATACATTTAAAAACTATATACAGTGTGCAGAGAGCGAAATATAAAGCAGAGTCAAATTCCATTTATGCATACATAAATCCAATTCTGATTTTCACTAGGCCACTCCAAACAGTCATCTAGCTTCTTCTGATCCTTTCAGACTGCTGGAGGTTTTGACTACTGCATCAAAATTAGTTAAAAGTCAGGTCTAATCTGGATGAACGTGTGCTGCACAGCAGTATATTATGACGATAGAGATCAATGCGCAGAGTCTTTAATGGAAAACACAAGCGGATCAGTTTACCTCATCCGTTTGAGTTTAGTATGAACAATCTCTACCCGACATAAGGCATAAATTAGTCTCGACTTGACATAAGATTAATAACGAGACAAAAATAAGACTGACAAGCGTTTTAAGCCGCATTAATTGACTCGAGAGTTTTGAACAGGCATCGACATTTCCTACCCATTTCATCTTTTACACCTGTCCCCACCAAGTGTCCTCCGTATGGTAACAACAGCCCGCACGTGTAGTGAAACTTACCGAAAACACTGCCGTTCATTGTCTTTGGAAAACAAAACGAAAACGTCAAATCAAGGTGAATGCGAACGATCGATCGAATGTTTATTTCCTGGTTGTTCATCACGGGTCCATCGAGGCCCCGCCCACCAAGTCCGCCTCACGCACACACACCGTTTAGTTCAAAAATGGATCAGTCACACCGGTAACAACGTAAACTCCAGCGTTCACAATCAACTTCAGTTTAAGCGGGAACCTACTAGCATAGGTTTAGGCAAAAATCTTGAAATACTTAATTACTTTTGGGAAAATATCTGCATGTGTTGAATTAACTTAAGCAGTAAATGATGTGGTAATTTAACCAGCGTTGTATTCTCGTTTCCTGTAAGGATCTAGGAGGAGTCTCTTGGAGGGAAGAGTTGTTTTGGTTGTAGTTTATGGAAATAAAGGGTGCTTGATGTACGATAAAGTTTAGTACTTCTAATGCCGTCACAGGTCACAGTTTGACGACTAGTAAGCGAGGGTACTTGCTCCTCGCCACCAGCGCTACGCACGGGCTGATAAGGCTAACAGGCGCGCGTGCATTATTGACGTCAACTTACTTGTGGAATGAGATTTCTTTGTCTTTATGGTAGCGGTTCTTGCAGCCGTAAGCCGAGCACGTCTGAACCATTGCGGCCGCACGACGACGCCCGGACCGATGCTCAACACGACTGCGACGCACGTACAGCTCTGCCCCTCCGCGCAGCCATTCACTCACGAGATTCGTTCAAAATGACCAGATCCCGATGTCGTCACGAGCACGTGGGGAGCGATAACCTCACGAGAGGGAGGCGGGGCGGCTGCTTTCGGCATGTTTACGCCCCACCAACAGGGGGCGATGGGAACAAACGTCTTCTTCTTCTTCTTCTTCTTTTAATGACGGCTTACAAACATTACCGCCACCCATTATTCTGGAGTGTGGACGAGGGCTACCCGCCCCTATACAAGCCCCAAACGGAGGAAATGTAATAATTAACTAAACAAAGGAAACAGAATATATATTCATTGCCCTGTTCATTGTCCTGTTGTAGGAGGAAATTGGCTTCAATCAAATGCTCATTTGGCATGGCGCTGCATAATGGAGTGATAGCCTTTCGTATTTTAAATCCCTTTCACCTTGTACAAATCTCCCACATTACCAGCACCAAAGAGGCCCCAGACCATCACATTGCCTCCACCATGCCTGACAGATCGTCGCTTCCAGCATCTTTTCACCACAGACGTTTTTCTGTGTGATTCAAACATCTCAAGCTTTGCTTCGTTTGTCCAGAACCCTTTTTTCCAATCTTCCTCTGTCCAATGTCTGTGTTCTTTTGCCCATATCAATCTTTTCTTTTTATTGGCCAGTCTGCCTAGAGGGCCAACATCCAGTCGCCTCGTCACTGTAGACGTTGGCGGTGGCGTTTTACATGAAATTTCTATTTTTCTGGCCATTTTGTGGGTATAATCGAAGCCACAAATCAGTCATTCATTAGTCTTCTAAGGCAATTAACAAACACAATGTACCATTAGAACACTGACAAATATTCATATTTTTGGCATTCGTGCCCCTCTCTGAAATTCTCTACCTTTTCCTCCACTGGGACTGTATAAAGCTTCTCACAAAAGGGCCCATCAGCCGTCCATTTCTTCAGCTTCATCCCTTGTCTCTCGGCTGTTCGTCTTCACGCTTCATCAACAATCCACCCCCTCAGCATCCTCGCCACCGAAATGTCACCAACTGAGTCAGTGCGGGTCCACCTTTCCTTATAACAACTGCTTTGATCGCCTCGTTCAGAGCAATCCTCCTTCCTCCCTCCCTTTGTCCCGCTGTCTAATTGTCCAAGTGTTTGAGGCTCCCTGCCAGACACACAGAGCCCTTTGTGAACCCTTTCCGTGAGTCAGCTCAAGATAATAACATGTGCAATGTGAGGTTAAACACCTGTGTGTTCAGACTGTCATATTAAATTGACACAGATGATATCTACTATTTTATTAATCAAAAATGTAATTTTGTCATTGAAGCTGTTTTGACAAAACCTGTAAATAAACGCTATTAAATGACTTCACATCTTTTGATTAGGACAAAGTAAAAAGTAGAAAATAATTACCCACAACTGTCATAACTGGACGTTGTCATGGTAACGTGATACGTTGCTGTCCCATTTGTATTTACACTATTCCAAGCACTTACAGACTTTCACACTCGACCCCTTAATATGTGACGTCCGTGAAGTCCCTGAGGGTTCAGGGGCACTCGGATTGAGCCTTACAAAGTCATCCCGCTATTCCTCGGAGACGTCATCTTTCCAGCTTTGAATTTTAACGATTGTAGACTGGCTGCTGGCGACGTGTGCTCCGCACTTCACTACAACACATCAATTCAGAGAAAAAAACAGTATTGTGTTCTAATCGGTTGTACTATTTAACCACCGTACCAGTGTGTATAGCGGCAGTGTAGTGTGTGGGTCCCTTCGGATCGGCTCTATGACAAGTCAGAGCGTTTTCTGCTGCCTTCCAGGACTAAAAAGGAAGTCAGAGAAACAGTTACATCCTGTTAGGTACTTGTAGTTTACAAACCCGGTTTTATTCACTTTGTAAATATATAGTCATGTATCTGCATTACATGCTCTTCTTTTGGTCTTTTTTTTGTCAGTCTCTAAAGTACTTTGCTGCTTGATATGTGTTGTATAAATAAGCTTTATTATAATCAATCAGACAAGATATGTTTTTAGATGAAACTTTCATTGCAAAACATGAGACTGTTAAATATTACAATTATACAGAGAATTTGAATTTTCTTCGCGAGGCAATAGTTGACCATGTGGGCATGGAGCGCGATCTAATCGGACTGGAATCTAACGGTCAGGGAACAAGTCGGTCCCAGCCGGTGCAGGAAAGGTTCTAACTACTGCAAGCTTTCTCATGCTTTTGTTTTAGAACTATTTAGGAGCCCTTCTTGCAGAAACCTCTGCATATGCACTGGTATTACAGCCAGGTAATTACTCAGATTTTCTATTCTGAGTGATATTACTGTTGACTGTGGGTATGCATCTACTGGCTACCGCCTCTTATTAACAATATGGCATTTGTATGAGCATGTCTTAGCCCTAGAAATAGTATTGTGACAAAATAATACAGTAGCATAACGACTTATTAAGTTATTACCTTGTACTGGGAAAATATTAAATGATGTTTAAATTTCGAGAAAAGGCCAGTAAGTGGTGTTAATATTATTTTGTCACAAGGCATTTGAGAGATTTATATTTAAATTGTAATTTCAGAACCAGGTTATTTTTAAAAGGTTTTGGCGAGTAACTGAGAATTGTAGCCGTAATAAAATATTCAATATACAATACAATATAAAATAGAAATTAAAAAGTAAATTAAGACATATTCAATGCCAAGATTTTATATTAATCAAAGAAAGTATTTAAATAAAAATATAATTTGTTTTTTATTCATTTGCATTACGTTTTCTGCAAATAGCCACTATGGATAACAATAACAAAGGGAAAAAAGACAACGATGTCGCTTTGCATTGCCTTCGGGCTGGCTGAAATTATGCCATGCAGTTGCAGTACAAATGCTTTACCCATTTAGAAGCAATTATATTAATATTTCAGGAAAACTTCAAATACCGTCATATATACCGTCCATGCTTAACTACCGGTGTTAAGTTGCATCTATCGCTGTAACATGGGTTGTCAAGACATCGATCTAGGATCAATACCAGGGATTTTTACCTTTGAGATGTATAACTAAAACAGACTTGAAATGATATATCAGCAGGGGTAAAACACTCTGAATTAAAATCTGATCATGTGACAGGAGTCACATCAATATCCCATTTCATTGGCCGCCGGCCTCACAAAACACACATCATACCATCCTGTAATCGACCAACGACGCTGTCAAAATCCTCTCTTGTTTCTTTGGAAACAAAATATGACTGTAACTCCAGTTCTCAGTGTTTTTGTTTTCCATTTGAAAATGTTGCAGAAAAAAAACAATTGAAGTTATGAGTCATTTTCACATGAAGTATCAAGTTCTTCAGAATCAAACTCTGTGTTGGCCATCTCTAGTGGCTCTACTTCTTCGCCTCCTAATGCTCTTCTTCTTTTGCCGCCTCGGCGTCCTTCTCCTCTGCACTGCCGGCTTCACCTGCCAGTTGATTGTTGGTGGCTTCTCCTCCGTCTACATCTTCATCACCAGCAGACTCCTTCTCGCCTTCTTTGCACTCCTCACCCCCTCCACCCTGACGACACAAACACGTTTCAGTTAGGGTTTGGTCGATGGCTGCTGATAAGTGCTGCAGGAAGGAGTTGCTTTCAAACAAACTCAATAAAAACTGTAGAACTTAATCAATGCAGGGTACATTTATGTCCAAAGTCCACAGTTGGTGGACCGTGTGTGGTGGTGTGTCCTACCTGCTTCAGGCGGCTCCCTCTTCGGCTCGGGACCCGGGCCTTCATCCGCCGGGAAAGCGCCAGCAGCTTGCTGTGTCTTTGCCTCTTCTTCTCCTTCTCCTCCTCTTCTCTCCGCGTCTCCTCCACTTGGTCCGAGTCGGACTCGTCCTGCCGCTGCAGCCTGCTGCGCTTCTTCGGCTGCACCATCCTCTTCGTCTGGCTCCGGCCGCCGTCCTCGTCGTTGGTGGTGTCCTCTTCGCCTGGACTGGAGGACGAGGAGCTGTTGTCTCTTCCCAAGAACGAGCGCTTTCGACGGGTCACGGAACGGCTGGCGTCGCTGGAAGTGGACCCAGAATCGCTGCGGCCCCGGTCCTCCCGCTCGGTGTCCTCCCCCGGGGAGCTCTCGAAGTCGGACTGGGATCCGGAGGAGGAGGAGGAGGACGTGAAGGAGCCTTCGTCACTGTCGTCCAGGACGGAGGCGGGCAGGCCAATCTGCCGCTTCTTTGATGCGTCCACTTTGGTTTTCCGCATAGATGCGAACATTTTCCGCTTGTAGAGGCTCTCCATGTCTGCGCGTGGAACCGGAAACGCGGGACATTAAACAGAAACCCGACCAGAGAACCGGGCTGAGTGTAAACAAGCTAACGGTGCAGCTAGCGTTACGTAGCTCTCATCGCCAGCGCGTCACAGCGAATGCAACAGGACTTTCTGTTAACATATGGCGCTTTAATGTAACTAACATTAAGTATTTTTAAAAAATCCCGATAAGTTTTGTCAAATATGTTGAAATATGATTTACTGGCTAAAAACCAATAGCTATTCGTCTCTCTGTGGCTAGCTGTGTGTTATTGTTGTGGCCCTCACTTCTTCACTGGAACAAATTACGGCACCGAGTGAACGTGAGCCCCCTGTGGCCGCGAGCCGCCATACACACACACACACACACACACACACACACACACACACACACACACACACACACACACACACACACACACACACACACACACACACACACACACACACACACACACACACACACACACACACACACACACACACACACACACACACACACACACACACACACACACACACACACACACACGTATGTGTGTATATATATATATATATATGTGTGTGTGTGTGTGTGTGTGTGTGTGTGTGTGTGTGTGTGTATAGTGCAAAATCCAAAACTAGCTAAATTTAACTTAATTAATTAAAAAAAAGTACACTGTGTAAACTCTAAGACACGTCAATGTCAAACTCAAAAGGGAATTACTGTTGGCCCGCAGGATAATATTTAATTACTATTACAGCTAGCCCGCTAATGTCTCTCTTGGGGCAATGTCATCCAGGGTAATCACGACGGCGGATACGTCCCTATCTGTGTCGGTAGCAGATAACCAGGGCAGTGAATGGCACCTAGGACCAGAGACTGCATGCACCACGCCTGCCTGCACTGCTCATTGACACCATTCAGACTGGGGCCGCCTCCACGCACTCTATACAGTTGTACATGGTAGGTTTTTGAGGTTATTGATCTGAGGCACACCATTCCTTTTCAGTGTTCAGTAGTTGATCTGTTGTTTTTCTTGCAAGAGTTGAGAGTTGGCTTTGGGAAGCAGTCTCTAGGATTGCAACCTTTAGTATGTGGTTTCATGTAGTTCTCACCTTGTTACCAGGCTCCTTTGTGGGATCCGATTACTGTGTTTGAGGCACTCTCTCAACACCCATTTTAGCCCAAGACATTGTGGATGAAGTTTATTTAACTTAACTTGATCTTGGCTTTAACCATGGCAAAGTGTGTGAGTGACTTTCTGGCTTTATCCATTGGCCCTTCCTGTTTGCAGTTTGGGGCCAGGGCTTGCCACGGTCTGTATGCCGCCCAACCCGGCCTTCTTTCCTAAGGTAACCTGGAATCTTTTTCAAATCAAATCAGTTCTTATTAAACGTGCACAGTTAGCAACTAGCTGCTGAAGAAGTCGAAATATATGGAAAGCCAAAGAGTGATAAAAGGAGAGTGAATGATTAGACCGGCAATGATCATAGGGACAGAAGTGAAGTGTACAACATTGCTTGCTATATGGAATTAAATGCTTTCTAACATCTTAATCACATTGACTCCATAGGACATGATATGTCAGACCGGTGTCAGAACTCTTTACTGTCACACTAGAGGCTTAGGTAATACAAAATCATTCTGCTTTAAATAAAAACATGTTCTCAGCTTGCACTTTCAGTTGGAATTTTATGTTAATACAATTTGCTAACAGGTTAGGGAGTTTTTACTGTTTTGTCTCACGTCATTAAACAAATAACATACTCTAATAAAAGTTTCTGGAATAATCTCCATCAGCGGGACTCTATCAGTTTATTATAAATTCATGAGCACTGACTCCTCAGGTGTGTTAGGAGTTCTGTGCCAGGAGTGTGCTCAGCTTGATCTTCCCATCCATGGAGGCGGTCAGACAGGTGCCGCAGTCCACTGCCGAGCACCAATCCACCGTCACCACTGGCGCTTTGTGCCCCCCCAGAGGCAGCATGCTTTCCAGAGCGGGCTCTCCATTGGTCAACTGAAAGAGGGGGAGGTGCACATATGATGATGAAACGGCTGCAAAGCAATTTTCCACTGGATCAATCATAGTTGAATCTTATCTTGTGAAGGTTGATTTACTCTGTATATAAGTCCTCCGTTGCTGGAACAGGTCAGAACATGTTGGCCTTCAGAGTCGAAGGCAAAGAGTCGACCTCGAGGAACCTGAACCTGAGTCCCAAGTCATTCACACATTTAGACATCAAGCAGGTTATTAAGTTCATTTGATCTATTCAATTCTTTAGAATATTCCATCAGCCAAATGTGTTTTCCCGTTACTTTAGTCGGTGATGCATTGTGGCCTGTTAACACTACCTACCTGTTTGTATCCACTGTAGCCTGACAGGATGAAGGGCCCAGTGGCATCCTGGGGTAAAACCTGCTCCGACTGCTTCACCCCACACCGATGGATGTTCCACTGGATGAACTGAATATAAACAAAACAATACAGTAGAATATAATATTATTATATTGCAACTCAGATTACAGATATGGAACAAAAACATCTAGTGTTGTAGTACTGAAGCTGGTCTAGTAATCCACTTTTTATTTTGTCTTGTTTTTGTGTTCGACAAACAGAAGTAAAGAATTTATTAAATTTATCACTAAATTGCCTGGGCATCGTGTGATTTCTTTGCTCCATCATTGATGGGATTAGACGTATAACGTTCGTCATCTCCTTTCTACAGAGAGAGCGAGCGGCCATCCTTTAGGTGAGAGGTAGGGTCCACACCTCCTACCTCAACACTACGGATGGGTAAAATGTGTGTAAATGGGAAGTGGACTGTACATGGATAGTGCTTTTCTAGTCTTCCGACCACTCAAAGCGTGTGTGACAAACCCAGGCCAAAAGGTTGAGTTTTGGTCTTTAACATGGGAAAATATAGCAATGTATTGAAAATAAAAATAAGTGAATGAACAGTATTTTGGATAAAATTTTACCCCAAAATACTTGATTCAGTTCTTGAATTGTTTTGAATAAAATATTTGTTTTCATTCTTTACTTAAATTTATTCATATTTGAGAAAGCGAGGCGTTAAAATGATTTTGTGAATTCGTCGCCAACTGATCGGACCACCAAGTCGGACCACCACAGCTCAGCTGCAACCCTTTTGACCATAAGTGGATTTCTGTGCAACCAACCCAGAAGCAAACTTCCTCTTTTATGTTCAAACTTTACTAGGCCCTCAAAGCGGATCCTAAAAAATACAAAACTACTATGCTTTCTTTGCAAAATGTGCAACAACATTCCAAAAATAAAACACACACACCTTGCCATCTTCTCCGATGCTGAAGACGGTGTTTTCATCGTAGCTGAACTCCACGCTGTAAACTTCTCCGTCGTGGGCTCTCCAGCTCATAGCGCTCTCATACCGCTGCATATCTAAAGCAGAAGGTGTGGGATTCATTTGGAAATGCTAGAGAACGTACTCCACAATCCCAAAAAAAGAACCATGTTTACGCAAAGATTAAAGATGAATCCAAACTACAAATCAATTAAGAGTACAATGAGATTTGACATTGAAAGTTATCAGAAACAGACATGAGAGGGATGTACGATACAAACGATCACTAATAAACACTGACCAAACAGTCTGATGACCCCGTCAGCAGCACCGGTCACCAGCAGGTTCCCATTGTGGTTGAAGGCAGTGCAGTTAATGGCTACTGGTTCAGGCTCTAAAGAAAACTGGAGCTTAAGGTCAAAGAGAACACTGATTATTCTACATCCACAGGAACCCAACGCCACAAATCTAATGCTAAACATGCTAATGCTAACATTCATTATTGTAGGTCATTCATAGTGTAAGTATTTGGTCCTGCTATGTAACGTTCATTATATTGTTGTGAGTAAACATGACATGCTAAATACTAGCATGGCCTTTTGTTACATACTCATGTTAGCATGTAAACATTTGGTAAAGAAATAAAAAATAGAATGGCAGCCGGCAGGTTGCATGTTAACATACATTACAAAATATCCCCCGAAAACCAAATTTCTTCCTCGGCACATAATGATTAGTAAATATCCCAAATCTTAAACAAACACGGATGCAACAGATGGTGCAATATTTCTTATTATCATTATAGTGCAGCTAATGAGGTCCTTTCATCAAAAGCTGACAAAACCCTTTCCCACCCATTTGTAATATATATATTGTATATAAAGCTAGCTTGCTCTCTAATATACACACAGAGATTAAAGCCAGATTCCTATTATGCACAGATTAGAATTACAAAATGTGCTAGAATGGCGAAATGAATGAGGGGCAGCCCTACAGAGCCCATCCTTGGCCTCCCGATGGCCTTCTGGAGCCATTTGGCTCGCTGCTTACGTGCTCGCCTGGAGAGCAGAGGTAAAAATCGTGCTCTGAAGGCCTCTAGAGAAGCTCCAGTCTTTGCTCCACCTTCAGAGCCACAGCACAACACTCTCACGATGATGGCGGAGCCTTTTTCCAGTGCCGGAGTGCTAACTAATTACCTGTTGTTTGACAGTCTTTGTGTCCCAGAGCAGCAGCTGCCCCGACACCGGGATGGGAAGTTGAGCTGCTGAGTCTACACTTCCAGATCGACTGACAGCTGCAGCTGAGCAGACAAACGACGAGCCGCTGGGACTGCAGGCTAACGACAAGATACTGAGAGACAGCAGGGACACAGTATCACCATTTGTAATACAACAACAAACATTATTCAATACCACATGAAAAATACAGTCACGCATGGAGATTTTTAGTATTGGTTGAGTAAAACTTTCATTATAAAACTCTCCCTAAAACTGCGTAATTGGGAATAATAGCAATAATAACAGCAATATCCTGTACTCAGGATCAAATATATGAACGCTTCACACCGTGGTCCTGAGACGTGTACACGTGTACATGTGTTGGTTGCATAGGGGCATTTCAGATGTGAGGTTAACCAAGTGGTCTAACTGCTTTGACAAAGTTCCCTCAATGTAGAGAAATATGTATCGTAACAAACTGTATCACAGTACAGTGGACCAAAAAATACCGTGGATGAGTTTCGTCGATGTTCATCTCGTAGAGGTTCTTCTTGGCGTCCGTGTCATACAGCCGCACCGTGCCAACCCGGCTGCCTAGTAACAACTGACAGCAGAGTTGTGTCACTCAGAGGGACCTTCCATTACACTTTATAATCAAGCTCAACCTACTTAACTAAACCAACAACCCCAAGATACTGCCCTAACATGGAAGGCCACATGGATCCCGCTTGCACCAATTACAAATAGAAATCGGAGTAATGCTGCGGATGTCAGAATAATGAGTGGGCAGTCTGGGTCCTACCAGTCGGTCTGGTTTGGTGGCCCACTCCAAAGACAGCAGAGGAGACTTGGACATGATGGTGGCTTTGGTCTGCATGATGGGGTTGAAGGACCACACCTGAGAAAGATGAAGGCTTTGTTATTATTTCGATTAGTGATATACATCAGAGTGCACGTTTTGAGGTATTTTCTTTGTTCAACACCAAAAGATCATTTATGGAGATTCACCTTGATGACTCCGTCTACGTCCAAACTGGCGACCCGGCGACCAGAACAGTCAACCCTTGAAAACAGAGGCACAAATAGAAGAAAAGGGGAATAGTTCATGTTTGGGGTTTTCTCCGAT
Source organism: Pungitius pungitius (assembly GCF_949316345.1). Taxonomy (NCBI): domain Eukaryota; kingdom Metazoa; phylum Chordata; class Actinopteri; order Perciformes; family Gasterosteidae; genus Pungitius; species Pungitius pungitius. The sequence goes on along the minus strand of NC_084917.1, from coordinate 15,278,320 downwards.
GAGCCGAGGAACCAAGGAAGCAGATGTAAGTGGAAGGCAGACCTGCAGTGCATGATGGAGGAGTGGTGTTCTCCGTACTCCTCCTGGCTGAGTTTGATAAAAGGCTGTTCTGTTGAAAGTCCTCCTCCATCTGCTCCTCCACTGCAGCTCCTGCTGTATGAGCAGGGCTCAGGAGGCTCGTCAAAGCTCTCAGCAAGCAGCTCGACCTCTCCTGTCTCCCCTCTCTTCTCTGGGATCTAAAGATAACACAAGGATATTGCCAGTGTGAATGGAATAACCGTCAAGTCCTAGCAAGCATTAACATTTGCAACAATCCCAACATAATGCATGACATTTGAGTAGAAAAGCACTAAAACATTGCCAAATTGTCTATCCGCGCTAAACGGCTGTAGGGACGGCAGACGCTGGTCGGAGAGGTCAGACACATGCAGACGGCGCTCAGAGGCCTGTCTGGAGGGCCAAAGACAAGGCCCGATTATGTGTGAGGAGTAAAAAAAAAAAAACTTGTGTGAGAACATACTTGTGTTCATTGTGCAACAGAAGCTTGTTTCAGTGACTTTGCATCCTCAGCAAAGAAGTTAGTATGTCGGGCTCTTGTTCATGAGAGACGGTTAAATGGAGGGCGAGACGGACAGGCGGCGTGTTGATCCATAATAAACATCCAACACGCTGGACAGATGACATATCTCAGGCCTGGGGAGGCCTCAGAGCTCCTGTAGCTGTGTAATTAAATCATTTGTGGGTGGAAATTGCATTCTATTAAATGTGATCCCTGGCAGCAGTGACGTAAACACCATGGTGGTGATCAGTGCCATTTCTCGGGTACCTGTGATGTTGGTTTGGAAAAAAGCTCCTTCCTCTCTTTCTCATGATCTTGGATTTTCTTGTGTCTCGGGTGAGATGGCTGGTTTGTAGGCTGGGTTGTTGACTGTTGCGACTGGAAGCTCTTAGGTTCACTGGTTGATGCTTGGCTGGAAACTGGCTTCACCTCATTGCCTTGGAATCCCTCTTTTGACTTTGCAGGCTAGAAAACACAAATTCATTTTAGAAACACCAGATGATTTCAGGTCAAAGTTCTATTAGAGACTTAAATTTAGCACCCGCGATATGGCTGCCACATATGGGGTCAGATCAGTCGCAATATTATTGATAGCAGATATATATATGTATATATATATATATATATATATATAAATATTTTCAATGGACACTAAAATAGTTAGCATCATATATACATGTAATTCATCTAAAGACAGATGCTGCAGTCGAAAAGTCCAATTCAACTGCTTCATTCTTTTCTAAAAACATTTTCAGTACATTTTTTGTATACAGTCCTGCATATGAACCCATTCAGATATCACAATATTCTACTACTACTATTTCATCTACCACTACAACCACTACTACAACTACCACTTCTTCAAGGCTACTTCTCTACTAATTCAAAGATGTCTAATGAATTAGACAAAATTACATTTTGAAGTATTTTTCTAAAATCTGGTGCCATCCAAATTTAAAATGACCAAACTATATCTCATAGCAGCATCTAGTGGACATTAGTGGAACTGAGGCTTAACACATTTTGTGGCCCCTGATTATCCACAAAGCATGTTCAGCTTTTTCCAGATGTTCACCCACCTGCAAATGTAAAGTTGTTCAACCATTTAAAAACCTCCTATATATAAAAAACTGGATAACACGTGCCTCTCTTACCAGATTGCTTGGTGGATCCTTCCTCCCCACTGAAGCCTGGTTCGGTGAGGACCCAGTGGTGAACAGAGGCAGTTTCCCCGGAGTGCGTCTGCCCTGCGGCAGGAATGTCGAGAAAAAGTTTCTGGAAGGAGTGGTAGCAGTGCTGACAGGGCGCTGGCTCAGCACCAAATCCCTGGGGGGGGGGGGGGGGGGGGGCAAAGTTACAGATTTCAGCAACACAGCAATTCATGAAGCCAACATTTAGGAGCCTGGAGAGATTCACAAAGAACGAGACAAAACAGGTTGGTGATTCGGGTGCTTTGCCCTCCAGCATCCTCCCCAGGTCCAAGGCCGACGTACTGAGTCTCCCGTAAGCATCCAGGGGGGTGCACAGCCAATGGGGGAAAGTGGCTGTACGCAGTCTGTGATTCGCCGGAGAATGGTTCGCCTTGGGGCATTGGTGGGGCATGCTGGGTGAAAATGTTCACGAGTACCCCTTAGTGTCAGTAGAAATGAGATACGGGGGGGTGGGGGGGGGGGGGGGGGCGTCTAATGGTTGTGGAGCGGCTCTCACCTGGCCCCTTTAAGGACCTCTTTGGCGTCTGACCCGATCAGTATTTCCGTTCAGCACATGCCTTTTAATGGGTTTCTTTGACTTCCCGCAGGTTCGTGGTGAAGTGTGGATGCTTTCACTGTAAACTGAAAACAACGGCTTTGTCCTCATCAACCAGTGGTTCATCTCTTCTTCAGCTGCAGAGGACGGGTGGCTTTTAAATGCCGTGTTTTCAAATAGCCAATGTGACTAAATAGTTTACCTTTGAATGGCTTCCAACAAGCGAACTACAAGTTTTACATTCCAACAATTGTTGTGCATTTCCATCCCATAATCAGCATCTACCAACACTGCCTTACAGGAATTCATTTTCCTTTTTGTTCTAGTAAAGCTTATGAAACAAAAGAGTGAACGCGAAGCAGATCAGTAGGAATCTCTACATCATATTGAGTTCCACTTTGAAGATGGCCTCTAGCGCTTGTGTGATGGAGAGGAGATACATGGACAGTTCTTCCAGGGTACAAAAGCATGCTTTGCATCCCCAAAAGGAATCTTTTGTATGAAGAACAGCTGGTTGAAGGTCAGCAGAGGCGGGGATTACTAAATCCTCCTTCAGCCAGTCACGCGTCTAGTGGTTAGAAGTGAGGTTATGATGAGACCTGGCAACCCGATGTCTCCATAAAAAGGCAGAAAATCCAGTTATTACTGACCAGTCGAGCACAACTTGCCCAACACTGCTCATGTTTTAACTCATATGGCTCATTAATGCAATATTTGCCGCTCTAGTCTACACTCCTCTGCCAGTGTGTGAACATGGATTGTACTGACAAAAAAACACAATTCATCAGGTGAATTGTTTATTCGGCAAAATCAACTGCATCACAGCACACAGTCTAAAGCAGCACTGTATCATTAACAATAAATTAGATAAAAGCGTTTTAAATGGGTTTTAAATCACAGCCTGTAACAGCCTCACACGCTTACATTCCTCCCTTCTCCTCAACTCTCATCATGCCAGAAATATTATTTTAGTTTCATGCATCTGAACTCAAATCTAATCTAAACTTTTCTGAGGCACTACCAAAGACCTTTAGCAGGAGGTCTGCTCTGGAAAAGGGTTTTATTCTATAAAAATGAACATAAGAATCATAGTGAAACATTTGAAATAAAATACTAGTCAAAACGAATAGTAAGTCAGTCAAAGCGCTGACATGAAATGTAAGAACAAGCTGACAAGACCAATAAAACGTTGTGTGTCAGTCCTGGATTTTGTCGTATAGAAATTAATCTTAAACACAAAACTGCAATGGATAGAAAGACATTTAAGGAGAATATAAGATGGCTGCCAACTGTGAGAATCCATCATACATTGTGTTTTTCATTTCAGTGCTTAAATAAACTTAAATAAAATCAAGATGTTCATCTTCATCTGGGTCATTGGGACCAGCCTTATTAAAAAGGTGTGGAACATCATAATTTGGTAAAAAGCATTCAATGGTCTTTAAGTCAACACAATGAACATAAAGAGCAAATGACATGATGGCAGCCATCTTATTTGTAGCCAGTAATAATTAAAGACAGTGATGTAAGTATCTCACAGGTCAGTGTCTCCAAGTCGGTCCATGTTCTGGACGTATATCGGCAGCTTGTGGTGGACCATCTCGTCTACCTCCCTCTGGTCCCGGCTTTCCATCTGCAGCGCAAACAGCTATACGAGACGAGACAGGTCAGATGCAACATGAAGTAAGAAAAGCCCAACAACAAACCGCCACATGAATTAGGACAACTGCCCCTCCCCAATGAATGAAGGATTTACGAATGTATAGTAACTGTAAAATCAGTAAAAGGGCAATACATCCACAAAGTGACCACATAACCGTGAAAAAGTCCCAATCCTTTGGGTCAACATCAAGACTACGTAGAGATAAAGGGGAAAAAAAGCTTCTTCTTTTAAAAGAACATTTAACAGTCTTTCCACAGAACCCTCTCTTGTTGGACCATTGTCTGATCAGCTTTGAATTCCTCCTACAGGAATCTGCTCCTCAAGGCAAAGGTTTCTACACTCAATGCTTATCTCACAGCGCTGTAGCCACGTAGAGGTGGTTCCTTCTGCTTTAACTTCAGTATCATGTCTCAAGATATCAGAGGACTGCTGTGAAAACTTCAGTCCGTCCCAAATGGATCATCTGGTTGATACTGCTACAGGCTCATTGAGAGTTGCTCCTCTAGAAAGGAGAATGGTAAATAGAAGGATGTTTTCTGCAGCCTTAAAGCATATAGGAAAGAGCAGCTTATGACTCATGACTAAAAAAGAAAAGTAAAAACAACTCCAGGTCTTCAGCACTGTGGGCAGACTGACTGAGTCCCAGCTCTGTTGAGCCGTGTATTCCTGTGGACCTCAGTACAACTACTTTATGAACTGCAGCAGTGGGTCCTGATGCCTGCTTGGATGGCTTCTCTTCCATCAACCTTGATCAACTGACCTCTATAATTTAGAAGTCTAAATCTTCCCCTGGTCTCTTGGATCTGATTCTGACGAAGCTGCTTATGGAAGTTGTATTTTTAGTTAGCACGTCTTTACTGGATGTTTGGAATCTTTGTTGACAGGACATGTACCACAGTCCTTCAAGGCAGCTGTAATTAAAACCACTCTGGCTCCAGAGGTGTTGGCTAACCATAGACTTCTCTAATCTGCCCTTCCTCTCTAAGATGTTGAGAAATCAGTTCAAAATCCGTTATGTGACTTTTTAAAAACTTTAAAAAAATCTTTGCATACTCACCAACTGGCAAAGCTGTTCGTTCTCCTCAGCCAGACTCGTTGTCTTCTGAACCTCAGCATCAAAACTCAGCAGAACAGGCTGGGGTGACAACCAGTTAAAGACTGGAAACCAGCAGATTCAGAGTTTACAGGACAAACAGACAACGTTTTAAAGTCCTTATGAGTGACATTGACATTGTCTACTAAAGGGACATGGATCCACCGCTGAAGGATATGCATGCACTGGAAGAGGACGGACAGGAAGTTGTGCAGTGAAACCAGGAAGGTGTCGGCCCACTGGCGGGAGAAGTATGGAGAGAAGGCCGGGTTCTGGTCGGGGGCGGGTATAAACGGCAGGATGAACCAATCTCGCCACTCCACCTGACTCTGCAGCTCCGACGCCTGCTTCTGGAAAAACTCCTGAGTCTTCTCAAGGTTTCCTTTCTAGGAAGAGGAAGGGACGGAGTCATGGCCGCACCGGGGAGATTTGTAACCACATTTCTCTCCATGACGTTACCTGGATGGTGTGGATGACGTAGTATCTGTACAGGCTGGTCCTCAGTTTAAGGACTGTGGATCTGTAAACGTCTTCCAGTCTGCACAAAAGACGTCTGTCCAAGTATAGCCAGTACTCCTTCAGACCAAAGAAGTCATAGCTCTGGACAAACTGCTGGAGCTGATCAATAATCTTATCCACCTGCAAACAGACCATGTTCTGGATCAAAAACAAACCTCTAAATGAAAAGCATTTCTTGGGTCAGGGACCGGAATCATTAAACAATTGGATGCATCAATACATCGTACCCTGAAGCCTTTCTCCTTGTCGGTTTTGATGTCGTTGTCCAGTTGTTTCAAAGTGCTGGTGAAACCGCGGTAGATCAGATACTCTCTCACATGTTCGTCCGTCCTCTCTACTGCAGAGCCCATTATGACTGCTGTATACAAAATAATAGCAAATGTAAGCATTGATGAAATGATAATATGGGATATTGGAGATATTTCTGTTTTAATGGGGAGAGGGTTAGGTTAACCCCTGGAGTTAAAAGACAGACAGTGAGGTCAGGTATAGGAACCTAGTAAACTATGACAAATACATGAAGATATGTCAAGGTCCATGAAAGAAAATAACTAAAGGGGAAAATTAAATAAAAGAGTGGATATAAGGTTATCAATACAAAAGATCAATAGATAAAGAAGCGTAGTAAATCCATTTTCCATGTGTTATCCGAACGCACTTGGGGGTTAATGGTACAAACTGTGGAACTTCCTCAGACCGCCTCGGTGAGGTGTAACGTTGGCATCAGGAGATCTTTAGCCGCTCGTCTAGTGAAGTAAACTATTGCTTTGGTCATTTGGGTTTCTTCGCTCTTATTCCCCTGAACACGTTCATGCCAAACCCCGGTAAACAATACTATAGTTAAATAATGAAATAAACTATTGTATTCGCTTAGCATCGCAGTAAAAACAGATATTGGTGACGTCACTCAAGATTAAAGTGTAAACTGTCCCAAAAGCTTCCGTGAACCAAACCAGTCAGATTTTGGTGTCCCTCCAAAAATACGCATACTTGAAAGGTTGCACATGCTTAAATAGCAAACGTATTGCGTTTTATACAATAAAGGCTTTACATGGTCTCTAAACGTTTATACGCACCTCGGGTGATTCTTCAAGTGAAGGTTTGTAGTGGACTTCCGTCAAACCTTCAGCCTGCTGAAATAGAATTAAATGTATTTAGATCCAAGTAACGCAACATCTGCTCATAAAATGTGACATGTCTCCAACAGCGGCAATAAAACTCTGTTCCGGGTGTGTTTGTTGTCTAGTTCACAATCACATGACCAGATCGTCTTCTTCTTCTTTTCGCTCCTTGTCTTCTTCGGTTTGTTTAATGTCAGTAGAACCCATCGTTAAAGACAAGTGGCCGCCACCTATTGGACAGGAGTGTGATCCAGCGTTCTCTCTTCACTGATGCTGTGTTCACCACAGATATCCAAACATATATATCTATGGCGTTAATAGATATATACCGCTGTTCAACTTTCCGCTATTGTTTTTCCTCCGCATCAACCATGTCATTATGTCTAAATTCGTGGGCTATACTGTTAGGAATTTAAGAAGAAGTGCACCCCTAGCGGTGAGAAGTATGTTACATGTACCGATGTTTAGTGTAGAATTGTAGTTTGTATGATGTTAGATAGCAGATATTACATTTGTATGTTAAATGAAGTGAATGCATTATAGTCAATAACCATTTGGCCTAAGCCGGGGGCTTCCTGTTTGGGTCCCTAGCCTTTTCTCTACTGCTCCTGTTGCCTAGGAACCTGCTAAACTGGTAAGCACTAAAAGTCTTTAAACCCGAACAATGTGTAATATGCAAATAAAGAAAGTCATTTTCTTCTTTTTCATTTAATTTGGGAAGAGCATGATTTTAGGCTGAAAGGAGAACATTTTACGTTATATTTAAGGAACGATACATCGACACAACAACAAGGGAACGACAAAACAGTGTACCTACCTACCTACCAGGCCAACAAACACATGGTCAGGATGTGGGACAACCTGGAGCTCAACGCCCTGAAGACAGTGGAGATGGTCGTGGACTTCAGGAAGAACGCAGTCCCACCTTCCCACCTCACCTTGTGTGACTTCCCCGTCACCACTGTGGACTCCTTCCGTTTCCTGGGCTCCATCATCACCCAGGACCTTAAGTGGGAGCTGAACATCAGCTCCATCACAAAAAAGGCTGAGCAGAGGTTGTTCTTCCTGAGGCAGCTGAAGAAATTCAACCTGCCAAAGACGATGATGGTGCACTTCTACACGGCCTTCATGGAGTCCATCCTCTGCTCCTCCATCACCGTGTGGTACGCTGCAGCCACAGCCAAGGACAAGGGGAGGCTGCAGCGTGTCATCTTCTCTGCAGAGAGGGTGATTGGCTGCAATCTGCCGTCTCTCCAGGACTTGTTTGCTTCCAGGACTCTGAAGCGAGCTAGAAAGATTGTAGCCGAGCCCTCCCACCCTGGACATGAACTGTTTGTGCCCCTTCCATCTGGCAGGAGGCTGAGGTCCATCAGGACTAAGACCTCCCGCCACACTAACAGTTTCTACCCTGGAGACAAATTCCATGTATGTCCAAACATACATTCTGAGAGTACCAATGTATGCAAAGACCACTAAATGGCAACATTTCGTTTATCAAAGAACTTTTTAAATGCAGCTGCATCCTTGAGGTTTTTTATATTATAACTCACTTTTGGTTTACTTATTTGTATGTTGACTGGCCGACTAATCTTAAACTGCATCAGTTTAAACGTTGCTTTTATTTTGAAAGGTCTCGTCGTCGAACAAACCGAGGAGGGGGGCGTTGGACCGTGTATTTATCCGGCGTGGAGGCTCGAGGCGCCTCGCGCTCATTGGCTGTCAGCATGCCACTGAGACACAGCGTAACGAGCGGGCAACCCGCTCCACCGCCTCCCTGGACTCCTGCGGCTCGACTCGGGGAGAAGTTCCTGCGTGGGACCGAGGCGTGGAGATGATCGCTGCGGTGCTCACGGGCGTCTTCGCGGGGCTGCTGGCTCTGGGTCTCTACCAGCGGCTCGTGTATCCCTTCTTCTGGGTGGATGTGATGTACTGGTGCAAACTTCGGAGTTACGACAAGACGCTGCGGGCTCGAATGCAGCGCGGGATCGTGTCGTACCTCGACTGCTTCCTCCACCAGGCGAAGAAGAACCCCCACAAACCCTTCATCGTCTTCGAAGACCAGACCCTGACGTACCAGGACGTGGACCGGAGAAGTAACCGGTTCGCGAACGCGTTCCGGTCGGAGGGCTTTTTGAAACCGGGGGACATCGTTGCGCTGTTGCTGTTCAACGAGCCGGACTTCATTTGCGCCTGGTTGGGACTGTGCAAAGTGGGCTGCGAGGCGGCCTTCCTCAACGTCAACATCAAAGCTGCGTCTCTGCTCTCCTGCTTCCGCAGCTGCGGGGCCAGGACGCTCGTTGTGGCCGCAGGTAGTGCACGTTCCCCCCGCCTCCCCTTCACCAATGTGTGCTTGTTCTGGCGCCGTCGGTACGCTGCAACTTCGGCTTTAGCAGGACCAGACCTGCAGCCATCAGGTCCCCGCGACATGAGTATACGTGGAGTCTAACTTTTTAGTGTAAACGTATAATTCACACCATGTCGGAAGAGTGAAGGGAAACCCTCCGTTATTTGGAATGTCCTTCATTCCAATCAGATAAATGGTAATGACAGGAATTGATTTATCGATTCCCCTGTGTCACTTTGTATGCTTGTAGAACACTTTTCTTTTATAATTCAACAGTGAGCAAAGACCCACATTTTGAATGAAGTAATAGTGGTCACGTTTAAAAACAACAAAACGAAAAGATCTGTTAACTAAGTCAACAGCTGATGTATGGATAACCTCTGAATAGGACTAACCTTTTGCTTGGGTAAATTACAATGATGATCTCCACTTGCATTAGCTTGTATTTTTCATATTCTCTCCTTGCTAGTTTTTCCTTCCTCAGTGAAACGTCCATGAATGATGAGGACAGCAAGGTTCAATTCATGTTCTTTAGTGTAGCCCAACAGTCTTGGGCCTGAATTTACAATGCGTTCAATTCATCCAACAGAAATTATTCAAAAATTGAGAATAGTAAGTGTCAGCAGGACCACTGCAAGGACCACCACCCTCCGATAGAAGCACCCGCCGATGTAACCATCCACAGAAACCTGATCTAAGGGCTGGTCTATGCTCACCTGAGCCAGCCCTAACGATAACAGTATCAAAGAGGAAAGTGCGTTATCGTACTGTAAATATTCATAGGGTTTCTCATGATAAGACATGAAACATATCAGTCGTACTGATAGTCGGCAGGGAGGGAGGGCAAAATACCACGCCGGGACTCGCCCCCCGACCATAAAAGCGCTGCTTGGGGCCCTGAATACAATGATTAGGACTTCTTACTTCACTGCTCTCTGTGTCGTGGCCTTTAAATAATCACAACCTCACACGTATCATCAAATCTGCGAGTAAGGGAGAACAGCTTAAATGAGCACAGAGTGGAATAAAGCGCTCTGGCTTTGTTTGGGTCTGAATGGACAGTGAAATAGTGTGTTGTGTCTGCTTCATGCAGATTTGGCCCACTTGGCGGACGAGGTGTGGCCTGATCTGAAGAAGGACAACGTGGCCGTGTGGGTGATGGATCACACGTCACCTTCTGAGGAATTCAACACTTTACTAGATAAGGTGGAAAACATCTCTGGAGAAAACTTAAGTGATATTCCCAAAGTTGACATCATGTCAAACTTTGTCTTCATTTTTACTTCAGGCACCACAGGTACGACATGAGTGTTTCCTTCGGTCATTACATGTGTATCTACGATGGCCAGCCATCCAAACACTGCACATTGGCCTGTCACAATACCAATGCTACTGATGCTTCCAAAACACCATATCTATAACTTACAAAAGACACTATATATTGGAAAAATATAAATAAGCACACAGCAAAAAAAAGAAGAAAAACGGTAGCTCTGTGCCATGTATGGCATATTATGTTATTTTATAAATGTTCAAGGTCATGTACATATGTCACAGTTGATAACATAGAAATTATCACTATCATGTATACATACATAAATATACAGTATATATGGGTATACACACATGTATCATTTGTATATAAAGGATAAAATGCTGAAATCTCTACAACCTGTTGGAGCAATATATATTCTATAGATCTGCTGCCCTCTTCCTCCAGGTCTGTCCAAAGCCGCCCGAGTAGGTCACATGAAAGCCATTGTGAGCATGTCCTTCCTTCATATGTGCGGAGCCCGGTCGGATGACGTCGTCTATATAACCCTTCCTCTTTACCACATGTCGGCTTCCCTTTTGGGGCTCGGAGGATGCATACACCTTGGTGAGAACACCCATGTCCGTTGTTTGTATTCAATAGATTGTGACGTCTACAGGAAACCAACATTGTTGGTCTATAAGGAATTGTCACACACCAGGAGAAATGGCTGAAACAAAGCAGTGGAAATGACTCACTCCAGCTATAAAGACTTTGTATGGACATTGTTTTTGGCACTGTGTTGTCTTGCTCTGTTGGCCCTGCAATGTTCTCTCTACCTCCTCCTTTGGATCCCAGGTGCAACATGTGTGTTGAGAAGGAAGTTTTCTGCCAGTCAGTTCTGGAAGGACTGTGTGAAACACGATGTGACGGTGGTGCAGTACATTGGAGAGCTGTGTCGATACCTGTTCAACCATCCCCCGGTAAGACGGACAGTTTAACTTAACATTGCAAAACAACCAAACACAGCATACAAGGATTCCCTCATTCTTTAGCTTCCCAGATTCTCATCGTCCTCTTGAGAATCAGAGTTTAGTCATGGCAGAGTCTACCCATCACTGCAGTAGTAATCTCGTACCGAGTATTTCAAAGTCAGAGGGCAAGCAGGATGTGCGGACCAGCCACAGTCTGGCAGGATGGGGGTTCGCTGTCTGGACATGATTTAAAGAGTTGGGACACACACGGACAAACAGAAGCTTCTCTGTGTGTATTGATAAGAAGATCCGTTTCTGTCCTGACTGAGGAAGCAAGGTCAGCTGGTCAACCATCAGATGTGCCAGATTAGGGGGGTTTGAAATTCACACCACTATCCAACATACACACTTCATTGTTTACGTTAAGTCAGGAGTTCTGAACATTGGATGTGACCGGATCTTTAGATGCGGGGGGAGGAAGATCCTCCCCTACGCCAGCTTAGGGCCAATAGAAATCTTTCCTTCTCTGTCATTTCGGGTTATAAAACATGATGTTCTTGCTGATGTTAGTGAGTGTTCTTCTGGCCTGCGGTCCGGCAGCACTGCTCCTGCCTTTGCAAACGCAGCGCTGTTACTTGACCTGTGATCTGACGAATAAATCTACCAGAACGAGAGAAGTTGTTTGGCTGAATTCTTCCAGACGTCCCCAAACAGGCTTCACATTTTTGAACACGTGCCTCTGATGCGTTTGTTAAATTATCTGACAATAAAGAAGGTGGAAGTTATTATTTTCATTGGGTAACTGCTCAACCTGATCACTGAACGTTTTTGGTTTTCTTTCATCCTTTGACTGAGATCAAAAGAAATCCACAGACTGCAAAGTCTATTTTTGTTGTGCTAGACCACTTTACCTCACTTTAACCCGTACTACTAAACATATGTTGCATCGTGCTGTTACCTGATAAAAGACAAATGTTTCTTCTGGTACCTGGAAAAGAAAACCAATTTATTTAATTATTTATTCTGTTAACTTGCTGTTTGCATACACTAGATGTTGACTATTCTACCTTATCAGGTCTTTCTAGTTGTACTCAGCATATTTGATCATTTATTTTCTCTGTTCTCGTCCCGATGTGTGTGACGTATCTTGAGCATCAGACATAGCCAAGATGAAACAAAAACAATCAATCTAATGCTGCGTTGTGACAACAATTGGAAATATAGTATTTAATGGGGTGAAAAGAGCGTTGTTGTCTTAGTATTGTGTGGCCATCCCCAAAGAACTGTAAACTCTCCATTAGGAGAAAGCTTTCAACTTGCTGAAAGTATTCTTTACTTTTACAATCACCTTGCACCATGCGTTAGACACACAGTCTGTGCAGGAGACACACAGTCTGTACAGGAGATACACAGGAGACACACAGTCTGTGCAGGAGACACACAGTCTGTACAGGAGACACCCAGGAGACACACACACTCTGTGCAGGAGACACACAGGAGACACACACTCTGTGCAGGAGACAGACTGAAGACACACACTCTGTGCAGGAGACACATAGGAGACACACAGTCTGTGCAGGAGACACACAGGAGACACACAGTCTGTGCAGGAGACACACAGTCTGTACAGGAGACGCATTGGAGACACACAGTCTGTACAGGAGACGCATTGGAGACACACTCTGCAGGAGACACACAGATTCATGTGAGAGGAATCTTCTCATGTGCCTGCAGACAAGCTCTGCTATGAAACGCTGTTTCTTAATCCTGCCTTCAGGTTCCAGAGGAGAAGACCCACCGTGTCCGGCTGGCAGCAGGAAGTGGTCTCAGGTCAGACGTTTGGAGGGAGTTTGTCCAACGCTTCGGAAGCATCAAGATCAGAGAAGGTTACGGCTTAACAGAGGCCAGCATCGGCTTCCTGAACTACACCGATGAGGTCGGACCAATCGGAAGGGCGAGTTATTTCAACAAGGTGAGTCAGTTAGTGACGTTTCCTTCGGGCATTGACCTTGTCACACTGTCCATTCAAATTTTACAACTCAAATGTACAAAATAATTTAGATGTGTTGTCATGTTGTAAATATTTCATTTGTTTAGGGTTTTACTCCTACTGGGGACTAGGGAGACCCATTTGATATGTTATTACAAAGAGTCATCACCTACATGCTTGGCTTAAAATATATTTAAGTCCCATCTAGATGTCATTGGGCATAGACCATAGACCAGTGATTCTCAAAGAAAAAAAGAATTTCATCCTGTGATTTTATTTTGAAGGGACGTTTTTGGCTCGTCCGTCCATGTTTTCAGTCAAGCGCGGCTCATCAACTCAACTGTGTTTGGTCCTTTGCAGCTCTCCATGCCCTTTGAGCTCCTGGGATATGATCCACAGATGTGCGAGCCAGTCCGCTCAGACTCTGGAAGATGCATACGAGCTCCAAAAGGTAAGTGAACCACGTGTCCTTTTATCACGTGACAGTAGATCATAGCGAAGTGTCCTTCCCGTCTCCATCCAAAGGAGAGGCAGGGATCCTGGTGGCTCCTCTGACTGCTATGAACCAGTTCTTGGGTTACGCTGGGAACCAGGTCCAGTCTGAGAAGAAGCTGCTCAGGGACGTGTTCCAAGCTGGAGATGTGTATTTCAACACTGGGGACCTCCTGATGCAGGACCACAGGGACTTTCTTCACTTCTGCGACCGCATTGGAGACACCTTCAGGTACCGCCACTGCCTGTTCTGTTGGTGTCTATTCAATAGCAACCCGTTACCAGTGCTGTGAGCAGGGTTCACATCTGTCAACACCAAACATGCTTTTATTCAGATGTTGTAATCTCACCAAAGCCACCCTACTCCACCGTAACCCCCCCCCCCCCCCCCCCCCCCAAAACACGGGTTTGCTTCTCCACAGCTTCCCTGGATCCAAAGATCTTGTGATCCACACAACGTGAAGACACAGGGCGCCAGTTTTCGATGTCCTGCAGGTTCCCTGTTTTTTGGCAATAGTCTGAAAGTTGTAAACAACTCTGCAGGGAGGCTGTCTCAATTAAACTCTGTAGTTATACTACATCAGTCTGTAGGTCCTTCGTAGTTCTAGTGATCTCTCAGGTAGTGTTGAAGGAGCCTCATCTCAATCTTACCGTGGTCCCACCACTGCCCAAATCACTCCAATCTTCACCCTAAACCCGACAAATAAATAACGACAAATACTTAAGATTAAAAGGTCTATGTGCACTTTAAGATAATAAAAACATTTCATGACAACAGAGTATGATCAGTAAAAACAGAAGGCACAATGCTGCACATTTTAAAAATGTAAACATGATTTTACAATCACTACAGTCGGCCAAGAAGAGACTCCAGTGTGTTGAGTGTCTTCAAATACTGGCGGCAGACGCTAAAGATCATTTTATTTACAAATAAATATGTCACAACGCAAATTACATGTAGGAATATTAATGTGCATAGAAAGCACTGAGTAAATCTGGTTTTTGAACTTTCCTTCATTTGTCCTACAGGTGGAAAGGAGAGAACGTTTCCACCACCGAGGTGTCCGAGGTTTTTGGTCCTCTTGATTTCATCCAGGAGGCCAACATCTACGGAGTCACCATCCCAGGTTTGCACGCCAAGTGGGACGATCACCATGTTCAGACACATCTCATACATACCATTTGCTCGGTTCGCACTATAACCTTGTTTGTTTCAGCTCACTTGGAAGCAGCCTGTGAAACAAGCTGTGCCTACTACATTTGTGACGTTTGCCCTGTTCCTTCAGTCAGACCTTCCCATATGGTAATCAGTGTGTGGCTCTTTTCCAATGTGTGTGCTCAGGATATGAAGGTCGGGCAGGTATGGCTGCGATCGTCTTGAGGCCGGATCACAAGTTTGATGGACCGACGCTATATGAGCATTTGTTAAAAACCCTTCCTGCGTACGCCTGGCCGTGGTTCCTCCGGGTTCAGGTGGGTCAGCTACTCACTACCTGCTGTTTGTGTTTTGGATTGTGAAGTATTGTTCATTTGCATCCCGGCCCTGTGTTTTTAGACCTCTCTGGACGTGACCGAGACCTTCAAGCAGCAGAAGGGGAAGCTGGTCCAGGAGGGTTTTAATCCAGAGGTTTCCAAGGATCTTCTGTATTTCTTAGATGTCTCCCAGAAGGACTATGTTCCTCTAACTGCATGTGTGTATCGCAACATTGTGACTGGAAAAATCAATTTATAAACGCCTTCCATTCATCCTCACTTTTAAAAATCGAGGTAAGTGAAGCGATCAAAATTCTTGTGTCTGCTGATGTTTGATGAAGAATCCAAATCGTAACATCCCCAGTTAACACAGACCACTTTGTGGCCATTCTTCACGTACAACCCGGTTTTCCTAAACTGTTCTAAATTTCGATCCATAAAACAAAGCTGTATGCACCAACACCTCAGTGTGCCTTCTTCAAGGAAATGTTTTTTTAATGATTCAACGTGATAGATGACTGATTTTAAGCAATCTGCTCCTCACAAATATAGATATATTTTAACAACTTTATTTAATTCATTGTTGACAGAGGATTCAAATGGTTTTTTGACCACAATTGTAAAAGTGTGCCCTTCCTTAGTTACCTGTGGTGGGTTTTCAAACAGCCTTTATTGAGCTCAACTCTGAAGTGAAGAGGGCATCTATTAGAGATGGCTGTTTAACTCTGTGCCTCGCCTCAACATACTGAGCACTTAGAATCACAGAAATGTCTGGCCTAGTTTCAATATTTCAAGTCAAATTTCATCATGTGCGCCATCTTTTGATAGACATAATGAGTTAAATCTTAATGCTGCTTAGTTGTTGATAGAACAGTTAAAACAAATACTGTAAACAATAACCATAATGTTTTTATGTGTATTTTATTGGACATGAATGACTTTTTTTACAAAATGAAATAAACTTCATAGCCCATCTAATGCTTTTATGCCGCGTTTTCCCCCAAAGAAATGTGTTACACCTTCAAAACGTGATTTCACGACAGTTCGGGTGGAAGAGTTGGACCAACTTAATTGAATCGTTTCAATTGGTAACACACAAATTAATTAGGTTAACAAGTTATATTAACACAATTGCTTTGTCAGATGTTTAATGTGATGGTTTGCATTACTTTAACTAGAAATTCAAACAAGTTAACCTAAAGTTTAGTTTTTCCAACTCATATTTACTTGACCCAAAAGTAAAATACTGCCCCTTTACAAGCTAAAAAGATGGTTTCATGGAAGCAAATTTTTGTATTAACCATTGTGAAAAATTGTACTTTGTTCAATATAAATAAAATACCTGTCCTTACAATACAATTTTAAGAAAAAAAGACTCAAATCTGATGTTTTTTCAAAATGTCTTGCGTAAATGTAAATACACATTTGTTCAGTGTTTTAGGAAAATACATATGCGCAAAATGCATAACCATGCCAAGCCACATTTGGCCTTCTTTAAATTATCACAGCTTTCTTCGCAATGATTTTTTAGAACTTAACCTTTTACCCCACAAATAAAAGGAAGCATTTGTATACAATAAAAAACTTCTTTAAAGACAAATTGTGAAAAATGTTTGTCTTTTAATATTAAACATTGTTGATTTGCTCTTGGAACTAACAAAGGCCCAACAGCCAAAGAGGCTAAATTCTGAAATGCCCAATATCTAAACACTATTTATTGGGCTGGAAGTCTGCCATACAGATTATGGACCTTGGGGGACATCTTTTGCTGCTCAAGCTCCATGATAATCTTCTGGAGCACTTCAAAAGTGAAATAAAGTGTTTTTTGGTAGGAGAGGTTGAGAGCATATATCAACCCTAGAAGCAGGGCAAGAGCTGATGCAACGGTTGAGTTGAGGCAACAACTCCATGGCCTCAATAACGAGGCCAATGTCTTCAGGTGGCTCCTGCAGTTCTTCCCTCTTTCTGAATGACAAACACTGCCATAGTGCTGTGCTCCAGGTCCCTCCGAGCATCATCTGCTCTAGAGTCCTACAGATGGGTACACAAAAAAGACCAAATCAAATTGGCATCACTTTGCACTGTCATTAATTATGCACTAGGTATGGAACACTCTTATCACTGGCCCGAGTGCTACAATGTAGCACTCAGTGATAAGAGTCTTACGAATTAGGCAAATTCCTCATTTTAATCAGGACACAAAATGAAAATCCACAACCTCTGTTAATGTAAAACAGTTTACTGGGGAGTCACAATTATTTAAGACAATGGCAAAATAATCATAACTAAAGATCACTGAAAGATGCAAAATACATCACTTTGTGGATTTGGTCCAGGTTCAGCCCAGTAGGCGTAATCTATTATGACCCTGTGTAGTAACATTACAAATAAATGCACCCAGAACCTTGACAATGTGCATTGTGCACCAATTTTGGTTGGTGTGAATGTGCCGACTATTTCTGGGATGAGTGTCACCACACACCGCAACAAGCACAGAGAGGGATCAAATTGGGTGTGTATTGTATTGTTCCGATATCCATTACATTAGGTCCAACATGCAACTAGCGTTATTATAAATCCAGGTTGTTTTTAAGTGTGTCCCTTTGACAAGGTGTGCCGTCATCCAAATTACTGATAAAACTTACAAGATGATCAGGTAATCTCCATCTTCTCGATGGCTTTCAGGACACACTCCCGCCAAAGGGGAATGTCCTCAGTCTGGGAAACATAACTTTAAATGAATTTCATTTTTACCAATCTGATGAAAAACGTCCTTACGTTAACCGCTGAACTCTTACTCTCCTTGTGTAATCAGTTCGATCAAAAATGACGTTTTATTTTGCTTTAAAAAAACATTTGAATATCTGGTTGCTACGGAGGAGACATACGTCCCATGCAGACTGAGAGTCACGCACGCCTGCTCAAAGCAGCCTGTTGATTCTTGATTCCACACGGCACAAACGCCACAACCAGGTGAGTCGCACAGGAACCCCCAAGCCAACATTGTACCCCCGAGAAGCCGTAAGAAAGACGCAGTAAAGGTAGATGCGCTCATACATATACTCTCAAGGGCCCCGCCCTGTGATCACAACGACGGGGAATAATTGTTTGCAGCTGGTTACCCCACCGTGATCGGAGGTGCATAGGTGGCAATCCACCTGAGTTAGACCAACCCACTAGACAGGTGGATTGAAGTGGACAGAGCCACTCTGTCACACTAGCAACCCCCCAGGGTCCTTTTGAATAAGTCCCTATTTCTGAGGTCTCAAGGTTGTCAAGTATGGTGGTGGGACGGGCAGAGGTTACCAAGGTAAGAACTTTGTTAGGAGACAGGGGTGTGAAACAGGGAAACGAGGGCGATAGAGGTGCAGTCTGTGGGATACAGTTGGAAGGAGGTGGGTTGGAGAAGGAGGAGCGTATGTCAGCTATTTTTTTAGTAAAGTAGGTGACAACAGTATGCCATAGATGGTCTATCTTGATCATTGTTTTCAAAACATCATAATATAGCATGTCAAAAATGTCATAGTATAATTTGTCAAAGTAATTCGGGGCCGGTGGGTTGGAGCCATAATGTAGTTTGTTTTGTTTGATCTTTGAGGTAAACACGAGGTGCATTTACACATGCAGTTCTGTCACTGAACACAGGGTGGAGCTTTAAAGTAAAGGTAAACTGAAACAAGTGTGTGCGTGCGTTTGTGTACGTGTGTGGATGTATTTGGTGGTAAAACGTTACCTTATGTATTTATTTTCAACTTATTATAACTCACTATAAATCTTCCATCATTGTACTCAGGACTCCTCCTCCATCCAACGTCAATCAAGACGAACTGACAGAAGATCTGCATCCACAGCCCGACACACGGCCGTCTCGCAACCGCCAGGGGTCACGTGGTTTGGGAGCTGTCGCGTCCGAAAGTAGCCTGGCCCTTTAAGGAGCACCGGCCCGGGCTCTCCCGGTCATGGGAGGAGTCAAATGTCGAGCAGACGTGGCAACACATGACGTCATCAAATAGGGTCGTTGGTTTGTTCGGCGAAGTGCGGAGCTACTTTTGCTAGCAGGTGAGTGGGCAACATATGCTTCCCCTGGTTGTTAAAAGAGACGCGAGGTGTTCAGCGCTTCTCACTGCTGGAGAATTACACACAACTGTGACGTTACACGTCGTTCCCACGTCTCCCTCCCGCTCAAGACGAGGTGTGTTTGTGCACGTGTGACGTCAGAGCCGAAGCGCGTCCTAGCTAACGATGAATTGAGTGAAAACAGTTGGAGATGGCATTGTTTCTAACACCGGGTCAGATACGCGCGGAGGCGACACCTGTAGTCCGTCTCCGTTCGACCGGACGTATGAAGCGATGCAGAGACGCTAAACAAAAAGTTGGTTCCGGTTGCACCGGGAACCGGAGTGCCGTGGTTGTGTAGAGATGATCGGTCTCGGAGTCGGCACCAACGTTAAATGTGACCTGCTGTATCGTTTAGAAGAAGCAACTATTTGCTTCATAATTCAAGCCCCCCTTATTCGTCCTGCAGAACGTTTTCATTCTCTATTAAAATAAATGACACGCAATTATGTAGTAAAATTTCGTCTCCTCTGTGTATTTCGATCTCTTCTATTATTGTCTTTATCATTGTACGTACGTACTAATTAATATTTCCAATGGTATGCACCAATACAACGACGCCGATCTCTGCACGTGAAATCTACGTGGCAGTAAAGCTGATGGCGATCCTGATCATTGCATTGTAGGTATACGCAGAGAAGATGATGGAAGAAAGTGGGATAGAGACGACCCCTCCTGCGAGCCCTGTACCGCCTCTGACTCTGGCAGCGACGGTCAGCGCCCCGCCAATGACCATCGGTAAGATCCATGAGCGAGCTGGACAAACCGTGACATCCATTTGATTGAATATTATCTCGTGTTAAATCTCAGACTAATCAATCTTCTAAAACTGTGTGGTTTTTGCTGCAATGCAATACATACAAACATTCCAAGTGATAATGTTATAATTTAAAGGAATATACATCTCATAAAAATACAAGTAAACTTCACCCACTTGTATTGCTCATTTCCATATATTGTTTTCTATTAAAAAAATGACTCCAATTGATGTTGGCTTGAACAATGATTGATTATTGAACACAGATACTGACAATTAGCATCTGTCCAAATCTCTACACTATTATTATTATTATTATTATTAAAGCTTAAAGAATTTAGCATAAACAAGGACAGCCTGACCTACCCAGTGAGACTGTGTGACCTTGTGTTCCAGGTCTGTCCGGCACTCCGTCCCTGCCTGGCATCTGCTCCATCGGTTCGCCCTCCACCAGTCTCACCCCTGTTCCCTCCCGGCCTGCTTTCAGCACCCCCCCTCCCACACACCCCTCGCTGTCTTCCCCCATGCCCCCTCTCTCTACCCCCGCCTCCCCTTTCACAAGCAGCTCTCCCTATCCTCCTTCCAACTCCCCCTTCCCTCCTTCCACCTCCCACTCTTTGCCACACCTGGCCGCCTCCGTTGGACCTCCTCCTCTGTTGGCCCCTTCCACCTCCCCCTTCCCTCCCTCCACCTCCACCTCCCCCTTCCCTCCCTCTACCTCCACCTCCCCTTTCCCCCCTTCCGCCTCCCACTCTTTGCCACACCTGGCCGCCTCCGTTGGACCACCTCCTCTGTTGGCCCCTCCCTCCGGCCCGCCCATGTCCACCTTCTCCATGAGTGCAGGATATGACATAACGCGCGGTCATGCAGGCCGAACGCCACAGACTCCATTAATGCCAACCTTCTCCGGTCCTACCGCCATGCCAGGTAAGAGCTTGTCTTTTTCTGTAACACCGATGAAGCAAGATTCCCAGTTAAGCTAGTTTAGTTGGTAAATCCAAATTACAAAAATATTTATTTATTTATATTTGCTTTGGTAAAAATAAATAAAAAATGATGCCTTTCAGGTATAGTGCCAGACCCCATGGTGCAGCAGCCAGCAATGACAGGAGGATTAGATACAGGATCTCCCATCACTTTCCCAATGGAGCAGGAAGACCCCAGGGGTCCCGAACACACCAACCCAGGAGGAGGCATCTGGGGCTTTTTCAAGGTAATACCGCTCCAAATGGCTCTTTGCAGACGTAGAATACATGACATTGCTGGCTTCATGAAAGACATGAGTATGGAAGTAAATCTGTGCCATCGGGCGTTGAAATAAAAAGGTGATTGAATTTCTAGCACTGAATATTTATGCATTGAAATTATGTACCTGAATGTTTTTCAACATTAAAACACTGAAAAAAATTCAACCTAAAAAAAAAAACGGTTAAAATATTCAGGTTACAATATTCAGCCCAAAAGATTTAGCCGTGAGACACCAACATCCGGGACACTAAGGACGAGCAATCGATTCTAGATTCAAGATCAGGAGCGTGCGTCAAGCTAAAGGAGCGAGCACCCAAAACACCTTCGGCTTCGGATTGTCGCCATGTCCATCAGTGTGGTTTGTGTCTGTAAGATTCCGTAATAGACAGCTGACATTTGTACATTAACAGACTGTGTTGGACATGAACTAAGCGGAAGTTAAACGGGAGCGTACAGCCGCTCACAATACGCCTCTTCTTCTAGTTTTGAATTCATTTAATGATGCTGAGATCCTTCGACAAGCTGTTAGGAGTGATTGGCGGAGTTTTGAATCCAGGAACGCGCTTGAAGAGGCACATGAGCCGCTGTATCGTAGTGGGGGGGGGGGGCAGCGGCTTTAGCGGAGCGTGCAGACGCATAAACCCGACAGGACATGCAGGAATAACCGCAGTAGCGTCGGTGGAAGGATCCTTTTTCACAGCGGCACAAGCCGATCTCAGTTGGGTATTAAGCGACATTCAAAGTCCACGTAACGTTAAATGAGTCTTCATGACCATGGGTAAACTTTATTGAGGATCTGGCACAACACAGCGACCTGCAAGTAGCGCAGAGTCTTACATAAAGGGATGTACGTCTTAATGCGAGGCTTTAGAATTTATCTCAAAGGGATCCTGTATTTGCTCGTAAAGTCTGAAACGAGAACCCATTTTCAGTGATGGTGTTACGTGCCTACTGGTTTTTGGACCTACTGGTTTTTGAACTACTGGTTTTTGAACTACTGGTTTGGCTACGGGTGCGTGTTTGTTTTCCCCCGGTGTTACGTGCCTACTGGTTTTTGAACCTACTGGTTTGGCTACGGGTGCGTGTTTGTTTCCCCCCGGCAGGCAGGTGTTGTCTGCCTCCGTCACTTGAGTCGTCACACATTTGCAAACATATTGTTCTGAAAATGTTCAAAAATGCATCCCATATCCATTGCAGCGATTACGATTGTATAAGTGAGCACTACGTCACTGCCACGTATGAAGAAATACATAAAAGAACATTTATTAAAAGTTCGCCACAACCTGGATGCGAACCGTTTCGAGCAAAATAACGTTGTGTCGCAAAGTGGCTGCGCTACACCGCCGGCCAACCAAGCTTATAGGATTTAAGCTGATTTGTATACTTGTAATAAAGTTGTATATCGTCAGTGGCAAGCAAACGGTTTGGTTCAGGGTGAACATTATATGTTCTTTTATGTATTTCTTCATACATTGCCACACTGATGGCATAAAGAAGAGTTAAAGCCCCGTTATTATTGGACATGGCTACAATCCGAAGCCGAAGGTGTTTTGGGTGCTCGCTCCTTTAGCTTGACGCACGCTCCTGATCTTGAATCTAGAATCGATTGCTCTTCCTTAGTGTCCCGGATGTTGGTGTCTCAAGGTTGACATTTTTTGGGTTGAATATTGTAACCATGATTTCTGTTCATTTTTTTTAGGTTGAATTTTTTTGCAGTGTTTTAATGTTGAAAAACATTCAGGTAGATAATTTCAATGCATAAATATTCAGTGCTAGAAATTCAATCACCTTTTTATTTCAACCCCCGATGGCACAGATTTACTTCCATACATCAGAAGGTATCACTTTGTGCGTACAATATGATTAAAGGGGCCGATTAACGTGGGTTTAGTTGGAGTCAATGTGATCAGACGCCTCGAAGAAGTGGTTGAAAGGCGTGAAATGGCCAAGCACAGCTGGTCTTCAATCCAGATTCTGACTCCTGTTATTCACAAAAGCCTCCTGCACTAGTACTCAGTGTGAAACTTCACATTCTCATTGTGTGTTAGAATTATTTTTTTTCACCGGTAACATATGAAGAGTTCCCCCTTATCCTGACTAAAGATAGACATAGTAGTTAGAGAGTAATTTCACTTTATTATGGCTGTGCCATTTTCAGAGCAGAGGCCAAAACATGCTGAGGTAAGAAAAGGTCAAAAAGTTAACGTGGTTAATTGCTCTGAATGATTGTGTTGTTGTAGTAGTACATGAGACGTCTCATTAGTCGGGCCATGCACAGTCCTCTGACCACCATGTTGTTTGTTTTGTGTGCGTGTCCTCAGGGAGTAGCAGGTAACACGGTGGTGAAGACGGTCCTGGACAGAACCAAGCACTCAGTGGAGTCCATGATCACCACTCTGGATCCGGGCATGGCTCCCTATATCAGTGAGTCGGCCCCCTGTCTCTTCTCCACGGCTTTGTCCCTGAATGAAACAAGCGGACCAACGTTTGTGTGGTTGCCCTCCAGAGTCTGGCGGGGACATCGACATAGTGGTGACTTCCGACAAGGAGGTCAATGTGGAGGCAGTCAGAGACGCCTTCCAGGAGGTATTTGGGATGGCCTTGGTCACCGGAGAGCCCGGTCAGTCCAACATCGCCCCTCAGCCTGTGGGCTACGCCGCCGGCGTCAAGGTCCGTCCCCTCCTGTTTCTCCCACCTGCTTCTCAATACGTCCTTTCCAGTACATTCACAACAGAGCAAAAACACTTCAGTCACGTTACTCTTCCCCCTGAGGCGGTCCAAAACGGGCCAAGCTTTCTCTAATGTGTCTGACATGTTGGAGAAACTGGAACTAGAAATTTGATAATCAAAATCAACAGGTGTTGCTATTTGATTTTCCTTAATCGATGTTTGTGCTCTAAACTTCCAGTTTCAGTTGCAACACAGAATAAGGTGCTGCTGTTGGGCTACCTGACACTTGTGAATGTTTACAATAATAAGATGTTTGGCGGTTTGAGAGTCACTAAATGTCGCTCCTTCTCACGTCTTTAAGCATTTACAGGTCATGCCCCCCGTTTGTTCACCCTTAACAACATCTAAGACCTACTCTGTTCTATTTGAGCTTATTTGTAACTCGTAGTTCAGTTCCAAGTAGCAGCAGATTCTAGTCGTGTGTGTGCGTGTGTGTGTGTGTGTGTACAGGGGGCTCAGGAGCGCATCGACAGCCTGCGGCGAGCCGGTGTGATCCATGAGAAGCAACCAGTGGTCTCTTTGGAAAACTTCATTGCAGAGCTCTTTCCTGACAAGTAAGAACAAAACCTCTGACACACACACACACACACACACACACTTCTATAATGCATTATTTATGAACATGCTTATAATGAATTCAAGTCTGCTTAAAGCACATTAATGATAGCCATGAGCACACTTGGAAGACCCTGCTATAAATATTCAAATTACTACTAACAAGTACTACTATTATTACTAGTGACAATGCTATTAATACTAGTATTTCTCCTGCTATTGATACTAAAACTACTATTACTTCTACTGCTAGTACTACCAGTACCACATCTACTATCACTAAAAATACGTCGCTGGTATTTTCTCATTTCTGTATGATCAGCAATTTTTAGAAATTAATTTCTGCTTTTAGCTTTCAGCATTTCAATGCATTTTCAGTAAGAAAAGCATTTTGTAGTTTAGTGACCTGTTACTATAAAAGAATCATGATCAGCAGTAAAACACTATTAAACAAAATAGTGGTCGATCCGCGGTTCCCAAGTGATCCAAACCGCGAGGGGGGGATTCTAATGGTTAGTTTTGGTCTCACTTTCTCTCTGGCTGCTGTGAGCCCCCATCCTCCCCTCCCTGTTTTTGTAAAGTCAGTAACGTTCTTTTTTTCTTATTAACATCAATTTTGTTCTTATTATTTTGTATAATTTGTTCTTATTATGTTAAGTCGCTATAAACAAAATGTGTTAATATAACACCTGCACACTTTTACAAACATGGAAATTATGTTTATGGGTCGGTAGTTCTTTCTGGTCTCCACTGACGTCCCTGTGATGTCACCGGATCCACGAGGAACTACTGATTTTAGACTCACAACATGGGCATCTACAGGTGTAGTTATTCACACTACGTCCCTGAAGCTAAGTTCATACTCTGTGGTAAAGCGAGAAAAGAACGTGTTCCCAGCAACGCGAAGCGCCTGAATTGTCCATTTCTAAAATAGCTTCAGAGGGAGGAAATGAAAATGAATGCAGACTATTAAAAGTAGTGAATTTCCAAAACTTGTTGTTTCAAGGTGGTTTGACATTGGCTGTCTGATCCTGGAGGACCCTGGTCACAGCCTTCGCCTTGAGGTCTTCACTCAGGCAACTCCTCTGGCTCTGGATCACGTCCAACAGGTACAGATTGCACCCGGTTTCATTCTGATTACCCCTTGTCATATTAATAGTGTTCTTTGGGGAACTCAGATTGCCTGCAATAAGGACATATTTTCAACAAAAATAACTTAATTGCCACAATCAGTAGCACTTTCCTTTATTCAGACATTTCTTGTCAATTGTTTCCCCTCAGCGTTGTCCCGATGGTGAACTTGTGTAGTGGGACCACTGTAGCTGCAGCTTTGTTTGGTCATTGACATCAGCCTCACAGTTTGTTTCCTCTGCGGTGCAGGCTCAGTCCCTGACGCCTCCAGACTACAGCCTGCGCTGGTCGGGTCTCATTGTTACGGTGGGCGAGGTTCTGGAGCGCAGCGTGCCCAACGTCAACAGGACGGACTGGCACCATGCCGTGACGGGTATGACCCAGCGGCAAATGATCCAGAGCGCTGCCAAAGCTCTGGCTGGAATCTACAAACGGAAGCTACCCCCCAGGACTGTGTGAGGCCGAGCGGTCGCAGTGTCGGTCACATACTGGGAGGAATGGGATGGCAGGGTTCCGTGTGTCTTCCGATGCATCCTCCACCTGTCCTTCTGGGGCAAAGCCAAATGCACATTTCATTGGAAGTTGTTAACGTTTCTGCTCACATCCCAACATGCCAGCAGGCATAAGGCCTTCAGATATTAAGCTTCACTGAAACAGACTAATCATTTCATCACTCTCCTTATTACTTCATCATTTTGTGTATATTAATATCAACAACCTTACCCTTTGTTTAGAGCGAGGAAAAGAGAATGAAATACTGTTAGCTGTGGCACTAGATCGCTTTGCCTGCTGACCTTTTCTCCTTATCCAACAGCAGGAGTAAACATCTACCTAAATTATTTTTCCACATTTTGTATTTTACCAACTCCACAGAACATGTCTTATGTGTGCTGAAGAATGAAGCCAAAGGTTGGTATTTTAAAGCTGCATTCTTTCTTCTGACCACCAGGGGGTGACTCCTCTGTTTAGAAGTCCATGGGAAAATGATGCTTATTCAGTAAACATTGTAACCATGAGTTTCTCTAGTTTCAAGTTTCCTTCAGTACAACCTGATGTTCATTTAGTAAATGGATGTCCCATTTAGAGTGAAACAGACCATAGAGATGGGGATGGCTTAAGGTTGGTCAATTAGCAGCAGCTGGACCACATTGGGAACCAGTTCATCACACCAGACAGACTTGTTTGGCTCAAAGAGATAAGCCCCAACAGAGTGCTGCAAATAGTGATTACAGGTATATTTAGAGAGATGGTTTTAAAACCAGTCAACATTTATTAGAAACCTAAAATGAGCATAATGTCTCTTTTTTTAGCTGGTCCAAAATGTAATTTTAACAATCTTATTCTTTACGTAAACAACTTCTACTCGTTTTTTATTTGAGAAAACCTTCAGCTGTGGCCACCTTGATGTAAAAAAAAAAGCTGCTGGGGCCCCTATTAACTTTTATAACATTGTTTTCTGTGTGGTGATTTGATAAATGCCAATTTGATTTACAAACTTATAGTATAATGTTATTTACATTTGATTTAGATTTTTGGGGCCATGGACACAAAGCTCTTTAAAGCATGGACTCAATATGAAGCACTTGTGCTGAAATGTTTGATGCGGTCCAAATGGTTTCCTCTACTGAAGAATGGAAGTAGTCTCTCTTGCCCGGTTCAGATCCCCACACTGAGGTGAAGTCTTTATATACAGTGGGGAGAACAAGTATTTGATAGACTCCAGCTACGGTGGTCATGGCCGTGCAGGAGAGGTTGGAGTCTGTTTGAGCGTGTGGACAGATGTCTTTCACACAGCTGACCAGTTCAAACAGGTGCAGTTACTTGAGGTAATGAGTGGAGACCAGGAGGCCTTCCTAAAGACAAACTAACAGGTCTGTGAGAGCCACAATTCTTATTGGTTGCTAGGTGATCAAATACTTATTCTCCCCACTGTATTTAGTTTAGTCATTTTCCCGATTGTCAATCCACTAAATCCTTCCAGAATCAGTGTATAGTGTGCAACTGGGACATAGCTAAAACGGTATGACATCATGTTATAGATTTAATCTATTCAGTTTTAAGCATTTATTGATTCTGGCTGGTTGTATTTCAAATATTTGTTGTATGTATTCACTCGTTGGGTAACAACACGTTTACCCAGGAGTACTTGCAACAGGATGATAATAGTAACCTGTGATTGGATAAAAAGGAGACCATAGTCTGGCAGTTAAAACACTATCAGTACCAGAGGTCCCTCACACAGACGCCTAAACACTGTTTGTAATTGTTCTTCTGCGTATTTGGCTTCTCTTAAATGTGCCTTTTTACACGAATAAAGTAAATACTTTTTAATGCTGGTTGGTATCAACGCTACATTTATTCCACATGAACTTGTAGAGGCGGATAGAGTATAGATGAAATTTCGATTTCAGAGATTTGGAAAAACACTGAATAACTTAGCGTATGTGCGCCCAGTCACAATGGTGACAACGCCACTCTGGGATTTTCACCCAGAGAATACACTGAATCTAGGTTCGTTATGTTTTTTTTCAGAGGAGAGGAGAGGTGAACTTTCAAACTATTTTTATTTACAGGCAAGTTTAATGTTGGTAAAATAGCAAGTCTCAGGCTAAAATCAGGGTTTCTTTTAAATACAAAATATACTCTATGCTAAAACACATCGTTCTATGAAGAAATGTGATAGTGTTTAATAAGAGTGAAGAGAAAATGAACTTCGATGATATTCTAATTCATTGAAGTTTCTCATACTAGCAGTAAACTGTCTTAGTAAACTAAGACAGAATGACCGCTGAGATCCTGCAGCCTGAATGCGTTTGATGTGATTCACTTTCAAACTCAAACTCTTTTCTCATCTATAAAGGTGCTAATATTGTGTTGTTAAATTATGTTTGTAATTTTGTGAACACTAGTACTGCAAAATATTCCAGATGTTAAATCACTCCACTTACCACACAATCACCTAAAAATCAAATATTTTCAGAAAATGTAACATAAGGATCATATCCCATAGCCCGATAGTGTTAAAAAATCGATATGAATAATTCCTAATTAAACTAGTGTGTGAGTTCTGTAAAAAAAAAACAGTATATTTTATTTAGCCAAAAAATACATTTTTGCAAAACTTTAACCCACATCTACAGGGATGACCTTGTCAAAAATGCACATAACGTTCCTAGTACGAGGCAATTTCACTATTCAACCAAACATTAGAAACTCCACCTCACTGCCTTCACATCAAAGAGGTTAAATATTTCTATTTCATGTTTAGTTCAGTTATTCTCTGTGCAGAATAGTGTTTGTTTTCTTTTGTTGACCTTTTTAGAGAGTCGTGACCCTACACACACTAAATTGTAAATTTTTTGTAAATTTTTCTTGCACTATGCTATTTGTCTTGTTGTCCATTGTCTTACTGCCCAACGTCATGCACCAACCGCCATGTCAAATTCCTTGTCTAACATACTTTGGCAATAAATGTTCCTGATTTGTGAACAGGACAGCAGGACAAAACAATTTAGGATTATAATTGTACATTTAATTACTATATTTCACTATGATAATAACTTTATAATGATTGTTAGCCTTTCCAACAATATGAAACACTACAGGGAGAATTGAAACAATAAAATAATTTCACGGGGCAGCCGTTAATAGATAAGTAAGGAGGCGCTGGTTTCCTCCACCGGGACACTCGGATTATTCAATGAATGGTCAACCGCTGAATCCGGGGTTTTGAAATGTTAATGTAAACCGACTCCGCCCACTGTGGACAGTTCCGGCATATGTTGGTCACCTTTCCAAGTGAACCCAAAAGTTAAAGTTGAAAGAACGCATTGCGTCGAGCTTCGCCATTGGCCAGTTGTACGCAACGTGAAATATCCAATGAGCCGCCATATTAGGAAGCCGAACCTCTTTCATTCGAAAAGAAAAGACGGGACCTGCCCTCACGACAGTTTTTCAGGCGTTCCGGTTGTCGTTAAGCGCTTTAATCAAAAATAATTCCCCCTGTAACATCTGTGTTTGCTTCGATTGCCGTGGGATATTTTTAATCTTCCACAATGGCCACCGCAACGGCAACTCCGACCGGCCAGAGGAGCACGTGCGGCAGCGGCACTCCGCTGAGCCCGAACCGGATCACCCGCCTGCAGGAGAAACAGCAGCTCCGGGACCTCAACGACCGCTTGGCCGTCTACATCGACAAAGTCCGTAGTCTGGAGTCGGAAAACGACGTGCTCCACCTGCAAATCAACGAGAGGGAAGACGTGAAGAGCCGGGAGGTGAGCAGCCTGAAGTCGCTGTACGAGAGCGAGCTAGCCGACGCGCGCAGGAGTCTGGATGACTCGTCCCGGGAGCGGGCCTGGCTGCAGATCGAGCTGGGGAAGATCAAATCCGACTATGAGCAGCTCCACCACAGGTAAACCCTCGCCTCTGTTAGCCGGTTGTACGGGCCAACACTGACAGGGACTTCAAATGGTAACCGCTAACTTTTTTTTTTGCACCTCACTTTGATTTTCGAGCGACCTTTGCCACATTAACGTAACGTTAACGTCACGTGAGGTGGTCCGGGCAGCGCGGAACTCAAACTTTATGTTATGAAATGTATTTACTTTATATTTTGCAGCGGTTTTATTGCCCCGCCGTTTGGTTGCAGCCAGTAATGAGACCTTTGTGGATCGGTAGCATACATTGCACATTAAAGAATTGGTTAGGATAAAATACATATCGAGAAATAAATGACCTCACTCGTACACCATTGTTTGTTACTGAGAATATATGTAAAACCGGCTCCAGAATGATGATCACCACATATTTTGTTGAATAAATTCTTGATCAGATGCCTAATGGTAGCAATCTGTTTAGGTTGTTGGGGACATTGACCTGCTGGTTAATTCGATCGGCAGATAAAGCAAGAATGTTCATTGAAGGTGACATGATGCCTTCAGGGTCTCCTGGTAGTATGTCGACCAAACGCGTTACTTATTTTTGCGGAATAAGTAGTTGTTTGCTCTGATTAAAGTGGCACACGAATGCGTTTTGATATCCAAATAGTATTTTATGTTGGTTTTGTGGATGTTATCGGGAACAGCACCTATGAATAATCGTGCCTGTGTTTATTTAGTCCAATACATCAGACAGAATGTAACAGCTGCGTCAACTGCTGACTAAAGTGATGGAATAGATTAAGTGCCGGCTTTCCTCCTGCACATTTTGTGATTCAATGCATTCTCAAAAAAAAGTGTCTCCCCCTCCCCTCAAGCTGTGATGGCCACTGTCATCGATGAACGAATGAAGCATGCATACCCTTTCCAGTGTGCTGAATCCCAGATACATGTATAGTACACACCAGTGCAGTTGAGCCTGAGCACAGCTGTAGTGTGCCCATGAACACAGAAAGCACTGTGTTTTCAAGCCCTCTGACAGTGGAGCACAGGTGGCAGGACCCCCCTCCCCCCCCCCCCCCCCCCCCTCGGCTGGTTCACACAACCTGTTGGTCCACTTCATCTTGATTCCTGACACGTGTCTTGAATCAGTTTCTGACGGTGGTTCGAGGGGAGTCTCAGGTCATCATTAAGGGGGGAAGGTCCAACTCTCTTCACTGAACTATAATGTTGATAGAGGGTGTAATTTAATCAGCAGATGCAAGTATTTGTACTGGCGGGGTCCTGCTGAAGTGTTCCTGTGAACTGAGAGCCTGTTTGCTTGCCCTGCCGATGTTTCTCAGGAAACTGTAAAGCTAGCGTGTGCTCTGCTGCATTCCTCTCATAGTTTGTCCACTTCCATCCAACCCGCCCATCGGCACCCTCGTGCATACCATGAGCTAATAAACCGGCCTCCGTCCCAGCAGAGCTCCTTTTAACAGGCAGCTTAACTCTCTCTCATGCATGCGTGGCCGTCAAGACACACCTTGATATTCCATGTTTTTTTCCTACATTTTAGATTAATATTGAAACCAAAACTATGATGTAATTATGTGGTAATCCAAAAAATGCTTGACAAACTATAACATTTTAGACTCTTCAAAGTCGCTCCCTTTTGCTTTGATGGCTTTGCACACTCCTGGTTTTCTTTGAATCATCCTCACAAGGTATCACCTGGAATGTTTTACACATACTGGAGGGTTTCCAACTTTGGGGGGTGCAATGTCAGTCTGCTGGTGCTCTCGGTTCCCCAGATGCAAGCGCCACACAGACATTTGACAATTAGACATTATTTGTGCATGTGTCGGTTTGTAACTGCCGTGCATGGGAATCTATTCCACACATTTTTAGTGTGATAGGTGTGTGTGATTGTTATAATGGTAAGGAAACACCATCCAGTGTTTCCCCTAGGTTTACAACCTCAGGGGGATGATGTATTTGCGGGGGGGGACTTGTGGAAATGCCATGTGTAGAAAAATTACACAAGAAATTATTGAAATGGTTTTTCTTTTTTGAATTGCACACTGGGGAGGGGCGGGGCGTACTTGAGACAGTGCTAATGCTCTTAGCATCCTCCTTCCAGCTACCAGAAGAAGGACTCTGAGGCAGCAGCAGTGCAGGCCAGGCTGAAGGACCTGGACGCTCAGCTGAACTCCAAAGAGGCCTTGCTGGCTACAGCGCTGTCTGAGAACAGATGCCTGGAAGCGACGCTGGCCGACCTGAGGGAACAGCAGCAGGAGGTACTGCACATATTTGTATTGGTTACTTTAAGTAAAGGACTCCTAAAGAGTGTACTTATTGGTAATTGCCTGGGCCGGTCTTTGAGAGTTGTTCCAGAAATTGAGACTGTTGTTCCTGTGCGTTGTCAGCTGGATGCAGGGCTGGCCCATGCGAAGAAGCACCTCGCAGATGAGATGCTGCTGCGCGTCGACTTGGAAAACCGTTGCCAGAGCCTGACAGAGGACATGATCTTCCGCAAGAGCATGCAAGAGGAGGTGAGGATTCTTGTCGAGACCCAGTAAACGAGACTGTCACTGAGGCTGCGGCGTAGAGGGTTGTATGTCCTGACGTGGCCGAGTTATCCAAAGTTTGACTTGTACGATGTAAGGTCTCAATCCTTAATGCAGGGTACTACTCAATCAAATTCCATTTTCTTTTGACTGCAGTGACTAGTTTGTTTTTAAAACTCAAAGGCCAACAAATAGAATATTTTGGTATGTGTAAAATAAAAAAATGTTACCCTTTTTCATTAAGCTGAATGCTGTCTGTTTGTTTTTCACAGGAAGTGAAGGAGGCCCGGCAGCGCTACGAGACTCAGCTGGTGGAGGTGGACTCTGGCCGCAAGGTGGAGTATGAACATAAACTGAGTCAGGCCTTGACTGAGATGAGGGCTCAGAATGAGGAGCAGATCAGGCTCTACAAGGACAACATGGAGAGCACCTATGTCACCAAGGTATACACACACCCCTTCTGCATTGAAAATGATTATGCATTCCATGTGCACAGCAGGTGGAATTGAGACTGTTCTCTACTGTACCATCTAAAATATCCCAATGTACTGCTAGGACACCCTGCCACCCCACAAGAAAGTTGTTTTTGTTTCTACATTTACAATTCTCCACTGCTCACAGAGGAGCTGCTGTGAAGGGCACAAACTGAGAAGTGCGTGCACACTCAACAGCAAACCGAGAGCATGCATTGGAAAATAAAAATGGTGTTATCTATCTTACTACAGAGCAACTTCACTAACATACAACCAAACTTCAAGCCCAGCATCACAAACATGTGAACAAAGCTATCTAATTACTACTTCAAAAAGTGCCGTTTGGTAACTACTCTTTAGTTTATTTTAGTTTGTGCGGATTTCCCAACAAGCATTTGCACATAACATCCTTTAGTAAAACATGACAGGGCAAAAACCAGCTTTAAGATCAGAAGACGTGGAGATAAATGTAAAAATCCACTCACCTGTAGTTGGTCCGCTATGTTAACATCATCCTCCAATACAATATGCTGGTTATTGTGTTCTTTTTGTGTTTTCCCAACGTAGTTGGCCTATAAGCAGCAAGGCAACACAAGCCTTACTAAACATCCTGCATGTCAGGAAGTGACTGACACCGCTCAGTTCCTCTTTTAGGGTGCGATGAGGAGGAAACTGTTTGTGTTGATTCTCAAAGCACCCGGTGTGTCCACAGCTGGAGGACTTGCACCGGCAGTCTGAGATGAACGGAGCGTCTGCCAACATGGCCCGAGAGGAGCTCAGGGAGTCCAGCCTGAGGATCGACAGCCTCACTGCCCAGCTGGCAGGAATGCAGAAGGAGGTGAGCGCTTAATGAGAACTTGCGTCCTACCCTTCAGTGAATGCAGCTTGTTTTCTGGCTGAGTCGGCGCTCTGTTTATTTAGTTTAACAGAATCTCCTAGCAAGGCTGTGGCAGCATTTGGATTGTTTGTGTCACTATGATGTGTGACATCACAATCTTAAGTCTTTCACTAGTTAAGCCCGCTCTTATGTGCTTTACATGTGGTACTTTAGTACAATTAACACAAACCATCACAGGATTATTTTATTAAAAAACCAAAGCCTCCCCTGTACTATGTTTTTGAAGGATGCTTCACTTTGCACCAAATATCACATGCATGTGCAGGAAATTATCAGCTCTACATGGAAGTAACTGCTAAAGAGCACGTTTTTAA
The DNA here is from genome assembly GCF_949316345.1 of Pungitius pungitius. NCBI lineage: Eukaryota > Metazoa > Chordata > Actinopteri > Perciformes > Gasterosteidae > Pungitius > Pungitius pungitius. The sequence continues at coordinate 15,243,947 of NC_084917.1, read as the reverse complement.
ACCCTTCTAAATACACCAGATACGATTTTCACTTTGCTTACATCTTAAGATGTAATTCTGTTCCAAATGACGGCGACTACAACCACGGAGCAGTTGAAGTTCCTTTACGGTAAAGCTTTTGAGAGACATTACAGGGCAAGTCTTGAATTACATTAGAACACATTGATGCGATGAGGTCCTACAAGAGAAAATGTATGACGGAAGTGCAGAGAAAGGTCTAATAATAAGCCAATCAGGGTATTCAAATCTTTTTATTTGGACCGCAGATTTAAAAAACAACTGCACACTGTGCATGCATTATTTGAACCCGCACGGTTTTCTTTTTCATCGGACCAATCTTCACTGAAGAGGGCATCAAAGCTCTGTTGATGATGATAAAGCTCTGACTCGGACGCTGTTCTACATTCAGACTCGTGGGTGGCGCGATCGCATCGTGGAGCTGGAAGGCTCGTTGGCTCAGGAGAAAGACAAGAGCCGCAAGCTGCTGGCCGACAAAGACCGCGACCTGGCCGAGATCCAGGCCAAGATGCAGCAACAGCTGAACGACTACGAGCAGCTGCTGGACGTCAAGCTGGCGCTGGACATGGAGATCAACGCTTACCGCAAACTTCTGGAGGGAGAGGAAGAGAGGTGAGCAGCCTGACCGTGTGCAAGCCGCTCCTCCGCCCTCTGTGCTGAACCTAACCGCCCCCCCCACCACCCCCCCCCCCCAGGCTGAAGCTCTCTCCCAGCCCTTCGGCTCGCGTCACAGTGTCTCGAGCTTCGTCCAGCAGCCGCAGCGTGCAGACCACTAAGGGGAAGAGGAAGCGCGTTGACGTGGAGGAACAGGAAGCCAGCAGCTCGGTGTCCATCTCTCACGCCGCCTCGGCCAGCGGACCCGTCTGCATCGACGAGATCGACACTGACGGCAAGTTCGTCTGCCTCCTCAACAGCGGGGACGAGGTGAGCTAACGGGTGCTGCATGTTCCTTCTTCTGTTCTCCAGAACACCTCGGCCAGCTAGAGCTTTCCACTGCTCCTCCAGCCACTCAAAGAATCAGATGGCTTGAAGTTAAAAATCAAAAAGATTTATATAACTAACAGAAGCAGATCCAGTTACAAAGTGAATTGCGCTATGGCTAGTGTAATATTTTGTCACATAGAGGATCTCCATTCTGAAGGTTCCCCGCTGGGGTCTTTCATTTTACAGCCGTATGTGATTGGCTGCACTTCACCCACTGTAGTCACTGCTGTCATCCAGCCCAGGGGGGAACTTCCCTCTGGCTCCATCTGGTGACCACACCTGGAATTCCTTTCTCACCTGATCGGACCCTATTATAACAATACGTTCAATGATTACATGATATCATCTAATATCTAACATTTATCATAACCAGTCCTACATCATAAACCTTATATTTAACTTATTTTATCTAGGCCAACAACAGTTGCCAAGCAGGACTTTCCTTTCTGTAAAACTCCAACATTCTTTGTTCTCCAACTCTGACCTGACACACAAACTCCCTCACAACGATGAAAGAAGGAAGAGATAGAACTCCTCTCCCAGGATGAACATTACATTGTGGATGTCATGTGTAAAGTATTACATATGTTGAATTCATAATACAGAGTTTATACGATCTACAAGACCTCTTGACGCCTTTACATACAGCCACTGTATGCGAGTCAAGCACAGACCCTGTCACAGTTTGAGTGTGAAAGAGTTCAGATGAGACAACTTGTAATGCTAGTGGAGATGCAGCTGTTATTGGGAGATCTGACATAGCAAACTGACTGCTTTATTGTGTGGATGTGTGTCTGTCTTAGGACCAGGCGATGGTCGGCTATGAGATGATTAAGACTATTGGAAATGCCACGGCGGCGTACAAGTTCACACCCAAATATGTCCTGAAGGCCGGCCAGAAAGTCACGGTAAGAGTCTGTCTGCGCTTTAATTTCAATCCTTTTCTGTTCAGGAGTCATGTTTGCTTCAGTCTTTAAGCTGCCGGCTGGTCTCAAAACAGCTCGGTGTTAAACAGTGGGGCCGTAGCCATGGCAACAGTGTGTTGAATATGAATATGACATTGTGCAGGTTTGGGCGTCTGATGCTGGCGTGAGCTCCAAACCTCCTACAGACCTGGTGTGGAAGAACCGGTCCTCCTGGGGTTCAGGGGTGGATGTCCAGGTGACGCTGGTAAACCCTCAGGGAGAGGTGAGCACACACACACACACACACACACACACACACACAGAAAAGTACATTTCTTTTCAGACTGTAGTCCAGAATGTTACTGTTGGATTGTATTATTGGCGGCGGTGGGATGCTCAACAATGTGTGTCTGTGTGGCAGGAGGTAGCAAAGAGAACCACAACATACAGGACGACAATAGAGGAGGACGAGGATGATGATAATGACGTGGAGGCCACTGATGAAGAGCTGTTCCACCAGCAGGTGAGAACATCAACTCGCTCAGTACAGATGTTGCATGGAAAACACCAGCCGGGTGGGTTGCGTTTCTGTTGCACGTGCTGTTACTAGGCAACCAAGATCTGTGGTCTGGAGTCGAGCGATTTTTTTTTTTAATCTCGCCATCACGCTGTAAATAATGATCAATGAACCCGTGCCCCTTTAGAACAGTCTTTGATAGAATTCAATTTGCGAGCAGAATAGCGAGTGAACTTGGTGTCTGAATATGAACACAGGCGTGGCTTTGTCAAACTGAATAGAAGATGGAATAAGACCCTTGATGCCGGCGTGTTGAGTACCATTGTGTTTTAAATGGCACCATGACTGTTTGTGCAGGGAGACCCTCGCACTGCAAAGAGAGGCTGCTCCATCATGTGAACCAGCTGCACCCGTCTCCACCTCCTCTGAGCCCAGCCCTTCTGCTGCCAACTCTAATACTAGAACTATTTTTCTATGTTTTGTAGTGCACTCCAAAAAGAACTGGTTTTATTTCTCATTAAAGCCACAGTTTTTGGTAGATGTATTTTCACCTGTAAAAGCTAAAGAACAAGACAATTGAACACGTTTGTATTTGTAGTTCAGATTTTCTTTTTAAAACCATGCAACAAGTAGCTAAACTCATGGACCCACTTGTCTTTTAAGAAAACAAGTATGATTTTTTTTTAAATATATATTTATATAATGGCTTGGTTTTATTTTTAATTATTGATGCTATATTTTAGCTGATAAGTTAAGCCACAGACTTACTGTTTTTTTTATTTTTATTTAAATGATTCTAAAAGTTGTCCAAAAAGCACAGAAAAGCAAAATTGGATGAATGCAAGAAAAGGAGTGTAACCATGTTCTAGGATCTAAGAGCCACAAACTGGTTTGATTGGTAAGAGGTAAAAGTTAAAGGACAGTTTTAAGTTTTCATGTTCCCTTAAAGATACTTAAACAACCAAAAGTCATCGGATGCCACTCCACTAAGTAAATGCTGCACCACTATTTGAAAAGTGCTGATTGTATTGTATACTTTTGATATTTGAAGTGTTTTGAAGTACTAGTTTGTGTTGTGTTTCTATGCATGCCATGGCTGTAGTCATCAGTTAAAATAATTAAACAACTTCTCTTGTACTTGTACTGTTTACTTGTTTCCTTTATCAGTGTAGAGAATAGTGCACGGCCCCCAACACCAGGGTTGTAGGTGGAACTTTAATTTCTACTCTGGTTATGAAACGTAGATGGAACCAAGCGGAGTTTCATCTGGCTCTGCCCTCAACCCTCAGGGACTCACTGAGGTCCCCTATTAAATGTTGAGTGAGCGCGTAATGGTGCGTTCACAAAAGCAAAGAACATGATTCGCATGAGTAGACTCCAAACAGGCCAGAACGTACGTCTTTGATGTTCACGCCATATGAGGCGTTTGTTGGGTAAATAGGGAATGATGGCTGTGGCTGTGTACCACATTTAGAATGTTGGAGGTTCTATCCAGACCATAAGTCCTCTTCAGAGAAGTTCACATCACCATGGAGCCCTTCCACATGTTCATGTAAATAGCAACTCTACTCAGAGGAGGAAATGAGCGTGTGTTAATACAGGCAAAGACACACGGACCTGTTTAACTGCACTCTGCACACGGTTTGGTTCCAATTCAAACAAATTAAATGTTGCCTTTAAATAAGAAATCAATCCATCCATTGTCACAGGGCAATTTCTCTCACAAGGACAAAGAAAAATGAAAAACACACTGCTTAAAAATACAAACGTATATATATTCCTCTTATTGACACGATTCTATTCTATTTTACTTGAAATGTATGCCATAGCTTCATAAGATTCATGTTTACGGGCACCAGAGCGCAAACCAAGAATGTCATTGCCAATAACTAATCAACTTTAATTCTTTAGAATATTATAAACAGAGGTTTAAGTCTTCAGTATTCGTGCCGCACTGTGGTCTACTCTACAGAAAGGGAATAGTGAACAAACCCGCCCTCCTTGTATGGCGGCTTTTCTTTGTGGGTCTGAGGGACAAACCATGACTCACAGCTGGTAACTTCAGAGCACGGTGTAGGTCTTGTTCGTGGAGGTAAACTCAATAGGACAATGACACAGATCATTTGTTACTACCACAGTGGAGGAGGGTTGTAGATCGTTGTTAAACCTCATCATTTTCTCCTTGAAATGAGCAAGACATGAAGGACATTGTTTGCACTATAGGATATTTTTGAAATGCCTCAAACCTGAATGTAGGAACCATTGTGTTGTCTTTGTCGACCAGGCCCTAAAAACGAAGTAGAGCCTTTGGAATGTAAATGTTGACTTCAGATCATGAAGCCCTGTGAAAAATGGGGGGAAGAGGGGGGGGACTCTGGACAAGACCCAGAGCTGGTAATCAACCTTGGACGTCGACCATCATCTTCTACACCTCAGGCACCACAAGATTATCTGGACATTGCAGCACAAACATGTGACTATTGGTTGACCCAGAAGACGAGACAGAGAGAGAGAGCACGCTCTGTTGTCTAAGTAATATTGACTAAGATACTATCAAGATTCAATCGCTTTACAGAAATACACAGCAGAAGAAAAATACAATCAAATCAAATGAAAACAACTCCGGTATGACAGAAATATATATAGGATGTGTTCATTTTGGATTTTCTATAATACAAAATTGTAATAGAGTTATATAATATAATATTTTAGACTATATTTGACAGATTACATGATGTATCATTTCACAGGTTTTGGGTTGAAAAACGAGTATTTCTGGCTCTTTTTGTTATAATTATGACTGCATGAATATGGAGCTATTCACTGTCTGCTCAGAGAACAACGCTCAGCTAAAGTCACTTAGTGCTTCAGTTTATCTGTTGAAACAAGCCACAGGATCATCTTCTGCCTGTAAACTCACACTCAGTTCAGTTATTTCATTTAAATTGGTTTGTGCCCCAAACGCCAGAAAAAAGCTTCATAGTAAACTTTCAAAGGGAAACCTTTCCTTTTCGCTCTGACAGAAGTTCCAACTTCTTGTGAAGAGGCGTGTCAGGGTCCCAGTAGACTCCCCCCCCACCAGTGGTGGACTCTGTGTGGTAGAACTGGAGCACTCAGGCGCCCACCCACTCACCCAACTGAAACTATCACGTGATTTCACGTCCAGATAAACAAGTTGCTACAAAAAGTCACGCAGGAAGTGTGGCTTCAGTGTGCCTTCAGAATAAAAAATACTATATATATATATATATATATATATATATATATATATATATATATATAATATTCGGCATTTCTGTCACAAGATGATGTGATAGAAACCTGGAATTATAGTCTACATGAACAAAATAGACTAGATTGGTCTACATTATGTTCAACAATGTGTATAAATCAATGTGTAAAGTAAGCACCTATTTGTTGCTTACCTTGTTGTAGTATGTCATTAGCTAAAGAAGTTATTTTACGTTTTGTATGGAAAGAAGGGTCAATATTTTCTTTGTTATGATCAGTAAGTTTGAATGCTGCATATCTGCTGGTACCCACTCCCCCGTTAGTCCTGCAGCACAGCATATTAGAGGCTACCAGACATCCATCCATTTTCCACATTGACTAGTTTGCACCTTCTAGCTTTTCATTCAGACCTTAGTTTTGTTCCCCCATCTTTAGACTCTTGAATCATTCATTGTTTAGGTTTTATGTTTATACTTCTCTCTGTTGATGTTATTATACTTATTGTTGTAATTGATTCGTGATCTGCAATTTTTGTCCAGAAATCGTGACACTCATTACGCCCCTTAAACTGTCCTCTTTTATTTTGAAGGCAGTGTTTCTCCTCTTCCGGTTCTGCGTTGTGTCGCTTGACCTCTGTGGGCAGGTCGCTGTTACATCAGGCTGACAGGCCGTGTTTATTACCTGGAGTGAAACAAGCAACAGAGTAAAAAGCGAGCGGCGCGTGTCCCCGGCTGTCTCCACCCTGTCCCCACCGTGTCCCCCGTTTCACAGCCATGACTCTGTCTCTGGGATGGCTGTCGGCTCTGCTCGCGGGGGTGTTCTCCGCTCACATCCTTCAGACACTCTGCTTCCCGTACTTTTGGAGGGACCTGCTCTTCCTGCTGAAGGTGCTCAGGTACGGCGTGAGGCTCGAGCTGTCCAAGCTGACCTCCAGCCCGCGCACGGTGCTGGACCGGTTCGTGCAGCAGGCGCAGCGGATCCCCGACAAGCCGTTCGTCATCTACGAAGGACACGTGCACACGTACCGGGACGTGGAGCTGCGCAGCAACAGGCTCGCCAACGTTTTCCAGGAGAGCGTGAAGTTGAGGAAAGGAGACTGCGTCGGCTTGCTCATGAACAACGAGCCCGACTTCCTGTGCGCGTGGTTCGGGTTGGCGAAGGTCGGCTGCTCGGTGGCGTTCCTCAACACCAACATCAGGTCCAAGTCTCTGCTGCACTGCTTCAACTGCTGCGGAGCCAAGACTCTGGTCGTGGGTTCAGGTACAGCTCTGCCCTCCTCCTTGCGTCTACGTGGGGCTCACTGCGTGTCTCCTAGGTGATCCATCGGAGCAACCACTCGTTTAACTGGTTGTACACTTAACGTAAAGAAACTTCCCCCCCAACTGATTATTCAGAAGCTCAGTGGCGGCTGGTGGAAAATGTTCAAAGCAAGGGCGTAACCGTGGTTTAGACATTGGGATGGTTCCAAATGAATACCCTTCCCCATCATTTTTTTAAAGCGGGTATTGGGCTGGTGTGTGCAGGTGTGGTGTAGCAGTGATCCAGCGTGCTCTGGTTGGGCATTTAATAAACTGTTCTTCAGTACTTTCGTACTGAAGTTCATGGCTGAAGTTTCCTTTGTTAAAGTCCCCAAGGACAATAACTAAGGAGTCCGGGTTGATCCGCTCCACACGCCGTATCTGGTTGAGTGTCCGCTGTGCCTCCTGCACGTTGCCCAGCGGCGGCATGTAGATACCGACAAGGATGAATGAAGTGAACTCACGGGGGAGTAGAAGGGTTTACAGTTAATGATGAACGATTCCACCTCAGGTGAACAGTGTTGTAGGATCACTGTTACGTCATTGCACCAGCTGCTGTTGGAGTAGAAGCAGATTCCTCCACCCTTCAGCTGAGCAGCTGGAGTCCGGTATTGATCCACAGAGCCAGGTCTCTCCGTGAAGCACAACACTGAGGATGTAGAAGAGCCTCTTCCTCTCCTCACCAGCAGCTGAAGTTGGTCCAGTTTGTTGCTTAGTGATGCACGTTGGAGAGAAAGATGCCAGACAGCGGTGTGCCAGAATCAACGAGCCAAGAGACCGATCCATGGCATAAAAGAAGAACACATATTTGAGATATATCTGCTGTATATTTATGGGGAGCCATTTGTAAAATGTCGCACGTTCTAAAATCCTGTGCAGTTTTGGTACATTTAGCATTAGCAAATGAAAAAAAAGCAGGACAATATTCATATGTCACTTTTTCAAACATTTAGAGATAAATTCATGTAAATACATGCAATAATTTTCCCAAAGATAATGTTAGGCAGTAACACAAAGTGGTTAAATAATATAAATATTTCATTTAAATGTTAAATTTAAATGTTGGACCATCGGGAATGGCCGCAGATGGTCCGATCAACGGGTGTGGGAAACGGCCGCGGTGCGCGGACGCAGATGGTCACGCACTCCTCGTCTACAGGACCATCCGCGATTGTGCCCCCCGCCCTGTCGGATGGACCATCAGTGATGGTTTCACTGGTCTGGCCCCCCGTCGATTGGACCATCCACAGATATTTAACATTTACATTTAGATTTAATATTTGCATTTAACATTTATATATATATACCATTTAATCATTCATTTACATTTGGATGAAACATTTATATTATTTAACAACTTTGTTACTGTCAATTATTATCCTTTTCCAAACATTATCCTTGTTATTGCATGTATTTACATGAATTTCTCTCTTAATGTTTGAAAAAATGACATGAATATTGTCATGCCTTTTTTTTCATATGATCATGCTAAATGTACCAAAACTGCACAGAACGTGCATCATTTTTTAAAAGGGCGCCCCATATATATTGGGGGGGGGACACGACCCCACCAATGGATGTGTGGTTACGCCTATGGTTCAAAGGCTTTACAATCAATGTCATGCAAAACTCTAAAGATATTAAAACGCAATATTCAACATTTATTGCAACAACTAAAGTGATATCTTGGGACGTTTATTTTGGCAGCTATTTTCGATTTAATCTGTCTTTTAGATGAAAATGCATGTTAGTTTTAGACACATTTAGTTATTTTAATCCTTAGTTTTAGTCGACAAAAACTTTTAGTCTAGTTATAGTCACATCTAATAACTCATTTTCATTCCTTCTCAGGCCCTGGGACCCCCTGTGTTGTGTCTACAGCTGCATAATAGTCTAGCTTGCAGTACTTCGGTTGTCCATGAGATATCCCTCATAGGATAGGTCTATAGCAGGGGGGGGGGGGCAAACTCGTGGGCCACAATAGGTTCCAAAATTTGACAGAGGGGCTAAGAACAAGTGGATGAAGTGTTTGTGTGAGCTAAAATAAATGACATGTGAAAAATCATTACATAAAAGGATTTGGCTTTTAAAAAGTAGCAACGCATTTATTTGCAAGGATATTTAACAAATTTGCAATGGTGTGACGCTCCGCCGACTTCATGAGAACCAGGAAGCTAAAAGCAACACTCATTGTCTTTGTCTGTTTACTCTTGATACTTTTGACATGGCCAACAGAAAGGTCATGGTCCTTTATTGTTTCCACTGTGAAATTGCTCGTCCCAACAAAAGCGACCGTAACGTCCTACAATCGGTGCAATACATTATTTTTTTTGGACTGGATCATGAACTAACCATTCTCAACTGGACCCCCACTTTTTATTGAACAGTCTTTTCTTTCTCTTTCTCTCCTCTTTATTTTTGGGTTTCATGACTTCATGATTCTTTTCCTCCACCCGCTGTGTGCCTCCACATCCTTCACCTGCATGAAGCAGCTCTATCAAAAGCCTCCACCTGTCACGTGTGCTCGCACGTTCTTTGTTGCTTGGTAATGAACGTACACTGGCCGAGGCGGTTTAACACCGTCTTCTCAAGATGTGGCGTGTGAACTGGTTGAAGTGCGCGTGTCTCGATTACAGATTTACCGATTGTAAAGCCCTCTGAGGCAAATTTGTAATTTTGCGATTTTGGGCTATACAAAATAAAATGAATTGACTTGGGTCCGTGGATGATGTCATCATGACACTTTAATAACTGCCGTACGAGGGCCGTACTTTGCCCGTGTCTGTTAAGTACATGCAAGGGAGAAAAAGTATTGTGACTTTGTCACCACCAACATTTTTGTCTCGTTAACAAGTTAGAATAGATGTAGTCTATTTTTATTTTTTAACCCTCCTGTTACCTTTAAATTTACTAACATATTTTACCATTGGGGTTAATTTTCCTACTGAAATACCTGTTAAGTGACTATGGAGAAATATGCAGATCAAAATACAATGTCACTGATTGACATACCATTTAAAAGAGAATCTTTATAGCATATTATACACATAATTTTCTATATTTCCAGTGTCAGCATCCTAAAAGCTGGCTGTTGCTTCGCCTTTTGACTTGTACATTCCTGCCAAAAAGAGCCTGCAGGTCGGTCACATCCAAGTCTTTCCAACTCTCCCCGTACACATCTGCCCCCCTAATCTGTTACCCCAAGTCGGTCCGTTTCGATTGATGTTGTTATGAAGAGCTCAAATGCTGATTTTATGTCATGGACCTGGCTGACAGCGTATCTGTTGGAACCTGGAAGCATTCTGATGACGTTAGAAGCACTAAGTCCACCTGTTGTTCATGTGGGGAGACAGACCATAATAACTTTACATTTTTGGAAGGCAGAGTGTTTGCTGGTGGTTGAGAAACAACAGGAGGGTCAACAATGAGGGTCTTATTCTCATCAGAGGAGGATGGCTCATAATCAGGGTCCTTCTCAACATCATCTTCTGTCTCAGACACATTCTCCTCTACGTCACATGATCAAAGAGCTGTGACAAAACCTCATTGACAGAAAATCTTTCTTTAGAAGTAATTTTCAATTGAGAGAGAGAGAGAGAGAGCAAAATTAAACACCGAAGCACCAAGATAAATGCTTTAGAATGCTGCTGTTCAGGTGGTCAGTCTCACAGTAGCCCCTCGTGCAGCAGTCCCAGCAAATGTCCGACCGGGTCACTAGTTGTTATTCTCACTCGCCGCGAAGTCAAACAGCTGAACTCAGAGCACTTTCAAACTTTCACCCCGCTTTCAAACGATTTAATGTATAATATTTGCTGGTTGTGATGGCATGATAATATTAAATCTGAATCTTATTTTGCTTCCACTCATGTCTTTGAGGAAAAAATCCCATTTCCACAGTTAATAGGAATCAGCACACTGGAGCCATGTGACAGGATGACAGAGGATTGAACGACCAAACAAGCATGATGTTGCTCAGGGGCGCTGTGCTCAGCCCTCCGAGTGAAACAGGAGAAGGATTCATGGAACAGAGCCACACCCAGCATCAGGCCTTATTTCATTATGACTGTTGTCACTCTTATAAAGTATCTCACTTTTTCACAACACAACTCCCACAACAATTTTTGACAACACTTTTCTATATTTTTCACATTGAGGAATCTGGAGAAAAAAAAAGAATTATGAGGTTATGTTTCAGAATGATTAAGCAAACAGTAAGAATGTGTGTTATTGAGTAAAATCCCAGTGTGGAGCTCATGATTTAGGGGCTGTTAAAGCAAATCAGACTCCAGAGCACATATGTCAAACTCGCGGGCCAAATTCACCCCCCCGGGCCGTCCAGTCCAGCCCGCCGCTGGAATCTGGGCAGCCCGACTTTGCTATTGGGAGAATTACACAACGGTCCCTGTGAGTCTGCTTTTTTTCCCCCCAAGAGCTAAATTAACAGTGACATCCTATTCGAATCGTCCTTGTCATGTACGGCTTTGCTGTTTCCATCTCCCAGATTTAGTGGAAGGTCTGCACGGCATCCTCGACGTCCTGCTGGAGAGCAACATTCAGGTGTGGGTCATGGGGGGTCAGGGCGAGCACCCGCGGGTGCACACTCTGTTGGATAAGTTGGATGCTGTCTCCGACCAGCCCGTACCAGCGGCGTTGCGTGCCACCACCTCCCTCAAAGCCCCCACCCTCTACATCTTCACCTCTGGAACAACTGGTGAGTGTGTTGTTTCTCTTGCTCGGATACCAAAGGAGTGACCTTTGGTATCCAAGTGCTCTCGTTCCAGCTGGCACCACCCATGCTGATAATATACTACTAATAGTGGTCCTGGTGGTACATTTTGTGTACAGTTCTCTTGTGATATCCTCTACAAATGAGCTTATTGTGAGATATTTGGTGGGAGATAAAAGATATATTTGTTGGTTACCATAAAAAAAACCATAGTGATGGTTGTAAACAGTGCTTTTTATGTTTTTTTAAGCTTATGCTCATCAGGAATCAGGAAACATTTATTCCCAAAATATGTCAGACATATAAGGAATTTGACTTGGCGGTTGGTGCATAACAGCAGAACATTGCAAGAGGAATACAATAAAATATATTTCTATATAAGCAATATGTAAAACATAAACTCATGTATATTATTGTCAAGATATTAACAGGTTTTATAGAGGTATCCACATGTCATTTAAAGACTGTACATGTTGTGTTAAAAAACGTAAGTATTATTTAGGATATTCTTCAGTGACATTTGAAGCCATAGATGCTCCCATGAGATTTAGGACTTCAGTAAACAGTGTTGATCTTTACTCTTGAATACGATTTGCTATCTATCATTCATTTGTGATCGGATAAACAAACTGGGGACAGAACGGTTTTAGCAAATATGTGTGATTACAGCCTGTACCCCAGCTCCCAAGAAAACATCAAATCATTAATCATGATGGACACAAATCACCATCATGAATGAGTCATCATATTGCGCTCAATTTCGAAGAAGTAACTAACTAAATATTAACATTTTCCAGAATGCAATATAAATTTACTTCAGGCACAGTGATTTGAACAGGGAATGAATAATAATAATACATGAATAATCTAAACATTTCTGTAAACTAAACATACATCAAGTGTTTAAGAAAACCCATGTTGTACAGTTCAAAGAGCTGCAGGTATGGGTGTGTGTGTCTATTTGAGAGTGCATCTATGGTTTGTGTTGTACAGAGGAATCTTTCCTATATGTCACACATTTATTAGCCATATTTTTGCAATGGACAAAGTTGAACATGCAAGAAAATGAGATACATACATATTGAATGTTAACAGGTGCTGAATACTTAATATAGACAAGGCAAACGTATTCGTATAGCACATTTCAAAAGTCAATTCAAAGTGATTTACATAAAACCGTTAAAACATCAGACAAAGGGAAATTTAAATAGGTACACACCGACATAAAAACAATAAACTAGACAAAAAGTTGCAGTCATTGAAATAAAGGGTAAAGAGCGTCCACTTCACCCTTGACTCTGGTTTAATCAAAGGCAGCAAACAGAAGTCTTCAGTCTTGTTTGCATGACCTGAAGGGCATTGATTGATCACGGCTGAACTTATCGCGACCCTTAACAAGAAAGTATTTGTGTTTTGGATATGAAAACTCTTTTCTCGGTAATGAATGGACTCCTTTTCATCTAAACGGGACTTAATTGGCTGTGAGATCAGACTGCAGAAAGACAGTCAAAACTCCCTCTTCATGCTATCGCTAAATCTTGAAATGTTTATTGAGCTATATCATGAAAGGCATTATTCTGTCTTGTCTTATCCACAAGGGCTCCCTAAGGCTGCAGTGATCACTCACCTGCAGAGCTTGAAGGCAGCAGCAGGGTTTTGGGCGTTTGGAGCTACTGAAGATGACGTGATGTACATCCCTCTACCGCTCTACCACAGCGCAGCCTCCTTGATCGGTATAGGAGGAACAATAGAGCTGGGTAGGCTTCCCAATATTTCTACACAACTAATGAATTGTTTTGTGTTTGGCAGATGAAATCAAACTGTTAAGTAGATCAGGGGTCTTTGTTTGTCAAGACATCGGGAGCCCTAGTTCTTGAGCTGCTGTAGTTACACGTTGGCACATTGACACCATTTTGCAGAATTAGCAGTTCCTGTATGCTGCGATATACAGAGACAGTTGATACTGACGAAAACTAAAGTATGCAGAGTGGGGAATAAAATGGATGTTTCTCTTTGATTCAATTTGGCTTTAAGTCCCCCATGAACTCCTCTGCACACAAGAGAAGAGCCCCCCAATTAAAAGATACAAAAACCAGAGCGCTTACATTTCTAAGTATGGGTAGTTTCACCACTGTGCAAAGAGGCACAGCACCCATGGGTGCATTGCTCCTAAAATAAGCATGGTCATGGGCATAAACAGTGATGGGCACATTATTCAGAGCGTCAAATTGAATGAGAGATGGAACTTCCGTTGGTTTGATAATAAAAGTGGAAACCATCACCTTATAGGGTTTAGGTTGACCTTGCACCATGCGCTGCTGATTGTTGGCGCTTATGACTGGCCTGCTCATAACTTACATTTTCACAGCTTCTCTTTAGGGTTAGGCTTTCTTTATTTCTATCAAGTTTCAGTTTGTCTCCCTGCAGTATCTCAATATTCACAGTAGTGGTATTATTGTGGCCGTGCAGCCATCAAGGTTTAAGGTTTTTGACTTGAAACTATACATTTCACATAATAAATGATTAATCGCATGAATCTCTGCGAATACAGTGTTCAAAGTTCAAAAGTAGTGTATTGCGCACCTTTATTGGCGCAAACACTTTAAACACATCAGTGGACTTTTACAGCAGTATTCCGTTCACGCAGTAGCATTTAGAATATATATTTTAAAACCTTAACTTAAACTTAATCAAATGCTGAGTTCAATACCTTTCTCCATTCTTTTGTCTCTGTTTTTTCTGGTTTGGTTCACGTTGGCATGACGAGCAGTCTTCGGCCCGCCCCCAAATGCTCTCATTGGTTTAGACACCTGATGACACCCCTCCTAAGCCAACACTGATGAACACTGTTTTGTAAGGCCTGTATACGTGCATGTGCAGACATAATCCTGCTTTGCAACAATTAGCGTTGGAATTTGAGGACGGTACCAGAGGGCCATAACAAGGTTCTGTTGGTCTTTGTTATATAACTCTGACAGGACTCCAGTGTCCACTAACCACATTGTGACTGCAGTGACCCCTCTGAGGACCCACTGTTCCACAATTAGTGGCTTAATTAGAGGCTTTAGAACAGTAAGTGGACACTGAGACTATTATGGAGAATACTATTGTTTTGGTCGTGGTTGCTGTGTCTTCCCTGTACACTGTGGACCTTCGTATTTGGGTTGAGATGACATTGCAGCATTGTAGAAACTGCTTGTTTTGGCAGCCGATTTAGAGCTTAAAGGTAATGTTGCTGTTATATTATGCTTTTAGAAAAGCAACCAATTTGAATTGGCTCTCTGTGGCTTCTGCATTTGATCCAATTGCCACAAAAGGTGACAGGTCAACGTCCTGTACTGTTCGAGATAGACATCGGGACAGTTGTGCTAACAAACCTTGAGGCCGGTGTCCTGACGGATGTAGATGTGGAAATGTATGTGGACACATGGGACTGGCATCGTCCCCGCAGGGGGGCACCTGCCGGGACTCACAAGTCAGCCTCTCAAATGCTACAATCAGCTAGAGACCTTGCAGCTACTGAAACTTTAGTAACGGACATTTCAGTTTGATCTCTAACAACCCCTTGTGACCATTTGCCCTCTCAGCATATACATACATACACTCACTCACCTCCCACTTTATTAGGTACGTCTTTTCAATTGCTTGTTAACAGAAATCACATGGCAGCAACTGAATGCATTTATGCGTGAAGACAACTCACTGAAGTTGAAAGCGAGCATCAGAATGGAGAAGAAAGGGCATTCAAGTGACTTTAACGTGGATGGTCTGAGTACGTCACAAACTGCTGATCTACCGGGATTCTCACTCACAACCATCTCTGGGTCTACAGAGAATGGTCCAAAAAGAGAGAACATCCAGTGAGCAGCAGTTGTTGATGTGAGAGATCAGAGGAGAACGAGCAGACTGGGTGGAGATGATAGAAAGGCAACAGGAACTCATATAAGCACTCGTTACAACCAAGGAATGCAGAACGCCATCTCTGAACACACAACACGTTGAAGAAGATGAGAAGACCACAGAGGGGGAAGCTCCTGTCAGCCAACAGGAAACGGACTACGATTCACACAGGCTCACCCAAACTGGACAAGAGAAGCATGAAGAAATGTTGCTGACCATGTCCATCCCTTCATGACCACCATGTACCATCTTCTGATAATGCACCATGTCACAAAGCTGACATCATCTGGTCCCTTGAACATGACGATGAGTTCACTGTCCTACAAAGGCCTCCAGTCTCCACATCTCTACCCAATAGAGCAGGACATGGCCGGACAGCGTTCCTGAGATTAGGGTGACTTTACTACCATCTTGGCAACGTTTTTTTGTCAAAAGGGCCTCTTGACAAATCCAGTAACCTTTTCTGCTGTTACTGGAGACTTGTGTGGTGTCTGACGTGAACGCACGCGTCATTCTGTAGTCAGTCAGCAGTCCCAGCTGCAGTCAGAGCAGAGGGGAGACCGCGTACAGAATGAAAATGAATCGCACATGCGCAAAGCGGCCGCTGATCCTACAGCTTTTTTCACGCCTGAGTTTGCGGGTATGAATAAGTAAAGACATTGATTAGATCAAATCCTTTGTCTCCAATGTTTAAATGATATGATTTTGAAAATCCAACATGAATGGACCATGTCTACGATGTCGAAAAGTAAATACAAAGTGTGTCAACATATTGCAGTGTCATTGAACCTTGAACTTTCCAGCAGACCGAGAGAGATCTCATCAAGGTCTCGCTTATCACAAATGCTGAAAATCAAGTCAACTGATGGTTTTACAGGGTGCGTATCATAATTACAGTACAAGTGAATAGGCATGATTGGCTGTCACTACCATTCAGATACTTCAGGAAATCAAACTGCACCTGCCTGGTGGTAGAAGTTGTTTCCCTCTGTTCTGTTAGTGATCAACCATGTGAGTACGTGACAAAATAATGATAAGGGTTAGCGTTTTGCTTCTTACTCATATCTATGAGGCTGATGACTGCTGCTGATGACCATTTAATCAGCTGATAACATTATCGGTTCACAGGATTAGTGAAAAAGGAGTTCACTAGATAGATGTCTCCTTTAGAACATTTGTTGATCTATGTAACTGGTGTAGTTTTAATCTTTTTTGAGAAAAAGGGGAACAGAAGTAAATGATAAATCCCCCCAAAAGTCCCAAGCTTAAAAAGCTCATGGTTAGCAAGTATGGAGATAATTCAACGTAGTATCCAAGGGTGAGATCTAGGTCACGTTCTCTTTCTGACTTCCAGAATCCTTAAGCCTCTGAATAGCGTCCTTTTTATAGCTTTCAAGCGCCGGATTATGGAATTGGCAGAGATCACAAGCCCAACTCAAGCCTTTATCAGAGGCCCAATTAGAGCCTTCATCCCAGGCCCAACTCAGGCTTTCATCACAGGCCCAACTCAAACCATCATCAGAGGCCCAACTCAAGCCACTGCTGTGCCACAAAGGCCACAAAGGCCACATAGTTGCCACAGAGGCCACAGCCCCCCCCCCCTCCCTGCGGACCCCCACGCACGGAACCCCCCCCCCCCACTTCCCCCCCTCGAACACCCCGAACCCCACAACCCCGCCGACCCGCGCCCACCCCCCCCTCCACAAACAGACACACACACACACACGGAACACGCCGAAACCCCCTCCCCGCGGACCCCCCCCACAGGAGCCCAAGGAACACCCCCCCGCAGACTCCCCCAACAAACACACACACACACGGCACACGCCGAAACCCCCTCCGCGCGGACCTCCCCACAAACACACGCACACACACAAGGAACACGCCGAAACCCCCTCCCCGCGGACCCCCCCCACAAACACACGCACACACACACGGAACACGCCGAACCCCCCCCCCCCCCTCGCGGAGGCCCAACTCCAGCCTTCATCAGAGGCCCATCTCGAGCCTTCATCACAGGCCCAACTCGAGCCTGCATCAAAGGCCCAACTCGAGCCTTCATCACAGGGCCCAACTCGGGCCTTCATCAAAGGCCCAACTCGAGCCTTCATCAGAGGCCCAACTCGAGCCTTCATCAGAGGCCCAACTCGAGCCTGCATCAAAGGCCCAACTCGAGCCTTCATCCCAGGCCGAACTCGAGCCTTCATCACAGGCCCAACTCAAGCCCTCATCAGAGGCCCAATTAGAGCCTTCATCCCAGGCCCAAATCAGGCCTTCATCACAGGCCCAACACCAGCCTTCATCAGAGGCCCAACTCGAGCCTTCATCCCAGGCCCAATTAGAGCCTTCATCACAGGCCCAACTCAAGCCCTCATCAAAGGCCCAATTAGAGCTTTCATCCCAGGCCCAACTAGAGCCTTCATCCCAGGCCCAAATCAGGCCTTCATCACAGGCCCAACACCAGCCTTCATCAGAGGCCCAACTCGAGCCTTCATCCCAGGCCCAATTAGAGCCTTCATCACAGGCCCAACTCAAGCCCTCATCAGAGGCCCAATTAGAGCCTTCATCCCAGGCCCAATTAGAGCCTTCATCCCAGGCCCAAATCAGGCCTTCATCACAGGCCCAACACCAGCCTTCATCAGAGGCCCAACTCGAGCCTTCATCCCAGGCCCAATTAGAGCCTTCATCACAGGCCCAACTCAAGCCCTCATCAGAGGCCCAATTAGAGCCTTCATCCCAGGCCCAATTAGAGCCTTCATCCCAGGCCCAAATCAGGCCTTCATCACAGGCCCAACACCAGCCTTCATCAGAGGCCCAACTCGAGCCTTCATCCCAGGCCCAATTAGAGCCTTCATCACAAGCCCAACTCAAGCCTTCATCAGAGGCCCAACTTGAGCCTTCATCACAGGCCCAAATAGAGCCTGGATCAAAGGCCCAACTCAAGCCTTCATCAGAGGCCTAATTAGGGCCTTCATCACAGGCCCAACTCGAGCCTTCATCAGAGGCCGAACTCAAGCCTTCATCAGAGGCCTAATTAGGGCCTTCATCACAGGCCCAACTCGAGCCTTCATCACAGGCCCAATTAGAGCCTTCATCAGAGGCCCAACTTGAGCCTTGATCACAGGCCCAAATAGAGCCTTCATCACAGGCCCAAATCAGGCCTTCATCACAGGCCCAACACCAGCCTTCATCAGAGGCCCAACTCGAGCCTTCATCCCAGGCCCAATTAGAGCCTTCATCACAGGCCCAAATGGAGCCTTCATCAAAGGCCCAACTCAAGCCTTCATCAAAGGCCCAACTCAAGCCTTCATCAAAGGCCCAACTCAAGCCTTTATCAAAGGCCCAACTCAAGCCTTTATCGGAGGCCCAACTCAAGCCTTCATCAGAGGCCCAATTAGAGCCTTCATCACAGGCCCAACTCAGGCTTTCATCACAGGCCCAACTCAAACCATCATCAGAGGCCCAACTCAAGCCACTGCTGTGCCACAAAGGCCACTGCTTTGCCACAAAAGCCACTGCTGTGCCACATAGGCCACATAGTTGCCACAGAGGCCACAGCCCCCCCCCCCTCCCTGCGGACCCCCACGCACGGAACCCCCCCCCCCCACTTCCCCCCCTCGAACACCCCGAACCCCACAACCCCGCCGACCCGCGCCCACCCCCCCCCTCCACAAACAGACACACACACACACACGGAACACGCCGAAACCCCCTCCCCGCGGACCCCCCCCACAGGAGCCCAAGGAACACCCCCCCGCAGACTCCCCCAACAAACACACACACACACGGCACACGCCGAAACCCCCTCCGCGCGGACCTCCCCACAAACACACGCACACACACAAGGAACACGCCAAAACCCCCTCCCCGCGGACCCCCCCCACAAACACACGCACACACACACGGAACACGCCGAACCCCCCCCCCCCCCCTCGCGGAGGCCCAACTCCAGCCTTCATCAGAGGCCCATCTCGAGCCTTCATCACAGGCCCAACTCGAGCCTGCATCAAAGGCCCAACTCGAGCCTTCATCACAGGGCCCAACTCGGGCCTTCATCAAAGGCCCAACTCGAGCCTTCATCAGAGGCCCAACTCGAGCCTTCATCAGAGGCCCAACTCGAGCCTGCATCAAAGGCCCAACTCGAGCCTTCATCCCAGGCCGAACTCGAGCCTTCATCACAGGCCCAACTCAAGCCCTCATCAGAGGCCCAATTAGAGCCTTCATCCCAGGCCCAAATCAGGCCTTCATCACAGGCCCAACACCAGCCTTCATCAGAGGCCCAACTCGAGCCTTCATCCCAGGCCCAATTAGAGCCTTCATCACAGGCCCAACTCAAGCCCTCATCAAAGGCCCAATTAGAGCTTTCATCCCAGGCCCAACTAGAGCCTTCATCCCAGGCCCAAATCAGGCCTTCATCACAGGCCCAACACCAGCCTTCATCAGAGGCCTAATTAGGGCCTTCATCACAGGCCCAACTCGAGCCTTCATCAGAGGCCGAACTCAAGCCTTCATCAGAGGCCTAATTAGGGCCTTCATCACAGGCCCAACTCGAGCCTTCATCACAGGCCCAATTAGAGCCTTCATCAGAGGCCCAACTTGAGCCTTGATCACAGGCCCAAATAGAGCCTTCATCACAGGCCCAAATCAGGCCTTCATCACAGGCCCAACACCAGCCTTCATCAGAGGCCCAACTCGAGCCTTCATCCCAGGCCCAATTAGAGCCTTCATCACAGGCCCAAATGGAGCCTTCATCAAAGGCCCAACTCAAGCCTTCATCAAAGGCCCAACTCAAGCCTTCATCAAAGGCCCAACTCAAGCCTTTATCAAAGGCCCAACTCAAGCCTTTATCGGAGGCCCAACTCAAGCCTTCATCAGAGGCCCAATTAGAGCCTTCATCACAGGCCCAACTCAGGCTTTCATCACAGGCCCAACTCAAACCATCATCAGAGGCCCAACTCAAGCCACTGCTGTGCCACAAAGGCCACTGCTTTGCCACAAAAGCCACTGCTGTGCCACATAGGCCACATAGTTGCCACAGAGGCCACAGCCCCCCCCCCCTCCCTGCGGACCCCCACGCACGGAACCCCCCCCCCCCCACTTCCCCCCCTCGAACACCCCGAACCCCACAACCCCGCCGACCCGCGCCCACCCCCCCCTCCACAAACAGACACACACACACACACGGAACACGCCGAAACCCCCTCCCCGCGGACCCCCCCCACAGGAGCCCAAGGAACACCCCCCCGCAGACTCCCCCAACAAACACACACACACACGGCACACGCCGAAACCCCCTCCGCGCGGACCTCCCCACAAACACACGCACACACACAAGGAACACGCCGAAACCCCCTCCCCGCGGACCCCCCCCACAAACACACGCACACACACACGGAACACGCCGAACCCCCCCCCCCCCCCTCGCGGAGGCCCAACTCCAGCCTTCATCAGAGGCCCATCTCGAGCCTTCATCACAGGCCCAACTCGAGCCTGCATCAAAGGCCCAACTCGAGCCTTCATCACAGGGCCCAACTCGGGCCTTCATCAAAGGCCCAACTCGAGCCTTCATCAGAGGCCCAACTCGAGCCTTCATCAGAGGCCCAACTCGAGCCTGCATCAAAGGCCCAACTCGAGCCTTCATCCCAGGCCGAACTCGAGCCTTCATCACAGGCCCAACTCAAGCCCTCATCAGAGGCCCAATTAGAGCCTTCATCCCAGGCCCAAATCAGGCCTTCATCACAGGCCCAACACCAGCCTTCATCAGAGGCCCAACTCGAGCCTTCATCCCAGGCCCAATTAGAGCCTTCATCACAGGCCCAACTCAAGCCCTCATCAAAGGCCCAATTAGAGCTTTCATCCCAGGCCCAACTAGAGCCTTCATCCCAGGCCCAAATCAGGCCTTCATCACAGGCCCAACACCAGCCTTCATCAGAGGCCCAACTCGAGCCTTCATCCCAGGCCCAATTAGAGCCTTCATCACAGGCCCAACTCAAGCCCTCATCAGAGGCCCAATTAGAGCCTTCATCCCAGGCCCAATTAGAGCCTTCATCCCAGGCCCAAATCAGGCCTTCATCACAGGCCCAACACCAGCCTTCATCAGAGGCCCAACTCGAGCCTTCATCCCAGGCCCAATTAGAGCCTTCATCACAGGCCCAACTCAAGCCCTCATCAGAGGCCCAATTAGAGCCTTCATCCCAGGCCCAATTAGAGCCTTCATCCCAGGCCCAAATCAGGCCTTCATCACAGGCCCAACACCAGCCTTCATCAGAGGCCCAACTCGAGCCTTCATCCCAGGCCCAATTAGAGCCTTCATCACAAGCCCAACTCAAGCCTTCATCAGAGGCCCAACTTGAGCCTTCATCACAGGCCCAAATAGAGCCTGGATCAAAGGCCCAACTCAAGCCTTCATCAGAGGCCTAATTAGGGCCTTCATCACAGGCCCAACTCGAGCCTTCATCAGAGGCCGAACTCAAGCCTTCATCAGAGGCCTAATTAGGGCCTTCATCACAGGCCCAACTCGAGCCTTCATCACAGGCCCAATTAGAGCCTTCATCAGAGGCCCAACTTGAGCCTTGATCACAGGCCCAAATAGAGCCTTCATCACAGGCCCAAATCAGGCCTTCATCACAGGCCCAACACCAGCCTTCATCAGAGGCCCAACTCGAGCCTTCATCCCAGGCCCAATTAGAGCCTTCATCACAGGCCCAAATGGAGCCTTCATCAAAGGCCCAACTCAAGCCTTCATCAAAGGCCCAACTCAAGCCTTCATCAAAGGCCCAACTCAAGCCTTTATCAAAGGCCCAACTCAAGCCTTTATCGGAGGCCCAACTCAAGCCTTCATCAGAGGCCCAATTAGAGCCTTCATCACAGGCCCAACTCAGGCTTTCATCACAGGCCCAACTCAAACCATCATCAGAGGCCCAACTCAAGCCACTGCTGTGCCACAAAGGCCACTGCTTTGCCACAAAAGCCACTGCTGTGCCACATAGGCCACATAGTTGCCACAGAGGCCACAGCCCCCCCCCCCTCCCTGCGGACCCCCACGCACGGAACCCCCCCCCCCCCACTTCCCCCCCTCGAACACCCCGAACCCCACAACCCCGCCGACCCGCGCCCACCCCCCCCCTCCACAAACAGACACACACACACACACGGAACACGCCGAAACCCCCTCCCCGCGGACCCCCCCCACAGGAGCCCAAGGAACACCCCCCCGCAGACTCCCCCAACAAACACACACACACACGGCACACGCCGAAACCCCCTCCGCGCGGACCTCCCCACAAACACACGCACACACACAAGGAACACGCCAAAACCCCCTCCCCGCGGACCCCCCCCACAAACACACGCACACACACACGGAACACGCCGAACCCCCCCCCCCCCCCTCGCGGAGGCCCAACTCCAGCCTTCATCAGAGGCCCATCTCGAGCCTTCATCACAGGCCCAACTCGAGCCTGCATCAAAGGCCCAACTCGAGCCTTCATCACAGGGCCCAACTCGGGCCTTCATCAAAGGCCCAACTCGAGCCTTCATCAGAGGCCCAACTCGAGCCTTCATCAGAGGCCCAACTCGAGCCTGCATCAAAGGCCCAACTCGAGCCTTCATCCCAGGCCGAACTCGAGCCTTCATCACAGGCCCAACTCAAGCCCTCATCAGAGGCCCAATCAGAGCCTTCATCCCAGGCCCAAATCAGGCCTTCATCACAGGCCCAACACCAGCCTTCATCAGAGGCCCAACTCGAGCCTTCATCCCAGGCCCAATTAGAGCCTTCATCACAGGCCCAACTCAAGCCCTCATCAAAGGCCCAATTAGAGCTTTCATCCCAGGCCCAACTAGAGCCTTCATCCCAGGCCCAAATCAGGCCTTCATCACAGGCCCAACACCAGCCTTCATCAGAGGCCCAACTCGAGCCTTCATCCCAGGCCCAATTAGAGCCTTCATCACAGGCCCAACTCAAGCCCTCATCAGAGGCCCAATTAGAGCCTTCATCCCAGGCCCAATTAGAGCCTTCATCCCAGGCCCAAATCAGGCCTTCATCACAGGCCCAACACCAGCCTTCATCAGAGGCCCAACTCGAGCCTTCATCCCAGGCCCAATTAGAGCCTTCATCACAGGCCCAACTCAAGCCCTCATCAGAGGCCCAATTAGAGCCTTCATCCCAGGCCCAATTAGAGCCTTCATCCCAGGCCCAAATCAGGCCTTCATCACAGGCCCAACACCAGCCTTCATCAGAGGCCCAACTCGAGCCTTCATCCCAGGCCCAATTAGAGCCTTCATCACAAGCCCAACTCAAGCCTTCATCAGAGGCCCAACTTGAGCCTTCATCACAGGCCCAAATAGAGCCTGGATCAAAGGCCCAACTCAAGCCTTCATCAGAGGCCTAATTAGGGCCTTCATCACAGGCCCAACTCGAGCCTTCATCAGAGGCCGAACTCAAGCCTTCATCAGAGGCCTAATTAGGGCCTTCATCACAGGCCCAACTCGAGCCTTCATCACAGGCCCAATTAGAGCCTTCATCAGAGGCCCAACTTGAGCCTTGATCACAGGCCCAAATAGAGCCTTCATCACAGGCCCAAATCAGGCCTTCATCACAGGCCCAACACCAGCCTTCATCAGAGGCCCAACTCGAGCCTTCATCCCAGGCCCAATTAGAGCCTTCATCACAGGCCCAAATGGAGCCTTCATCAAAGGCCCAACTCAAGCCTTCATCAAAGGCCCAACTCAAGCCTTCATCAAAGGCCCAACTCAAGCCTTTATCAAAGGCCCAACTCAAGCCTTTATCGGAGGCCCAACTCAAGCCTTCATCAGAGGCCCAATTAGAGCCTTCATCACAGGCCCAACTCAGGCTTTCATCACAGGCCCAACTCAAACCATCATCAGAGGCCCAACTCAAGCCACTGCTGTGCCACAAAGGCCACTGCTTTGCCACAAAAGCCACTGCTGTGCCACATAGGCCACATAGTTGCCACAGAGGCCACAGCCCCCCCCCCCTCCCTGCGGACCCCCACGCACGGAACCCCCCCCCCCCCCCACTTCCCGCCCTCGAACACCCCGAACCCCACAACCCCGCCGACCCGCGCCCACCCCCACCTCCACAAACAGACACACACACACACACACACGGAACACGCCGAAACCCCCTCCCCGCGGACCCCCCCCACAGGAGCCCAAGGAACACCCCCCCGAAGACTCCCCCAACAAACACACACGGAACACGCCGAAACCCCCTCCGCGCGGACCTCCCCACAAACACACGCACACACACACACACACGGAACACGGCGAAACCCCCTCCCCGCGGACCCCCCCAACAAACACACACGGAACACGCCAAAACCCCCTCCCCGCGGACCCCACCCACAAACACACGCACACACCCAACGAACACGGCGAAACACCCTCCCCGCGGACCCCCCACAAACACACGCACACACACACGGAACACGGCGAAACCCCCTCCCCGCGGACCCCCCCAACAAACACACACGGAACACGCCGAAACCCCCTCCCCGCGGACCCCCCCCACAGGAACACCCCCCCCCCCCCCCCCCGCAGACCCCCCCAACAAACACACGCACACACGGAACACGCCAAAACCCCCTCCCCGCGGACCCCCCCCACAAACACACGCACACACACACGGAACACGCCGAAACCCCCTCCCCGCGGACCCCCCCCACAAACACACGCGGACACACCGAACACGCCGAAACCCCCTCCCCGCGGACCCCCCCCCACAGGAACCCAAGGAACACCCCCCCCTCCCGCAGACCTCCCCAACAAACACACACACACGGAACACGCCGAAACTCCCCCCCTTCAAAACCCCCCCTTCGACACCCCGACCCCCACAACCCCGCCGACCCGCGCCCCCCCCCCCCCCCCCACAAACACACACACACACAAGGAACACGCCGAACCCCCCCCCCCTCGCGGAGGCCCATCTCGAGCCTTCATCACAGGGCCCAACTCGGGCCTTCATCAAAGGCCCAACTCGAGCCTTCATCCCAGGCCGAACTCAAGCCTTCATCAGAGGCCCAATTAGAGCCTTCATCCCAGGCCCAAATCAGGCCTTCATCACAGGCCGAACTCGAGCCTTCAGCACAGGCCCAATTAGAGCCTTCATCACAGGCCCAACTCAAGCCTTTATCAAAGGCCCAACTCAAGCCTTTATCAGAGGCCCAACTCAAGCCTTCATGTCAGGCCCAACTCGAGCCTTCATCCCAAGCCTAATTAGAGCCTTCATCACAGGCCCAACTCAAGCCTTCATCACAAGGCCAACTCGAGCCTTCATCCCAGGCCTAATTAGAGCCTTCATCACAGGCCCAACTCAAGCCTTCATCACAGGCCCAACTCAAGCCTTCATCACAGGCCCAACTCAAGACTTCATCACAGGCCCAACTCAAGCCTTTATCAAAGGCCCAACTCAAGCCTTTATCAGAGGCCCAATTAGACCCTTCTTTACAGGCCCAATTCGAGCCTGCATCAGAGGCCCAACTCGAGCCTTCATCAGAGGCCCAACTTGAGCCTTGATCACAGGCCCAAATAGAGCCTTCATCACAGGCCCAAATCAGGCCTTCATCACAGGCCCAACACCAGCCTTCATCAGAGGCCCAACTCGAGCCTTCATCCCAGGCCCAATTAGAGCCTTCATCACAGGCCCAACTCAAGCCTTCATCATAGGCCCAACTCAAAGCCTTCATCACAGGCCCAACTCAAAGCCTTCCTCCCAGGCCCAACTCAAAGCCTTCATCACAGGCCCAACTCAAGCCTTCATCACAGGCCCAACTCAAGCCTTCATCAGAGGCCCAACTCAAGCCTTCATCACAGGCCCAATTAGAGCCTTCATCACAGGCCCAACTCAAGCCTTTATCAAAGGCCCAACTCAAGCCTTTATCAGAGGCCCAACTCAAGCCTTTATCAGAGGCCCAACTCGAGCCTTTATCAGAGGCCCAAATAGAGCCTTCATCAGAGGCCCAAATAGAGCCTTCATCAAAGGCCCAAATAGAGCATTCATCAAAGGCCCAACTCAAGCCTTCATCACAGGCCCAACACCAGCCTTCATCAGAGGCCTAACTCGAGCCTTCATCCCACGCCCAATTAGAGCCTTCATCACAGGCCCAACTCAAGCCTTCATCAGAGGCCCAATTAGAGCCTTCATCACAGGCCCAACTCGGGCTTTCATCACAGGCCCAACTCAAACCATCATCAGAGGCCCAACTCAAGCCACTGCTGTGCCACAAAGGCCACTGCTTTGCCACAAAAGCCACTGCTGTGCCACATAGGCCACATAGTTGCCACAGAGGCCACAGCCCCCCCCCCCTCCCTGCGGACCCCCACGCACGGAACCCCCCCCCCCCCCCACTTCCCCCCCTCGAACACCCCGAACCCCACAACCCCGCCGACCCGCGCCCACCCCCACCTCCACAAACAGACACACACACACACACACGGAACACGCCGAAACCCCCTCCCCGCGGACCCCCCCCACAGGAGCTCAAGGAACACCCCCCCGAAGACTCCCCCAACAAACACACACGGAACACGCCGAAACCCCCTCCCCGCGGACCTCCCCACAAACACACGCACACACACACACACACACGGAACACGGCGAAACCCCCTCCCCGCGGACCCCCCCAACAAACACACACGGAACACGCCAAAACCCCCTCCCCACGGACCCCACCCACAAACACACGCACACACCCAACGAACACGGCGAAACACCCTCCCCGCGGACCCCCCACAAACACACGCACACACACACGGCGAAACCCCCTCCCCGCGGACCCCCCCCACAGGAACACCCCCCCCCCCCCCCCCCGCAGACCCCCCCAACAAACACACGCACACACGGAACACGCCAAAACCCCCTCCCCGCGGACCCCCCCCACAAACACACGCACACGCACACACACACGGAACACGCCGAAACCCCCTCCCCGCGGACCCCCCCCACAAACACACGCGGACACACCGAACACGCCGAAACTCCCCCCCTTCAAAACCCCCCCTTCGACACCCCGACCTCCACAACCCCGCCGACCCGCGCCCCCCCCCCCCCCCCCCCCACAAACACACACACACACAAGGAACACGCCGAACCCCCCCCCCCTCGCGGAGGCCCATCTCGAGCCTTCATCACAGGGCCCAACTCGGGCCTTCATCAAAGGCCCAACTCGAGCCTTCATCCCAGGCCGAACTCAAGCCTTCATCAGAGGCCCAATTAGAGCCTTCATCCCAGGCCCAAATCAGGCCTTCATCACAGGCCGAACTCGAGCCTTCAGCACAGGCCCAATTAGAGCCTTCATCACAGGCCCAACTCAAGCCTTTATCAAAGGCCCAACTCAAGCCTTTATCAGAGGCCCAACTCAAGCCTTCATGTCAGGCCCAACTCGAGCCTTCATCCCAAGCCTAATTAGAGCCTTCATCACAGGCCCAACTCAAGCCTTCATCACAAGGCCAACTCGAGCCTTCATCCCAGGCCTAATTAGAGCCTTCATCACAGGCCCAACTCAAGCCTTCATCACAGGCCCAACTCAAGACTTCATCACAGGCCCAACTCAAGCCTTTATCAAAGGCCCAACTCAAGCCTTTATCAGAGGCCCAATTAGACCCTTCTTTACAGGCCCAATTCGAGCCTGCATCAGAGGCCCAACTCGAGCCTTCATCAGAGGCCCAACTTGAGCCTTGATCACAGGCCCAAATAGAGCCTTCATCACAGGCCCAAATCAGGCCTTCATCACAGGCCCAACACCAGCCTTCATCAGAGGCCCAACTCGAGCCTTCATCCCAGGCCCAATTAGAGCCTTCATCACAGGCCCAACTCAAGCCTTCATCATAGGCCCAACTCAAAGCCTTCATCACAGGCCCAACTCAAAGCCTTCCTCCCAGGCCCAACTCAAAGCCTTCATCACAGGCCCAACTCAAGCCTTCATCACAGGCCCAACTCAAGCCTTCATCAGAGGCCCAACTCAAGCCTTCATCACAGGCCCAATTAGAGCCTTCATCCCAGGCCCAAATCAGGCCTTCATCACAGGCCCAACTCGAGCCTTCATCACAGGCCCAATTAGAGCCTTCATCACAGGCCCAACTCAAGCCTTTATCAAAGGCCCAACTCAAGCCTTTATCAGAGGCCCAACTCAAGCCTTTATCAGAGGCCCAACTCGAGCCTTTATCAGAGGCCCAAATAGAGCCTTCATCAGAGGCCCAAATAGAGCCTTCATCAAAGGCCCAAATAGAGCATTCATCAAAGGCCCAACTCAAGCCTTCATCACAGGCCCAACTCAAAGCCTTCATCACAGGCCCAACTCAAGCCTTCATCACAGGCCCAACACCAGCCTTCATCAGAGGCCCAACTCGAGCCTTCATCCCAGGCCCAATTAGAGCCTTCATCACAGGCCCAAATGGAGCCTTCATCAAAGGCCCAACTCAAGCCTTCATCAAAGGCCCAACTCAAGCCTTCATCAAAGGCCCAACTCAAGCCTTTATCAAAGGCCCAACTCAAGCCTTTATCAAAGGCCCAACTCAAGCCTTTATCGGAGGCCCAACTCAAGCCTTCATCAGAGGCCCAATTAGAGCCTTCATCACAGGCCCAACTCAGGCTTTCATCACAGGCCCAACTCAAACCATCATCAGAGGCCCAACTCAAGCCACTGCTGTGCCACAAAGGCCACTGCTTTGCCACAAAAGCCACTGCTGTGCCACATAGGCCACATAGTTGCCACAGAGGCCACAGCCCCCCCCCCCTCCCTGCGGACCCCCACGCACGGAACCCCCCCCCCCCCCCCACTTCCCCCCCTCGAACACCCCGAACCCCACAACCCCGCCGACCCGCGCCCACCCCCACCTCCACAAACAGACACACACACACACACACACGGAACACGCCGAAACCCCCTCCCCGCGGACCCCCCCCACAGGAGCCCAAGGAACACCCCCCCGAAGACTCCCCCAACAAACACACACGGAACACGCCGAAACCCCCTCCGCGCGGACCTCCCCACAAACACACGCACACACACACACACACGGAACACGGCGAAACCCCCTCCCCGCGGACCCCCCCAACAAACACACACGGAACACGCCAAAACCCCCTCCCCGCGGACCCCACCCACAAACACACGCACACACCCAACGAACACGGCGAAACACCCTCCCCGCGGACCCCCCACAAACACACGCACACACACACGGAACACGGCGAAACCCCCTCCCCGCGGACCCCCCCAACAAACACACACGGAACACGCCGAAACCCCCTCCCCGCGGACCCCCCCCACAGGAACACCCCCCCCCCCCCCCCCCCGCAGACCCCCCCAACAAACACACGCACACACGGAACACGCCAAAACCCCCTCCCCGCGGACCCCCCCCACAAACACACGCACACACACACGGAACACGCCGAAACCCCCTCCCCGCGGACCCCCCCCACAAACACACGCGGACACACCGAACACGCCGAAACCCCCTCCCCGCGGACCCCCCCCCACAGGAACCCAAGGAACACCCCCCCCTCCCGCAGACCTCCCCAACAAACACACACACACGGAACACGCCGAAACTCCCCCCCTTCAAAACCCCCCCTTCGACACCCCGACCCCCACAACCCCGCCGACCCGCGCCCCCCCCCCCCCCCCCCCCACAAACACACACACACACAAGGAACACGCCGAACCCCCCCCCCCTCGCGGAGGCCCATCTCGAGCCTTCATCACAGGGCCCAACTCGGGCCTTCATCAAAGGCCCAACTCGAGCCTTCATCCCAGGCCGAACTCAAGCCTTCATCAGAGGCCCAATTAGAGCCTTCATCCCAGGCCCAAATCAGGCCTTCATCACAGGCCGAACTCGAGCCTTCAGCACAGGCCCAATTAGAGCCTTCATCACAGGCCCAACTCAAGCCTTTATCAAAGGCCCAACTCAAGCCTTTATCAGAGGCCCAACTCAAGCCTTCATGTCAGGCCCAACTCGAGCCTTCATCCCAAGCCTAATTAGAGCCTTCATCACAGGCCCAACTCAAGCCTTCATCACAAGGCCAACTCGAGCCTTCATCCCAGGCCTAATTAGAGCCTTCATCACAGGCCCAACTCAAGCCTTCATCACAGGCCCAACTCAAGACTTCATCACAGGCCCAACTCAAGCCTTTATCAAAGGCCCAACTCAAGCCTTTATCAGAGGCCCAATTAGACCCTTCTTTACAGGCCCAATTCGAGCCTGCATCAGAGGCCCAACTCGAGCCTTCATCAGAGGCCCAACTTGAGCCTTGATCACAGGCCCAAATAGAGCCTTCATCACAGGCCCAAATCAGGCCTTCATCACAGGCCCAACACCAGCCTTCATCAGAGGCCCAACTCGAGCCTTCATCCCAGGCCCAATTAGAGCCTTCATCACAGGCCCAACTCAAGCCTTCATCATAGGCCCAACTCAAAGCCTTCATCACAGGCCCAACTCAAAGCCTTCCTCCCAGGCCCAACTCAAAGCCTTCATCACAGGCCCAACTCAAGCCTTCATCACAGGCCCAACTCAAGCCTTTATCGGAGGCCCAACTCAAGCCTTCATCAGAGGCCCAATTAGAGCCTTCATCACAGGCCCAACTCGAGCCTTCATCAGAGGCCGAACTCAAGCCTTCATCAGAGGCCTAATTAGGGCCTTCATCACAGGCCCAACTCGAGCCTTCATCACAGGCCCAATTAGAGCCTTCATCAGAGGCCCAACTTGAGCCTTGATCACAGGCCCAAATAGAGCCTTCATCACAGGCCCAAATCAGGCCTTCATCACAGGCCCAACACCAGCCTTCATCAGAGGCCCAACTCGAGCCTTCATCCCAGGCCCAATTAGAGCCTTCATCACAGGCCCAAATGGAGCCTTCATCAAAGGCCCAACTCAAGCCTTCATCAAAGGCCCAACTCAAGCCTTCATCAAAGGCCCAACTCAAGCCTTTATCAAAGGCCCAACTCAAGCCTTTATCAAAGGCCCAACTCAAGCCTTTATCGGAGGCCCAACTCAAGCCTTCATCAGAGGCCCAATTAGAGCCTTCATCACAGGCCCAACTCAGGCTTTCATCACAGGCCCAACTCAAACCATCATCAGAGGCCCAACTCAAGCCACTGCTGTTCCACAAAGGCCACTGCTTTGCCACAAAAGCCACTGCTGTGCCACATAGGCCACATAGTTGCCACAGAGGCCACAGCCCCCCCCCCCTCCCTGCGGACCCCCACGCACGGAACCCCCCCCCCCCCCCCACTTCCCCCCCTCGAACACCCCGAACCCCACAACCCCGCCGACCCGCGCCCACCCCCACCTCCACAAACAGACACACACACACACACACACGGAACACGCCGAAACCCCCTCCCCGCGGACCCCCCCCACAGGAGCCCAAGGAACACCCCCCCGAAGACTCCCCCAACAAACACACACGGAACACGCCGAAACCCCCTCCGCGCGGACCTCCCCACAAACACACGCACACACACACACACACGGAACACGGCGAAACCCCCTCCCCGCGGACCCCCCCAACAAACACACACGGAACACGCCAAAACCCCCTCCCCGCGGACCCCACCCACAAACACACGCACACACCCAACGAACACGGCGAAACACCCTCCCCGCGGACCCCCCACAAACACACGCACACACACACGGAACACGGCGAAACCCCCTCCCCGCGGACCCCCCCAACAAACACACACGGAACACGCCGAAACCCCCTCCCCGCGGACCCCCCCCACAGGAACACCCCCCCCCCCCCCCCGCAGACCCCCCCAACAAACACACGCACACACGGAACACGCCAAAACCCCCTCCCCGCGGACCCCCCCCACAAACACACGCACACACACACGGAACACGCCGAAACCCCCTCCCCGCGGACCCCCCCCACAAACACACGCGGACACACCGAACACGCCGAAACCCCCTCCCCGCGGACCCCCCCCCACAGGAACCCAAGGAACACCCCCCCCTCCCGCAGACCTCCCCAACAAACACACACACACGGAACACGCCGAAACTCCCCCCCTTCAAAACCCCCCCTTCAACACCCCGACCCCCACAACCCCGCCGACCCGCGCCCCCCCCCCCCCCCCCCACAAACACACACACACACAAGGAACACGCCGAACCCCCCCCCCCTCGCGGAGGCCCATCTCGAGCCTTCATCACAGGGCCCAACTCGGGCCTTCATCAAAGGCCCAACTCGAGCCTTCATCCCAGGCCGAACTCAAGCCTTCATCAGAGGCCCAATTAGAGCCTTTATCCCAGGCCCAAATCAGGCCTTCATCACAGGCCGAACTCGAGCCTTCAGCACAGGCCCAATTAGAGCCTTCATCACAGGCCCAACTCAAGCCTTTATCAAAGGCCCAACTCAAGCCTTTATCAGAGGCCCAACTCAAGCCTTCATGTCAGGCCCAACTCGAGCCTTCATCCCAAGCCTAATTAGAGCCTTCATCACAGGCCCAACTCAAGCCTTCATCACAAGGCCAACTCGAGCCTTCATCCCAGGCCTAATTAGAGCCTTCATCACAGGCCCAACTCAAGCCTTCATCACAGGCCCAACTCAAGACTTCATCACAGGCCCAACTCAAGCCTTTATCAAAGGCCCAACTCAAGCCTTTATCAGAGGCCCAATTCGACCCTTCTTTACAGGCCCAATTCGAGCCTGCATCAGAGGCCCAACTCGAGCCTTCATCAGAGGCCCAACTTGAGCCTTGATCACAGGCCCAAATAGAGCCTTCATCACAGGCCCAAATCAGGCCTTCATCACAGGCCCAACACCAGCCTTCATCAGAGGCCCAACTCGAGCCTTCATCCCAGGCCCAATTAGAGCCTTCATCACAGGCCCAACTCAAGCCTTCATCATAGGCCCAACTCAAAGCCTTCATCACAGGCCCAACTCAAAGCCTTCCTCCCAGGCCCAACTCAAAGCCTTCATCACAGGCCCAACTCAAGCCTTCATCACAGGCCCAACTCAAGCCTTCATCAGAGGCCCAACTCAAGCCTTCATCACAGGCCCAATTAGAGCCTTCATCCCAGGCCCAAATCAGGCCTTCATCACAGGCCCAACTCGAGCCTTCATCACAGGCCCAATTAGAGCCTTCATCACAGGCCCAACTCAAGCCTTTATCAAAGGCCCAACTCAAGCCTTTATCAGAGGCCCAACTCAAGCCTTTATCAGAGGCCCAACTCGAGCCTTTATCAGAGGCCCAAATAGAGCCTTCATCAGAGGCCCAAATAGAGCCTTCATCAAAGGCCCAAATAGAGCATTCATCAAAGGCCCAACTCAAGCCTTCATCACAGGCCCAACACCAGCCTTCATCAGAGGCCTAACTCGAGCCTTCATCCCACGCCCAATTAGAGCCTTCATCACAGGCCCAACTCAAGCCTTCATCAGAGGCCCAATTAGAGCCTTCATCACAGGCCCAACTCGGGCTTTCATCACAGGCCCAACTCAAACCATCATCAGAGGCCCAACTCAAGCCACTGCTGTGCCACAAAGGCCACTGCTTTGCCACAAAAGCCACTGCTGTGCCACATAGGCCACATAGTTGCCACAGAGGCCACAGCCCCCCCCCCCTCCCTGCGGACCCCCACGCACGGAACCCCCCCCCCCCCCCCACTTCCCCCCCTCGAACACCCCGAACCCCACAACCCCGCCGACCCGCGCCCACCCCCACCTCCACAAACAGACACACACACACACGGAACACGCCGAAACCCCCTCCCCGCGGACCCCCCCCACAGGAGCCCAAGGAACACCCCCCCGAAGACTCCCCCAACAAACACACACACACACGGAACACGCCGAAACCCCCTCCGCGCGGACCTCCCCACAAACACACGCACACACACACACACACACGGAACACGGCGAAACCCCCTCCCCGCGGACCCCCCCAACAAACACACACGGAACACGCCAAAACCCCCTCCCCGCGGACCCCACCCACAAACACACGCACACACCCAACGAACACGGCGAAACACCCTCCCCGCGGACCCCCCACAAACACACGCACACACACACGGCGAAACCCCCTCCCCGCGGACCCCCCCCACAGGAACACCCCCCCCCCCCCCCCCCGCAGACCCCCCCAACAAACACACGCACACACGGAACACGCCAAAACCCCCTCCCCGCGGACCCCCCCCACAAACACACGCACACACACACGGAACACGCCGAAACCCCCTCCCCGCGGACCCCCCCCACAAACACACGCGGACACACCGAACACGCCGAAACTCCCCCCCTTCAAAACCCCCCCTTCGACACCCCGACCCCCACAACCCCGCCGACCCGCGCCCTCCCCCCCCCCCCCCACAAACACACACACACACAAGGAACACGCCGAACCCCCCCCCCCTCGCGGAGGCCCATCTCGAGCCTTCATCACAGGGCCCAACTCGGGCATTCATCAAAGGCCCAACTCGAGCCTTCATCCCAGGCCGAACTCAAGCCTTCATCAGAGGCCCAATTAGAGCCTTCATCCCAGGCCCAAATCAGGCCTTCATCACAGGCCGAACTCGAGCCTTCAGCACAGGCCCAATTAGAGCCTTCATCACAGGCCCAACTCAAGCCTTTATCAAAGGCCCAACTCAAGCCTTTATCAGAGGCCCAACTCAAGCCTTCATGTCAGGCCCAACTCGAGCCTTCATCCCAAGCCTAATTAGAGCCTTCATCACAGGCCCAACTCAAGCCTTCATCACAAGGCCAACTCGAGCCTTCATCCCAGGCCTAATTAGAGCCTTCATCACAGGCCCAACTCAAGCCTTCATCACAGGCCCAACTCAAGACTTCATCACAGGCCCAACTCAAGCCTTTATCAAAGGCCCAACTCAAGCCTTTATCAGAGGCCCAATTAGACCCTTCTTTACAGGCCCAATTCGAGCCTGCATCAGAGGCCCAACTCGAGCCTTCATCAGAGGCCCAACTTGAGCCTTGATCACAGGCCCAAATAGAGCCTTCATCACAGGCCCAAATCAGGCCTTCATCACAGGCCCAACACCAGCCTTCATCAGAGGCCCAACTCGAGCCTTCATCCCAGGCCCAATTAGAGCCTTCATCACAGGCCCAACTCAAGCCTTCATCATAGGCCCAACTCAAAGCCTTCATCACAGGCCCAACTCAAAGCCTTCCTCCCAGGCCCAACTCAAAGCCTTCATCACAGGCCCAACTCAAGCCTTCATCACAGGCCCAACTCAAGCCTTCATCACAGGCCCAACTCAAGCCTTCATCAGAGGCCCAACTCAAGCCTTCATCACAGGCCCAATTAGAGCCTTCATCCCAGGCCCAAATCAGGCCTTCATCACAGGCCCAACTCGAGCCTTCATCACAGGCCCAATTAGAGCCTTCATCACAGGCCCAACTCAAGCCTTTATCAAAGGCCCAACTCAAGCCTTTATCAGAGGCCCAACTCAAGCCTTTATCAGAGGCCCAACTCGAGCCTTTATCAGAGGCCCAAATAGAGCCTTCATCAGAGGCCCAAATAGAGCCTTCATCAAAGGCCCAAATAGAGCATTCATCAAAGGCCCAACTCAAGCCTTCATCACAGGCCCAACACCAGCCTTCATCAGAGGCCTAACTCGAGCCTTCATCCCACGCCCAATTAGAGCCTTCATTACAGGCCCAACTCAAGCCTTCATCAGAGGCCCAATTAGAGCCTTCATCACAGGCCCAACTCGGGCTTTCATCACAGGCCCAACTCAAACCATCATCAGAGGCCCAACTCAAGCCACTGCTGTGCCACAAAGGCCACTGCTTTGCCACAAAAGCCACTGCTGTGCCACATAGGCCACATAGTTGCCACAGAGGCCACAGCCCCCCCCCCCCTCCCTGCGGACCCCCACGCACGGAACCCCCCCCCCCCCCCCCACTTCCCCCCCTCGAACACCCCGAACCCCACAACCCCGCCGACCCGCGCCCACCCCCACCTCCACAAACAGACACACACACACACGGAACACGCCGAAACCCCCTCCCCGCGGACCCCCCCCACAGGAGCCCAAGGAACACCCCCCCGAAGACTCCCCCAACAAACACACACACACACGGAACACGCCGAAACCCCCTCCGCGCGGACCTCCCCACAAACACACGCACACACACACACGGAACACGGCGAAACCCCCTCCCCGCGGACCCCCCCAACAAACACACACGGAACACGCCAAAACCCCCTCCCCGCGGACCCCACCCACAAACACACGCACACACCCAACGAACACGGCGAAACACCCTCCCCGCGGACCCCCCACAAACACACGCACACACACACGGCGAAACCCCCTCCCCGCGGACCCCCCCCACAGGAACACCCCCCCCCCCCCCCACAGGAACACCCCCCCCCCCCCCCCCCGCAGACCCCCCCAACAAACACACGCGGACACACCGAACACGCCGAAACCCCCTCCCCGCGGACCCCCCCCCACAGGAACCCAAGGAACACCCCCCCCTCCCGCAGACCTCCCCAACAAACACACACACACGGAACACGCCGAAACTCCCCCCCTTCAAAACCCCCCCTTCGACACCCCGACCCCCACAACCCCGCCGACCCGCGCCCCCCCCCCCCCACAAACACACACACACACAAGGAACACGCCGAACCCCCCCCCCCTCGCGGAGGCCCATCTCGAGCCTTCATCACAGGGCCCAACTCGGGCCTTCATCAAAGGCCCAACTCGAGCCTTCATCCCAGGCCGAACTCAAGCCTTCATCAGAGGCCCAATTAGAGCCTTCATCCCAGGCCCAAATCAGGCCTTCATCACAGGCCGAACTCGAGCCTTCAGCACAGGCCCAATTAGAGCCTTCATCACAGGCCCAACTCAAGCCTTTATCAAAGGCCCAACTCAAGCCTTTATCAGAGGCCCAACTCAAGCCTTCATGTCAGGCCCAACTCGAGCCTTCATCCCAAGCCTAATTAGAGCCTTCATCACAGGCCCAACTCAAGCCTTCATCACAAGGCCAACTCGAGCCTTCATCCCAGGCCTAATTAGAGCCTTCATCACAGGCCCAACTCAAGCCTTCATCACAGGCCCAACTCAAGACTTCATCACAGGCCCAACTCAAGCCTTTATCAAAGGCCCAACTCAAGCCTTTATCAGAGGCCCAATTAGACCCTTCTTTACAGGCCCAATTCGAGCCTGCATCAGAGGCCCAACTCGAGCCTTCATCAGAGGCCCAACTTGAGCCTTGATCACAGGCCCAAATAGAGCCTTCATCACAGGCCCAAATCAGGCCTTCATCACAGGCCCAACACCAGCCTTCATCACTTGAGCCTTGATCACAGGCCCAAATAGAGCCTTCATCACAGGCCCAAATCAGGCCTTCATCACAGGCCCAACACCAGCCTTCATCAGAGGCCCAACTCGAGCCTTCATCCCAGGCCCAATTAGAGCCTTCATCACAGGCCCAACTCAAGCCTTCATCATAGGCCCAACTCAAAGCCTTCATCACAGGCCCAACTCAAAGCCTTCCTCCCAGGCCCAACTCAAAGCCTTCATCACAGGCCCAACTCAAGCCTTCATCACAGGCCCAACTCAAGCCTTCATCAGAGGCCCAACTCAAGCCTTCATCACAGGCCCAATTAGAGCCTTCATCCCAGGCCCAAATCAGGCCTTCATCACAGGCCCAACTCGAGCCTTTATCACAGGCCCAATTAGAGCCTTCATCACAGGCCCAACTCAAGCCTTTATCACAGGCCCAACACCAGCCTTCATCAGAGGCCCAACTCGAGCCTTCATCCCACGCCCAATTAGAGCCTTCATCACAGGCCCAACTCAAGCCCTCATCAGAGGCCCAATTAGAGCCTTCATCCCAGGCCCAAATCAGGCCTTCATCACAGGCCCAACACCAGCCTTCATCAGAGGCCCAACTCGAGCCTTCATCCCAGGCCCAATTAGAGCCTTCATCACAGGCCCAACTCGAGCCTTCATCAGAGGCCCAACTTGAGCCTTCATCACAGGCCCAAATAGAGCCTGGATCAGAGGCCCAACTCAAGCCTTTATCAGAGGCCCAACTCGAGCCTTTATCAGAGGCCCAAATAGAGCCTTCATCAGAGGCCCAAATAGAGCCTTCATCAAAGGCCCAAATAGAGCATTCATCAAAGGCCCAAATCAGGCCTTCATCACAGGCCCAACACCAGCCTTCATCAGAGGCCCAACTCGAGCCTTCATCCCAGGCCCAATTAGAGCCTTCATCACAGGCCCAACTCAAGCCTTCATCATAGGCCCAACTCAAAGCCTTCATCACAGGCCCAACTCACAACAAACACAAGCACACACACAACGAACACGCCGAAACCCCCTCCCCGCGGACCCCCCCCACAAACACACGCACACACACACGGAACACGGCGAAACCCCCTCCCCGCGGACCCCCCCTCACAGGAACCCAAGGAACACCCCCCCCCGCAGACCTCCCCAACAAACACACACACACGGAACACGCCGAAACCCCCTCCCCGCGAACCCCCCCCACAAACACACGCACATACTCACCAAACACGCCGAAACCCCCTCCCCGCGGACCCCCCCCTCAAACACACACGTACACACACGGAACACATCGAAACCCCCTCCCCGCGGACCCCCCCCCACAAACACACGCACACACACACACCGAACACGCCGAAAGCCCCTCCCCGCGGACCCCCCCCACAAACACACGCACACACACACGGAACACGGCGAAACCCCCTCCCCGCGGACCCCCCCTCACAGGAACCCAAGGAACACCCCCTCCCCGCGGACCCCCCCCTCAAACACACACGTACACACACGGAACACATCGAAACCCCCTCCCCGCGGACCCCCCCCCACAAACACACGCACACACACACACCGAACACGGCGAAAGCCCCTCCCCGCGGACCCCCCCCACAAACACACGCGGACACACCGAACACGCCGAAACCCCCTCCCCGCGGACCCCCCCTCACAGGAACCCAAGGAACACCCCCCCCCCCCCCCGCAGACCTCCCCAACAAACACACACACACGGAACACGCCGAAACTCCCCCCCTTCAACACCCCGACCCCCACAACCCCGCCGACCCACGCCCCCCCCCCCCCCACAAACACACACACACAAGGAACACGCCGAACCCCCCCCCCCCCCCTCGCGGAGGCCCATCTCGAGCCTTCATCACAGGGCCCAACTCGGGCCTTCATCAAAGGCCCAACTCGAGCCTTCATCCCAGGCCGAACTCAAGCCTTCATCAGAGGCCCAATTAGAGCCTTCATCCCAGGCCCAAATCAGGCCTTCATCACAGGCCCAACTCGAGCCTTCAGCACAGGCCCAATTAGAGCCTTCATCACAGGCCCAACTCAAGCCTTTATCAAAGGCCCAACTCAAGCCTTTATCAGAGGCCCAACTCAAGCCTTCATGTCAGGCCCAACTCGAGCCTTCATCCAAAGCCTAATTAGAGCCTTCATCACAGGCCCAACTCAAGCCTTCATCACAAGGCCAACTGGAGCCTTCATCACAGGCCCAACTCGAACCTTCATCACAGGCCCAACTCGAGCCTTCATTAAAGGCCCAACTCGAGCCTTCATAACAGGCCCAATTAGAGCCTTCATCACAGGCTATCTGTGCATACACCAAAATAATTCATACTGTTGTACACCTTTTCAAGAGAACAAGAAATTTCTACAGTACAGAACCTGCATGGTAACACAACGCTCTACTGCACCCAAATCGATCGGTCAACCCACCAGTTGAGAAACACAGCTTTACAGTACCTTTACACTAAATCTGTACAAGGTTCTACATTCGAATGATGTGGATGTGCTAATTTAATTTAGTTGTTTGTTTTGACAGGTGCGTCCTGTGTCTTGAAGAAGAAGTTCTCAGCCTCCCAGTTCTGGACTGACTGTAGAAAACACAATGTTACTGTTTTCCAGTACATTGGGGAACTCTGCAGATACCTCTGCAACCAACCCAAGGTAATCTGTTGTGCGTATAACTTGAACTTGCACAAATTCCATGGGCACACAAACGGGCACCAGAACATTTCTGGTTTATTCTGGTTTGAATATGTGTTCTACTCCTGAATGAAAATATACTCCTAAGTAACTTAAGTCATGGTATCCATTCTCCCAACTTATGGCCAGGGTAACTCCCTCCTTTCTATTGTACTCCTAAACTTTCTGTTGTATACGTGCTGGCTGTTATTATGACAATGTGCCGTGAGGTTATTCACATTTAACATCTACAGTACAGAATGACCGTGCAAGTGAGTTTGAGTAGAGCAATGGGCACAACGGAATTAACCCCTCACACTCCTTTACTCTTACTGCCTCTCGCAAGTGCCTCCAGTAAGATCTTGTGCACGGTTAGCAGCAGGACAAGCAGTGCCTTTGTTGTGTAATCTCTGGTCCGCTCATTGGGGGACGCGCAGATATGCACGGACACACAGTCCTTGCTTCTAGAAGCCGAACTCAAAGTCCCCTTTGTCCACTCTGTTATTTGGCTGCGTGGGTGGAAGGCTGGCCATGACTGTCCTCGTTCTAGATGTGGACACACACAGCTCATAAACACTTTTTCAAGTTCAATGTGTGCACACAAGCGTGAGCACCAATTACCGCCGGCACACTCATTGTCACTGTCTATGATGTACTTCTGGGGTTTCACGTGTCAAAGTAAAGTCTTCATTCTCATCAAGTCGAATGATTTATTGTGTAGTGCGATGAAACCTCTCAGCGGACATCTCCCAGCTTGTACATCCTCGGTGGCTTTCCTCGCCTCTTCTCATCATGTCTACGAGGGATGTGAGGGTTGAACATCGGCTCAACCAATTTAGAGCAACTACTATAAAAAATAACTGCAGCTCATGCTAGCTAAAGGGTCTGTTACACGGTTTGAGATTATTCCAGGCATGTATCACGCCCACAGATGATATATAAGATATATATGTCGGGATGTTGCCCATTGCACCATGAAGTTCAGCAATTTGGTCGATTCCATCTTGTTTTTGCTACCGTTGAACATGTTTAGACTGCAGAGGAGTGTAGAGATTCTGTATGTAGCTTTGGTAGCAGAAGTTACCTGTAAATCACTATTTGACTCTAAACTGACTATCATATACTAAATAAACATCATGCTCTATGGAAGAAGACTTGTAACTAGAGATTGAGACCATAAACTAATCTTTATTGAGGGAATGCTTCAAAAGAATAGTCATTTTCTAGACTTCTATACAACTAGTAGAGCCTCAGCCTAGTGGTCAGTGGTGAGAATGCAAGTTTAAGACAATTGCTCATTGGCCACACACTGAATATTTTGTTTGTTACACACCCATAGCTTATTTTTATTTATATATGAAATGATCAGTTGTCCCCTTCCCCCACCCCTGTCAGACAGCGGGGGATCAGGTTCACAAGGTGCGGATGGGGGTCGGGAACGGACTGCGGCAGGACGTGTGGCGAGAGTTCCAGAGTCGCTTTGGAAACATTAAGATGTGCGAAGTGTACGGCTCCACGGAGGGAAACCTGTGTTTCATGAACCACATCGGCAAGATTGGAACAGTGGGCCGCTCCAACTTCTTCTACAGGGTGAGTACCCGGTGAGCTTAGAGGAAGGCTTCCCTCTCATCTACTCCACTGATGAAGATGCTGGAGGGCTGGTGTTGACCTGGGACCATCCCCTTCTCAGTGTCTGCACCGACAAGCACACGGGGGCTGCTGTGATTCAGCAACCAGGATATTTGATATTATACATACATATACGATATTCCTTTCTGTAAATGACCTGGTAATACTAAGACCACACCTTTTTAGCTGCCCGGAGGTGGGACTTTGCCCCCAAAAGGAATGTTTGCCTCTAAATCCATTTATCAAACACGATTGCCATCGGGGTGTGCAAAAGCTTCTGTTTGCTTTCAACCCACGCCGCTAACGGGCACATCCTGTGCCAGCGGGATTGTCTGACCACTCTTGGTACTCATGGTGAGCTCAGTAAACTGTAGGGGGGGGGGGGGGGGGGGTTATCCAGCTTAGAGGAGAGCTGTCAAGTCCTGTGTTGTGGTCCTCCAGATCAGTGGGGTCCTTCAGAGGTCACCAATGATCTTACTCTACAAGGCGTGGACACCACGTCATCAACAGCTGTGAAAGTCCAATACAACAATGGTGACATTACATATTCATTTAATATATGCATCAATGCGATATAATAAAAATGTGTCCATCCTGTATGGGATTAGCAAGCAATATAATATTAACCAGATCCAGAGTAGCACATGTGTGTGATACATAGTCCAAAACATATTAAATAACAACACTCATATCCATCATGAATTATTAACTGATCCCAAACCCATTCATGTCCTCTTAAGTGTGGGCTGTGGAGCTTTCGGATGAATAGCAGGTCACCAGTAGAGCGATAGTTGTCCTAAAGAAGAAATGAAAACATGAATTCATCAAGACAGATTGTGAAAGTCTATTGGAAGTGTATGATACAAACACAATATTTAAAAAGAAAGTACTACGGGTTAAAAAGGTAGTTAATCAGTCGTTCTAATTGCAATACATTGTAGTGCAGTTGTTTGCTAGATCTTGTGCTGGACAGAATAACAGAAAGCTCTTCTCGTATGCAATTAGTCAGAGGAGGCTTTCACGGTGTTATGCTGAATGAGGAGTTGTGCTGACTAAGCTGGATGCTCAGGAGGCGGAGCAGCAAAGTGGTATTACCCACTTAGCCCTGCTAATGCTTGTTTTAGGAGCGGTTCTCTAGTTTTAAAAGAGCGCCTATGTTTAGCTCTAATCTCTGCCCTCGGCTATTCTTAGAAATGGCTCGCTACGTTTCCTGCTGGCTCACAAACCGTGACACAAAATATGAATTGGGAATGTGAGATAAAAAGAAAAAAAAGATAAATGTATCCATTTCCTTAGGTATGAATCCCCTAAAAGGTGCAATCTACAGTGGTCACTTATTAGTGAAGTAAAGTTCCCTGTGTGCAGTAAAGAGTGTCGCATGAAGGGGTAAGAAGATAATTAAGAATACGTTGTGGGTCTCTCACAGGCCTTCTGGGTTCTGAAAACTCGCTAGATTTAAAGCACTGTCTTTCAATAAGGTTCAATCTTTGAAAAGGGTTGGTCCAGCATAAAACAAACATCTTCCACCACTATTTGGGGGGTCTTTCATTTGCATCTATTTATTTATTTGTCAAAGTATGCACTGAAACATGTGCCCATGAGCGCTCCTTTAGTCACTTGAGATTTGAAGGCTGCCACCCAATAAGATGATAGGTTCTCTTCTTTTGTCCAGCTCCTGTTCAAGTATGATCTGGTGAAGTACGACATGGTGAAAGATGAAGCAGTGAAAAATTCCAATGGCTTCTGTCAGCGAGTGGAAAAGGGTACGAGTGCAATGCCACAAATGATCTGACATCCCCAGAAAAAAGGGGCTTTGTATAGATTTCCCACTTCCTGTCCTGATCCTAGGTGAGACGGGGCTTTTACTGTCCAAGGTGAGCGCCTTGAGTCCATTCTTTGGCTACGCTGGAAGCAAGCAGCTGACTGAAAAGAAGCTGATGAGAAACGTCTTCAGCAAGGGCGACGCCTACTTCAACACGGGCGACCTCATGGCTGAGGACCAGGACGGCTTCATCTGCTTCAGAGACAGAGTGGGGGACACCTTCAGGTACAGTGGGGCGGGAGCTTTTCACGTGTTGTCCATTTAACCTGGTCCCTATGTCCCCATGTCCCTCTGTCCAATAAGGGACACCTATTTTTTTAAAGTGGTCCAGAATGGAGCATCAACCGACTAGAGCGCTTGCAATCACCGTCTGTTTACGTCCATACGTTCTTGTTTTTTTACTGATATGCTGAGATGGCAAACTCTGATTCTGAAAAGTGAAGTCAAAGCTTGAGGTGAGCTGCACTCTCTCTACTGCCCACCAGGGGGCGACTCAACCTGTAGTTTCAAGTTATTTTCATTTAGTAAATGATGGTTGATGTAGAGTCAAACAGACCCTAAGGCCCGGTATGCTTTAGGGTGGGAACACGTTGTCATTGGCTGGTTCTACCAGAGACGCATGTGGCTCTACGTCACTTGAACTTTTAATACGTACTGCAGCTGCTCTTACAACGTTGGTACTGTTAACATTTAACTGGTACCGACTACATTCTCAT
This sequence comes from Pungitius pungitius, assembly GCF_949316345.1. Classification (NCBI taxonomy): domain Eukaryota; kingdom Metazoa; phylum Chordata; class Actinopteri; order Perciformes; family Gasterosteidae; genus Pungitius; species Pungitius pungitius. Next base: position 15,199,217 of record NC_084917.1, on the reverse strand, counting down.
AACATGGAACCTCCTGCGCATATCTGCTGTGCAAGGGATTGTGGGTAAGGATAGCCATAAAAGGAAACTGGAAGGTGATTGGCTGCTATATATACATATGCTATGTATTGGGTTATGCTAAACCTTTTTCTGGCATACCAATTATTGTGGTGCTCTGGGTACTGAAGCCTTCTGGTGGTGTCGTGGTTTGCCAATGAGGCTGCTGGGATGTCCTAGTTCAATGCAGATATCTAATACAGTTTTAATTTAATTTATTTAGTATAACCGGAAACAATTATTCATTTGGGCAAATCCTCCTGTTTGCCTAATTTCAGGTGGAAGGGTGAAAATGTAGCAACGACGGAGATAACGGAGACTCTCGGGCTGGTGGACTTCATCCAGGAAGTCAACGTGTATGGAGTGGAAGTGCAAGGTACCACAGGACACGCCTGTGTCTGCATGTCTACCTCTGCCTTCCACATTGTTATCTGTATACTGCAGCATTTTCACTGACGCTAGCCGTTCTGTTTCTTTGATAACATTGACCCTTCTTGTCCACACAGGGCACGAGGGGAGGGTGGGGATGGCCGCCGTGATCGTTCGAGCAGGCATGGCGTTCGATGGGGAGAAGCTGTTTGAGCATGTGACCAGGGACATACCGCCGTACGCCCGGCCGCTCTTCATAAGGCTCCAGGTAAGGAGCATGCTCACACAGGATCTACCTCTGCATGAGGGGGGTGGGTGTCCTTCAGGGGTTTCTATCCATCCTGGATGGAACGGTTGGAAAGACGCTTATTGGACCACGGATCTCAGACAGGTCCACCTTCAAGGGAGGGGGGACTAAAAAGTACAATATTTCCCTTTGAATTTTGGCATGGAGTAGAAGTATAAAGTAGCAAGAATGGAAATACTGTACTACAATACTTTTTCAAGAGAACAAGCATTGATTTTGTGATCGTTTAGAAAGAAGCCACACAAAGACGGCAGCCATCGTCTCCTCGGCCAGCTGGCGTCTGGAGGACACTGATTTTCATTGGCTAGCACAGCAAATGTACAGACCCGTTCCTTCCATGATGTGCATGTCTCAACCAACCGACCAACCCCGATATTAAAGGGATTTTACCCTCAGAACCAGAATCCAGTGTTCAGCTGCGCATGTCATGGTCTGTGTGCGAGTTACGCCCTCTAGTGTCCGTCTATATTGATGGTGAGGAATGAAGACAACCACAGGCCAACACATCAGCTCAGTGTTTGAGTGACAAGTACCCACATCTGATGTTGGCATTATCAGCGGTTCTTTCTACTATTGATGCTTCAGGCTCAGTGTCACAGAGAAACGTTGGGACCTCAGCTGGATGCAACACAATGACTTGTTAGAGGAATAGTTTAGGTTGAAGGAAGTAATCCTGCTACAAAAAGCACAGTAAGTCCACTTTGACTTTTTGTTTCATGCAGTGTACTTGGTGAATGTCCTGCTCATCAGCCCTATCTGCTCCTTTACATTGGGTCACATGATTTCCTCACCACTCCCATTATAACTATATCGGCCACTAAAGTTTTTTTGTACACATACCAGTGGTCAACCTTGTAGAAAGTGAACAACAAGCCTCTGAACTGAACCGTTCTAACCCATAAAGTTTGACTTCATCAACGTTATTTCAATCAAATTTGACATTGCTCCTTTATAAACAATGTTCTTCTCTATTGTCGGTGGTTGATCAAATGTAATCATGTTGCTTATTTTGGGGGAAATGGAGTCAAAGCAAATCTTGTTGTGATTCCTTGGACCTCCTCCTGTCTCGGAAGGACTTCAGGAAGAGGGAACTAAATGTCGGCACTATTCCCGTGAAGCAACCCGCCTTCATCCTTGATCAGGAGGTTCCTTAGAGTCAGGGACATGAAAAAGCAACTTTGACTTGAACTCCGTTGCGTACATGGAATTATTACAATTAGGAGCAGTGGGCTGCTCACTTATGGACACTTTGACATGCAGACAAAAGGAGGCGGGGTTCAGACTCTGGTTCTCCTTTCTTTATAGAGGAGTTGGAAGCACTAATACTGGAGGAGCGGACCCCCCACCCCTCTCCTATTAAATCATGTAGGGTCTTGGCAGTCGCTGTGAAACACATTGACTGTTCAGGGAAGTGTCTTCATATTTACACAGTTTTAGTTGTTCCTCATCGTCATAACAGTCTGCTGCTGTTTGGCACGTACCGCACCCATCCTTACCCAGGAATCCAAACTTGATTCATGATTGAGAAAGAGAAAATCCCAAACTGAAAGTGGTTTCTGCATCGAGCCCCCTGAACTCTCAGGTCTAGAATCGCAAATGCAGCGATTATTCCCATCCATCTTTGATCACATCGTTACCTTCTGTGTCCCGATAACAGAGGACATTTAACCAGATATCTGAATTATTGCTAATTAATATTCAGTCTATAGACTGAAGGTAAAATAGGCTAGCAGGGATGAATCACCTGTTGATGGAACATTGATCCGTGAAGCACGCTGTCGTATGTCCTCCCCAGGAGGTCATGGAGATGACCAGCACCTTCAAGCAGCAGAAGTTCCAGCTGGTGCAGAGCGGCTTCAACCCCTCTACGACCTCCGACCCCCTCTATGTGTTGGAGTACCAGCAGAAGAGCTACATTCCTCTCACAGACAGAATCTACCAGAGCATCCAGGCCGGAGAGCGCAAGCTGTAGGAGCCTCAGCGCGGCCAGGGAGGAAGTCGGCACAGAAGCCCCGGGGCGCGACGCTTCTCGCCGTCTCAGCTAGTGGGCGTCAGAGGACCATGAACACATCACTGTGACACCACAACTTACCTTCAACCCAGCAGAGGTTCTGGAAACTCAGGATTTGTCATTTAATTAAAGCACTGCAACCCCCCCCCTCCTCACGTAGAAGCTCTTAATTCATGAAAGTGAAATACTTGAGAGATTTATTTATAATCGTTATTTTTCATGGTTGCGATTTTGGTTTCCACTATGGATCTTAAGTAGTCTCAGCTGTAAAAGAATAATTTAATTAGAATTATTCTTCAGCATTCAAGGGTGAATAGTTGTACGATGAATGGAGAGAAAATAATAATTACAATTCTTTAATGAACTGAACAGTTTTACATGATTAAAAGGGTGAATTGTCATTTCACCATTCATGAAAATCTATTTAAAGTGCCTTAATACTACGGTAGTAAAGGTTACAGTGGATTTTGAGGGACACATTTAATGTTTGTTATCTTTGACATCTGTGGAATTTTTAAAAATGTTTTTGTAAAGCTTTCCAACAAGGTCAGGATAGGCATTCAGAGCCTTTTGTTTTTACTGATCGGACTTATTTAGAAGGTTCCCTTGTTCCATTTACCAATCACTACAAAGTATATGCGTGTGCGATTTATTTATGAAAAAGTAGTTGCATATTGTCTTGGTTTTGAATGTGAAGAGCTCACAGGTGCCCGAATATTCGGTCATATGGAGCGTTCGCTTTTAATTCTGTGAAAGTTGTGATTACAGAATGCATTAATTCATTTCTTTTTTGCCTATTTGTTGTTTTTGTGTATGTGCTTAAATGTATTGAGACATTCAAGCTTGGGAGACCTTTCAGGGGGATGAAGTGAGAGCAGGGATTTGAACCCTAAACCACAATAAGCTTCAGAGGGTCTGTGCTCACGTATTCACAATATGAATATCAAAAGCTAATTCCAGTACATCAAGGTAACGTGTTTCGGTAAATAAACACACATGACAACTGAATGAATGTGCCGTATTTGTGCAATGCAACACAAACTAATTTACAATTCAGCAGCAAAAACACTTCAAGCCCAACGTAAGCTCCATTTAAAACATTTAATCCATGCTAAAAATCCACCAGCTCCAAGGGGCTGAGTCGGGTTCACTGGCGGCCGTCCCTAGCGAGCCCCACGCCCGATACTGTCTTCATCTCTTTCTCTTTCATTTTCTTTCAAGACTTGCTGCTTGTATTTTCACTTTTCCTTTTCCTTTCGTGTTTGGCTCCTGGGAATCAGTAAAGAGCCCTTGGGCCTCCATACATCTGTAACCCCCCGCCCAGGGTTCGAAATGACAGGGCTCTGGGGGGGTCCCGGACCCCCTACAAGTCATTAGGGACCCCCTATAAGAATTTATTTTTAGATTTTGGGGGGTCCCCGACAAATATTTTTAAAATTAAAAATGATTGTGAAAAGGTCTTTAGTGACGTTTTATATTTATAACAATATTTTTTTTATATTCCTAGCGCCATTGGGCAGCAATCAGGGCAGCCAATAGCATCACAGATTGTTGTTGTGGTCTATGGCGCAGACACGTAGGTTATTGTTGAACGCGGCATAAACGAAGCCTCACAAAGAGTGAAATCCCTCATGAAAATGCTGTAAGTGCTTCGATTATGTTGATATCTCCATAATAATTGCTTATTCTAGTAAAATATTTGGAGTTGGTGTTCCTATATCAAAAGTTGCATTAACTAACTTAGATACCCAGTGTAACGTAATGATTAGAAGAGTTTCTTGCTTTATGTGTATGAAGCCAAACAACCTGCCAGCTAACAGCAGCACATTCACAAACATGAATGAAAAAATCTACAAAACGCATCACAAATCCATTGCAGCGTTCACGATTGTATAAGTGAGCACTACATCACAACCACGTATGAAAACATGTAGTCAAGAAAATATATTTAAAAAAAGATCGGAACGATCGGGATTCGAACCCCGTGAGTCAAAACATCCTAAAGCCAACGAGCCCACTGCTCTATTACAAACATTTTCACTACCATCAGTTGTCAAAGGCCCTACAGAGGCACACGCCTGCATTTCCTAGCTGCAAAATCAGCTCTCAGGTCATCATATGACAGTTTCTGAGCCACGTCCCCATTGATGCTGATGACAGCCAGACCACTTAAACGTTCCTGCCCCATTGATGAGCGCAGGTACGTTTTGATAAGTTTGAGCTTTGAAAAGTTTCGCTCAGCAGAGGTAACTGTGACGAAGAGCAATCCACAGATTGGGATATGCCTCTTGAAGCCGATTGTTATGCAGAAATGTCAGCATTTCCAAGGCAGATGTCTGTGGTGAAAGCTGAGGAAGGTTGATGATTTCAAAAAAAGTGTCCTGAAGTGCAAAGCAAACTAGGCTAATAGGCTAACGTTACCTGACTATATCTCTGATGGCTAAAAGAAATAGCAGGCCCAATTTAAGCATAATCAGAAATACCATTGCTACCTCGCTAGCAACCTAAGGAATGATTGCTAGTCTTATTGCTAACGGTAACAGAAAGGATAACGGTAACGTCAATGATAACAAAAACGTAAATGATAACATAAAAAACAAATGATAACAAAAAGGGTAACGGTAACAGAAACTTCTGGCGGCCCGCGGACGAGTACCGAATACGGCCCACGGCGGTCCGTGCGGACATTGTGAGCGCCCTGATGCATTTTAATGTAAAATTATTCAAAGTTAATAATTAAAGCAACATTGTCGTATTTATTTTAAACAGCAGATGGCGCCAAAACATTTTCCAGTCTCAACCACTTGCCCCAAGTGTGTGTGTGTGTGTGTCTTGCAGGTCGTGGCTGTGGAGGCTGTTAACCAGCTGGCCAGTGTAGCCAGTCGCACCCGTAGCCCCGTTATTATTGGACATGGCGACAATCCGAAGCCCAAGGTGTTTTGGGTGCTCGCTCCTTTAGCTTGACGCACGCTCCTGATCTTGAATCTAGAATCGATTGCTCTTCCTTAGTGTCCCAGATGTTGGTGTCTCAAGGTTGACATTTTTTGAGGTTGAATATTGTAACCATGATTTTGTTTGCGGCTGAATATTTTAACAGTGATTTTTTTTTAGGTTGAATTTTTTGCAGTATTTTAATGTTGAAAAACATTCAGGTACATAATTTCAATGCATAAATATTCAGTGCTAGAAATTCAATCACCTTTTTATTTCAACCCCTGATGACACAGATTTACTTCCATAGCATTCCTTCCACGAATTTCGTTTGTTTGAAAAGCATGGTTTATTTTTATGAAATAAACCTTTTTGTGTGAAAAAACGTAATTGCTCTAATTAACTGTTGCGGTCGAAGAACCAGACCGAAACACACACAAAAAAACAATGATGAATGCAGCATCAGAGAAAATACATGTGTCTTAAACAAATCTTTGAATGTAATTGTGACTGGGTATATTACATGTGATTGTTGAGCTCAGGCGAGGGGTCAGAGTTCACAGACTGCCTTCCTTTAAAAGCTTCTAATGAGTCACTGTGATTCACCATAATGCCCCTTGGAAACTCTGACATTTTAACATCCACAGAGCACCATCAATATTGACATCCGTCATGTTTAATGCGACTGAAAGTTCAGATGCTCCAGCCGGGAGCATAAATGCAGGTTGTGCTGCTGTGTGTAAGCTGACAACAAGCAGCGGTGTGTGGAGAAAACTTTCCATCGTTAAACAGCTCCTGTGTGTGTGTGTGTGTGTGTGTGTGTGTGTGTGTGTGTGTGTGTGACCTAGCAGCACAGTCTACCATTTGGCATCTTGTCTTTTTGTTTAGTACGAGACTTTGGACAAGATCCTATTCCTCTGACTCCTTACTATCCTCCGTCCTGCTCAAATAACTTAGGTTGTAATTGTTCTTTCTCCTGTGGAGCTAGTTCTACCTGTGAGTGACCCTGTCAGCTTTTACACCAAAAGACATGTCAGTAGCTCTGTCTTTCCTATTGGACGAAATGGGAGGTTCAAATACCCTCAATTGTAAATCATTTTGATGTTGTCATGGTGACGTGACATGTGGCAGCAAAGCGCTGTGCAGTTCATATCTACACCATTTAAAGCCCTCCATATATGTACATATATTTGAGATTTTTTCAGACCCTCATCCCTAGCTGTATTTTGGGTGGTTGCTCATTCATTGCAGTGAAAGCCCTCTGTGCTTAGACTTCTATGACTGCAGTGCAGACAAGCCCTTCATAGATCAGACATCAGGACTCCAATCTAAACCACAATGAAGACTACTCACACACACATTTACATTTAAACTAACAGGCAAACACACACCCATCTGGTACAAGTGCTCAGCCTGATGTTGGAACAATACCCCAGCCAGAGGGTTTAAGTTGTTTTAGTTGGTCCAAATATTCACAATGAAAGGCCACAAAGCGGGGCGCTAAATGTTCACGGCACGCACTGAGACTATCAGATAAATGTGAGAAGAATGGAGAAGAATCTGCATCGGGCCTCTGAGGTCATCAGGCACAGGTCTGGTCCCTGCAACAAAAGCTCCAAACGGATCTGTTGTCACATGCTCATTGTTAATTTCTGTGTGTGTGTAGCTGTTCACTTTTATATTTAGTGTTTGTACTGCTGTACACCATATTCACATGATTTGGGTGGAGTGGACACCATCGCATGGAGACTACGCTGCATTCACAGTAGAAGTGTGGTCGTTGAACGGAACAATCCAGCATAGTTTATTGCTCTTTGCCTTTGGGATTGGCAGCAAATTGCCTTGCTGCCAATCCCAACACTTTCCTTAGAAAGGGTTGATTTGTAATTCTAACTGTGCCAACGTTTCCCAGAAACAGGGCCAGTCTCAACGTGAAAAATCAAAGACCTCAAATATCAAACTATATATATATATAGTTTGTAACCTGTGTGTGAACCACTAATTACCCTTTGTTATTGCCCTCAGCATTTACGTCATATGTGCAATGTGACGTTTTTATGAGAATCATTGTAACTATCTGGGTCACCTCTGTGCTGCCGTCTGGCACCGTGCTGACAGTAGAGGCTGGAGTGTCTCTATCTAACACTGCACTTTCTCATACAGGGGTCTCAGGTCATGTCACAGTGCTGAGTTAGGACCATTTATAATGGGTGTATTTTTAACCTTTATGGCTCTAAAGAATCGCTGCAACATTCAAAATCTATGAATGCTTCACCTGTAAATATTCTGTTTCAAATCCCATTCAATGGAATGTAATGCCTTTCACATAATGCAGAATACTGTATCATCTGAACCCCCAGTATAAACATATTTTCACCTTCATCCTGTTTGTGATGGCAACCCACCTGTTTAGTGTTTGGCAGTGCGTCTGCACCAAGGGAGCAGGGCCACGGCCTGATGTCCATGAAACATCGGAGACAAGAGTATTGGAGGTCTCTGATAATTAGTTCAAAGTTAAGTAGAAAATGAATTAGTGTGATTAGAACTGCGTCTTCTTCCCGTGTTTGTCACATGGTATTAAAAAGTATCACCATGTATGGTGTTAAGCTGCTTCCTCTGAAGAGAAGGTAGTAAAATAGGACACATCGCTTTGTCTCTCCACAGCTCAACGGTCACCTTGCAGGGAAGGAGCCGTGTTCACATGTGTGTAGGTGAACGGACCTTGTCCTCAGTGGAAGTCACAGCACCCTGTTAACTGAAAGGCCAGCGATATGGTCAAAACAAACAAACCCCTGATGATACATAAACTGCGCCTCAGCACCTCCCAAATAACATCTGTCACTCAAAGAGACACAAAGTGACTAAAAAGAGGTGTAAGATGTCTGTAAACAGATGGCAAATGACCTCAGGGACAAAAAATAACAAGTACGAGATGCAGAGAGAAACAACAGCAAAGGGACCCTAGATGACAACATAACGGCTCCAAAGTGACGACATGCAGTGGAGCCACGTGTAGATCTAAAAACACACCGAAATCTCAGCAGAAATCCTATTTTAAAGTCGGTAATGTGTGTGAGAGAGTTAATGTAAAGTGTTGGGTCACACATTGATGCTACATCTAAATATTTTGAGTAACGTTTGATAAAAGAATTCCCCCCTCTCATTATCCCTCTCTGTGTGTTTCCTCTCCTTGAAATGTCTCTTTATTAATAGAGTGAACCTGGTGGTTAAAAACAAGCTTGTTGGCATCATCCATGTTTAATGTCGGTTTCAGAATAAGAGAAAAATACCTGGCGCCTGTTCGGTTTCCTGAGCCTTGGTTGAACCCTTGAACCCAGGTTCCGTGGTAATTCAACACACCTCTGCACACTGGCACTGCAGGTCAGCTGAAGCTCAGTACGGGTCGGGTGACCCAGGAGGGGTCCATGTGTAGACTGACCCTGGGGGTCTGGGGGCCTGCGGCACACAGAGAGAGACGACGGAGCGGGCTCATCATCATCTGACTCATCAAATATACACGTGTTTGGATTTCAACAAACTGCCACATATAACATTTAATACATTTGTTTTTTTCATTTGAAGCACCATTTCAGAGCAGGTATCGAGACACTTAATCCATCACCTCTGTTCCTTGTTGTTGGCACGCAACAAACAAACGGCTGGGTATTAAGGAAGGGAAGTTGTGAGTCAATATGTGGCAGCAGCAGTGAAACTCTGTCTGTGGAAGTATGTGTTGCCATGGCAGCGGCTCCCTGACCTTCAGGAGCTGAGGGTTCAGCGTGGTGGTCTCTGTGCCGTCCTTGTGGTGGGGAAAGGACATGTCCCAATGTGGAGTAGTCCTTAGGGGCTGTAACAATGTGACCTGCAGATGTTTGAGGGGCTCCACTTCCTGTGCCGTCCTTAGTGCAGACCTTTTCTTCTGTTTGTCATGTGTCATGGTTGGACATGTTATTTTGTCCTCCCGCTCTATGTCTGGTCATTTATATTTAGGGACTAAAATTTCACCTTGCGTAGTTCTACGTTCTACATTTCTGAACATATCATTGATTTTGTTTTTCCAAAACCCTTAAGAACATTGCAAAGCCAACTAAAAGTCTTTCTCCCTGTGCTCCTCCCACCTCGGGGTCATTGCTTTGACAACAATCACAGCTGCAGCACTTTTGGCCCCAGGCCAACCAAGCCCAAAAGGCCTCCTTCTTCAGCTCCAACCTCAGCAGGCTTGTTGGTGGCCATGGCAGGCGCCATTGACTCCCTGAGCCCAACTCTTCACATCGTCATCACGATGGAGGTTTAAAACATGGCCCACGTGGGCTCCACCTCCTCCACCGCCCCCTGGATGCATGAGACATTCTTCCAGAGGTGGAGATCGATGACCTGGAGGACAGGGGCCCCAGCTGGGCCAGTGTGCTTTCAGGTATATCTTTGACTATGGAAGAGATGGGAATAAAATGCCATATTTCAGTACCGAGTGATATTACCCCATTCTTCACATTTTTACTGCTAACTGTGCTTTTCATTTGATTTAGACTCCCAGAACAGGCCAGTGGTTCTCACGACCCATTTTGGAGGTAAAAAAATGTTCACATCCCAACAAAATGAATATGTTGGATTTGTATTGAAATAACATTTTGTGACTCGTCCATCTATGCTCTTTCAAATAATAGAATTTAAAAAAATGCAATCACTTTGAAGTAAAACCTGATTGCTCCATCAGACAAAAAGATTAGTTAGAACAATGCAAATAGTAAATAGTTCTCACTGTGAAAAACATAACAAATGTTTGGCAAAATATGGTTCGTTGTGACTGTAATTAACCTGTGTTGCACTGAATGTGCAAAACCAAATGAGTGCAGATATGTATGATCCATCTCATACTGATGTTTTATCAGTATTGGTGGCTGCACTGAGCCTACTTTCCACTTCAAATAATTTCATAACAGGGTTTACAGACCTCTCAATACCGAGCTTACATCTGTATTTAGTTTCATGAGAGGCAACAGCAGTCTGTGGACTCTGTACTTTTTTAAGATGGGAAAAATGATCAAAAGTCCTTATATGAAAATAGTTGTGAATTTTCCCATGAGCCCCACCTGTGATACCATTGTGACCCACTAGAGGGTCATGCACCGACGGTGTGAGACGCATCATCCACGTGGGGACCAATATTAAATTCGCCCTGACACAAATGAGCCAATAACTGAGTAACTCTGATGAAAGGGAACAGTGCCTGATGTGGCTGGTTGCGTTATCCAAAGCAGGATAACGCGTGAGACAACCCAACAACAAACGCAACACAAAATAATTGGCAATGATGACTGAAGATTCAGCGCGCTGGTGATGACGGAGACCAGAAGGCAGCAGAAGGACGACAAACTCTGGCCCTCAAAAGAGCTGATAAGCCTTTGTAAAATGTTTGAGAAAAGGAAAATGTGAGTTGGATGCCTCCAGAGTGAAGAGACTCATCATTGTTACAGGACAGAGCGGTGTGAGCAGCAAGGGACACAGCTGCTGAGTCACAGGGACGAGATCCGGCATTAACCGGATGATCAGTCCTAATGAGCCCCCAGACTGGGGGGGTCTGACCTTCCACACTGCTGTGAAATAATATGTGCAAAGCCCATTGCAGTGTGATTATCAGCATGACGCCCCGCTGCAGGCCTGCTGGACGAGCTGCAGTAGATCTGCTCATGTACCCCTGAGCCCCCCCGTGTGCTGTTTAAGCCTCCCTCCCAACACAAAACCCCCCAAAGCACACCGAAAAACAGTCAAATGAACTGCTGAGGACCGACATAGCAGACTCACTTTACGTTCCTCCATGGCCTCTTAACTGTAAAGTGATGTAAATCCAAACTCAGCCCTAAGAACACATTAATGCTTTTAGTCCTACTTACAACACCGGGTAGCACTGGTCCACACGTACATGCGGCTGGAATTATTACAACAATATTTTCTTTGTTTTAACGTCCTAATGCCAAAAAACAAATTAGAATTTTCCTGGCAAACCTTTTTTCCTTTTTCCTGAGTCACCGAAAACCATCCAGATCTGACATTTGGTTTGGTTTTTACTTGACTCTCAGGGTTTCTGAAGCTTTTGCATTTGGATGAACACACTGATGCGTTTGTACTTTATCAACATGATGACCACAAATGCATCACTGTGTAGAGAAAGGCTTTTCCACAGCAGTGGAATTGATGTGATAATGGGAGTTTGTAAAACCATTAAACAGGACATTTATTAAATAATAATCAAACTTGCAAGTAGGAGACAGAGTTGACACATACAAGTGATTCTGCTCTGAGGTCTGCATCTCATCAGACACGTACACAAGGTTATGCTACAAGGTCAAAGATCCACATCATAGTCTCTGAGTTTATGACATGTACACCTTGGACATTCAGTAAGGCTTCTCCAATGTCTGCGTCTTGCACAGCCAGGCTTCTCTGCTGGTAGGTCACACTCTATGGAGCTCTACAGTAATATGGCTTCAACTTCTGTGTCATGTGTCAAGTGAACATTTAGAGAGCACTTCTGAAATATTTAACTATTTTTTAGATGTATTGGGGTTCAAAAATTCAGAAAGTAAATTCGAAAAGTGATCCAAAGGCAGAGGGGGGGGATAAGGATGTAAATAACCAGTTTACCTTTACATTATTGTAATAATATAACATTGCACTGCGGTTTCTTTTTCATGTACCATTCTATAACATATGATGCATTTAGGGAATCCCATCTCGGTCATTTAGGCAGACCGACTTTTATTCCCACTTGAAGGCTTATTATGGTTATTTACAAAGATGGAAAAGACCCGCTAATCTATTTATACAATGGATAATCTCTATAGGTTACTAAAATGATTGATCTGAGCAGACATGTTAAAAATACTTCACAATGAATAGACTTACTGTAAATACATATTATTTTATAGTAAATAAAGTATCTAGTCTGAAAGTTACATTTGATCAAATGTATCTTCAATTCTCCGAAAACTATGTCTCCATGGAGATTGATGTTGAGTCAGTCCCACCCTAATAGTTCTTTCCTTGGAACTTAATATACAGTAGATGGCTGAGAGGTTTTTGCAGATAACAGCATCCTCTGTCCAACTGGTCACTACCAGGCCACTGTCTGCATTGGACTATAATAGTGTTGAACATGTTCCCTTTCAAATGGTCAAATGGTTTAAAACATTTGGGCATTTGGAAGGTAGCCTAATAAATCTTTAGAACCTCATCTAACCAGCTTGTTGCAAACAATTGGAGAAAATGGATAGATTTGCCACTCATGTTATCGGACAGAATCACTGCTATAAAAGAAATCATGTCCACATTCTTGTTAATGTCTCAGTCACTTCTGAGTCATTTCCCATCAACATTCTTTTCGTTCCTTAACAAATGAATCAGACAGTTTATTTGGGGAGAGTCGGGTTAGACGGGTTCACTTTGAAAAAAGAAAAGGGAAGGTTGAAACTCCTTAACTTTTTGCCGCTTAATTCCTTTTGAATGATGGATCTTGCCCTTCAAGGCTCAACATTGAAATGAGATGGAGGCCGAGATATCAACAGGTCAGTAAGAATGGGATAAGAGGTCAATTAAAACTGATAGCCCGTTAAGGCTACCAGCAGCTGTTCCATGCCCCCCCCCTCTCCTGGGCCACCTGTGGGAGACCATTATCCCCGAGTTCCTATCTGATCGAGCACCACTCCTTCCTTTATCAGAAACAGTAGCTGCTTCACTACACAAAGGACACTTGTGAGTGTCCAAACAAAACAGAGATATTTACACACTAAATAACATTGTTACACCCATTTCACTGCCTACTCTTTATTTACGCCCATGCCCAGGAGCCCCAGGGGCCCTCTTGATTAGCTGTAAGATGTTTGGAAATACTATACAATCACACATATTTCTACACGCATGCACACAAAAACATGGGGTGATTAAAGACTCCAGTCGGAGATGGCATTGGGTTCTGGGTCTGTAGGACCACATGATGGGCCACATGCAACAAGGGAGGGGTCCTTATGGCAAGACCTGAAACATGGAATAGTTTCGAAACACGCTTAGCCTAGCTTAGCATAAAAAGTGGATCTACTTCATTTCAGATTCAAATTCAGCACAGTGAAAGGAAGAAATGATTAATATTTACCTTTGTCTGTTTATCGAAGACTGTATGATTAGAAACAAAAGTTTGATCTTTCCACTGTAAACAAAAGAGGAGAGAAATCTCACCCTCTTTCCCCAATTTTCCTGTTTAACAAAATATACAGTATCCCCTTATTGCTTTATTACAGGTAAAAAAGAGTAATAGAACTTTGAAATCTTCAACTATTAAACACAAATTATGTTTTAATAACTGCTGTCTGATCAAAAATTACAGTTCTAACAAGTGCTCTTAGCTTTTTATTGTGGATGAATGTACAGAATGTATTTTTATTACATTTCATATTATATTTGTTGATGACGTGCTGGTACCTCCTGGATTATGTTATCTACTATGTAGAATATTGTACTTCTTAAATCTCAGATATCCAGTTTTCACTAAAAAACAATCAGGCAGTTGTTTAAATTGGAGTTTATTGTTAGGTGTCATTAGTGCCAGACACATCAAACGGTCAGATGTTTTTGACATAACTCGTATGTTGACTCGACATTTCCGTGCTGGGAAAGACCAGCAGTGTGAAATCTGTCGCCTACATTGTCTTTAATATCAAGATCCCTGAGGACAAAAATAGATCGTAAGCAACTATTCAGCCAGCACTCTTTTTGACAAAAGCAACTTTCAACCTTAGGTAAACTTTCTGGTTTTGGAATAAATTCTTAATTATAGGCATGTTCAGGCTCCAACTTGGGCCTTAGCCCAGAAAAGCTGTTATGGGCTTTCAGTTGCTCTCAGTCTAGTTTTCACCATCCCTTTATTACCTGATGCATACTCTAAGACAATAATGATAATAATAAAAAAATTGAAAAAATGTGTGAAAAACAGTGACATTCATGTATGTTACAGTATTGAATTACTCCATGCACATTAAGTAACTGAGCTATCCCTGGTATAACTTCATTTACCGCCATCATTAGTGCTAAAGTGGACCAATGGGGTCCGACAACGTAATTCTAAGGTCCATGTGATCAAAAGGTCAATGTAATTTAGAGAGGAATACTAGTCCCATGGCTCCTCCGAGGAACCAGTTTGCATCAGGCATCCGCTTGCTCCAAATATATTATGATGAAAAAGTAACAGCAACTTTGGACCCAGTGTATAACGAGCCAACATAGAAAATTAAATGATTCTGTAAGCAAGCGGTCCCAGAGCATTAACAAACTGCAGCACAGTTTGGGGCCCAAACCACTGTACGTATGTGATAGGATGTCAGCACACATTTACACAGCTTCAGGCTTTCCTCCAGAGAGTGGAACATGGCTTCTGCCGTTCAATACCAGCTCACCTAGAAGGTTCTGGACAGGTTTCATTCAGCAGAATGGGGAAAGCATCTCTTGACGGAGCCGGCTTTGTGGATGGGGGCCTTGTCATATTGAATCTTGATGCCAAGTCATGTGACGCAGCACTGCGTCACTCTCCTTTGTGAGCCCTTTCATAGCCTGAAGGTGTGTTTGGGGTCATTGTCCTGAAAACATCAAGTAACTCTTGGTCTTCCGGTCCTGGGGGGCCCTCATGAGAGCCAGTTTCATTGTAGAGTTTGATGGTTTTCACAGACGGAACTTGAAGATACATTCAAAGCTCTTGAAATGTTCCACTGACCTTCCTGTCTTAAAGTAACGATGGATCGTTGTTTCTCTTTGCTTAGTTGCCGGATTTGGATCAAATCTGTAGCGGAATAGTTCTGATCACTGTGTAGAACTGTCACCAAACCTGCCCACACAACTGATGGTATCTAACGCATCAAGAAGGAAAGAAATTCCTCAAATCAACTCTTAACCAGGAACACCTGTTAATTGAAAACCATTCCAGGTGAATACCTCATGAAGCTGATTGAATGGATGCCAAGTGTGCCAATGTGTCCCCAAAGCGAACGAGGCGTTCTTTGGGATCTAAAAACCTAAAACATTCTGCTTTGTTTAACACTATTTTTGTTTACCACATAATCCCATTTTTGTTCTTTTGTAGTTTTTATGTCTTCAATATTGATAATATAACATTTTTAAAAAAGCCATTGAAGGAGAAGGTGTCTCCAAACCTTTGGCTGGTACTGTTTACAGTAGGGTTTCTGTGACATATGTTCAGCGTGCTCTGCTGTAGAGGTGGACATATGTCCTGGGGGTCTGGAGGGCAGGTGGGGGCAACCAATCAAATGTTTCTGCATTCTAATCCCGTATCAAACTAAATATCGGCACTGAAAAACACCACAGTAGCAAGAGTTTGGACCACACGGTTTGGCAGCAAAGACCCTAAACATTTGTAACAGCCTTCCCCTTGTGGAGCAATACAGGAAGCTTCGAGAATGAGAGAGACAGACAGTATTGGTAGGCCTTGCGGTGCAGTTCCTCCCCCTCCTTTCTTCGTCCCGTTCGCTTCCCTCCCATAAATGTTCCCTCCAGTTTATCATCGTCACGCATACCGTTTGGGCTAATATGATGTGTTCTCGCGACATCTTATACCATGTGAGACTACAGCATGACGTGATGGATGACATCTCGCGAGGCCCCCATTCAGTGGGAGCCCACCCTCCGATGATGCCGACTGCAGTGTGGATAATAGACGCGAGGACAACTCCGGGAGTCTAGGAGGAGCGGCAGCAAGGTCGACAACAGCATCCCTCACCGAGCGACTGAAAGACCGAGCTGGACGGGACTTTGTACGGTGGCCAGGCGAGACAAAGATACGAGTCTTTTTTGGATTTACTCTTGCGGAAGAAGCAGGGGGAGAGTGGCTAAAAGTTTCATGCCCGTAGCCTCATGTTCCGAGGCAGCTAACGAGCTACTACCGCTCTCCGAACGTCTCTGAGCGGGCACGGCACCGAGTTCCTCCCGGTAAATAGGAAGACTGTTGTGCGTTTGTCACGGGGCGACTCCGGGGCTTCCACACTTCCTCCAGTTAGTTTGTGGGCCACAACGTGTTCCTCGGCAACACTGTTTCCACGTTTATTTGTGTTTTTTGTGCCATGTCAGCGCCAACCTCCACACCCTCCGCCTCGGCGGATTGTGATTTTCTAGCCCCAGATGCCGGGCCGAAGCCACTCGGTCCGACCCCGAGCCAGAGCCGCTTCCAGGTGGACATTGTGGCCGAGGCAGCGGGCGCCACTGAAGATAAGTCCCCGACCTCCGACTCCTCCACCACCGTCCCATCCAGCGACGCTGCCGCTCCCCCAGAGGCTCATGGTGCCGGCGGCGGAGAGGAAGCCAAAGGACGGTTCCGCGTGGTGAACTTCGCGGATCCCAGCGAAGCGGGGAGCGCGGCCTCTCCGGAGGCACAGGGAGAGGGGCTGCAGAACGGGGACACGGTGATGAGCGAGAGCAGCTTGCATTCATCCACGGGGGGCCAGCATCACTATCACTACGACACCCATACCCACACATATTACATGAGGACTTTTGGCCACAACACCATCGATGCGGTGCCCAACATCGATTTTTACCGGCAGACATCAGCGCCGCTGGGGGAGAAACTCATCAGACCCACCCTGTCGGAGCTGCACGACGAGCTGGACAAGGTGAGTCTCTTTCCCCTTCCCCCCCAAGCAGCTTGTTATCAGCACTCTTATACGAGTATCGAGTGATGCACGTCATGATCAAATGAAGCGCTCCCATCCTCAAGTGATCCTGAAGCACTACCCTGTCGTTACATCCCGAGTCGTGTCGCGCGCGGCGCGTACCGGCAGACCGTGCACACCGACATATCACGTGCTGTTCCTTCACGGCTCCTTATAGTTCACAGCAAACCTGCACCACTGCAGGTTCTGTGGCTGTTGTATCACATGCATTGGGGCTGAAGCAGTGACCGACAGAGCAAAGGAGGAGTGGACCGTGGTGTTACCTGATGATTTAATGCTGATGCTCTGTCATTGTTTTTTACTTGTTAAAATAACACTGCAGCGTTAATTGTCTGACTGAGAATTACACTATTTACATATGTGATTTGCAAGTGCATTGGTGAGGTACAGCCTCCATCGGTATGTCCGTTGTTGTAGTTCACCAGGTAGGATGTTCTGGGCTTTGTGCACACGGAACCATCTGCACGCAAAGAAACTGGTATGGTGAAACTTCCCCATAATTGTCGACTCAAGGTTCAAAGCACACTGTTATCGAAAATAGCATTGTCTTTCACAGTGGAACCTGGGCCACAACAGGCCCTGGCATCAAGTCCCATCTTGCCTGTGATTCAAGAGAAGAACACCTGCTGTTTATCTGACCCCGAAAAGCCTTTTTTTTTTCTTTAACTGTCAAGGTTACATTTTGATAAACATCAAAGCGACTGTTGGCAGGTGTGGGCTCATGCATCACTGCCCTAATGAATTTGTCACTCACTTGGAATAAAGAGATATTCCTGCACAGTAAACAGCTACACAATGAATGGAAGACATTCATGAAATGCACAGTGAGCTGTAGCACCTTATCTCCCAACACCCTTTGAGTCCCATACGGTTCTTTGATGCAGATACATGTGGATAACTGCATGAATCAGAGGGGCTTTCTGATAATGCTGTTTTATATATTTTTACATAAAAACGTCTTTGAAGAATTCCATAAATTTGGTTCGGTTTGGTTGTGACCGGGACATTTTACAAGAATATTTACTGTTAGCAGATATGAGACCACAAATGCCATAGACTGAAATATCAACCCGTTTTTTCACATTTATTTTGATTGTCGATGAACTGCTACTGGTCACTCGGATTGGGCTTGACTGTATTTAATAGAATGCCTGGACTCTTTGGAGACTGTTGCGTATTGAATTGACACAATAGTCTTTTATATGTGTGTTCAGAGCTGGCTTCCACGCTCTTTGCTTAGCACCCACAAGGTCACCCCAGCTCCATCAAAGGCACCTTGAAACAGCGCTGCAGGTGGTGTGTTTTTTGCGTTTCTTATAAAAAATCCAACTGGAAAGACAGTCCAGAAGTTAATCTAGGAGGGTGGTTCCCCACTGGCTTCTTTTAGTTTGCCTTTTATTCAAAAAAGGTATTGTGGGAAGTCATGTGTTGGTACAAAGATGAATCAGTCTTCAAAATGAATGACCAACTATTTTGATAATTCATTATTTGGTTAATTTAAGTTACAAGTGTGTCAGTATTTTCTCATTTCTAATAAATGCCCATGTAAAGTCAATGCACAGACGCGTCGGGAATGAAGCACATTTTTCGTTGGACGCTGTCTTCTGAAAGCCAATCAGAGTTGAGGAGCGCCGCTCGTCGTCACCATCGTCCTGCTGTCACAGCGTGAATGCACTTCATGAAACAGCCGCTCAGCGGAGACTCACACAGCGGAGACTGAACGCCTGTACGTTAGTTTGTGTCTAACCGAGAGACGCAGGCCCCCAGCGACACAACAGGTCATCAAACTGGCTGCTGGTCAGTCTGAAGCAGCGCAGGAAGCGGCGTCATCATGATGCACTTCGCGGAGGAGTCGGTGAACGACTGACGTACCGAACCCAAACGTGACGTTTGTGTATTTCGCACAATAAAGAGCAGAAACAGTGTTTATTTATTGCCATGGTGGATAGTGGAAGTAACATAAACCACGCCCCCTTTCAAGTGCGACTGAAGCGGAAAAAATGGGACGCGAAATAACTACAACTAGTTGGGCGAGTGACACAAATTCGCTTCGCTTTTGGTGTGAACGCAGCAGAAAACAAAGTGTGCTGTGAAGTTTAAAAAAAAATCTTTTTACAACCTCTGGAAAACGTTTCCTATGTTTATACACAGTGACATTTGTTGCAAAAGTCTTTAGCTTCCTGGTAAGTAACTTCCTCTTGGCACATCTTCAGGCCTGAATAAAACAAGTTAGGCTTCCTGCTGAGCTCAGTGATGCCTCAAACTGATATTTAACCTGTCTTTGTGCCAATTTTGGGATTGAACACAATTAATATGTAAAGGAGTGTTGCTTATTAACATTTCATGAGGGAGTTTTCATGGTTTGACATCCTTGACCGATGGGATTTAGAAGAGTGATGGGTAGCTGAAGTGAGAAGTGGTTATTGTGAGTAAATCATGGCCATGATTTATTATAGTAATATATATATATATATATATAATATATATAATTGTGTTTTTAAGCAAGTAGATAATGAAATTGCACACTTGCATTCCACAGTGATAATTGTATAATTTCAGAAAGGTTTCTCCATAGACTTTACAAAAATGTACTACATCATGATTAAAAAAGAATCACCTGGGGTATAAGGTATCTGTTGCATACAGGGTATTGCTGGGCTATGACATTTCATAATCATGTCATCGCTAAGCAGCAACATTGGGAAACACACCTGACTGAACCTCTGTTTGAGGAAGTTGCACCGTCTGATGGATGTGGTCAAAAGCTCTCGTAATGCTCAGTTTGTTTATGCTGAGTTTGCTTTATGGCACATGACTTTGTGCAAAGGACTACCTATCATCAATCTTACTACTGGAAATGGTATGACCACTTAGAATGTCAATACGCAGGATGTGATGCTGCACGCAATGGGTGGACGCATGGGCTGCTGTAGAAGAGTAAAACCCAGCCAGCAGTCTCTGTTGGATCCGTAGATGTCAAGGGCAACATTTCACTCCTCATACTCTTGTATGCTGAGTGGAGTCTTCGGTCTTCTTTTGTTTTTCACTACAAAGGATGTATCGGCATATAATGATTCATAAGTATCTGGTCCAATGTCTAGCCCCAAAAGAGCAAAGTTGTGTTCTGGAACGAGAGGTTGTCCACTGTGTTCCTCAATATTAGCAGGCTACTTCTTTTCATGCAAAATGTTATAAAGCAATCTCCCGTTCATTAATCTGAGAAGCAGCTGATAAGCTGTCCCCCATATCCAGCCCTCAAGTAGTTTGTGATGAAAAGTGGTTTTCTTTCCTTTTTAAAGTTTTGAAAGAGGTCTCCTATTGTGTTCCACAGGCGGAATACATCGTACATGTTTCATCACCACTAAATTACTGCTGTTACCTGGATTTAATTAGTTGGCTCCCATTCATAGAGGCAGCTCTGTCAAGCAAGGGACTTTTGCATCATGACATTGGGGGGTGCTGTGATTTGAAGGTCGGGGCGACCCTGGTGTTTCCACTGTAGCCTCTCTACCGCTGGAGTGTTTTGCCTGCTTTGTACCACGTGCCCAGATCGACATGTGCAATGGAAATTCCACTGTATCAATCGCCTGTTGCCCATGGACTTTTTTCCCCAGCAATCCATGAGCCAGTCAGCGTGGTAGAAGAGCCCCCCCCCCCCCCGATGGCTGCTAAACACTTGTATCGCGTGTTCAGACACGGTGAGCGTCACCAGGAGGCCGCTGGGATGGGACATTCCAAGCAGGGACGGGTTGGCGTGTCTCGCCGCCTGCCCTAGTGTAACTGCCCCGGCATCAGGCAGCCGTGTGGTTTAGGTCTGTATTGACCAGTCGAAGAGGGTTGGGGCACATTTATTCAGTCTGAGCAGCCAGGCGGAAACGCGCTGCGCTTAAATATTGATGCTCCAGTGATGCAGCGCCACTGGGTGTGACTGCGCTTTGCTGTTGTCACTTCTTGGTAGGGATGGTATCGCTTGGGTTTTTTCCCATACCGTCGCTAAATTGATACTTTATAAAACGATACCAGTGCCTAAGTTGATGCTAAGAAAGCTGGTTGTAGAGGGTTTTTTGTACCATCAGAACTTGTCCTGGCCATTGAATAAACCAAACCTTGTGTTTGGACTTGCCAGCGCGTGTGTGAGGTCCTCCTCGGTCTTCCCCACTGTTCTGTGTGGGTTTCTCCTCATTCACACACGGCCTCATGGGACGTTCTTAACTACATGCCTAGTGTTTGACATAATTGGCTGTGATAGAACCATCATGTCAGAACTAATGAACTCTGTCTAATACAGTGAGGTAGAGCTGTACTGAATGTAATTAATTAGTTTTCATCTAAAGCTTCTTTTGTCGTCCTATTTGTAAGCTCACTACCCTAAGCATAATGAAAACATCTTTAATTACTATGGGTATGTTTGTCATTTTAAGACTGCTGCACAATGTTAATAGAAGTGTGGCTTTTCACTGACTATTAAATTCACAATGAAAAACGACGTATTCTCAGTTTCTGTATTACTAAAATGTAAGTTATACTGAAATCCAAGTAGATTTTCCGCAGTTGCTATTGAAAGATTTCAAAGGATTCCCAGACTTATCCCAAATAAGTATCTGATCCTTGTGAGCTGTGAACATGGTATAGTGCAGATCAGGGGTGCTCACTTTTCAATCAAGTTATGGCGGTCCACCCCCTCCCGCCTCCTCTCTGAGGACTGGCTGACGGGGGGTAGGACCGGCCGGTAAGTTGTAGCGGTCACCAACCGCCACGAGCATCCCGCACATTCCTGGTTGTTGACCTTACTGGAGTCAGCCTGGGTTGCTTTGGACTGAAGAAACATTTTATTATTATTATTTTATTCCCATTATTTTCCCATGCAAAGGCCCGCGACCCACTAAAAACTAAAAATTGTTTTTAGTTGAGAATCACTGGTCTAAATGACTGCCTATGCACCACATGTAAACCTTATTCATAGACCAGTGTTTAAGATTGGAGTTGGGTAGGTAGATATTTTGATTAGAATGGCATTATGCTAATTCTTAACTGAAACCATACCCATGCCCAATAGCTGTATTCTTAAAGAGCACTTCATGATTTATGTTCAGCCAAAAACGACGTTCAATGCGTCCGTTAGTAAGCAAGGATCTCCAATTAGCATTAGTTTCGGTCATCACTCGTGGTTGACCGCGCGTGCGTGACGTCATTTTTTTTTTTTTAAATGGATGACACGCGATCGACTGGTCAGTAACGCTCGACCTATTGGGCGCCCCTGGTGTAGATGCAGCCGCCAACTATTGGCTGGCTGAAGTTCCTTATGTCGAGCATGGCTCGTCTTGGTGTATGCATGTCCTGACACGCTTTCAGTGTGCTGATACAACCTTGTTTTTTTCCTCATGAAATTTGATGTTAAGGCTTCCACCCATGTCAGCCTCATGGATGTTGGTGTTTGTGGGGAAAGTGGAACGGGTAAAACAAGGTGCCAGCTGCTCTTCTTCTCCTTAGTGTTGTCCAGCAAATTGCAAGGCTCTGGTTTTTGCTGCTCTTTACAGGAGATGTTGAGCTCTCAAACAATGGATGCGTTGTCCTAGTGTTGCGTGTAAATTATTATTTTCTTCTTTTTTTGGTAGCCATCTCTCCCTCCCTCCCATTTCTACGCTGCTCCTCCTTGTCTTTGTTTAGCTGCACACATTGTACCCAGAAACAGGAAGCAAAGGACGCCCTGGGCTTCTGACGTGGCCTTTGACAGGAGACGAAGTCCCTTTGTCTCAGCAGAAGCAGCCATGGCCGATGATCTACAGCTGTGGTAACACACAGTCCCAGCTCATTAACCTCTGGGTGGGCTTTGTCTGCAGAGGACCTCCTTGTCCCTACATCCATGTGTGTCACATGCAACCGGTTGTCAGAAATGGCACAGCCACCCCCCCCCCCCCCCCCCCTTTTGTACCAACTCGCATGTCCAGTCATTAAACTGGGAATACATGTTTTGTGTCCTGGAAAGGCCATCAAGACCATGCACATTTGTGCTATACGTGACTATAGTGTCATATTTCTCTAATGCCAAGGGAGGTTTGCAAACCAGTTCGTGAAAAAAAAACAAGTGTAAGGCCTGAGTTACACAGTTATCTACAGTTGCTAGAGTTTGGCAACAGGGCTGATTTCTAACTGATCTGAACCTTTTTGGTTGTCAGCAGGATTGTTGGAATCTGGAGAACCTTGCCGATCAAAAGCCGCTTGGCAGCGTTATTGCATCACGTTGCTTAAGGACATGAGAATTCTTAGAATTATGGTGCCCAGTTTGTCCTTTTGAAGTTGCAGCGAGGACTGGGGCCCTCGAGCAGAGCGGAGGGGGGGGTTAGACGGTGCCCGAGTGAAACGGATCAGCTCCACTCCGCAAACCCCGTCCTCGTACTGACTGAACTCAACATAGAAATGGTGTCGAAGGCGAGCAGGAATGGTCCCCATTGGACTGATAGTGATAAAACGACTAGGTACTAGAGAATGTTTATAGCCCACATCACTGACCCTTCTGACCAGACCCCTAACTTCCCATGGGTGAGACCTTAATGTATGCATCCGAGCTAGCCCAGCCTTTCACCACTTGCCCTCTAATTGTCCACCTGGTTGTACAACAATGTAGTAAAAAAGCAACTCATTAAGGGGACGCGGTCAGCCTAGAGCCCTTCACACAGCCGTATAATACCCTGAGTGGCGCTATGCCAACGTCCCCTTCACAGCGAGCTCCTTTTTGAGCTGTTCTTTTCAGGCCTGAGCATTTGCTGTGTTCCAGATCTGAATGAAGCGCTTGTGTCAAACATCTGGGATTTTCTTTTTTGGGTTACAATAATATTTTCCAACATAGAAACACACACGCACGCAACATTCCCTGCTCTGCCTTCTTTTGTCCCTTTCTGGGATCACAACGCGGACGACCTTCATGCTCACGTTTCCTGTCGCATGCAGACCGCTCTGCTCGGACGCTTTGACCGCTAAGCTCAGCACTTCACGAAAAGCACGTGGGCTGTTTCCACTTCGGGGATCGGCCGGTCTCAGTGGAGGGGGTGAATGTTGACATCACTTTCTCACATAACAGCATGCCCCCTCACCCTCACCCCCCGTAGAGCAGTAATAAACTCGCTGTGGCTAATATGAATGGGCAGGACTGATACTGGAAGAAAAACAAAAATATTGCAAAACAACTGTTGAGCCAACAGTGGGGCGAACAAACCATGAAGCACAGACCTTAAATGATAATTGTTATTTATCCAGCACACGTGAATTTGTACTTGGCTTAAATGAGCGTGACTTTAGATTTTCCAAGTAATCAGCATGCTACATACCTGCCAACTTTTCAAAAAACCTTGGAGTGAGATTTTGTCAGGTGACTAAAATCCTGCCACGCACACAGCCACACAAGTTGGTGGCTCATATATCAGAGAATTGGAATGAATTTGCTGTTGTACCCATGTTGTACCCTGCATTCTGGTGGTTTGTGGGGAGGCACAAAGCCATTGATAGGGGCAGCCTATTGGAGATGGACAATATTGGTTACACTTTGTGAAGCAGATGTAGCTGAAGGTCCACCCCCCATTGACATTTTGGATTAATTGCCGCGCTTGACTGAAAACATTTTATTATTTTATTCCCATTATTTTCCCATGCAAAGGCCCGCGACCCACTAAAAACTAAATTGTTTTTAGTTGAGAATCACTGGTCTAAATGACTGCCTATGCACCACATGTAAACCTTATTCATAGACCAGTGTTTAAGATTGGAGTTAGGTAGGTAGATTGATATTTTGATTAGAATGGCATTGTACTAATTCTTAACTGAAACCATACCCATGTTGTGAATAGCTGTATTCTTAAAGAGCACTTCATGATTTATGTTCAGCCAAAAAAGCCTCCCACCACACGGTGCATTAGAAATTGTTACGTACCTAGCTAGTCGGTAGTGACCGTTTCTTCGTCTGTTTTGGTTTTCTTTCGCGCCTCTGGTAAATGAAACACAACAACACAACGTTTTAGTTTTGTAGAAGACAATGTTCCCAACAGCTGAGTTGTGCTTGCATAGTCCTGTTCGCAACTACATACAGTTCTTTGCAAAAAAACGTTTGCATAAAACGAAGGTCAATTACCGAGCTTAACTTCCCATGGAAAATGTCTTAATGTATTGGAACCTTTCCGCCTTCGCACATGCAACCCTAATTGTACTTGCTCTAATATCAAAGCTTCCACTATATTCGCTACACTAAGTACTGTGTCTATTATTTTTTTATCAGCAAAGTTCGCCTCGCCTCTCAGAAGAGGAATGAGTGTTTTGTGTTCCCTCCAAGTGGAAGCTTAAAAAGTGCGTCCCGTTCCCTGGGGCTCACCTTGAACTTGGTCCCTGACACAATGAGCCTCTCTCTCTGTGTGGCTACACCACATGTCGCCGGGTAGGAAATGGCTTGACGAAACAGTCAAGGATGTTTGGAGCTCTGCTTCCTGTGAGCGTGCACAAGCATCATGGAAAACTGTCCGTCCTCCTTTTATGTACACGTGTTTACAAGCTGCCACATGTTTGCTTGTGTCTACACATGTGGCAGGATGTGCCCCCAATCTTGATGGCGTCCTTGTTGGTCTGCTGCTGTTTTACGCACTGAGCCTTTCAACGAGGGACGGGACACATGTGCTAATGATAGTGTGATGGGCCATTGACTGTTTTATTTTAGCCACCAATACGAGCCCATGATATTGCAGTTGACTATTTTGCCTTGAAAAACCAAATGTCAGACCTGTTCATTATCATTATCACACCAATACCAACTAAATGGTGAAAGTCATAAGGGACCCGTCCGTGCCTCCAATCCACCACATGTTGCACCCCACACTAAGAACCCATCTGGTTCCCAACCCGGTCTCCTCATCGGCTCCACTAAGACTCTGTTATCTACCAGAGCAACAAAGCTCCCCACTGTGTTCCCGGTGCCTCTCTCGTCGCCTTTCACACTCGCTCCAGTTCAAGTAGTAATTTGACACAGTTCATAAACATAAGTCTCTGCAGGGTCGGCCCTGGCCATTTTTGGTTCTATCAACAGGCCTCAGCGGGGTGCAGGGAATCCAGCTCTGGGAGAGTTTGAGAGCAGTAAAAGAATAATGAAGTGAGTGGTGGGAGGTTTTTTCAAACAATGGTGAGATGTCTGAGCCGGTGGACATCTGATCGGTCCTCTCGGGCTCTGTCAGAGTCACGCAGGGAGGACGGGGGACCGAAATAGGTATCTGAGAACCCATTAGCATCCGCCTGGCTCAGAAGATGCATACCTCTGCAATGTAAGCTAATATGCACATCGGACACAGTGTACTAGGGGACGGTTCTAATGATATTAACAAATAATTGCGCAACAGCACAAAGTGGCTGACACTCATTATACTTCAAACCCCGCAAAGAAAATTGTTAGATTGCTCAGATTAGAGATGCAGCAGCAATGGAGGATAATTTAAGCAGCTGCTAGTTGTCAGATTGGTAAACGATACCCGTCCGTGACCCATTCATGTTGTGCATGCCCAGCAACAGTGTCATACGAACCCTGTATCATAGCTCAGTTTGTTTTGGACCCGAGACGGAGGGAAGAACTCCAAACAAGCTTGGTTCATCTCCAATGTGCTTTACATCCAGCCGTCAATCATTGGACAAAGCCTTTGAGCAGCGCATGTGTTGTGTTGCTCTTGGAGGTGTCTTTTCGACTGGGCTTTGAAACGTTCAGCTCTCCTCCACAGGCCAGCATAATGCTCTCCTCAGTCCCTCTAAGTGGCTGCAGTGCAGTTTGTTTTTTCCGTTTTAATGGACTGACTTAACAGGAGCCTTATTTGTTTTTGACAAGGTGTGTTGCGTCAGCCCAGATAATTCCAGATTATTCATTAGTGGGTCAGCAGAACATGCCAGTGTTTCCTGGCAATGTTCTCTCCTGCTTTTAATATGTTTTCCGGTCGCAGGGTTGTGCACCAACTCTGTTATTCAAAACCTCACGACTTTGAGACAGTCTGCTTGAAATCCAACTGAATTAGAAGGTTTATCTTTTTTGTCACGGCACAGTGTGCACTGCCGTGTTTGGCTCGGGATGCTCTGTCATTGCTGTGCTAAGCCATCCTTTGTGCGGCTTCAGCCATGTGGATGATGTCCACCGGCCCGTTCTGTGTTGTCTGCACGGCACTCTGAGCCCTCGGCCACAGATCCACTTATCGGGTCAAGTAAGCATCTCTACCTGACACCCATGAGCAGCAGCAGCAGCAGCAGCAGCATCATGCCAAGCTGCTGCTGCTGCTGCTGCTCTCCAAATGGACCGAAATTTACTAAATGCACATCATGCTGACATGGAACTATAAATGAGGAACATAAACTGATGTTTACCATGTTTAATGAGGCAATACATCCAGAGAAGTAATTTTCTTAGACTTCTAAAAACTAGTCGCCCACTGATGGTCGGCAGTAAGAATGCAGCTTTGAGACAGTTAACAGATTGAGTTTGGCATCCTGCAAGTGTTACACTAAAGTGTTCTTTCAATTACAAACACAAATGGTTCCTTCTGCCGACATGATTTACACCTACTGTTATCACAAACACATTTATTAGTTAATAATGCAACAATAGTTAATGTAATTGTTCCACACTTAAGCTATTTTTTTATCATTATCAATTAGCATTATATTGTTGGTAAAATAACTTAACTGACTAAAACGTTTTAACTATCAATGGATCCTTTGCTGATTCCCTCCCCTTGTAAAGCAGGCTGTCCAATCATAGCTTGGCATCAGCCAGCTCTTTTCCTATGCTCACCAATGGTTTCAGGTGTTCGTGCTGGGTTTTGTGGGTTTGGAGCTTGAGATGGTGATGATCGTCGCCTGTAGAGGTGGAAGCAGATGTAGAATTCTAAAATGTCATGGTTATATGTGTAAAAAAGATTTAACTAATGTTCCAAACATCTGTTGGTAGTAAAACCCATGAGGAACACTGTTCTTCATGCCATCTCTCATAGTAGAGGCAGGCTACAAATGAACCGGTCGACCGCGTCCCTAATGTCCCACAGGGCAGCACGGCTTCATTTCAGCGTTGCATAATGATATCATTGCTTTGTCAAAGTGTGCCGGTGTTAAGTTTTCATACTGATCGAAGGCCACAGGCGTACAAACTCTGTTAAAGCAGGTGTGTGTGTGTGTGTGTGTGTGTGTGTGTGTGCGTGTGCGTGTGTGTGTGTGTGTGTGTCCTTTCATCCGTTCACCGGCGACTGTGCGTCATCGTCACCCAAAGCCAGATGACATCATTACTTCAGCCACTCACGACCCCCAGTCTTTTGGCTCAGGTGGGGTTCCGAATGCAGTACAGCAAATACTTGAAGTTAAAGGGAGGGAGTCGTATACTATACAGTCCGATTCCTAGTGGCTGTACAAACTCAAGCTTTTAATTTCCTCTCGCTGTGAAGCCACATCTTTTTAGACTGCCCTTTTTTTAGAACTATACTTTTTAGTCACTTTGCACTCTTGACTGGTCTCCATTAGTCAATGCTGATGCATCATGTGATCTGTAAAATACACCCATCAGTGCACTGAATTGACCCTTTCCTTGATGCCCAGCCTGGAATCACTTCTAAAAAAAGATCCATGCTCTAATGGGGTTGGTTTACACCAAGGTGGTCACTCTGGGGCACTCTATCTGCCCCCCTTAGGCGAGCGCCACACTGACTTATTCGCAACATTAATATCAGTGTGGAACTGTCGTGTGTCGATAAATAAGAATTAGTTTAGGCTGTGGGAATTGCACATTTTCACTCATTTTTAAGTAATTTTTGGGGTGCGCCGCGCTGCTGTTATAATGGTAGGGCAAACTCCATTCAGCCTTGCAGTACGTGATTCTCCTCAGGCTAGTTGAGCCTGGTTCTACCAGTAGAGCCAGATGGAGGCAACGGCCTGTGCCCCCCCTCCCCCCAAGAAAGTCTGGAATGTAAAGGGAATGGCAGCTCAGACACGTGTGCACGCGTGCCAGCATACAGGAACTGGAAGGGGGGGGGGGGGGGGGGTAATTTAGGATTTGTATATAGTACAATTGTAACGGAGCCTCTTTGCTGAGAGATGTTTGTTTCCTCATTATTATTATTCTACCGTGGCCAGCTTTCAATTCAAATGTATGGCAGTCAAACCAATGCTTGTTTTCATCCACCATTGGATGTCATTTTAAGAGCAACATTTAAAATGGATTCTAGCCTTCCAGGGTTCACCATGCAACTGTGGCGGGTTGGAATGAACCATGGCAGGCCACCAGAGTCTTTGTAATTAATATGCATCAATGAAAAGTGTCAATTAGCCAGTGTTTGCCACTAGTAGGATATGCACATGACTGTCCTCAGTGGACATGCAGCCTGGGGGCACACGCACATCACTGCGGATCAATGGGCTGCACAGCAGGCCACAACCAGAGAACCGCACTTCCTGTCCCCTGCTGTAAAATGAGAGTCCGCCAACTAAATCGATACCCCCCAAGGTCATCCATGTCCAGAAAAAAAGTACATTTTCAAATGGAATGTAAGTAATACAACCAGCCTGAAGTCTTCAGTAACATTTGATACAGATTTGTTCACTGATTGAAGGATTCATGAGGGTTGATCGAACCAACTGGTCAGAATGCCCATTCGTCTACTTCACTCTTTAGTTTAAATTTACATTCTTCCTATTTTATGGTAGAATAGTTTTGTAGATTAGTACTTTTAAGATGAACTAACCAAGTGGAAACATGTGTGCCTACATACGTATGTCCTTGTTCGTTACAACAGGTGTTGGATTGAATGCAAGTGGGGTTAACTCACTTCTGTGACGCACACAGTGGGGCTGTTTATCGGACACACACCGCTCCCATTCACATAATTGGTATCAAACAAGCACTTTATATGATACTAATCAGTGGGATCTTTTAGAGGAATGGTGTTTTTAAAACATTACCCAACTCCAACTATGGCACTTTTTTTTTTTTAAATTTTTTTTTATTAATTTTTTTAAAAAGTGACTTGTTTCTTTGTCAGGGCGCATGTGTACACAACCCTGTCTTTGTTGTCGCACTGATCTACAGGCGGCAGTAACGCCCCCAATGTACGCTGCAATGTGCCAGCAGAGACTGGGAGGAAGGATGCAAGCTGGTAAAAATAACAATGCTGCAATGTGAAAAATACAATGGTTTGAGAAACGAAATGCGCTCTAAATGTTGTTTTTTTTTTACACCTAAACCCCTTGTGTGATCTGATGAACTCCCCAGGCCTTCTGTAAAATGAACAGTGAGTGTCCCAAAGTCCCTTCCTTAACACCGCTTATGAGCACAAAGTAGTTTGCATATCATTGAATTAAGATTCTCTAAACACAATCATAGCTGTCAGAGGACATAAAAATGGGGGTTGACAATGGTTTCAACCTTCACTTCTATTGCTGCTTGCAATGAGCACAGCAGCCCAGTAACGTTGTTCCATGGAAGTGATGGGAATGTGCACAGCAGTGCCGGAGGGAGGCTTGTTGGCCATCCTTACATTCATTACCTGATCATTCTGTGGTGTTTATTGAATCGCCTGTAAAGAGCATTCTTTGGAGTCTTACACTCAAGTCTTTATTCGGTTACACGGTGCCCGTTGCAAAAATCCTTTAGTGAGTGCCGTTGCTCATCAGCAACCGTTAACATGATTCTGTTTTTGTGTTCTTTTTAAGGAGCCTTTTGAGGATGGCTTTGCCAACGGAGATGAGCTCACCCCCACCGAGGAGGCCGCTGCTAAGGAGGCAGCCGAAAGCAAAGGAGTGGTCAAGTTTGGCTGGGTTAAGGGCGTGCTGGTGAGTCCCTTTCAGTGACTGTTTGATATTCTCAATCCCTGCTATCCTTTGAAGCAATTCCACTGTGTACTGTGTATGTGAACTTATAAAACGCTGCCTAACTGAAACGTAATGTTAGTTTCACTGAACAGCTTGGCTACCAAAAGAGTTACTGTGTGTCCACTTTAACAGTTCCAGTTGATCTGCATAAAGTTGGTCAAGGGTGAAAAGTAGAGCTGCAACTAACGATTATTTTAATAATCGATTCATCTGTCGATTATTTGTTCGATTAATCGATGAATCGGATAAAAAAAATAAAAAATGTAAAAACATTAATTTCCAACCCTTTATTGAAAAATAGAACTGACTGTGCACTTCCTAAATATCTTTTGCACTAACAGATTGCTCCTTGAACATCCCTAAGTAAGCAAATAAAATGGACTAACACAAAAAACATACACACATCGCATGATGTATACTTTACAGCCGCCAAATTAAATATATTAGGCACAAAATCATGAATCATCGCCGTGGTGCTCCCGTGCCAGGCCATGTCACTTTTGCATATCTTGCAATCAGACATGTCAACCCTCCGGAATTTCAAAGCCCCTCCCGAAAATATCCCGGACCGACCTTTCTCCTGATTTCCACCCGGACATCAATATTGCTGCACCACCCGTCACTGGGCGCGCTGTTTCAGACCGAACAATAATAAAGGTTACACCCTGAAGTCGAGCGCGGCGATTAGAACCTAAAACTACTGGCGCTGCAAAGAAAACCGCAGCACCCCCCCCCCCCCCCGTTGCCCGCTAGGACCCGCACCCCCCATTTCAGATCGCATTGGCTTCTCTTCCTCCGCATGTTTCACAACAGTAGTACGGGTCTCTCCGATGTTCTGCTGCGCGAGCGCTCAACTTTTTTTTTCTCAGCTCTGCGCGGCGCGCGCAACTTTCTTTTAATACTCAAACATAATAGTCGCGCGACACAACGAATCGATAATGAAATTCGTTGCCAACGCTTTTAATAATCGATTCTAATCGATTTCATCGATTCGTTGTTGCAGCCCTAGTGAAAAGTGTGCCCCTCCATTAAAGCTGTACTGTACGTGTGAGCGAACAACACTGTGTTGATGAGTTTGTGTTGTGAGTGTGAACTGGTGCCTCGGTGGGGGTTGTGAAACCACTGAGGACTGACTCTCAAAATGTGAGAGACGTGATTCACAATGAGGACTGTTTGACACACATTTCATCTCATTGGAAGTTCAGCCAGCCGTCTGGATGTCATCATCCTGCTTTTATTTTGACATGTGAAGTACTTCCTTCCTCTCCAACACTAATACTCATGTATCTGGGTTTATAAAGAAGTCTAGAACATTCTGTAGTTTAGCTCAGATTAATTTGTTTATTTATTCTGTTCTTTTTCATTATTTACTTTTGGTTAGGAGAATGAAGTTGTTATTGTTTGGATCAGACATGTTTATGTGCTATGTTGTGCAGTCAAGCATTGAGACTTCATCCACAGTGGCCACCTTCATGCACTCCCAGTAACCGCCCTCCTCTCTGCAGGTCCGCTGCATGCTGAACATTTGGGGTGTGATGCTCTTCATCCGCATGTCGTGGATCGTGGGACAGGCTGGAATTGGTAAGCGGAGACGCTGTGACGCACCTCTGACCACTCGGCCCCCTGTTTACCGCTGTCAGGTGTTTGGGCCTTGGAAGTTGTACGTGTGCAGACCTGTAGCTGAAGGATACACACACTTGGTTTGTCCCCTATGAACCTTTGCACACATTTGCAAAAATCCAATCTCCTATTAATGGTTATGTATTCCTGAATCTAAACATCAGTTTGTTAGTTGTAAAAGAAACTACCAGGTCTGCACTTTAATGTTTTGAAATGAAATGATGTTGTTTTTAAGTATTCTAATAATCTCTATATAGCTATGCTGTCTACTGCTGGACAGAATCCAAGCTTGCACAGGTTGATACAACTGGTCATTGTGGAGCACCTCCTTTTTGTTACCCGATGTTACTCCAGACCTCAGAGCAGCAGGATGCACAGCCAGTGTTTTACTTTGATGTGACAGACTTAATTGAAGCTAGCGAGCCGGTGTGGCACACAGCCTGTGTTTGTTGACGCCGGGTGGCCATTTCTCACCCTGTGTCACTGATTCTCTCGCTTTGCACACAACACAACTGTGTCTCTTCTCCAGCACTTTCTGTTAATTCGGCGTCCAGATGCCAAATATCTCCACAAAGTGTCACATGTGGCCAACTCCACTGCGGCAGCTGCCTCAGTGGCGGCGCCGCTACTTTTCACAGAGCTCTCTGAGCTCTGGAAGCCCGGCTAGTAAACTTTCACCAGTGTTGCACATTCTTTCCCTTCATGTGTGTTTTGTCTTCTATTTTTCTTCCAGCTCTGGCCTGTTTAATCGTTGTCATGGCCACCGTCGTGACGACCATCACCGGACTCTCCACATCAGCCATCGCCACCAACGGATTTGTACGCGGAGGTACGCGTTGCTTAGAGCAGTGGCACCTTGGTACCGCAGAGAAAAAAAATGTTTAGAAAAAATCTCTCGCAATTCCGTGTGCTCGATCCTCTTGACACATTTCCCAAGCTTGACCCACTGATCCAACTTTTCAGCTTGGCTTTTGTTTAGATGCAGTTATCACATCGAATGGAGAAGGAGATGTGTTACTTATAATGCATGCTGCCAGCTCCCTTTTAAGTCACGTAGCATGTTGGCACCTCCTTTCAAGATTTGTATCTTACCTGCCACTATACTATAGGGAAGTCCTGCATGCACAGGGAACTCATTTTGATGATTGTCACAAATAAGTTTCTAAATCAAAAATCGCCAGAAGGCTTACTTGGATTTCTTCCTTGCATTTGTATTACTCACAACTTAGATGGACTGATGGTTGACGAGGGGTCCTCTGGGGACTGGTGTGATTATTCAGCCTCGGTGTCCCACAGACAACCAGCTACAACGCAGTGCGGCTTGTTCTGTGCTTCAGAGTTTTCTTCTTGGTAACTCAAAGCTCTGGTAGCGTGCCCAGCCAGACACGCTCTCTCCAACTGTTGCTGGACACGGTGAAATGTGATGCAAGAGCTGACATGACCTCACTATGGAGCATATGCAGCCTGGGAGAGCTGTGGTGTTCTCTAGCATGCTCCTGAATAGAGCATGGTGCATAATCTTGGGCCCAGACGACATGTCTGAGGAGGGTTCATTGGTGAATGAATCTGGCTCTGGTCATGTGACTTTCTGGGACCTGAGCTCAGAGGTGGAGTTGGGGGAGGCCTGTAAAGATAATCATGTGATCTGGATTGAGGTCACGTTACTGACGTATCATACGACAAATAAACATGAACAGCAATATTACTTCATCCACGTATTTACACAATCTAGGGACATAGCAAGGATAGTTGTGTGATACTGACGTTATGTACGTTTGTGTTTGTTGTATTTTTGACACATTCAAATGTGATTGTTCTTAATAAATTAGACTTACTGTAGTGCGTGGAGAAGTGCAATTATTTTTTTTTTGCACATTTTTTCAGTGGGGGTGGTGCCCCTGTTATAATGGTACAGGAAACACTGAGATATAGCCAACACATTTTAAATTTAATTCAGTTTGGTTCCATCTCTTCCCAACAGTTAACTTCACTAACGTCTTGTCCATTACCTTCTGTTTCCAGGTGGAGCATATTACTTGATTTCCAGGAGTCTTGGCCCAGAGTTTGGAGGTTCTATTGGTCTGATCTTTGCCTTTGCCAATGCAGTGGCTGTAGCCATGTATGTGGTGGGCTTTGCCGAAACTGTTGCGGAACTTCTTGCCGTAAGTCCCTTTGTGCCTCGTGGTGCTTTCAGACATTCAGTCATCACTACTAAGGAGTTGGAAGGTCGGTTTTCACAAAAGGAATACTGTGGACAAACGGCAGGAATTATAACAGTGAGCAAATAAGTTCACATGGTCACCTGACTATCGTCCGTAGACGGACTCAAACTCATAATCACAGTAAGCTGAAAAGTGCTCATTTAAAACCTGTGACAGTCTTTAAACTCAAATTCCTGTTTTAAGTGAGAGGCCAATGTCAAAGTGTCACATCATTGACCTATATTGTAGTGAAATACAGTTTCTTTAAAGTAACTATTTGTGGTCCCGAGGGTAAAAGCCTGCCTCGGGTCTGGGGGGGTGACCAAGTGGTGGGGGGGGGGACCATTAACTCTCTCAGCAGAGCCAAGGATGCGCTGCAGCATTCCAGGTGGGGACGGTCTCTTATTTACTTAACTACACAACAACTTTGTATCGTTTCTCAGGGTGTAGATGCCAGTATGACCGATGAATTCAACGATATCCGCATCATCGGAACCATCACAGTGATCCTTCTCCTGGGCATCTCCTTGGCAGGAATGGAATGGGAGGCCAAGGTACTAGCAGGTTGCCCTCTCTGATACACAACTGCACAAACGGTGGAACCAACCCTCTCATTAAAGTTCCCTCAACGGGCTTAAATAAATCAAACACACACACACACACGCAGTGGTTGATCGATCTATTCGTTGAAGAGATCAGTTGTGACCAATGCGTCGGCTGTTTTCTTCCCTGTAGGCCCAGATATTCCTCCTCGTTGTCCTCATCACAGCCATCATCAACTACTTCATTGGATCGTTCATTCCTTCCGAATCAAAGAAACCTCTGGGCTACTTCGGCTATGACGGTACGACCCTCATTTCCCTTGGAATTCTCCTTTTAATGCCCAACTAATTTCTGTGCTACCTCATAACTAGAGCAGACATCATAACCCGGTGTGCTTCAGAACTTCTCAAAAGTCATGTTTTGCCGCCAGGTTCCATCATGTGGGAAAACATGGGCCCTGACTTTCGGGGCGAGACCTTCTTCTCCGTCTTCGCCATCTTCTTCCCTGCTGCCACTGGTATTCTGGCAGGAGCCAACATTTCAGGAGACCTCTCTGTGAGTCCCCATCACTCATAAATAGGGTTGCATAATCCCGGGAATGTTAAAAGTTACCTTGTCATACATGTCTACTATTCAAACATTTCTAATACAAATTTGAAAACTGTTGGCATCATTTTTTCTGTAGAGCTTGTAGTAGAACAAAAACAAGTTGGACTTATTGTAACTGTAAAACATTTGCCTACTGTATACAAATTAACTTTAAAATAAACATGGCTTCAGTTTACCTAGTGATCAATAATGACAAAGACACAATGCTGCCTCCAGGGTCCAGCTGAGCCAGGCTCGCATAGTCTTGTTCTCAAATACATTTAAGTTCCCTGCTTTTGCTAAATAAAATGGTGAATATATCCTTAATTCCTGCACTTAACTTCCAATGGAAAGTTTCCAGAAATGTTCAGCTCGTTTTCAACGCCAATCATGGACGAATTACTAGGGGGGGGGGGGTGGCTTTGTCGTGGAGTCAAACAACAAACATACAACAAACCTGTCATCTGTGTGTGCGTGGTGCTTGCATGGTCGAGCTCTGTGTGAATGAGCTGATGACCTTCAGAGATCACTTAAAAGCTCTTTATTGATGAGAATGAGTTGTGGTTGTTTTGTTGCAGGACCCACAGCTGGCTATCCCCAGAGGAACCATGCTGGCCATATTGATCACAGGAATAGTCTACCTGGGTGTCGCTGTCTCGACAGGTGCGGTGCTTTGTGGGACATCCTGCGCCTCTCTGTACCAGTGAATCAGATTTTCTTACACACCCCACATTTCTCCCCAGGCTCCTGCATTGTGAGAGACGCCACGGGGAACCTGAACGACACGGTCAGCTCCCAGTTCATGATGAACTGCACCGACGCCGCCTGCAAATTGGGCTACGATTTCTCCACGTGCGTAAAGGACGGAAATAGCGTCTGTCGCCATGGACTGCAGAACGACTTCCAGGTACGGCTGCATGTGAGAAGTGTTTAGAACTAGGGGTAGAAATGCGCCAGTGTTTTTCTTGTTTGCAAATGTGCTCCAACTGCATATCGATGGTTCAACGTGCCTCTTCTCTGGGGCTCAGGTGATGAGCATGGTTTCTGGCTTTGGGCCAATCATCACTGCTGGAATCTTCTCTGCCACCCTGTCGTCAGCGCTGGCCTCTTTGGTCAGCGCGCCCAAAGTTTTTCAGGTAAGGGCTGACGGAAACACTTAAGGGGCTTATTAATAATGACCAGGGAGCATTCTACTTGTAGATGTGTGCTGTACTTTTTAAGTCCTTTTTAAGCCATCGCGTCCCATGATGTTTTCCTTTTACACTCGGGCTGCCTGCCGATACGTGTCATGATTCAGAGGTTACGATTCAATATGTTAACCCCACTCTGTCCACAGGCTTTGTGTAAGGACAACATCTACCCCGGCCTGGGCATGTTCGCCAAAGGCTACGGCAAGAACAACGAGCCCCTCAGAGGATACATCCTGACCTTCATAATCGCTCTGGCCTTCATCCTCATCGGTACGGCTGCTCACTACTACACTGACCTACAAGATCTCAATAATAGGACTAAACAAAATGTGTAATGTCACTGTAGTATCTAACAAATTGCCTGGAAAGAGTGTCATTTGGTACCAACTAGAGGGAATGAAGTGGATAATAATGGATTTATTTTAAACTTACTAGTGAAAAGCACTCATCCTCTGTGGACCATGAATAACAAATCTGATGCCAATGTTATTGGTTGATATGACATTTGACGTAGTGATGGACTGACTATTTACACTATTATGGATGCAAGATGTAAACAGTCATTTTCCACTTACTCAAATTGAAATCCTCTTTTTCCTCCTGCTGGAGGACCTGACATTTGTGGCCAGGTCCACTAAGTGATTTTATGTTTTCTTCTTGCAGCTGAATTGAACATAATTGCTCCCATCATCTCAAACTTCTTCTTGGCCTCCTACGCCTTGATCAACTTTTCTGTGTTCCACGCCTCACTGGCTAACTCACCAGGTAAGATCGGAAAAAGAATTCCAAAGTGCTCATTAACTCATTAAAGGAGCCTTCCCTCGTCTGATCGTGCAACCGAGAGGCTCATCAGCCACTTGGAGTCACGGGTCACATGCTGTTTAATGGGGTTGGAGGCTTCAGAAGGAATTACTTACAAGCTCTCTGCTGCTCAGGACTCCTCTCACTGAACGAAAAGATTAGATTTACCAACTCACAAGACACTTCCTATCCTAAGCTCCTTTCAAACAGGCACTGCTAGCCTGAACTTATGTAGATGATTATGTTTGGATCCCTTGGACCAGGCGTTAAATGGTAGTCTCAGAGAATACCTCTCTGACCTGCTACTCTTTGTCCCCATTAAGAGTTTGTTTGAGTTTTTCCTGTGCAGATATGTGTACAGGCTGTAAAGCTTGTATTTTGGCCTCTACAAAATAAGTTGAATTAAATTATCCAGAGAATTCATAGCATGATCATGTAGCCATTTAATCAAAGACGTCATCGACAACATCTGACTGGAAAGAAAAAGGTCAGAGATGATGCGGAGATCCTCAGTCAAATTCAAGAAGCTGATGGAGACTCAGGTTGAAGGTGATCATAAGCTCATACATTTTCATACATTTTTGGCTCTGCTTCTAGTCAGCAAAAT
The DNA here is from genome assembly GCF_949316345.1 of Pungitius pungitius. Taxonomy (NCBI): domain Eukaryota; kingdom Metazoa; phylum Chordata; class Actinopteri; order Perciformes; family Gasterosteidae; genus Pungitius; species Pungitius pungitius. The sequence goes on along the minus strand of NC_084917.1, from coordinate 15,160,424 downwards.
AAGATCTTGTTCTGAAAAACAACTTTTTATCAGATAGTGTTTCCAAAATAAATGGTTATTTCTACAAGCTGCGTTAAGAGTCAAATGCAGTAGTTTATCAATAATGAACACGTTTGTGAGAAGATTGATGGTTTTGTCTTTTCTGTGGATTCTGGTTGTGACCCAAGTAGTTCCTACATCCTTATTGCTGTCATTTGTGGCATCTGTGATGCAGTGTAGTCCTTTATCAATCTTACATGATGTGACTTCTGATCAAGTTAGTCCTGTCACGGTTTCTGTCCCTCAGGAGTCCATTAGTGTTTCTGAGTGACTGGGGTACATCATTTGACAGTTTGTCTAGCCAATGCATGAGAACCAGCTGTGGTGCCGGTGGGACAGCACAGGTAGCATCACTTGGCTGAACAAATATCTCAAATCAGCAGCTCCAGGTGATGTCATACAGCAAAATTATTCAACTGCTATTCTTTGCTATTAAACGTAAGGGGTATTTTTTGGTCTATTATGTTTGTGTCCAAGTGACTGAAGGGGACAATGATTTTTGTTGCTTTGAAGAAGAATGCTGCAGTCGCTAAATAAGGCCCGATGTCTGGGAGATAAACGCTGCATGTTTCTCTCCCCGACAAAGACTATTTCCATTACGTTACGACACATTGGTTCTACCAATGGCAGCATGTGGCCCTCGGGGCAGGAACAAGCACTTTAAGTGGACCAACGGGGGCCAATTAGTCTGATTTTATTACACAGCGGCTACAAGGTTCTCCCTCAATACTGGACCTGTATTGGTCAGATAAAAAGAAAAACATATTACAAAAGTTAACATTTCCAAAGGCGCAATATTACAGGAAAGTATTCACACGTTCCTCCAGTGGTTTTCATTGTTCCAAACCGCTGTTGGTTTGATTTGTCCAGCTTTTGAAGTACGTTTCCACCTCCAGTCCAATGACATTGAGTTTGTGATACATACATGGTTGGAAACGAATGACAAGTTTCCCCAGAAAGTAAAAAGCCGTGAGGAATGTACAGAACATGACGTCTCTTTGAGCAGGATTCTCCTTTGCAGCACTTGAAAGGATTAGCTTTGTTCCTGCAAGTCACATGACGAAAAGCCCAAAATAAAACTTTTCTACATTGTTGTGCTCTCTGAAAGCTGCGATCACAGAGGGTCATTTTTAGGACCAGCAAAGCTAGAATCGGTTTCATGTGTATCCTATAAACACTTGAGATTATTAATAAATTGATATGCAGATATGCATCTTAATCGTTCATGCATTTAGTTATATTTGACAAGGTCTTAGCAACATTGGTGGGATACTATATTGAGATTGGGTAGACTGCTATTGAACCCTACCCTTGATTGAGGAAATCCACCAGTTAGTTGGCAGGCTCTTGGGTACAAACCCATTTCACAAGTGGTCGAGACTGTTCCAGGAGTGCTGTGCAATAATTGTTTCTTACTCGTGGATTGTATAATGAATTAGTTTGACGGAATCTTCAGATTGCAAACACCTATAAGCCACTTTAGTTGTGTTGACATTATCCTGCTTGACTCTACAATGTGAATTCTAGACCAATAGAATTTGACGACATGTGTTTACACAGCCTCATGTTATTGTTAAATGATCTGTGGTCAGTTATTGTCTTCTCTACTACAGTGATTCTCAACTTAAAAACGGGTCAGCGACCAGCCGTTTTTAGTGGGTCGGGCCTTTGCATAGGTAAATAAAAATTAGGGGAAAAAAAGAGAGAGAAAAAATCATACTGTCATTTTATTTTGAAGGGACTTTTTTAATGCAGCGGAGTGTCCGTTTTTTTGCCGGCTTGTCCGTCCATGTTTTCAGCAGCGTGTGCCAGGTTGGGTCAAACCATTCTGATATGGGGGAGACATTGGGTTTTTAGGATAATTAAACATCCTGAATATGAAATTCAGCTTATGAACTTGATTTTGAATAAATTTGAGATGTTGAGAATGTTCCTCGATTTGGGTCGCGGCTCGTCATTAAGGGGAGATGGTGGGTCCCGGAGCCAGACCAGTTGAGAACCACTGTTCTAGACTATATAGCTGAATGAAATGCATGTAACAGCTGACCTACTTTTATATTGAGTTCTGTGCTTTTTTTCCCCTTCAATACCAAAGCTCTAGCAGAACTCCAGGTACAGATTCTCAGTGTGCTTCTCATTCCTCCAAGCAGGTCATATAATGACACAGACTTAAATGGTACATGACTGAACTAGAGGGAAGCAGCCATACACACATCCACTGTGATGTATGTTACTGCCTCTGTAACTATTACGTTCCCCATTTGGTGTTCTGGCCTCTCCAGGGCCCCTCCCTCTCCATTCTTGGGGGGCACATAAAAGCCCTGAATGGGGCTGGGAGGACCAGCAGCGTCAATGTACCCTTTATGTCCTGTGGTTTGTTTTTAGACTTTGTCATTGTGTAACCACACACACAGTCTGACTGTATCCCATCACTAAAATCCCAGTAGTCTAGTTTCTGTGGTACCCAGTAAACAAACATGGGCTTTAAAAGCTGGTATAACCTTCTGGTCTAACGGGCTGCTAATTTCCATTGTTTAACCCAAGCACAGATGCCAAACGTCAACTTTAACGTTATCCATCCTCTTTAACAGCAACATTTACTATGCCAAGGCCAATGACTACAATTGTCCTCAACTTTCAAATTACAGGCCTGACTCAATTTATTTGTTTTTGTTTTTTAACTAAACTGACTTTGACACAACTTTAACATGAAGTGCATTTCCTCAGTTAAGCGTAAATATTAGGTTAACACACATTGTGGTGCAGATATGAGACGAGCGCTTTGAGTCTCGTTGATGCTTTTTGTTGCATTGTGGTGACGTGTTTTCATCACTACTGCAGGATGGCGTCCCAGCTTCAAATACTACAACATGTGGGTGTCGCTTATTGGAGCCATACTGTGCTGCGTGGTGATGTTTGTCATCAACTGGTGGGCCGCTCTCATGACCAACGTCATAGTTATGGGTCTCTTTATCTACGTCAGCTACAAGAAGCCAGGTGAGTTTGAGTAGTTGGTGCAAAAACAAACATTTAACCCAGATGCTTTTTTTTTATACAATAATGGTGTTAATATGATGCTGCCAGCTCAGCCTAGATGAACATAAAGGCAAAAACATTTACTGTCCAACAATCTGATTATCATGCTTCCTTGTGAAGAATATGCAAATAGTTTGTTCTAGTTAAAAGATTAGGCGAGCGGCTCTATGCTCATAAGAAATGCTCATAAGGCTAAGTCGGCAAAGAACGGTACCGTTGGCCAAAAAGCATATTCATCTTCAGAACCATATTTATAGCAAAGGTTAGCCACTTTAAATAAATATTGGAATATAATAAAGATTTGGACGACTGCTTTCTTGCACTTTCTGGTTAAATGCTCAACTGCATTTGCACTTTGTGCAATAAAAATAAAGTTAATAAAATATATTTTATACACACTATTCTAATCCATCTAAGCTAAGAACGCTAACGTTAGCTAGCTTCTACCAAACTTTGATAAATCCACAAGTTTGTCTTGCTTGTCAAAAACTTCAAATATGTAAAGTAAATGTCTGGTGTAGAAGAACCATAACATCAACATCGTATGGAGCGCTGTCCGCTTTTAGAAAAAGATTTCACTCCAACAATCTACCTTGTGCTGTCAGGTGATTGATTACGTCTAACAGTTTTCTATATATATATCTACAGAATGGATACATTACAGCCTTTCCAAAAAGTTCCCCTTTATTAACGTCACACAAAGAGTTAATAAATCCTACTGCAACACACATCTGCACACGTCAACACACAAAGCTGCACTTGCATTTCTGAGCACACACCTGTGTGCACGCTCAGTTTGACATGCAGCTACACACACATAGGAGGCCTTCCCTTTGCCCGTAACACCACATGGGTCCGCCTCCCTTGGTCCAGCAGGACGACCTGTAAACACACTTCACAACTGGGCTGTTTGTTTCTGCCTGCATGCGTCCTCCCCTCCAGATGTGAACTGGGGCTCGTCGACCCAGGCTCTGACCTACCACCAGGCCCTGACCCACACTCTGCACCTCAGCGGAGTGGAGGACCACATCAAGAACTTCAGGTACTCAACCCAAAGAACCTGCCTGTAGCTACTACCAATACAGCTGGAGCAGTGTCAGACTGTGTTCGGGCAATATGGCGCCAACAATCAGACACTGTAAGAAAAACATATTGGACTATATTTACCTTTTTAGATATCAAAATCAGTATCATGAAGGTATTGCAACAACTATTGATACACAAATCATTTCTAATTTGGTTCATTTCTATGTATAACTTGTTGATGAACCATGAACTTGACATATACCTAAAGCAGGTGTTATTGCTGTTCTGTGTCCACCATGTTACATGTGTTCTTTCTCCGACTGGCTGCACATGAGGGCCTATTAGTGTCTGTTCCCATGGCAGCAAACCAAGCAGAGATCAAAAGGCATCAGATGGTGTCTTCAGTGGGTCCCTCTGAGCTCCCTCTTGTCTCCTTAGCGCCTCCACTAAATCCCTTGGTGCTTAACATATTTGCTTTCATGTGCGCTACTCTACTCCTGTTTTCTTTTTTTCCTCCTGTAAAGGCAGAAGAAAAAGCTAGAAATGTGTTAAATACTTAACTGGCTCTGAATACACACATACAGTCAAACCATGGGTCACAGGAGGGGGGGGGGGGTTTGATCACAATTGGTTTAGGAGGGGCATCTTAACCAAGGAGGGCATTGGGAGGCTGCTAAGACTGCTTCAATCTAAGCTGAACCAAAAGAAAAGGAACTCCTACGTGGACATTTTCATTGTTCATCTCGTGTGTGTGTGTGTGTGTGTCCGTGTGTGTGTCCGTGTGTGTGTGAGAGATATGAAAATGATGTCTTCCCTTGGCTTTGTGTGCCCGTAGACCCCAGTGTTTGGTGATGACTGGGTACCCCAACTCTCGTCCAGCTCTTTTGGATCTGGTCCACTCCTTCACCAAGAACGTGGGCCTGATGATGTGTGGTCATATTCGCACGGTTAGTAGATACTTTTGTTCTTCTTTATTGAATAAGGATTATTTTCTAAATATTCTCAAACAACCTATGCTCGTATTGCTTCAGAGGCAACACTGCACCCAACCAAATGATTAAAGCATGAAATAAAATACAGCACATTTAATATGTGAAGTAGACAAAGTCTACCAAGGAACCTTATTATAGGGTTACCTCTTTGGAAATGGATTTAAATAAACTGTCTCTCAAACAAAAGCATGCAGTAGACTGAATCCACACAGAGGTTTGCTCTGTATTGCTTTAATGAATGGGTTTGTTTTGTATATTTACATTTACCAGCACCTTTTTAAAGTAAAGCACAGGGCACCTTTTTGCTAGCGAGTTGTTGGGGTGTGTGAAGCAGCCTGATTCTAATTGAGGTGCAATCTAATTGTGTTTATTCTAAAACATTTCTTTAATACTTTTTTTACTTTAAACCGCGGTTTTTACTAAACTACGTAGTGACGTCAGTCTTCACCATCAAATTACGATTTCTGAACATGGACTACAAGAAGCATGTTTGTGTGTTCTTACAGTGCTGCGTCATGCAGACGACACAAACAACCAGCCTGTCAGACAGAATGATTTCAGTTTGTAAAGGATGGTCCAGTGGTTCCTATGCTAAAGGAGCTACGTAGGGGAAGTAGAGGAGCATTGGAGAATTCAAACGGCTCTTATCATGGTGACCCCTCAGACTACTTTTGGGTCATTTCACTCGGTTAGAAACTTTCATAAGAAGAAAGGACTATTCTAATCCAGACTTTGTGATCTGAAAAGTGTTTATCTGTATTTAACATGGTCGATGCAACATGAGCAAATTAAAAACTATTTCCTCTTAATGCCGGCAAATTCCTCCTTATTCCTACGGAGAGTTTTCACCTTGAATGGTCTTAACTACATCATATGGGCCCTTTGATTTGTGTAACACCAACATTACGTAAGTCCATTGCATAACTGAGCCTGATGTCTGACATGGTGCCCATGTTCTATCACCTGTAACACCACTCTGGTCATGGATCCATATGAAGTAATAGCTGTAGCTGGGGCTTTGGGGGTTAATGTTGCACAATTCTAAAATCAAAACGCCAACAATACATTGGTTGACATTCATTTTGAATGCTAACCGATAGCATAATGAATAATTGAGTTGACCATTACACAGAAAAAAGTTAGCCGTTTCGCAGCTCGATTTAAAAAAGGTTCTCTTCTGGTGGTGACCGAACATCTCTGCCCACTTACTCGTAAGCTGAGTACTTATATAATAATTAGACATTATAAGGTTTAATGACTCTAGCGGCCAGGTCCGTTTGAGAGTATTTCTTTTAACTCTAAACTACTGACAATAGCTCATGTAAATTGTTTTGTCATTCGACACTGCAAGTCACCTCAGAGCTCCTAAGTGCCGGAGCGTTTGTTCCACTCCTGTATCCATGCTGTAAAAAGCCTTTAATAAGTCCCTTCCAGGCATAACTGCTTCACAATGGAAGGGCCATTTAAGTGGATGAATGCAGCCTCTGTGAAGTGCGGCATGTGCCCCCCGGCCCCCCTATTGCTTCCATGTGAAGTGATGTAAACAGTCAGCTAATGACGTTACATCCCATTTCCTGGCTAAGGAGCAGATTTTCCTCAAAAGTAAACAAAGTCCCTGGTGAGGAAATTCATGGCAGCACTTTCTACATCTTGAAATCTGCCCTCTGTGATGTGATTCAATGGCGCATTCTGCGACGTGAGGGCTCCGTGGTTGTTCCACTGTGTGTTTCTCCGTCCACAGGGCTACAGAAGGCCAAACTTCAAAGAACTGTCCACAGACCAGGCCCGGTACCAGCGCTGGCTACTGAAGAACGAGACCAAGGCCTTCTACACGCCCGTGTTCGCCGAGGACATGAGGCAGGGTACACAGTACCTGCTCCAGGTAAAGCTCCAATGGATCTCTGGGTCAAAGGTTACCAGGTTCCCAGTCCTCTGGTCGGTTGTTGTCCTAACCATGTTCTAATGGACCTGTATGTCAGGGAACTATCTCCACTAAATGAATGTGAAATCAATGGTATTATTAGATCTTATTCTCATAATGCAGTGTTGCACACAGTGTCTCATTAGATCGCGTATGATAATGGGTTCCCACGTAAAGTTATAAAATATTTGGCCATGTGGTTGGTCTTCTGCAAAAAAAATATTACATAAGCTGTTGGTTTCTTTCAGAAAAAAATCATTTTTGGTGATACTTAAATTTCAATGGAAACAATGAAGCTATTAAATAAAGGCAGTGCTCAAACTGCTCTCCAGTGATTCATACTCGTTTCCATTGGAAACGTTAAACTCTGCTAACCAGCCTGAGGCATCCCAGGGAGAGGCTGAATAGTCAAAAGAACGTCTTCACCTTTATTCACATCAAACACTGATGGCTGTGAAAGTGTCCCGCCTTAGTGACTTTGCCTTCCATGCCTCCTCCTGTCAAGGCGGCGGGCCTGGGTCGCCTCAAGCCGAACACCTTGGTGCTGGGCTTCAAGAACGACTGGAGGGACGGCGACATGATGAACGTGGAGACTTACATCAGTATGATCCAGTAAGTGGAGCTGCTTCGCAGAGCCTGACCCCACTGCAGTATCAGTCCCACCAGAATCAACACACCCCATAACGGGCCCTTACACCGTAGGTCAAAATATGTATGGGTCAGGTGGCTAAATGACTGTTGATTTGCTGAGAATAACATTTTTGACATAATTCCGCATGAGGGTTGTTTATTTCAAAGTCTGGTTGCAGCTGTTAGTTAGTGTGGTACCTGGTGTTTTTCCAATCAATTGTTAAATGGACTGGAGTGGCAGCTGGTGGAAGATGATCTAGGTAGAGCTGTCAATCAATATCAACATCCCAGAAGGAATTTATAACAAATCATTAATTAACATGCTAGTTGTTTTGTTTGTTCCAGCATTTGGGGGTTGATAGACATGCCACACACATGAGATAGATAGACTTACCTAAGTGGAATTGTCATAATATGTCCCCCTTAATGCTGCTACAGCTAGTGTTGGGAGGTAAGAATTCATCTATATGATATTCTATTTTATTAACTTCTACTAACTGGGCGTTTTGTCACTGGCCTCTTATTTACAATATACTTCATTTGTGCAAAAATATTTTCCAGTAATTACTTTTTACACTAAAATAGATTACTAGGAGCTAATTCCTTAAAGCCGGAAGCCGTCAGTTCCCATGAGGCCCTACAGACCCGCTCAGTGGGGCACAATCCTGTTTGAGGTCATGTGAGCGAGTGGGGACTTAAGTCGAAAGAGTTTCTGATTGTAAAGCGTGGTGATTGTTATTGGAGGGGGTCCAGCAGTGCCTCCAGCGGGTTTTTAACCTTCACATGTTGGAACCCGCTTTTTAAATTTCTGGTCCGTTTCTTTCAGCCGGTAAGATCACACAAACCTTTGTGTTCTGTGTACTTTTGTTTTTCTTCTCAGCGATTCCTTTGACTACCAGTTTGGTGCTGTCATTCTGCGACTGAAGGAGGGACTGGACGTGTCCCACATCCAGGGACAAGGTATCCAACACATGCCCTCACACTACAGGGTTTGGGTTTTTGGCAGTTCATAGATAAAAGATCAAATGGATAATGATAAGGAGCTGCCCTAGCTGTCCATGAAGGCCGTGGTCTGTTCAGACCGCTGACGTGTGGTTTTCGTGAGTGGTGGGGAAAAAGGGAACTTAAAACAACATGGGTCGGTAGGGGTCAATCTCCAGAACTGCTGCATCCTGCATTTCCCATTCCGTATCTTGACAGTATATGTTGTTGTTGTTTTCGTCAGTCTGGACTTCTAACAAAATGCCACATCGCGCTTTCCCCCGAAACAGGGAGCGGAGGTGAATTGTAAACGCGTGACTATATAGAGTCAGAAATTACATTTAGATGAAGAAAAACTATTGGGAGATTTAGTCTGTTTCATAAAAGAACAAAGTCCTCTAAGCACGCACCCCTAATGTACTGCTAGGGGCAACGCTGCTATACTGGGAAAAAGAGAAGCCTGAGGATCTGTATCAAAGTCGTTTTGTTTCACTAGTAGATTTAAATGAAGGCCTCTCTTTACTAAAGTAATAAGGTATGAGAGGCTGTACCTTATCGTCCAATATTGTAACACTTCGGCGTTGTTAGGCCCGACGCACAGTCACAATAACACGGTTACCAGCAAAACTCTAAATGTAAGTAAATAGCTGCCTTTCAGTAGTAGTCCCTGTACATGCATTGGGTCCCGCTCCATCTCATTCATTCACATACATCAGATAAGTTAGCTACGGTCGCGCAAAATCCAACTTTGTGTTACTTTGAGTGCGCAGTGATGTAGAACAATGGTGTCAATGTGAACAGCAACTGTACATTATCGCTGGATAATGCAGCCCCAGTCAGCTGTGAGTTTCCAGCCAAACACAGCGATGGGAGGAGAAGGGCCTTACTCAGGGAGGTGACCCTGAGCTGTGAGTGAGGCAGCGTGGCGACGTTGTGAATGTGATACTCACTAAGGTCCTTGAGACTACATACAGTGCATCCGGAAAGTAGTCACAGCACAGCACTTCACTTTTTCCACATTTTATTATGTAGCAGACGCCTTTGCAAGTGGATTAAATTTACTTTCTCTTTTTACTTTCATCAGACCAGAGAGTTTAGGTTCTCATGGTCTTAGTCCTTGGGGGCTGTCATGTGCTTCTGTCACCTCCCTGAGTAAGGCCCTTCTCCCCCCCATCCATCGCTGTGTTTGGCTGGACTCTAGGAAGAGTCCTGGTGGTTCCAAACTTCTTCCATTCCAGATGATGGAGGCCACTGTGCTCTTTGGGACCTTCAATGCTGCAGACATGTTTCTGTACCCTTGTTCATATCTGTGCCTCCATATGATTCTCACAGGTCTACAGACAAAAAATGTTTTTAGATATTTTTTTCATTATGGGGTGTTTCTGTATAGAAAAAATAAAGGCTTTAACACATCAACATTTGGAAAAACTGAATACTTTCCCGATGCCCTGTGGGTGAAATGTTAAATCACTGTATTGGGCTGTTAATTCCAAAGAGGCGATCTGTTTGTGTCACTAACTGTTTCCTGTGTTGTCATTTCTAATGTTTTCTCTCCTCACCCCCACACTCGCTCACTCTGCTTCTCACATCTTCTCTCCCCCTCCTCGACTTATTTCCTTCCAGATGATTTGTTGTCGTCCCAGGAGAAGTCCTCTGGGATGAAAGATGTGATCGTGTCCATAGATACCACCAAAGACTCCGACGCAGACTCATCCAAGCCATCGTCAAAGGCTACCAGCATCCAGAACAGCCCAGCTATGCAGAAAGGTGCGCCTTCCTCAGTGTACACACACACACACACCACCTCTGATCAGGACGGTGGAGGAGGGCGAACTGTCCCCTGTGTCTCTGCCGCTCAGCAGCGGCGATGCCACCCTCATATTGGACGCAAAAATCAAATGACAAACATTGCCCTAATAAATGGCCCAATTTCCTTCTGGCTATGAAGTGAACCAATCCCCAGTGGCGCTTTTATTTCCTAGAAAGGAAGGCTTATCATCCAGCAAACGAGTTTACACCATTCCCAGAGACCCCTGTTAATCCATCAATGGCTTCCTTTAATGTGCCTCTACACACAAACACAGCGCCCTGACAGGAAGTCTCTCCTCAGTGACCCATGACCCAGTCGTCCCAGTGGGCCCAGTTTGTGAGTCCACTGAGTGAGCGGGAGACTCGCATCTCCACAACTAGTTCTCTGGTTCCACAGAACCATCCTATAAATACCACGACACTTCTCAGAAATAGCCACATCACATTATTTCTGTATGTTTTGTTCATTTAATTTCTTTATCCTGTCGCTGTCGTACTGATCCAGCAGAGTGCTCTGTGTGATGGATAGATGGCTGTACATGATAAGGATAAGGAGGTAATGATAAAGGGTGCGCACATATTGTGGAGATAAATACCTTGAATGGGGTAATCCTCTTGGCCCCAGCCTGAGCTCTGACTGCACCTTGTGTGGGACTCTGTTAAAGCTTCTTGAGCCTCAGCAGTCTGTTATCATGAACATTACCACTGTAAACCTCCTTTGGATTCATGGAACCTTGTTTGTAAGCTGATGGCACATCAAATCCACCTTTCACCTCTATTCTCTCCTTCTGTCTCGTTTCCCAGATGATGAGGAGGACGGCAAAGCTACGACTCAGCCCCTGTTGAAAAAAGGCAGGAGATCCACTTTATTGTGTTGCCTTAAACTTTTCTCTTCCTCTGCTTTGTTCTCTATCACCTCATTTCTCACTGTGTATTTAGAATTCCTCTTGTATCAACACCCTTCCCCCCTCCCTGCTGCCTCCGGTCTCACCCGGTCCGTGTCTCTGACCTGCTGGCTTTGGGGATAACGTTGGTGTTCTTTCTCCTGCTCTCCTTTTAACAGCTGCCAGCTCGTAGCTCGAGCCCAGTCTCTGAAGCTGTCCTGTCTGCTAGTGCCTTTAACTCAATCCAAGTCTTGAGTACTTAATATTGTCAGCGTGTGCCAACATTTCACTTTCCTTCTTCAGTCCCTCTTGCCTGCTGCTGCTTCTCGCTCCAACTGTCTCTGGCCTTCTCTTTCAGGATGAAAACTGCTCTTCTGTTTTCATGTCTCCAGCTAATCTCTGAGCTGCTCGCCTTTCCTCTTGATGGTGTTTCCCCGAGCTAAAAGAATTCCCCAGTACGTCTGCAGACGAGTTCCCAATATCCCCACAACAAGTCTTGACCACAATGGTGGCCATCCAGGGGCCACGTAGCCAAGCTGGGGTCGAGCTAAAGTCCAAATCCTTTTTGATTTGGTTAGAATAACACACCTGAGTCCGATACTGAGGAGGGCTGCAGAGTGTTAGATTCTCTCAAATAGGATTGTTCTTTTGGGTGTATTGGATTATTAGAGGTCTATAATGTCTACATATATTTAGGATACCTTTTTAATATCTCTTCATACCTACCATTCTACAGGCTTCTACCCAAAGAACCATTGACTTCCTGATGAGGGAACTGAAAGTGTAAAATAGTTTTTTAGGACTTATTCCTGCATTCTTCCTCCTTCATATCCCAGTTCAACGCAAAGTCTGTGGCTGATCATCTCTTGGATATTGGATAATCCTAGGAAGATGAAAACCTAGTTGTGGCTGCCTGGAAGCTGGCGAGTCCATCTTAAAACCACCTCGAATGTTTGCTACTGATTCATAACACACAAAAGGAGCAGATTGCCTGAGCGCTGTGAATCTTTGCTCTACTGGATGCTGTGGAAAATGTGGCCAAAATTAGCAAAAACTGCTGGTACTGGATATTTTGGCTGCTCTAGGAGTCATCCACTGCAAAATCCATACTCGTAACAATCTAAATGGTAAGGGGAAACGCTGATCATAACTGTGGATGACTTTTGTTTTATTAACTGTGTGCTGTGTTGTAAGTGCTTACATCATCAGCGATGGTCGTACTGTCATTCAAACGTCAGGCTGTAATCCTACTAATGGTCCGTGACTGGCACACAGATGTGTACCTCCGGTTCTCCTCTCAGGACTCCTAACCCACCAAAGTCACTGCAGCGCTGTCTCCCCATCTCAATGCTCTTGTGTGTTTGTGCGCGCAGACAAGAAGAGCCCCAGTGTCCCACTGAACGTGTCTGACCAGAGGCTGCTGGAGGCCAGCCAGCAGTTCCTGAAGAAGCAAGGGAAGGGCACCGTGGACGTGTGGTGGCTGTTTGACGACGGAGGTGGGTCACTCACATAGACCCAGTAGATCGATCCCAGTCCAGTTATGAGCGGCAGCGCGACAGTTCCCAAGGGAAGCAAATGGCACCCATCAGTGTTTATACCACACAGACTCACAACCCATGTGTTTCCCAGGCAGGAGACCAAGCATCACCCTCCTGCTGCCAAATTCTGATCATTCTGTTGGCAGGTAGTAAATTTATGGCACTGCTTTGTTCATGGTGACAACGTAAATGCTCTTGAACTACTGACAGCAAAAAAAACAATGTGACATGGAAAATCATAATTCTGGAATCTGTACCCCTAAAAATATAAATCCTATTTTAATTGAAGGGAAGAATAGAATTATTTACAATGAGGCCAATTTGGCCTGAATGTGAATAGGCAGTATAATGACAATCCATCCTGCTGTTGAAGACAAAAGGCTCTTGTGACTGAGAGGAAACGTTGCCAGGTAACTGCATCAGCCATAAATGCACCAGACTTTTAGTTCTTTTTAATAAAACTTATATAAATATTATAATGCAATCTATAATGAATTTGTTATCTGTAGATTTGTGATACAACTTTTCTTCTCCAAACTATGGTTATTGATATTTAATTTATAAAGCCACTATCAGTCGAGCTCCATTTTGATGGCCGCTTTCAACAGGTCAGCTCAGAGTCCTGTGGCTGCTTAACGGTGGCGATCAATCCTCAGCTGTTAGGAAGCTGGTCCCATTAGTGAGGTGTTTATCGGACCGACGTGTTGACGCGACTCATTCTGAACGGGCAGAATGATTCTGTCTGCCCGGCGGCGTGTAAAGATCTGAGCAAGACCAGAGGCATGACTCGTGTATTCACGGCCTTGTGGCATGTGCCACTTCGTATCTGGCTCAGCACGTGTCACTTCAGCCGTGTCCCCAATGACAACAATGTGGACACTCACTGCTCAGGCAAAGCTGTTCCTGAGGCCTCTCTGCTTTCCAGCAGGTGTGTAGTGTTGACGTGACAGAAGCGGTTTGCTGTTTCCCGTCCAGGTCTGACCCTGCTCATCCCCTACCTGCTGACCAACAAGAAGAGGTGGAAGGACTGCAAGATCCGCGTCTTCATCGGAGGCAAGATCAACCGGATCGATCACGACCGCCGAGCGTGAGTGCAACCATGATGGTGATGATGGTGCCCATCCTGTACTCACACAGGCTGTTCTCACTCTGGATCTGTGATCAGAACTACAGCTGTGTGTGTGTTTAGTGACCAGTCGGTTATGAGAACTACAGAATGTCTTAAGATGCACAGGAAGACGAGAACGTTTCATGTCACGTCCAAGAAATATTTGTATCATCAAAAATAAATAAGGCCCCTCCCACACAAAATCGCCAGTAAAATTTCTAGCAAACTTCAGAAGGAAAACAGGTATTGTTTTTCAATGTGCTACATGATTGCGAATTCCCAGAGTGAAAGGTCAAAGACAGGAACAGTGTTGGTCTCACAAACGGACTCAAGGCATGTAGTGAACATCCTGTGTGCGTTGTGCTTGTAAGTCTTAATAGGAACATTGTGTGCGACCAAGCTGTCTCTTTTCGCCTAGAAGTACCAAACTTCTATTTGGAGCCGTTGAGGCATCGTTTTAGTAGTGATAGTTTGATTATATGTTAGTGTGGTTGTGGTCCAGGATATTGGTATCTTGAGTTGAGCTGCAGCCTTCTGACAGACATGTTTGGAGACCAATTACAAGGAAAACAAACGCATATTCAGTCAAAGGTGAAACACAGACCCAATGGGACCTGCCGTGGCCGCCTCGTTAACCTCAGTAGAAGTGGAACCAAAGTCTGGCCCCAATGCGGAATTCGGCTCTGTCTCTGAGGCGGTGACCCGTCCACTTTCCTTTGCTCATCGGGGGTCGGGCCGCGGCGGCAGCAGGTTAACCCAGACTTCCTTTTCCCAGCTCATTCTGTGGGATGCCGAGCAATCCCAGGCCGGCTGGGAGATGAAATGACTCCAGTGGGTCCTTCCTGCGGTCCCCCGTCAGTTGGGCCTGTTCCCTCCTGATGTCAGAGCTCCTTACCCGGCCCCCTACGCAGGAAACTCATTTCAGCCGTTTGTATCTGTGACCTCGTTCTTTTGTTTGTGAGCAACATAGAGCTATACCCCCGGGTCTCTCATTGTCCCCTACAGCTGTTGGCTAAAATTAGCTTGTTGCTAGCGCCCCCTTCAATCCCCGTGTACACGGTTCTTCTCTTTAAGCTGTCCAACTAGAATATTCGCGTGACAGCACTTTACCGAGAGGAAAGTGTTTTGTGATTGTTCAAGTGCTTGTACATGTATTGCCTGTCTTTAAATTAATTCAGCCCCCAAAACCTAATTTACCTCTGCAACACTCACCTACTCAGTACTGTTCATAGCAAACAGGGAAGAGTATTTTGGAGGATTTGGCTGAAAATCTCCTGTATGCACTTCTAGAATAAGTGTTCTGTGCTTCTTTGAAGCTGAAGGAAATGAAAGGCATAGAAGGAATGGCACAATGCTCCCAACTGCCTTTAGCCCCAGAGACCCCCCCCCCCCACACCTCATGTTCAAACAGGTCATTCAAAGTGGCTTCAGGAGGTCTAGCTGCTGTTATCTGCTGGCTTCCAGCATCCTCTAAGCTCTTGTTTTGCTTCCTCTGTAGGATGGCCACTCTGCTGAGCAAGTTCAGGATAGACTTCTCGGACATCAACGTGCTGGGAGACATTAACACCAAGCCCAAGAAGGAGCAGTAAGTCTGCCGCCGTGCTCTAACGTATCGCTTTATTCAATGCAAGCGTCCCAGAGGAGACGGGTAAGCAGCTTAAAGGAAGATCTAGCAGTTGCAGTGTTTAGGTCATTTTAAGTGTTTTCTGTGGAAAGACAATTATTAGATTTTTTTTATTCAGTCTGACCTTGAAATAAAGTGATCTGGACCTGATGTCTTTGTGTTGGTATCATTGTATTTAATAGAAATTGAATAAGGAATAATTATAATAAGGAATAAATATAACAATTATAATAATAATTATGCCATCATATTATAAAAATAGTAAAATGTCATTCAGAAGACAACACAGCACTCCTGCAATGGTTGTCCCTTCAAATAGTGCGTGAACCCAGTGTGAGTCCTTCATGTTAACCGCGAGCCGTCCTTGTGCAGCGTGGCGGCCTTCGAGGAGATGATCGAGCCGTATCGGCTGAAGGAAGACGACATGGAGCAGGAGGTGGCTGAGAGGCTGAAGGACAGCGAGCCCTGGAGGATCACCGACAACGAGCTGGAGCTGTACCGCGCCAAGGTCAGTGGCCCCCCTTTCCTTTTGTGGGACCTTACCAGGGGTGAATACAGTTCCTCACATTGTCCCACACAATAAATGGTCTGCCAAGTCAGAAGCCTCAGGCTCTTTTTGGTTGTGACCCAGATGTCGGAGCTCATTTTAAATCAAGGACCATGTCCCTGGTGGCGTAGATGATGCTGTGCTGCTGACTGAGTGCTGCTCATCTGGTAAGCTGATACCTCAATGTTTCAACCTGTACCTGTTTGTTTTGCCCCTCAGACTAATCGTCAGATCCGACTCAACGAGCTGCTGAAGGAGCACTCGAGCACCGCCAACCTCATTGTCATGTAAGCTGCTTTTCTCTCGCTCTCTCTGTGTGTGTGTGTGTGTGTGTGTGTGTGTGTGTGTGTGTGTGTGTGTGTGTGTGTGTGTGTGTGTGTGTGTGTGTGTGTGTGTGTGTGTGTGTGTGTGTGTGTGTGTGTGTGTGTGTGTGTGTGTGTGTGTGTGTGTGTGTGTGTGTGTGTGTGTGTGTGTGTGTGTGTCAGATGGCCATAGTGATATTTTCCATAACATTGGTTGTGCTCTACTCATTTGGAATTAGTCACCAGTGTTGGTTTCCCTCTCTTTGCATAAAAGTTGTTTTCTGTGGGAACAAATAAGTAAAATGACAGTAATAAGAATAACCAATGAGCACCCCCCCCTGCGGCCGACAGCTTTGCATTGCAAACTACAGTCACCAGTCATTTCAAAGACACCAGTGCATTTGGACACATGGCGTCCTGGTAGATCCTTTCTACAGTGCCCCTGTCAAAGTGAAAGTATTAGGAAGAGAATGTCCGCCCAGTGCCTTGGCCTTCCTGCGTGAAGTCGTCATGTTGCTCCCCCCCCTCCCTGCTTTGGTTCTCTCTGGGTCCTTCCACTGCCCCCACAGTCCAAAAACTTACAGGATGTGTTAACTCTAAAATCACCCATAGGTGATGGAGGCAAATTAGTCACTAGTGATGTTGTCAGACTCTTTACAATCTGCACAGAACCCTCACCCTTCTTCAGGGAGAAGAGAGGAAGTAACAGGGAGAGGGGAGAGGAGGCTCTGCTGCCCCCTTCTGGTCACGCAAAGGTTCCTCTGGTGACCAGACATGTGTGGCTTCCTCTGGGAACGGGACACCGTGCTGCATTCTGCTTCTGTTCCACTGACTGTTAAACTACAGAGTTGAATACAACTAAATCTAAACAATAAATCTGGAAAGATAACTACGCTGATGTGCTTTCCTGTTGATCTGCATAAATAGGCTAAATGAAGAGAATTTTTGCTGCATTGGTGTTTAATTTGCTGTCCCATCACTAACAAATCGCCCTGCAGACGGAGGGCCGCCTTCATTTTCTCCTCTCAAACTAACCAAACCCAACTGTGTTGCAGGAGTCTGCCGCTGGCCAGGAAGGGCGCCGTGTCCAGCGCTCTGTACATGGCCTGGCTGGAGGTGCTGTCCAAGGAGCTGCCCCCCATCCTCTTGGTGCGCGGAAACCACCAGAGTGTCCTCACCTTCTACTCTTAATCATACATAGGACAAAGACGATTTTAAGTCTCACATCCACTTCTCCACCTCTGGGAGCACGTACACACACACACACACACACACACACACACAGACATAAGGTGCACCTCATACACACCAGTAAACACAGCCACAGATGGAAGCGATGCTGGTACTGTGAATTAAAGTGAAGGAAGAGATATTGGTTGAGATGTAAAAGCCCTTCTAGTGGTGTTGGGGGGGTTGTACGGTTGCCCACTCGACTCCTTTCGTTCTATTTATTCCAAGATGTCCGGGTTCTTTCTCTTGTAGCTCTAGTTTCTTCTAATTCTCTCGGGACATTTTGTTGTTATCGACCAAGTTGATTGCTCTCAGGCTCCGCAGCAGTTGAGCACAATGTTGTACCTTGATGTCATACTCGTCACGTTAATTGGACCAGTTTTCTTTTTTGTTGTTGTGATGCAGCAATAATCACCCTGTTGTTTTAAACTTTGGGAGAGAACCATGCAGAATGCTTTGCAACACCCTATAAAGCCTTATGGATGTGCCTTCCATTTGAATCAAATTAAATACTAATTAATCTATCCAGATTGACAATATTACCTATTATATTAGTGGATACTAGTTAGTTGTATTGGGTTTTAAATGTGCTTCCTTCTTAGTTGGAGCGTTGTATTTATGAGAGTGGATTGCATGGATTTAATGAAGGGTGCCCACTTGATTGCATGAAGACATTCAGTCATTTCTTTCACTTTTTACCCCAATCAAGGTGTTTATTTTGGACCATACCATTTTTAATTTACCTTTTTTTTTAAAAGCTGTTAATATTTACAATAGCTTAGGCTAGTCGTCACATGACGCAGTTTGTCTTTTAGGCGCCGTGCATAGAATGTTTTTATGGGTCTTTCAATTTAAGATGTGAACGTAGTTTCCCCTCTGGCCTCGGCTGGTAGAGACAGCTGGTTGAACTAAGTTTTTTTTTTTTTTTTTATAACTTGTTTCTGTGTCAACATGTTTGATTCTTCCCCTGAGAAAACCGCTGCTCCACCCAATAAGCTAAAACTTTGCCTTAACGCTAGAACTCCCGATGGTCACCAGTTCCACTTATAAGCCATACTGGCTGGACGGTTTGTCATGAGAAGTGTTTCACCACAAATGTTCCTTTTTGCATTTTCCTCCTATAACCCACCTGCATTAGTCTGTTACACCGCTTTCTCTGCTGGTCTCCCGTTTCCACGACGCCTCCGATGGGCAGAGAGCGACCCACGAGCTCCCCACTGGAAGACTTGCTGGCAGGAAGAATGTGACCATAGATTGTGTCATGGCTGAGTGAACGTATACCTCTATGCATATGACCGTGTGTTACTGCGAAAGTACTTATAATAAAAGTCCATCTCCATGTAAACGGATCTACTCTCCTCCGTTCATGTAAACTCAGAGGCATTTTGGGGGAAAAGCCATGTCGTCAATTTGAAATAAGTCAAATGTATCCCCGTGTTCCAGTGGTCTGAAGACAATGTTTGGGTTTAAATGAAAAGTGGTTTGTGCTGATACAAAAGAAGCTTCATACTGGTATGTGTTGTAAAGGTGGGCTCGGAATTGAAGTGAAATTTGGAATTCCCCCTTAAAATCAGTTTAAAGGAGCACCAGAGCTGTGTGTTGTATGCAAATAGGGTCACTGGTTCCACAAAACCAAGACGGTGACTCCCAAAACGCAGAAGTCACAGCTCCAGAACAAACCCAACCAACAGTAGACATCGAGACCCCCTCTCATACATTCTATGGCAACGACCCATCGGAGTGAAGACTAGACGCTCATGTAAAAAGCACAGAAAGGAACAGGGGTTGTGGTTTTGAAGTCTGATGGTCTGTAGTCATTAAAGACCATTTGTTCCCAGTGGTGATCAGTGTGGAGCTTCCCTTTTGATTCTGATGGTACAAAGGGGATAGAAAATGAAATCGTGACTTAAAATCTATTGTTCTAGCTTATACACCTTCATTAAACTAATGGAATTACAGGGTTTTTACTTCTAATGTGCTTATTTTATTGGAGTTGTTTTCCAATCAGGCACTTTTTTGTTTAGCCTTTAGCGCATTACTTTGATGTACTCTATCTGTACCTCATGTGGAAGAGGCATGTGGCCCACATGCTGAGGTCAGCTGGCTGGACTGTATGATGATGATGATGATGATGAGCTGTACTTTCGCTTCGTCCTGTATATTTCGTGCAGTTGGACGTCCCATCAGCACTGCTTCACCTGCAGAGTGTATCATGCATGCATGTGTGTGTGTGTGTGTGGTAGCAGTACATGAACACTAACTATACAACCTGCTCACCAGTGTATTGAATACCCCCTTGAGTACTTTGCAGGTATATGTGCAAAGCGTGTCGTAGCGTGCGTAGCACCCCGCCTGCGGAGAGCCGCTCACAGCAGTCAGGAATCAAAACCATCAAAACACGTCTGGCCTTTGGGGGGCGCTATTACGCACGATGACCAAGTCCAGGGGTGTGTCTTTATATTCAGTTTGTTTCAATACTGCTGTGAACACTATTTGTACATTAATCTAATCTGTATATGCCTCCATAAATATACATGTATTGGGCTGAGCCTGTCTTTAATATGTCATTCAATGGAGCCAAACGGCCGGTCACCTTTTTCAATCCAAATGTTGCCGTTTGTGCGACTTGATTTAGCTCCTAGATTTGTGGCCCTGTGTGACGATGCCGGGTTCTGCTGAACAAACCAAATGACACCTGATGACATCAGCATGTCATCGCTTTGGATCTCCACCCTGTCCCGTGTTTCTTCCCCCTCCTCTCCTCCCCAGCCGTGATCATTGATGTACTCAAACATAACTAACCTGTAAATAAACATCTTGGTCTGATGGCATAAATTAAGAGTGGAATAATTATGTGGAATTTGAAGAAATATATTTATTTTAGTTTAGGTTTCCCACAATTCTCTTTTCTTTTTGCTGTATTTTTGTTTTTTTTCGTCCATTTAATTTGCATGTTTGTTTTCATTTATCATTTTGTTGCTTTTTTGACTTTAGCTAGTCTTTCTTTTTTCTTTTTGTCAGTACTTTATCTTTTCTCTGTCTTTTGAAGTAAAGACATTAAAGCAGACACCCTGTTTTCACATAACCGTGGAGGGAATCCACCCAGCCGGTTGAAGCAGTAATGTTTTGATACACTGTTAACATTCTCAGATATACTTTTTCTAACATTTTAACATTCATGATTACCAATACTTTGTACATCTTTATAACAATAAATGAATCAATTGAAATCAATTTCATTTGTAATGTCCTTTTGTGCGCTGTATTGCAACAACAAAAGTGAAGAATAAGTTCAATTAGTTTTAAGTTTGTTTTTGCCTCAAACGACTCCTTAATGCAGTTTGATTAACAAACACAAACCACAAGCAAAACCATTTTAAAGTGATTTGCTAGGTTAGTAATTTAAAGTGCTAACATTATCTTTGTATTTTTGTTTAAGGAAATTGGAGATTTAGATACATTCTCCTTAATGATTGAAGCTCATTGTAGGCCCGAGAAATGCTTCAACATGGTTAGGAAAGTTCTATCCCATTTCTGCCAACAGAGCCTCTAAAGTCCTTCATTCACTCTGCACCTGTACATCTTAACGATGACTCTGCATTTATTCAAAACTGCTGGCACGTCAGTCAGTTACTGTTTGTTTTAAATGTATCTTCTTTCATCTGTAGTAACCAATATTGTTGCACTCTGCTAGCTGATGCATTTCTAATGAATTATTAATCACCTGACATTTACATACCCCGGGTAAGCACATACTTTATAAGTCAGCAGAAACTAGAAGTGCACTTGGTGTCGAGTTGCATCGTGAAGCCACTGGAACTCCTCTGTGGTTGGGACGTCTTTGTGTTCCCTGGAGGCCATGTAGGTGGTGTCTGCTTGTAAAGGCCTCGAAACAACTGGCCCCACCGTCAGGTGACGCTCTGGGGAAACTGCAACAAACTCCTCCTAACGTCCGGGATGCCATGGCCATGTTTTTAACATCCTTTGTCTTTCTATGACATGGGAGTCATTGTAGCGGGTATACGTTCATGTAAAGTCACAACGCCCTGATCAACCCTCTCAGCGGCCGGACTCAGGAAGTATGACTGACAAAGAGCTTGAGTGCACATCCCCACGTATTTATTCCACCAACAATTATGACCATATACTGTACATTACATGGCTAAGTGGAAGCCATAAAGGGGATGGCTGCAACTGTTCTAATTCCCAGCAGGAGTCCTGCTGTGCATGATGGCAGCTTTATATCAGTGAGCAGGACCACCACGCTGGTCATTCCTCACAGATGTTGGTCCATAGTGACATGACAGCATCACGCAGTTGCTGCAGATTTGTCGGCTTCACATCTATGATGTGAATCTCTCCTTCCAGCACATCCCAAAGATGCTCTATTGGGTAGAGATGTGGAGACTGGAGGCCTTTGTAGGACAGTGAACTCATCGTCATGTTCAAGGGACCAGATGATGTCAGCTTTGTGACATGGTGCATTATCAGAAGATGGTACGTGGTGGTCATGAAGGGATGGACATGGTCAGCAACAACACTCGGGTAGACTGTGGCATTCAAACGCTGCTCAACTGATAGTAAGGGGCTCTGCAGTTATACATATAACCATCTGCTATAGGCCAGGAAAGATCCACGTTTTCATGTTGTTTACCCAAACCTGACCAGCCCGTCTGGAACCAACAACCATCCACGTTAAGGTGACTTAAATGCCCTTTCTGCTCCATTCTGATGCTCTCTTTGAACTTCAGTGAGTTGTCTTCACCACGTCTACACGCATAAATGCATTCAGTTGCAGCCATGTGATTGGCTGATTAGCAACAACCTAATAAAGCAACTGGTGAGCTTTCAGATATTCAGCTTAAACTACTAATTTAGTCATATTTATTCCCCTCAACTAATCAACCATTGGTATCTCCCCAAACCATAAATGGTGCTCAAGCACCCTGAGAACTCACCTTGGGGAGGAGACACAGCAGAGGTAAGTCATTTTAACATATCCTTCCAACACCATTTATACAAAAATATACGTATAAAGAGAGCAGAACTATTAACGTCAACAGCTGGCCTGGCCTTCAACATCTGTACTAAACAACAAATTCAATACAACATTACATCCCTTCAGCGTGTGTGTGTCCTTTGTACAAGTAATGGGGGGTGTAATAGTAACCACCCCATAGTATATACCGGCAATGTCCTCATCAGTCAGTTTTGCTTTTGTAGAAGCACAACTGGCACTATGATGACAATAAGAATGGCACAAACAGACAAAACTATTAGAGAGACAATTTTACAAAGTTTTTTTCTCTTGTGTTCCGCTTGTTTCTTCTTCAGCAAAGAGTCAAATCCTGGTGTGTAGAGATCCTCGAGCCAAAAGTCCAGATCTCTGGGAGTACTGGCTTCCTCCTGCAAAGCAAATGAAAGTAGGCAGAGGTGGTTCAGAGCTACACAGATGCAATGCAGACCAACGATATCAAATGATTCAAACTATCCACAAAGTGTCTTCCTAGATCCATTCCCCTGTCCACCATTCTGACGTCTGTCAATCACCCTCGGCCGCTCCCCCCCCCCCACAAATCACCTTCAAATAATGGGCGAGGTTCCCGTGGGCGGATTGTGTGTCGTACTCCCTGACCGTCCAGGAGGGTTTGGTCTTCCTGTTGTCCACGGCTTCCATTGCTCTCATGTCTATAAACAGAGGGTTCCTTTTGATGTTGGCCTTCAGAGTGACTGGTGTGATGTGCTTCCCCAGGTATCGGTCCTCAAACGCCACAGGAGGGGCCTCTGGGGATGCAGGGGACCAGCCTGCAGTCTTAACCCTTTGCCCCCTCTGTGAAGACAGTGACAATTTCCAGCCCACTTTCTTTTGACAAAGAGAAGACACTGAAGACACAAATACAACGGAGCCTAAACCAGAATGCGTCTCTTCATTATATGCGTCAATACTTTTATGCGCTTATAAAAACATAAAAAACTATTTACGACGATATATTATGTGGTATTAAAAATTGTACCCACTGTTGTCTTTATCTGGCAAGTATGGAACAACTTTGACTCAAACTGCACATTTCTACAACGATATTATGTAATAGTTATTCTAAGAAAATGAGAGCTGGGAAAATTAGAATTCTTATCACAATATTTATATTTTTTGGTAATTAATTGGGATTAACCATAAAATCTCACAATTCATTCAAAAGTACTGCAGTAAAGCAGCATTCCCTTAACACGGTAGACGTTAAAATATCTCTTAAAACATCTCCACTTAATATAACTAAATTAAATATAAAACCAAAGCTATCACTGCCAGGCCTGAATATTTGTCTGGTTTATTATAGAAATGTACAGGTTCTTTCCAAGCAACAGCAAATTAATATTCGTAAACATTTTTTCAGCATAAACAGTGTGTTCAGTAGTTAGTGTTCAGTAGCTGTTCATAAGAAGCAGTACCTGGAGGGACTTAGGACCCAGGGGGGATTCAGGTGATGGAACAACCTGGGGCAGAATGGCTGGTTTGCCCAAATAAAGAGTAAAGCCTCGTTTATGCTTCTGTGTTTTCAGAGAAACGCAAGGACACGCAGACCCAAGAGCCCCTCGTGTTCCTTTACCCCCTCCTGCGTGTTTGCGTGTGTCGACCAATCAGCTTCTTTCACAGAATTGCTGTGAACTGACACCTGCTGCTGCTGCTATCATTACCATTATAAATATTAATGGCTTTCTTTTTACTACAGGGCTGGACTGGGACACAACCACCAACCAGTACACTATCCTTGTGGTCCCTGTAGATATGCATATCTACTGTTCCGTTCCCAAAAACCCATACAAAGCTGAGAACTACTGTAAGTGCCATGGACCAGTGTACCCACTCTCTCTTGACTGACTCCCAGTCCCTGGTGATCAAAGCTGGCAGTGGAGCAGGGCCGACACAAAGTAATCAGACAGTTGAGGGACCCCATTGACTTCCATAGTAGGAACAAAAAATGGGGTCCATCAACTGTCTGATTACAGACATTCTTCAAAATATATTTCTTTTTGTTTAGCAGAATAAAGACATTCATACAGGTTTGAAACAACTTGGGGGGTGAGTAAATGATGACACAATTTTCATTTTTGGGTGAACTATCCCTTTAAAGAGCACAAACTCCTCTTTAATATGACACCAAACAACATTTACCTCTAATTGTTGAGACACTTCCCATAAAAAACCTATACAAACAAATTACTCACACAAAACGTCCTGATAATATATATATAACATTTTGAGTATTCACTTGCCGTAATATTGCATATTGACGATATTGGAAATTCAGAAGAAACATTAGAAAATATCTAGTTAGCTATCTCTTCTAACGTGTAACTCGTTGTGGGCGAGTAATAATTAAAATAATCAAATGGCATCATTTAAGTTTTTATCTAGAGAAGAAGGGCCGTCGACGTTATGAGTTTTAAATGGTTACATTAAAATATCCCAAGTTCCAATTGAATAAGTGAACTCTCTACAAAAACAGTGCCAAATAGCTTATGCTGTGTTATTTGACTTTAGCTAACTGAGTGGCCATTGCAGTCACTTTTAAGTGACAATTTGACAAATGACAACCTGACACTCAGACTTTATAATAGCAACAACCGACAACGCTTATGTTTGTTGCCTTATTATAATATTCATTAATTGAGGTAACTGTTAAATCGTCATCATCTTCGTTGTGGCCCAGCCCAGCCACACACACTATCCTCATGCACCGCCCTGATTAACACTCCCTCCCTGTTCATGTACCTGCTTGCTTACCGTTTCAATGACACTCTCCTGCTCACTCTGTCCCTCCTGGACTTCACTGTCACACTGACACCTGCTGCACCTTCTCCTCTGCTGCACCTTCTCCTCTGCTGCACCTTCTCCTCTGCTGCACCTTCTCCTCTGCTGCACCTTCTCCTCTGCTGCACCTTCTCCTCTGCTACACCTTCTCCTCTGCTGCACCATCTCCTCTGCTGCACCATCTCCTCTGCTGCACCATCTCCTCTGCTGCACCTTCTCCTCTGCTGCACCTTCTCCTCTGCTGCACCTTCTCCTCTGCTACACCTTCTCCTCTGCTGCACCATCTCCTCTGCTACACCTTCTCCTCTGCTGCACCTTCTCCTCTGCTGCACCTTCTCCTCTGCTGCACCTTCTCCTCTGCTGCACCTTCTCCTCTGCTACACCTTCTCCTCTGCTGCACCTTCTCCTCTGCTGCCTGCGAGCCGCAAGCTATCGCTGTGGCTAGTCACCTCTCTCTCTCGCTCTTAGGTTTTTGTTTCTCCATCCTAATCCACACATTTCTTTCTAGCTCTGAGTCACTGAATGCATCTGACTGGCACACGGAGAGGGAGGGGTGGAGCCTGCTAAGAGATGATTGGGCCAGCCCAGTGTCAGTATGGAAAATGAACCAATGGGCCGCTGTCCCTGCTTTATGGGCCGGTCGAAAGTAAAAAACAAATAATTGTATGGGCCTATTGACCGGCCCCCAATGCGTCGGCCCACCGGGCATTTGCCCGATATGCCAGATTACCAGTCCAGCTCTGTATTACTGTCATCATAAACCAACATATACTGAAGTCTTTATTCTTTCCCTCCCAGGTTTCTGTGGATGGTGGTTATATCATTGAATCATTTCGGTCGGATAAATTGAACATATTGTACATCTTTTACGTGTTCCTTCGGTACACGTGACGTGTACCGAAGGAACACGTCCTCCCTGAGGTTTCTTCCGTCTTCCTGTGAGGGTTTCTGGACAGAGGATGTTTCATGTGTACAGACTCTAAAGCCTTAATTTGGGATTTTTGGCTGTACAAAATAAATGAATTGAATTGAATTAAAAATAGGTCGCTACCTTTCAGCCGTTCTTTTTTGTTTGGGTTCAGCTGAGCGCTAAGGTCCGTCCCCAATGTTCTCGTTGGTTACGTGATGACGGCTCTCGTAAGAGAATACTGATCAACCTCCCACCCTGACTGTGACCTATGGTGTCTATAGCACGTCTATTTTATGTCTCTATGTCCATTCAGTGTCTTTTCAGAGCCAGTGATCAACAGACATTCAAAATACTATTTCTTATTAAAAACTGCATTGATGAACATTCAAATGTTTATCGGCAAATGCGTTAACTCCAAAAAACACGTCCACGTGCACGTCACTAATGAAAAGGTTTGGCCCATACCTGGGAGTAGACTCGGTTCTGCCAGTGTTTGTGACCAGACACGGCCGCCCCGACCTGGAACAGGCCGCGTGTGGCCGGCAGCATCCCAACGTCCAGCTGGAGGAACTTCTCGGGGTGGTTGTTGTTGGGCAGAGCAGAGATGTCCATCCTGGCCGTCCAACATGAACGCGTCGCCTGCCCGCGCTCACCACTACTGTGAGCTGTGGAATAATTCATGAAGAGCAACATACGCCCGTATCACTAGCAGCTGGCTGTGTAACCCAAAGCTGATTATTAACCGTGTCAGTGGCCAGAGAGGGACTCCAAATCACGGATTGGAAGTAACTAAGTGCATTTACTCAAGTACTGCAATGATGTAGTACTTGAGTAAATGCATGTATGGAAAGTACGCTGGATTTAAAAAAGACAATCCAAACAAGTGAAAGTGAAAGCAGCTGGCAGCACTAGCTACAGACCTGCTACCACTCCTACTACTTTTACTACTACTGCTTCCATCTTTTCCTGTTCAGGGGTTATACTCAAACATCGCTGTAACTTATTTAATGGTGTAATAGTAGCATGACACAACAAATTGAAGAGTGTGATCATTGTTTTTCTCTTCTTTTAGTTTCCTCACAATATATCTAGGAGTGAAACACGATGATAAGAAAGCTGGATTGTTGGCTTTATGATATTATGTACTGGTAACCACACAATTTATTATAAAATGTTTGACATCAAACATGTTTATTTACACTAGAAGTGCATGAATTCATGATGAACACACACTTAAATTATTATTATAGAACGATGGTGTGAAAATGACGATGCACCACACCAGGAATGGGATTTATGTGCACATACCAGAGATGGGGACTCGAGTTTGAGACTCGGACTTCGAGTGCGACTTGAGTCGCACACACGGTGACTTCAGACTCGACTTGAGACTCGTCCTCGAAAGACTTCAGACTCGACTGGGACTTGAGCTTTGGGACTCGTGAGCATCTCTGGCACATACCAATAGGAATCTTGGGTTACACAAATGGAGCCCAAACCAGGTGCCACGTTGTACAAAACAACACCTTCTCATCGGGAAGAGGCAGTAATGGCTTGCCTTAAAGGTTTTTGAACACAACAAAATCAATAATGACATTTATTTGCCAGCTCTTTTAATAATCAAATTTGGATCGATTTGTTGTTGCAGCCCTAAATGTCATCTTTCGGTTACATATTGACAAAGTGGCTTGGTAGAAGAGTGGAGGGGGAACTGGGGGGGATGAAGGAAGTTGGAAAAGATGGATAGTTTTTGGGGGTTAGAGAAGGAGCATGGAGCTCTGGTTTGAGAGAACACGCTTTTGACAGCAGAAATAGAAGCAGAGGAAGCGAGAGATTGATAAATGAGCAGGTCATCGGTGTTACGGCTGCATATGTGACCCAGCACACAGGTTATCAGTTCAAGTCCTTTAATAGGAGTAAATACAAGTAGTAGATCTAATCCGCCGTAGAGTCCAGGTGAAGCAGGTGGGGATGTCTGAGTGACGTGAGGCGGACGGCGCGGCAGGTAAGAAGCAGGTAACAGTGGAATCTGCACCGAGGACCTGAAGTTAGACGGAAAGAACTACAGAACAACACGCGCAGGGATACTGGGCCACGTTACCACGTAGGAGCATTAAACAGCTCGGGTCTGAATCATGGAATGTGGATCAGCTGTGGAGGGAGCAGGATGAATGGCCACGCCTCTTGACCTAGTTCCTCTAGACACGCCCCTTGCAGGTGGAGACAAACAGCAGAGAAAGACACAATCCATTGGATTGCAATGGCAAAGCTTTCACAAGTGAGTGAGCTACAAGTGAGTTTTTGTACCCGACAGGGTGACATGGCCCATTTATTGCCAACACTGTTGGAATGATGCCTGATTTTCTATCATTCTCATTAAACTTACACTTAATACTTGGCAAATTATCCCTGATCCATTTCTCATTAACCAATGTCATTGTGGACCCACTATTCTGTTAGTATTCATTGTATTGAACAGGACATTTTCATATCTCCTATTTTAACCTTATTAACAGTTCCAGTGGCTTTAAAGCATTCATAACTTATTTTTCTGACATTCTACTTTCATCCATATCAAAGCAGACACACAGTAGATGTCTTAGAGTGTGAGTAGGTTGGCTGTACTGTCTCTTTGGCTTACATATCGCTCTCTGCGTTTAACACAAATTTGATTATGCCATCAAGAGTTTCATAGTGCCCGCCCCTCCAAACAACGCACAAACTTAGCCATTGTTGCCTGGCAACAGGGGGTTTGTCACTTGACAACAATAATTGACCGCCCACAGAGTGGTGCACGGTTAATGTATCAGCGTTTACATCACACTGGTAAACAGTATCCTCCTGTATTCCACAACAGCCAGACACCTTTTTTTCTTTCTTTTGTCAGAGCATTGGATTGATTCATAATTGCCCCCCCCAGCCCTCCC
The DNA here is from genome assembly GCF_949316345.1 of Pungitius pungitius. Lineage (NCBI taxonomy): Eukaryota > Metazoa > Chordata > Actinopteri > Perciformes > Gasterosteidae > Pungitius > Pungitius pungitius. The sequence goes on along the minus strand of NC_084917.1, from coordinate 15,131,107 downwards.
ACCTTCCATTTAGCTCCAATCAGCTTTGGCTGATTATTTTTCTTTTCATGCTAGTTTATACTCCACCTCCACTACAATAAAAATAGAATATTGTGCACTTTGCTTGCATACTGTTTTGAGAGTTTGAGTTAATATGCTCTTCATATTGGATTGATATGAAATGTATTATTTGGATTGGCCCATACATTTTGGACAAAAAATACAAATATTTAATTATTAAAGAATGATTTTCTGCATTGGTGAAGCCCCAACTGAAACTGAGGCATGTATTATTCAAAGAGCTCAAAGACTCACTCTCTCTTTAGAGCTGTTGATAGATTTGCCCCTGGCTTTGTAATAGTGCAACTATCAATATCAGCTCAACAGCGCCACCTACAAAGAAGAAGTAGAAGTAGCTCCTGTTGTAAATATTTCTATGACATTTGTTGTAACATGTGGAGAAGTACAAAAAGGCCTCTAACAGGAAAATAATATTTTAATGTGCAATGTTAGACATTTCTGCTGTAAACTTACTATTTGAATCAGATCAATTTCAAATTTGTTCAATTAATCAAACATTTTATTTGGTAAATCTAATCTCAGAACTCATTTGTGGTGGTGAAAGGATTATAATTTTCATATAATGTTTTTTTTCTTAATTAATAAAATCATCTGGTAATAGGGTTGCACGGTGGCGTGGTGGTTAGCACTGTCGCCTCACAGCAAGAAGGTCCTGGGTCCCACTCCACCCAGTGGCCTTCCTGTGTGGAGTCTGCGTGGGTTCTCTCTGGTACTCCGGCTTCCTCCCACAGTCCAAAGACATGCTCTGGGGATCAGCTTGATTGGGAACTCTAAATTGCCCTTAGGTGTTTGGATGTGAGTGTGAATGGTTGTTTGTCTCTGTGTTGCCCTGCGGTTGGCTGGTGAACGATTCAGGGTGAACCCTGTCTCTCGCCTGAAGATGGCAGGGATAGACTCCAGCCCCCCCACCCTCAACCCTGAGTACAGGATAAGTAGTTTGAAAATGGATCTTTGGTAATGCATAACTGAAGCAGTGTAGATTGATGTAACAATCAAAAACCCCAAATAGGAAAGATAGAAGACCAAGGCAACCAAATGAAAAGGTGTATTGTAGAGCTTTAAGTCAAGGCAGCGAGTGGATTGCGGGACGAGACGGAGCGACACAAACCATTCAAAGTCACATCCACACTAGAGTGACCAATTAACCTAATCGTGTTTTTGGATCGTGAGAAAGTAGACGGGGGAAGAACTGACACAGACACAGAGTGGAATCAAACCCAGGATCTTCACGCCATGGCCACCACTCCACCGTCCCACCCGTTTTAAAAGTATAGTAAAACAAAGTTTGAATTGCGAAATTTACAACTGACAAAAACATACTTAATGTCTTATATGTGGACGATGTCGTTTTTACAGTGAGGTTCTGGCAACCACAGCTGCTGTTATTTTACCGTGATTTAATTTATGTAAAAATCACAATATTGAATGAGTTCCATGTTACGGTGCCTTTCTGTTGTCAGTAGAATTTCTAGTACAATTAAGAGGGATTAAACGTATTTATTACAATATATGAATGCCAATTTACGGTGTTTCACTGTCAAATAGACAAAATTTAACCGCTTTCAATTTTACCCACTTTTTATTTTGGGGGGTAAAAAATATTTTTGCCCATTTTGGGGGCTTTGGGCTCCCTGATACAATATCAACCATAAAATGTATGCCCCCCCACCCCCCAACTTGATTTTGTTTTGTTGCCTCAGGGCAACAGTATGCTACGGGGGTACTGAAACACCAACGTTTTTTCATGTACATATAATGAGTGAAATAAGTCAAACAAGAAATGTAGGTATTTAGAAAGAGTTAATTTTGACAACATTAACCTCAAATAGATCCAAACAATGACAATTAGATAATATTAAACAAACACTGTACCAAATCCACATACAAACCTGTTTGTGTCACATTGTATCGCATATACATTAGACTATAATAACCTGAAGAATGTTTTCATAGAAAAAATGCTTAAAATACAGTAGGGGGGGACATGATATCATTAGAAATGTATTGTGGGGTGTTCTCCACCGAGGTAAGCGTGGATTTTGAACCTCCTATATCTTCCTCCCAGAGGTGGGAACAAGTCACTGTTAGGCAAGTCACAAGCAAGTCTCAAGTCATTGCCCTCGAGTCCCGAGTCAAGTCGAGTCAAAGACGAAGCAAGTCCCAAGTCGAGTCACAAGTCAAAGCCAACAAGTCTCAAGTCGAGTCACAAGTCGTACCATTTTATTTTCGAGTCATTTCGAGTCCTTTTATTATAGTGGGGACGGGGAACCCTGGGTGATGGTGCGCTGCCTCACAGACCTAGACTACGAAGGGAAGGGTAACGGTGGATCGACTGTGACTGTGTTATAGTACTGTAACGCTCACCCCAATGCTGCAGCGTAAATAAGGAGGCGATGACTGGCTTTATTTATATAAAACAACTCAACTTCGGTCACTGTTGGCCGTCACCACGCCGAACGAACACTTCCGCATACACGGCCCCCCAAAACTCGGGTTGTCTCGCGTAACTACAGCTGGTAACGGAGCATAACGTGAACACATGCAACATCTGCATAACTGATTACCTAATAACTTTAACTCAGCTCATTACACTACTTTAAAACGGACGTTGACATAATGTTGGCGAGGATTTCCATCGGAGTCTGAATCCGGGTTCAAAAATCCCGATTTTTGTAACCATGAACGAGCTGTCTCGTTGATACGGTCAAATGGACTGCAGTGATTGGATTTTGTTCAGGCAGCGCGCGCTCTCTGCATACAGGTGGCGCACATTTTTTTGACAGATGCAGATAATCAGAGCGGCGCGGTGGTGTGAAAATGTTATCCCCCAGTTTTCATGGGAAGTAGCAAGTCTTCTCGAGTCAAAAGGCTCGAGTCCAAGTCAAGTCACGAGTCATCGGTATTCAAGTCCAAGTCGAGTTGCAAGTCTTTGTACGTTTTGTCGAGTCGAGTCTCAAGTCATCAAATTCATGACTCGAGTCTGACTCGAGTCCAAGTCACATGACTCGAGTCCACACCTCTGCTTCCTCCTCATCTTAATCAACAGACTCACTGTCACTGTCATCAGACATGCATTCTCCTAAAGGAAATTAAAAAGCACAAATTTGAATGTCATTCAAAATGAATGATTATGAATGAATGACACACATTGTTCTATTGACTGCCCTTTGACTGACCCTTAATCTCCTAACTGTCTGGCAAACCTGTTACACGGATCCAATCTTCTTGACTTTAAAAAGTTGATTTGTGGCACTCTGTCCCATGCAGCTTGGCAGCCATAAAAGAATGCTTCACCCGAAGAGAAAAGGTCACACCCACTTTGGGCCCTCATTTGAATGGACACAGACATGTCTGCTAACATTATATACATTGTTTTTAATTAAAGAAATTTAAGGGGCAGTGTAAGGTCCAAAAAAGTACTGCGTTGCCCGAGGGCAACAGTATGCCATAGAGGGTAAACAGTCTGTTTATCACCTGTATTATTTACAGTGTAAACAACTATGATCCTTATCTGCCGATTGGGGCTCAATGGAAAAATATGGAGCAATGGAAAAATATGAATATATTAAAAATGCATTTTACAAATAGTCAATATTTGTCTTTTTGTATTTATGAAATGTGGATTATATACTCGTTAAGGTTTTTAAATTGAGATATCTGTGCAAAATATATGAAAACCTCGGTTCGAGAGAAGAACTTTTCCGGAGAAACTAGAGGTAAAACAGCTCGACCCAGATCAGCCTGACCTCACAATTAGACATTGGACAACGGACCGACTTCTACACCTGAGATGTCAAGCTAGCTAGTTAGCTACATGCTAACGCAGTATATTCGTGCACCGCGCGTATGGCGTTGACGCACACAGGACTGCGGTAAGGACAAACAACCAGGACGTGGATGAAAAAAAGCACTTTTATCCAAAATAATTCATTGTTTGAAGTTTAGTGGGTTTTTTTATTTGGTTTTCCTCAACAAACTTGGTTCATAGGTGCATCTCAATTGTGAGATTTATGTGTGATTTTAAAAAGAGAAAGAGTGAACAAACGCATCTGTCAAGGTTCACTGCTGGTGCGGAGGAAGGCAGGACTCAAATGCAGAGTTTCAAGGTTCAAAAGGGTGCTCTTTATTCCAAAAGGAACGCCAGGACAGACGTGCACAGATCACAGCAGGACTAACAAAAACAATGACGCGACAAGGGACACTCACTAACATCAGGAAGAACATGATGTTTTATAATAATAATAAGAGGAAAGATTTCTATTGGCCCTAAACTGGTGTTGTGGGGGAGCAGGTTCTTCCCCCGCAACACAAGATCCAGTCAATACGATACGATTTAAGGGTCTTCTAATCGTGATGTAAACAAAACGACCAAAGTGTGTGTGTGTTGTGTGGTGCTTGGTGGGTCCCTAACTCCCTCCTTGTCAGACTTGTGTCTGCCTGCTCGGCACATCCTGCTTGCCCTCTGACCTGGAAAATAGGGCAATGTCGAAAAAGCTTTTGATTATCATGTGCCTGTTCGTGTGCTTTTTACATTTTTTGACAATGCAGGAAATGACGCTGTGACCATATTTGGAAAATATGGGAACTGAGGGATGAAGGAGTATAAGAAGCGTGAAGATAAAGCACTATCTGAAACAGTGCTCCTAGCACAGAATGGTACAGAGGGGGGAACACCTAAACATCCTGGGCAAAAGCCGTCTGAGACAAAACCAGCTCAAACTAGTCTTCAAGGACATGAGGAGATTATAAAACGGGTCAGAGTCAGACAGCAGGCAGACTCTTGGATGGATCGCTTTCTGATACGTGTGTAGAGTCTCCAGGTGCACCTGCGGTGAATTGCTCATGTATCTTTTTCTCTTTTAAATAAAAAAAAAGTTTTTAACTTGACGGATGTCGGATTCTTCCCGTCAACCAACTCAATTACTGATAGTTTTCAGCTGTTGTCTTTGCTTTCATACCTTTCTGCACCTCAATTTCTTCATGTGTTCAATACTTTTCCCCTGAGTCATTTCACATTATTACACATAACTTTATTTCTGCTTTCTTTGTATGTATGTATTACTTGGGTTGTTACCAACATCTGGTGAAAATTTCATGTCAATAGCTCCTTTGGAAATATAATCACTGAGAAAAATGGTGACGTGTTCAATACTTATTTATGTTAAACTGATGGAATAGATGTGAAATATTTAACTGCAAAGTAATATTGTGTGTTTGATACCCTTTTTGCATTGAATCATACTGGGATGTTACCTCAAATTGATTGGCTGGCCCTACCAAAAAAACATCCACCAGCCACCACTGCATATAACCCTGATGGTGGAGCTGGGGGCAAGGTCATGGAGGGCCACCATGATGTGCACGTGTTTCCTTTTTTTCAGACAGAACGGGTGCGGACAAAATATGTCATTGATGGAAATATGTGTGTCACGGTCACAGAGATGGAGGACGGAGGCAATCACAGAGGCAGGGAAGCTGGTGATGGAGGTTTAATGCGCGCTCGAGTCAATGCTGCAGGCGTGATGGAGAGAGAGAGAGAGAGAGAGAGAGAGAGTGAGAGGAGGGTGTGTGTGTGTGTGTTCGAGGGGAGGGGTGTGTGGATGGTGCAGCGGGGTTGCGCAGAAATCTACCAACGATGTAGCGTGAAGGAAGAGGAGAGGCAAATAATCCGGGGAATCTGAGCAAAAAGGCGGATATTGCAGCTCTACCTTTTGCACATGTCCGATGTCGTCATCGGGGAAGCACGATCGCATCCGTGACAGAAAGAGCTGGATCAGCAGAGGCTGGACTGATGCGGTAAGACATGCAGCTTTCTTCAGGCTACAGGCTCACTCACTGCGTTCTCTGTGGCTTCTAATCGTTATCTCATGTGACATCGCTGCGATGCTGAAACGGGCGCACATCCATCCCGATATGCATTTCGCTTCTATTTCAGCATCCGTGCACATATTGAAATCAATTGAAGCATTCCCCTCTCTGCAAAAAGCATGACGTTGTTTTTGTGGCCGCGCTGCTCGGCGCCTCCCGGTGCACTCGTCGCCCCGGTGGTGTTGGACAAACGGATCCCCATCCGCGAACACCGACATCCTCCTCGGCCGGACGGGGGCTCCGGGCGGCAGTCCGCTCGCGCAGCGCGCCCGTGCGTCGCTGCGGGACCGAGGTAGTCCGTGCCTCGGAGACACGGGCCCTCTGCACCGCGTGTCGCCGGTACGGTCGGTGGACCTGAGGATGCACCAGTGGTTCGGTTTGAGTTGCGAGGACACCGGCAGCAGAGCCAGATGTTGCAGGGTTGCACAGAGGCCGCAATACGTGTGCAGTCGAGAGATAGATCGATTACGAATTCTATTCGTGTGCAAATTAAATACAATATTTTTACATCTTAATATTATTACATTCATTTACATTCATTGTCTTACTTTAAAGGGAAATAAGTAACGTGCAATCCTGTTAATTGAGTATTTAATGATATGTACGTCGTCAAAAGGCATGAACAATATACTCACATACTCAAATGGTTTTAGTTCGTATTATATAAAATATATACATGTAGAAAAGTTGAAAACCATCAAGTTGTACCACACTTTCGGTATTTGTGGGAAGAATTGATCTTGGTACCTTTACCTATGTTAGTTTAAAGAAGATTACATCTAATCATTTCAGCACTATTGCTTTTCCAATGTATTCAACACCATGACACAGTGCAGAGCAGCTCGATTTCAGCCGCCAGATGAACCAATGTGAGGAGAAACCCAACACAAACCTAATGACTACAAAAATCCTTTACATTGATTATTCAATTTAATTTATTTTGTATTTGTAATCCACAATCCCAAATTAGCCTCAGATGTGTTTTTAATCTGATGCAACATCCTCTGTCCTAGAACTCACATCAGAACAGGAAAAACTCCTGAAGAAAAAGAAAAAAAGAAAATGTTTTGATAGGGAGATAAAAGGAAGAAAACCGTAGGAAGATGGAGAAAAGTATGATAGATGCCATGTGGTCAGAATGAACAAAGTAACAGATATACATACGGTTAATGCATATCACAAAAATTAGAAGTAAATTAAATTAAGCTAATGCCAAAACTAAATCTAAATGACAAAAGTAGAAATGGTGATAGCAATAGTAATGTAACCTATAATAATGACAGTAGCACAGCAAGAACAACCACCATAAGATATAAAAGCTGACCTGAGGCAGCTCTAAACCTGAGCCAGCCCTAAACCAAAAAATACCTCTACAATAAAACAATACTCACCTGACCAAAGGTGGAATCCTTAACATAACCTCTAGGCCTACCAAAGGCAGAAAAGAGGATAAGGTTCCACCGTAACGGACAAAAGGAAGAGTTCTTGTCAACCCCCACTTACCTTGTCAATGAGTTGTCTACTAAAATCCTATACTCACCTGAAAAAACCCTGCAAAAGGAAGAAAAAGGATATACCTACCTGAAAAAAACCTGTAAGGAAGAAAAGGGTCAAGGGAATGGACAATCTCAAGATCAGACAAGAAGATGGGCCTACGAATGGGTATTTTTATGGTATTTTAGTTAAGTTGGAGTACCTTTTTTAATGTAAAACTTTTTAGCAACTTCTTTTATTACAGAAAGACCTCCTGTCGATTTTACTCCAATTTTATGAATTTATCACATCCCATAGTGGAAAAATGGAAAAAGACCGTAAGTGCCTCTGGATGTGCCCGTGCCTCCGGGATTCCTTTGGAGCCCGTGTGAAAATGTGGCTACATTTCTCTCCCCCATACTAAACCTGAGCCAGCCCTAACCCTAAACCTGAGCCAGCTCAAACTCTAAACCTGAGCCAGCTCGAACTCTAAACCTGAGCCAGCTCGAACTCTAAACCTGAGCCAGCTCGAACTCTAAACCTGAGCCAGCTCAAACCCTAAACCTGAGCCAGCTCGAACTCTAAACCTGAGCCAGCTCGAACCCTAAACCTGAGCCAGCTCGAACTCTAAACCTGAGCCAGCTCGAACCCTAAACCTGAGCCAGCTCGAACTCTAAACCTGAGCCAGCTCGAACTCTAAACCTGAGCCAGCTCAAACTCTAAACCTGAGCCAGCTCGAACTCTAAACCTGAGCCAGCTCAAACTCTAAACCTGAGCCAGCTCGAACCCTAAACCTGAGCCAGCTAGAACCCTAAACCTGAGCCAGCTCGAACCCTAAACCTGAGCCAGCTAGAACCCTAAACCTGAGCCAGCTCGAACTCTAAACCTGAGCCAGCTAGAACCCTAAACCTGAGCCAGCTCGAACTCTAAACCTGAGCCAGCTAGAACCCTAAACCTGAGCCAGCTAGAACCCTAAACCTGAGCCAGCTAGAACCCTAAACCTGAGCCAGCTCGAACTCTAAACCTGAGCCAGCTAGAACCCTAAACCTGAGCCAGCTCGAACCCTAAACCTGAGCCAGCTCGCTGGTAATGCCCTATTCAGAGATTAAACATTTGTTGAAGGGTCGCAAGAAATCACCATCAAATTCTGACCTCCACAATAAGATATTCCCCTGCCACCCCCCAATAGTGCATTAAAAAGTTCTTTTATCATTGCCCCAGCATTACCCGGGCGTCGCCCAACTTTTCCTGTACTAGTTAGATATGTAAAGGTTTATGTATATTTCAAATGTATAAGTTCAAACGTAGATTCTTGACATGTATGAATCAACAACATTATGTTAGCTTCTTGGTGGCGATCGCCTTAAAAAAAAGGACCGGAAACAGCGTCACGCCGTCACGTTATGTGAAAGGCTGAACCAGATTACACGGTGATCCATCCAGTGTTTATTGAGATATTTCAGACTAATGTGGTGTGCAGATTTGCACAGTGGCACATTAAAACAATGCTCCAAAAGTAGTGTCCACTCATGATGTGTGAAAAGCTGCTGTGAAAAGAGATTTAACTGTATGCACACTACAGAGCACTCTCAGAGTGATCTTGTCTTTGATCAAATTTGGGATGTTTGAAACATTGAGTAAGCTGGTTATTTATATCTTCTTATACTTCATTTGAACCTTTCTGGATATCTGATCAGTTAGCTGTCGGCGCAAATGTGTCTTTGAGACTTCCACACACCCTGCCATCCTCTCTCATGTCCTTGGAGGAGCTGTGGATTGAGGCTGCCTTTACCCTTCTGCATTTAAACCCTGTCTGCAGGGTCTGTTTGGCTTATTTTTCTTAACAGTAATATTTAGAGCACCATGCATATCATCATGTTTTTGTCAGGTTTTACCAACTCACCATCATTTTTTTATTATCATCTTCTTAGTTTTTTTCTCCAGTTGATGCATATTTGGGTTTCTCAATAAGGGGATAAGTGCTTACAATGTTTTTGAAGTTTAAACCCGACTTCCTGTGTTACACGTCATTGAAGGCTGAAGAAGATTTATCCATCTCATGACATTGTAAAACTGAACCAAAAAAACAAAAAAGTCCTGGATCTGAAAAACAATTACTGTTACTGTCTTTCTATTTCGTTTTGTATGGTAGCAGAATCCAGGTTAGGGGCTTTAGCCACATCTGTAACCCCTCGTGTGTGTGGAAGTAGAAGGACTGAGCAGGAGGCTGGTTCATGTGATGTCGCTCAGTCAGTCCATCGACCTGAGGCGTGCGATCCAGCTTCTGCTCAGCTTTCCGGCTCGCGGCCCACTGGTGTCAATATGCTTCTTGGTGTGGGGTGACGTTGCCTGGCTATATATATATGTAGAAGGGAGAGACCAGAATGGCAAGAGAAAGACACTGTTTGACATTTGTAAAAAGTACTAACTACTACTAGTACTACTATTCACCGCTGCCAGGGTCAAATTTATTTCAATGAGGAGAATTCAGTTCGTGCGTTTCCCTTATTTGTCATGCAAAAATCAAATTAGCCTTCTTTTACCACACCGTTTCATGTATTGAAGAACCTCAAATGTCCTTTTGATTGAACTGAGTAACATGCAGCAGTGATCCAGGCAGATTACCAGAGAACACCCCAAAAACGTCCCAGATAGTCTGAGTATAGCTCCAGACCGAGTCATCTTATCCGCCTCTATGCTGGACTTCACATACACATGAATGATGCAATGTCATGATGACATGCCAATAATCTTTCAGTGCGAGTGTGTTTGGTGGGTGTGTTTAACAGGCCACTGACCCGACCGCACCTTGTGGATATAGTTTAAAACATAGTTATTGATAATGATTGATGTTGATTGAAGGCCCTCCAAATGGGTTGTACCTTCTTTGTTTTGTATGGATAGTATTATAATGAAAAAAAAAAGTATAAATATATATATAAATAAGCGCGATATGCGCCATATTTAACGGCATGTTCCTTTTATCTGATTATGTTCACATGATTTTTCTCTTTGCGTGTTGCTGTGTGTCTTACTCCGGGTGGTTGTCTCTCTGAGACACTCAGGAGTCGCTCTGGGGCCGTGGTTGCAGCTCAGTGTATTTTATGTCCCAGTTTGGAAACCACTAATTTAGGGAAATCCATGATGAAAAAGAAAAAGGGCTGGGGTCACTCAAGATGTGTCAATCCTCTCAGACCGAATTAGTGTCTCTGGCCAACGTTACGTGTGAAATAGCACAAGAAGGTGTTAGGGAACTTCAGTGTATCAGGAGCACCAAAGAGACCCATGATGCATTGCTAAAAATGGTTTGTGGAAATGCAGCAGGAAACATCATCTATAGAGTCAACTAGCCAGTTCACATCAACGTGCAACGTGATACCAGAGGCTACTCCAGTGGAATCAGGAACAATGGTGAGGCAAATGCAGACCTATGTATCACTGATAAAACAACACTGTTCCTCTCCTTGAGTAGACATGTGACACATATCATGTGGTCCTGTGAAAGACGTTGTGATGGATATAGAGACAACATATATAACAACATGTAGTATTTACCTTACATCCAAACAACCCACAGCTATTTATTCCTTTATTATATATTTTGCACTAGTTTAACTGATGTGACATGTGTCATGGCCATCTAAAGACATCTAAAGACATTACAGCACTCCACAGTGGGAAGGATTTTAGGCCAAGATTGAAGCAAACTTACACTACGAGCCCACTGTTGAAGGGACCTTAATAATGCAATTTCATATCTTCTCAAGCTTGAAAGGCCCAATTATTATTTGACCCTCAACTAACAGCTTCTTTATCTGCAGCGCTACGGGCGACAGCACTAACAAAGCATAGCTCGCTGACAGAATGATAATGGAGCTTCTTAGCATGTTGTAAGTATCACTTCCTTTTGAGTGTATTGTAACTGGGCTGACTTCATGTACCAGACGTATGAGCAGGATAAGGACATATGACCTCATTTTTTATAAAAGCAACATAGTGGAACTCTCTCTGACATTGACATACATCCTCTTTATAATATTCTACTTATAAGAATTCTAATATTCTTATAAATTGCATCGTCCTCACTCATCATCTCACCTAAAGCAGCTCACTACAAGCGGCTGGTTGTTCTGATGCACTAATTGTTTCATACAAGTGTTAAATAAAAGTGTGCATTCATCATATTATATTCAGATAATCATTTGATAATGTCCACACAAAACGAGGGCTGAAGCTTCTATGTCTCACTGTGGAAGTGCATTAGGAGGGGATCTCTTTCGTATAGACCCAGGAATGACCACCATCCTCCTGGCACTGGGCCGTGCTTCCTCCTACAGGCTGAGGGTCCTGTCTTCTGCTTCTAGTCATTGTTGAATCCCCAAGAACGGCGTGAGGAGTTATGATAGAAGCCCAGGGTTCAACTGTTCACTGGAGCTCTTATATCGGATCCACTGCACTTCTGTTTTTGTTGAGTGTAGCATTGAAAGCAACACCATCAATGCCATGGACAGGCAAAGTCCAAAAGTATGATGCCGATGCAGAAGAATCTTAAACTTGAATACTTTCTAATGGCCATCATTTTGCGACTAGTTTCAGGCCTTCTTCAATAGAGCATGATGTTAATTTAATCAAGTATGGTCCGAATGGTTAAACCATTGAAACAGCGTGGCTACCTAGTGCTTGTGTTAGGAATTCTAGCAGTAAAAATTATAATATGTGTGATCATGACTAGTGGTAGAATTATAGTTTGTGTGATGTTAAATAGTATACTAATTTCTGTATTATGAATTCAATATATTCTACATCTTGTAAGTAATGTAATACTTGACACATGGCATCCATCATGTAATGTCCATCCTGGTGGATTGCTGTCTATTGAGAGAGCAGGCAAAGCCCAGCGTGGCTATAAAATGAGTTCAAATTAAGTCTATGATGTTATGAAATATCAGGACGTTAGAATGTTATGATTAGAGCGTGTTAGTTGATAAATGTGTTATATTACATCCCATGTTATGTTTAAGCTTTAGGCCAAAGGTTTGTTCATTGAATGTCTGGTGATATTGATGAGGTTAGGGTCTGATTAAGTGAGCGAGGGAGTCCAGGTTCGCTCCCCAGATTGAGCCGCAGAGGAAGGTAATAAAACTCCGGGCCGTGGACCAACCTGGGTGGAGTTACTTCTGGACATGGAGCCGATTGTAATGTGTTTTAAACTGAGCCATCTGATTCTTTGACGTTGTAGTTGTGGCTAGTGGAGTAATGGGAGGCCCCACAGGTCTTTACCAGAGTCTTATACAGTGTCTCTACGTTACTAAATACAGTAACTTCTGTTCACTGCTGGCAACAAGTGGCGATGTCACTTCTTGTATGGAGTCTGTGGGTATTATACGTATTTGTAAGTGTGGACATTTGGATTCCTTTTTTTATCGTCTGCTTTTTCTTTGTCACTGTACCAAAAACACACAATAGTTTCACCAAAAATGTCCAATATCTCTATAAGTCTCCCATCAGTCTGAAGCTTCATGCTGGGCCACGAGACTCAGCCTGACCTTTACAAAGAGTCCAGTCCCCCAACCCCCCAACCCTCAAGCTGCTACATGAGCAAGTGGAGCACAGCCCCCCTCACAGCGCAAATGCATCAGGCCACACGGGGTAGTCAGCGCGTAGTGGCGGATCAGGGATCTGGGGGGAGGGTAAGTCTTGAGCGCTTGAATTAGTTCTGCCCGTGTTCAGTGCCAGTGGTGCAGCGTGGCAGTGCACAGAGAGCAGCTCCATGGCAAATACCCACAATGCAACATACAAAACAGTGCTCGCTATGACCACTGACCAGAAGTAACACTACTACACTTCCACTTCTATTACACAGTCAAGTGACCACATGGAGGCATTTGACAGCCCAAATGTATATATTTTACTGATACTGACGTGTGTGACGTCTAATGGAAACTAGACATATTAGTGTCATCACTCTTTTTACTCTTAATGACGTCATGTGATGCTTACAGGCCACTTGCAGGAAATCTGACAAAGTGTGAATGCAGAGTAACACTCACTGCATGCATCCATCTGTGCATCCTCCAATGAGACGGAATGTCATTTTCTGGTTTTTTGGAATGTCACTTTCCAGAAATGCCATGTATTATTATTTTCAGAAAAATGTGGCCACCTTTTTCCGGTTGAATGAGACTTTTGCTAGTTTCTCAAGATTTCCAAACCTGCCCTTTGGGCCTTTTAACACTGATTCGGGGTGTGTTTCATCTCTCAGCATTGCAATTTTAATGTTTCATCACCATTCTAGAAAATGATGTTGATATTATGAATATATAGTTTTAAAAAAAAGTGATCAACATAAGCCTTGTCTGAGTAAAGTGGCACTAGGGTGTTTTATTGAGCATTCATACAAATTATAACCATAATTAGGCTGAAAGCTGGCCTTGATTTGGATGCATCTTCATGATGTCTGCCGATGGTATTTACAGTATGGTGGACTGGAACAAGGCATGTGTTTTTTTTTAATTAACATTCAATCGGAACTTGACCTCCACTCAACAGCTACTGCTCTCTCACAGTTGCCCTCCTTTAAAAGGACTTTTACAAATGAGCATTTGGCTGCTGTTGCCACAGGATTTTAGGAAGACATCAGCTATGTCAGCGACATAATCATCCTCCATCTGCTCCAGTCTAAGCGTCTGCTCCACCAGGTGCTCCATCTGGGTCAGCTTCTTTCTCCTACATGGGTCACACACAGGTTTCAGCAGCTTTTATATTTTATTATTATGGACAGAAAGTATTATTTTAATTCCTGCATACTTTTAAACTGCTGCGCTTAACACCATGTGTCAAATTCATGTAGTAGTGTGTGCAGTCGTGGAGATCAGATGCACCGAATAGCAGAATGAGTCATTCACTGGGCTACAAGTCATTAGTGACTGGCATCAAAGGCTTTTTTTCTGCCTTTTGCTAATCCTTGACATAAGCCAATGTAAGTCCCCATCAGTGAAAGTTGGGAATGACCTTTAACCCATGATTGGCAGTGGGACAATTTTTGTCTTATTGTGGAATTTATGTACCACCATACTTAAAAATAAATGGTTTTGTTTCTGAAATGGTTCTGATTTTGGTGGGTTTTAATGTGAATCTTGTGGGACTTGGGTTCATTCTCCAGGAATTATTTCTGGCATTCTGGTGATTTTGTGAATCGCTCTCAAATCTTTATTCTCTTCTGAATAAATTTCTCTCATTTGCTTTTTTTTCTGCATATTTTTTTCGATGTAATTTACACTTCCATCCTCTTCTGTGGCTTTCATTGAGGAAAGAAACCTCTTCACCTTGTTTTATCGGAATGAATTTACAAAGTGTAGTGTCCCGAAAAAACAGTATTTATTGTAGGATATTAAATAATTAATTGACGACCGGGTTCATTAATTAACTATAAATAAAATGCATTTAGGGTACACCAAAATACAACCATGATTCTGGAGATATGTATTCAATAAAGTAATGGGAATGTTATAAAAACCACTGTTATTTTGAAACTGTAATTAATAGAATAATACCAATGTACAGTTACGATTGTATTCAATGTAATGTAATCTACTGAAATGCATTCATGTAATACTTGATAGCAGCACAACTGAGATTGACTGAGGCCTTCAACAGCCGAGCTACATTGAACTCACCAGGAGACCACTCCCAGGGGGCGTGGTCACCGACTTTCACACCTTTACTGATTGGTATAAACACTTGTAGGCAGCCATTGTTCTGAGTTTGCTGGTTGTAAACAACAGACATGGTCTAGGGATGGTCGAGAGACTGTCCAGCGGCTCCTCAGCTGAGATGTTCTTTTTAGCACAACACCCTTTCATTTATTAAATACTTTTGATTTGAACTTTTTACAAGATGTCTCCCTTCCGTCTGATGTTTCTTCATTATTTGAACATAACAGTATTCTTGAGGCGTTGAGTGCATTTTCTTCTTTTCAAATACTTTTATAGTTTATATCAGTTTTTGCTTAAAAAATGTCTTTGTCATTGGTAAAACGTCCAGTTGTGTGTGCAGTCGTCAGAAACTCCTCTGCTTACCTTAACAAAGGTCACCGGATATTGATTGCAAAGTGGTGTGCCGGTAAAGCCCATTAGTGCATAGACATTGTAGATTGGCTTGGTTACTTGCAGTTTGCAAGACTTGATATCATCACTACTGTATTGCTCATTGTCAGATTAGTCAGTGCTGTATGCCTTATACAACATTAGATCCATTTATATTTGGCCATAATTTTCATGCCACTATCGTCCTTGAAGATATTGTCTACATTATAATTCAATTCATTTTTTTCAATTCATTTTATTTGTATAGCCCAAAATTGCACATTTGCCTCTGAGGGCTTTACAGTCTGTACACACATCCTCTGTCCAGAAACCCTCACATCGGCACAGGAAAAACTCCCCAAAAAATGAAAAACCCTTCCATGGGGAGAAAATGGAACAAACCTCAGGGAGAATCATTATCAACAAACAGGAAGTCAAAAAACCTTTAGAGGTATTTATTTGATCCTTTCCCTGTATAAGCTCTTATAGTGAAATACATGAGCATGGAATCATGGTTGAATATTGTTGTGTGTGTGTCCTTCAAGATTTACTAACCCCAGACAATCAGTATTTAGGGAGTTTGCATCGGCGTACCTGAGGCCACAGGTAGGGTCATGAAGAGGGAGGAGGTCTGCAAGGTAGGGGCCAGGTTATTTGCTTTTAGGTGGCGAGTAATATTTTAAAGTCCATCTTGTACTTGCCTGGGAGCCAGTGGAGGTTGTGTATGACCGGGGGGGGCGGGGTGTTCACAGCGGCGGGTGGAGGTGAACATATTGGAGTTTGTTGAGGATTTGGTTGGGAGAGCCGTACAGAATGCTGCTGCAATAGTCAGGTCTGGAAGTAATGAGGCCATAATAGTCATTTTGGTGGTGGCAGCGCACAGCGAGGGCCGGAGGCGTGCAATGTTCCTGAAGTGGAAGAAGGCGGTTTTGATGCTGTTGGTGTGGCATTTTAGCTAAACCACTTAAATTGGAACACCAAAAATATTGAATTGAACAAACCTGTCAGCATGTTTCTAAATTAAACATACTTGCAAGTTGATTATGTACATATATTGCATCATATACATATTTTAAATTGTTTAATATGTCTGCTATAGTTTGGTCTTGAAAGTAACTCATACTGAATATTATGCCTTCTCCATGCGTAGTTGGTGGGAAAACATGTTTTGTCACTAACTGAAATTCTCTGCTCCCCTCTGCAGGCAACATCAACATTAAAGGAACTTGATGGAGACAACTAGAGGAGTCCCTTTAAGATGACACGCACAGACCCTCCTGACATACTGACAACTGTGCATCAAGATATTAAAGTGGTCCCCATTTCTTCACATTACAAGTCCTTGCAACCCTCTAAACAATGTGATTTTATAAATTACAGCACACTGGAGGACTGCAAGAGCAAAGTCAATAAGAGACAGTGCCGTTCCTTTGACTACAGGTCATTGGAATACCCAAAATCATACAAATACTCAATGGAGTCCCCATACAAGAAGGCTGATAGGCATGCAGCCAACCCAGACGTTGCCTGGAATGCCTTAGGCCGCCAGCAGAGATACCGCTTCTCTGCTCCTGACATTTTCAGCCATAGATTAACCCCTCAACCAATGGCTGCAGATATAAAAGCTGAGGTCATTGTACCTGAACAAAAAAGAAGGACCAGGTCCAAAAGTGCCCCTCGAGTCCAGACCAGTCTCACCCCTGTGTCTTTTGATGGTTCCTCATCTTCAGGGAGGAAGGGAAGAGAATCCCAAAGGTCACCAAGAGACTCTCGCTGGAGGCCTGAAGTATCACCACGTAGGGAGTCTTCCCATGCCGCAACTAGGGCTCATATGCATGAACTTCATCCCATTAAGTTGCAGCCTCAAATGAGTGACAGCAGCAGATACTCACCACACTATGCTGCTGATCATTCTGAAGATGCAGGGCTGGATAAACCAGCAACTAGCCCACATGTAAGGTGTCGGGTTGACATCAAACCTGATGATGCGCCATTACATCATGCAGGACGAAAACCGGCTACACAACAAGTGGACATACCCTGGCAGAGGCATCACAGTGGTGGGGGTAGGAGTAGGACTGTGCCACGCCATTTCTCTTACTCAAGAACATCAACCCCCACAGATTCATTAGGCACAGAGGGTAGGCAAGCTTATCAATATTCCCGCAGCATGCCAAATAGTTACATGCAACCCATGGAGATTCCCTTGCAAAGAATGCCTTCGTCTGGTGATTACCATGGAAGGGAACGCAGAGCTCATTCCAGTCCCAATGTGCCAACCAAGTTCTTTTATGCAGATGATCCAGGGAGATATGTGACTACTGCTCCTCCCCAACGAAGTTCTGGCTTTCATGATGAACGTTACACACCAGGACAAACATATACTCCAAAAGTGCAATATGTGCAAGATCCAAGGACTCGAATGGTACATGCTGTAACTACAAGACCCTATTATCCTGAGATGGAGCCCTATCAATACTCTGTGCAAACAGGGCATTCTAAACCCTATGCAGCAACTGAACCAGGGTCATACATCATACAGACACCTCCAACTAGATTGTTTTATGGGGATGATCCAAGGTCTTATCAAATCCAGACCGCTCCTCCAAGGTTTTATTATTCCAGCGACATGTATGCAATGCCACCAGAGCATCATTTTCCAGCAAGGGCGTATTACACAGAGGGCCGAAGACATGCTCGAGTTATTCCACCACAAACAGACTGGTATGGCTCAGATGCATCTGGTTATTCCACCAATCCTGCCTCTTATGTATCTCAAGTCACACCAACCAGAGTCCGCCAAGAGCCTGTGTTAACACCATGGTATGCCAACCCATGTGTAGAACCTCAAAGAATTGGCACAGATTCAAAATCTTACTCAAGGTCCTGGGACAATATCCTCAACTCTCGTGTAGAGAGAGAACAACCTCTTACTGTACAGCGAGGTCAGAGCTATGACGATCTTCTTGACTCCAGGAAACCTGCAGAAGCCACAGAGGATAAACCACAACCAGTGGTAGTCAATCTTTCCAGTTCACCTAGACGCTATGCAGCCTTATCAATGTCTGATAGCTCACTAATTGACAAAAGCCCAACGGAGCCTTCAAAGAGCCCTACTAGTAAACTTTGGTTTGTCACTCCTGAAATAACAATCACTGATAATGACATTCGACCAGGGAAACTTAATAAGGCTGAAGGACGGTCTGCCAGTTGGGACATTCTTGACTCCAGAAGCACTGAGGGTCCAGAACCGTTTCTGCGAGACTTTGAATGCTCAACCAAAGAGAAGATGCATGATAATGCCTCACTACAACAAAGCCTTGAGCAACTTGATGAACTTCTGGCTGATCTTGTGACCGATTACAAGCCACCCAGTAGAAGAGCAAGTGAGGACATTCTTGATCAACTAAAGAAGTTAATTGATGAAGAGGAAGCAGTATCTCTGTCCAGAAAGAGCTCAAAGGCATATACAGACGAACCAGCTCCTCTTGACAAGCAGCCAACATCAATAAGAATGAATCCTGATGCTTTTCGGGACATGGACGGAGCCAGTGATGCAATGAAGAGTGCAGATGAGTGCTCTCCAGATCAGAGCCCAGATGAGGATGACACAATGATGTGCTCGAACAACAAATGCCGAAGGACAGAGACCCTGTTCAATGCTTGCCTATATTTTAAATCCTGCCACAGCTGCTACACTTACTACTGCTCTCGTAACTGCCGCAGGGAGGACTGGGACACTCATAAAGAAAGCTGCCTCTACGGCAGAATTGGCAGCATATGCCGTCACATCATCAAACACTGCCGGGAGACTGTTGAAGTCCACAAAGCCTTCTCTCGTATCGCCAAAGTTGGCTACCTTTCTCGAGGTAGAGGAGTTCTTTTCCTTGGTTTTCCAAATCCTGTGTCATCTAGTAAATTCCTGCAGTATGGCTTGGATAGTCTACTTATGTCTCCGACGTACCTGTCTCTCCGCGAGCTTGAAAGCTTCAAGGACAACCTAGGGGAGTACTGTAAGGAGCTCCAGGAAGCTGGTACGGAGTACGACCCTAACGAATGTTTCATCTTGAATGTATCCATTGCTGTTGGTGACCAGTTGCCTGACGGGCCATCTCCAAGAAACCAAGCTCCAACTGTCAGAAAATATGCAAAGGTAGCACTGGCTTCCTTCAGTCCTGAGAGAAAGGTTCACAAGAAAGAGAGGGACATGGAAACGCTGATCCTCACCCCACCGCCTGGGACAGCAGATATCGACAAAGAGGGAGAGGAAGGCAGGAAGGCCAGGGAAATCTGTTTTATAAATATACAACGGGAGTTAAGGATTAGAGGGGTTTTCCTGCGCCATGAATACCCACAGGTTTATCAGCAGCTCTGTGAGTTTGTGGAAAATAACATAAGGTTCACACCCACAACTATTTATCCTATCGATAAGAGGACCGGTAAACAGTTTATGTGCATGATTATGGCTGCATCGGAGCCCAGGACGTTGGACTGGGTCGGCACTCCGCATCTCCTTGATGACATTATTTAAGTGCACCTTTTGTTGTAAATATATATGTATAGAAATACATATATATTGTTACACATATTTATATATCAATCCAACTATAAACATTTGTAGATACGTATTTTGTTATCAGAATGATATATATTCATGTCTGCTTGATCAGTATTATTCTTTTTCAGAATACTTCTTGTCAGGTGCGGAATGAGTACAATACCATAGTTGTTTTAAATTTCTAACAAGCACATGGTTTTTATCCACAAGTAGTTTATTTGTATCCTGGTCATTCACTGTTACAACACATTCTCTTTAGCAGGGGTTACCTGACTGACATTTGGATATTTTGATTTATACAACAGAATAGCAATACATGTCGTTGTTTTTCAGCTTAGCCTTTGACAGACATACGTTCTGTGAGTATAACATTATATACATACAAAGTGAGTATAACATTATATACATACAATTTTTCATATTTGACTCAAGATGTTAATCATACAGAAAAAATGAAACATTATTTTCTTAGCTGCGTAAACACTTTCTATGCAAAGTTGCTTCATGACTTCAGTACCACATTCCTATGGTTGGTTTAGTTATTATATTATTGTACACATCTGTAGAGAATGTTTTGGTGAAATTGAGATAAATTATTGAAAGTTTTAGTGGCAAAGCAAATCATGAGAAAACAATAAAAGCTGAAAAAGTCAGTTGCGCTACTTTAAACATCAATAAACCGGCACTAAGTCTTATTGTTGGTAAGTAGAAGTACTATATGGAAAGTGAACATTGTGCTCCTTGAGTTTAATAGCGTACCTTGGAGAGTTTGGAAGGTCTTTTAATTCCTCCATCTCTGCTGATCTCCACGTTGGCTCTTGAAATGGTGCCAGTTTGCAGCCACATGGTGGGTGCTGTTCAGTTTTAAACACTGTGAATAGTCAGAGTGACAAAAAGAATACTTGCTGTAAAGCCAAGTAAATCATGCAATTTCATATAACATTGAAGTTGATGAGTTGTATATTTAGATATATTTACAAACAAAAAAATATATGAATAAGCAGCTGGAGTTATTGTCCTTAGAACAAGGTGAGCCAGCTCAGGCACAGTAGCTATATGGTATATAAATGCTTGAGAAGACATTAGTTGTGTATTTGTGCTGCACTAGGTTAATTACATGTGTGATTTATATTGTCCTATTTGGTTTTAGCCAATGAGAACCTTTGCATAGCTCATTTATTGTTTGCAGATTTTTTAGAAACATGTTTCAATCCAACTAAGCCTTGTTGCCTCCTCTCTCAAGATAAATACATTTCTTGATTCTATTATTGTAGCTTCCTAAATCCCATTTTCCCTGCCAGCACACTGGAGATGATTTGAAGTGCGGCTGAAACATATTGTGTGCTAAAATCAAAACTATTTAAAATGGTTTGACCCCCGTTGTGAAATAACTCTACATATCTGGAAGAAGTGAAGGAGCATTTGTCAATCAGTCCTCGGTAATGGTTAACTAAGCTGTTTTTTCATTGAACTTTGTTCCCCATTTCAACCTCTTCCCTTGTGATATCAGTGATGCTCTCCTAAGAAGTTATAAGACAAAGTAGGTGGAAACTTAAAGTACATTTATATTTGAGTTACAGTAGTTGACTGGCTGACAGGACGTGCTGTACAGATTCAGTGAGAGGTTGCTGGCTGCATGCGACTGTTTTTAATGCTTTGATCATTTTAACATGACATTGATGATAGTAAATTGCTTGATGAATGATTTTGTAAAAGTGAAAACTACTATGCTGTGTAAGAAAAAAATAAACACATTTCCGTCAGTCACTCGAGTTAAAAAAAAAAAAACGTGTCAAAGATTATGAAGAAGAGACCTCACTAAAATGTCTAGAAAATTCTGTAATCTTGTATTTTTTATACTTTCAACATATGTGTCTGAGTGTGTCTATTTATAAACAATATCTAATAAAGGGAATGGGAACTCTGGGTGTGTGCCTGTTCTTTAGGTGTTGTGCATTCAGTATGTAAGTAAGTGAGGATTATAAAGAGGAACAAATGATAATGAGAATAAACATATTAAACAGTGCATAGAATCAAATGAATACAACTCACTTAAACATTGCAAATTTGGTTCATTACCTATATATACATATATATGTATATGTAATGAACCATATTTATATATACCTATATATGTATACATATATATATATATAGATATATATATATATATATATATATCTATATATGTATTTATAGATATATTGCAAAGCACTTTATATATTCAAAAGGATGTTTTTGATAGGCATTCAATCTGACAGCCAATTGAACGTCCAAAGTTTAAATCTTAAAGGCCTTCAGTAAGACAACAAAATAAGCCTCAAAGGTTTATTATAGATAGTAAATAGATATATACTTTGTTTGTGTGCAATAGCAGCAGTACAGTAAATAAAATAATGTTAAAATATCTAAGATCTAAAATCATTATGCTAAAATCTTTCTCTCTGTCACTCTCCCTCATCTCAGAAGACAAGATGACCCCTGAGCACGCTCCACCCTAGATTTCACAATCAATAAATCCTTGACCTTCCTCATTCTGGCCACGTAGTGACAGAAGATTAACCAATGAGGATGAAATAGAGCGGAGCCTCGTTCCATCGAGCTGCTCGGCTCAGCATCTTTTGTGACTGCTGGCAGTCTGACGGGGTTGTGGAGGCTAAGATGAGTATGGCACATTAGTGCACTGGGGCCCCTTTAAGAGAGCAGGTCAATAGGCTGAATAGTCCCCAGTGAATGTGTGTGTGTTCACACAGAATCTAGGCCATGTGAGTGGAAAATAGGCCGAAAGGGGACAGAGGACTGGGCTCAGTGTGGTGGCTGAGCATCAAGCTGTTCCCTTGCCCACACTGCAGGGTTCCTGACTGGATGGGATGTATTTGCTGTGACAGTACACGTGTGATGGGAACCCAGAAGGTGTCCAGCATTTCTTCTCAGGCAGAGATGTTTGTCCCACAGCGCTCCTCGGCAATGGCCCAGTGGTCCTCTGCAACTTTCAAAAGCTTCCAGCGACACACAGCTTCTTACTTTGGTGCCGAATGCTAATTTCCTGTCTTAGTTGTATACAATGTCACGGCGATTGATAGAAATGATGCAAACATCTGTGAAACTATTAGAAAAGCAAATGAAAAGTCCATCAAAAACATTTAAAGCTAATGATGAAGAGGCCCCTGAGCAGCGGCTCATTATGCGGTACATAATCCTCACACTGCATGGAGCGCTTCATGATGCCTCGCATTTGAACTTTTTTAATGAAGGCACGTTCCTTGCATGGAAATATGCCTTTATTGGTTTGAGGAGCAGCAGTGTGCACAGTTTTCCCTTCCCCACAGGCTTTCTGCTTTGCTTTTCACCTGCTGGGTGTTGACGTCAATATGAGGGAAGATGTGGCTCAAATTCAAGAAGTATTGAATTATACAAACACAGTAAAAAAAAGTGAAACGCGACTCGGTTGAATCATTTCGCCCCAACAGCACCTCCTCTCCCGGCCTCTAGATGTCTCTGAAGGAACTGAATGTTTAGGGTTACGATCTGGTCACTGTGATCATTCATTCCTTCCTTCCCACCTTACTTTCAACTAAGGCGAGTGATGACATTCACAGTACTTTTAGGCCTCTGAATCCAGATGAAATATATCCAGACATTATATGTTCATGAAGTACTAAATGCCATGTGAGAATGAAAGTTGTTGCACTGCTGCAAGTCACAGAATAGTGTGCACTAGCACTAGTAGCCCAATCCTATCACGATCATACACCAAAGTTAGCCTTATTAAGGCTCACAGCAGCTTAGCAGCAGACACACAACTCTGGCTTTGGTCCCCCATCTCAACAACGTAGTTTGCCTACAAAGATCACTTCACAGCAGGTACGGTCAGAAGGAATGAGAAGGTGTGAGGACAGGACCTATGGAGTGGTTATTAGAAGTGTCTGACATCGATGCTTGAGTACTGATTCACACACAAAGCAGTCTTCTAAAATATTTCCATATTTCACAGCTAAATATTTAAAGACTTTAAAGGGCTCTTTGAATATGGCGACAGAAACACACACTGGATCAAGGGAAAAGTGGAGAAAAAGGGTTTTATTTCTCTGTAGGCCTCGTTTCAGAACGCTGTCAGTCACTTGTAATAACAATCTGAGCCCGTCAGTGTCAAAACAAGCTCTTTTAGTGGACCTAGCGTTACGCGACCACTTCCCGCAGCTCCATTAGTCCCTTAGACACATCAACATGTCGTAGAACTAGAGGATGATCACAGCCATCCTTCAGGGGATCCCTGAGTGTGAGCAGTTCAGTCCGGGATGAACGCTGTTGACACAAACAATGAATGGTCGGTGTGTTTGTGCAACAGGCTGTGGGTGCTGCTGACTGCATACATTATCATTATAACGTCACACTGCACCTTTTAGGCAGACGGTGTTGGTTTGGGTGACCGTTGGCTCTACCTCATCCTTCCCTTGCCTCAGCTCCGTCACAATGCTAAAGCATGAATTCATTTGATAACGGCTATATTTCATAAAAGAGGGAGAAGTGTTTCTATTAATTTGTCCATCCCAGACCTATGGCAGAGGGTAAATGCCTCTCAGTACAATGCATTAGAAACAAAAATCAACAATGACAAATTGGATATTAAAAGCATTAACTTAGCAGCAAACAATTACAAATGATATATGTATATATATATATATACACACACATATACATAGATATATAGCGTGCTAATGTCTACCTGAGCCGAAAAGGAAGTTGTTGCGTGTGTCGATATCGGAGCGTCTCTGTGCTTTGCTCACCCCACGTGCCTTTTAGTGCATGTGAGGGTGGTCCCCTCAGATCAACCCCTATGCCTTAGTCTACACTGTTAGCACCGTTAGCTGCTCAACCGTCGCCATGTTGAGAGCCAGTAAGAGGCAATACAAATGCTAGCCCTTAGAAGGAATCAAGGCAGAAGGGTGTTGACCTGTTTGCAATAATCCAGACTTGGCTATTGTATTTCTGTTACATCATTATTTCATTTTCTTGAATGTGAATTTTCTATGTACAGTACATGAAAAAGCACAGTCTATTTAACAGAAGCAAAAATGTAGCATGTGGCTTTTTTCGTTGAATTGTACACATCCCTCGTGGAGGACGGAGCTCATGTTCAGAGGCAGTGAATGAACCGGAGCCAAACCTCAGTCCCACGGATGCTTAGAGAAGAGTTTTTTGGTCGTGGGCTCTCTATGCACCATGGAGCCTAAGGGGGCCTTCACCGGCCCCGTGCTCCAGCAGACCCGACTCTCCGGTCAGTCTCTGCTTCGGTTCAGCCCGCTGCTGTCCGGGTACGGGACCGCCGGGCCCTGTCAACAAGTCGGACCCCGCACGTGCAGGCAGACAGGCATCTGAGCAGCTTCAGCCCGTCTACTGGCCAGTCTTCTTCTCCTTCTGGAAGCTGAAGCTGGTCCGCCGGCTCAGCTTGCGCTGCTTCTGGGCAAAGTAGTCGGCCCGAGAGGTGCTGGCTCGGGACTCGAGGATATAGTTCACCTGAAAACAAACATTCACTGTGTGTTTGGGAATGTTGATTGGAAACTGCAGTCAGTAGTAACGTTACCAAAAATACAATGAAATGACATTTTTAATCAAAATAACAATAATAATAATGATGATAAAGTATTCTTGATTGGTTCTTGCTCTATTTTGGATAAGATCAGCCAGGCCACATGCCCAGGTACATTCAAGTGACTTTAACGTGGATGGTCTGAGTACGTCACAAACTGCTGATCTACCGGGATTCTCACTCACAACCATCTCTGGGTCTTCAGAGAATGGTCCAAAAAGAGAGAACATCCAGTGAGCAGCAGTTGTTGATGTGAGAGATCAGAGGAGAACGAGCAGACTGGGTGGAGATGATAGAAAGGCAACAGGAACTCATATAAGCACTCGTTACAACCAAGGAATGCAGAACGCCATCTCTGAACACACAACACGTTGAAGAAGATGAGAAGACCACAGAGGGGGACACTCCTGTCAGCCAACAGGAAACGGACTACGATTCACACTGGCTCACCCAAACTGGACAAGAGAAAACCTCTGAGGAGTGTTTCCAACATTGAAAGTATGCCAGCAACAATTAAATTAAAGGGGTAGACTGACAAATTTAAATAATTTCTCTAAAGTAGTTCCTACCGCAGTAAGTGATACCAGACACACACATATTCACAAGGGGAAAATATCTATTCAAGAATTAATATATTCAAAGTATTCCAGAAGGTAGCACGACTCCACTTTAGGGACTGACAAAGGGAAAACATTTTTAGTTCAGTGTCTAGTTTGGGTCCAGCTTTAAAGACAATGGATTCTATAGTTGACCTTCACTTCATTCGAGAACTCAAGACTTCCTGTTTAAGGTCTCCAATCCTGATTCCATCACTATGACATCATCAGGGCTATTATCACAAATGAAGAGTGCCGTGGTGAAATAAAACCAAATACCACTAGTATATTTGGCACTGTAAAAATTGAGACAAAGGCGGCGTGGAACAGAACTCCTGGAGAGCAGAAGTATGAGCAGAGGACCGGTTGATGCCAGACAAACGCTTCCCACGGTGAAGAAGAACTCACCTTCAGCACTATTTCGTTGACAGTAGCAGCATCAGACTCGAAGTAGAGCGGCTTGTAGTCGTGGTTGCTGAGATAAGTGAGCTTAAATATTGCATGGCCTGTAAGACACGGAGGAAAGACAAGTGTTTGATGAGAGGGACAATGGACATCTTCAGCCACGTCGTTGTCTACTGAAGCTACTTCACAGGACCGCCTCATACAACGTCTCTCCGAAACACCTAAAACCCTCACCTTTTTAAGGAGGGATCAATGACCAATAAATAAAAGTAATAATTTGATGGTCAACTTTAGGAGAGACTTTACCACTGGCACCGGACTCTAAATTCTTAGTCTGGCCCGTATAAATCAAGGTTAAAGTCAGTTTAATGACCTTTTCCTCAAAGGAAAAGTCTCCACCATTGTGTGCTGTTGTTAGGGAGTAAGTATCCCGATGTGCTGTGCCTGCGATGTTGAGGCATGCTGCGTGGTCCACTCACTGGGGCTTCGCTCCTCTACGAGGTCGCAGGCACACAGGTGGTCCGAGTCGATAGAGATGGGCTTCTGTCGGATCCAGAACTTGGTGCTGGCCTTCTGATTGGTGACAGGATCGATCTCCAGCTTCTCTCCTGAAACGCCTGGAGGTATGGAAGACTTCTATCACACGCATGATAACCGCGCATCGTTGGACCACACTTCTCCTAACTGCTGTGCTCTCTTATAGCTCGACATGTACTGGATGGATACACTTTGACCTTTCCTCAATCATAAGGTCAAACATTTCAATGTGTCCATTTTATACTTTGGTATACAGAATAATCAAAAGAGCAAAGTAACTGAACACAGCACAACTAGCACTAGCTATGCTAACATAAACAGCATGACGCCATGTGTTGGCAGAGAAGCTGTGACTCAGGCTTTGGCTGAAAGAATCACACGTGTCGGCGCCTCACAGCATTTACCTAGCTGGACATCCGTGGTGAAGCGCAGCTTGTGGATCATGCTGATCTTGAAGGACTTATAGTGGTGGCTGCTCAACATGTCTTGCACCGTGGTGATATCGATGGGGGGGTCTTCCTCTGAGCTCTCTTCGCCCCTGGAGCCTGCAGACCGAAGGAAGATCACAAAGAGCTTTAGTAGCAGCAACAAGGCAAACCATCACCTAATGCTACCATTGTCCTCAATCAAAAGGGTTCTTATACATAGATGATTATCTAAGAAAATACCTTTGATATTGCATAAAAGTAGTAAAGCAAGTCCTTAACAGTTAGCCAATACATATTTTGTAGGGTTGTATCAAATATCTTTTCTTTCTTTACAGAAACGCAGAACTTTTGGGGTTTACAAATTAGATTCAATGTGTGTTTCATAGTATTATAGAGTTATTTATCCGATTATAAAGGGTCATCTAACTTCCCTTTGCACGCGGGAAACGGAGGAGCTAACAGGCTAAACGCTAACAAATACGGATTGAAGCAAAATATAAGATGAGATCTAGAACTTTTGATTCAGGGATTTTACAATTGTATTATTCAAAATCACGTTACATGGAAACAATAAGAACAGAAATATAGCTATGCAGTATTAGAAAAACACTTGAAGCAAAAAAAAATGTGGCTATAGTTTTACATAAAAACAAAAGAATGAAGGTATCCACTTTGAAACAGTGTTTAAGTTAAGTGTTATCAAATGGCATTAATATTAGATATTAATGAAAACTACATGGTGCCATCATAGCACTGATTATACAGTAATGGAGCCAAAGTACTTCCACATTTCACTTCGGCCATCTTTTTATCAACAAGCTGAGGACGGTCGGCAGGAGCTTGTGCACGTGAGACAGGTCCATGTGTGCAGGCAGCATGACAAGAAGCAGCTATTTCAAGGGAATATCAATAGGTAAAATATGCTAAATTGCTTTTAGCGTTAGGGTGCACCATTAATTCAGGGATCTGTTACTATAAAAGAAACATGAGCAGTAAAACTTTTACACACTTTTGAGATTACACTATTTAAAAAATAAGGGCTGATCCTCCCGGTCACGGATCAATGACCCGTACAGTGCTTTACTATTCACTAGCTCCGCATGAGTAGCCGCTGCTACTGGCTTGAACGACGAACCTTCGTGAGAAGCTTCTCAGATGAGAGGCGAGGGGAAGTGGGAGGAGCTTCCCAGGGGAAGGATTACTTACTGTTTTCTCGGACGAGGCAGAACTCCAGAGTGCTCTGGCTCTCCAGTGTCGAGTCCAGGTCCACTGAGACGTTCGGCTCAGTCTGCTTCTCCAGGCGATACATGGGCCCTGTCAGAGAGGGAGGAGTCACACCACAGCTTTAGAAATGGATGGGGAGCAGCTCTTCTAGTGGTCGATGATACACACCTTCAGCATAAGGGATCTTCTTTTATGAGTCTTGTTTTCAGTACAGCTTTTGACTACTGGTCCGGTACCAATAATACTCAAGTGATCTGTACAATCTCCACCAGTCATTTCAATTATTTTAACGCAAATAAAACGTATGTGAGTGTAAAAGCAAAAAAGAGCAATGAAAATGGTGTTTGGGCTAAATGACAACAAATGTGGATAGTAGAATAATTCTGTGAAAAATCATATCTGATGTTTTGAAGTGCATTTGGAGTTTGGGCTAAGACAGCACACACTAGTTGGATTACTTTTTTCTTTTAGAATTCTACAGCCTAGATCACGAGCAGCATGGAGAAAAGCGATGAACGGAAAGACCACGTTTACGTTTGTGTATGTATGAAAGCAGAATCTGATATGACGATCGTAGGGAGAGGAAACCTTGTTCCAGTACAATCTCTCCGTGAGAAAATGACACTGGCTTCATAATGGCAGGCAGACATGGGAAATGATCATTGGTCATTACATCTGACTGAGCTAAAACAGATTTACAGCCCAGTTTATTTGTTCTTTCTAACTCAGACAAACAGAATCCATGTGTTGGATGAGAGTAAGCATGATGCTATTACCTGAGCCTTTCTGGGAGCCCTTCCTCTTCTTCAGAGCTTTCTGCAGAATTTCTTTCATGGTGACCTTCAGACTGTCCACGGGGATTAAAGAGAAACCATGAGCAGCATTTCTAAGAGAGGAAGAAAGGTAAAGAATGCCTCAGTGGGTTGAACTTGTTCATCAAGGTAACTCTTACTGGATCCCTGCAAAAGAATCAGCATAGTCACCACATTTTTTCTCTCCACATTTTGATGTGTTACAGCCAAACAGGTGCAACTAGTAGCTTCATCAGGACTTGAGGCTGTAACTGCTGAAAAAGGTGCTTCAAAGTATTGGCTGTAAATACGTGTGTGTACACGTTATAATTTTTTCCTTTATTATTAAAATTTTGAGAAATATCCGATCAAGCCGTTTTCAACTTTCATGTTGGGTGTTGTGGGTAAAATATTGAGGAAATAATTAATTTAATCCATTTGGAATAAGCTGTAACATGTGAAAATGTGGAAAAAGCGAAGCGCTGTGAATGAACCCCCCCTCAGTGCTCACATGCATGAACATGTTGTGTATCTCTTACTCACATTCGGACAAACAGGGACTGTCTAGAAGCGAGGCCTGGTGAGGAATATTTCTCCACCAGGGCCAAGGTGCTGAAACCAAACTTGTGGATGGGCTCATTGGAGTCCAGCGGGGGGAAGTCCGTGTCCACCTCCCCATCGTCCTCCGCAATGTGAAGACAGTAGGCATTCACGTTGTCACTGTGGAGACACGCACGTTAAAACCCCCTACATTCTACCAAAGGGGGGGGGGGGGGGGGGGGGGGGGGGGTGTCGTTCTTCTGCTCACTTGAGTTTGGGCTCTCGCCCCTCGCTTGTGTACTGCCAACATATGAGGCCGATGAGGTCGTGGACGCGTGCGTTGGCGATGGTCACCACCATCATTGGGTGTACTTTCTCCTGAGCCAGCTGCATCGACAGGTAGACGTCTATCTTTTTTGTGGCCGTCGTGCCAATGTGGCCCTTAAAGAGGTGAAGAGAAAACACAGGGTAAAGGGACACGGCAGAGGACACATCCAACTTCAGTGTCCACTGGTGGGACCTTTTCACAAGGCAAGTCATCTGGATAGTGTGAAGGGCAGGCTTGTATTACAGCAGGAGCGCTGCCCCACACTTGTGAGTAGTTACCTATTGAAACGGTTTACATACACGTCCTAATACACATCAACTTGTGCAAGTTCACCTTCTTTCAAATATATCACCATATCACAGTATTTCATCTTTTAATCAATCAATTTAATTAATTGGATAATACAATTTTGGGCTGTTCGTATCCGTTGGAAAAAGTTTCAAGTTCGGGCAGCCAACAGCAGTCCTTTATGCGGTCAATGTATTAATGTGTTTACCTAAAAAAAGACAAACCGTCGGAATCTTTCTAAATAGTGTGATAGGATTTTTGGCCACAGCGCACAACCTTAACGTTCATAATCTCATCTTTGTGATTGCTGCGCTGAAGCTGATCTCCTGTAATGGTGCGTTAGAATGAAGGTTTTCTGTCCTGCATCAATTAAACCCAATAAGTTCACATGTTTTTATTGCTACAGCCGGACACACTATTCTGAAATGAGTTTCTTTTAATGACACCTGAATGAAACAAATGAAGAGGAACTAAATGTGGAATAACTAACCTTGCCATCAAATTTGGAATATTCATTGAAGGGGTTGTTGAGCTGCTGGGGACACTGCTCCAGCCGCAGTGAAAGCGTGGATTTGGTACCTGTTGTCTTTGGCCGGTCCTTAAAGTCCCGTTTTTCAAACAGGGAGCC
The DNA here is from genome assembly GCF_949316345.1 of Pungitius pungitius. Lineage (NCBI taxonomy): Eukaryota > Metazoa > Chordata > Actinopteri > Perciformes > Gasterosteidae > Pungitius > Pungitius pungitius. The sequence continues at coordinate 15,099,709 of NC_084917.1, read as the reverse complement.
CAGATCCTCCGCTGGACAATAAACACCATGCAGCATCACTGAGTTACTTTCAAGCGCGTTGGTAAAAGTAGCCACATATCCAGACGAAGTGAGGAATCTATGTCTGGATTAAACAGCTGTTATAATCATCAAGAGTCGAGCACTCAAGAAAACTAGCTTTTTTCCCCAGTGACATATTTTAGGTACAGTACTTTAGATAAAGCCCCAAAAGTAACAAGGGAAATAGTTATCAACTGAAACAAAGGCTGACTTTCTTCCTACATTGACAAGATATTAAACAACTCTTAGAATAAAGTAGCCATTCAAATGAAGTGTGAATAACCTAAAGGAAGTTTGGGGAAGTCCTGACCCAGCTTGGGAATCTTCATCTAATCACGGTATCGAGAGAATTTAGAGAAATTGTTTGAACTTTGACATTTCTCAGCAGCTTTTTTTTATTCAGAATAAAGTTATTTAGAAAAGTTCAGTCATACGGAGATCATAAAAAGAGAAACTTGAAAAGGCTTTTATGAAATAAGTCATTGTTGAAATATGTTTGGTACATTTATTAACAATAATACAGAACCTTACCTGATTGAGAGTTCGACCTCTCCTTCCACTGAACGTTTTTACATTTGATTTGGTTCTGCCGTTCTTTCCTTAACCTTTCAAGTCTTTGCGCTGGAAAGAGAAAAACACAACTTCAATTTCAGCCACAGGACTAAAGGTTGCCATGAACCTGATATAAATCAGCATTACGTACAGTACGTTGCACTTTAGTTCAAATATGTAAGGTATATCTTTCCTTGGGCCTTTGACAGCAGTGCGAGGAAACAAGGACATTTGCTTTAAGGATGCACTCTGCCATGTTATATTTGGAAAGACAGTCATAAGAAAATAGTACAAATAAATAAATAAAACTTGTACATTTTGTTAAATCACATTCTTGTCCATCCCTCTCCTCTTACCAGCAGCCCCGGGTTTCTCTCGGCTGTCTTGATTGAGTCCTGATGAGACAGCTGCCACGGGTCAATACTCAAGTCTCAGAGGATTGCAGCTCTCAACCCACAACCAAGACCAAAGCTCAAGGGAGCCAAAAAAGGGACAAGGCTTCTATCCCTCTATCCCCAAAACCACAATTACCTTGCAATTTAAAGTCCTCATTGTAGCTTAAAACAGATTAACACAATTATCATAAAAACACAGCACCATTTGACGACGGATTGAACAAGATTAAAAGGGCCAACACAAGGATGCAAATTAAGTAGCAGCTGACACATCTGGCGGCAGGGCTTAGTGATGCTTTTTTCCACCTACATAATTGATTAAAAATCAGGCACTTCTTGCTTACCTCATAAAACTAGGCTTAAGAAGACATTGCCCTTTTATAACACTTCGTAGTCAGGGCTGGCTCAGGTTAGCCTGGACCAGCCCTGAGATTAGCTGCTATAGGCCTAAACTGATGGGGGACTTCTCAAGTCACTTATCAAGCTTCTGAGGTTTCCATGGCTCGTGGCGCTATCTTGTCCTGCCTCATTTCATGGCCCTGCTGACACCTACTGAAGATTTTTTCATTTTTTGGAGAGTTTTTCCTTGGTCGATGTGAGGGTTTTGGGACAGAGGATGTCACATGTGTACAGATTGCAAAGCCCTATGAGGAAAATGTTTTAATGTAAAAATTTAATTGAATTATGGCCTCAGGCCAAACAACATGGATTTTCCCTTAATTAAACGGCCATGTAAAGATACTCAATATATTCAAACAAAGCTCATGTTCTTTACCCTAATGTCTGATCTGCCTGTCAGAACATGCCAATGTGTGTGGATATATATCGGGGGATCGGGGGGTACGTGTATGCAGCTTGTCAGACCCAAACTTATGTCCTAATAAATAGCTACATCTGGCCTTGTGGTTGCTGGTCCTGAGCCACATCGATCTTGATGCTCTATTATTTCTTCCTCTGTGGGGTTTCTGAATGCACTCCTCCTCTACACACCACAAACTCCCAAATGGCTGCAGCATAGCGCTGTTTGTATGGGCACATAGAGCTCACATTGACACATTTTGGTTTGACAGTCACCTTGTTTCAGTTTGATTACCTCTTGCAAAGTTATTGAATAGTTATGGGCAGTAACTGAGAACCTTCTGTCTGAAACGTTATACAAGAACCACCAAAGCGGAACAAAAGGCCCAAGTCCACTAACTGAGCCGATCTACCAAGATCTAGTGATAGATTAGCTCAAAAGCAGCAATGAGACCCAATAGTACCAATATAGAACACTCTGATGCATTAACAAATAGATTGAGACTCTGATAAGAGACATTTTTGTTCAGTGCAACCGACAGAAATGCTGAAAGGAAATTGTGAGGAATGTTGTGGTCATCCAAGACAGCAGCAGGCTTCGAAGACCTTGGCTATGAAAAAACTTAAAAGTGTAACTGTAGTTTATATGTATAAAGGTTTCCAAAGAGTTATTGATTATAGAGCAGACCAGAGCAAAAAAACTGTCTGACATTGAACGCTTGATTTACCAAGTATACTCAAAAATGAATCATTGTGAATCAGACCTGTGCTGCTTACCCCATAGAAAAGAAAAACATTCACACAGGGACCTGCAATCTAACCCCACACAATTTATCATGAGCCTCACCGGCCCTGATTAGACACACATACCCCCTTAAAAAACAACAGCAGAACAGGCTTTGTGGGTGCCTCTATTATATTGGCACAGGTGGAGGTGTGCCTGACAGAAAGCCTGCCCTGCTAACCAGCCAGAGACTTGGGATGTGCCTACCTGTGTTGGACCGTCGACGGACACCAAAGTCCCAGCTAGAGGTGATGTCCAGGGACTGGGAGAGGTCGCATGCATGATTGTCAGTCAAACTGCCGTCCCCCTCGATCAGGGAATCTGACCCTGTTGACCCACAGCTGCTGCCAGGCACCAGAGCCAGCTGGCACTTCTCCAGATCTACATCCTGGTCTATTAGTACCATCTCACACATTCCCGTATCGTCACTTGTCACATGAGACTGTCGGATGTGAGCCAGAATAATGGCCGGGTTGTCCAAGAAAGCCATTCCCTCTGCTTCGTAGAGACGCTGATAGCTTCCGATGTTTTCTCCTGGCCTCGCCCTCTTGCCTGTATTACACTTCCCTTTCCTTTCAGTCTCTCTCTGACAGTCTTAAAGTAGCAGACGATGAAAAGTGGAGCGTAGTCATCTTTCCCATCTCTTAATTATTTTCTCTGCTTCAAGGACGGAAAGGGGCCAGTACCTGTTGTGGGCATAATAACAGTTATTACATGGTGCAGGAAAATTAAGGCATTCAAATTCAACCGCCTACTGGTATAAAGCTCAATAAGTTATGGTGGGGTGAAACTTCTTTTGGGCATTTTCCAAACATGTGGTGGAAACCAGGGTTTGAGACTCTTAGATGCTTCTATACATGTTGTAATCACGTACTAAAACTATATTACGCCTACGAATGATTTGTAAAGGCGAGCCAGTCTGCTGACTGCGAGAAAGTGCCACGAATAGAACAATTCATAGAAAAACATTTTTTTAAAAGCCAATGAATACAAGAAACTTTGGGGTTAGCTTAAGCATATAGTTAAGTTGATGCAAACACCAAGAATTCTTTAAAAAACAGACGTAAGGCTGATTAGGATGGAGATTTGCGTCTAACTATCTGCTGTGACTAGGAAAGAGTAGATCATTCACACACCCAGTAACTTAGACATCCTTTCCATTCAACATGTAACACCAACCCTGGTGAGGAAGTGTTGGGAAAACCTAAATAATGTTTTGTCTTAGTCACGGTAGTCCTAGCAATATTACTGTAGAACACCATAGAGGATGTGACGTCCCAGCAGAGAAGCCTTGATGAGTAACTAGTGTCTGTAACCTCAACTAGAAGAAGAAAGAATTCCTTTATCAATCCTGTGGGGAAATTGTTCTTTGCATTTAACACACAGTGGTGCCCGGGAAGCATTTAGGGGTTAGGTGTGTTGCTCATGGACACTTTGGCACAGGACATGGAGCAGGCGGAGTTCGAACCATCAACCCTGGGGCTACCCTCTCTGCTCTATGGCCTTGGTCGCCACAAGTTAGACTAAGCGGCCGACCTTGGAGAAGCCTTGACGCAGGTGTTATGTGTATGTGCCATAATATCAGACACTAACATGCAGACTTTCGACCTTGGTGCATAACTGCTGTGTGTGTGTGTGTCATCTCCACTATATAATCCGGAGGCTGAGACACAGACCTCCGAGCAGCATGACGTGTTTGCGTTCCTACTGCTCCTACCTTCAAGGGTTATTTCATAAATGTCCTGTTTAATGATTTTTCACCGGTGTCGACTCGAGTAAGAATTGTTTCCAACAGGAACATATGTGTTCATTTGGAGACACTCATTCACAAAGATGATGTTGACAAAATACTGGCAGGTCAAAGAGTGCAGGCCATCACTGGGCACTTAAGCGCCATGATGTTGACTAGTAAAGAAAGGATCTCTTAGTATTGACACTGTGAACACAAAGCGGTTGGTAATCTCAACACAGAGATGAGTGCGGTGAAGAATGTCAAAACAAGCCCGTCCCCGGATTAGCCTTAGCCCGGCTGAGGTTAGCATGTTAGACGCAGGATGCTGTGTAATACTGCAGCCCAACGAGTGTATCTGACACAACAAGCAACTCCAGATGACCAGCCCAACTGTTTACAATCATATATGATATTGACCCATAAGCCTAATCCTTATTCAACTTATTAGAACCAGTCATTACCACTAAGACATGCCCCGACCGATGCTAACTGTAGCTAATGTAATGCTACAAAGTGGAAGGAGGAGGTTGTCATATCTGTCCTTCTTCATTTTTATTTTTTAGACCAAGCTATAACCGTCCACACCAACCGTTTCGGGGTGAGCTTCTCTAAAATAAAACGTGTCATATGTGACGCTCATTCCCAGGGACCGAGCCGATTAAAAAGCGAAGAGCCCCTGGTCGCGGTTAGCTAGTTGGCGTTACCTGAAACTCGCCAGCTGGCTACCTTAAAACTTATATACATTAGCTAACATTAAGTTAGTTTAGCCCGCGTGAACCTACAAGTCGCAGCTGTCCTCGGTATTCGTGTGTAAAAAATGTAGTGACGAATGCAAGTGTGCATTATATTGGTAGTATCAAGTTAGCTCGTAGGCTTGTTAAGGCTAGCATAATAGAAGCTTGCTTTGACTAGCTGATTGCAGTTAGCGATGGTTGCTATTCACAGCCTCCCAGAACTGGTAACCTTAAGTTGACGTCAGTTCATGACGTTGTCCCACCTTTAGAAGTGACATCCGAACAGGAAAATAACTGTCCACATTTCCGTATTATGCACGTATACGCCCAATAGTGACCCCTTCCATTGGAGCGCGTGCACTAGAGGAAAATCTTAACACAATTGCGACTCAACCTGATGTGCTCAGGCTCAGCCAAGCAGTAGCGACTCTTCTTCTTCCTTATGGGGGGTTTCCTCTTCTTCTTCTTCCTTTGTTTTTTTATTGGTGGTTGGTGTGCATCAACGCCACCTTCTGAAAAGGAGGGTGGACTGAAATGACAGTGCTACTGTATCCCATATGGTATGTGTCAGTGTTTTCTTTGCCAGGTATTTAAATATTTCCCCATAAACTATATGTTGTGAATTAACTTGCATCAGCTGTGTGAACTCAAACCTGATCCTTTCTTTCTATAGCGCCTCTGAGCCTTTCCCTGTGATGATTGTATCATGGACAATGGATGATGTGTTCTATTGGTTCTTTTCTCTGCAGTGACAGGTGCCTGTTGGGTTTTCCCCCAGTGTTTGATGGATTTCTATAATAAAATAAAATCTGATTGAATATCCCTAATGTTTACTAACCCTATTAAAACTTCCTCCTGTGTATACTGTTAAGTGGTAAATTATTATTTTAGACATTATATTGTATTTGGGTATAACACATGCAAATCCTGCTCTTCCATTGACTGTTTTGATGCATCTGTGTACATTTTGTGTGGTCGAATAGTTTTCGTGGTGTATTTTTCTATTGGTAACTATTTACCCATTTTGGCTGCAGAAAGTGAAGGTCAACTTCTGCCTCCTTAAAGTACCATGGTGGGACTGCCGGGATGGGTGTTGTGGGACTGAGTATTAGGTGATTGAGCTGGGTTCCCTTCAGTCTTCTATGTGTCGTTTCCAGGTAAGCCTAACTTCTGATCCTGTTTAGTCTTCCAATTTTGCAACAGAAAATCTGAATCCCCATTCCAAACCCCATTTTTCTACTTACTTAATTTACTCTTGCATCTTTTTAACAATGTATTCTACATTTCTTTCCCTTTTACATATAATTGTATAATTGTAATTATTTGTGCCAACAGTGTATATACTTATGATAAATAGGTAAATGTTCATGACTGATGAAATTGATTTTTTGTATTTATTTTGATTCTAAATAGCATGCCATTCTTTCATTAATCCTTTTCTCCATTATTTTGCCCACATTTTGATGTCGGAGCTACAGGCCAATAACTCCCAGCCTGACACGAGTCTTTGTTTGGTTTGCAAATAGGAAAAATCACAGCTTCTTCTAGTAGGTAGGTATCCCTTTTCGCAGACCTTGTAATACAAAATGTCTTTACTTTTCTTATTCTTATATTCAACACGTCCATAGTTATATTGCCTGCTTGCTTTCATTGGTAGGGGAGTTTTTCCTGTGCTGATGTGGTTTCAGGACAGAGGAACTTGCATGTGTACAGACTGTAAAGCCATCTGATGGAAATTTGTGTTTTGGGTCTATACAAAATACAATTAATTGAATGAATTTGTTTGAGGTAAGTTGATTGAGGACAGGTGTATATAATCCAATGCACAAGTACCAGTACCAGTACAACTAGATCCTACCTCAGGGCCCCTCTATAGATTGAGCCAGATAACACGTAACTGCAAGTTTTGTGCTGAAGTCCCATTTATTTAAGCTGATAATGTGATTTAGTGGTGTACAGATTCTAACATCCCTCTCAACTTGTACACTGATTTCTCCACCGGCGTCTCAACACACTGCACCATTACAGAGTGTTGTTGTTTACGTTTGGATAATACGTAAGCACCGGGGCGGGAGCAGGGGCGAGGCTCCAGCGGTCGGTTCAGTGATCACTGCCCGGTTCCCTTCCAGCAGCTCCATCGAAGCCCCCCTCCCGAAACCGCTAGCTGGAGAACCACCATGCAAATGCACACACAGGAGCTTACTTTTCGCATTGGTTCGTTGATTATATATATTTATTTTTAAAAAAGCGCGTCTCACCGACGCTGTGAAAAAGCGCGAGAAAGGAAAACTCAGAAAAAACATCGACCGAAGTGAACCGTTAACCGGTAAGTGGTCTAACGTTTCTCGGCTAGCTAGCCACCATTAGCAACGCACGCAGATTCGGCGTCAGCGACACTTGCACGTAAACTCATTTTCTCTTAGACTGTGGGATACCGTTACTACAATGACTCCATTAGATACGTGTGGCGGACGTTCGCATACCGGCCCGGTCAGGGACACCCATCGTTACGGCCTGACAGCCTTTGCTACGGGCTGGTCGCAGCTGGTGTTCGGTTACCACCGTTAGCGTGCTAACGCTAGCCGACTAGCTCGTTAGCCGTGTCGGCTCCTCTTCTAACCGAGTGCGGGGTGAACACTGGTCATGGTTTAGCGGCGTGTTGGCGTGCCATGGATCGAGATAAGCGGCTGGGTTGGTTGTCTCCACGGTTGTTGGCTGTGTAGCATCGGAGCCCATGCTTGCCTTGCCCAGTGTGAGGAGGACATGTCCAATTGAGTTGCTACACGGGCGCAGATGATTACATTTTATGTTTTGTTTTCACTAACCCTTTATCCGCTTCAACACCACTCACATTAGATATTCTTCCAACCGAGGACAGGCAGGCTTCCTATACCCACAAGCAATAAATGTATTATGTTATAGATTATTAAATACTATTATCAGTAGGTATAACAACAGACAAACATTGAGACAAAACAGAAGATTAATGATGACACACTTTTACTATTTTTGTTTTACTAAAATTAATTTACTATAAAAGTTATGACATGTTTGAATATAGTATTAAGGTGTATTTACATAACTGGAATTTGTTTTAATGCAATATGGCTTTCAAGTGATGTTAAATATGACAGCGATGCTGCAGAAGCCTTGACTGACCAGTCGGGTACTGCCCTACATCTGTGTCTTAGTTTGCTAGGAGCAAACCCTCTGAATTTGATCATTTTGATGGACAGACCTCAGTGGACCACATGGGGTCCAGTCGGCTGGGAACATGATGCAAAGCTGGAATGAACCGTCATCTGGTAGATTTAGCTCCCTAAAGCAGCAATCTGCAGACTAACAATGTCATAGTGAGGCTATACACCCATTCTGCTCAGCCCATATGGCTCAGGATTGAAACATTCAGTATATTCCCCAAAACTGTGATACAGATTTTCAGAATACACATCCCAATCCTTTGTGATTTGTGCCAGAGCTACATGAGAGACCCAACTGTGGGCTGGAAGGTCCATTTATAACAGAAACGTCTTTGAGAACACAAGAGACTTTAAGATGTTTGCCCTTCAACCTGAGACGGGTATTGAGTCAGTCAGACTTCTCTACGGAGTGTCATTGTTCTTTGCCCAGATGCCTGTGGTAGTCAAGGAGATACTATGTGGGAGGTCTCTGTTGTCCCTTCTGCTTCAAGAGGGTCTCCTTTGTCAGTGTAAATCTCACTTCAGTTCACCAGTTCTTCTATGCTCAATTTCTAAATGAATTATTAGATAACACCACGCATGATCGTGCTTTCGATTCCGAGAGTTCACACAGTGAAGTGGCTGTTCAGGATGCTGTGTTGCGTTTGAGAAAGGAGTGAAGGAGGGGCCGTGCACTGCGCTCAGCCCCACAATACAATCATTTGACCCATTTTGGACAATAAAACAAATGTGGCAGTGTTGAAGGGGTTGCTTCCCTTTTTTCCCCATGGAAGGGGTTTTTCATTTTTTTAGGGAGTTTTTCCTGTGCCGATGTGAGGGTTTCGGGACAGACGATGTTGCATGTCTACAGACTGTAAAGCCCTCTGAGGCAAATTTGTGATTTGTGATTTTGGGCTATACAAAATAAAATAAAATGAATTGATATTGTGGCTGGTCACCACCAAAGAATAACTACTTGGGAACAATGCTACAACGTGCACACCACTTCAGCATATTGACCCGTACCCGTTCCATTGGTTCTGAAGGATGATGGTTCTTGTCAGATGAAATCTTTGTGGCCCAGTTAATAACCGGTACCAGGTGGTGGCCTGGTGGTTCAGAATCACTCAATGTGTGTAGTAGTAAATGAAAAACATTTTAGCATAGTGACATACCTTAGCCTCATTGTAAACACAACAACCTTTTAATGATGCTTTTTTGTTTTTAGAACGCTACAAAGATGCCTGAGGTGCGGGACCTTTCTGAAGCTTTGCCAGAGATGCCCATGGACCCCATCACTGGAGTCGGGGTCGTAGCCTCCAGGAACAGGGCACCCACTGGATATGATGTGGTGTGTTATTTAACACATCTGCACAAAAAGGCAGCTGAATAACAAGACGCTAATGAACTCACCGATTTGGATTTACAGAAGCTAATAAAAAGCTGCACTGTCTAGATATTTAAAAGATGCCACCAAAAGCCACTAAAATCAGATCAGCATAAAATGTACTCATTTTAGAACATTGATAATATAGTAGTAGCATATTGGCATATACAGATCCCTTTTATTGTTTAATTATAACAGCTGGTCTACAAGGATCCAGACCCAGACTTTTGCTAATTTGCCAGAAAATTGCAACGCTCTAAAGTTCGACTTGTTATCCTTTTGCTTTGTCAAAAAATGCATTTCTTCATCATTAAACACAATTCAGAAGATGAACAAATAATACTAATTGCAGCATTGTTTACTGACCAATTCAAAGTCAAGAAATATACAGTGTAGGTTGATATTCATGCAGACCCAACGTAACGTAAGTTGCACTGTGATGTTTGCTGTTGAACAAGAGGACTTAAGGACCAGTGTGTTTGCTGTGACTGAAACCACCAGCCCCATACACAACCATTTAACTTTATTTTACTGCTAAAGGAGCACTTATTTGATTTCTGTATACTGAACTGAGACACCTTCTTTACAGCTGCATTTAAGTTTTCATTATTTCCATTATGGTGATCACTCAAAGCTCGATACTAAACTACTGATGAGTAGCAAATACATGTATCAGGTGTGTAGCCTGTTAAAAACGATTATTTTATGACCCCCCTCCTCCCTTTACTCATCTGCCTCCAGGTCGCTACGACAACAGACGGCCTGGATGCTGATCTATGGAAAGATGGCCTTTTCAAATCCAAGGTGACCCGCTACCTGTGCTTCACAAGGGCCTTTTCTAAAGAGAATGTGAGTTAAAACTCCCCTCCTGAATCGCTGATGCCTGTTACTATCTTATAGTATACATCAAGTATTGGAAATAAACCCTTTGAAGATTTGGAGCATGTCAGATTCACAACCCTCTCCTCTTTCTTCTTCCTCTTCCTCCCTCCTCTTCATGTTGTTCTTCCAAAGAGCCATTTAGGCAATGTCCTTGTAGACATGAAGCTGATCGACATCAAGGACACTCTGCCTGTGGGTTTCATCCCGATCCAGGAGACTGTCGACACTCGTGAGTTATCAAGTCACTGAAAGCATCCAGTCGGTTTGTCGGAAAGGATCCAATTTGATCTTTAAATCCCCAAAGAGGTCTTGCCCTAATGATTGGCTGAACCAAGCAGTCCCTTAGATGGCACGGTCTGGCCTACAAGGGGGACTTTCTGCTTGCATCATCAGCTTTTCTACCCCTGCTCCTGTTGCCTAGCAACCTGCTGCGCGTGACAGTGAAAGCCTTGAACTGAAAAACCAAATGCAGATAGAGATGGTAATCTTCTTATTCCATTTAATTTAGAAAGATATGCTTCACCTCCACAGCATGATATGTTTTAGGCAAAGAGAAAACATTTTCCGATTACTTTAAATTCAATTAAGCCCTGAACTTTAATCTAAAAGTAATATTGCAATCTTAAGGCAATACAGTCAATAAAAACCACACAAGCAATTTATTAACTTATACGCACAGACTTCTTTCTTGCTTATAGAAAGAAAATATACCCGGTTTACTTTCTTGTGTATTTATTCTTAACATTTGTAATGTTATTGAACTTCAAATGGGATATTTCAGGCTTTCAACTTGTCTACTTGAGCTCACTTTAGTCCATTTCTGTTCATAATATGATACGATGTGACGTATAGTCAGGGGTGAAAGTAGTTTTTATTTCTTGGTGGTACTATGGTACATCATGAAATGTCACGTGTGACACGTGACATTTAGCCTCTCCTGGGTCCAAGCGCTCCGCTCGTTCAGATCTAATAACAATGGCAAAACCTGTTAATTTATTTACGATCACGTCCTACTTTGGTGATGCACCCTTGGCGGTCAAAAAGGGTTTAAGCGTAGTTTAGTCAATTTAGTAGTATGATGTGACAGTACAGAAGTATTGTTATGATAAACAGCGCTGGCAGCAATGTGTTTTAGAAGTGTTTAGGGTGAGGGTTAAATTGTTTTCAACACAGGTGCACGTTGAGGGTCAGGCAGTCAGGTACAGCACATGCGAGTGCCCAATCGGAAGTCTCTGTCCAACGGACTAACATAAACATATTCTTGCTAGCCTACCTGCTGCAAAATTACACCACGATAAGTAGAGCTATTTTATCCTGTGTAATTTATCACTTACCACTACCTTGTCTTTTATTATCCTCCTCTTCTTTTCTCTTCTTCCTTTTCTGGCTTCCTGAAGCATAATTCCGCTTCATGATGACTGCCGACCGACGAGGTTTTGTATTTTGCTCATGAGAGGGGCTCCTTGAGGGGGATCCCGATAACAGTGTCATTGCACTTTACTGCATTGACTATCAAAGGGGCCTCACACAGTTTTATTCTTAACCAGTCGTTGTCTTGGGGCCCCAAGCAGTTGCTTGTTTTGGTTGCCTTGTCACGACGGGCCTGTGCGTGTGTCGTAATGTCTTCCCGGTACGGCACACCGTACAACTGTTTTTGTTGTTCCAGACACAAATATATGTTTTTGTTAGCGCTAGCAAGGAGGAGAAACAAACATGGAGATTGTACCAGGTGGCAGACGGAATTGCTCCCAGGGAACCAATCGGATCAGCTGTATCTTCATCACGCTCCGTCTGTCTCTGTCCCCCAGAGGAGCAGGCCTTCCGAAAGAGGCGACTCTGCATCAAGTTTATTCCTCGGGACTCCACTGAGGCAGCGATATGTGACATCCGCATCCTGGGACGCACCAAGCAGGCCCCCCCGCAGTACACCTTCATAGGGTGAGCAGCGTGCCCTGCGTGGCGGCGAGGGAAGTCTCTTCCTCTGTGTTCTTTTTACACTTTTTACACCTTTTTTACCTCTTGACTTAAGAAAACAGAAGCATCAAAGTTTTGACCTCTTTGTGGGGTTTGAAAAGAATAAACAAAATGTAGACGTGCTTTATGTCAAGCCTCTTAACCTTTCTACACCATCTGAGATTTCCTTTCATTGCTTTGTTTCACAGAGAGCTCAACAACATGGGGATCTGGTACCGCATGGGGAACGTTCATCGGGCCCAGGACTCCGCACACACCCCGACCACCAACAACATCCACAATGTGAACTCCAGCTCGGCCCCGGTCCCAGCTGCTCCCATGCCCAAGTATGTCCACACTAGGGATGCACACTCACTGGAAATGTTAGGGTTCTTAAACGCTATTTCCTTTGTTGTCTCTGACATAAGCAGACATGCATGCGGACATTTCTAATACAACTTTAAAATGACATTTTCTACTTAATTAATTTGTGAGTAGAAGTTTATTCTTTCATTGAATAACACAAACATGAAATAGTATACAGTAGTGAATTCCCTGTGCTCACCCGCCCAACAAACGTCCACTTCTAAACATGAAATGAGTTAAGCTTCTCAGGCCTCTGGTTTTCCCTGAAGAACAGCATGTGGTGCATTCCATACATCCTATATCCCATATTGTTTTTTTCAGCCTTTCATTTGCAGTAATTAGTTTTATTTAAGTCATCCAACGCCGCTTTTTGATGGACCCCAACAGCCATGAATAATGGAGGTGATGGTGTACCCTGTTGTGGCCCTGCTGTAAAACATTAGCCTACTGTATACAAATAAACTTGGTGTTTAAATGAACACTTCAGTTTACCAAGTGATCAATAATGACAAAACCAACACAACGTTTATGTTTACGGCAGACAACGTCTCCAACCAGCAGCATCCAGGCTCTCAAAAACATTTTAAGTTCCCTGTTATATGCTTTTGCAAAGAAAAAGTAGAAATTTTCAAATATTCTGAAACTTCCAATGGAAAGTTTCTGTAAATGTTCCTCCCCTTTGCTACCTGGGTGCTGACCCATGTGCTGTTGGTGTATTCCACACATGCATTTACACGAATTGGGGAGATGCTGCTCAGTCCTCACACGAGAACAGTGGATGTTCACTGCACGTCGACTCTATTTCCTTCAGGGAATACAAACGGATCTATCTTCAGACCACTGTGAAGGAGAACAATGTTACGAAGGACATTCTGTCTTTGGGGGTGAAACCTTTGCTTTTCATTTTGCTGGCATGTATCCAATGAACAAACAACATCAGCACTTGATGGTCCAGCCAGTGCAGCAGCTGCTATCTCATGTCCAATAAAGTATTTGAGTTATTGCTGCACATTGCAAAAAAAGAAGCCCGCTCGATACTATGTTACCTCTGACCATATACGAGCATGAAACCAAGTGTTATTACAAACCCAGCATATTTTAACAAAGGCATCTAATACGGGTGGCTCCCCCTGTACTAACTGCAACATCAAAAGGATGAATTCCCCATAAAATCAAAATCTGGATCCCACTTCACTGTTAGTAAGTGTTGGTTGCTGATGAAAGTAAGCGTAAATAATGGCATCCCTGACCCCCTCGTATGAAACATCTTCAGCTCTTCTCAACTCCACCTTGCTCCAGTTTATCCCGATCTAATGAGGCCTGAAGCAGCCACAGTCTGCTCAGCAGCTTTGTACCCACCTGATTTGTTTTTGTGGTGGTCCCTCCCTCAAACAAAGTTACTTGGGCCTTCTCTCCATGACTGCTGTGTATACAGAATGTATTCTTTAAATTGGACATATTTGGACTCCACCTTTTTTGAAGTTCTTTGCAACAATTCGATATTCCTCGGTAACCTGACTGAGACTTTTAGAACTTCCAGCTGCACAGTGTGGACATGCAGCAGCAAGGCACTGATGCATTGATCCATTCTTTACCCTCATTGACCTTACCATGGGCTTTTTTTTCCGTTTTCTTTTTGTCCAAAGACACATTTCCATGACCCTCCCAGCCAGCTTCAGAGGGAAGAACAGTACCAGACCGGACTATGAGCACCAGAACTCCAACCTGTATGCCATCTCAGGTCAGCAGTTTGCCTTCTTCCAAGCGTCCTCCACCAAATCACTAATGTCTATTTGAAAGCTGCCATTCTACTCATGGTGGTGTCAGTATGTGGAGAAATGTACTTAGAATAAACCCTTCCCTTTCTTGGATAGAACATTGCATTCATTGTAATGATCAAGAAAGTTGCAGTGTCTATTTTGCTAGGAGTGTTTTCCAATTCTTCTCCAGCCACAAATATGTCTAAGAATCAAATCTGCTTTTCTGCTCAAACTCCATCAGATTACCGTATTTTCGCAACTATACGGCGCACTGAATTACAAGGCGCACCTTCAATAAATCGCCAATTTTAGAACTATTTTCATATATAGAGCGCACCGGATCACAAGGCGCATAGAAGTAACTGCAGTAAAACGTTTGACTGGGGCTGCGTTATGCATCCACTAGATCGGGCTGTGCTAAATCAAACGTTATTAAGCGTTCTGAAAACTCTTCACTCCCAAGGTAACGTTGTTCAAACGTTAATGTGGATATTAACAATATCTCTGAACCTCCAACTTTCGTTCTTGATTAATGAAAACGTTCTTGGCAAATGCTTTGGTGCATCTTGCACCGAGAGGCAGCGCTGGAACAGACGGTGGCGCCTCGCGGCGGACCGTCAGCGCGATCCCGACATCCAACTACGAGCTTTAATGTACTGTAGCGACTCTCGCTAATTGTCTCTGGACAATGTGCTTATCTTCTGGGTTTTATTGTGGAGAAACAGGCCACTGTCGGCCGTAGCATGCGCCGAACAAAAACACAGCATCGCTCTCCAAAACAACAACAATTCCCGCGTCCCCATAGGTGGCACTAAGATGAGTGACGTCACATTGTGCGCCCTTCACTGACCATCCCAAAACTCTGTAAAGTGCAACGCCGCTCCAGAACATGAAAACACAGTCCGTTACAATACGCTGTTGGAGCTGGAATTACCGCGGCTGCTGGCACCAGATTTTCCCTCCAATGGATCCTCGTTAACCAGTATGGATCAACCAATTGATCCATATATATGGCGCTCCGGATTACAAGGCGCACGCGCCGTTTTTTTAGAAAAAAAAGGATTTTAAGTGCGCCTTATAGTCGCAAAAATACGGTATTAGCATAGCTGGTCCAGGGTCAGATTAGTTATGATGATTACATTAAATCCGTCCTGTGCCCAATACCAACTCCTGGTTATTGCTTTTGCAGTTAGCAAATAACAACAAACAAATCTTATTAATTCAATTAATCAGCATAACACAGTGTATTAAAGACGAAAGCTAGAAATGTTTTTTCTATTTCAAGAAGAAGAAGAATTTGATTGTTATGGTTCCGATTGACACTGTGGTGCATCGCTGGTTATGGGTTATGATTGAGAATGTGATATTAAAGACCAGGTCATATCCTACTGAAACGTCACAAGAGAGCCCTTGTTTGAATTTGTGAGACATTGGTATTAAATTATTCTTTAAAACCAGTTTTAAAAAAAAGCTAAAAGCTTAATATCCAATTTCCTTTGTTTGAGGTATGTTTGGTTCTATCTTGGAGTGAACCCTCCTGGTTTTCTATTGGCTCCATTCAGGTGTTGTTCAGGCAGCATGCTGTTAATTCAAGATCAGCCTTTTTAGACTATATGATATGAGTTATAAAATCAGCAAAACAGGACAATGAAATAGTTAAGATCATGTCAAACATTATTTGTACCACAACTAATTACAGACCACAATGCCACGATTGTGACCATCCCACCTGTCAATAGCTTCACATAATACTGATGGAACCCTCTGCGACATCTGTTGGTAAATGTTTTTTTCTTTGTGCTTCTCTTTCAGCCATGGACGGGGTGCCTTTCATGATCTCTGACAAGTTTGCCTGTGCCTCGTCCGATGTAAGTGAAGCCTGAGGCCCTCTGATGGCTCAGATTTGATCCTCCTACAAGAGTCCAGTGGTGTGCTTTAACACCACTGTTTAACCTGGGAGCTGCTCCTCCTGTGTGGCTGGTAGATGTTCTGTAAACGTTGTCAAAAGTAAATGATTGTAAAGGAATCATTAGTTGAAGCAGAACTTGTTTACTTGGCTGGACAACAAACTAACTGTCATTGTTCTTCAGCTGCAGCAGGTGGATCTGATGGGCATCACAATCAAGTCTCTGGCTGAGATTGAGAAGGAGGTGAGAAGACAGGCGTAATTAAGTTGGGCTTACTAAAGTCTTACAAGCAATTTATCATCTAAAACTGCATTTAGATGTCAACACCTGGAACAGTGATGAGAACTTGTAGCAATATTACTATTAAGACCACAATGTAACAAACATGAATTATCCTTTCATTTTTTTATATACACACATGCATCGATTCCTTAAAAGTGCCTAGTCATGGAATGAAGCTGTTTTACGTCAGTTGAATGTTTTTATGCAACAGGGCGCATGTGGGGGGGTTCCTGTAGGGACACGCTGTGTCCACCAGAGGCCAGTGTGGCTCTTCCATAGAAATAGAAAGATTGGTAGACAATGTGGAGCATCTCTCAGCTCTCATTATATAACAATGATGATTGCCTCTCCTCTGTCAGTATGATTACAGTTTCCGCACAGAGCACAGTGCAGCAGCTCGCCTGCCCCCCAGTCCCACGAGGACGTCCCTGAGCTCTGAGGCCTGAGGCCCCCCTCGGCAGGAGAGACCTGTACACAACTACTGAGGCGCTGCCCACAACATACAGTCCCCGAGGAGAAAACAAACAAAAACAACTACAAATAATATTTCCTCCAACTTTTGGATGATGTTACTGTCTTTAAGTGGGTTCTGTTGGATCCTAAAGGAAGTGAAACTGTAAACACGGAGAGAAGGAGGACACTGAGAGACTCCGGCTGAAACCACTACTCAACAACTGATGCGCTGGCTTTTTAAGAGGAAATGGAGAAAAAAGCAACTGAACAATGAGAGGAATCTCACTGGTATGATTTCAGAATCACTTTACTTTTCTTCGAACAATGGAGTGGTGTTGCCTACATTACGAATAAACTGTTTGACCTGAAGGACTTGTTCCAAACAAGGTAAGAGAATCTGGGCTCTGCCGGTCGGCCTTTCGCTCTGTGAAATGGAAAGCAGTGGTGCGTCATCAGCACCACGAGGGCCAGTAGTCCACATTCACGTGTTGGGAATACAAAAGGAAATGTCATGTTGTCCCAGCATGCACTGGGAGTGATGTTACTGTTAATGTGTTTGGGCATTTCATATAGAACCACTGTTACGCTGCTGGACCTCACTTACCACTACTCTTGCCATTCTTTGCAACCATCACTAATGGATTCTCTGCCTTCTTTTTAGGGCTGGCTATCATTTTGAGTTTTGATAGCAATACCATACTTTTACAAACAATTCATTTGGAATGAAACGTGTATATAAAAAGTCATGGAAAGAGGAACAGCTCATTTGATCTTAAACACTCACTTATGTAATCAGGGTTCTATGAATTCTGTCTGTCTGACACTTGCTTCTTTAACTAGCGCACAATTTACAGTTAACTCTCTAATGTCGAGTGTCTACTGCGCTCAAAATGTTTGGGAGAGTATATAAATATATATATTGGCTTTTATTTCTCAAAGTTCCTTCCTTCCTGTCAATTCCTCTGTGCCACTGACTTGGACGGTTTGATGCCCCCCCCCCCCCCCCCCCATGTTGCAAGCCGTGTGAAGGCTTGGATGCTGTGTAGTCTGCATTGAAGGCCTTTACAGTGAAAGTGTTACTAATTGTTCTTCATGCTGGCACAAAGTCCAGCTAAAGTGCTCTTTTTTTTTTTTGTCAAAGAAATTGGTTCCACATTGAAAGCCTAACTAAGTCATGTCTTTAATTCACCTTGTTTTGTTGCTTTTAGCTTGATTTGTTTTAAAAAGTCGGACAACTTGAATTAGCGGTTTTATTTAGTTATATTTAGATCAGTCCTCCGTGACAAAGTGAAAGGTCTTGCCTAGGATCATTGCAGCATCAACAAGGAAGGGGCGTGTCACACTCCCCCTGCTGCTGCTGCTGCTGGTCCAATCGCCTTTGAACTCCAGCCACTTCTTCCTGCTGACTGTTGACGTGAACAGACTACCAGTAGGTCAGAGGTCATCGTCCTCTTCATTGCCTGCTAAGCCCTTTATGGGAGAGGTTACCCTTACATTCACTCCAAATAGATGTGTGTGTGTGTATTTTAGTACCACTTTCAGTACTCCGTTATGTAAATGCAGTATTGTATTCAATAGTTTTAAGAATTTCTGTGACCTTGTTTTACTTTTTTGTTTCACATTTGTTTAAAGTTTCTTTGCTACCAAGTCATAAATGCATGGATTAACTCCTTTTTTTATTTTCTATTTTTGTGTCTAATTTATTGTCTCAGTATTGTGACCATGTTCTCCTAAAGGCTCACAGAAATGTAACGTATCGCTTTATCATTAGCACTGGGGGCATGTGGCATGGGTTCATGTCCCTGTGAAGCTGCGTGTTTGATATTATTTCTCAGCTAAAACATTTAAAAAGCTAAGTGATATTGTGTCTGCATTAACAACGAACAGTGCTTTGATATGTCAGTTTGCATGTACAGAGTCAGAGGTTTCAATAGGACCATTATTTTTGTAGGTTAGCGATCAAAAGTTAAAGATGTCAAATGATCTCATCCACTAAAGAATGAACAAAACAGCATCAGTTGAATTTGTATTGAGGTGGTTTTATTAAAGTATTATTAACTGGAGTCCTTGATTTAGTGGACAATTTAGTGACGTAATTCAACAGCAAGCCTGATCCCTACATCGAATGGTTTATATACATGCTGTGCCTGCTTCCTGGTTTCTTTTATGCATGCGTGTCAGACTTACAAATTTCAGCTCTTCAAACTAGTTTTTATATTTGACAAAGATAAATAAATTCACCATTCCGTTTTAAGTGATTTAATTAACGGGGTCTTTCCAAACCTTCATGGCCCTATTAAGGATCTCTTAATGTTGAAGTCATAATGCTAAAGCTTCCTATATGTAGTTAGTCCAACCTATCTTCATACAATGGTTTGTTTATCTTTCTATATGACAAGTACCTCATTATTTATAACTGTATTTTACCAATAAACGTCCATCTTGGTGGACTGCTGTCCGAAGCCTTGGCGGCTCACATGTGGCCTGGATGCTGACACAGTGATTCCTTGTCTCAGTGCACATCTCTTTACTACTTTCAAAAATACTTCCCACACAGCAGTGCTCAGTATGACGATGATAATGCAGCAGCCCCCGCTGATTTCAGGTCAGCTGAAGAGGACCAGTTTCATCAAGTATCATCAGTATGAGATGGCCCATCTGCACTGGTTTGGTTAGTAGTGTTAACTCAACGTAAAGTACCAGTCCGAGGTTATATTTTTGGTGATCTTCTTCCAACTCACACTGGCAGATAATCCAGCCCATATGAAAAAGGAACGTCTCTCCCAAGCCATTATGGATCAAAATCATTTCTTTTAAACAATCGGGAGTCTGGACCCTGAGTCTGAAATGAATATTTATTGATTCATACTTCATGAGGGTAGATTTGCAGAAAATGATCTGAGCTCGATGAACCTTATTTATTTTTAAAGACCTATGACCTTTAATCAACTGTATTGTTGTCGTCTAAGAACATATCACACTAGTTGAAAATGGGTATAATAATGACAGAATTGTCTTGGGTGTAATACAAGTTGCTGGTAAGTCGTCCTTCTGTTCTGTGTTCCATTAAAGCTTCAAAGCCCAGTTTACAGCCAGCTCCGTACAACGAAAGCCAACGTGAGCCTCTTCCATTGCTTTGAATTGGCTTGGTCCTTTTCATCTCTGTGTGTCTTTATTTTCTCAAAGGTTAACTCACAAACACAAGTCAATTAGCTCTCCAGCAAACATGTGGCTGGCCCTGCCGGCTGCTTTATGGAGTGGAGTATATAAGAGCAGCCGATCCAACATCTGGAGCTGCATCACTGCACCGAAAACAGATGGTCGGTGGAACCAGTAACAGGACACACTTTGTCATTCAACCGAATGACAAAGTGTGTCCTGTTACTGGTTCTCACTCTAATGCAGAAGGGAGAACTTTGGGCCCCAAAGGGTTTTGTGAACATCACAGTAGTGCATACAGCGGGTGAAATAATTATTGAACACGTCACCATTTTTCTCAGTAAATATATTTCCAAAGGAGCTATTGATATGTTTTTTTAACAAACCCAAATAATACATACATACAAAGAAACCAAAACAAAGATGTTCAGAAGTTATGTGTAATAATGTGAAATGACACAGGGAAAAAGTATTGAACACGCTTACTGATATTTATTCAATACTTTGTACCAAAGCCTTTTTTGGTAATGACAGCTTCAAGACGCCTCCTGGATGGAGAAACTAGTGTCATGCTTTGCTCTGGTGGGATTTTGGATCATTCTTCCACTCAAACACTCTTCAAATCTTGAAGGTTCCGTGGGCCTCTGCTATGAATCTTCAGTTCTTTCCATAGATCTTCAATGGGATTTAAGTCAGGTGATTGGCTGGGCCATTTTAGCAGCTTCATTTTCTTTCTTTGAAACCAGTTGAGTTTTCTTGGCTGTGTGTTTGGGATCATTGTCTTGCTGAAATGTCCACCGTCGTTTCATCTTCATCATCCTGGTAGATGGCAGCAGATTTCTGTCAAGAATGTCTCTGTAAATTTGCCCATTCATCCTTCCTTCAATTACACTCACCTAAAGGATTATTAGGAACACCTGTTCAATTTCTCATTAATGCAATTATCTAATCAACCAATCACACAGCAGTTGCTTCAATGCATTTAGGGGTGTGGTCCTGGTCAAGAATCTCCTGAACTCCAAACTGAATGTCAGAATGGGAAAGGTGATTTAAGCAGTTCTGAGCGTGGCCTGGTTGTTGGTGCCAGGCAGGCCGGTCTGAGTATTTCACAATCTGCTCAGTTACTGGGATTTTCACGCACAACCATTTCTAGGGTTTACAAAGAATGGTGTGAAAAGGGAAAACCATCCAGTATGCGGCAGTCCTGTGGGCGAAAATGCCTTGTTGATGCTAGAGGTCAGAGGAAAATGGACCGACTGATTCAAGCTGATAGAAGAGCGACTTGGACTAAAAAAAACACTCAACCGAGGTATGCAGCAAAGCCTTTGTGAAGCCACAACACGCAAAACCTTGAGGCGGATGGGCTACAACGGCAGAAGACCCCACTGGATACCACTCATCTCCACTATAAATAGGAAAAGAGGCTACAATTGCAAGAGCTCACCAAAATTGAACAGTTGAAGACTGGAAAAATGTTGCCTGGTCTGATGAGTCTCGATTTCTGTTGAAACATTCAGATGGTAGAGTCCGAATTTGGCGTAAAGAGCATGAGAACATGGATCCATCATGCCTTGTTACCACTGTGCAGGCTGCTGGTGGTGGTGTAATGGTGTGGGGGATGTTTTCTTGGCCCACTTTAGGCCCCTTAGTGCCAATTGGGCATCGTTTAAATGTCACGGCCTACCTGAGCATTGTTTCTGACCATCTCCATCCCTTTATGGCCACCATGTACCATCCTCTGATGGCTACTTCCAGCAGGATAATGCACCATGTCACTAAGCTCACATCATTTCAAATTGGTTTCTTGAACATGACAATGAGTTCACTGTAATAAAATGGCCCCCACAGTCACCAGATCTCAATCCAATAGAGCATCTTTGGGATGTGGTGGAACGGGAGCTTGGTGCCCTGGATGTGCCTCCCACAAATCTCCATCAACTGCAAGATGCTGTCCCATCAATATGGGCCACCATTTCTAAAGAATGCTTTCTGCACCTTGTTGAATCAATGCAACGTAGAATTAAGGCAGTTCTGAAGGCGAAAGGGGGTCAAACACAGTATTAGTATGGTGTTCCTAATAATCCTTTAGGTGTGTGTATATATATATATATATATATATATATATATATATATATATATATATATATATATATATATATATATATATAAATAATGAGGGGTTGCAAATTTTCTGATATACTGAGTTTATTCCATGGCAACTGTGTAAAAAGTTCCTAAAACGTCAGTTAATTTGCAAAATGATATAAAGCCACTTTTCAAAGATAGTTAGTATAACCAGAAAAAACACTTGACATTATTACCTTATTCCGTACTACAGCTGTGCCCCCGAAAGGATAACAAAATATCCGATGGACGCTCCTGTGGTTTAAGGAGGATCGACCACTGTTTGGTCAGCTTCCATCCATCCATCTTCATTTCTTAACGTGCTTCTCTGAATCGTTTGCTAACGATCCCAATCCATTTGAAATGGTTTGAAAATAGCATGTAGCCAAATGCTAACAGCTTCTGCCGGGGAGCGAAGTTCAAGACAGAAAGAGTAGACCAGGAACGATCACACTGCTCTGACCAATCCTGCTTCAGACAGAGGTTAGGACCTCCCACCTCATTAGCATACAGACACACGCATAAATACGTGTGCAAATGCAGGCAAAATAAATATATGATACAGACCCATAAATAAATAAATAAATGTAGGAGAACAGAAATGTAGAAATAAATATATGGTATGTATTTGTTTATGACCTGTTTTATTATCAACTTTTATTTATTTATGGTTACACTCATTTACTTATTTCAGCATTTATTTATTGATTCATACATTTTTTATTTATTTACGCATTTTTTTATTTATTACTGTATTTTTTTATGCATTTATTTATTCCTGTACTTATTTATACATTTAATTATTAAATTTTTTATTTATACTTACGGTAAGTCGGTAAGTTTTTGTCCTCCATTCTCCTCCACGTTCCAAATATGGTGACTTCTGTTTAGTGGTTTCCAAAAAGCAACATGGCAACTGCAAAAAAGGCAACTCCAGGCTTTTTTTTTGCCCTTTGGTGAAAAAAAGAGTCAAAGTGTTTTGCCACATAAGCTGTTCCTGCTGTCAGCGTGTTCTCCATGATATGTTTATATTGTCTTTATCTCCACACTACATGAAATATGGCCAACACTAGCTGACATCAAAGAACAAATAAACGTGTCCAATGAAACGGTTCCCTGAGGGCCTCTCTCAGGTTTCTCCGCTACGTATGTTAGACGCTTACAAGGCGACTCCTTTTGCTCCAAACCAGCTGATGGAAACTCTCGCTCTGTCTCTCTTTGACCCACACACACACACACACACACACACTTACACACTCATCACTCAGCGGCCCTTAGAGTTGTACACACCTCCTCCTACAGCACAGCACTGAGTGAGGCGGATTGTCATTACGGGCAATTAACATGTCAGCAATTACTGTGAGATAAATACTTGTAATGGGCTGATGATGGTGCTGCACTTAGTTGATTAATAGAGCACTGACTTGTTTCCACATAAACGCAGAGGCAGGCTGCTGCTCGGCTAACCCACGTGTTGAGTCTTTAGTGGCGTTCTCGGGTCAGGTTCACAGAGACAGTAGAAACCCTTTTGCTGCTTGGTTTTGAACGCAGCCTACGCGCCTTTTAAAAACAGTGCCTCTTGTGAGCGTACCCTCAAGCCGTTATCGCAAACCACCAAGCGCCATCTAATGGGCCAAAGCTCGTTTATGTTATATCGTAATGTGCCTAAGAATTCAAATTATTTTTAAAAAGCCCATAAATGCTTCATTTTTATAGCTGGTTACTTGAACATTGTAATGTCAATAAGGACACATAGAGATGTGTCCTTTTGTTAGTTCCCTCTGATGCAGAAACCCAAACAAAATGATGTGGGAGACGCTTATATGAACCTAAATACATGCCATTTTATTCAAAGAGATAATGATGCAAAGTATAAAGACAAGGTTATATTACAGAAGATTCCGAACCCCCACCCCTGCTTTATGGTCTATTTGACTCCTAACAATTCCCTAAATGAACACCATGCTGTATCAAAGAATACTTTAAAGTTTAGCGACCATAAAACTCATGTTTACAATGTTTCTAAGGGGGTAAATCAAGAGAGCAGTAGAATCATTTTCTCATAGACTCCTATATGGCCAGAGGAGCCCATGGTGGTCAGTACAGACACTTTTCAGAACCACCTGCCGGCGTCCTGTTGCACACGTCTCCCCTGAGGGCTTCATGCTGGTTCCACCACAACTACTTTAAGACTGCTGCCTAATTTTCCACTAAACCTTCCAACTGCTTTGAACCATCACACAGCATTTTGTGTACGCAGACATCATAAACAAGTGTTTATAAGGACATCGGCTGCTGCTGGTTTCCAGAGGAACTGTCACTTAGACTCAAGCTGCTGGTTAAAATCATAGACATGATGGAAGTCAATGTGTGGGGCACATGCCATCAAAGAGTCTCTGCCGCTCCCATACTCACATCCTCCTGTGTACATGCGTTGCATTCGATTTACAGGCAGTAAAGCGGCGTTTGATTGTTGAGAACTTCAAACCACCTCTTTTCATTGCATCTGTGCTGTAAGACAGCTGCTGTCTAATTAGCAGAATGAGCTGTTGATTGGACGTCATGCGTGGCAACATGGTCTCATTAACCCCCGGGGTAAACATGAGCCGTGCAGCGCAGATAGAGCTGAGGTTGAATCCACCCATTACAGTGAACAGGGTTGCAGCTGCTGATCCTGTTGCAGGCATGTGGTGTGTTCCACTGTCTGTGGGCAGGTCGCCCCACCCGCGCCTTAGGTTTGTAGAACTCAACAAAGACTCAACAAAAAACTTCAGTTAAAGAAAAAAAATGCAAAAAGGTTAAAAGGCCTAGCTGAAAAACACATACACCTCATCTATCAAGCAAACCCTGTTTTATGGCCTATTCGACCTTAACTGGAAGAGAGAAGTAGAGTTATTTTCTCATAGATTTCTATAGGAGCAGAGGAGTCGCCCCCTGCTGGACGTTGGGGGGAACGCAGGGCTTCCCCTTTCAGAGCTGGACGTTACCACGTGGCTACAACTTGCAGCACACTTGTCACATTGTCTTCAGCGTTGGTTGCCACATGTGACTGACATAAGGACGAGTCGAGTATTATTGTTCTTTATTTTGTTTTGTGAAGATCATGGCGGTCCTTCTTTCTGTGCATGATCATCTCAATGAAGGGGACGTTGCTGCATTTGTTTGACATTACACTTTTACAAGTCATTTCTAAGATCGTGGGAGACTTATTAGACGTTGTTTGCTTTTGGATGCAGTAAGTTAAAATAAATACAATCCTTTGGTTGAAGGGAACCCCGTGGGTCGTTTTTGAGGGATTCCCCCTGCTGTAATTCTGCCCTCAGTGACTTTGTCTCAGTGAGCTTCATCTTCTGACCACAGGGCGTCAGGACTGGCTACAATGATCCCTCACACCGATTCAAAAGAGATACTTTTATTGCTGTGATTTAAACGATTTCTATAATTATTAAAAGGAAAAAATGCATTTATTATTTACTATTAAAGAATTAATGAATAACAACAAGTTTCCCATAATATTATTTCTAAACTTTAGATTAAATGTGATTTCTCGTTTGGAATCCATCTCTTTTATTTGACTATGTAACCTTGTTCGAAGTTCCTCTATAAATAAACCTTTAAGCATTGCCGATTGTTTATGCTGCATTCTTAAATGAAAAAAAGCATTATTGTTTTCTGTAAACTACATCAAATACACACACACACACACACACACACACACACACACACACACACACACACACCCTCTTAATTGAACCTGACCCGCGCGCATCTTTCAATAGATTTCATTTCCCGTTAATAAAAGGCTCCTCGCGCCGCTCATACATCATGATGATTCCGATCTGCGAGCAAACTGCTAAATGCAGCAGGAGCCAAAGAGCAGACAGCTGATGACTTTATATTGCTTTTCACACAGCTGATCTCGGGCTGGCGGGGGAAGAGAGATAAGAAAAAGAGGGAAAGGAGGGGGGGGGGGCTGATAAATCTGCGAGGCTTTATTTGAAACCACCGGATATATCGCCTGTGTTCCATATCTGCCTGTACAATCACGTGATGTTATCAGTGGACAATATTCAATAATGGAGACGTGAATATTTATCCGTATTGTGAAAGCCAAAAGTTGCCTTTTAACGATGCGCATCAGTTCCCCATCAGGCTGCACGTGCACACGGGTTCCAATAAGAGAGCAGCTCTTCTGCTGCATTGAATGTTGTGAGTTGATATTGACCAAGGGAGCTCAGACTGAAGGCCTTCACAGGGAAATAGAAGGAAAACAATTACGGGCCGCAGGAACATATCAAACCCAACTGTAGAACACTTCTATGTGAAATCAGGGGTGACCATGAAGAAAACCTCCCTCACCCCCTTTGCATTGTCATTAAGGACACTTTCGAAAAATTCCCCAATTTTTTTGCATTTATTAGGACATTCTCATATTTATAAATTCAGATAAAGGTGAATTGATCCTTCCAGTGTACATGCATGTAAGCAGCAGATTCTGGCCTGTAGGCCACTGCTGCGATGTGTGATGTGGGCTCACTTCTTAATAGGAAAGATGCTGCCAGTACAGAACAGGAATAAGGCTTTGCTTTATTCTAATGTGCTGCAGCGAATGCACCTGGCTGCTAAAACTAAAATGCCCAACAATGCGGACAGCAGGCTGGTTGTCCTCGTGCATGGGGCATGTTTTGGGGACACAAGTGATGCCGTGAGGTGATGTGATTTCACACGCAGCAGCAGTCAGGAGGCCCACGCGCACTCACTGCGCATGCAGCCTCTCGTGGAGGCGGATCCATCCGGACCTCCGGGCACCAATACCGCTGCAGCGCGGCGGGGACGGCGCTCGGTGGAGGCCGGGGGAGGGAGGGGAGGGGGGGGGGCTTTTTTTTTTATCTCCGCCGTGACCCTCTTTGAAAGGGCGGCTAGAGCTCGGGATACAACACCACGGTTAAGAGCGCCGGAACCTCTGGATGTACAGCTGCTGATTCCGCCCCCCCCCCTCACCGGACACCGACTTCCCGCTCGGGCTTTGAGCACTTGGAGGATTTGTATTTAGTTCCATTGTTGTAGTCGTGTGCCGCTGCTCGACGCTCTGTGGGGGATTTGTCACGCGGACCGCCATCTCACGCCTTGTGGAAGTTCGTAACAGGTCATCGATCCGCCGCGTAACGATGCTGAACGACATTAAGATAGAAGATCGTCTGCGGACGGACGCGGGCTCTCTGGACGGGATGATCGGTGAGTCCACGGGACCGCGCGCTGCTACGGGCTTCCCCCTTCCTGCTCCAGGCTGTGGCGTGCAATATAAGAATATAAATATATATAATAGTATTAAGGCATATACAATTATTGATTTTAATACACTTGTATCTACACACACACACACTCCTAAATATATATATGTAGTGTATATACACATATTTGAGGAACAAAATTACAACGAATTATCTTTATGTAATATTAATACACGTTATATATTATATATATAAATACATACATATATATATAAAACATGTATAATCATATAAGTCCTTAGTGATGAGAGAACTGAAAGGAGATCTGCTGTAACGTCTTCAATCGAATAAACAAGTTGTTTTCAGATCTGCCTGCTCATTTTAATCTTTACGGGAGTCTTTTAGATTAAAATAAAACATTTCAAAATCATAACTCAAAATTTCGATCTTGTCTCTCAGCTCCATTCTTCTGTGCAGCTTGTCAGAAATCACTTCTCCATAAAGATTTTTTTTCATGCGTTTTTTTTTTTTGTAGCAAAATGGGACTGTATTCTGCATTTCAATAATTATACAAAAACATTGTGATCAATTTAAACAATAATTATTTTATTTTTTTAGAGGGGTTACTGGTCAAGAAAACATATTTTTCTCCCCCAGGTGTTTTGGATCTCCAAACTGCACAAGCCATTTCTATATTGTTGGTGTGTTCATAGTACCGGAGGAGGCCTCGGCTGGCCTTAACAGTGCAGCCGATGGAGTGGTTATTGATCTAATATAGAGGGTAACGTTAGATGATAGTAGATGATGATGATAGAATCTTTGATCTCCACGTTCAAATGGAGAGCGGGAACACACAGAGCGGACTGGCTCTGAGTCACATTATTGTCCCTTTATATTGACTTCTTCTTAAGGCCAAAACGGTGCCATTAAACGAGCGAACAGAAGAAAAGAAACTCATTCAATACATGTGAATACATTGTTTTACTCCGATGGACGCCGCGGCGCTTCATTTGTCTCCCCTTTCCTGCCCGCCAGGCGGGGACTCTCTGCAGCGGGCCGTGTGCGAGGGCTGCACGCGGGTCATCTCGGACCGCTTCCTGCTGCGGGTCAACGACGCGTCCTGGCACGAGGAGTGCTTGCAGTGCGCCGCGTGCCAGCGGCCGCTCACCACCACCTGCTACGTCAGAGACACGAGGCTCTACTGCAGGAGCGACTACCAGCAGTAAGAAGCGGCCACCCCCCCCCCCCCACGGGGCCTCCGGGCCCCCGGGAATGAATGTGTGTTTGGGGTCGTTCGGGGAAGCTTGTCGTGTATTTATTGTGTAGCTCGGTGTTTGAGGCGCGTGCTCATGGCTCGTCGGGCCCACGCGGAGCAACGTGCGTATCTGCATACACGTGGGGAGCATTTAAGACGTTGGTCTCCCGACGACCGCCTGTTAAAATATAAAATATTAGTTAAATTAAAGATTGTCGGGCTGCTGAGCTCTTTATGGATGAGTTTAATGACTCCAGGAAAACAAACGCCATCATTTGTGTATCTACAGACTAACTATTCCATTGTAACATCTTTATTTGAATGCCATTTATAACGAAGCAAATCTATTTTTATTTGTGAAATTACAAGATTGCTGGGCAAATCAAATAATCATGTAGTTACGCAAATAAAAGGAAGCACACACTTATTGCATCTCTCCTGGACAACTTTGTGAAAACTGAAAACGGAGGCCTGGTTACAGGAATCAATGGGGGCTTTTGAAATATAATGTAATTATGGAATATCTAATAATGTTGTGCACGCAAGCAGGATGAGGTTGTGGGCATCTGCTGCGTGTGTGTGTGTGTGTGTGTTTGCAGGTGTTGTGTTTACACAGTATCGGCCTAGGCCTAAACTCATAGCGTCCGAGTTACAGTTTGCTGTCAGTCCTTTTATTTGAGAATATAGTGAACACGGCCCAGAAGAGGAGGGATAAGGTTATGAGCAACATGAGAGTGGCGACGGCCCGTTGGATGTGGTTGGAGTGGGGGTGCAGCTGGGTGGTCTCGCTTCTTGAGGTTTTTCTTTCCCCCAGACAGCCAGTGCAGCGCGCTGTCAGCGGGCCGTCTGACTGTCACATCGCCGCTCGGCCGGGTGTCTCTGTGAGCCTGTCTGCTTCTCTCAAGAGCCCTTTGTCCCCCAAACGCTCGCTGCCATGCACCACCGCTGCATGCTGGGGGTCCGCTAACCACAATGGGCAACACACATCTCCCACACGGCATCGCACGGCCCAGACGTTTCCTCATACAGGTTGACCTTTAACCTCTTTACCTTATGTGTAACATCATCTCAACAATTGTCACCTATGATGAAGATGAGGAATATTTAGATAATAATGTGCCGGGTTTAATATAAAGCCCTGGAACCTGCTCAAGGCTTAAAAACAAGTCCTAAAAAGAGATGTAATGCAAATCTATGAGAAAAATACAACTGAACATTCAGAATGGCTTCATTCTGCAAATATACAAGGTGCAATAAACAAAGAAATGCAGACTAACAGTTAAAAAAGCCTTATTTAAAAAGGAAAAATGCAAAGATACAAGAATTATTATCAAATATTATGTTCAAATGCTATGCTATACCTCAATGTAATCAAAATAAAATCGAATGAAATTCATCAAACAAATGCCAAAAAATATAAGCTTGTGTACGTTATATATTTATCTATTATTTTATAATTTAGATATTACCATAATAATAAACAGAATTCCACCAAAACCATAATAAAATCTAAATTTACCTTCATATCTTGCAAAAATGTTAAAACCAGATGCACCAGGAAAACTAATTAAGAATGAATTATGGCCATCTGATTAGTTTCAGTAAAATAAAAACAGTCGACGTCTTTCAAATGTTTGTGTGTTTAATTGTCCCTTCTTTTTTTTAATTAAAAGTGCCGTGGTGTCTTATATATTTTACATTTGATGGAAGTGCAATGCAATAAATTAAGGTAATTATGAAGGAGAAACCCAACCAGCCTTTAAGCCACATTTGAATAATTTAATCAGATAAAAATACTCATATTATCAATAATCTTCATATAAAATAATGCTTTTATTAGATGTCTTTAACTTTGATCACCAAATGCTAAACAAATATCAAGCATAAAAAAGCATTCACTTTGTGGAGTTAATATACTCCGTATATGAAAATGAGAAATTATTAATTAGTAATAAAAATATTTTTAAACCAATTTATTAAAGTCACGTGAACACAATAGTGAATGAGAGAAATATTGTGTAGGAATATTTAATATCTTCAAAGTGCTCACTTAAAATGCATCGCTGTCACATAATTGTTATTTTCTAAAATGATACCACTCCATAGATGAAATACTCCAATCAGTGAATGTGAAGGTGCGGAGGAGACGTGTAGTGATATTTGGTTTCCTATTTATAACCATAAAAAAAGACAAACCATCATCTATAAATCAGGAGACAAGCCTATTTGTGAGTAAATTATCGTTTTTTATTATCTTGCAAGGTTAAGCCAGCCATTCAGAAGAGGTTTAGGTTTGATAAATCACAACATCCTTTGATTCCTGTTATTGAATTCATACACACATACGCTATGTAAATGAAACAGATTAAAGGCATCAGGCATCAGTCTAACAAACCAAATATGCTGGCCTCTCACACTGTTACGCCCCAACATTCAGGCCCCCTTGTGCGGGGTTCTGGATATACATTAAAGAACACTATGGAAGAAAGTGGTTCCCCAAAGACAAATGAAATCTTTTGCGACCCAGTCTTAGGGAGTGACCTCTGGAAATCACTTATTATTTGTCAATTTGATGCTAAAAAACGGGACCAAAACACAGCGTTACTCTCCATGTGCATTTCGGTGAGCGCCACAGTCTTTGTTGACTACCCGGGCAGCGTCTTATTAAATGTTGTTTTTTAATCAAGTACAGCTCGGGATCCGGGTCAGAGTTAGCGATGGGAGGATTTCTCTGGGGCTACCGCCTCGCTGTTTTATACTGTGGCTTAAATTGCTTGCCTCATCTTCCTCTGCCATTCAGGGAAGAAAAATATTGATGTAACGGCAATAAAAGTAGTGACTGAGGGTTTAATCACGGCTCTGTAGTCCTCACAGACTCAGCCTTAGAGGAGGTTAACTCTGCTGCTCTGCAGCTAGCAGGGTTATGGTCGTGTTTTCACAATCGGGAAAGAGACAAACCCACACACGTATGATCAGTAGACTCACCAACACTTTACATTCACTCATTTACTAGAGCATACGGACATTAATCCAAAGGTCGTTTCCAAATCTGATATATTTTACATCCCCAAGAGTCCCATTGAACTTCTCAATAAAACCTGGCTCACTGAGTTCTTAGTTCTCTATTTTAAGGGAACATGGGACTCATTTTCAGGTTTCTACTTGTATTTTGTCTTTCACACCATTAAAACCTTTTCTGTCTTCCACACTATGGATTAAGACTGTTGTGTTTTTATTGGTTACCTGATCCAAAAACGTTTTGAGACTTGTCGTTCCTTCCTATGTCTCATGTGGCCTTTCGAAGGCTCGAGGCTTAATAAATCCTTTAATCCATTCATTAAGTGACCAGGGAAAAGGTAGCCAGGACTGGCCAGGACTAGATTGTTTTTGAGAAGTAGACTTGGTAACCAAGGCGCCAACCATTGGTTTGGTCACCGCCATCTTGGATTATGGCCGTCGCCGTGTTTAGTGAAGAGAAGTTAGCATGTTTGGAATGTGGAGGAGTGACGTAGAGACGCCAGCGACATATCAATCACAGTAAGCCCCCTCTGAATACAGAGTTTTGCTGTCTTTTGCTGTTAATCTTATGTAAAAGTGCGTCGCAATAATCCAGTCTGGGGGACTGAAAAGGTTTTGCGGGTGTCTTTCAGTCGTATTTTCTAAAATGCCTGGCGTTAACAGCTAAATGCTGGTCATGTTTGTAGAAGGTTACCTAGGAGATTTAGGTTAGGCATTGACGTTAAATGGTTAAGGTTGGAATAGGTCGCAGAGGGAGTTTGTGCAACTTGTAGGTGACCTAAATCTAGACATCACCTTGTATACCTGCACTTCCTGTCTGGATCAAAATAGCCTCTCGTGGCTCCTGGGCTTTTGTACATTTATTTTGCTCCCTGCCCTCCCTTATTTCTTATTTCATTGCAAAATGGAGCAGGTTTATTTCATTAGAAACCCGACGACGCAGTGTGATGGCCAAAGGAGAGACCCCCTAAGGTGAGGGTCCATGAGTAAATCCTGGACCCAGTCCAGGAGTCTACATGCCCCCCTCTCCCGAGAGCAGGGGGCAAAGAAAAGAAGAGGGGGGTGGGTTCAAAGCCAACCCATAGCAGCAACACAGGAACCAGCGGGAGCTCCTTAAAGCGCTGTTCTGTTTGGATACCACAGCTGATCAGCGGCCCAGCGCGGTGCTGAGAAAACAAGCCCTCGTGAAAGCTTTGCAGATTGGGTTTCATCGCCTCTCCGGACTCCTGCCCTGGCAGCCGCAGGTTGCTGCTTCTCCCACAGTCTCCAACATCATCTCACTCCAATGATTTATGCCACCGGTCCTGTGACCGCACTTTGACTTCAAACACAGGAAACATGAGTTGCCTCCGTTTGGCACCGTCTGTGGTCGTGGCTCTCAGGAAGAAGAGGAGGGAGCTTCCAGCAGAGTGAGCATACTGCCACTGTCACAGGAGAACTCAAAATCAGACTAAGGCCTATTGGAATGAGGAAGAAGTGAGGAAAGTGATATACAGATCATACAACTGTTGTTTGATATACTGAGAGTTGCTCATATATATATATACTAATCTTAACAACCATATACATGTTTATAAAGTACCGTAATTTCGCGACTATAAGGCGCACTTAAAATCCTTTTCTTTCCTCAAAAAACGACAGTGCGCCTTATAATCCGGAGCGCCATATTTATGGATCAATTGGTTGATCCATACTGGTTAACGAGGATCCATTGGAGGGAAAGTCTGGTGCCAGCAGCCGCGGTAATTCCAGCTCCAACAGCGTATATTAATGCTGCTGTAGTTAAAAAACTCGTAGTTGGATCTCGGGATCGAGCTGACGGTCCGAGGCGCCACCGTCTGTTCCAGCGCTGCCCAAGATGCACGAAAGCATTTGCCAAGAATGTTTTCATTAATCAAGAATGAAAGTTGGAGGTTCACAGATATTGTTAATATCCACATTAACGTATGAACAACGTTACCATGGGAGTAAAGAGTTGTCAGAACGCTTAATAACGTTATATAGGATAATAGTTCTAAAATAGGCGATTCATTGAAAGTGCGTCTTATAATCCAGTGCGCCTTATAGTCGCAAAAATACGGTATATATACTGCAAAAACAATGCAGCATGTATAGTATACACATGCTCACAGTGGCGGCTGGTGGATGTTCTTCTGGTAGGGCCAGTCAATCAGTTTCAGTAAATATCCCCAAAAAAGGTCCATTGTCTGATTGTGAGGTCAGGCTGATCTGGGTCCAGATGTCTTACCTCTAGTTTCTAGTTTCTCCGGCAAAGTTTGGGTTGGGTCTTCTTGGAAGGACACTGCCGGAGGTCGCTCTTGTTGTGTTGTTAAACAGCGCGTCTGAGACTCATCCTGATGAGATTGCAGTGTTGGGCGGCAAAGGGCAAGCCCAAATCTCAATGTATTTTAGGAGGCTGAAATTATAATGTCACTCACTAAGTCACTCACTCAGTGATTGGCTAACTGCTTCTTAGACCCGCCGCTTTGGGACACGTCCTGCTCATGAACCTTGCTTTAGCTCAAATGTATTTCTGCGATGAAATCCAAACTTAATAACATAACAAAGTGATTGGAGCCTCACTGCGTCTCCAAGTATACCTCCTATGCTGACCGTTGAAGCCCATGCAATTGAGGGTTAAAGGGAAAAGGTAACAAAGAGGACACAACAGGAAATAATTATGATTAAATATGAGAACAGACTAAATATATTTGAAACCCAAACAACTATCCAATTAATTAAAAAAATGAAAACAATTGGAAATATCGGTCTTCAGCCTCTTGTCCCTATGACGGAGCCTTGTGACAAAATGCCCATTTCAGATACCTTTGGTAACAACGTCCCCTACACAGTTAGCTTCCTGATGTTCTATCACACAAAGTCCGGTGTTAGTCAATTAGGAATTGATCTGTGTTTCTTCCCGCTGGCCTCAGAACAGCTTGGCATTCCTCTACCACACTGGGACGGACTCTAAAAGTTGAGGGAGCCACAAATCATCGAGGGGCCTCTGGCAGTCCCAGCTGAATGCAGGCGCTCTGAGAGGATGATGATGAATTTGCATCTGTACATTTATGCCCCCCCATCCATCAAGGCTTAATACCAGAGCTGGCCGTTTGAACCTATCCCCGGTGCACGTACAGTGCTAAGTAAAACGAGGTGTCAATGACTTCCTCGTCTTTTTTCTGTTCTCTAGTTTCTCCAGGATTTACAGTGAGACGGCTCGTGGTTCGTGATGCATAGCTACATGGGGCTTGTATGTTAACTGTAGTGTTGATCTCTCCAGAGCATCTCGGCCAGTAGTGGAAGCTTTCCACAAGCATGCATGTCCAATAGTCCTCCAGAATTCATGTTTTACTAGTCACATGATGATGAAGGGATGACATGACGATGATGGGAGGCAACGAGGGAGGGTGAGCTGGTGGCGGACGGGCATGACCACTTGATGACCACTAACTTACGAGTAGCATCTTTATTAGTTGTAACCACAATTTATCCAAGTTTAAATTCCCTAACTTTAACTATGCAATATTTGCAATGCTGAAATATTTGCCCGTTTCGAATGTTATCAGCTGATTGAGTGTCATCAGGACACCAGCGTTCTGCGGTAGCGTCATTTTCTTTCTTGATTTTTTTAACACTTACACGCTAGTACATGACAACAAGTATGGGAATGTTTCAGAACCAAGACGTCAATCTCATTTACTCTCTTTAAGGCAGCCTAAACAAATCCACTCCCCATGTCCCTAACGTCCAAAGTAAACACCCTGGGCAGACAGTACACACTGCGTACCTGTTTACCAGAGGGAGCTCAACAATAGCTCACTGTAGCACAGGCTGTGCATTGAAAAGGGATGTCTGTTACGATTCAGGAATAACTGGTAACGGGATAATACACGTCAGGGGAAAATAGTGAACATTTGTGTATGAATATGACAAAGTTAGCTAAAAGGAGAGATGACTGGTAGTTAATCGGCTGATGTGTGAACGCTTTTAAGTCAAAGTTTTTACTGAAAGTGTTACAGCTGTCACAAATTAGCATAACTACAGATACATCAACTGCATATAAGAAGTAGACGTAGTCATCGTGGAGACACCAATAGATTTGTTGGCCGAGAAGTATTAATTCTGCTATTTGGTTGTCGCCATCATGGATTACAGTCATTGCTATTTTGTTTTTTTTGCTGCCAGTGAACACAAGTCACCGTACCTGGAATGTCGAGTAGAGTCGAATAAAATAGAGACACTGTATAGCGTCAGCGACCTGTCAATCAAAGTTGCTGCAGTCTAAGGCATACCCTGCTTTATGGTCTTTTTGACTTTAAATGGACCTTACTTACTAAATATATTTCAATCCGGGAAGACTTGTTGAAGTTTGAACACTGCTTTATTATAACATGCATTAATATTGATATTGCAATGTGTTTGGGGCTTGGACTCCATCCTGCCGTAGGATAGACCAGGGGCCGGGATGCTGAGCCGAGCCATATCCCCCCCCTTCGGGAGTCCAGGCACTGGTGGTGGTGGTAGAGAATAAGTTGCTCCAATTTCCTGATGTGCCAGTTACTGCTGTAAGTTGGAGGTGTCAGGGGGGTGGTGGCGG
This sequence comes from Pungitius pungitius, assembly GCF_949316345.1. Lineage (NCBI taxonomy): Eukaryota > Metazoa > Chordata > Actinopteri > Perciformes > Gasterosteidae > Pungitius > Pungitius pungitius. The sequence goes on along the minus strand of NC_084917.1, from coordinate 15,063,119 downwards.
GTCGCCTTTGGTGTGACAACTGACAGCAGAGAGAGAGAGAACAGTCTTTTAACCTTTGCCAGCACTGATGCAATTGGTTTACGGTAACATCACCCACATCTGGTTGGCTGGTGCTACCTGACCCCGCCCCTAATCAGCTGGCTGTGTGCCCCCATGGAGAGAGGAAACCTCCCGGGAATGGCAACGCCTGTCCAGTCTTCCTGGCTGAATATTTTGCCTAAGCTTCATATCAGGCTGTTTATTGAAGAAGACTTGAAACTAGAACCTCATGTTTGCAATTTTTTTCAGAGGGAATGAGCCAAGAGAGAAGTAGCGATATTTTCTCTGAACTTTATACCCCCCGAGGAGTCGACCCCTGGTGGAGGTTTGAGAAAATGCGAGGGGGAAATATTTCTGCATTGGTTCACTTACCAAAACAGGAGATTGCCACTTGTCCCATTATGAAAAGAAATATTTGAAGGGGAATATTTCAGTATAAAATCAATGAATGGAAGGTTTGTGGATTTAACTGAGTAGATGGGGCATTGTTTGTGGAGAGAGATGTTTCTTTGAAATGTCATGGCTTAATATTATATTATCCATATTTTAAAGTCCATAGTATTGTTTCAAAAGAGAATCTGAATACTTTTCTTTTTGACTGATGAACCTTTCTTAGTTTACTAACGCTAAGTTAAATTGTAAAATTAGTATAATAAGGGAACATTTCGATGATTGTGTCAACTCCCCCAGCTCAGTTAAGCCTGACCGAACGTCAATAGCCAATATATAGTGGCCGGCTGCTTTTCACTTTCTAGCAGGCATGCCACATTTTTACCATTTTTAGTTTTTATCTGTGAACATTCACTTCTCCACCCTGACTTCACCTCTGCACCTCATCCATGTCTGAGTGTCTAAATGTGTACCGGACATGAAAGCGTCCATGCAGTAGATCCTTAATGGGCCTGATGATCAAAGAGTGAGGGGTTGGGGTTGGAGGGTGCACCGGCTATTTTGTGGGCCATAACACTCGGATTCATAGAGGGTCCCGGGGGGTCTGCGCAGTGTGTGTAAATCATTATTTTCATTACCAGTGACAAGTTGGAAGGAAAATAGGAATCAAATCCTTGTTGTTCCTCACAACAATAGTTCATATAAAATAATACATCAACATATATCAGTTTGATTGGTTCATTGCTTTAGAGTCTTTGCTTGAAAGTCTGTTCTGGCACTTACGGCCCACTTCCTCTCCTCTGGGCACTCTGCACATCAATGGCCGGACGGAGGGGGGGTCCTTTGGGGATGGGGGGATCCGTTCAGTCCAGAGGCTGCTGCTCGTTCCCTGTGTGAAACAAGAACTTTCAGTCACATTATAGGTCTTTGGTCACACGTCTTTGGTCGTAGGTCTTTGGTCACATGTGCATGGCTATTTTAGCCAAGTGATGCCGAGACCTAACTGAGCTGATGTCTTCTCTAACTAACACGTAGAAGACAGAAGCGTGCAGAGATTGACACGTGTTGCTGGACAACACTGTCTACACACACAATGTGTTGTTTATACCAAAATACCTGACATATTGTTAATAATCCCTCATGGCAGAGGAATGACACCGAAAGTTAAGGGAGCTTGACCCCTGAACTGTGATGGATGTGTCCAGGCTGTAAATGAACCCGTCGTCCACTTAGTGAGTTTTTGTCTTCCAAATCCATTGGACTCCCCCAGGAGGGTTTCCCACCTGACTCATTGTCCGTCTGCTCCCTTCTATCTGTAATAAGGACATTATGGTTGGTATGGCCGATGCTCTGGCGCAATCCTGTTTGCCAGTCTGTGGTTGTGTCCCCCCCACTCCCTCCACCCTCTGCATTCCCTCTCCCCCCTGTTTAATCGTTATATCAGCGCTGCTGGCTTCTCCCGGGAATCTGGCTGGCATTTACAAGGCTGAGACGACTCAAGACCCCAAGGGCTCATCCAAAACCTGCCTGCTCCAAGCTGTCCACATTATTAGCTCCCTGCTCTCGAAGGAGACATTCACACACACACACACGCACGCACACACACACACACACACACTCACACACACACACACACACACACACACACACACACACACACACACACACACACACACACACACACACACACACACACACACACACACACACACACACACACACACACAAACACACACCACACACTCCTTGACTGGGTCTTAATGCTTCTCTGCTCTCTGTGCGATCTCTTGTGTTGTGCCTGTGGTTCCCCCCGGAGGAGCAGCAGGAAGACATGTGTGTTGTCACAGAGCATCTCCACCACCAGTGTAACAGTAATCACTTCATTGATATTCCTCGCCTAATTACGCCGCTGCGGATCATTTGCATAAACCGCGTCCCTCTTTTTAATCATGAGCACAAACAGACGTCTGTAATCACGTCGGTCTCTTTCACGGCTGCATATATTACGGTCGCTCTCTTTCCTGCCGCCTGTTTCTCCCTCTGAGGGCCGTGCTGTGACACCAGTGTGAGCAACCCACTGACCAACGAGGCCACTGGCTCAGAGATATGAAAGGATATGAGACAACTAATGCAACTATTGTGGGAAACGTTTAACAGTGTAGACATTGAATCATTTCATTTTGTCAAAGGAGAGAGTTGTAACTGTCCCATTGTGGGATGGGTATAGGATTGATTAATGATGGAGTGATGCAGGAGCTCCTTTCTGATGCCCCCAACAGCAGACATTTCAAGACCTAGGTTGTTTTTTCTGGCTTTAAATTATACGGTTACTTTTTATCTCACTTGATGTCCGATGTCTTTTGTTTTGGAAAACATGGTGTCGCTGTCTACAGTTAACTGACAGTTCCTGTGCAGCATTTCTCACTTGCTGCCATTTGGTCCCACCAAAATCCAAAGTTGCCAAGTGCAGCTTTAAGGAGACAATTCCAAACCATGCAAATATACTATGTAAACTAGGAGTTTTTTTCTTCAGTGCTGCATCACTTTTGACAATCTAGAGTACAGAGCTCACCAGTGATTGTACCCATTTGTGTATCTGCACAAAGAAACTAGTTGTTTAACACGGAGCAAGAGATGAAAACATGCATCAATATTCTGCTATATTTGCAACATTTCTAAATGTAATTTACATACGAGAATATGTTACCCAGAGAATATTTTTCTCATTCCATTATTGTGACACTCATCCACACACAGCAAAAGCATTCATGCTTATTGCTTTTCATGGATTTTCTTTCCCTTGTCTAAAAATTAGACCTTATTGTGTTAATGCAAATAAATAGTTACAAATAAATACATGAGGGTAGACATCACTTCTGTCCTCTCCCCTCAGCAGACATCCTCCTGAATTATGCTCACGTTATTGATGAATCATAGCAGTGTGTGAGAACACAGGATTTTCTAATCTGAATGTGGGCTCTCCTCCCCTTCACAAGGAGCTGCTGTTAAACAAACAGCCCAAAAAGGACCCGTCCTGGTGTTGTTCCACCCAACACGTACACCCCCACCCTTTCCTCATTTATTACCGGGCCACAGAATAATGATCTCATCTCATAGGGTGGAAATGGTGAGGCAGCACATTTGTCCACTTTTTTGTGGCAATCTCATATATGTATGCGTGTGTGTTCACGCCTTTACCTGCGGGGCAACACGGTCGGTAACCTCAGCAGCAGTGGCAGGCTAAACACACGTGACCCAGAACACTGCTAAAGACTTTGGTTTCCTTTTATCTTCCACCTAGTTCCCCAGCTTCACCGCCGAGCCTACTGCACTGGATCATTGAGCCCTTTGAAATTCAGAAACCATTATCCACTTATGCAGTTAGTGTCAAAGTGTTCACAGAGGTCATCTGATCTGGTAAGTTCAAATACCAGCAGCAACGTTTGTCAGAGCAGGTCTGCACCTATGGAGAGAGAAAATGGTTAATTTCAAGCATTTTAAGCTCATTCGGTCTGCAACACACGGTGGTTTTGCCCGCTGTTGGGGATGTAGCTGCCTCCACCTCCCCAGCGTCCTCTCTTATTAGCTTTGAATCAAACTTGAATTTACATTTCTTTCCCCCCTGCATTCTCCATCTCTTAAATTGATCCAAAATTTGCGTTCACTTTTTTGTGAGACGTGTCAAATTAGAGGGAAAACAACGGTTCTTCCTGGACAGATTCCTAGCATTAATCTGAGGACTGGGGTCCCCACACAGTCCTGGTTATTCTTTGTCTCGAACAAAGACACATCAGCAGCACCAGCGGCACATCTCATCCCTCCTTGGCCCTCTCTGTCAGACTGAGCCATGTATCAGTCGGTTGTGTATCAATTCTGTGTTGCCTTGGGAGTGGACTGTGGAGGCTGTGGGGTGGGGGGGGGGGGGGGGGACTCAGAGACAACCTGCACTGCCAGTGATGCATTCTTTTTTAAATAAATGTTGGCGCTGGAGATGGGGTATCCCCTGGGAAATAAAGTCTTCCTCCATTCACAACCCTCCTCCACTCTTGTGTCTTTTTATGAGGGTATAAGTGGTGTTAAGTCCCTGTGCCTCCAGGATGTGTATAAGTAGCAGGTCCAAGTTGATTGACACGTAGAATGGAAATTATGTCTCACCTTTAATGCACATTGAATAATATGCGTGAAGTCATTTTTTTTAAACTAAGACATGATGAACACTAAGAGGCAAATCTGAAGCTGTGGGTCAAAATTCGCAGAAGACAAACACTCTGCTACTTTCAAGCCAACTAGGCCATACACACGTTGGACACACATCACCAAGGCTAATGTTAACAACAAACCACCATGTTTTCTTAATCATCACTTGGTGTTTAATTTGAAGAAACTCAGTTTGGTTCACACCTTCCTTTTGTCTTTAGAATGTAGCGCTGATCTTAAACATGATGAATCAGTGTGGGTGTGCTGGTTCAATGGGACACAGGCTTGTAACCACCTCTCCGTCTGCAGCTGGGACACCCGTCCTCTGAGGGTGTCTGTTGTCCTCTCGCACACAAAAGGACGATGACAGTCAAACAAATAGTTCTATTCCAACACTGTAACTGTCTACCGGGGGTCCCTACTAGGCCGACCCCTGACCTTTAACCAATAGTTGAGTATTATCTCATTTTGATTGGAGTGCTTCTGTTTGAATGGGAACAGTTTCCTGGCCCTCAAGCGTTTGTTCAGTGGTCCAGGAAACACATGGACTAATTCCATACTTAGTAAACTGCACCATGTGGTGCTTTAGCCAATCAAATATGAGTGTTCCAATAAGTGTTGTAACTCACGGGAGAGACCAACAGTTGGAGAAGGTATTTCCCCAAAAAGTACAGTGTGGAGCCCAACCAAGGATGGACCGAGCCTTGAACGTTAACTCCTCCCACAGGCAGTTTAAAACCAGAATGTCTCATGTGTTCAGAGAACATGGCAATCATTAAAATGTGATATAAGGGCCACTAAGACTCGTTTAGAGCAAACCTAAAAAAAGAAAGTGAGCCCAATATGATCAGAGCGCCAACAATTCACAATTCACTGCCCAACAATGCTGTGAACAGAGAGGAATAGAGTGAAACAAATGGTTTAATAACCACACAAAGTTATCTTCTACAAGATGACAAGAATACGGATATTATGCATTTTTGGTTGACATCACTTAAAATTTAGTTCAATACATTTTTCTAAATTGAATTACTCTATTTTAAGAGTCACATTTTAGAGTCACATATAATGTATTTATTAGATTATGTATTATTTATAAATAATCCATTTCAATGTGAAATCTGACAATCATCATTGTTGAGATCTTTTTTATGAAGCTTTCTCTATTTAATTTAATTTAAATGAATTTCTCCATCTGTATGTGTTATGTATATTAGGTGTATTCGTTCTAGTAAATGATTAAGTAGCTTCACTTTTTCTGGAGCTTTTAGCTGCTAATCATGGTCTTCATCAGTGAGGGTGATGGGCCTTTTTGAAGACCTTTAGAAGTTTTCATGTTTATTTCACAAAGCAGTCTCATGGTTTGGTTTTGTTCTAAGTTTCTTTGACTGGTCAAAGAATCAGAGGAATGGCGCATTCTTGGAAGATGGGACTCATGTTCAAAACACAATACACTTTAACAATGTTATGTCCTGGTAGCACAGATGCCTTCATTGGCATTACAGGTATATATATATATATATATATTGGTGAGTTCATGCAGGCTGCAGGTGGAGGTGGCACAGTCAAAGCTGTGTTCATGTGAGCGCAGCAGCGGTGTGGAGCTCAGGTGAGAGGGGGGCCACGGGGGAGGAGGGGTTAGCAGCCTGGAGGCAGGGCTGTTGAAGGCATTGTGTAGTGACGGACAGCAACGTGTCGGGAAACAAATGAATTGTGACAGCCAGCTGGAGCAGCGCCCCCACCAGCCACTGAGCCTGAGGCTGTCATCACTTCAAGAAGCAATAATGAGCAGCAGCCGTGATCAGCCTGGAAATATGACTCCATCATGACCCAAAGCAATGCTTGTGGGAGGGATGCACAGGGGCCAGAAAGCCTGTTGGCCCTAAATTAAACACACCAAATTGCCATGACAACACTTGTGTAAACTATATTTACATTTACATATCGGCCCAAATCTTTGTGTGAGTTTTCTGCCTGGTCTCATTCTGAGGGCATCAAATACTCGATCCATAGGCCGTCTCTGCTGGCCTAAACATCTATATAATAAATATATATTGCTACATTTACATTACAAAAAATATGTATATAATCATTCCCTTTTCTTTCATTTCCTAGCTTTCCTCCTTGTTGCGTTGCATCCAGCCTTCGGGTTGAGATCGGGAGGGCCGGCCTTTGAGAGCTTTTATCCAATCATACTTCACTCATCATGTGTTGCCGGGGTACAAGAAATCTGCCCTTAGGCCTTCAGAATCCGAGGGAAGGGGGTTGCCTTTAGCTTAAAGTGAATGGAAAGGAAAGTGGCACTAATCACATTTGGAGTTGGCAACCCAGGGGCCAACGAGCAGTCGTACAATGTTGTCCTCACGTGCACGTCTTTGATTGAATTCACACTACTGAGAGGCAGAGCTAGCCAATGTTTATATATAGAAAACTTCACCAGGAATTTCAGCAGGAAGCTTTCTATTGATTACAGTAACTGTGCCTGTAAAACAAATTGTGTGATATGGCATGTGGTGGACCCCAAAAGGATAGAAAAACGAGAGAGGTTAGCAATCTCCCTTATATAGATGAACAGAATTACTGCAGCTCCCCCCCCCCTTTCCTTCTTCTTCTTTCCTCTACTCTTTTTTTTGTGGTTTGCTTTTAGGGCCCTTTTTGTCGCTCTGTGGCGCGATGTCTAGACAGTATGTGCTGGCTTCCAATCAGCACAGACCCACGCGCACACTGGCTCTCAGTAGGTTACAGCATTGTGTCTTGGCTCGGCTCACTGTCATCGACCTGTTGTCGTCGGGAAATACTCTCGGAGACCACTGTCTTTTTCTGTGTCCCTGTCTCTCTGTGTCCTGCTGGTTGGTTCGTCCTGCTCTCTGAATGACAGTCAGGTGCAGATATCCACCCTGATCGGGTCAGATGGAACCGCGGAGGTGGGTGAGCCATTTAACAAAACATTCTCGCTCCCATCTCGCCAAGTGCCGCCAGTGGCCCCGAGCTTCAGACTATAACCCTGTCACGTTTGGACCTGTCTGTCGCGCAAGGGCTTTTCAAAATAAAATTCCAATCAAGGTTTACGTCTGCCACTAAAGTACTTGGATAGGTTTAGGAATAGATTTTGGTTTGAATAATAACAACATCATGTTTATCATTCATGTAAATTAGTCAGCGTTTGCTTGTTTTCACACACGATGCGTTTATATTGGAGTCACCAGCAAACATTATGATCAGAAGCCCAAGGGCACCAACCAAGTGTTGGTATTTGATGAGTTTAAATCTATAGATCACCTGATTCACAACTGCCCGCTGTTGGGATTTTACATACGTCGACGTCAACAAATTAGCATTTTTCTTTTGTTTCACTGTCACTCGTTGGACCAGAGGCTCTCCTAAGGACCTCTTGGCTATGGACACCCTCCTTCCCTCTCTTTGACTCTCTCTGTGTGGGACTTGGCATCACATTTTGTTGTGCCTTGTTGCCAAAAGAAGGCAATAGCAACTTCAGCTCCCCCTTCTCTCCCGCTTCTCTCTCCCTTCTCTTTACAAATCAGCTCTGCTGCATCGGTGTAATACACAATCGAGGGATGCTGCAGTTTAATGTGATAACGTGCGCATTACAATCAGGCAGTGGGCTTGCTCTTGCACTGCTCTTTCAATACAGAATATATTAAATATACTGTACATTAGTTTGTACCAACACAATATGTAATAATAATCTTGGAACACATGAATTCCCTTAGGCATTGATATATAAGATTGGGAGGATCCAGCCGTCTCACACAGGGTGTCCACCACCACTCTGTCACAGCCAAGATTTAATATCACATAACCTGCCAACGGCTGTCATGGCAACCTGCTGTTTCCCACAATGCAATTTCCCCACTGTCCCTGAGCTCTTAAGTACAAAGTCTCCTTTCTCTCGATCTGTAAATGACAGAGTTTTAGTCTAGAATAAGCAGCTGGGTGTAAGTTTGATGACATGTGTGGTCTGAAGGATTGCCTCACAGTCGCACACTCTGGCTATTGATTTGTGGCTTAATGAAATGGCATACATCAATACTTTGTTATTATTAAGCTCATCCCAACCTTTAAAACAAGGTACCAGAGGTGAAGGCAGCCGGATAATCCATAAGAATTGACATTTAATTTAACTTTATTAAGGCCTTTACTCATTTGGGGTGATTAATTAGAACATTCATATATTTTTTGAATCGGTTGTTTTTGCCATGCGGACCTTCATACCCAGCAAAATAGTATGTGGTGTAAAAGCAATGTACCTTTATTTTGCCGCAAGGTTAATGATACAGATAAGCCCACAAAGCAGTCACATTGACACTCAACTGAGAAGATATAAAGAACAAGCCCACTCATTTGGGTTTCACACACAAAGACACAGACTGCATCAATCACGAATACAGGTTCCTCTTAGTAATAGAAGCATAAAACATATGCAGGCTGGCAGGCTAGTTTACATACTGTAGATGAGCTAAATCCTAAACCACTAGCTTGTTTATTTTCTTTAATTCGGGGAGGCCCCCCCGACAGCCTCTCCTGCGCCTCGGTGATCGGTGCTTAAAGATGACCAAGTTGTCTCTGCAGTTTGTGGTCCAGTGTTTGTGTGTAAACAATTGAGAAAAACTGTGAGGGAAATTGTGTCGCTCCAGCACCCAATGAAAGTCCAGACAACAGTGGTCCTCCAGCCTCTTGGCAGCAGGTTGTGTTTGTGCCTCTCCTGTTCCAGCATGACAAAGCCAAGTCCATAAAGAAATGGTCTCCTCAGTCTGCTGGGGAACAACTTGAATGAAACCGGCCCAGAGACCGATCCAGAACCTCCTGGGCCTACATCAGTGTAGGACCTCACCAATGTCCCAGTGGTTGAATGAGAAAGCTATGCTGCCAGGTTCAAACATCTGGTGAAAGCCCATGTTGTCATAATCACATCTTTAACTATCGCATATTGCTGTGAACATTTTAGATTAAAATTGTTTTATTTTCTCATAACATCACTCACCTTCACTTCACAACACCACCTCTGATAGTCTCCCTCAGTGCAACGTGACCCTCCAGAAGGTGAATAAATGAGTGCATCTGATTGCTTGTTGAGATCATTTCGCTGCTCACAAACATGTTGAAGTGAGTCTCCAGAGAATCCTAGGCCTTACTCTGACTTCTTGAGCTTTGACTGAGCAAACAGCACATCCCCACTCTCCGAATGCAGCTTTTATTTCCTCCTGCATCCTTCACAATCGTCTTTTGATTAGGCCTACTAATTAAACCTCCAACAAGCTGCCACCCGAAGCTGCCACCCAGCCTCCTCCTTTAGGTCACCCGGCTCCCCGAGGAGAGGGAGCAAACAAGGGAACAGTGAAGGAACACACACAGTCTGTTTTTTTTCTGCTTCATCCTTTCTCCACTCCTCTTATCCTCTTTAATCCTGTACCTCTTTATGCTTGTTAAGCTGCTGGAGCAGTGTGGAAGCATAGGGCACAGGGCCAGGGGTCAAGGAGGCTCCTCCAAAGAGGCGGCCCCCAGCAGTGGTGGTCCAGGTCCTCACTGAAATCAACCGCTGAGGACTTTTCATGAGTCCTCTGTTGGAACAAACGTTCGCTCACATCGAGGGCTGCAGCACACAACAAACAGGACTTAAGAGTCCAGACTTGGTAGAAGCTGTTTGTTTAGGTCAAAAGCCTCGCTAGCTGCTCCTTGAAGCTGCGAGGTTCCACAGGCCGCACATGTGGAGCACAGAACCAACCGCACAATGCTAATGTTATGTCAATGTCATTATTAATGATACATTTGTCCAGGTGAAAGGTCATTTTTGAATCACAAATGTGTTTATCATAACCGCCTCGTTGTTGTGAAGCAATGTGTGGGCTGTAGGCAACAAAACAAGAAGATCAAGAAAATTCTGACTAGATTTAAGTATTGGTAAGTAAAAGTATTGGATTATTATTTTCTTTTCCAGGCCTTGGTAACCGTTAGATTTTCGTGTAGTCCCATGTGTTTGCCATGTGTTGGGTTAGTTTGCACCAAAACTATTAGCATCATAATGAATCCATGTAACTGACCAACACAGTGCCCCTGAATTGGCCTTTTGCTTATTTAACCAACCACAGTGTTGAAGTGATTACAGCTAATGAGTTTGTACAACTTACACGTGTGGAAACCTGAGGTCTCGGGTTCAGATCCCTTCATTTAGCTTTAGCTTTTTTATTATTCATTTTAACAGCTCATTTAAATTAGTGTGCTTCTTTGTCAGCGGAGGGAAAGTACTTCATTTTATGGGTACATCATTTCAAATTTATGTTGACTGAATAGGTCCATTTGTTGTTGACATTCAAAAAAGTCGTGCACATTCAAAGCCTGTGATGTGCCTGTGGTGTAAACGTGCAGGAGGCTGGTGGACAGCAGGGGGAAATAACTTGAATAGAGAAAGGGAGTCACACTCGGGGTGGAGGAGGAGGAGGAGGAGGAGGAGGAGGACAGCTGTCCAAACACTGAGCCCTTCTGTACCTGTCTTTAAGCTACCTCCTCCATCCCTCGAGCCTATCCTCCTTTAAACCAGTTCCCAGATCACGCACCACCACTTCCACCATTGATCCACACTCTTGTTACTGCAAAACTGACCAAAGTAGACAGCATTACATTTGAGTAACACGTGTCTTTTTATAGCAGCCGATGCCATATCACATTGAAATATGGGAAAAGATGGTCTTTCATTAGATTTTAACAGATAGCTCTAGGTAATTGTTTTGCATTATGGGCCACATGCTAATAACATGTCAATATGGATGTGTGTGTGCTTTATTTTCCCCAAATAATAAACATCAAAACCTCAAAAACATCTTGATTTAACGTGAAATACTGATCATATCTCACATGATCAGTATTCTAAAATTCATTTAGCTAGTAGATGGATCTGTGAAAAAACAAATCTTTTGGAGAAGCGCTAACACAGCAACATTATCATTGATATTAATTGGTGTTTCTAACTGATGAATGTAACCAATGTTCACCCCTGATTTTAATTTCTGTTTTTGGTCTGCCTCAAAGAGAGGACCTTTCAAGCTTCACAGCGCTGGGGGAACGGCAGATAACCGTGTGGGGGTTCAAGGCCATGATGAACAGCTCTCTGCCACTGTGAAATCCAACTTGGAAGAGACAAATCCCCCAAACTATCAGTCCAATACTAATATGGTTACAAAAATACAACCTTTTTTTTACTAATCATAAATGATACTTTCAAATAACAGAAACCAGCTCCCCCAACCAAAGGTTTCTGAACCAAAAGTACGTTCCCATAATTCTTTTCTAATCAGCCTTTCATTGCGCCCACAGAAACATTCAGTTCCACGTGGTTAACGTTGTGAAATGTTGCAGTTGGTTTAGTTTGGTTCTGCTGCACTTTCAAAGGAATATAATCACGCCAATACTTTGCTTTGCTTTTAGTGCGAACGCAGCATTAGGTTTTGCCAGATTGTAGCAAAAGATCCAGTAGTGAACATTTACTTGCATTGATGTTGTTGGTTGGTCTGTCGGCATTGCCAGTAACTTTGAAGGAATGAATGCATTTTAAATGATAAATCTGAAATATAATGTTCCTCTGCTCAACTACATATTCATTCATAGATATGCTTTTTTTCATTTGCTTTATACTCAAAACCTGACAACTTGCCACCATCCAGAGACAGGAAAGAGGGAACAGAAAGAAGGATCTTTCCACCTCAACGTACACACACACACATACAGGCATATTTACACAAACAGCCCCCCACATTGTTAGGACTTCCAAAAAGGCCCTCCCCCGTCCGTCATTTATCTTTTCTCTCTCCTTGGCTTCTCCACTCCGATTTATCGCTCTCTCTGAAGAGCTTCTCCCTCTGTCATGAGGAACAATGTGTCCCCATCGGTACTTATTTCAGAAATAATGTGTACGGTAACAACCGTGAGTGAAATATCATTTTTGTTATGGTTATGAATTACTCCTTCGCTTGCTAGCGAGCTAGGCTACGTGGGAATGTTGCAGGCCTGCAAGACCGGAGTCTGGGGACATCAAAGTTTAAATCATAGCAGCATTGTAGCTTTAGGTCCGGAGGAAAGGTCGTGCTTTTTAATTGTCAGTCTCTCTCAGAAGACATTGGTGTTCCTGTCAACTTGTTGTTTTAATGCCCGCTACGTTCTTGGTCTTTTCTGATAGCGTAGCGATCCACTCGTATCACATGGTTTCTTTGGTTTAGTTCACTGAGCGTGCTTGCTCCGTGGTGCATTAAAGTAGTGATTAATTAAAGTATATTCCACCATTTTTCAAATGCTGTCCATCTGCAATGATGCTAACTATAACCACTACCTCACCCCCAATCTCACACATTTAATCAAGACTTTTTCATTTGAATTTTGTTTTGACTCTAAATATGACTTGCCACCTTCTCCCCTGCTTCCCAGTATATAAATGGGGCTATTAGTGACAGTCGGCCTCAAGCCCAGTGGGAAACCATGTGGTTCTAGAGCCCTTTCCCTGACATTCGTTATTCATGGTTAAAACTCTCCTCTCCCCTGTGTGTCCTCAGGTTGTTTGCCACCAAATGTAGTGGCTGTCTTGAGAAGATAGCGCCTACAGAGTTCGTGATGCGAGCACTGGAGAGTGTTTACCACCTCGGCTGCTTCTGCTGCTGCGTCTGTGATCGCCAGCTGTGCAAAGGAGACGAGTTTGTTCTGAAAGGAGGTCAGCTGCTTTGCAAGAGTGACTACGAGAGGGAGAGGGACCTGCTCAGCGCAGTCAGCCCAGACAACTCGGACTCAGGTAACATTGGGGATACCGTCGTAGGCTATTATGAGCGAAAACCGTTTAAAAATGAGTCCAAATGATATGTGTTTGTTCATATCCGTCTGATTACAGAGAAGAGTGAGGATGAGGATATGGATGTGAAGTCAGAGAAGTGCCCTTCAGCAGGGAAAGGAAGCAGCGATGGCAAGGACCCTCGCCGCCCCAAACGCCCACGCACCATCCTCAACACCCAGCAGAGGAGGGCCTTCAAGGCCTCCTTCGAGGTGTCTTCCAAACCCTGCAGAAAGGTGACGATAATGATTTATTGTGCCTTTAATGGAGTGAAAATTACACCTGTCTGGTATTTGGGAAATAAAAACAAAGTTGTGATGCAAACATATGATAATAATATGTAGAAATGGCTGAAAGTGTGTCTCTGCTGTGTCTCACAGGTGAGAGAGACCCTGGCAGCAGAGACAGGACTCACTGTACGGGTGGTCCAGGTCTGGTTTCAGAACCAGAGAGCAAAGGTCAGTACCCAAAATGTTCTATCTCCCAAATCACCAATTATCACCAAATAAGTCAGTGGCCTCTATGCTCATTTCAAAAGGAACTTCCAATGTATCAGTTAGCTTTAGTTCAGTGTTGAATTGGTTAGATTAGTAAAAAAAGATGATGATTTAGGCTGGAATAAATGTATGTCTTATCTGATTGGGTATGTTAGTTAAGTATGGAACTTTTTACACAGGACACATACACATCTCTTGGGCAAAAGTCTCTTAGTGGTCTCTTCAGAGTCTCTCACATTGATTAACTTGCCCTTAGAAGCACTGTATTTTTTGCCAGGTCCACCAAGTCGAACTACCTAACATGTGACAAGACACAGTACTGGCAGAAGTGATGTCATTATCCAGATCTGGATTACATGTGAAATGGGGTCTTACTGCTTTTTTTTTGCCAAAAGTGCTTAATTGTCTAAACCAGTTAAGCTCCAGTGGATCAAGAATTTATAATCTACTATTTGTTTGGCTTGGGGGCATCTGAGAGAATGAGCTCATCAAAGTCAGAATATCCAAAAGGCCGTTTACTGAAGTCAGTTATCTGTCTTAGCAAGTCACATAGTCCTTGTCCATATTCCAATGGACCCTGAAAAACTGGACAACGATGTATTATGATTTGATGGTCTCTGTTCAACCACTTCTCTTTTGAATATAAGACAGCTGATCTAATGGAATTTGTTTTCTGCTGGGGAGAAATGGTCAGTACACTAGTTGGCTCCTTATGTCTACTGAAAATACTGAATGTGTCTCCTAGTAAGTGTCATTCTATATCTCCTTTTACCATGCCTCAGAGCCCTGGCAATGGCAGCTGGATTCATACATTGTCACAAGATCAAACACAAAGCATTCAAATCAGACTGGAATTGGTGCGTTTGTGCCTGAAATGAGCAGCATCCTCAGGTGATTGTGACACAGGGAGGCGACTGTCTGCTGCATCGGCATCAGTAGTAGTGGAGCTGGGATCGCTTGATTTAACTGAGATCTATGGCTGAAAGAAGAGCAAAGAACAGCGCTATTGGCTTTTTGCTGTTCTCTCAACTTGCGTTGGCAAGAGTTTGATTGACAGATGGTTCATCCAGTCACCTGCCAAGTATTTTTTTTGAAAGGGCACGCCCTTTACCAAACAGTTTCCAATGAGTGGCTTCTCAGATGGTTGTGTGTAACAGCGACCATCTGGCCCGTCAGGTTAGTAGAGCACCGTAGTAACTTGTACACTTGGGAGGAAGTCCTTCTAAGATTTACATCTTCGGTGCGAACCGACATTTTAGGAAAGGCAAGTGTTGAGGGACTTTTGGTTGGCTGGAATAAGCTTTATGGTGATAAAACAAGTTGTCATGAAATACGCCAGTTCATATCACACTGTTGAATATCTAAATTCACCTTTTTTCTAATTGAAAGATTTCAGGTTGGCTTACAAATATACATCCTGAAAAATTCTAGTGATGACGTTTTAAGTCTCGTTATTTAGTATGTCTCTCCTCATGCAAATGCCGCATATCATTTCCACTGTTAATCTGTTTCCAGATGAAGAAGCTAGCCCGTAGACAACAGCAACAGCAGGAGCAGCACAACAGCCAGAGGCTCAGCCAAGGTGAGGAATTATCTGTGCCTATATATTGTGGCGCTTAGTGACTTCTCTGAAAAAAGCACAATTGATGTCCAGCGGCATGGTTTGATCCGTCCATTCAAACCGTAAGGACAGAGTCACGTAGGTAACTCATGAATTATTTGAAGAAACAGCTTGAAATATTACATTCATTAGAGAAGCAATAAACTGAGTGGAGTCACTCAGCAAACACTTCCAGTTTTGTAGGCTTTAGAAATGAGTCCCATACTCGGGAGCCAGAGTTACATCTCCGCTGGTAAATATCACTTTTCCCCGTCAGTGGAGCTATAAAGGGAGGGACGCAGCCGGGATCCTGGCTGCAGCACAGCTCCTCATAGCTGAGGGCTTATTGCCACTGTGGTCTCCCAGCGTATATGAGCAGACAGTTTAGATAAGTGTCTCAGTGCTTTGGCAAGCACGGCCTCTATCTGTTCTGGGACTTCCAGCGTGTCAATATTGGCATAGCAGCGGGGTTTATTATAGTGGAAAATGCTGTTGTTAACCAAATGAGCTAAGCAAACCAGCAAACGGGGGGTTGTTTGACATTGATGTTCGGATGAGATGAAGCCTCACGGATGACTGGTGAGATATCTTCAAGATCAAACAGCCAGTCAGTTTAGACAATTCATTTACAGTATACCCTCTTCTAAGAGAACCATTTGTTGTGGAGCATTCATAGTACGGTGTGGTCATTAAGTAGCCTTATTTAGGGCAACTAACATTATACAGTATTTCACAATAACAGTGTATTTAATGAATTGATTATGTGGGACTACAGCAGCCCCAAGATCTTCTAGCCCACTAGCAGTTTACAGTTAGCTCTTTCTGTTGGAGCGGGAGAGCTCTGCATGGACCAAACTAATAATACCCCTCCAACTTTTGTCCAGTAAGGAAGCGAATAAGCCAACCCATTACGATGTACTTCAAAACCCTGTAACTTTACTGATGAAAACCGTTAGCTGGAACGAGGTTTGGGTGAAAATGGATCGTCACCACTATAGCTGAGAGTTGTTACCCTGCTCCCATTTCTTTCATCTGTTACAGAGGGGATATCAGGTTGTATGGAGGGCCTGCTCAGCTCCTACTCAGGGCATCTACCTCCAAACCAGCAGCAGCAGCTGGTGACCATGGAGCATGGTGGCTACCACCCTGATCCCTTCCAGCAGGGCCTCACGCCACCACAGATGCCGGGTGACCACATGAACCCCTACGGTGAGCACCGCCCTCTACCACGTCTGGACCTGCTGCCTTGCTTTGAGGCGTTCTCTGTAGTCTCCTTGTTTCCTTTCATGGTGATGTCGAGGTCTCCAACTGGAGACCTGTCCAAGGTGTTTCCTTAGCTGCGCCCCGGTGCATGTTGGGAAAAACTGCAGCACTCAAACACATTAGATAGCAGTAGAGAAGTGCATTCTTTTTCAACATCCCTGCGATACTCCATATGAAACATGTTGATTTAAGATATTGCCAAGTTGCATTATGGGAAGTACAAGATACAAAATTGATAGTTGATCGTTAAGAACCTGTTCAGTTGAATCATGTAAGGCCTGACTTTTAGTTATTTGCATTTAAGTATTATCCTATTAGCACTTTTGGAACATACTGTAACTCATATTGCTTTTTTAGTTTTCAATGAATTAACTGATCTTAGTAAGTGGTTCAATCTGGTTAACTCTTATGCAAGCTATGATTTCTAATTTCTCCTGCGTTTTGACTTCTTGGCTTTTTCATTAGAACAATGTGTTACAGCGACAGGGCCGTGGAAAAGTGCACAAACAAAGCACTCGCTAAATGACACAGTGCTCCAGATAAAGAGGTTGCAGAACAATCAAGCAAGAACTCAGCAGAAATACACCAACCACTGCCCACACAGCATCACAACTCAGAAAGAAGGGGCCACACGTGTGAAAATAGTCTGCAGAGATATTGGCAATTGAAACTTGGCAACAGGAAAAAGTAACACATTCACCCAACAAATAAAGCCAAGCCTCCATCAGTCATCAGACTGACGCAATTGCAACAAATAAATAAAAGTAGGAGAGGTTTTTTGTCAAATTGAGTACTTAATTAATATAGCAAGGCAGGTTTACCTGTCTAGCACATTTCCGCAACAAGGCAAGTGCTTCACATTAACCCATTAAAAGATTCAAAACATAAGGCCAAAGAAAAGGACAAAATAAACAAGCCCAAAATGTTGCAGTGCAGTTTATTAAAGAAAGAAAAAGTCTTACTTGGGACTGTTTTAGGTTCCAAGAAACAAGGTTACCACTGGAACCAAGGTTTTTAGGTTTTCACTGAACTGTTTTTTAGGTTCCCAGAACCAAGGCTTTACCTTAGTCTGGGTTTAGTTCCCTGAACTAAAGGTCTTGAAAGAGCAACATCATTAAATCTGGTTCAATTGAATGCAGCAGCAAAAAGAAAAGTCAGCTGAAATGTCTGAGCTGACCTGCAAGGAGTTTGTTCTCGACATCTGGAGCAGGACAATAGAAAATCAAACTGTAGCCCGTCATTATATGAATAATATGCTAAATATACCACCTCGTCAGTGCAGACAGCCAACCAAGGAGGGCCCATTCTATTGTGAATAATTGTATTCATTAAACTTTTATTAAAGACTATTCAACTTTAAATCTTTCAATCTTTCATACGGACATACCCGATGATCGGAAGCAACCCAAAAGAGAGCTATTTCCAACCGCATTACTCCTTGTTATTTCTCATGGAAGGTTCTGTACAGTTGAGTCCCACAGATCAAACATCAGCCTTTTTCAGCTGTGTCAGCTTGCTGTGCAGCTCGTCCCTCCGTTTTCAGTGGACTTCTTAAAGCTGTTGTCAACACACGGCCGTCGTGCTGGACGTCACCGTTTCTTCTCTGCTCTTCGAAGGTACCGACATCATCTTCCATGACATGGACAGCGACACCTCTCTGACTAGTCTGAATGACTGCTTCATGGCCCCCACAGACGTCAGCTCCTCGCATCCTCGGGCGGGGAACCCCATCGACCGCCTGTACTCCATGCAGAGCTCCTACTTTGCCTCTTGAGAAGTGCTACCGTCCCAGCCCACAGCACCGTGGCCCCGGGGCCACAAACAGGCGAGCCTGCACCGGAGTGGACACCAGACACATGTCCGGTAAGACATGAATCAGTAAGGAGGGAAATGTGACTCCAAGACCAAATCCACCAAATATAACGGAGCGGCCTCGGCCCGTCAAAGGAGGGGGGAAAACTTGAAACTTAAACTTCTCCTGCCACCCGCTGTCTGCGCAGGAGTCTGGAAGGCGTGGGGCCTCCGTCTTCAACTGGCTTTCTTTTGTTGGATGTGGACCTTTGTACAGATATATGGGAGTGTTCAGTGCTATGAAAATCAGACTGTCACAGAAAAGTAAGGCTGCGTGTTTGTAACACAGTTTAATACGTACTTTATTTTAATGGGACAATCAGGCAAATGTAGTTTTGGTGATGTAATGTAGTGCCAAGCACTTGTGTAAAAAAAGCAGTGAGCCAACTGATTGATACCTGTTTCAGAATGTAAATAATGTTCTAAATGTATTTACTGTTCTTCAGACACATCCCGTTTTGCATGTTAGGTTAGACAGCGGTTTATTTATTTCTCCCCAACGTACTGGTACACAATAAGAAAAAACAATTCTGGCAATAAGATCCCATACAAAAAAACACCTTCTTACCTAATTCGTTGATGATTTGATTCTGCTATTTATCATGTTATTTCAATTGTTTAGTGAGTGTGTAAATTAATATTGCTTTGCTATTTATTTTTCCATTGAAATCATATGGATTTTGTCGAGACGGCATTTTAGATTTGTTAACTTATCAAAAGTGTTGGTGCTTAAATAAAAATATAAAATGCATTCTCTTGAATTCTTGTCGTCAATGAACAACAACGGCAGGACATTTCACCGGGTGTTGAGCGGGCGGGCCTCTAATCATCGATGTGACATGGGTGTGCGCGTGAATGTGTTTTGGCTTTGATCCCGATGACAGGTTGCACCCTGTATGGCTTCCTCCGCCATCAGTGTGCATGTCCAAGCAAAGTGCACAGCGCTGTAATGATGCCAGTCCATCTACCATCAGTTTACAGTGGTACATAGAGGAAAGAACAAGTTCTGCATTATTACTTATTCCTTGCAAACATGGAACCCCAAACAATCACATGAGAGTTATTATATGCAATTGCATAGTTTGTGGACTTTGTGTGTGAGAAACGCCAACTTTATGGTTGATTAGAAACAACAAAGAGGTTTTTTTTTTTTACTTAGCATAAAACAGGTCAAATGAATTTTGTCCTTTAAAACAGACAGCGAAACATATTTGGTTATGAATTTATACAATGATACGCCCTGTGTGACCCTACTCGGGCGTACAGATCAGAGGCATAACTCGTTCTATGGCGGACATGTTCATAACTAAGTTTTAAAAATTGGCTTGGCTTTATAATCTCGCTAAAGCTCTGTCTAGTTATACAAACTATTCTAAAATAAACTACAGTTTAGCCACTAACCCTAACCCCCTAACCCTGACCCTAACCCCCTGACCCTAACCCTGGGCCTGCATGGGCTTTCTCCGGGTGCTCCCCGATGACATATAACCTCATTATGAAATGATTTATGCGGTGTTATGATTATTCCTCTAGCACGTGGTATGCATCACATGCTCATAGAGTCTGTACTAAGTTGGTGTGCGAGGATGACAGGTGTGCATTAGCTTCAGCACCCACGTGTTGGCGTTTATGCACGGGGTAGAGCAGCAATAGAATCCTTAAGCCCAAAAAGATATCCTGATGTCTTAATGTGAATTGAGGGAAGATCCCCACCAGCTGGATGGAAGGAACCACATAGTAAGCAGAAAAGTTGGATGAGACAGAGAACGGCAGAGCTAAACGCCAAGGAGGGAGAGAGTCAGACTGCAGGAGAGAAAAACAAGTGAAGAAATGACAGGAATTAGAAGTTGAGAGTTTGTGCCTGAGGTGCAACACGGAGAGACGCGAGGCGACACCTGGCCGCCTCCCCAATCACCCTGACGGCACATCAGCTCCACATCTGTGCTCCACCTCGTTTCTGCCAAACCTACGCCGAGATCTATCTTGATAAGCAGAACTGGTTTGTTCCCCTCTCACCCACTGCAGCGCGAGAACTGCACCGACGCCACTAACACCAAGTATTACAAAGGTATTTTTTCATATAAAACGTGTTTTTCCAATGTGTTCTTCCAAAGCGTTTCTCTTCAACTTCAGAAAGTAAATAATACACTACGGCCAAACAATATTTTAGAGCTTACATCAACAAAAAATAATAATAGGAATAGTTTGTTGTTACTATTTTAAATGATTGGATGAGCTTCTCTTAAAATCTATAAAGAACCCAAACTCGGGCCTAGAGACGCACAAACTACCTTTGAAGGTATTTTGCACATTTTTAATGCACACATCGAGAAGAAACGATATGAGAAGCATCTTTCAATGTGGTCACCACAAAAGGGAATAAACACCTCTCTGTCAGCAAGGATCTCTGATTTGTGTTGGATTGGATTACAAGTCAAAAGGGGTCTCATATTTGCGATAACATCAGAATGCAGTACATAGTTATTCGGGACCATGTGACCTCGATGTGTTTCAGACACTCTAAATGACACTAAAGGATGTCAAAATAACTAGTGCAGAATAGGGTGGAATGAGAACAATGTCTTAACATGCAAATAAGTGTTCTGTGCATCAGGACATTAATTAAAAGGAGAAACAACTGACAACCAGAACTAGTTGTACAGAGTGTGTGTGTGTGTGTGTGTGTGTGTGTGTGTGTGTGTGTGTGTGTACTGCAGATGGTGTGTGCGGCCAATAAGAGAACCAATGAAATATTACACCTTGTCCAAACCTTATTGTCTGAATTCTGACCTGGACCCAATCCCTTGGTGTCCTCACTCTGTGACCTTGGGACATCTGATCCCTAAACTCATAGTATACACACACACACACCTGCAGACACACACTACTTCCATCAGCCCAGACAGGTTCTTTGAACCCTCACACCCCAGATCTGAGTCCAGAATTCTCTTCTGTAATTTACACCTGAAGGCTTACATGCATTATTTGGTCGACTAGAAAATACACGAGGTTCTCTCACCTCTCGACCTGCAGGTTTCGTGACTGACAGACAGCAACAATATTTACCCTCTGCGCAGCAAAGCCCTTGCTCCTCTGCATGTGCTGTGAGTGAGCATGAGTGGAATTACTGCCATTTGTTCCACTCCGACAAGCTGCAGGGTGAAAGACAAACAGCTGCCTCTTGCCAAACAATTGATCATAAAAAATTGATGCGTATACACTGCAGCACACAAAGGCAGCTCATGGTTTGAGTTCAGTCAGGTGGAAGGTACAGAGGGAGACAGATGTCAGGGGCTTTCTGCACGATGAAACCTGCCACCCAACAACGCTCGGCCTCGGCGTTACTGGAAAGCGTTTCTCAGGTGATTCAGAGGCCGAGGGGAGAGGACCTGCTGGCTGCATGCTGAGCTTTCATCAGACAACTCGGGAGAGGAAGTAACATGAAGTAAAGTAACATGTGTCTTATGTATTTGTCAAAACAAACTGACACGTTGTTTTTCAGGAAGGTTTTCTATGTTGTTTTACTCCTAAACGGCGGCAGTTTTATGGCTTAGGTAGTTTTCTTTTTCTGGTG
The DNA here is from genome assembly GCF_949316345.1 of Pungitius pungitius. Taxonomy (NCBI): domain Eukaryota; kingdom Metazoa; phylum Chordata; class Actinopteri; order Perciformes; family Gasterosteidae; genus Pungitius; species Pungitius pungitius. The sequence continues at coordinate 15,040,881 of NC_084917.1, read as the reverse complement.
GTTTATTGGCACATGGCTGTATTATTATCTCAAGTTTACCAAATTTGATTTATAAAGTACAAAACAGCTGTAGTTTTATACTACATGTCACTTACCCATTCACACACAGGTGCTACAATGCACCATCAACATGGACCAGAAGAGCCGGCACTGGAAACCACTGGATCATTAGACGAGCTGCTCCACCAATGAGCCTCCCCATTGTGTGAGAGGTACGTGGTATAATAACGGCTATTGCAAGCAAGAACTTTGCTGAGGACATGTAAAAACCAAATGAAAATGTGACTTTATTGTACTACTCAATTGCCTTTTTTTCTTATACAGTACCTTTACATCACTGCCACTTCATTTCCATTTTGATGCCAGTAGGACGTGGTAAATAAGAATGGTTAAAGAGAGGTTACTATTAGCAGTATTATAAGAAATATTACTCAAGGTCATCCCATTATTATAAGAAGAAGAAGAAGAAGAACTTAGCGTCTGCTTAAATTCCTTTTTTTCCAATTTAATCAATTGTGCACCCAGCCCCACTACATAGGTGCACATCACTGTAATGCCCGATTAACATAAACAAGATTATTTTTTGGAAGCAGCAGCATGTACCAACGCATTTCAGTGTTATTAGCCCTTAAGTCCCCCAACAGTCAAGGCCTACAGCAGCAAAGGTAGGTGCTAGTCCGAGGCAAGCCTGAGCCAGCCCTAACAACAAGGAAAGAGTTCTGTTAATGCGGAGAGGGGTTCTGCCGCCCTGACTGGAACTGGAAACTGGTTCGACAGGTGAAGTGCTAGATTAATGTATAATGTGACTCCCGTTGAACATAGAGACTCCAGGAAACCCAAGTGGCCCTGTATTCTGGAGGCACCGTGTATTGGTTGGATAAAAGTGTGCCATGAGGAGTTCATTTTACTCATTGTTTGATTTCATCTAGCTTGATCGATATATCATTATGTAAAAAAAACTTGTTTTATGTGCGTGTGAAAGATGATTCCCTCCATACTACACCTGGAACACTGAAGGTAAACTTTGGCAAGGGATTTCTCTTTGAGATCTTTGAGAGCAAAGGACAGTAAGCTAAAGCTATTGGGTCATTTCAAACCAAACCTTTATAACCTTGATGTACATGTTTTATATGTATAATTTCTTGCTTGATAAATAATGCTTCTTTCTGTGTTTATCCTCTTCAAAATTCTTATTTTCATTTGCCGGAGCACAATAAAAAGTTCACCATGTCAAGCTCAGAAATAGATCAAGTGAATGCTGGAGTTTTTTTTTTTCTTCCAAAGAACAGGTTGCGTGTTGCGGTGAAGAATCAAGTGAGATGTGATTGTTGAACACGAGTGAAGGTAGCCCTGCCTTTTCCCCACATCTGTAAGTCTGATCTCACTATCAGGAATCCTAATCTTCACACATGCCACATTCTTGGCGCTGTGAACATGAGATAAAAGGTGAGTGTCGGGTGCTGGAGGCCCTGCGAGCATCGCTCTGGGCCTGCCGCACTGAGCTGTGAGACAGCTTCTGACAATGCACTGGCACCGCGCGTCTTATCCGGGGGGGGGGGGGGGGGGGGGGGGAATCTGACATCACAGGTGTGAGCAAACAGAGAAGTCAATCAGGCCGAGCCGCCGCGCAGGCACGAAACCGCTCTCCCCCCTGGGGACGAGATGGCTGTCGAAAGCAAACCTGCTGTGGGCTGACCTGAAGACGATGTCCGACACGCAGATCAAACTCACTTTCAGCTCAGGCCTGTGACCTGCTGCCCTCTCTCACATTGTTACCATACTTTCACGCACTTTGGAGAAAAACACTGATTTAGTCTGCGTCTCGGGCAGACGAATGGCTCCCAGAGGGCAGGTAGTTGTGTTTGGCCCTTTCAGGTGTGATGCCCCTCCCCCTTCGACACCAAGGCTGCACTCTTGAAACTTCTTGTTTGCTTTCTTTTTATTGTCATTGGAGTGTACACAAAATGGTAGACAGTGTGTCAATCTCTATTGTCCTAAGGGCTGCTCACATGTTTAGTTAACATTTCCTTTTGATGAGAGACACATATTCATAGTATATCTGATCATTGTGCCTCGACACAATTTGAATTTTGGTGACTAGAAAGAGACTATTGTATTATATTGTATCTTAATTGGTTTTAATTAAGTGGCAGAAATTATATAAATTCTACTAGCATGGCTACGGCTCGTTCTCAACAGAGAAGAGCGCATGCTAGCTCCGGGAGACGGTAAACATTCAGTCAGAGCAGAACGCGGCACAATCTGAAGAAATCTCTTTACAGTTTGAATGACTTAAATTGCTCTGTTCAGAAATATACCGTGTGCATAAAGTACACATTTCTGAGGCAAGAAAGTGCTATATGGACCTAATGTTTGAGGCTCACGGTCATGGCCCCATTCTGCAGTCTGTCATTGCATGAGGCCCCGTGGCCCTGTTGTGGTCTGTAATGTGAGTTGTTTCCCCGACTTATTACGCTGATTTGTTTATTGTCTTACAAAGAGCTCCTTCTCTGATGACATCATTAGAGGCTATGGGCTCATTTTAGGTCTGAACTTGCACTGAAACCCAAGCTCCCACTGCCAGACATTATTCATTAATAACAACAGGCTCCTGATGACATCAGCAGGGAAAGAGAGCCCTGTCATAAACATTAAAGAAGGCTGACACCTGTCTGCGGCTACGTTAGCATTGTGCTAGGTTGCTTGGAGTGCACCAAAAAGGCTCGTCTCTCTGTCACATGCGGCTTCAGGTGAGTCTGAAAGACGTTTGTCACCAGCCGGCACTAAGAGGCAGACCAGTGGTTTATACCCTAAGAGGTCAGATTGTGTTTTTTCATTCCCTCCTAAGTCACTGAGAGACGTAGCAGTAGGTGGAGACCCAAACAGAGCTAAACGGAGAATGAATATGACTCTCACATTTAGTATATTTTCATAATTTGTTTTTAGAAGCGTATTATTGTATGTAATTTTGTTTCCACATTATATAAACACAATATTTAGTCACAGAACATTGGGAGTGAATATCCTTCCGAAATGTTGAACATGAATAGTCTCTCTCACGTGTGCAAACTACTCCTTGTGTTTATATTTGATCTTTTTTGCAGTTGTGTTATAAAGTTGACAACAATTAAGTTAATTATTACATTTACTGTGCATTTAATTAGTGTTCAGGTGAGGAGTTACTTTAAGCTTTTTAATGATTTACCGCGTTATGCTGCCTTTTGAAAACATTCTAAAATACCAAAGAGATTTGTCAGTTGACGCCCTGGTTTCTGCGTCTTCTCATAACATGGTTGAATCCCACGGCTCCAGCGTTAACTTCGCTCAATATATTGATTGGTTTGTTATTAGTTGGGGAATACGGACAGAGCTCTGGAGGAGAAGAGCTTTTCTTATACACATAAAAGCCTGGAAGACCCAAAAATGTCCAGTGTAAAATGATGGAAGTTGTAACTTTAACTGACTGATTTCAGCACAGTATTTTATTATTTAGTTATGTTATTACAAATGATATTCAAATGATATGTTATTCAATTCTTTACTTATGTTAATCCTATTGTCATTATGATATCTAAATTGAATCAAATATTATGTTAGTAGCCGTGTTCGTCTGTCCAAACAACACTTCATTGTCACTGTCATGACAAGGATATTGTGTATAGATATTCATGACATTTAAGGATTACTGTACATTAAATGGTATTGAATCCACTAACGTGAACTTGTAACATACAGATAAATGTTCTTTGGGTACCGATTAAATGCAGATTAAAACGTATTTAATCGAAAGGTGTTGTCAGGATTGATTGATCCTCTTTTTTCTTTTGCTGAACTTAAGGGGATCAGGAGGATACTGTCACGGTCGTCAATTCTCAACAAATCAATCCTGTACGCATGGACACCTGACCTGAAAATCTGCTTACCTTCAGCTTTGTCTTTCACGTTGTCATATAAAGGTGAGTTTCTGGTACTATATGAGGCCCGAACTGAAGGTCCTCTGACTCCAGAGCAGAAAACACAACCCAGAGGGCACATTAACATTGGAACAAATGGTGATGTTGGATTGCACTCTCCCTCAGTTTAGATACACATGGTTCATATTTTCTCTTCTAAAACGGACTTAGGTGCTTCTCAAACAGAACGCTTCAGTGCGGAAATCCCAAGTTAGATACACAGGGAGATAAATGGGACCTCGTTCCCCAGACAAACTCAGCTCCTTATTAAAGCATTATGGACATGTTATCAGTGGATGCTTACGCAAGCTGCTCCAGGCAAAAGATTTTCCCTGTGAAATTGAAATATTAGAAAAGAATTGGGGGAACACACCACTTGTTCTTTCAGTGAGGAAAAGAAAATGGGGAATGATTTGTGTTACAAAAATGTAATACTCAACTGTTCTTACATGTGCCCCATTGTTCTTGTTCTTTCATGAACTTCCTTTTGTTTCTGAAGAGTAGCTTTTTGAACAGGGCTTTGTCCATAATAATGTTGTATATGTATATATAATATCTATCTATCCACATATCCCTATCCATCCATCCATCCATCCATCCATCCATCCATCCATCCATCCATCCATCATCCATCAATCTATCTATCTATCTATCTATCTATCTATCTATCTATCTATCTATCTATCTATCTATCTATCTATCTATCTATCTATCTATCTATCTATCTATCTATCTATCCATCCATTCATCTATCTATTCATCTATCCATCTATTCATCTATCTATCTATTCATCTATCTATCTAGACTTTTATAGTATATCTACATGGTTGCATTTGCGTTTGCATAAACTTCAGTGTAAATGAATAAATGCAGACCAGACTCAGATGCAGAGCTTTTTGAACAGTATCAACCCTAAACTATACCGTCTCTGGATTACACCAAGGAGGAGCATACATTTTGTAGATCTTAAAATCTTTAAAAATAATAAAGGAACATCTATATTTACAAGAAGAAAGAAATAATTGTTTACTGATCCCCTTGGGGAAATATTCTCTGCACTAAACCCATCCCACACAGTAGTGTGACTACATGTCAAAAGCTTCCATCCTAAAGGGCTCCAATGAAATGGTGATACGCATCCATCCATATTGGGCCATTTTAGGAATGGAGATATAGAAAACACTTCCCTGCACATAAAATACACAAAAAATACACCAGTGCTAAACCGCTAAAATATTATTTGTAACGGTAGTACGGAGAGAGATGATCTACTCAGTCAGAGCGTCCTTCAACTTACATAACCCTAACGGACAAAGAGAGGGAGGATTAAAGCAACTATTGTAAAAATAAAACTAAATATTACAGTGTACTTGTCTAGGAATAAATGAGGACCTATATTTCATTGTATTTTATAACCTTGAACTTTGTTTGTTTGCATTATCATTGCTTGTTCATTTATAAATGGATTTGTACAGCACTCTTCTAGTCTTCTGACCACTAAAAGCACTTTAACACTACATGTCATCATTCACCCATTCATACACCAATGACAGGACCTAGCATACACAGTGGCACCTACCCATCAGTAACTAACATTCACACACACTGTAGTCAGAGCTAGAGGAACAATGCTGGGAATAAGTGTCTTGCCCAAGGACACATTGACATGCAGGTTAGCCGGGCCTGGGATCAGACCGCCAACCCTCTGATTGGAGGACGGCCGCCCGCGCTCCCCACTCACCCACAGTGAGCCCACATACATGTCCTTTACTGATGTATATACACTACAGCATGTATCCTAAGATTTCAGGCCTCGTCGTCTGTCCTGTACACGTACAGTGACTGTGCATGGGCTGAAGCAACCAGCTGAGATTCCTCCTGTCTTTGCACACAGCTCACACACACGCCAAGGGATCTGATGAGGGAGACAGAAATACAGATGGAAAGATGTGCTTGCTCCAAACAGGTGGGAATACTTTGTTGTTTAATAAAAAGATGATTGGTTTGAGATGTCTGTTCTGTTCCTCTGATAAGTCAAATCCTGACATAAAAGTATTACTCTGACTGTTTTACACCTGGTCCATAAGTCCAAATCTAGCCATAATGAAGGCTAAACACCTGGTAGACCCTGAAAAGGATGTGGTTACATATAAGATTAGCACCATGCCAGTTGCAACAGCATCCTCTCTCCTTACATTCCGTGGTCAAACTCGGGAGAGCCTTCACCTCTGTCTGTAGCCACTGCCAGAAAAGAAAGCTTGGATACACTTTCTGCAGGAACCCTGAGCAGCCTGGCTACCTCGGCTCCTGCCAGAAGTGCCTGCAGTCACCCTGAGCCCCTGGATCATGCAAAGCTGCCCCATATCCCAGCAGATGCTCCGGCCGCCTGTGAACTGCATCCAGATGCTCGAGCTCTCAGCTTTCCTATCAGGATCCACACTGGAAAGACCAAAAGTTCAAACATCCACTGCAGCCTGATCTTCTTTGTATCTTCGCTATTGCTTTAAAAACTATTACTGCTTTTATGAACTTCTTAGAAGTCAGACTGTGGGTTTAACACCACAAAAGAGTTAATTGCTTGCATGTCTTCTGTAATAGATCTGTAATTATTTTTTTATTTTAAGTACATTTGGAGTTGTGAGAGCAGAGATTTGGACATGGCGAGATGCTCTATTGAGGGACAGTCCTCACCAACAAAGTGACACATTTCTTCAAATGTTTAACTTTTTTTTTTTTACAAGAAAAAGACTGGTTGGTCGAAAACAACAAGAGTGACTTTATCTCCATTAAATATCTGAAAGATAGAGCTGATTGGAGTTCAAAGACAGCAGTAATGACATGTTATCCAAATCTATATATATATTATCCATGCCAAGGAGTGCACAGTATAATTGTTTGAAAGTCAGATCCTGTTGAATATGAATGGCTCCATGCAATAAATGTTACAAATATTCTCTTTCCAAATACAGTATATGTCAATAGCAGTGCAAACACATAAAAACTTACATTTTAATTAAATTAATTAAATTTCTATGCCATAGTCTAGTGCAATACTATATCACAAGACACACATTGACAATGTGGATTACCATCACTAACCTTTATTTACATGAATGTAGTAACTGTTTGCAGGTTTCAATTCAATTCATTTTATTTTATTTTGTATAGCCAAAAATCGCATATTCCTCAGAGGGCTTTGCCGTCTGTACACATCATACATCCACTCTTCCAAAATATATTCCAGAGAAGAAATCCCCAAAAGATGAAAAAACCCTCAAAGGGGAGAAAAAAATGGAAGAAACCTTAGTGAGAACAGCAGAGGAGGATCCCTCCCCCGGGAAGGACAGCCTGCAATGGATGTCATGTGTACAGAATAAACAACGTCAAAGATGTACAACACGATCATTTCCTATGACAAATATAATTCAAATATTGAGAATAGTAAGCCGGGTCCAGATAGAACCATGATTTATGGAAACCTGTGAGGCGACAATGCCATTGTATAATTAGGTATAAGCTATGACTCCAGATACTGTCTGAATTTATCGCTGTATAAATTCAATTGAGAAGTTGTGTCCGAACTCTTGACTGGCACTATATGACTTTGTCGTGGGTCTAACTGCAGGTTTCAGGTGGTTTTCAGGAATTTCAGTTCAGTGCAGTCAAATCACTATAAAAACATTGCCCCATTTCATTTCATAGTGATAAACAGCCATCATTGTGTGACCACTATTACAGTGACTTTGAACTTCTGCTTTGTCTTTGTACCGTTGGCAGGAAGAGACAGGAAGAACGTGAAAAGATATCAATACTGGAAAAACGTATGTAAATGAGCTCAGGCGGGCCGAACCTCATTCTTGAGCAGGATTGGTCAAATAGAGGAGCGAGACAGAAGCAATCGATCCCAGCACTTCGCTCCTGTAGAGCGTCTAGAAGCTGCCAGCAGCTCAGGCTTCTACTGGGCGAGATGTAGCTGAGCAGCTTCAGAACTGTGAGTTCCTGTTTAACGTGAAGGCAGCGTAACAACAGCAGTTGTTTAGCTCACGTTTCCTAAATGCTGTGGTTCAAGGTGCCAACATACTAACGTTGTATTAAACTGTTAGATAGCCACGTAGCGTTCACTGCTTTATTTTTTTGCAGCACCGACAACCGCAAACCAACCATTTTCACCTCCGCGGCCACATCAAATATACGATGGACGTCCATCGGTCGCTCCTCTGGTTCCACAAGACCACAGCGTTTCCGTCTTAACGTGCTTCTCTAAATCGTTTGCTAACGATCCCAATCGATTTGAAATGGTTCGTAAATACCATGTAGCCAAATGCTAACAGCTTCTGCCGGGGAGCGAGGTTCGAAAAGAAGACAGAAAGAGTAGACCAGGAGCAATCACACTCATCTGACCAATCCTGCTTCAGACAGAGGTTAGGACCTCCCACCTCATTAGCATACAGACACACGCATAAATAAATGTGGAAGTGTAGGCGAACAGAAACGTAGAAATAAAGATATGGTATGTATTTGTTTATGACTTGTTTTATTATCAACTTTTATTTATTTATGGTTACATTCATCTACTTATTTATTTATATTTATTTATCTTCATATTTATTTATTTATGCATTTATTTTTTATTCCTGTATTTATTTATACATTTATTTATTTATACTTCATTTTTGTTGTCCTCCATAGAGAATGTTGGTACGACAAACACAATACAAATACGAAAAAGCAAGTTATTGACTGTTATTGGAGCAGTTAGTTACATTATATCATTTTACTGACGCTTTTATCTGGCAAACTGAGTTTAGTTGGATTAATATGTATTGACATCAAGCCTGGGTTTCTTTTTCACTTTGTTACATATCATTCTCTCTCTATCTATCCCCATTGTTTGTCTGTCTACTGGCATGGGTCAAATGAAGGCAATAATGCCTAACTATGTTTAAAACTAGAATCATACAAAGAAAGTCGGGAAGAGTTTAGAGTAAATCTACAGCTCCACTTGTTTATCTCTTGATACAACAGCTCCATCTACTGGATGTGAATACTGAACATTAACTTTGCAGATTGTGTCATAGCTGGCTGAGGACTGGTGGAGCAGGTGGAGCTCAACAAAGGTGGCACTGGGATTCTATGAGAGAACCAGCTCTTTCATGTGGTCAGTGAACTCTAGGTGGGTGGAGTGTGGGGTGGAATCCAGGGTGATCCAGAAAGTTAGATAAAAAATGATAAGTTACTTACCCTTGACTTGTTCATGTAAACCCCACCTGCCTTAAAAAGGTATCTGAGCTCCCAGAAAGGCTAGAAAATGTTGATTAAATGTTCTGAAGTGACAGAACATGCAGTTGACTGCAATTTGTTCAGTTAAGCCTGGCGAATCTTTCCTTTCCTCCTCTGACAAGGGGCAGAGAGCACCCGATAAACCCCTCAGCACTTAATTTCACCTTCAGAACTTCACACGGTCACTTTACAATATCATTTTTTCGTCGTGGGATGGTCAGCTACAATGTCCAGTGTTTGGTCTCTGGTGTTTGAGACCATATCTCATCTTACCGAGTCTTTTAGTATTTTGGGATTGTTGCTGCACATTGTTCCAAAATGTTTCACTGTATGGCAGTGGCGGCTGGTGAATTTTATTGGGGGGGCTAAATAAAGTTTTTTTTTTCAAATACAAACGAAGCATTCTGATGCATTCTGACAAAATAATAAAGACAAAACAGAACGTTTTCTTACAAGCTGACTTAATTTATTTGCCTTGTAGAATTTAGTAAGATTGAGTGCAAATACATCAATAGAAATTGGGAGTTATACACAAATAAAGTAGCATTATGAAATAAAGTGGCATTATGAAATAAAAGTGCCATTATGAAATAAAGAAATGTGTACTTATGAAATAAAAGTACCATGAAATGATTACATTTATTTAATATTCATGTATTTATTGCCTCATTTATTTATTTCACGATGTATTTCAAATGCATATTTCATTTATTTATGTATTTATTCATTTATTTAATTTTGAATAAAACGGCATTCCATAAGTGCGAGCCCCAAATCCTCATTGAAAATGCATTGAAGGCTCAATTTTCGAAAAAAAAAGTTTTAACATGAGAGTCAACGGGAAAATGCTTGGGCAATTTTCCACGTCAATGAATTCGCTCCAAGAGAGGCGGGACTCGAGGCGGGCGCGCGCGACCATTTGAAACGTGACCTGAATCTGACGGATCTGATTGGACAATAACAGATAATATTTCTAGACACACTGAAAACTACTTTTGCTCTGATAGAATTTGTTTCTCCCAGTTTGTGGGGAGTTGCCCAAATCGCCCCTATACACCATCCGCCCCCGCTGTATGGTCACTAACAAGAGGTCTTGTAGAAGTATGGACGTCATGCCCACGGTCCGTGAATATACAGCGTTAGCACATAGCTAACTAGCTAGCTAAACACCCCAGGTGTAGAAGTCTCTACAGAAGCATCACGGCTTCCCTTTCACGCCGGTCCGTTGTCTGATTGTGAGGTCAGGCTGATCTGGGTCCAGCTGTTTTATCAAATCATAACAAGTTCTTCTCTTGTACCGAGTTTGGGTTGGGTCTTCTCGGAAGGACACTGCCGGTGGTCGCTCTTGTTGTGTTGTTAAACAGCGCGTCTGAGACTCGCCTTGATGAGATTGCAGTGTTGGGCGGCAAAGGGCAAGCCCAAATCTCAATGTATTTTCAGGCTAAAATTATAATGTCACTCATTAACTTTATTAGTGATTGGCTAACTGCTTCGTAGACCCGCCGCTTTGGGACACGGCCCAGCTGAGACAATTTGTAATTTATCCAAAAAAAAATTTTTTTTTGTCGCTCATGGTGGGGCCCATTGCCCTCTATGGACCAGCCGCCACTAAAGATTGGCCAACTAGAATTGAACGTGGAGGTGAATGAACGGTGTAGGAATTATGACATTTTACCATGCACTCCAAACACTGGTCAAACACAAGCTAAGACCCAGCTAACTAGCACCATCGGGCCTAGCAAGAAACAGGAGGGCTTGTTAATAGATCATTAATCTTCAAACAGTAGTCCTCCCTGGAACTATCTCAGTGCAAAGCGGAAGAGGAGCTCAAACACTCGGGATGTGGGAGGACGACTAACAGGCAGAACTGACATTTCAAATAACAGGCCTGCAACCACAAAACAGATTTGATTTACTTGTCCATCTGATGACCTAGATAATCGTCTATCTTCTCAAAGCAGGGTAAGAACTGAGACTAAACCAAAAGTAGAAGGCCCAAGGGAACATGACGACCTGACTCAGAATTAGGGAGATATTCAAAAGGACCGGGGGGGGGGGGGGGGGGTGTCGTCATATATATCACACACACAAACGCAAAGAAAAATGTAATTCATTTATTTCACAATTTGAATTCCTTAAGGGTTCTCCTCAGGAGGTTAGACTCTAATTTGTACACTAACAACACTACTCTACTTATGGTTGTATTTGAAGGTGCAATGCTTCACAGCCTGTAGCACAGCCCTTGAAGGAGCGTAGCAATGAGCAGCACCTGTGAAATTCAATTTGTAGGAAAGGGGGGCGTGTCATCGCCCGGCTGGCACCTGTAGCCATGACACCTCTTTGCTCAGAGAGGAGTGGCAGATGCAAGATGCTCCCTCCCTCTCCCTTTACTCACGTTAGTCTCATCTTGCTCCGTTCTAATTGCCGCGCTTGACTTCAAGGTATAACCTTTATTATTGTTCGGTCTGAAAGTGACGGATGGTGTAGCAATATTGTTGTCCGGGAGGAAATCGGGAGAAAGGTCGGTCCGGGAGATTTTCGAGAGGGGCTTTGAAATTCAGGAGTCTCCCGGAAAAATCGGGAGGGTTGGCATGTCTGATGACGTCACCGTGTTAAAGTTAACATGCTACCCAGGTGCGACGCGCACAAGACTGTGGTGAGGACACGCAACCAGGATGTGGATGAAAACAGGAGTTATATATATATATATATATATATATATATATATATATATATATATATATATATCTGAATTGTTTGATAAATATGTCCTTTTAATTGTTGCAATAAATGTTACAAATTTTACAGCAAATAATGTGTGTTTGATACATTTTCTTTGTATTGAATCATACTGGGATGTTTACTGAAACTTATTGGCTGACCCTACCAACAAAAAAAATCCACCAGCCGCCACAGTGCTGATATCATCTGTAGGAGGCAGAGGGAGTCGTCTGTGTTCAGGGCAGGCACCTTGCTGCTACTTGCAGATGCTAATTGCTGCTAATTAGCCTTCAGCCTACAACACACCTCCTGCTCAAATTGCTGATTAATATGACTCTAATAAAGTCCTGGGTACCACAGAGCAAGCATCGTGTCTTACACCATCATCCCTCACTTGTAGACATAACTACACAGATAAAGATCACAAAAAGTAATTAGAAAGTCAGCAAAGTTCAAATGGATGAATAGATATTAATACGGCTGGTTGGAAAAAAAATTTACTTGACAAGGCTATGATAAAGTTAGGGGTGCTAATACACTGCTTAGGACTAAAGTCACATGAGATAACGTAGGTGAGAAGTAAAATTCTTTTTCCTTATTCTGTCATAAATTACCTGGTGCCCCAATATACTTGAATTCACCCTAGCTTATTCTTGAAGTGCCCCAATATTTTACCTTGAGTAAAAGGAAATTTGCATCTAATAAACACATATTTCAATATTCTTTGCTTTGATTGGAGAGGCTGGAAAACAACATTTGAAGGATTTGAGAATGTTCATTCATGAACTCATGCGTTGGCGCTTCTTTGGATCTATATGATCTGTGCAATAAAAAACACACTCACACACACACACACACACAGTAACTGTCCATCATAGAGAGATATGGAGGCTTTTTGTAGGTATAATCCGAGAAACAGAGAAGTCAAGGATGAGACTTGCTCATTGGCTGCAGATTCACAGGAACCATGGAGAGTCCCTCCTGTGATGATCACGTCACCCCACCTCATCTACAAGGGCGCAGCTGGTAGAACATTCACACCAACTTTGATTTAAGTCCGCCAGCAGGTTCATCACCTCGAGGCCGACCCGTCCATCAACAGGTAGGTCAGTGGCCAGGTGACGGCTCTGTCTCGGTACTGTTGTGAACAGCTGCGGAGCGCAGAGCTGAGCGCTGCTCCATCCCTCTTTGTCAGGATGGAGTTCCGACATGGGGCCGGTGTGGAGGAGCCGTGTCCGGTGTGTGGAGATAAAGTCTCTGGTTACCACTACGGTCTGCTCACCTGTGAGAGCTGCAAGGTGCACTTACTTCTGCTCCACTGGTGTTATTTCAAATGGCGATATGAACCGAGCAACCTTCCTGAGGTGGATTCATCTCTCTTCTGCCACACTCGCAGGGTTTTTTCAAAAGAACCGTCCAGAACAACAAGAAGTACACGTGCGCGCACAGCCAGAGCTGCCGAATCGATGTGAGTCAGAGGAAGCGCTGTCCGTGCTGCAGGTTCCAGAAGTGTCTTCATGTCGGCATGCGGCTGGAAGGTAAGGAGGGCATCACTTGTGTCCAAACACACGGCCAGGAACCACGAATACACCAACATATCTTATACTACAATATTTGAAATGATTAAAATGAATAATCAAATCCGACGTTAGTTGAATGTGCGGTCACTTCGATACCAATCGAATGTAACAACAATAATAATGGTGATAATAGTTATAATCGAAAAAAATTGTTATAATCGAAAAAATATAACATAATCTTAACATGAAATATATTTTTCCCAAACAGTAACGGGCCTATCTTCCACACTCTTAGGCTGTGGGTTTATTATTACAGTCTCAAACTGTGCGTTTTGCTCCAATGATATGTTAATAGATTTGATTTAATTAATCATGGCGACACACCACGGCGGACAATAACTTGGTTCACCTGCAGTGTCTTCAAAATGTATTGGATTTAACTAAACTAGTAAATTAAAAGTCAGTCAGTGATTATAACTTGTTATTCCTAAAAAAATTGAGAAGTTTTAGTTTTGTGATTTACAAAGATGTATCAAAAATGTTTATTCGTTCTCTGACTACATTTAAATAAAACAGTCCAAAAACGATCGATGATGGAGCCAAGAAAATAGTTACAAATGTTTGAGTAACATATTTGTAACATATTTTAAATTTATAAAGGACTAAAAATAAATAACATGGCAAATATTTGTGTTAACGCTATATTCATGTTTAGTATATGGTATCGTGCCCCTCTATTGTTTATCAGGAAATACACATAAATATTGCATTTCATTATTATAGACATATAAGACGTACATATAGACGTACCTTGCTCTCCAGCAGCAATAGTCTCATCCTTTATTAATATCATTTAAAAAACGAGAAAGAATTTTCGATTTATTTATTCATATAATAGTTTTTGAAATATGTTTCTAATTCACAACATTACTGCGCAGTAATTATTTAATTCAACATTTAGAAAATCATTGCTATTTATTCCCATCCTTCTCCAACTACATGTTGTTATCTCCTTTATATTACTTCTCCTCACTGATTTAGTCTTCATTACCTGTATTTAAGTATCACAAGTATTGTCTTAGACTGTCAATTTGGGGTTCTATTTTAAAGTGTGACCTTGTTAATAGGACCCAATAAGGTAAGTAAGGTAAGTTGGACATCCCTCTTCCCACATGGACATTATCCGGAGGAGCTGACCAGACGTTAATCAGACTTTACCCTGCCTGCTCCCTCGTATAAAGTTAGTGTAAAGGAGAATGAGCCCATGTAAGAACTGGGGTACTGTTAATCATGCTAATATATGTCTTAGGAAATGCAAAAGAAGGACAGAAAGAGAAGCAATAAGGGAGAAGACAATGCCACACACATTTAAGAAATCAAGTCCTTGTTGCCTAGTTGTCATACGTATGCATCACCTGACCATTGTTTTGTTACGGTGGGTGTATCTTATATTCAAATCATGACAATCATGACAAAAACAACTGGGGCAAAATCAAGAATGTGTGGATGTGATTCCTTTTAACATCCAAGTTTAACCGAGTATCCTCGCTCTCAGTCTCCTCTCTCCTCGTCTTCATTCAAGTTGCATCGTTCATGATGGTGGAAGAGGAGAGAGGATGCATAAGTCAGAGCAAGGCAGGAATTCACAGCGAGTGTGTGAGCGTGTGAATCACCGTTCTATCATAGTGCATGATACCTGAAGAATACAAACATATCTTAAGGTGAAGACACTTTGCTTCACGTTGTAACATGTAGAAATGTGGGTTTTCATTTTCATAGTTTTTCAATCTCCTGTTGTGTCCTGCATGTGGGAAAGGGCAACTCTGGGAAATGGGCTAATTATACCATTCACTTGCTGAGAAGTGTACATCCTAGGTTTTTTTTCCAGTTGTTCCTCAAGATGAGGAGTATGAAAGATGTATTGTGAATGTTGTTTTACCATCATGAATGAGCAATCTGACGGGTTATGTGCCCATTAGGACAGCTTATAAACAACTGCTCGTAACAAATCTCATCCCATCAGCTGTTCGGGCAGATCGGATACGAGGTGGCAGGAACAAGTTTGGCCCCATGTACAAGCATGATCGCGCCCTCAAGCAGCAGAGAAAGGCCAGTGGATTCAGAATAGCCAGCAGTCCACCACTGGGCTCCTCAACCCAGCAAAGAGACTTGACCTTTACTCGTGGCCCTCATCCAGTTCCCATCCTTCCCTGCAACCCAGCACCCATTGCACAGAGCCATGGTATCAGCTACCAGCTTCCAACACTGAGTTCACTCCTGCCATCCCACTCACCCGGAGTCCAGCAGTACCAGTATACCGCCTCCTCAAACTGGACCATCAAGTCAGAGCAGGGCAACAACTCGGCCGCGGGATTCGACTCAGATGAGCTATGCTCAAGACACCTCCCTCTGCGCGGCCTGAGGATGCCGCAGCTAGTGACGGAGTTTGTGCGCTCTGATCCAGATGAGCTGCAGCTTCAGAAAAAGATCACCGCTCGCCTCCTGCAGGAGCGGACGGACTGTGAGAAACACGGAAACCCCAGCAACTTTGGCCTGATGTGTCTCATGGCCGACCAGACGCTGTTCTCCATCGTTGAGTGGGCTCGCACTTCCATCTTCTTCAAACAACTTAAGGTGAGATCTTCTGACGGCTCTTGTTTGTTGCTACGATGACTATCTTTATAGCATTGTAGCTGCACAAAAGGCATCTCCGAGACAGATTGATTTCCCAATGACATCACAAATAAAAGAAATAATAGTCCAATTAAATTGGGAAAGGTGCAGAAATGGTATACTTTCACATTTTCTGTTGAGCTATTGCAGACACGTGACTTTGATGCATATGTTCTCATGCAGGGAGAACATACCATAGAAGCATCAGCCCCTGTCCTTCTGAACTAAGTCAATGGGTTGAGTGTTAAAGCGGCCATGGAGAGTTTTGTTCTATTTAAATTCAATGCTTACTGGCAAAAAATATTATAAATGATTTCAACCCACTTGATAAATCAATAAACTTGATTGACGAATGGCTCAATAACTCAAGCATGGCCGGAGCAAGTGTTTGAAAAATAAAAAGGCATCGTGACGGGAACATTACAAACGGGCCTGGGAAGTGTACAAGAGGGCAAGAGGGCTCTACAGCAGGCGTTCAAAATGAAAATCACTGGTACCAATCTACTGTGCGTCAGTGATATCTGTGAAAAGAGGATCCTGCAAAGTGCTCAAATGATGTGAAAAGATAAAAACCAGCCAAGACACAACCATGTTGCTGTCTTGAGAGAGATACAGAAGTATCAGTTGCCGTCCCACCAGAGCTGCTTCTAAACTCAGGCCGTATGACTCCTTGTGTTTTTCTTGTCTCAAAATGGAACTAAAACCTCATTGTAGAATGACTATAAAGACCCTTGCCTTGTGTGAGATATGGATCTTCTCTCTGTGATGTCACCCGTAGGTTTCTGTAAAGCTCTAAGTTTGTGCTTATTTATCTGCCTCCGTTCCTGTGAATTGGACCGAGGCAGATCTGAGGAGTGAAAAAGAAAGAAAGAAAGAAAAAGATAACGTGCATAATCTATGGTCCGAATAATATAAGATCTTCTTTCTGCTTCAAGGTGAATGACCAGATGAAGTTGCTCCACAGCTGCTGGAGTGACCTGTTGCTTCTGGATGTCATCTCCAGACAGGTCCTGTATGGCAAAGAAGGCAGCCTGCTACTGGTCACTGGGCAGGAGGTAAAGGTTCTCGTACAGGCTCTGGTCATCTCACGCCTTGACTGTTGTAACGTCCTAGCAGGTCCACCCGTCCAAAGCTCTGCAGCTCATCCACAATGCAGCAGCTCGAAGGGTCTTCAACCTGAATTCCCCCACACTACCCCACTACTGCGCTTCCTTCACTGGTTACCAGTGGCTGCCCGCATTCGTTAAAAAACGAACTGAACCGGTCCAGTCTACATCCAGAACATGGTCAACATTAGTGCATGGATGGGTGTGAATGGGTGAATGATGACATGTAGTGTTAAAGCGCGTGCAGAGGTCAGAAGACTAGAGAAGCGCTGCACATGTTACATGGCGACCACTAGCAGCTGTAATTATAACTGGAGCAAACCCAGAAGTCACATGACCAACAGTAACAAACACAGGGCTTTCCGCCAGGGCTTTTTTTCTTGGAAGGAAGTTATCTTTTGTTTCTCAGAAAAACATATAATTTCCATTTGTATCCATTCATTATTTTGAAGATCCTGTTTCATTCCACTTTCTCATTAAAACTTTTTTTTAAGACACCAAATCTTACTTTTCTTACAGATCTCATCTGTATGAACCTTAAATTTACACTAATCTTGTTTAGACTGGCCTACCCTAGAATCATTTCCAAATCAGATGTAACAGTTGGTGAAAATGCAGAGGACCATTTAACGCCATTTAACACTTTCCACTGTGTGTGTGGGGGGTGCAACGGTTTGCTGTTTGGCAACCTCTGCTGGCCTCAGGGTTCCCCACTAACAACTCAAAGTTAGATGGGGAATTCTGGACAGTTACAGTTATTTGATGGACTACTAAACAGATGGAGGGATTATTTAAACTATAACTGCATGAAAATCTGTCAAGATAATCTGTGTTTAACTGAACGTTGGCAGGAGGGGACACACGTTCGCCACTAACGTAATCATTCCTGAGCTTTGGAGTCCTGAGTGACAAAACAAAGCCTCACACATAGTGCCCAGTTCCTGATGTCAGTACCTGTGCTCTTTGGCTCAGATGGATCTGTCCGACGTGGCCTCCAACGCTGGTGTGGCCGGACTAATCCAGAGAGGACAGGAGCTGGTTGAGAAGCTTCACATCATAAAAGTGGACCGCCAAGAGTTTGCCTGCATTAAGTTCATCATCCTCTTCAACCCAGGTTAGTGGCAATTAATGCTTTTGGTAAAGTTTCTTATTGCCTAAAAAAGTCATGGAGTTCCACACAGATTTGGTGAATTATTTACTTATTTCAGTTGAGGTACCTGTCCAGTCAGAAGTAAAAAACGTGTCTGTAAAACTACAGCATACATGGAATATAAACGCGTTTGCAAGTAATGTATTATATTGTGCAACCGGGAAAGCTATGTGGTATACTTAGTAATAAGCAATAAATGCCACCAGGGAGGAATTGGAGGATGGGAAGGCTTGTTAAGTAAGGTTGTTACACCTATTTAACACTACGTGGGAAAGCCTGTTAAGGGCAATTGTTATTGGTAAGGTTACTGACATGTGATGCCAGGTGGTTGGGACTCAACCAATGAGGGAGACAACATGCTATTTGTTTCAACAAAGAAACAAAAAACAAGATAGGAAAAAGGCAGTCCAGAGAACTCAAACTTAATGTGGTTACTAAATGTCCAGGTGTGGTAATTCTCCATTCCTCTCTCTCCATGATGTTTGACTCTCGCTTTCCCCTCCCGCCCCACTGAGCAGATGTGAAGCAGCTGGAGGACCATCAGTTCATAGAGACCGTGCAGGAGCAGGCGGAAGGAGCCCTGCTGGAGTACACGCTGTGCACCTCCTCCCACCTCCTCGGACGCTTCGCTCACCTGCTGCTCTGTCTGTCCGAGCTACGCTCCCTCAGCTCCCTCGCTGAAGAATACCTGTACTGCAAACACCTGGGGGGTGAGGTGCCGTGCAACAATCTGCTCATTGAGTTGCTCCATGCAAAGCTGGGCATGAGCACTCAGGGGCTTTGTGAGTGTCCGCAGCACGGAGGCATTAAGCTGTGTTAGATGTTGAATACCATGGGAATATCCCTGATGTTGTTCTCTGCTTTGAAACGGAATTTCCCCATTAATAGGAATAATTAAATAATATTGTAAATTAGACTTTTATCCCGTGAAACCACTTGTAAGCTTAAAGGAAGATAATCTGACAACATCACTGTTTTTACAGTAATATTTTGCTCCTATAAGTGTCCTTCAGCTACAACCCACAGGTTATTTGCATATTATTATCATGCTGTTCTCAATAAAAACATGTTCAAATGTTGATTTGTGTAAACATTTCATGTGTTTATTGCTTGTGGTGAGGAACACTCTTTGGTACTGTTCTTTGCAGTAGTCACATGTGGGTCGATGCACATTTATCAGATCTGGGCACAAAAAGCTGGTACTATTTAATGAGAAAAGCTTTGATACACCTGGGGTTTTATTGGTCAATTGCCAATACCCAGCCCCCGTTAGGCCCCCATTAGCCAGGTGTATCGTTTTGCTGTGTTCGTGATTAGGGAAGACAATATACATTAAATGATAAGGGACATATTTTTACTATCGCAACATTTTGCATCAGGACATGAAGAGAAATGGCAAACTTAATGGGCGACATTTTAAGTGTCTGACATCTATTTACACAAACCTTTCTATATGGTGTCTTTGACACTGAAAAGTGTCAATGTGAATTTTAATGTCCTCTTAATAATTAGCAAAGGTTTATATCTTGGAATATAGATACAGAGAAGTGGGTAAAAAAACATCATGGGTGAGCCTGAAGATATTTAACTCAGTTAAGAAAAATGAAAGCTAACTACAGAGTCTATCTGAATGTTTAAGACAAGGGGAGAGAGCAGATAGAAAATGTGGAACTGGAACTAGGTTGGCATTGTGACACCCCGCTGTTGTTTGTTTTGAGGTTCAAAGCACCTTTCTGGCATATATGAATTGAGCGTTGAACGCTGCATGGTGGATGGAAAGGGATTTCCATACAACTGTGTAATTTCCTGGAACTGTGAGTGATAGTGATTTACTTCTCTTTCCAAATAAAGTATAATTACTCACATTAACCAGTCATTGCTCATTACTGATCGATTATAATTTAGTTAATGGCTCAAGTTGTGATTCAATTCATTTTGTGCTCATATACAACAGTTTTTATCACAAGTTACTAAAACATTTAATTCTCCAAAATAAACTTTTGTTTTCAGGTGAAACTTAATTACTATTAATAATAATTATGTTAATTTCACAGCAAACATTTATTA
This sequence comes from Pungitius pungitius, assembly GCF_949316345.1. Lineage (NCBI taxonomy): Eukaryota > Metazoa > Chordata > Actinopteri > Perciformes > Gasterosteidae > Pungitius > Pungitius pungitius. Next base: position 15,020,410 of record NC_084917.1, on the reverse strand, counting down.
AGCAGTGCCTTGTGGTTCTGCTTTTTCAACCCACCATGATGCTTACAGTGGATGATATTATTGACATATTATAAATAAATGTTTTTTTCCTTATAAGAGCACAATTCCATTGCATTACATTTTCCCCTAAAACTTTCCCTTGACATGTGTTTTCTTATTGAATAGAATTCCGTGATAGACTTCCATTATAAATGAAGGACTGTAGGTTTAAGGAATGCTCGGTTATTGAATTTGACTGCAGGGATGAGGGGGTCAGTATCTGCAGCATGATCACAAACCTTTGATGACATATTAGTCATCACAACACATATCACCTCCCTACATATACAGAACGTACTGCAATATATGAAGTCAATTATTTATTCCATGATAGTGTACTGGAACAGGAACATGAGGGAAGTTTATGAAGGGAAACCAAACACACTTTGTAAAGTCGGGGCACATTAAACCTTTGTTATTGGTCACTGAGATCCAACCGATTACACCTTCAAACACCTGTTTTGGCCACTCGGCCTTAATAAAAGGCTTAATCAACATAATGCACTCATCTTGTTGTGGAGGCACACTATCTGATCTCGTCCTCCTCACAGGATCCCATTTCCTAGTCGACCTTGACATCCAGCTGGCATCAAGTTGGCATCCGTCCTGTTCAAGGACAAAACATAAGTAGCATAATTTAAAATACACGGTGTTACCGGCCAAGAACAGACCTTCTGTTGGCAGTAAGTACAATCTGATTTACCAGCAGAGACAACAAATGAATTAGACAAAAAGGAAAGTGAACATAGTGATGATTAGTTATGAAACTGGGCGTTTTAACGCGTTATTGTCGTGATAACACATTATTTTTTTGATGCTGTAAACTCCTTAATCTTGCATTAATGCAGTTTTTTCTAGTATTAGTATTTTGAAAACCTGTTTACTGGCTTTGGACACTCATATTGACAAATTCATTCAATTTATTTAAAATCTTTACAATGAGAATTACTATTGTCTCTTATTCAGAGAAGGTGTCATTGTTGCAATATTTTAATCAGAATTTCAATAATGGATTTATTTTCATGAATGTCCATGTTTTTAGTAATAGAAAATCTACCTTTGCCTCAAAGGACCATTCAGAGCAACAAAGAGGCAGACAAGAGGCGTAAATCTAAAAGAAAGAAAAGACATACATGTAGAGCATGGGAAATTAATACAATTAGTAATCGATGTTCAGTCCCGATGATGTGACGTCAGTGAACGTCATCACTTCCACAGCGAGCCAGCAATGCGACACAGGCCGACCGAAGAAGACCAGCCGAAGAAGAAGAAGCCCTCACGGCCACTTCCTCTACTTCCGGGAAACACAAGCCTCATTTTACCAAGATGGCGACATTGGCAGTGCGGCAGTCACCGGTCGGAGGTTTCAGTTTCGAAAACTGCAAAAGGTAAGCGCCTTTCAGCGGATGAAAATGAGAGCAGAATAACCAGCTCACTGCGTTTGATGAGTTGCTATCGCTTAATTGAGACGTGGTGTAGAAGTGAGCCGGTCTGACCCGGGCTTCGTCGTGATGCTAGCTTAGCTTAGCTCATGTTAACTTGACAGCCACACAATGACTCAGGCGTTTCCCACACTAGCTTTAAAATGAATGTTCGCATGCGACGCTAACATGAACTTACGTTTGTTGCCCTGTGTTGAGTGTATATAACCTCAATCTTTGAAGAAATAAAAGTATATCTCTAGAACATTTATTCTCTATATTCAGACCGCATACAACGCACACCGGCTGCGGCACCGGTAAATAGCGGCAACTCGTGCTAAACTTGCTGAATAATAAGCGAGCTGTCTATCCCTTGTGTCCATGTGTGCCATTCCGTGCTGTGCAAAGGGAAGAATGTATTGCTGAGCATCGTAATGTGCACCACCGAAACCACCTGTTGAAATGCCTTTAAAATCTCTAAAGACGCTTTATTGGATTGTCTCTACTGTTGCGTTTCATCAATATTTTGAAAATTGTTTCCGGTTGCCGCCTTTCACGGTAATTCATTTTCAGAAATGCAGTTTTGGAAGGCGAAGCAAACAAAGTGGGCTGCAGTCTGCCTGCTGCTCGGAAAACAGGAACTACCATCTGTGGTGTTGTCTTCAAGGTGAGTGACACCTTGTGTCTAACTCGCCTGGTCTAAAGTCTCAGTCTGACTGTCACATTAGAGATGGTCAGCTCAGAGGTGAGTTAACCATGAATTCAGACAGACCTCGATGCCCCGAGAGGCGCTGAGGAGGAGGAGGAGGTGAATTACTCCTGCATCTTAAATTGCTGAAAGAATGTATGTTTTATTAGGCCTATTGATATGGAAACGGAAAGGCTGGCTTGTTACCTCCCAGTACACCCATCCCATCATAGTTATGATCGGCTAATGGCAAAACTGAAGTATTATCTGAGGGACAATTCATCAGCGAGCTTGGGTCATGTTAGAATTGCTTCTCCGCCGTGTGGTCTGACGTCTACAAGCCGGTACAACCTAAACACTTGAGGGGATTTTAAGATAAGTGTCTTCCAAATAGCATTGTTTACAATGAAGTTGTGGATAACATTGAGTCTTTCTGCATCAGAAATCTATCAAATACTCTTATCTGCCATGCGAGGGGGACTCCAGCTGATGTGCTGTTCTCCCGGTCAGACAAATGAGTTGCTAGATATATTAATCCGAGGTGATATTTGACTCGTCTTGGGCAAACGGCATCCTTGAGTTCTATAACTGTTCAAATATTCAGGGAAAAAAAATATTATTTTGGAAAAAAATGATCAAACCATGTTCTAACGCACACTTGTATAGGCCTGAATGTGTTGGGTGAGGTCGGAAAGGGACTGAATTCTGAGCAATGAGAGAAACAAGGAACTACAAAGTGTCAGCTGATGGGCTGAAGGTCAGAATGACAGAAAGTAATCCAACTGAAAAGCACTGACGCAATGATTTGTGTGCCCCTGTGTAGGATGGCGTCATCCTCGGAGCAGACACCAGAGCCACCGAGGGCATGATAGTGGCAGACAAGAACTGCTCCAAGATCCACTACATCTCCCCCAACATTTAGTAAGTGATTGGACCTCTGACTGAGGTTGGCCTTTGAGTTTGCTCAGAACTTTTGGTGACACAGCAGTTTTCCAAAGGATGAGGATGAAGAGCTGATGTGTTTTATATGTCTCTGGGCTGCATGCTTTGAATGGTCTAGTACTAAACATAACTTGTTAAATGATTTGTTGTCTCTGAAATAATTTTGATAAATGATGTGATAATCATTTCATCACCACTTTATAGATGACCATAATGCGAGTAAAGTCTTTGAAAGAGCTTCTAATGGACTTTTGCTCTTTATTATGACATCATGTTGCTTAACTTTTTGCTGACATTCTTCTGTAAACACACACATGCAATCACAACAGGCAACATCGAGGTCGGCAAAAAGGCTGGAGGTCATTTACAGATAAGATAATGTTCAGATAAGACGATATGCTAATTGTTGTGACCGGCCTGCACACTGTGGCTTTGTGTAGTCTTCATCCTTGTGAAGAGTGTTGTCTTACTGACTGTTTGCCGTTGTGTTGTTGTCCAGCTGTTGTGGGGCAGGAACAGCTGCAGACACCGAGATGACCACTCAGATCATCTCCTCCAACCTGGAGCTGCACGCCCTCTCCACAGGCCGGGTGCCCCGTGTGGCCACCGCCAACCGCATGCTGAAGCAGATGCTCTTCAGGTACACGCCTCAACAGGACAGAAGGGTTGGGTGGTATGGTCAAAAACTCCCATCACGGTACCTGCTATGATTCTGGCGGGTTCACGGTAGATCACGGTATTTCCTTTGTTGAGTAAACACATTAATTCATCGATGCCTTAAAGAAACGCTAGCAACCTGAACAGCTGTTCACTGCTAGTTGCTCACACTGACTGGCAATTTAGCTCTTTAGCGTGTTAGCAGGTTAGCTGTTGTGGCTGCTAGTGATGCCACCAGAGGCAATACTAGCGGCTCAATCAACATCGTAATAAATCGTTTTCTGAAGTATCTTACATGGTATTTTTCATAAGCAAAAAGCCTCCAAACAAAGGGGTGTTGGTCCATCTCTTGTTGTCCCTCCTGCATCGCTCTTCTCAGTGTTTTACTTTTTGTGATAGCGAGCGAGCTGTACCCAACATGCACTTTGGCGGGGTCATTTTTGTTAAATTGTTAGTGTTACAAATTGTTTGTCACAAACTGTTGTGTTGTGGTGTTTTACAGTGTTAGAGCGTTTGTTGTAGGTTATCAATGGTTATAACCATGACACAATCTTAATACACATAAGACAAGGAGCTCTGAGTGCTGGCCCTCAGTGATGAGGTGTAAAAATAAATTCTGCTCCCTTCCAAATAAAAATATCAGTTGTCGCAGCTATGACGGAATGTGAATAACTCGTACTGTAAGGAAGTCGGATGCTAGTTGAACCGGTATCTCACAGCTGGTTTCCTATTGTGAAATGACTGCAAAGCTTGTTTTGTTGTTTCAGGGAAATCAAAACCATCCAACATTGGTGCAAAAATGTGTATTTCCATTTCTTTTTCAAAAATCCATCTTGCTAGATGTTTTCTGCTAGCTGTGAATCTGTGATTTGCATTTGTGAGTGAGCTGGTTTGTGTGTTTGTTCAGGTATCAGGGCTACATCGGCGCTGCTCTGGTCCTGGGTGGAGTGGACTGTAACGGTCCCCATCTTTACAGCATCTATCCTCACGGCTCCACTGACAAGCTGCCGTACGTCACCATGGGTCAGTCTCCGTCCCCACCTTGAACACTCCTGTTTCCAATAGATCTCCAACTTCTTTATACCGTTATGAAATAATGGAAATAGGCCTGAATGTTAAGTTGATGATTCGTTATGGGAAGAGTAAAGCGTCCAGCAGCGTTAACGTTCTTCAAGATGGGAACAGAAACAACATAATCCTGCAGAGTAGGATACCTTTTTTTATTATTACCACCCACCTTGGAGACAAAGCCTCACCCTGTTTCTCTGGCCCTGTGTATAATAGTTGGCAGTCTGATCTCGTACACAATCTGACTTCCATTAAGCCGTCGTGGTTTGCAGGGTTCTGTGTCCCACCTAAACGCTGGTTTTTTTTTTCTTCTAAAGGCTCTGGGTCCCTGGCCGCCATGGCGGTGTTTGAGGACCGCTACAAGCCTGACATGGAGGTGCGTACAGGAGAGCACGGACCCACAATCCTCTCACAGCAAGTTGGATACTTGTGGCAACGTGCTGCTTTTCATTTCCTCTGTTTCTTCAAAGGAGGAGGACGCCAAGCGTCTGGTGCGAGACGCCATCGCCGCAGGCATCTTTAACGACCTGGGCTCTGGCAGCAACATTGACCTGTGCGTCATCACCAAGGGCAAGCTGGACTACATCCGGCCCCACGATGAGGCCAACAAGAAGGGGGTCAGGTGAGACCTCAAACCCCTCCATCCTGGTTGTGTTTGTCCACACTATTTCCTTTTTGGTTCCTAGCTTGGTACTTTGTGGGGTTTATATGTTGCTATATTTCACGCTTTGTATTGACAGGAATCTGTTGATACCACATCATCACGTGTGATATAGGGAGATTTTCTGAAGTCGGAGTATAAAGTTGAATTTGGGATACGGTTTTATATAAATCTGTTTCTACAACAGATTAAATTGACAACAGCATGACATTTTGTACTAAAAATGCCTCATTATATATCCACAATGCGGCATGCATGCACGACTCTTATATATTTTCTTAACATGGTGGCAGCCAAGCAGTTGCTAGCCAGTTGGCCCCCTCACGTGCACTACAAGGAACAAGCAGCATGAGCTTGAAGGCGATTGGCCGGGAGTACAGACAGTGTTTGAGACAAGCTTATTCATGTTATTCTGATCCGTCTGACGTGCTCATCTGCTGTCTGAGGTGTTGCAACATTACAGCTCTATCATTTATTTTATTGTAGAACTGGCGACTACAAGTACAAGAGAGGAACCACTGGTGTGTTGACGAAGTCCGTGACCACGCTGAACCTGGAGGTGGTGGAGGAAACTGTACTCACCATGGACACCTCCTAAGATACTGACCCCACCTTCCTTCATGCACCCCTCACAATTCCTAACACAAATCGCATGTTTTTCCATGATTTCCAATAAAAGTGTTTGAGTTGATTTGTGTTGTTGACCACCAATTTTTCAAAAAGGTTTTAATAGAAGCTCTTTTGAAAAGACGCGTGCTGTCCGAATCCTGTTTCCAATCGCACATTTATCTAAAATAATAGTTTGAAGTTGTGCCATTGTGCAGTCCCTGTGGTCTATTGTTTTAGTTATTAGGCGTTGGCGCCACCTTTTAAAGCCAACTCTTGAATCCACTGTCAGGTCCTCAAACACGTTGGTGATTAGTGCATTTTCTAATGTGGACAAACTTCACTCAACTCCTCCATCACATTTCAGGAAGCACAGCCTGCTTGTGCGTATTTAGGCACCTGATTATTGTGGATTTGTTTATAAATTCAAATTAATTTTACCCCCAAAAGTGTCATCAAACAATCTGTCTGGACCTGTGCTGTCCAAAAAGTGTAATTCTTTAATGTTGAAATCCTGATTGATATATTCATTAAGAGTTTTCTATCGATATGGTGATAGTTATCTGTGGTATCTCCACATATAACTTTTGTTTTTGTCACCTTTATAACTTAACTCACTCAGCTTTGTCAGAAATAGTCGTGGTGCAGCTGTGTGTTCCTCCAGCAGGGGGCGCCCTGCACACTGGACGGATTGTGAGGATATTTAGTGCGTGCGAGTACAAATGCACAGTAAAAGGTCTCAAGTTTATGAAAGCACAGCTGATGCAATATGAAGATTTAAAACACATGATGTAACCTGGAAACTCGTATTTATTACATTATCATCGTGAACAAGTAGTCGTTTCAGAAGGAATGAATAAATGACTTGGTATAAGTTAGATGTTAGGAATGCATTGCTGCCACACATTGGGTATCAGTGAACCCATTTGCATATTCTACACATATATTTTTTTTAACAATAAGTTGCAGCATTAAAAAGGCTTTCACTTAAATTAAAATCCAAGATTTGATCTGAATTCAATGTACTAATATTACTGTGCTTCCAATGTTTGAAGGAAGCCTTATGGTGCCTCTCACATTAAAGAAAGATCCCAGTCTTCCACAGTGAGCCATACAGCTTATTCACAAACAGCTCTGGTGTCATATTATATTGGGAATGAAAGAAGTGGATCCACGTATTTCTCGTTCTATGCCATCTAAGTGACGTTCACAGCATCTCTTTGACCGGTTCACAGTAACAATGGTCTGGATCTATAAAAACTTGTTAAGATTTGTAAAACACATCTTATAAGAGCTACTCGGCTAATTCCCCAGTAGGGGAAGATGTATAAATGTTCCCATGACAACATGGTCATTCACTCAAATAAAATGTGCTTGATACGTTCCTTCTTTCCTTCTGCCCGTACTAAAAATAATATGCACACGAATTAAGGCGACATCAAGATCATCACAGATTAAAAATGCAGCAAACGTTGTCCGTTTATGGGTCAACAGGTCTCAGGGTACACAGAATGTTACTTTAAGGACTTGGTGCTGCACTTTTATAGTAGACATAATAAAAAGGGACGTCTCATAATGCAACACAATAGTTTTCCAAGTTACAATCTCCCAATTTCCCAACTCCGGCTTTGTGTTATAAACATGACAAAGTTCCTGCTGTAACAATCAGTGGTATTACTTACTGTACTACTACTGGATAACGGAGACTAAGCGCGCAGGCGTCCAAAGAGACGGACCAGTGTCCATTGTCCATGGGCCAATGAAAACCAAGGCATGTGGTTGAAAGCTTTAGAATAGTAGCAGTCCTACAATCACAGAGCGTTGTTTTGGCAGCTAAGCCAACCTTAACCAATAGTCAGCCAGCTGTGAGGGCCACCAAAATATCTAGCTGTGTCTCTTGTTAACCTCTAGCTGGCAGTCTGTTACCCTTCTCCACACCGCGTAGTACCGTAGTACTCGGTCTATTTAGACCCGTCAATTATACATTAGCTTTCATGTTTTGTTTTTGCTTCCAATAAAAGTGGATCAATTTTTGAACCCTACAGCACTTTACTCGGCTTTACCCGACGCGCAGGGTGTGCACCTGGAATGCAACCAACGTGGGGAACAGAGCTGAGAGACATCTGTGAGCACGGCTCTCCGTCCTCAGCTAAAGACACTCGGCCCCATGAAGCAAGTGCTGCACCACTGCTGAGTCCCCGTCCTCAGAGGGCGCTGGCGCTCAGGTGCTGGAGGTCCACACGTGCATCTGTTTTGCGATCTGCAGCACAAAGACGATGTCGGGCCGCTGGTCCGGCTCCGGGTTGATGCACATGCTGACCAGCTCCCGCAGCTGTGGAAAGAAGGCTTTATTAGCCACTCAAAGCCACTCCTCTTTGACTCTTAAACTAAAGTTACCGCCTCAAGGTTGCAGGTTAAATCCATGTCCATCCAAGATATATCACTTCATTTAGAGATTTGTGGGAAGGTGTCATAATGACTGCATTCATTGCGGGGAAATGCACTGTAATTGTTTTTTGTATTCTTTTAGTGGATTCTCATTGACATATAAACACAAGCAAGTCCAAGTGGATGTTTGAGCTAGACGCAATTTACATACACAAGAATGAGGGTGGATTCCTTCACTCCTAATTGTGCTAAGCTAGCTGTCCCTGCTCTCAGTCCTTCCACTAAGCCAGGCATTATGTGGAAACATGGGATAGACACAGATAAACATACATGACGCACACAATAAAATAAACAGAATCTACACAGATTGAATATGGTATGAACAAAGTATGAATAAGTGCCCATATTTCAAGGAATAGCAATTAAAGATAAAAAAGAGGTATTAGACACAAATGACTGGATTGATCCTCACTGATGCAGCCGTGTTATCTCTTGACAACATTGACTATAGCAGTAAAGTGAAAGATGGTAGTAATATATGTGTGTGTGCGGCTCTACCTTCTCAGAGCAATGGTCAGATGGGAGGGGGGGGTAATCACACTGCTCTATCTTCTGGCAGAGGGAGAGGAGGTTCATCTTGTCCCCGTAAAACGGACTCTGCAGCGCTGCCATCTGGGAATGGAAGAAGAAAGGCTGGTTGAGGAGGAAGATAGAGGTAGTGGTATGTGCGTGTGTGTGTGTGTGTGCAGGAGCAATGTTGGGGTTAAGTGTCCTGCCAAAGGACACATTAACACGCGGGTTAGCAGGACCTGGGCTCTGATTCAGAGGATTGAGTGTGGGTGAGTGGATTTAACTAGGTAATGTCTACAATACATGTATAAAATATCGATATTTTTTTAACCCTGAAGATTCAAAATGCTAGCTTTAAAAGGTGAATAATAGAACCATTCATATGAATTAAACACATTCCCTCTTTTTACATCCATTCCTACGACTTCACCTTCGTCTTATAAATTCAGTGCAGTGTCAGCTTCTCAGCATCTAGCACCGCATTTTCATTCGTAGAACGTCAGTACTGACCCACCAGATGTTGACTGCAGTAATCTGTGTGTAAAAGGAGTTTAGGTTGGTATTTTGGGCTGCTTGCTCGCTGGCCTTTGGACCATTAAAATAACTTCAGCATGTGATCCTGAGAAAGGATGCTGAATACGTCTGAAGGTCTGCTCCTTCAAAGTTCAAAGTAAAGAAACTAGATGAGACATTTTATGAACAAATGTGCTTTAATGGAGAGTGAAGTGAAGAAGTAAATACTTAAGGAGCTGTAAAAAGGGAAACAATTTTTAAAAATAAACTAATAGCGATCGGGGGTAGAGGAGAGGGAGGTATGAAAAGTGTCTGCGATCTCATGTGGAGGATGTGGTGATGCAGCCAGAGAATAAATGACACTCATTCAGTCTCTGTGGGCCAGTCAAAACATCCTCACATGCACAGAGAGTGTCCAGAACACAGAGGACTGGCAGGCCATTGTCCCTGGGGAAAGGCTGACTCAACAATGCATTCCTATGAAATACATGGAGATGTGGCAAAGAAAGAGGTCCATTATCTGGATGGAAAGAGGCTGGGACAGCAGCTCGCTGAGCTACTAGCCTGCAAACGAGAGCTAGCTAGACACTGGTCAAAGCCAATGAAACGATGAACGCGTTCCTCTCCTCTATCCCAAAGCATAGGGAGCATCCAGGCACCCTCTTGTCCTGTTTCCACAGACACGGACACTCTGAGACCATACAGGACTGTCGCATGGCATCATGGGCAGATGTGCATCAAACTGCGAGGATACGCAACTATCAAACCCCAGCCAGTACGCTTTATGAGGATTTAACAAGGAGCCGACTGATACCACTCTGAGGCAGTAGTTCTAACAGAACAGGTCTTTTGCTGTTTGCAAGGCAAGGAAGTTATCGTACCTCATACAGAAGACATCCCAGGGACCAGATGTCGGACTTAAAGTTGTATCCGTTCTCATGGATCCTCTCCGGTGACATGTAGTAAGGTGTCCCCACTGGGACAGACAAGGGTCACAAACAAAAGTGATACCATCACAATCTAGCACATGAAATCAATGCATGTCATAGTATTCAGAGGATTTGATACAACATTTGTCTTAAAATATACAACTGAGCAGTATCTTACTGTTATTTGCATGACAAAAATATGGATGTAGAGTCCATGTGTTGTGAATATGCATGTGGGACATGTTGCATAGGCTTTACCTAAGGAGTGTGCTGCCGTGGTTTTAGAGCTGAAGAAGCGTCCCAATCCCAGGTCACCCAGCTTTACCTCCCCCGTGGCTGTTATGAACACGTTGGCTGGCTTGATATCTGACACACACACAGCTTATCAGAACGTTTTAAGCTGAGAAAGAATACCTATGTTGAAAGTACTATGGTGCATATTGACTGTTAAGTAAGAACTGAAGTAGGAAGGAGTCAGCATAACAAAATAAAAGCTGAAAGCAGAACAGAGCTAAGAGAATGGTTTGGTTGGAGCAGAGGGATGGATGACATTACCAACCAATATAAAGATGATCAAATGTGTGAACCATTGAGTGGCTGATTACCGCGGTGCATTACTCTGCGTGAATGCATGTGCTCCACAGCACTGCACAGCTGCACAAAGTACTTCCATATAGTCCTCTCCGGGATGAGGCGGCGCTTCTTCTTGAAATACTAAACAGATGCAAGGCATGATTATTAAACCATAAAACAATCTGTGGGGCCAGAATGTATTGCTTTTTCTCTTGTCTTTTGACAAATGAACAGATTAAAGCAGCCAAAAGCTTAGTAGCATCGGCCAGTTCCTAACATGATGGGGCCACTGACTTTCAATAGATTATTTTATCTTTATCTTTCAGGGTATTTTTGTGGATTTGGAGCTACTGGTGGTTAAATGTAGGGATAATGTAGTATTGCAGTGGCAGTGTGCAGCCATGCTCTGCAAGCTAGTTCTGTGAGCTTGATGCAGTACCAGCGGGTGGGCGGGGCTTAGCCAACCTTTTCCCAGGTAACACAGAGATCTCATTTTCAGCCACCAGTATTCATCCAAAGTAAAGCTATGCAGATTCTGGTGCTTTCTGACCTGTATCATCTGGGACAGATCTCCTGCATCTGCCAGCTCCAGAATGATGTTGAGCTCATTGTCTTCAATGAAAGAGTCGAGGTATTTGATCACATTGGGGTGATTCAGTTGCTGCAGTGGACAAACGGAAAGAAGCAAAGTTCTGTGTCAATGACCCACTGAACACAACGGTGATGTTCCATCATCTTTACCTTTAGTAGATCGATCTCTTTGATGCAGTCCTGCCGGGCCTTAGCATCCATCATGTCAAAGATCTGCAGTGACAAAGACACTAGCTAACATGAAGTTATAAGTTATGGTAATAGCGGATGGATGGACCTTTGCAAGCCCAGACTCAGATGAACAGGTAAACGCCGAAATCCATTCTCATACTCCATATTGACCATCAGGGAAACACTAAAATGCCACAATTTAAGATATAAAACAATGGAAATTGGAGATGTAAAACAAAAATAATGAAGTTGAACCTTGATTACTTGTGAGACCGACTTATTTGCCACAAAACTTGCCATGAGAGCAGTTAATGTTAGCCGGACCCACCATGTGACACTTAAGGTGGAGACGTTACATATTTTATGGAAAGGGACTCATCATGTTAGGATTTTTTATGGATTTCCTACGACTTCGTTGAAGTTGGTGTTTTTGTTTTGTTCTCAGATTATTTGGGACTGAACAGGATCTACTGTAGTCTGAATAAGATGCCCAGTACTAGTCCATTTAAGAAATAAATATTATCATCTTTCCTACTTCTGTAGATACATCTGCATCAGTGTTGAAGTTGATTACGAAACAGTTTACGCACACTCAGCTCATGTTCTACACCACGGTATTAAAGTCCAACCAAGTCCAGGTAGAGAGAATTTCTCTACACCTTTGAATACAGAGGCATGCCATCGAGGCGCAGTATATGGCCCTGGTAGCAGCAGCACTTGTCAATCACAGTAAGCCCGCCCTACAGCATGGCCTGCATTCACTGAATGAACATCATTCTTCGTGAGACTTGAGATTAAGACCATAAAGAGCATAAACTCATCTTTATTGAGGGAATTAAGGCTTGATTTATATATGATTTTAGAATTGGGAATAAGGTTCTGCTGCGAGTGCTGTACCTGGACTTTCTTCAGTGCAACCAGCTGTCCATCCAGCAGGTACGTGGCTTTGTAGACCTCACTGAACTGGCCCCTTCCAATCTTCTTCTCAATCCGGAAGTTACCCAGAGTGCAGAAGAACTTACAGCTCGGAACGTTTTTCTGTACATGGAAAAAACATCAAAAGATTCAACAATGTGGTGCATTAAAGTGCATCAGGAAGCTTGAAGCTTGATGTTCAATTTCAACCACTGACTGGACAGAAAACAAGTGAATCAATAAACGTAATGGGGAATACATTGCGTTGTCCCAACGTCCAAATCCTATACAGACAAACCAATGTATAGAGCCGTTACATTCACGTTTGGTGGTTTTAGTGAAAATGGCGTGTCCACTCCCTTGTCTCAATACAAAGGCTGAAAAAAGGGGAACAAAGACGGCGTGGCTCTGATGCTGAACCAGCACCTGCTCACTGATGAGCACGCTCATTGTGGATGTGGTTAAACTGGGTGTTGTGTACCCTCTCTTTGCTGGGCAGTGACTCCCTGGAGTCTCTGCTGATTTTCTGGCAACATATGGGTGAATGCAACCAGTAAAACATCTATATATCGATATTGTTTAAGTAAGAATTAAATGGAAAATAACTCTCAGCAAGAAAGAGAATAATCACATTTCCAATAATTGTCAAACTATTCCTTTTGATGTTGATCAGTGTACACAAAACAAGACGCGGTAGAAACAAACGCAGAAAATATGATCCACAGACACCACACGTTTTAGAACAACATTTAGCTTCTCTCAGTCCCTTAATGCGTTGGTTTAATGCCCTACCTGATCCTCCTGACCGGGTATTTCGTTGAGATTGTTGTGATTGTCTAAGGTGTGCTGGTTGTTGTTCTGTGCCTCCATGGCAGCATCACAGCCAACTACTCCTGCAACAGAGAAGATTTGTCAACTATTCAGCTCCTCCAGAGCAACATAGTATTTAGCATGAAAGGTGAAGTGATTGGAGGCGGCAGAGAGATCAGGCATGGTGACCTGCTGGCTGCCAAGCGAGCTCCACTGAATGACAGCAGGAAACGGCAGTAATACCACATCTCGGTGTCACCTTCTAAACTTTCAGAAGTGTGTGTGTGTGTCAGATTAGACAGACTGACTGCAGTGCTAGTCATTATTCCTTTAAATAGGGAAGTAGAGCAGAAGGTCTTTGAGGACAGTGATGCCATAACACAATTTAAAATCCACTTTGAAAAGGGACAAATTATAGCAATAAATGAAATTGGTCTGAAGGTTTCTACGGAGTTAAACAGGATTGTACACTAGGTGATCTACACCAGTGGTTCAACCTTTTCTTACTAACTTTTTTTGACTGAGCATTGCAAAGCATTATTGGTTGACAGAAAGCGCTGTGGAATCAGTGTCTGGTTTCTCAAACTGTTAACACTGAAACAACACTTTGGTGGGGTTGCACCTCGTGAACGTGTTTTCTACACTTCAACCACAACTCCTTTGTTTGAGCTTTCATGACAGCAGTGATTGACAGGTGATGACAGAGGGTGTGTGCCAGGCTGGGTCAATGCATCCTGTGTTCTTGTTTTCCATACCACAAGGCACCATTGACTTGATTGCCAAATAGGTCGAAAATAGGTGTGTGCGAGGGTGTGTAGGACACAAGGGGGATACTTCCAAATCCTTACCATGAATCTGGCTTGTTCCAAAGTATGAATGACTATACTCAGAAAGTCAGAAAAAACCAAGACAAACTGCCTTATGACATTGTATCACAACTTCTATTTTTAATAAAAACACTTTATTTCAACTGAAGCAATCCTGAAGTTCTTCGCTCACGCCTGAAGGTTTTTGGGCACAACAACATGGAATAGTAAAACATATTTAAATGAAAGAGTATGTTAAGTATTACACTGACATTGGATTATTTCAAGAGTAAAGTTATGCGAGGATATCAAATTGACCTGATCAGCCCTATTGGCATTGATACAAGCTTGATATCGGCCTGATGCCCAACATCAGTATCGAGGCTTCCCTTCAACAGAGGTCTGGGATGCTCACGTCTTTCTACTGCCACACATGATTCCTTTTCAAACCACATCACTTCAGTCAGTGGGAATTTACAAATTTCTTACATAAAAATAAGACTTAGAATCTTAGATATCTTAGAATGGCTGAATAAGAGCCACAAGCTGCATGCATAAAGGTATTATAAAAATGAGCTTGTTGATCATAAATTGACAAAGTTCCTTTTTCTCTGGCCCAGAATACTTCCACGTTAGTCACCTCTGACTTTTGACTTCCTTTTGGATGCTTTCACATCAGTTTTATCTTTCAACAAAACCGTTGCTTTACTTTATAAATACAATTTACTGCCATCAGGGACGCTGTGAAAGGTTTATTGGATTTATTTTCCTTTCGATTGTGGAATAGAAGTAATTCATAGAACATCCTCCATAAACACGAAATTATGAAAATGTTAGATCCTCTGAATCATAACGTTGACTTCAAGTATTTTTAGCGTTATCTTTTAAAAACATGTGTCATGGGTCATGTGTCCCGTGTCTACGACGTTTTGGTTTTTGTACAAAACAGACTATTCATAAACAGTATATTCTGCTACAAATGTTCAGCACACACGTTTTTGCTTAAAGTTGCACGTTTTGATAAGAAGCAAGCATTCAACCAGATACCTGGACCTGGAATAAACTGCAGTCGAATGAGAGTTAATGAAGTGATATTTTGACATTTTTTCTATGTTGTTAAACGTGGCCCCCATTTATTTCAATCCATAGACCTTTCTCAGTTGTAGGTTTCTTCGTTCCTACAATAGCCACAAGGACGGAGAACGGTAGAGCTGCATGTCAGTGTGTGTAGTGAAGACATGGCCTCCCTCGGACTAGAGACAAGGCAGCTCTCACACTCCCCGGGACACCGGTCCACTCGCACAGCTGACCCTTGTGTAATTATAGAATGTTTAAAGAACCGCTGCTGTTACTACAGCATTCCACGTAACGTCCTTGTACACACACACACACAATAGACACAGACATGAGGCTCTGCCACCACCCTGCATGTTAGATGCACCATGTTCACAGGCCTGGACGCTCTCCGAAGTTTGAGAGTCTGTGAGACATTGTTGCAATACCCAGCCAACGTAGTCCCAAAATGTTGTCTTACACTGAATATTATCATTGTATACCATATCATATAATTTGTTAATGCCGATTACACGAAAAGAAGCTGTTTTGCAATGGTTTCCTGTTATGAAACAATACATATCTCAAGACCGTACAGCACTATCATTACTTGATCATTTACTTGATTCTAACCGAGTTAGAATGACAGGCAGTTGAGCTTCAAGCCGACTTAACGTTAAAAGGCAGTAGCCACATGTCAACGCGTGAAATGAAACTGATCTCAGTCTCAACAGCCTAAAATGCTGGTTTCAATGCAGCCGTTTCCGTCCAGGGGGGCGGATATATATATATATATATATATGGCAACCATATGATATGTTTGCCGCTATTCCAGACTTTACGTTAGTAACGTTAAACAGAACGTAACGTTAAAAAAGACTGTAACGTCAAAACAGTATATTTAACGTAAGTGTGTTTAAAGTGAAATTCTGTTTAACGTTAGTCTGTTTAACGTCATAACGTGTTGCACAGAATGTAACGTTAATCAGAATGTCACGCTAAACAGACTGTAATGTTAAAAAATAACAAATTAACGTTTACCGAGCCAAAAGTGTGAGAAGATGCCCGTTAACAAGAAGATGTGTTTTAATGTTACAGTATGTTTAACGTTATTACGTTACCGTCTGTTTACCGTTATAACGTTACATTTTCTTTAACGTCGTAACGTTGCAGTCGCTTTAATACGTTATAGCGTTAAACGTGTACCGTTTTAAACAGAACGTAACGTTGCCGCTCGCTCGGTGGAGTCGGCTCGTGCAGTGCACACACTCAGCAAACGGGTCAACGGGTAGCTCGTGCACGAAAGAAGCTAACGTGAAGTTAGCTAAGCTAACTATTTTTAAAAGTGTCTAGGAACGATTGGGCGAGGCTGTTTTGAAACGAGTCTTACCTAGAGAGGAGTCAGTCATGTTCTGCAAACTTGAAACAGTTTGTACAAGTTACATTGGTCCGCGTTATGGTGGCACTCCCCTGCTTGAGAGATACCCCTCCTCCGGGTCTCTCATGGGAACAACCCATGTTAGTGAATACAGTGACTTGCTCGGATACATTTCAGTCATTCCACGTATTGTTATATTTATTCAGTCATTCCACGTACATATATAGCCCATATGTTTGGGAAAACCTGTCATATGACATTATATGCTACTATATAACATTATATATATATATATGTCATTGTGTGGATTATGGGCATCATTTTAATGAAAATAAATGATCCCCCATCAAGGTTCACCTGATCCAACTTTGAACACAAAAATATACCTGCCTTTATGTGTCCATGCATATTATTTGTAACATTTAAATAAGTATGAAATCATTGGCTAGCGGTTACGAATTTCTTTGTCATGCTGTTAAAATCGGACAAAAAATAACCACTTCATCCTCACAGATGCAGGACCTTAATGTTCACTATAACTATATTATAAACCAAACCGATATCTCTATCACCCCCGTGGTCTACGACACGTGTTGTGGAAGCTCTCAAGCACTAGATTTCTCCACATGACAGATATACGATGTTTTACTAACTACACGCCCCACAGTTCAGTGCGAGGCAGAGCGTCATCAGCGCGTCGACGGACCATGGCGCACGGCTCTGTGTGACAGGTTAGCGTCTGAAAAAACACCTCCGGACTAGACGCGTCTGCGCAACGACAACGCCGAGCGGGGCGAGAACCGAGGATGGGGTCCCGAATCAAGTAAGAATGTTTATCCGCCGGTGTAACGGGAAATTGTTAGCCGCCGTGTTAGCTTTTTTCCAGCGAGTCATTGGGCAACATGGAGTACAGTAGGAGGCCCTGACTTGTTGCGACACGGGCTAAAAAAACACTGGCGCTGCTCCACTTATCGGAACAGAAAAACAAAGCATGCTAACGGTCTCTCAAGGGTTTCTAGTCACGGGGTGTTAGCACGATGCTAATATGAAGCTTTCTGGGAAAACGTGTCAATTAGAAATTTAGGAACGTGTTTGTGTATGTAGGCTACAGCTAATGTAAACACAGGGATGGATGCTAGTTTTGATGACTTAAGTGAAGAACAGAAATGCCGTGGTTTACGTTGCCTTCTATCTTAATGTCATTTCTCATGTACGTAAATACTGCAGGTTTAGTTTCTGAACCTTCTTAGTCCTTTTTCAAAAGGTTTATTTACGTAACCAGTGAAAACGCGGAGATGTTTCCAGTTTGCTAGTCAACATCCAGCCTAATTGCACATTACCTGTTTTTACTGTTATATAGTGCAGTTTACAGTACCACGACGACGTCAAACTACTATAATTCAATACATTGTATTTACCTTTACCTAGTATTTAATTTCTCATTGAATGAGACCATGTATCCAAACGTTTGACTGGTACTGTATACACGTACAATACAGACAGGAAGACAAGCAACACAAGACCCACTACCACAGAGTCCCACTACTAAATAAACCCTCTCCCAGAGAGACCCACTACCACAGAGTCCCACTACTAAATAAAACCTCTCCCAGAGAGACCCACTACCACAGAGACCCGCTACTATAGAAACCCACTACCACAGAGACCCGCTACTAAATAAACCCACTACCAGAGAGAGACCGACTACCAAAGAGAGACCCACTATGCGAGAGAGCCACTCCTAAAGGGAGCCACTACCATCAGACATCAACCAGTGGGCTCTGCTGTCTAAAAGCCTCTAAAATCTGTGACACAAGGATGTCTGGTCACCCTAGTATTTATGTTAAATGAGCTAATGGGTTTATGATTGTAGGCAATGAGTCACATGTTTACCATCATCATATCGATAAACTCAGTCCAGTAAAGATCTTTTGTTTTTTATGAGGCATCAACACGGCTGTTAAAGCGATCTGACACACTGCAGACGTGGGCCAGTTTTCTGAATCGTCTTGTCAGCAGTGTGATCAGGAAGCAGTTAATGTCCCAACTCTGTGCTGGGACAAATATGTCTCATTTCTTTTATTGGTGGTTAAGCAATAACCAAACATCAGCACGTAGATGCTTGGATTAATGTTGCATGGTCTATCAATACTAAGGTACTGTAACATTATTAACAATAAACTACTGCCTCGAGTACCTTATTGATTTTATAATACGGTTCCCAGTGACATTAGTAAGCTGCGTTTCAGTACCAAATAGTTGTAGCTACCGAACACTGTGTATCGCATTTCTATAGCCTACAGAAAATAGTATAATAATAGATTCTCACATTGTTTAGACAAAAGATATTACTTTTTGTCATTTTTGTTGGTACTCAGAATTTCTCCACCGTAATATTTTCTGAGTGAAATTGTATAATAGGTTATTCTAGCTATTCTGGCTATTTGTTGTCCATGGTGTATTCATTAGATAAATTGCTGAAATCTATTGTACTTCTTTCCTGAATTGAACTTTGGTCTGTTACTGATGGTCACGCTTAAAGGATGAAGCCGCTACTATTTCATTTAAAGACAGCTAAGCACTGTAGTGGTATTCCTCGAAAGCCTCATCTGTTTCACTTTACCTTACATCTACTAGCAGGAGCAGACCCGTGGTGCTGAAAGGACAGAGGCAGGCTAGGCCCATGCAGTACCGTGAATGGTTTTGTAGAATACATTTAGAATGACTGCAGCTTGCTGACTTGCAGCGAAATCTGAATGAAATGGGATTGCTTGAGCTCCCAGGACATTGATTCATGGGTCTTAAGTATGGGATAATAAGGCATTCAGTCAGTGAATTTGTTGCTGATGTTTGAGTTGGTGCAGATAGATGGTCGCTGACTCTGAGATAAAACTTCCAAAGTCTTATGATACATCAGGGTGGTGATCTTAATCGACTGAAATTCTCCAAGTTGCCATTGATAATTAAGACATATTTGTGGTCCTCTCAACTATCCGATTGTTAACAGCAAGTTCT
This sequence comes from Pungitius pungitius, assembly GCF_949316345.1. Taxonomy (NCBI): domain Eukaryota; kingdom Metazoa; phylum Chordata; class Actinopteri; order Perciformes; family Gasterosteidae; genus Pungitius; species Pungitius pungitius. The sequence goes on along the minus strand of NC_084917.1, from coordinate 15,000,616 downwards.
CATCCGCAATCGTTGATGAAGGGAGTTGAAAACATTGTCTCCAAACTGCTACTCTAAACTAAATATTTCAATAAATACTCTTCACCGATAAGTCAGTGTAGTGTGCTGGACCAACAACGAATTCTCAAATCTGGCCATGTCCTAAAAAGCATCGCCTCATCTCTGGTGCCCCTTTTGGAGAAACTGAAGGGATATCACTGCGATCAATGCAGGTTCAGGCACGGATAGAAAATAATTAATAGACATGTATAAAAGAAAGATGAGGTAAATGCATACAACACACTGGTCACTATGTCAATAAAGGTTGAATCAACATCTAGTGTTTCATACTGAAATGTTCTATGTGGAAGTAAATAGTGTGACTGTTCTGTTCTGCTATTGTTACTGTAATACAATAGTTATGTTGCGTATACATATGCATTTGTTTTAGATATGTGTTCAAATGGAGCCACAATACAGCTTTAGTTAACTAGTTTCTGATTGGCCCAACTCAATCATGTTAAATGTGGCTTGCATGTTTTAGGGCACCTGCAATCATTCAGTTATCTACAGTTCTCAACAAACAAAACTTAACATTCGATTCAATCAAATTGTGACAAAATGATCATTGTTTGTTTTGAAGACGGCACTAACTGGCTTATTTAATTTCTATAAAAGTTTTTTTTAAAACTCCTGTTGTGCTATATTACGTGGTAAATATGCTTACTTTGTCAATATCAAACTAGGCGCACAATGCTAAGTATGAATGATCTTTTCCAGGGAGAGCCCTGAGTCCACTTTTGAAGTGTATCTGGAGGTGGCCCATCCAGGCACACACAGCTCTGGTAAGTACATGAAGGCTGGAGGTACAGCTGACCCTTTTTTATTGGTTCTACTTTTCAGAACTCACTCAATCAAATAAATGCTTGCTACAATATTTTTAATGTATAGCTAGCAAACAAAGTGTTTCCACTGATACATCTTACAAACAAAAATCCCATTGTCCTGCTCAACAAATGTGAAGAGATTCAACTTTTTATGTGAGTATAAGTATACCTCTTTGGACCTCAGACAAGTATTTAATCCGAATAGATTGACGGTTCACTAATGTTATGTTGTCATTAGTAAAAAAGGGTAGTTTAGTGCTAGATGATGGCTTTCATAAAGGGCCAACGGTCTTGATTTGTGTTTTTAATCTGCAAAATGTGACCGATTTCTTGGATGTTAGGGAGAGACATTGTCTCTTTCTAAAGATGTTTTCTACGTGCCTCTCTTCATTGCCTGTTGACTGGTTGTGACCACTTGTCCACGGTCATTTCATGTCTGTTAATGTGTAACAGGGCCGGAGGTGCGGAGACAGTTCCCTGAAGACTACACTGACAAGGTTTGAAAGACGTCATATACTGGGCTTCCTTGTGCTTTTTGTTTCACCCTCTTGTATTTGATGGTTTTTCCCCCACTGTTCTTAGTTTTTTCTTGTTTTGTACATTGTGCACACACTAAACTCTAATCTGTACATGTACATCTGTCCTAACCTGGAAACATGAAGGACCTCACTTTTCTCTGCTGTTTTTCCCATGCGTGCCTTGCTCTGTATCCCCATTTATTTATGTATCTCCACACTGCATCAGCCTTTCAAACAGCTCCCACTTTGAAACAGTGGAATGTTATCATTATTATGAAAATCCATATAACTCACCTCTCTATTGTTTGTCACCTGGAACAGGAGACTCTTCGGACTGTGCCCAAGTTCTGCTTCCCTTTCAACATGGACAGGTATACACACACACACACACACACTAATGGGACTCGCCCATCAGGGTAAGAAATAGAAGAGCAATATGTCAGCAGGCATCCTCCTCCTGGTCTACTAGTATAGTGACTGCTGTAATTTTAATGTCTATGGCCAAACTGCCAAACTCAAGGCCTCAAAGCAGCTTATATACTGTTAAAATGCTAATTTTAACAAGTTAACACACACATTCTATTTTGACATTTTGGCCTGGTTTTGGCCGGGATGTTGAGTGTTGAGCTCTCTGAGCGAGCAACAAGCAGATTGGGGGATGCAGAGTGAGCGGGCAGGAACGTACGGTTTGACCGGGTTCTGGATGTAGACTTTGTGTTGGCCGCACGGTGAGCTTCACCAAAGTTTAGAAACATTGCGCCTCTGTCTGTTTTGCTTCAAATGAAAAAACCTCTCTCCATCTTCACTGCTGCCTTGGTCTCTCTCTACCTGACTGGAGCACACCAGAATTAAACAAAGTAGCGGTACCTGTATTCATATTTTATCGCATTAATGCAGTCAGCAACTGGTAACCAGGGAAGGGAGCCAAGGAGTCGGGTAGTGTGGGTGGATGCAGGTTAAAGCTGCAGAGGTCAGATTGCGCTGGCAGGTAGACCTGCTAGGAGGGAGTTACAGTACTCAAGGCGTGAGATGACATGAGCTTGCACTGCCTTCTGAGTGAGAATGGGATGTATTCTCCTAATATCCAATAGGATAAAGTGAAGTGACGACATAATGGATGGACAAGCAGGGTTTCCCTTAGGTTTACAACTTTAGGGAGGGAGGTAAGATCGGGCGAACGGATCGGCCAACAAGGAGTGGTGTGTGTGTGTGTGTGTATAAAACCAAACCTCTCTCCCCCTCCCTGTCTGCCGCACAAACCTCTCCCCCCCTGCAGTTTGACAGTCAACCAGGTTGGCCAGAACTTCACATTTGTGTTGACCGACATCGAGAGCAAACAGCGTTTTGGCTTCTGTCGCCTCTCCTCAGGTGCCCAGACCTGCTACTGCATTCTCAGGTATGTATCCCTACAGAATCAAAAAATTACAAGCGGCCAAATTGTTTCGATTTTTTCAATGTGACCATCACCTTTGAATTTATTAGTCAATAAATCACACCCACCGACTGACCCTGTGTTCGTCCTCTCAGCTATCTGCCCTGGTTTGAAGTCTTCTACAAGCTGCTTAATATCCTCGCTGATTACACCATCAAAGGCCAGGTAAGTCCTGATATTAATATTAGGTTTCTTACTTTGCTGAAAGTGTCTGCTCACCTCAGTATTTAGTTTTTGAAAGTATTCCTCTTCAATACATTATTTTTCATTAACATTAATGATTCCATCATTAAAGGATGATGTACATATTTGTATGTCTGTTTGACACGTGGATGAATTCCTGTGCACAGTTCTCTGCTGTATGTTGCGCCTCTGTTTGTTTTACTTCCAATACAAAAATGTCTCTCCATCTTCCACTACCGCCTCGGTCTCTCCTGTCTAACTACGTTAAAATATTTGATTGCATTAATCTCGGCCACAATAAGCTTGTTAACTTTGACAGCCGTACTATGAACCAATCAGATTGCTTGATTCAAGCTAACTACGATAATTTAAGTGCTGCTTGTTATCATTATTATGATATTTATATTTTATTTAGACCCCTTATGCAAACAAGTCCAAATCCAGCTATAGTTTCGTCCATTGAGCTTGTGTATTTCCTCAAAGGCTTTTGTGTGACTTTGGAATCTTCTGAATGTTTCAGGAGAGTCAGTGGCAGGAGTTCCTGGTGTCCCTGCACACGCTCCCCATCCCCGAGCCCGGGGTCCCCGTTCATCTCGGTGTGGTGAGTCCCACTTCACCACATCACACTGAGCTCTGGTCTCGCTGGAGACACCAAAGAAAAGTCATCTTTCTGATGGTTGTGAGCATATCAGCACCAGGCTGGACATGTAGGAGTCAGTCCTTTAATTTTTCTGTAGCACCCTGGGGGATTAAATCAGTTTAAAATGGTTCCTGTTTTCTGTTTTCTCCAGCATTCCTTCTTCACTGTGCCTGACACTAGGGAACTCCCCAGCATACCTGAGAATGTGAGTGTGGAAGTGATTGCTTTCTGTGAGCTGCCGCATGTCCCGGTTGGCTCAGCTCCATCAATACTCCCTCTAATAATCTGGCTTACATTGTTTGACTGGTACATTTTTGCTGAAACAGCAAATATCTCATACTTGGACATGCAAATATTGCTAAACCAGCTTGCAGAGTTAAAGATGAGAGTTAAAATGATCACTCTGGTGATCCAACAAAAAGAAAACGTTCTTTTTGCGCAGAACGGTTGTCTGCTGTGAGTTGGACAAGGTGGTCAAAGAGCGCCTGCAGGAGTGCAAGGCTCTCTTCAACACAAACACTTTACTTGAAAACTACTTCCAAAGCCAGCAAAAGGATGATCATTCAGAGCAAGTATTCATCCTGCAAGTACAGAAAATAAATAAATCAGAATACAATATTAGACAATAATGAGTTTGAAGAAATGGGTTATGTTTTTGATGTAAATATGTATAGGACCGGTCAACTTAGAACTTGCAGCCAGCAACTGCCCACGATAGAATAATGTTCTGTTTAGGTTGTCCTGAATACTGAAGTTTCATGATGTGAATGTGAAAGTTGAAAACACAGCTGGTCTTTACCCTCACAACTAACTGTTTTTTCTCTCTTATTGTGTTTGACCATTGCAGAGAAACCTAACAGAGTACTTTGTAGCAGTAGATGTCAATAACATGCTTCATCTGTATGCTAGTATGCTTTATGAACGCAGAGTCCTCATCTGCTGTAGCAAGCTAAGCACTGTAAGTAAAATCCACCCTCTGTTCCTCTCCCTTTGATGGGCTCTGTTAAGTCTCACAATGTCATCATGATGCTTAAATTAATTGTTGCTGTTGCAGTGTGTGAGCAGTTTATGTCATTGAATGTACAATACCAATCACCCACACACTACAAATTTTATTCATGCTAAACAAAGTAAAGAGGTAGCTTGTAATGAGCCAATACCACAACCTTTCTGTCCCACAAAGTAATGGAAAAAAACAACTTATCAACAGCAAATATTAATGCACAGTTTTTTTTTCATTCGCTCATATTAGAATGTGCAACTTGCTGTGTGTTTAAAAAAAATTCATATTTGAAATGTACTCGAGTAAGAAATACATATATTGATAAACAACAACACCCACACCAAAATCCCTCATTGAATATTGGAACTCTTTGTTTAGGTGGTGTTCCCCTTTTTTAAAGCATTTAAAGATTTTCTATTGCTTTTTAACAACCGCAAAATTGAATCAAATCATCCGTTTTTGATGAATACATGTTTTGATTTAGTTTTCATATGGCATTCAAGGTCAAACTAAGCCATTGATTAATCAGCTAATGATCTTAATGTAAGTAAAGTGTTCTTTCAAAATCAATTCATGTTGTTTTTCTCTATTTGCTCACTAAAAAAACAAATAGATTTCTATTCTCCATGATACATGCTGAACTCCATTATGTTTGATATCATTGGTATGAACTTGATAATATTGTATGAAATCTTCAACAATAACTAACATTTTAATGTATTATGTGAGAACATTGAACATGTTTTATGAATTCCTGAATTTCATCTGAACTTTGAGCAGCTGCTTCACATATCATATCAGGAGTTTGACATTTGTGTCTGTCCCCAGTTAACAGCTTGTGTCCATGGCTCTACTGCCATGTTGTATCCAATGCACTGGCAACATGTTTACATTCCTGTCCTGCCTCAACATCTGTTGGACTACTGCTGGTGAGTATGCCATCTTCTGATGATGCAGCTTTCATATGTTTCTCTGAATTCGTTAGCATAAGGTTATTATTACTATAAGTTTCATAAAATAGTCTTGAAATTACACTAATATTGTTTAAAATATCTCATTCAGCAAAAGAGCTTATGGTGACAGGTCTACATGCAGCATTTGTAGAACACTGTATGACAAAGCTCGACATGCTCAGTTGAGTTGTCCCTTACTGCTGTGTTTGGGGTCCCTTATATTGTTGGATAACACTGACTCTTTTTTTCAGTGCCCCAATGCCGTACCTCATTGGAGTACATTCCAGTCTGATGGAGGTATGTGTTTGTGACTTTACACCTTAAATTGTACAAGCCCAGTGACTTTGAGCCTTCAGGTTTCTCGTGCTTCTGTTGCTTGCAGAAAGTCCGAGGGATGGCCCTGGATGATGTGGTGGTCCTGAACGTGGACACCAACACCCTGGAAACCCCCTACGATGACCTCCAAAGCCTCCCCAACGATGTGGTGAGAAGCTACACCACATTACACCACATGACACGGCTCTACATCCACAGCTCATATGGTCTCCTAATGAAGTGGCGTCTCGTCCCACAGGTCTCGTCTCTGAAGAGTCGATTGAGGAAAGTTTCGACAACGACTGGGGACGGCGTGGCCCGAGCCTTCCTCAGAACCCAGGCGGCTCTGTTCGGCAGCTACAGAAACGCTCTGCAGATTGAGTTGGTGAGTCCAGACCGCCATTGATCCCGCGGGTGGGCGCGTGTTAATGCTGACCGACATTGGTGAGCGTAGACCAGGGTCGATGTTCTCACAAGTAGGTCAATTATTAAGTATCTAAGTGTCTAAGAAGTGGACACAGTTGTCATGACATCACCCATTCATTTGTGGACTGTGTTTTGAAACCTCAGGCTCTACCAATTAACAAGCTCATTTCCAACCATTCATATCTAAGAGGGTGAAAGAAATTAGCATAAATATTGATTTAGAAACTTACACCATGAGCTGTCCGTGTCCATCTTGATATATTTACAGCTCTGTTGGTCTTTTCTTTACTTACTTGTTATACATTATTCTGGCTTCATAACGACTTGTTCCCAGGCGTTCCCAAGAGTGTAGCCTGTGTCTGAAACTTTTTTTTCTTCTGTCCACCAGGGGGCGGCTATGATGTTTGTATAGAAGTTTGAGAAAATAACTACTCAGTCTCTCGTTTCAAGTCTTCCTTAACACAAATTGATGTTCATTTGCTAATTACCCCCCATTTAGCAGGAAGCCAATCTAATCTAACAATTTCACACATGTCTAATAGAATAAACTGATATGATAGACAAAGATGCAAACTGCAACGTGACTGGCTGGTTGAGGCATACACCCGCATGTCTGCTATGCTTGTGCATTTGATTTAACTTTTAGTTTGTTGGTGAGGATGGATTAAACACATGCCCATTTCCCTTGTGTTTCAATTTAATTTCAATGTCTATTTATTATGTATAGCCCAAAATCACAAATTTGTTTCTGGGAGCTCTATAATCTGCACACATCCTCTGTCCCAAGCTTGAAACCAATTGAGACCCTGCTGCGACTTTTATGCGAGTCTGCTGCACAGAGTGTGAGGAGCAGACCCAAACAAAGAGGGTTGTGGTTTATCTCCTTCCAACCTTCCAACCTGCCTCCTACCACACCCTCCGGGTCTGCTGCACACAGGATACATGATGTTGATTGTGATGGACTGGTACAATACTGTGACAACCAGCGTGTTCCTCTGCCCCTTTAGGGAGAGCCAATAACGTTTAATGAGGAAACATTTGTGACTCATCGGTCCAGTGCCATGAGGCAGTTCCTCCAGAACGCCATCCAGCTGCAGCTCTTCAAACAGGTTTGCACACACTCACGCACACACGGACTTCTCTACCTCACCCGGCCCTCTCTCCCACTCTTAACATGCGTTGGGTTTCTACTTTCAGTTCATTGATGACAGGTTGGACCTGTTGAACTCAGGAGAGGGTTTCAGTGACATCTTTGAGGAGGAGATCAACATGGGTGAATATGCAGGTGAATCAGACGTGATGTGTTGAATGATGAATGAATAGTGTGTGTATTGACATGGAATCAGAGTCCATTTAAAGGAGGATCACTCAGATATCAAGTTAAGAAATGGAATTATTCTGTATAAAAGTCAAACCATAAAAAGCTGCTAGCAGCTTTGAACGGGCCTTGCGTGTCGGGGGGCAGCGGTCAGCCGGACACGTGGCCAAAAAGAGAAAAAAATAGACTAGTCTATGGTTTCATAAACAGAATCCACCAACACAAAGCAAAACCTGCTCAGTCAAGGCAAAGGATGGCAGTAAACACTTTTGCTGCATCAAGAAATAATAACTTATGAACTACACACACTGTATGACAACATGGCTGTCTTCCTTAAGAGAGCTTTGCTTTTATCAAATGGATAATTTCTCTCCAGTGAGGATGTGAACAGAGGTCATGTCATTCACAGTGGGACATTTGACCAACTTGATTCATTATATTCATGCCTATTCTACTGATTTGCAGGATGAATATACACCGCTGTCTCAAAGCTGTGGTCTCAAATGAGTGCACCTGCATCAAAGCAGTTTTGCTTTATGAAAACGTGTAGGGGGCGCTATTGAGCCAAAATGTAATTAGGAAGCAATCATGGACTACATTTTTAACTGTAAATGTGTTTTCCAAGTTTATTAAAGTGGTTCATCAAAGTATAGCTTATAGACAGTGCAAAAATAGAGGGAAAACATTATAACTGACTTCCTGTTTGTTTTAGAGCATGGTCCCTAGAGAAGTCTCCTTGTAATCTGTTCAATAATCACCCTACTTGTAGGTCAAGTAGGGTCCCGGTGCTGCTTCGTTCAAAAATTCCAAGGGGTGCTATGGAGGCAATTTACCTTTATGCGAAGACTGTGATCTCACGGCAACAAAGTTGAAAAAAAATATTCACAGAAAACAATCATGTCTACTACTTGTTGACCTTTTTATTGTTTAATTGATCCCACCACAGGCAGTGACAAGATCTACCATCAGTGGCTGTTCACTGTGAAGGTGAGCCTTTTTCCATGCTTCTAAAGCATTACTTTCTCATGGTCATTTGTGTGTGGTGTCTCTATCAATTCATTCAATTCAGATATAAGGCCTTAGTTTTCATATTTGGTACTTGTTTTTTTCATCAGATGAAAAACGTTTTGCAGAGAAACCTTTCCCACTTAGTCCACTCCATTCTTTGCTTTGTGCTGGAAGACAAATAAATGAAGTAAATCAGTTAAGCAGATACCTTTTGGGATGGTGATGTTTGTGATGGTGAAGTATTTCTTAGAGAGGAAATTGAATCTGTTTTTTTAAAGTTTGTAAACCTAAATTACTCTTGTGGTGGTTATTATTTTTTAACATTTGTGTTTTCTAGGCAGCTTTGGAAGAAATAGATTTGACCATATTCAGGCCTCTGTTGGGTCTCTACAGCCTTAACAATTTAGTGACTAAAACGTCAGCGTCAGTAAATATCTCACTTTTTTTAGCTCTACTTCTGGGACTACTCTCAGAATTGAAAAATATATGTATACAGTTCATTCCATGGAAAAAGCTTTGTGTCTTTAAAGCATGGATGCATAGTACAGTAATGTGACCATCACTGACAGATGTTGTGTCGATGCTTTCTGACAGAAAGGAGGAGGGGCTATCTTCAACACAGTGAAGACAAGGGCAAACCCAGCCATGAAGACCGCTTACAAGTTTGTAAGCACGTCGCCGGCTTCTGTCGTAGAATCAATCATGAACTGTTAGTTAGAAACCAGAAGGGAAATGACCTGGCTTTGTTTGTGCAACAGGCGAAGGACCATGCAAAAATGCGAATTAAAGAAGTCAAGAGCCGGCTCAAGCAGAAGGTATGTAGCCCCACGCTGCTGGCACAGCATTCTGGATCATTCTTTGCTGTTACTCTGCTCTGTAAATTTGAGTCTTAAGTCACAAAGCGTAACCTGTAAACAGCTTAACATAAACATTTACACAAAAGTACAGGCATTTTGCCACGTTTTCGTGAATTACTTGTCTGTGTATTTTGTTAATAAGAGAAGTTCTCAACAACAACTGATATAAGATAAATGTGTATTTCCCCCCTGCACCCCACATGTAATACCACTGCGACCCACTGGGGGGCCAACGCCACGGTTTGAGAACCACTGCCTTAACTGAAACCTACGCCCAGCATGCAACCTTCCCCTCCCCCTCCCCCTGCAATGCTGCCTTTCCTTTCTCACATGTCCACCTCCACCACCCTGCAGGAGCAGGCAGAAAACGGCTTCTCCACAGCAGGGTCAGCGGTCATCGATGACGACGACGACAACGCAGCGGGGTTCCCCTCCTCCACCAGAGCAGTCAGGAGGGAGGGGCCACTGAGAACCTTGGACAACAAGTCAATCACAGTGCACTTTGGACAGGTGGGCAGCAATGTGGCGGGCTGGCTACTTGGTGTGGGGAAAAGAGTTTACTAGGGATGAGCCGAAGCCTGGATGTATGAGCGCACTGGTCGAGCGGAGATATCAATTCCTCAGATTATTCCTTAGTCTTTATGCCACCTTTGTTGTGTTTACCGTAGTTCACATAATGCTTTAGTTATGTAGTTCAATGTTCATTTTAAGTGAGTGAGTCAGAACTTCTGTAATATGTCGTTTCCGTATCCCACATAAAACATTATTATTATTTATTTTAGCACATAAAACACCTCTTTATTTCCACAGATAAGGAAGCTTTATAGTTTCACCACAAAGTTTTTTTCTCGCATTAAAACTTTTCCAAATGTTGTTGTTGTTAGTATCATCCAGGTGGCTATATCTGTGGTGAGGAGCTTTGTATGCTAAACCAGCTACGTACCTTTCATCGTCTGTTTTATTTACTTCCACAGGCTCGGCCACCAGTGCTGCTGAAGAGACCAAGCAGCAATGTGAGTCTGGAGAGCACCGCTGACCAGTAAGCTACCTCCATTTCATCCAGTACATCACACGCCCCATGATTAAACAAATACATCTGAATATTTAGACACCAATGTAAGGAACTTGAGATGGAGGTCAGCAACATTACAAGCCCACGCTGACCTTCTTAACGTAATAGTCCTAAATAGCTCACCAGTTAACAAGATCTCAGCATAATTGACAGCTATGCTTCACTCCAGAGTTTTCTGTCATGTTTAACACTTCCTTTAGGAGAAGCCTCTCAGCGATGCTTACCACTTCACCACATCATCTGTGATATTTTAGCACTTTGTAATGTGGTTAAATCAAATGGTAAACTCTAAAGACAGCTGTTTAAGTGAGGCAATTCAAATTATGAGCATATGATTGCTAATATGCTTGAGATGATGCAACAGTTTTGAACCCTTACCTAGACAGAATGTCTTTGGTTTAATGGGGTAAAAGACCCCAGGTATCCAGCAAATCGGTTTAGCTGTAAAGTGACTGGCTTAAATAAATTCACTCATTGTGATTTAGGAGAAGAGTTATGTGATGAAGCTTGGAGGTAAAGTAGTCAACATCAGAGCGACACTCGGCTGCAGAACATTCCTTTTTTGGGGATTTCCTCCGGCAGCTGCACTGATGTTGCCCATTTAGGTCTAATTTCTTTTCCAACCGGCTGTACAGCTTCCTTTTAAGCTCATTCGAAGGAAGTGTAATGAACAACAACATGCTGCTCCTAACGCACTGTATGTTCATGAAACTCATCCTGAGCGTTCCCTCGCCCTGATTTTCCTCTTCCCGATCCTTTTTGAATGCTTGTCACTAACATACATGTAACAAGCTGTTATTTCCTGTTGTCCTCCTACTCCTCGCCGTAGCTCTATCCGTCCTACTCGCCACTACACCGTCTTTCTCTCCGAGGATTCGTCCGGAGACGAGCTGCAGTATGACGACGACTCCATCGCTGGGTTTCCTGACAGCTTTCTCTTCTCCGTCCCTTTCGAGTGGTCACCTCTGTACGCAAATCTCTTTGGCTTTCTACTTATTAATAAGCTTTTCTTAACTCCTCTTTTTGCTTTCTAATGAAATGTGTGTGCTTTCAAAGCTTCTCCATGGTTCCCTATTTACTCAGACATCGAAAGGCACTTTTTACAATAGCATCTCTATGGCTATTCTGTTGACTGCTGTGAGAACCAGCAATTGGAATAAAACGTGTTTAGGAGGTTTGCTAACATTAACGTCTGGCACCGAGTGACTTCATTGTTTTTTCTTCCTGGATAGTAATGTACTTTTTTCACACCTTATCCAACTTGCTATGGAAAAGTGTCTCCACAGGGTGATTTAAAAACTATTTTTCTATACTTCTTTCAGTGTCAACTAATCCAACAATCCGAATGCATTAGTCATTTTTTTCAGACTTCCCTACGCTGTGCATACTACTGAAGCTGCAAACAGGTCACAGACACTTTATTTAAAACGGCTGGAGGTTGTGGTTTTAAAGCACGTATTTCTCAAACAGAAATAGTAGTGCATTGTTTGTGGACTATTGTCATGCATGGATTAATACATATTTTGCATTGGGGTTAGTGAGCGACAGTAAGTATGAGGGGTGCTGGGACACATACATTCTGGTGCATCTTTATTTGAGGTCAAAGTTGAATGGTCCTGGTGGAGCCATGAGAAAAAGGATATGAATAACCACAATTCTAACGCTGTCCCTGCAGGCCACAGCCGTACCGCTCCCTGAAGGAGGTGGAGTTGATGGAAGGGATCGATCCTGGCTTTGGAGCTGAGAGTCACACAGCCCCTCCCAGCCCGGTTAACGAGAAGTTTTCCAACGTCAACTTGCTAGGCGACATCTTTGGCTGCCAGGACGAGCCTGAGAGCCAAACAATCACGTTGGCTAAAAGCCTTGAGGACCTGAGGACTCCCAAAGACGCCGAGGAGCGACAAGCCAAGTTCACCTACCAGGTCAGAGGTCCAGATTCGCAGCAGGCAAAAGTTCTTTGACCACTCTTTTAATAGCGTGATTTTCTAAAAGATCGCATCCAGATTTTGGATTTGGTCCAGATGTTCACTTCCACTCAAACCACTTTGTTTTGATTCAAAGCAACAAACAGCTTGTCAACAAATGCCCAAAAGGCCAAGTAATGTGTTAAGGATGACTTCTAGTGACAGTTGATGACCACCCAAACCGCTGTCATGTAAAATTTGGTCCGTAAAGACCTTTTAGAAAAAGGCCCCTGAATTAGGAAATGTTTAAGAGCTGGGTTGATTGTCTAAAAGTCTGAATCACTTCTTGCAGCGAATGGACCTGAGTATTGGCGAACACTCGCGAACGCTTCCAGGCCTCAAGCTCCCCAACCCCTACAACAAGCTGTGGAGTGTGGGGCACGACGACGGCGCCTTACCTGCGTGTGTGCCTCCATCGGTCCAACCCCCCGGGCAGATAGACACGCACTCTCCGAGCTGCGACAGCTCTGGCCCGGGCCCTGACGCTTTGGACCCTTCGGCTCATGGTTACATCACTATTCCACGCCCCCACGGCAGGAAGACACCTGAGCTCGGCACCGTGCTAGCACCCCCTGCCGCCCAGCCGCGCTCTAAACCGGCAGCTGGCGAAGGAGGGACTACATCGGGGGGACAAGAGTTTAGACAAGCGCTGAGCATGAGCACGGACGGAGACCTGCTGAAGCCCTGCAGGACCGCTGAGGACAGTATGGATCTGATGAGTCTTCTGGACCCTCTTAACAGCTCAGCCCCCTCCAGTTCCTTGAGCGATGGGCTGGACATTGGCACCATGTCATCTTCCTGTAAGCCAACACTACCACCCAGGCTCTACCCACAGGGCTTGCCCCCGTTCCCACTGTCACCTCACGTATCACTCAACCCCTTTGCGCAGTCTCTGCAGCAAACCTCCCCTCACATGCACTACTCCCCGACCGTAGGTGCCAATCCCTTCGGTGCCGCCTACGGGCCTCCACCCGGCTGTTACTCGCACGCTGCGGCCCAGCCACAGTCCTTTTCTACGCTACCGGGACTCTACAGACAACAGTCGCCCGGCAGCTCGGGTCTGGCACCGAGCTACGGAGTGCTCCAGTCAGCATACCCCTCATCCGTCACCTGCCTGTCTCACTTCTCCACCAGCAATAACGCCCTCTCCAGCCTCATGGACAGCACGTCTGTCCCCAGCACAGCCGCGAACACGCCGGCCAAGCCGCGCCGCGCTGAGGGAGACGGCCAGAAGACGCGGGATCTTTTTGGGGATCTGCTGTCTATGGCAAAGCCAGCTCCTCCCCCAAAAAAGAAGGTGGAGGACCTTCGGAGAAAGTGGGAAACATTTGACTAAAACCTGTGAAAATATTCTGATGTGCGCTTCCTGTCACTACCCAAACTCACCTCACGACTGTGTCAGGACCTTTTGTTTTGTTTAATGTCACATTAGCTGGAACTCATGCTACTCTGCATATGCAACTCCCAATCATAGAAGAATAGATGCTTAACCTTAAAATAAGTTAGTAGACCTAGCTTATTAGGGCTCCATTGTTTCTCATGCACAAGTTAACAAGGAACCTCCACCTGCCGGTGAATCGGTCTCAACGTAATACTGATGCCTCTGTGAGACTTTCATAAGTAAACAATCATCAGCGGGAAGATTAGCGATTTCTAAATAGTTGAATGCCTTAAGTCATCGGGTCCGATTCCAGGTTCACTGAGAACCCTTTCAGCTCCGACTGCGCCCGAGCTCTGCCTCGCTGATCCAGATGAATGCTGCCAAAGGACAGGTGGTGGATGACCTGAACATCGACTCTGTGCGCTGACACCCAAATGGGACCCGGTGCACGGACATGGCGCTGGAGGTCCGGGTTGGAGGGACGGCAGGCACAGGGGAACCAGAATCAGGACGGAGCCTGGCAGACTGTCGCCCTGCTGGTGGAAAGTGAGACCTCTTCTAAAAGGAGGGAGTCTTTAACAAACCCTCTCAGCCCACAGTTTGTTTGCCTGTGCTGTTAGTTGCTGAAGGTATCTGCAGACCCCAGTGGTCTTCAGCACCAAACCAGTTTGTGAGGGTGCATTCGTGTTTTCTCCCACTTTAGTCATTCACTGGGACAGAAGGTCCTGATCCAGCATGTAGGAATGGTCATGTAACCCACACACACCCCCCCAACCGCCCATGGTGCTGTACAGATGCTGAGTGTGGAATGTGTCGTCAGCCCACAACACCTGAGCCCACTGGTGCTCGTCTGCGGATCGCCTGGATCTTTTTGCGTTGTTTGATTGTTGTTGTTTCGTTGCACCATCCTACCCAGGAAGTAGCAGTCGAACGCCAGCTGTACTTTGAGATGTTCAGATGCCAACAGTCCATTGCCACTCATGCACAAATGCTCACAGAATTGTTTGTCCACGTTAGCACAGCGCTGCTCAGCATACATCGGTGTAGGTTAGTGACTTTAAAAGTAGCCTGCAGTCTTTTCCTGATAGAGGACCAAAGTCAGCAGACGTCTTAAAATGAACACTAGAATTAGCTGTAGCTCTAGATGAAGTACATCCTGCTGGTATCTTCAGAGGGTGGTGTGTCTCCATCATGCAGCCAGTTCACGTGTTGATGATTCTGGTAGATCCATGCACAGTTTGTTCCGTTTTGGCCTTCATGAGGAATCCCTGTGAACATGTTGCCTCCTACTGATTTTTTTTAAATTATGAAATCGTTTCAAGATAACATGCAAGCTTTCTTTGTGCATTATCTAACTAAACAAAATGTAATCCATTTTTACTTCACTATGGCAAATGCGCATTTTGTAATGATCTGCTGCATTTGTAATAAACAGTGTGGACATATTGTTACATACCTTAGCCCGCATTTTGCAAGAAATGGTTGTAATGTTTTGTTTTTTTCAAAAGGTGTGGTTTGCACATCCTCTTGAACAGATTAAATATAAAACATGTGTTATTTCTTCCTTTGGATGTTGTTTTGGCCAATGAAAGATAATCTACTGAATGAATTATATCTTTTATAATGCACTTATATTTATTTGTTTGGCCCAAAGACGTCCAGGTGTCACATTTGGATTCTTTCAGGCTGAAATGCGGGTGTTATTACATAATATATGTAAATGTGTAATAATATAAATAGCATTTTGTTTAGTTATTAAATACATTGTGTTGTTATAGTTCCTAACATTTGAAACATGTATACCTTATTAAATATATAAATGTTGACTTCTTGTTGTTTTGAAGGGGTTATTTAGATGAACAGATGAGTTCTTCCTGTTGCTTTCTGCCTTTGTCCCGTTCTACTTCGGCTTTGATGACTGATTGAGCTGCAGAGCGACTGGGGAGGGCGCCGCCCCCGCTCTCCCAGTTTGGAGACTGGTTTCTGTCCCCTCCCACTACAGGAGGCGAGAGAGCGTCGCTCCTCATCAGCCTTTTGCTACTCCACAGGTGATCTGGTGGGAGGATGCTGTACATGTCTAAATGTTTTTGTGTGGCCTCGTCTCCTATTGCTGAATACAAATATTTCATCTTTCACTTGATTGGCATTGGACAAGCTGACTATCGTCCTCTTGGCCAATCTTCCTTCCTTCCTTTTTGCATCTGTTTGTTGATGCAAATATCTCATCCACCACTTTGTGTTCCAAGGACGTTTAAATGTAGAAATGTAGGTCAATCCCCAATGATTCCTCATTATGTGTGCTGTTCTTAACACATATGGTCTCATAGGGACTGTGAATGTGTGGCTTTCATAGATCCATATATAATATTTACTTGAACCTTTTCTTTACTCAAATGACACCAGAATATCCTAAAGAAATATTAAAATGCTAAGCACTGCTCTTTTTTGTTTGTGTTATGAACCAGGACCACCTGACTGACAACAGATGACTTTTATTGCAGGTTAGTAACACATTAAAAGCAATCTGGATTTTGTACATTTTGTACAAAAACTGTGCAACCAGCATCTAAATATCCACTAAACTATAACGTTTGTTTCAACAACTATTACTTTACATCACATTACAGTGTGCTGCAGTACCTTCATGTTCATACGTTACTTATTTAAACTTTGTTTACCTTCTGAGAACATGACTTCATCCTATGTGGGTTTAATAGATTCTGTACTGATTCTAGACCAGTGTTGTCTGTGAAGAGGCCAGGATAAATATGAGCAGACAGTCCCTTAGTCGCAGTGTTAACATGGATAATAAGCATTAATATACAAAATGTACAGGCTTTACACAAAGAGGGAGGGGCCCCTCATTGTGGAGTAAACTGCACCACCAGATCTTCAAATGCTGAATCAAACATTTTGCCCCTCGGGTTTCCAGTTCTACCCTGCAGTACCGTTTAGCATATCAAAATGTTGAACTGTTGTAAATAAAATGTTTGAGAAACATAGAAAAGTAAATAGGGACAGCTTTAAAAACCGCAAAACCATATCCAGACAAAAATGTACGGTCCTGTCCGTGTAATCCAAGTCTCATGCTAAAACGTTTACAACACACGCCTAAGACTATGTTAGGAAATGCTTGAGCAAAGATAATGAAGTGAGAAGATGCCATACGGGTGGATGGCATCTTCTCACTTCATTTCCCTTCAGGTGCTACACGTGTCTCTGGTTCTCCTGGAACTCAGTACCTCATTATGTTGATGTCATGTTGGATCATGTGTGAGCAGAAACGTCCTGCAGCCTCCTTCACCCTCCACATCGTGCAGAACCTCATTGTCAAACGGGGGAGGAGTTCAACTAACTGCATTGTTGAGCAGTAGATGGCATTCCAGCATTGACGGGAGGCGGGTGTAAGTTTGGCGACATCAGTCCACAGTGATGCAGTCGGTGGTGTTTCATAGGATGCGAGCTTGTTTGTTGGAAGGGAGAGCGGTACGTTGAGGTCGGCTCGTGCTACGTGAAGATCAGGAGATATCATATCATCACGGAGATAAACAGCTGGAGGCTGTGCTTCTGCCGTTGTGGCCATTCATCCATTGCAAAAGAAAACAATGCTACAAATGCTGATTCAATTTTTTTTTTTTTTGCAAATTCCCCTGCTGCGGGACAAATAAGGAATTGAAGAGCTCTGAGTCTGAGACGAAAAAACCACGCAGTGGTCACCACATTGCAAGTGAAACGAGAGTGATGAATTATCTTTCTTTGTCATATAAGAAAGGCCGGTTCTTTTTCACTCAAATTTTTCTTGGAGCCAGCGTCTACTGGCCGAGAGCGGAAGAGGAACTGCAGCTTCTGAGCCCTGCGTCTGGGCATCTAATCTTCACATTTCCCTCTATGCACTAGGTAGGACTACCAGGGCCCTGCTGGGGACAAACTACAGCAGGTAGAGTCAAGAAACAAAATGCATTCATTTCTATAGTGTTCCACCACCAGCAGGCGGGGGGGGTGGCTGTGTCCCCACAACAACGGCCCCTTGGTTCAGCACCAGATTGTGTTCCACATGGAGCCCAGAGCGTCCTGCCCGCGGCGCCCGGACCCCTCTCACACCCTTGATTGCAGGCTGTCAGATGAGTCTCTCCTCCGGTGGGACTTTGAGCATGCTGTCCATCTCCAGCCGGGCCCCGGCCACCTCCTGGGTGCTGGGGCTGTACGCGCCCTCAGACTGGCGCTTCTTCCTCGCCGTGAGCGCCACGAAGGTCAAGCCGATGATGAGGATCAACACGCAGAAGCAGAGCAGCGGGATGGCCACCACCAACCAGGGGACCCCTTGTTTGTGGGCTTGTTTCTGTGACACGAGAGTGAGGAGATGAGGAAGACATCTTCAGCTATTTGACAACAGAAAAAAAAATAAAACCAAAGAGGAATAAGAGCCATACGTTAGTGTCACAGGTTGGACCGCTGTAGCCAGGCGGGCATTCACACACAAACATGTTGAATCGGTCCAAACAGGAGCCGCCGTGTCGACAGGGGTTCGATTCACACTCGTCGATCTCCGACTCACACCTGGGACACGGGACACACACACAAACCGGCGTTACACACCTTTCCAAAGGTCCAGGCTGCTACTGAAGCCCTTTGTACTTTATCAGCATGAAAAACAAATTGAAGGTAAATAGAATTTAGTTTCAAAAACTGTGAAAGTAAAAATGGCGTCATGCAAGATGTTAAATATAATTTAACATCTAGTTGCTGGTGCTATAATTCAGTAAATAAACTGGAGCCACTACAAATTAGGTAAAAGGGTGAAAAAAATCCCTCATATAATCACATTCCTTAATTTATAAATTTGTGTCAACGTTTCTCAAACCCAAATATGGCCTATAAATATGTTTCGTACTGAGGCGATGCTTCTTCGCCAAAGGACAAAAATATTGGTGTCTGTAGGATTTTTGCAGTACAACACAAAGCTTTGGAACATTAAAAAAAGTGTCAAAGTCATCCAAAAGAGGGCTCACCTGCTGCCTGTGAAACCGGGCATACATGTGCAGTTAGCTCCCCACGGCCCATCGCGGCAGACTCCATCGTTCTCACAGCGCACGTCTGTACCACACTGTATGGGAGGGTAGTCCCACCTGAAGAAAAGCACAGGGACGTTGCTTCAGTGAAGCACTACAGAGACAGATCTCATCACATTACTCAGCCACGGCCTCCCTCTGTGTCTCAGAATGGGTTTTAAGTTTTTACTCGTCGCTTTTAAAGCATGTCTGGTGAAACGTGCCTTCCCTTTGTTTACTTTCTCTACGTCTCCAAACTCCCTCAGGTAACCCCAGGTTAATGTCTCGTTGCTATGCATCATGGGTCATTTCCTGTAGCCTGTGAGACAGCGCCATGATTTGACAGTGGCACAGAAGCAAACCCTCTCAGTTAGAGTCTGTCGTTGGATACGAGGAGTTCTCCCCTTGTGAGCCTGATGCTCAGTAGGAGCCCATCTGGCTTTAAATCCTTTTCTTTGGACCTGCCTGAATCTGTAACCTCTTTTGAATGGTAAATAGACCTGTTTATCTGTCACACCACTTTAAGCGCATTTTAACTACATTGCCGTTCACCCATTCACAACCTTTGATATTCTGATGGCATGCACATCAACACTAACTGACATGCATACAATATGCACACATCACAGCTATGTGAGCGTCTCATGAGTCCCGTCCAAGGACACGTCGACATAGACCGGCAGAACTGGGTTCAAACCACCGATCCTCTGATTGAAGGAGAACCCTAATCTACCAATAATCCAGTCACTTCTTAAATCACATTCATGTGGATGTGCTTGGAGGCGCTGACGTCTCTTTACCGCTTTAACCAAACATTTTTTACGATTATCATATTTTTCAAAATTTGTATTTATTGCATTTACTCCCACCGTATCTATTGGTGTCATTATTTTAAACCATGTTCCAGTCAGTAGTAGTTGGGAGTACTCACTGGCAGCGAGGGCCGCTGTAGCCCTTGGGGCATGTACAGGTGTACATGTTGGCTCCATCGTGACAGGTGCCTCCGTGTTCACAGGCGTGTCGCTCACACTCGTCCACGTCCTCGTCGCAGAGCTCGCCGCCGTATCCCGGGTGGCACCGGCACTCAAACCCAGCCAAGTAGTCCTTGCAGCTCCCATGGACGCAGGGCTGAGACGCACAGTCGTCGATGTCCGTCTCGCACAGCTCGCCCCCCCAGCCCGGGGGACACACGCAGCCCAATTGGTTAAAGCGGTCTTCACAAGTGGCTCCGTTGACGCAAGGGTCGGGGTCACAGACGGAGGCGCTGGTGCAACCCAAACGGATCTTTGGCTTTTCGGCCAAGTGGAACTGTGACGGCTGCGGGGCTTTATAGTCGTCCACAAAAGGGAGGTGGACCCCGCCGACCCTGACCGCCCCCAGGCAGCCGGTGAAGCTCTCCGCGAGGGCCAGCGTGGCCGCCTTGTCGTTGAGAAAGCGGACGCCTCCCGCGCGCTGCGGCGCGCTGCTGGCGTCCGTGATCCCGTCCACGGTGATCACCCAGGGGGAGGCTTTGCGCCCCCTCTGGGCCATTGAGATGTTCACGCGGTGCCAGCCCCCGTCGGCCACTTGGCGCACCCCCGTGAAGGCCAGTGCCTCGACGCTGTTGCCGGTGTGGATCTCCACCCGGACCGAGGAATCCAGCAGACCCACCATGAGCAGGTCGGAGCCCCGGGAGGCCCTCAGGAGCACAGCGTTCTCTGAGCGGGTCCGCAGCTCCACGTACATGCTGGAGACGGGTTCAGCCAGGGAGCCGCCAGCGCTGTAGCGCACGGGGCTGTCCTCAAACGTGGCGTTGGTCACACCTGAGGGTCAATGGGGACAATGGCTTTGTGTAAAACATCCTTTATATTTGGATTTCATCTACAGTAAGGGTCTGTCTGACAATTTAGATTAGCGTCTGTTCAGTGAGGAAAAAAAGCCATTTAACTTGCCTGACTTTTTCTAACAAAATGAAATAGTCATTAAAAATATACCTTCAAGGAGTTGTGATTTAGTTTCTGAACCTGGGTGTTTTGGTTTTACTGAACAAAGTTTTAGATTTGGTACAAAGCAACAAAGGACATCTCAGAGAAGAAAATCATGCTTTACATTTTTGCTCTAACTTTCAGGAAGTCAGGAAACTAGACACCTTCATAGGAACCCTAACTTGTTAAGAGCACCTTTTTATCAAACACAATACACTATTTGTGTGACTGTGTGTGAGATGTAGTGAACTAGAGAAACTGAAACTGGTAAGAATAACCTGATGGTTGGCATTATTATAGGTACAGCACTGTTTACTGTTTAGTCCTCATTTCAAAGTCACAAGAATACATTCAACCCTAAGGTATTAAGTTTCTTTAATGCCAATCATCCTTATTTGCACGCTACTTTCTTATTAAAAATAAAAAATGAAATCAGGCAAAGTTCTTCAAAGTCAACTAATTGCAATGGAATCTATTGTATCCATATGGACTCTGGTTTGGCTCAGAGAGGTAGAGCCACAGTACAAGGATTGGGATGCTCTTACATTCATATCCATCAGGGAGGTCCACACAGTAGCCACCATTGACACAAGGATGGCTCACACACCACACGCGTGTTCCGCAGGTCTTTCCGGTGTATTCCGGCGTACACGAACACAAGAAATCGTTGAATGTGATGGTGCATTCTCCTCCATTTAGACAGGGCTTCATCTGCAGACGGAAACATTGAGAGCTTAGATATCAAATATTTAGAGCAGGGTTGAAACTGTAAAAGCTATAGACAGTTAGCTATGGGATGTGATGAAAATGGTCTGCCTGAAAACGTTGATATAAAACTTTGGTATCATCCGTACGTGTGATACAGTGTAAAAGCTCTCAGGTTTAGCATGGACCAAAGTCAGTTCAAACACACAGTTCATTGACATCCGTTCTTTGAATCAACTGAGTCTCTATCAGATCATCTTAATTCGTAAAGTATTGCCTACCTTGCACGTATCGTCGCTGACGCAGGCCTTCTCCACATTCCCAGCATCACTTGGCAGATACACTGCCTCCTGGTTCGAGCTGTTCCAGGCATCCATATCTAGATGGACAGAGTCTAAGCGAAGGTCCTGCAGGCAGCCTTTGTAATGCCCCCCCCACATGTTGGAGTCCCAGTCTCCCGGGAGTCCCCCAACATAAGCCTGGTCCCCAATGTTGACGTTCACCACGGGGATCTCTCCTATCCCGTAGCGAAGGCCTGCGTGCTCAAAGATCACCTGTCTGTGGTGCACTTCGACCTGCAGGAGTTGCTTCTCGCCGGTGGTCACAAATATGGGGGCTGTTAGTGGGGCGCTGTTAGGCAGAGAGCTGACAAAAACCCTCCCCATGCCCAGGTAGACGGAGAAGTATACCTCTCCGCCCTCTTCTTCCGTGGGTCTCCTCAGCTGGAACAGCAGCCCGTCTGGCTTCAACGACCTCAGGAAGAAGGACACACTGAAGTTGCTCTCGTGTCTCCTCCCGACATCGTAGACACTGAAGCTCACCGTGTCTTCGTGGCTGTATGTCCATGCCGGGAACTCTGGCAGAGGACAATTGGGAGCATTAATTACATGGCAGCAAAAGCTTGTTCCCACTAACGTAGTAAAATCAACCCTGTTTCTTCAAATGGGAAATAATGTGGATCCAATCATTTGTACGGGCAGGGCCGGCTGCAGTGTGTCATCCGCTCTGCAGAGAGGGTGATTGGCTGCAATCTGCCGTCTCTTCAGGACTCTGAAGCGAGTTAGAAAGATTGTAGCCAAGCCCTCCCACCCTGGACATGAACTGTTTGTGCCCCTCCTATCCGGTAGGAGGCTGAGGTCCATCAGGACTAAGACCTTCCCTTCGGCAGTCCCCCCCCCCCCCCCCCCCCCCCCCGAGTGACTCTGACATCCCACTGGTCTCTCCCTTCACACGCACATACACCTGCACTTTCACTTTCACTTCACTTTCTGTCCGCTGGTGCACTGAACTTTTTAACTTTTAAACTTGTATTGCTTTATTTTTAAACTAACCCCTTAGCCTTACACACTAACCCATAGCAATATATTTTACTATATTTTATTTTATTCCTCTAGCACTATGTTGTCTTGTTGTCCATTGTCCAACTGTCTGCTGTTAAGCGCCAACTGCCAAGTCAAATTGCTTGTATGTCTGACACATTTTCATAATAAATGTTTCCTCATTCCTGTATTGTACTAAATCACTGTGCATCAACAAATGACTCTCATCTTTGTGTCTGTCAATCAAGCTTGTCTTGGAGACATCAAAACTTGGATGACCAGAAACTTTCTGAAGCTAAACTCAGACAAACCAGAGGCCCAGCGCGCCTTCAAAGTCAACTGTCTGGTGATACAGTTTCTCCAGATGGAATTGTTCTAGTATCCAGCATGTGATGAGGTACCAGGATGTGTCCTTTAACCCCCAGATGAATGAGACTTCAAGGACTGCCTTTTTTCATCTACGTAATGTATCGAAAATCAGGAACTTCCTGTCTCAAAAGGATGCAGAAAATGAGGTCATGCGTTTGTCACTTCTAGAATAGATTACTGCATTATGAGGCTGCTTTTATACGTCTTGTACGCTTCTCTGCACTGGCTCCATGTTCAATCAAGAATAGAATTTTACTCGCTGTTCAAATGCCGTCTTCTTTTAAGGGGCTCATAATACAAAATGTCCCTGATAAAGAGCTGCGCTCCATAGATGTTGGTTACTTGTGGTTAACGCAGTCTTAAAAAGTAGGATGGGAGTCTTCAATTATCAAGCTCCTCTTGCAGAACCAGCTTCCACTTTCAGTTCGGGGGGCAGACCCAGTCACCTCATTTAAGATAAAGCTGAAGCTGATAGTTATGGCTGCCTCGGATTACTCCGGACCAGCCCTTAGTTAAGCTGCTATAGGCCTAGACTGGTGGGAGAATGATTAGGACACACCAAGCTCCTTTCCTCTATCTCTCCTTCTAGAAGAATTCACAACTCACGTATTACTAATTCAGCTTCTAACCCGAGCCCAGAGTATTTGTCTCTCCTCACAGGTTTCCATGAATCATGGTTCTGTCTGGACTCACATTACTATTACTATCATAAACCGACGTTATCGACTTAGCTTCCTCTCCTGAAGTCTTTTGCTTTCCCTCTCCACAGGCTTCTGTGGATCATGGTTTTAACTGATGGTGGTTGTCCCTGCAGTGGTCCCGCCTCACACCTGGCTTACTACTCTCAATATTTGTTGTCAGTATTTATTATTTCTGTTGTAGGAATTACACGTATTGTACACATATCTATTTGTTTTTATTTGTGATTTCAAGCTAAAATAAAACAAATTTAATTCAATTTAATTGTGTCTTTCTTTTGGTGAAGTTTTAACCTATTCGGACTAGTTTTGGACGAGAGGGACTGGAAGACTGGATATGATTTGTCTAAAGCTCTTGCTAGCTCCTGCTAGTGGTAAATGATGTCACTGACCTTCAGTGCAGCGCTCGCTATGGAAGGGACGGTAGCAGTCACACTGATAGCTGGTCCACAGGTCCACACAGCGTCCATGTCCATGGCAGGGGTCAGGCTTGCACCAATCCGTCTTACTGCATCCCAGCTCATGGCCTTGGTCCTTTGGGAGTGTTTGCGGTAGGACAGGCTTGGAGTCGATCATCAGGTCTTCCATACATCCAATGAAGCCTGCAGCGCTGGCAGACAACTCTAAAAGCTCCTCTGGAGCTCCGCCCACATACATGTGAGTGAAGGCTTCAGAGGGCTGGAAGGGTGGTTCGTCCGCACCGCCATCTGTAATTCTACATCCATCCCTGTCACAGCCATGGCCTTTCAGAATCAGTACCAGCCCTTTGTTATCGACAAACACGTGGGCGTCCCGCCAGTCTCCATCGCTGACCAGTCCAGGAAATGTTACATCCAGTTCAGTCTCTTCCGAAAAAGCTTTTGCTCGAAGACCTCCCTTCACAATCTCCAAGATGAGGTGATTGTCCACATCCCCTCTGAAGAAGAGCAGCATGTCGGGCAGAGTCGTCCGGAAGCGTAGCTGCACCCCGTAACCCCGGTGCACGTGGTGCTCGACCTCCCTCCGGGTCCTTTCTTCTAATAGAACCTGGATGTGAATGTACCGCGCAGTGGAGAAGGAGAATGTTGTCCTCGTGGAGCACTGCTCGTCGTAGAAGCCGTGAGGGCAAAGGCACGTGTGACCCTGCTCTCCGCCCTCCAGCCACGGGTGGCACGTGGCCCCGTTCTGGCACGCGTGGTCCACGCAGCCGTGGAGTTTCACGTCGCAGTGGTCGCCCCCCCAGGGGAGCTCACCGGCCTCCGCCTCGGGACAGTGGCAACTGTAGGACGCCCTGCCGTCCTCACACCAGCCGCCGTTCTGGCAGGGCTGGCTCTGGCACTCGTCAACGTTCACCTCACACAGCTCACCTAGAGGGAGACCACGCCGAGGGTTGGACCCCACATGTTCATTCAGTCAACATATCCTATGTATTAGTTTGTCATCTATAAGTACTTCATGACTTCCTTTCCATGTTGGTGGCTCTCACAACTGATTCGATGTAAAACGTCTAGAATTCTATTTAAGCTCAGTTTTTCTAATTTGTGACGGTAGAAAGTTTGCATGCCACAAAGGTATGAGACTCACCTAGAAATCCTACAGAGCATGTACAGGTGTAGCCG
The DNA here is from genome assembly GCF_949316345.1 of Pungitius pungitius. NCBI lineage: Eukaryota > Metazoa > Chordata > Actinopteri > Perciformes > Gasterosteidae > Pungitius > Pungitius pungitius. Next base: position 14,974,979 of record NC_084917.1, on the reverse strand, counting down.
TTGACCTTATCCTCACATGCGCCTCCGTTCTGGCAGGGTTCTGACTCACATTCGTCAATGTTGACGGAGCAGTTCTCGCCTTTGACGTAAAATAAATGATGATGAATAAAAGGATGACATTGGTAATATGTCTGGTTTCTTCCATTTTACAGACCTGCAAACCCCGGCTGACACTGGCAGATGTATCCCGCTGCATCCTCAAACCTGAGCTCCCAGTCCAGCACCCAGTGAGACGGATCTGAGCGCTCAAAACATTCCCCGCCATTCTCACAGGGCAGTTCGGAACACTCGTCTATATCAATCTCGCAGTTTGGTCCTTTGTAACCTGGAGAAAACAAAAAGGAAAAGGTTTTATTCATACGTAATACGTTCCACATGTTCCGTATGTTAATAGATCAGTGACAAACTGTGGGGAGTCTCCTAAAACCTAAATGTACCTTTGACATATGAGAATATCACAAGTAGCATTCTTCCATCTCTATTCATGATTTATCTTTTTTTTAATCTAAATATTCTTGAATCCAAACTATTAATAGGTCTTTAGTAAGTATTTTATTACTGATATATAACTGATGCATTATGCATTTTTTGTGTAAGCATAATGGCAAGGTTAGTTGATCTAAAGTATTTCATTTACTACTGTTGTTGTTCTGCAACATTCTTGGTTCCTCTGACTTTGTCCAAATGAGGATCCGTAGAGAGGCTTGTGAGAGTTGTGAGTTCGGTTACATGGCAGCAAACATATTCAACATGCCGAGTGAAATCCAGTATTATTTGAGTTTTTTTCTTTATCATTGGGAGATACTTGGGTACTTTGAACTAATACTCTGTAGGTGGTTTTGTTATTAGTTGGTTGACTTTGTGCAAGCACCTCAGATCAAAAAAAATATATAATAATACAGATTTTCTTAAAATAAGTGCACTAGTTGTACTATAAAAGTTCAGATTCAAATAACAGTGAGCTCAGGTCCCGTTCGTTGTGTTTCCTTGTGATGGTACAGGAATATTTGATGTGCAGCATGTACTTCGGTACCTGGCCAGCAGAAGCATGTGTATTTGTTGACTCCCTCTATGCATGAGGAACCATGCTGACAGGGATCCGAGGCACACTCTGGGATGTCCACATCACAGTAGTCACCCTGGAATCCTGTGTTGCTGCAGTCACATTCATAGCTGCAAGAAACACAAATGATCAGGAAAAAAATGATCAATGAGGGAAAGAAAACCCCCATGGCAATTTCTCACAGCAGAATGGAGACTCCTGTTTCTTCTGTCCACGTTCCTATGCAGGCTTTAGCGGTTAAAGTACCAAAAAAGACAATGCGTGTTACAGACCTGTTAATCACAGAAACCCCTCTTTCGCATAGTCACCTTTATGGTCTATTTATGTCCTAATGGAACATTATTACTAAGTAAAAATCCTGCTGTATTGAAGAGGACTTCAAATTACACATTTAGACCATACACATTTCTTATAGACTTTTATCATCTACTGCCCTCTACTTGTCCACAGGTGTCCCACAAGGATCTGTCCTGGCTCCACTGCTGTTCTCTTTATATATCAAGGATCTGCCATCCGCATGCACTGACACCAACATCCAAATGTATGCAGATGGCACTGTAAATTACTTGCATGGTAGCAAAATTGTGAAAAGTGAAAAAAAATGTATCTCACTAACGACATGGTTTATCTAATTGCATGGTTAGAACGATGCTTGTTAGTAAGTTATGTAACATTCAAACACTCAAAATCCATTGTTTCTCAACACTGCCGTTTACTTATACATATAACTTGTTAAGTTCGGAAAACATGATTAAATTAATTAATATTTGTCTCATATACAAAACACATGGCTTGACCTCCCCTGGCTCAACCAGTTTGTTATCTCAAGAACAGCTGGATATCGAATCGCAAGAGGTGCAACAAGAGGAGAAAAGTGCCTTCAGTCTGTCTGCCTTTTCAGTACAAGGTACTCCATCCAATTGACCATTAAATAAATACAAACATATAGTTGATTTAAAACTCTTCTTTTTTAGTTGGTTAGTTGGTGGCCTGCTCTATCAGCACTATCATTAACTACTAACTAATCACTAACTGCACCTCTCTGTCTGTGTTGAACTTCCCCTCATCTGTCTGCTGTCACCTGTCTGTCTGTCTTCAAATTGCCGGTCTTTTTTGTTGTTTTGCTGTGTCTGACTGATTTATATATTCCACGTACTCTGCATGCCGTTCTGTGCCTTTTCTTCTGCAACTGCAGCATAGTATTGTTTTTAGTCCATGTTTCTATTTTAACGTAGTCATCGCTATGAGAGCCTCAGTGTTGACAATATACTTAAAAATGTAAAGCAGTTTTATTCTCACTTTTTTCATTGTTTGTGCATGCATTGTAAAGCGTCGATATTGTTTAACATTTAAAATGCAATATTATCTTCTGTTTTAAGTTTATTTTGTAACTGCTGCCACTTGGGACTACAGATGAAAAATCGCCTTTTGGGGTATCATGGCTCATTTACAACAAAACCTGTTTGTTTTCAAAGGCAAAAACTATGTTTTCCTCTGTGATAACTATAATAATCTCTATAAGCCTGTTTCATATTTTTTTTATTCGTTTATTATATTAACAAATAGTGTATTATATTTATTATATCACTGGAGTCCCAGTAAGTTACCACTGATTTACAGTGAAATTGTTGAGACTTTACCCAAAGCACTGCCCACCTGTTCACCATGTCGTGGCAGACGGCCCCGTTCTGGCAGGGGTCACTGGCACACTCGTCCACGTCGACTTCGCAGTCCACGCCATCGAACCCGGGCGAACACTCGCAGGAATACGCAGCAATCAAGTCCCGGCAGGTGGCCCCGTTGCGGCAGGGGCCGGACTGACACTCGTCGATCTCGATTTCACAGTTGACTCCTGGGGGGGGGGTGATGATGATGATGATAGTGATGAATGGATGGAATGAAGCTGTGGCTGCTATGTTTACAGTCAAATGATCTGTCACATTGTTTTGCCTATACTCTCAGTGTTCTGTCGATCTATAATCTGTCTATTCTGGTCTCCAGATACCGCCTGTGATAAGAAACCTCTCTTTACATCCTCCAAACAAAGTGATAGCGTCACAAGGGAATTCAGCGGTGTCGATCCAAGCCGACTGCCCTCAGATAACCCACAGGTCCTCTGACACAGAACAGGCCCGTGGAGAAAAGAGCGCAAGGAGAAGCAGGACTGGAGTGTTTTCTCTCACTCCGCACGGAGACGTTATCTGAGTCACAGATAAGGCGACTAACAGCATCTCAGCCCTCACTTAAAATACTCCCCATGGCCCCTTTATCAGGAACAAAACACAAAGAAACAACAAATGGTGGCGAGGAACAAAGGAGAAGAAAAACGTAAAAAGGCCTTAGGTTTTTCTCGGCTGAAAGAAGTGAGATGAATATTGATTCATTAATACTTAACATCTTCACTCTTCACAGGCTGAAGAGAACTAAAACCGGTAGCCATACTATCACATATCAGCCAATTAATTACCGTAATGTATTACATATTGTCGAATTATTCAAACTACCTCTCCCAAACAGAGTTACAGCAGCTGCCAAATCTTGCCACGGGATCTGAGCTTGCATTGAGATGCCTCAATTTGAGCTCTGTCTATACATTTAGGCAGTGGGGGCTAGTCCATAGAGGGCCATGGGGCCCCCGCCATGAGCGATAGAAAAAAAATAAATAGGTGTGTGTTTGTGTACTTTTGGACCTACCTGCAAAGCCCTCCAGGCACTCACACTCGTAATGGTCCTTCTCATTGATGCAGGTGCCGTTGTTCTCACAAGGCCGTGAAGCGCACTCGTTGATGTCGATCTCGCAGGTGTGACCCTGAAAACCGGGCACGCAGAAGCAGTGGAACTCTGCCACTCCGTCTATGCAGATGGCCCCGTTCTGACAGGGCTCTGAGGAGCACTCGTCCACCTCTTGTTCGCAGGCCTCCCCTTCGAACCCCTGCACGCAGAGGCATCCGAAGCCGTCCGGTCGTAACATGCAGGTCCCGTTGTTCCTGCAGGGGTCGTCCATGCAGTCCGTCACGCGCGTCCCGCAGCCCCGTCCGCCGTAGCCAGCTGGACACCTGCAGAAGTATCCGTTTGGCTGGTCCACGCACAGAGAGCGTGGTCCGAAGCACGGGTTACTCTGACATTCGTCCACCTCCTCGGTGCAGTTCTCTCCCGAGAGTCCGTCCGGGCAGATGCAGTGGTACTCCGTGGTGCCAGGGGTGCTGGTGCATTGCTGGCACGGTGCAAAGGAGCAGGCGTCATACAGCTCGTCGCAGTGTTTGCCCATGTGTCGGACCCCGTCCTGGGCACAGATACAGGCGTAGTCGTCCATGCTGTCCACGCAGGTAGCTCCATTGTGGCAGGGTTCAGAGAGACATCTGTCCGAGGTGGCATTGCAGAGGATTCCTAAAAATGAGAGAACGTTATTACCGATATTACTTTATGTATAAATAGAACATACTGTGTGTACTTCAGAGCAGTGTCTCACTGCAGACACTTCCATTGTTACTGGAGGAGTCCTCCAGTCCTGAGCAGGACTCCATGGGCCTACACATGTGCATGCATGTACTCCATCATTACTGTCCAAAGTCCATTCGGATATACACATTGCTCTTCTAAAGCTGAATGTCCTTTTATTTGCCACTGCAGCTTCCAACACGTTCTCACGCCAAACTCGTCTAATACGGAGCTGATCGATCAGTGGCCTAAGCTTCAAACTCTGTCACATCATCATGTCCAACTAAAATTCCTCCTCATGTTTCCTGTGTTGACCTATACACCTGTCTGCTCCCAGCTGTCTGTGCATGCTGTCTTTTCAAAATAAACTCTGTTATTTAGTTAGTATCTGATAGTTCATTTAAACGTTAAGAAAACGTTTGTATCATCAACAAGGACCTTCTAGTCAAAGTCAAAAAGCTTAATTTGAACCGGAACCAGGCAATTGGTTCTGCTGTAGATCTCAAAAACAACAACTTATTACATATACAACAACAATTATTATACGGGTAGATGAAATCAGGCATTCTGATTCGGTTCTGTACACCTGTTTACGCACACAAACTGGTTTTTGCATGACTGGTAGTTGTCATATCAAGCTTAACATTGATATTTTTACATTTTAAATTTATTTTTAAATTTAAACTGCAATATTATTGATGATACAGTACTGCCTTCAGTACCTTATTGCTTGAATAAAGAACAACCACATCAAAAGAGTGCATGCAGCAGTACTTTATCATAGTAATAATCTGTCATACATATTCATACTGCTCTATGACAGTTACAACTCAACATTATAGAGTATTTTGTAAAGACTGATTAGCAAAGAGTAAAAAACATAAAGATCAATCAAACAGTATGGTGAGACTTTGTCTCTTGTCTGCTGAGACAGGAAGCAGCTTAAATATGTCCACGTAGCATCAACAGAGTGGGCGACCTGAAAGGACTAAGTGGGACAGGACCGTCACTCTTATTTGTCTAGACATCTCAACTTCTCAAAGTCTAATCTGCTTTCACTTCTTTTCGTGAGGCAGACGTGTTAAATCCTGAACGTGTAGGAACAGCTATAGCGTCCCGCACGTGTCCCGCTGTCTGCTCTGTGGATCCCGCCCTGCTTCAGAGGGTGTCTGCTTCCGCTTAGTTTGTGTCCCGCCAACTATTGACCTCATTTGTTTGTGTGTGTGTGGGGGGGCTGTGAAATGTCCACATACTACAAAGATATTTTGGGTATATTGTGCGTATAATAATATAATATCTTGTAATATTTAGTTCATTTTGTTGAGTAACTTGAATAAATATTTTCAATGTTTTCACAATAGTTCAGAAAAGATGTGAGAAGTATTATGACCTATGTTAGCTTTAGCAAAAAATGCTTTCGGATCATCTCTAATGTTGCATGCAGGATGGAGTTTTGACGAAGGTTTCGGGAGCTATAATCGTGCTTTGTGCTCTATGAATAGCCACTCCTCCCCTTGTTCCAAAGTTGATGTGAGCAGCAGCTCCAGTGAGGAGTCACAATACAAACGCTGTCTCCTTTCAGCGGCCAATGGCACGAGGTCTCTGGGGAATTAGTCCACATTCCTTTTGTGAGGACAATCTCAACTCCCTCCCAACACCCCCCCATCCAGTACTCCCAACCTCCCAGCCACACCACTTTGATCACTGCTGTGTTTCCAAAATGTCACTGAAGTGGAAGATATTAACAGTGAAGGGAGTTATGGCGGTGAGGAAGGGGGGCAGAGGGAGAGAGAGAGAGAGAGAGAGAGGGGGGATATTTAATGAGATGAGAAGGTCACTTTGTACAGAATTGTACAGGAATGAATATATGATCAAATGTGAAAGTTTATGTTTGACTGTTTTTTCTTTGATAAGTGTGTGTCGGACACCATGGCGCTGCTCCTAGCGAGCACAGCGTGAGGGAACAGATTACACCGCCATGCCTTTAATCTCCCCTCATTAAAAGAGAGTGGTCACGACTATTAGTTGGTAATTACAACCAAGAATAGTCATTTCTAGACACATTACTATTCATTTGTGAGATTCAAATGAGTATTTGTTTGATGCAGCACTGTTTTATTGAGTTATTATTTCAATGAAAAAAGAAAAAACCGCTGATGAGGGATTTCTTGTTATGACCTGTGATAAAAAATAAAATCTATGTAGTAGATGTAGTGTCTGCACCATATGGCGCTGATGGATGAGCATGCACTTCAGCCATTGGTTTAGTTTGAAAAATCCATGATCCACAGCTCCAAACTGCCCGGATTATGACAGAAGCAGATTAGACAGCCACTAAAGCAGGTGTTAAACGAGTTAGAGTAGTGACTACTCAACTGTTACTCCAAGCAGCAAATACATAGGCAAAGATGATAACATACAGATGTAAGTGTGTGTAAATCCAAAATGAAAAATAAGAAAGCCAAAGGCCGTGAGCATCAGCAGTCATACCAACACCTCAGTAGTCCATAAGCCCATGACGGGTCATGTTTGATATAATGAAGGTGTATTCTGACAGAAGGTCTTTACTCCCACACCCCAGCGCCACCCTGCAGAAGCAGAAGGCTGCTGTCATTTCCAATTGCAGTCATGGTGCATCTTCCCCTCAGTCTGAACCGTGGACGGTGTGAAGGTTACAGATTACTGGGGGGGCGCATTAGAGTGGGAGCCGGCGGCGGACTAGAACAGTCGCAGGTGGCTGACGAGCGTCGGGAGATTAGGATCAAGTCGCCTTGATGTGAGAAGGAGACCGGGATAAACAGGTTCATTGATTGAGGTGATCCTTTGCCTGCTTCATGAGAAACTTAACAGAAGTGCTGATGTCCCCTCGTGGGTTGTGAAGGGAGGAATGTTTTCAGGCCTTTATTACACCCGTTTGAATCAAAAGCCTTTATAGGCAACTAATCTGCAAGACGTCGTGCTGCTGTGAGGCCTGTGCGTGGCTACAATGCTACGTTCAGCACCAGGCTCATGCATGCTGGAATCTGTATGTCTGTAAGTAGACCCAGGTGGTGCACCTACACTTTTAATTTCTTACCCTTCATCGTTATTAAACCCTGGATTACTTTGTCTTGTTATGGGTAAGGTCAGGGAATGCTTGTATAAACTATTGCCGAATTAGGAAATAGGAGGAAATAATTGGGCCACCACAGGATAGGGTCACGTCTTGGTAATCCCCAGAGACAGATCTGTGTTTTAAAATGTGTGTGTCGTAATGTGTTTTATTGTCCACGCTGCACACCTTTCACCTCCTTTCTGATTCCCAGATCCTCCATCTTCTCCAAAACCCCCCCAATCCCCCACTCCTAATCTCCATCCTACGTTTTCTCCCCCTCTTTGCCCATAGTAGGTTTGATGGCCTCCCTGACCTCTAGAGCCTTTCCATGTTGTAATCCTTCTGGTCTCTTTGGGGTCAATCTCTGTGCTCCTCTAATCTCTGAGTAGCAGGATACCTGCGCAGATTACGGCCTCAAGCTCCAGCCTCTCCGTCACCACATCGCCGCCCACGTGCTCTTCTTGCTCTCACTGTGAGATGGCGTCACAGCAGCTTCCTAGCTCCCTCACTCATGTTTCATATTCATTGATGAAGCTGTATGCAAAATGACTATCATAAAATGCAGCCGACTACTACATGCATTAAAAGAATATGTTGAGCGTGGCCCGGCAAGAAGAATTCTCCATCTAGTTGAATTATGTTGTAATACTCAAGTCATCATGTAATCGTCACATCAAGGGTTCAATCCGTGTTGTATTCTTCTCTCTTTGGAACGGAGATAACTTCTGCAGTGTGTTCATGCTAAGGGAGGCTAATCACCTCCTGACACCAAGCCCGGACTTAACACAAGGCATTTCCCACTCACATAGTATTGAACCATTGCTTACACAATAGACATCAACTACATAATTGATGTCTATTGCAATGTCACTTTCTCCAAACTAATGGGGGGGGGGGTCTGCGTCGATAACGTGATCAGTTGTTGTTGCACTTGAGCAAACTGGAGCTCTGAATAGAATTCTACTGTAAAATAAAGTTGTCTACTGCATATATCTCACAGCTCATCCCATAAATGATCAGCATTAATTTGTGGTATTTCTTCCATCATGAAACTTCCCAATTGATTAGTTACATTTAAACCTTTCTGAAATGTTCATTTTGGTTATGCTAATGAGGCACTAATGATCTGATTATCTGTCTTCCTTTTGAGACAGACTTGATCTAGTTTGGTTTTGTGTAAATGAAAGCAGTGACAGGAAGCAGAGTTCATCAGACTGAAGCATTAACACAACCAGAGGAGGGAGGAGTCAACAATGATGAAAATGATCAACAAGATAAAACGACGCGGCCACAAGGGCCCCTCAAGCATTCAACATATTTTTGGTAGTTACATCCAGTAGTATGTGAGACCAGCTGTGGACTCACAGACACACACACACACACACACTCATAATAGTTGCCTGGTCCCTGAGTTAAATATATTCATTCACACAAATCCACAGCATTGACTCATCACCTGCTCTGTTTGTCTCTATTTGTATTGCCTTGTTAAAAGGTCTAAAGTATCTAGTAATGCTTCCACATAAACCAGATTTACTGCTGTCAATTAGTCTTCCATCCAATTTGATGTGACTTGTTACTTTAAATTAGAGTGATGCACTTCATTGATTCACGTCAACGAGACATTCACTCCCTCTGATTTTGATTGATTTATGCACCCTAGATTTGAATTGAATCACTTTCTGGTGACTCTTTGCTGTCCTGGCTCCCAGATGGTGGAATGAGCTCTCTGATGACATCAGGACCGCAGAGAGCCTCTACATCTTCCGTCGAAAACTCAAGACACACCTCTTTAGACTCTACCTTGACTAAAACACTAACAAACTGTAGCACTTAAATTGTACTTATAATGGCACTTTTCTATAACATGTTTTGAAACTGCTTATTTGATGAAAAATGTACTTTCTTGTTACTTGTTCTTCTGAGTTTGTATCTCTATGTGGAAATGCACTCTCTCTATCTCTCTGGGCTTTCTGAGAAGTCTAAATAGTTCTAGAGAAATAGAGAAAGTCCTAGTACAGGAGTACTAAGAATAAGAATTTTGTAAGAATAAAGTCTAACAACCTGTCCTGTGGTCTGCTTGAGTTTGGATTCTGCTGTTGTGGTGAATCCCATTAACACCGTCTGACTCACACACACACACACACACACACACACACACACACACACACACACACACACACACACACACACACACACACACACACACACGCCCTCTCTAGATGAGACAATGTTTAGGGAAGCGGCTGTGCACTTTGTCTTTTTATCCATAGAACAGTTCCAAATGCTAGACACATGTCACTGGGCGGTCGGTATTGGTGGGGACACGCCTGTGCAATCCCAGGAGGATCAATTATTGCTTAGAATAATACTGAACATTGCTAATATATATATACTGTATGTGTGTGTGTGTTTATGTATGTATATTGTTTTCCCTTAAATATCAACCTGAATGAGTAGGTGAGCCCATGAGCTTGTGAAGGAGACAGACGCAGACGAAACCATTGAAAGGAATCAAAATGGAAATATTTAACCTTTATTTTGAAGCCATACTGGGATTGAGGTCTCTTTGGACTTTTAAAACTTTAACATAAGTTGTGCTCAAAAAATGTGTTGAAGTTGGGTTCATTTCACTTGTTGACCCTGGTTAGTTCCACCATAAAAATATAACAGGCATAATACTTAACAAAACTAGAAAGTAAATTAAAAGAGGATTCTAAGATAAAAGCAAATGTATGAATTTTAACTTATAGAATATGCAAACGCTTAAAACGGTGTTACCTTCCTAGGAATGCCAATGACAACTTTAAATTAAAATACATATTTATCACAATATGTGAGCTGACTTTTTGCTGCCTGATCTTCTTTTTGGAATAAAATAATCCAAACTTTCAAGTGACTGTGACCTCATTCTGCACCTCCATTCATGCGCAGACAAATATGAATGAGATTCTCCTCCAGCACTGTGCATGACGAGGAGCATCTGATTCTAGTTGAAACAATAGAGCCACGTCTTTTACAATCAGATCATACATCAGATTTTACTCTTTAAACAACCACAAAACATCCCTGCAATAATTATCCTCCACTAACTCAAGGTCTCTCAGTCTTTTGAAAATCCACTGGGAACCAGCCGGACCTCTCATCATTGTTGTCAGCGACAAAGGAACAACCCCCCCCCCCAACATCTATTTGAGTCTGCTAATATAGTGGGAACAGCCCACTTGTGCACCATCCTGAGAGCAGCACCTCTCAGAGACACATTCCTGAGGCCCGAGGGAGTCCGGATCCCAACAAGGCTCCCTAAGCACAGAATAATACAGCACCACATGCATTGTGCTGATCAACATGCGCGTAGCAAGCCGCGATAGTTCTGGTGGATATTTAAGTCCCTGTGATAACTCTTTCCGTGCAACCTGTTGCTTTGGCAGGAAAGAGGATTAAACAGTAACTTCACACAGATTCTCTGTTGGGATTTACAGTGCGATTTCCATCAAGCCCTTCAGCATCCAATCCCAGAAACCAGGACCACTTCAAACTGGCCCTGAACTCAAACCCATTGTTGTCACTACTCACCCCATTTAAACATCATCATGGTCAGCAGCAGCGTCTTCAGATTCAGGTGAGCGTTGGCCAACTCCATGGTGAGGACCTGGACGTGCACGAGCCCCCGAGGTGGCGTTGTAGGGAGAAGAGTGCAGGAGTCCTTCAGTAGTTACATTCTGCGGCCCGTGGCTGCGTCGCTGTGGTCCCGTTCAGACGCCGGCATGCTGCACACTGCCCATGCTGCTCGGCTGCCTGTGATTGAAGCCCCGACAGACGAGCCCTCCTCCTCCTCCTCCTCCTCCTCCTCCCTGTTCTGAGTGTAATCAGCCGTGAGAGCAGAGAGACGACGGCAAAACATGAGCTGGATTAACACCTGCTGTTACTCAGGCTCATCCTCTGAGCTCCTGCCCAAACAGGAAGCAGCACTTTCTATGTCTGTAAGGCAATGTCTATAACATTGTAATAGAGTGTTATAACACCATACAATCAGAGTGAGATAATGACATCATACAGCATTCTCAATGATTTACATGGTGATGTTTGATTATACTTCCTAATTAGTGTGATACATTACAATGTCTTATAATGCATTAAACAACATGATTGTTTATCTCTCAAAGTGAAATGACAAGTTCTGAAATATAGACAAATGGGATCCATCACCAGCTGGTTATGAGTCCGTGTGAACGGTCATTCTCTGTTTTCAGTAACGTCAAAAGAAATCATCAAAATCAAAGCAAGAACAACATTGGAAAACAAATTATTATTTATAGTATTATTTATGAAATGTATTATTATTGTTCTTTTCATTTGTTTGTTGAACACATTTTTCACATTTCACTGAAGATTCAGTTGAGGAACTGTGGATTATTTCTGAGCTCATTTTACGGAAGTATTTATTTAAGTCGACATTTTTGTTGATTAAACATTAAGACTGTATTCTATATTTATGGGTTACTTGTACATAAATAGTAAAATAATGCTAATAATATTTCAAATAGTTTTACAAGGTAAGAGGACAGAAATCACAGCTACATTTTAACCCCTTTACTGGTTTCACATAGAAAGAAAAGGCACTTTTTGAATAACAAAGGAGCTGTCTGCAAAAAGGATAAAAGGACAAACTAAGCTTGTTAAGAACAAAGCACCAGGACATCCGTTCCTTTGACTATGTTTCGTCTTCTTGTGGTTTTCTACAAACCATCGCTGACTAGTCTATAACTGCAAAAAAGAATACTACTGATGAAATATAAATCATGTAAAATGCATTATTCAGCTCTCAGAAATACGACTCGGCAGTTAGTAAAGATAACGCTGTGAGAAGCTGCTGTGACGCATTCAGACTTTTGGGAGCTACTCATGTAATCTTTACATATAATAATGTGTAATCATTATGTTCACTCAACTCAACTAGATGTGCGCACACCACGAGGCACACATCTATTTATTTATTCTTCTATAGTATTATTATTATTAATACTGGTGTGCACATTTGTTATTATCTCCAACCTGCACAGTATTTTGTGAGTCCATGAAGGACTCATTACATGCTTTGCTATCACATTACCTGCTGACTCACAGAACATAACTTCCTTTAATTACCAATTCCAGATCATCTAAATATCTCAATATGATTTATCTTCAGACTTCCCTGACTTAAATATTGTTGTTGAAGTATCTAATGAGCATTCAGGTGTGAATGTCCCCTATAGGCACATGATCACTACTTTCATACAAAATACAATAGATGACCCCCCCCCCCCCCATACTCTTTTAACTGAAGGCCTGTTGGCCTAAAGCCACCAGGCGTCCTCGTGTCCAATCAGGCTCTGGCGCTCTGTTAACCGTCACAGTCCAGTCAATCCAGGTCGGGTTTTAGTGTCTTCAGCAGCTTTAGTGGCTCCTTTGATGCATGGAGCTTAGCAGTCAGACATCCATCACTTGGCCTGTTGGGGACTCGTTACCCCCCTTTACCCCCAAACATCCCTCCCTAAACACCAGCTGTGCCTGACACCCCAGAGCCCAACAGGCAGATTTGCACCCATGAACTTTGTGTCACTGGCACATGATTAGGATATTGTGCGTTTGGATAACGGCATGAATCATATTGCACCCTATTGTTGAACCCTAGAAAGTTGTCAACACTCCTTGGATCGTCTGTCTGAACGGTCATGACAAACATGTGTCATTTTGATTTGATGTGCTCTAGGATTTTGAAGCCGTTACTGTTACCATCTTTTCGGCTGTGGACTTTTTTGTTGTTTGCTTAGATTTGAGCTAACCAATCACAGAGCAGGACATGGTTAGGACACCAGAAAGTTACAATTAACTTTCATGAACTGAAAACACAAACAACGCCGTGCTAGCAACCTTTCAATCACAAGTTGGAGTATCAATCTGTAGAATAAATCAGAATTACAGTCATTTTCTCATTTATACAATCAGTGGAGGCGCCCCCTCATGGTCAATAGTGATGATGCAGGTTTTACATTGGCTTCAGTCTTTGGAACCAGATGTTTTGCACATAATTTAAACCCACTTTATGATAATATGCACAACTTGATCATGAATTTATTGTAAGAGTTTTACCAGAACAGGAACTCTTTGTGGTGGTGATAATGGTGGCCCGAGTAGAGTAAAGTTAGAGTACATTTTGAAATCCACATTTTGGATTTTTTAATATGAGAATGTGTACATCTTGGTGAGTGGTTCATTGATGCCGTGCTTTTGCACCCGGTCAATCTTACAATCAAACCATTAAATCTACAGCACTTCAGGCCAATGGAATAAACACTTATGTACATTACCACCTACAGTAAAACTGCTGCTTGTAGAACACATAACAAAACAAAACAAGTTATTTTGTTGTAAACAAAAACATAAAAACTAACCAGATCCATATTAGAAGTTTATTTGGAAAACATACAATTCTGATTCAGGTTCACTGATTTGCATATTTGGTTTGAAGTCAAAAGAGAGACGAGGTAATTATCGTAATAACACATTTCACAAACAACACTAGCATGATAAAAAGTCTCAATGCCCCAATAAATCAAATCAAAAACCCTTAAATAAACCTGCACAATATTGCCACGATTAGTTCATCTCAGTGATGGCTGCAGGAACAAAGGTCACAGGTTGATGCTGAAGAGACACTGTGTCAGTTGTCCAAGGCTCACTAGAAGGGAATCTACAGCTTGAAAGTTTCAAAGCGCAGGCCACTGAGCAAAGGTTGGTACTGAAGGCCGTGACAACACGTGTATGCCTGCTGCTGCTTTGTCACTGAACTGAACCTCCCGTCAAGAGGTGAAACGTACTGTAACACTGGCACCGAGTCCTTGCTTTGGAAGTTCTTCAAGTACGTGAAACCACACCAATGCAAGCCGTGCAGAAACAGAGAATGATGCAGAGTTGAAGCCAGCGGAGGCAATACGCCGCTGCAGCAGATCTGCTGTTCTGTCCTTGAGAGGTTCCTCCCTAATCGGCGACCGATAGGGATGCCGCGGTGAAGAGTGAGCAACAAAGATGGCACGTTAAGACCATCTATTAGCCAGCCGTCACGGCGACTGAAAGACAATGCTTCAGCCTCCTTGCGGTCAAGAGCGAGTCAGACCGGATCAGTCTGCTTTTGGGGGTCAGCGTTATGAACAGGTTTCCTGTTTATCTTGTGACCAGGACGTGACACTCTGTGCTGTGTATGCAGAACAGCACGGACTGTGTCAGCGGGGATAAGTCTGTTCCTCTGAGTGGACAAACTCAACCGTCTAAATACCACGTTGAAACCGAATGTTGTATGTGGAAAGAGCTGCTCGTCTCTTCAGGTGTGCTCTGAAGTTGTTCATGAAGGCTTCATGCTGACCTCTGAGTGAAGGAGGGACCTGTCACCTGTCAATCATCTAAGTAATGACTTTGGTTGTCGGAGGGACTTTTGTCGGTAGAAACAATTGAGGCCACGTGAGAAAGTCAGAATGAGTCAGTCCAAACTGTAAGCTTCCATTTATTTTATGTGCAATATTGTTCTTGACCTTTGATGAAGCATTATGAGGTGAGGAGCTTTTGAAAACAGGTGTAATTTTGTCACACGACACACAATTATACACACACACACACACAAATTAACACACAAACATACCCAAGAATTAGGACACCTCAGGCCTTTTGAGAAATGAAACACATCCAGTGTCCTACATAGAAAGTGCTGGTACAATCAAGAATACAAATATGTGTTTATTGTACATGAACTAAACTAAATAATAACGTGTGAGATAAATAAATATATATTATTTCCTTTGGTATTTCTTTCACATATGGATTTGGAATGATGCTTGTTTCAGTAGCATTGTAGTTGCATTGTGGGAGAGTTCAGGATACTTTAGCATATATTGTTGTCAGACAACAGTCTGCAACATCATGATGAATTGTTTAAATAGTACACCTATTTTCCATTGAATAAGGGCAATACTTGAACCCATAATGCAATACGGTACCCAACAAAACCAACACATTGAGATAGACAACGTTTAATCTATCAATAAACCTGACATATACTTACATAACAGCAGACTGACAAAAACTTCTCTGTTGGTTGGCCTCTTAATCTTCATGTGCTACAGGTGAACTGCAAAAGGAAATGCATCAAACCGGAATGGAATAACAAATAAAACTATTTTACAGAAAATACATTTTAATTAGATCACTAATTATACATGATGAGGAAGGGAAGTTACCGTCAAGTAAATATGACATCATTTTCACCTTTGTATTACCTATGTAATGTATTTTTTTATTAGTTAAGTATAGCTACTTATTTTAAATTGAGGTCCATCATTCTGATGGGATTTCACTTTCGGGCTTCACAACTAATACTTGTTATGTTCGTTACTTGTTGGCCCTCTGGTGGTAATTGTTGTACATGACATTCCAGCAAGCTGCTTTACTCGTGACACCTTTTTATCTCGCGTGATTTAATGTGTCTGAAACAAGTCGTCCGTGCATAACTGGACACTTTAGGTATTTAGGTTCCACTCTGAGGTTCTACTTAGTCCAAGATAAACCCTGATGTCCATAAACTGCATCTCTATTTCGCCGTTGTGGAACCAGCAGGAGTGAACAAACTGGTCCCAGTCACATATTTCTCACCGTTCCACATTGTTCGTGACACCGGAAGCGAGTTTACCTGCTCAGCCCTGAGCTACAATCCCGCAGCTTTGTCTTACAGACGAGTTAGGCCCTGTGAATATATGAATACTACCCAGGCAGCTACTGTGTATAATGCAACACTGTAATATGTTTTTTATTGTCAGAGAATAAGGAAGGAAGGAAGGTAGGATTCATTTTCTGAATATGTCTGTTTTATTTATGGAGAAGATTTAAATATTCATAGCCTCTCCTGTAAGACAGCGCTGATGGCATACTGGCACTGGACTGATATAGCGTTTCCATTATCTTTTGGGTTTCATGCTGTCAGAACAGAACCGCTATCCTTCTACACTACTACGCAACACACCCTTCTTGTAAATGAAAATTGAATAAATGAAGACTACCGCTATTCTATTGGGGATACTATGTAATTCACAATCAACAGAAGCAAGCGCTCTCATCCTGGCGGTTAGCTAGCGTTAGCTACGAAGCTAGGTCACTTGGACAATCCTTTCAACTTGCCTGCTGACAGGTTAGCTTAGGACAGCTAACTTCGCTATGTGATCTCACTAAGCCAGGAAAGTGGCGATACAGAAACTACCTGCAACTCTCTGGTTGGTGGACATTTCGAGTTTACACGTTTGAATGCAACTTTATTTACTAGCAGTAGCGCGTGCTGGTCATTGAATGCTCTGGGTGTTACTAGTCGTAGCTAATTTCCCATTAAAAGACGTTACTTGGCTAACGTTTGCAATAAAAGTTGCTAACTAGCCAGGTGACGTTAGCGAACTTAGACTTAATGTCTAAACAGATACTCTTAAAGTTATTAGCTAATATAATTGACAGCACTTCCATATAGGCAAGTTATGTAAGCAGTAACGTTATATAGGTAAAAATCCAACACTTCTTCGAAATAGATACAAGCTTTGGAAATGTAACCGGGGGAACGGAGATCACATGACATCATAAAGCTGTTACCTGCTGATGTTTGGAATTTGACTTGATGGATCATTTGAATAACACATTTTTAAATGGTATTCTTTACGATTACGATGCAAAGATGAGATGTAAATTAAATCTGTCAAAAATTTCGTTATAGACCCAGAACCCGAGAAATGTATGTCTGTGGCAGATCCTTACACTGGGTTATGCACTGTGCAGTGCAATTAAATAGAAAAATACTCAAGTTGGGAACTGATTTATTTAGGAAAATTCCCAAAGCTGCAGTTGTCCTGCTGAGGTAAAGCATGCTGCTGGAAGATAGCTCCCACTTAACATTTTGCTTCTGTTTTTGCAAACTTACAGATAAGAATTATTGTATAAACCAATCAGTTGATCATACATTTGTTACAGCGTGTGTCAAACACAAGCCATTCTTATTCTTGTTGCGTCAGAAAACCCCCAAATTTGAATTCCTCAATTTATTCCTAAATTCCGGATTCCTGCTCCAGATACTTGTGTTCTCTTGCACGTGAAGGCTGTTCTGAGGTCAGCGTTGTTGCTGCAGCTGTTGCAGGTCGCTCTCATGTGCCCATGGAGAAGGCAGCCTTTGAGGGGTGGCTGGAGTCAGTCTCTGCCACTTTCCTTACTCTGAACGACCAGCAGCGCAACCATTCTCTGGACCACCTCATCTCTCTCAGCGGTGCTGTGCAGCTCCGTCATCTGTCTAATGGACTGGAGACTCTGCTAAAGCGCGACTTCCTGCGCCTCCTTCCCCTGGAGCTGGCCTTCTACCTGATCCACTGGCTGGATCCGGAGACCTTGCTCATCTGCTGCCGGGTCTGCAAACAGTGGAATAAGGTCAGTTTGGTGGGGGTTGGGTGTCCTTAATAATGAATCCGCTGTTCTGCGTTGTTCTTTTGCTTGGTCCAAAAAAAACCTTGTTTCAGACAGTGAATGCCATGTGTGAAAATACCTGAAGTCTAAACATTAAGGGGGAAGCCAAATAGTTTCTATTCGAGCGGTGATTGTAGATACTGTAGTAACCTAGTTTTCATACTTGGATGGAGATGTGCCAGTAGCACAGAGCGGACACTTGTGTGACGCTGTGCAGTTGCTTGTCTTTTTAAATGAATAAAGGTTACAAATACGCTTATTCACTATAATAAATCTTATGGTATTTGTTTTCAAAACTCCGGAATCGGCCTTTGTAGAGTTGCAGGATGTATTTTGGGCCAGTTGTAACTTGGTTTACAAGTCAGCTGAACCTTGTAACTTATCCTCTGGTCTTGGCATGTTGACATGTGGGCCGTTGGAGGCTTCTCCTGAAGAGTCCATAGATTCTGACCATGTTGAGGTTTATGGCTGAGGTGCCCTCAAAGTATGTTAAACTAAAAACCTTTCCAGTACTGAAGGAAGTTGTCATTCATCTATTGAAGGGTCTCAAGTGTTGAAATGTTCCAACTTGCAGTTGATCAACTCGTGCACGGAGGTGTGGCAGGGTGTGTGTCGGGAGCTGGGCTGGAGGATCGATGAGTCCATCCCGGACGCGCCACACTGGAAGGCGGTCTATTTGAAGGCCAAACTGCGCATGGTGCAGCTGCAGGATCAGGAGGCCTTTGAGACGTCGTCCCTCATCGGCCACAGCGCTCGAGTATACGCCCTCTACTACAAGGACGGCCTCCTCTGCACAGGTACCGCAGGGGGGGTCAGTGGAAATCATTTCCTGGGCTGTCCTACA
The DNA here is from genome assembly GCF_949316345.1 of Pungitius pungitius. Taxonomy (NCBI): domain Eukaryota; kingdom Metazoa; phylum Chordata; class Actinopteri; order Perciformes; family Gasterosteidae; genus Pungitius; species Pungitius pungitius. The sequence goes on along the minus strand of NC_084917.1, from coordinate 14,956,019 downwards.
AGCACACATCACGTTAATCTGCTTCATTCGCTCTATTCCAGTCCAAATAAAAGTCTCTGTATAGCATCCGTGAGGTCATCTTAGTGGACAAGGATGGACAGACGCTCCACAGACAGTCGAACACTGAGCATTAGTGCACGTTGGTCTCATGTTGCGATAAACTGCTCCTGGATCCTCTCCCATTTCTGAGGGTTTGATCTGAGAAACTCAAGTTCTCAGCTTCTACTGCAGGAACAAACTGTTTGAGCCCCTGCCCTCCGGCAGGAGGCTGCACTCCTTCAGGACCAAGACCCCCCGCCACAGAAACCGCTTCTTCCCCTCATCAGTTGGCCCCAAGTCCCTCACTGAGCCAGACACTACGTTCCCAGGACATTTTCATTTAGATACTCTCCTCAATACATACGTGTGTTGACACTGCCCCGCCCATCAGAACTAGTAACCATTCATACACTAGAGTTTGAACTTCTTATTAAATGAAGATGATAATAATCTTTGTTTGTGATTACAATGGTTGGATGATTAAAGAATGTGTCCCTTGATCCAAATGAAGACAATATAGACACTTGGATGTTTTTTAAATTAGTGCTTTTTGATCCTTTGTAGCACCGGTACCCAGGCACTGGGAAACGTTCATGTGTCTGCTTGGGTTACAAAGGTCCTTGTTTATTGTGCCCAGGGTAGCTGCGTCTGGCCCTCGTCCCGACATTAAATTAAATTGAATTCATTTTATTTTGTATAGCCCAAAATCGCAAATTACAAATTTGCCTCAGAGGGCTTTACAGTCTGTACAGATGCAACATCCTCTGTCCCGAAACCCTCACATCGGCACAGGAAAAACTCCCCGACATATGAAAAAACCCTTCAATGGGGAAGAAACCTTGGGGAGAACTTCAGAGGAGGGATCCCTCTCCCGGGATGGACAGACTGCAATGGATGTGTACACAATCAATTCCTCTAACAGAAATGATACAAGTAATTGCAAGTAGCAGAAGAGGTGTACGGCAGGACCACTGCAGGGACAACCTCCATCAGATAGAACCACCATCCACAGAGGCTTCTGTGGGGAGGGAGAGCAGAAAGATGTTGGTTTTTGATGACAGTAATATGAATCATATTTAAAGTAATGGTGATGACGGCATCATCATTACTTTAAAGAGCCAAACGGTGTAGAAACAGACGTCCTCTTGTTTTTCAGGATCCGACGACCTCTCGGCCAAGTTATGGGACGTGCGCACTGGTCAGTGCATTTATGGCATTCAGACGCACACCTGCGCCGCGGTGAAATTCGATGAACAAAAGCTGGTGACCGGGTCCTTTGACAACACTATTGCATCCTGGGAGTGGAGCACAGGAGCTAAAATCCAGCAGTTCCGTGGCCACACAGGAGCAGGTTGGTTTGGACCTTTACTGATGTCAAGTTTAGAGTTAGTGAGTGTGAATAAAAATCAACCAAATTCAAATCAGCAGCTTGAACCATAAAGTTGACAGATAAAAAATATAAATATATTGCGTTTGTAGTTATATTTAATTAATTATTATAGGTTAAAAAGTCATTGAAGGCATTCAGTGTATTCCTCTTTGTATAAATCATCAAATAGTTCTGTGTGGGAGGCATCTAACAAATAGTGTTGTGTTCATACTGGCTGATTCCCGCGCTGTGACAACATTCTGACCATGTTACCATTAGCACTCGAGCTAAGTCTCACACTCTGAGCAAGTCACGCCGCTTCATATCTGTATTCATGTTGAAGCTGTATGAGCGGCGCCATGTTGTGGCCTCTTGGTAAATGTCCCGTGTGCTCAGTCTTCAGTGTGGACTACAACGACGAGCTGGACGTGCTGGTCAGCGGCTCGGCAGACTTCATGGTGAAGGTGTGGGCTCTGTCAGCCGGCGCCTGTCTCAACACCCTGACCGGACACACGGAGTGGGTCACCAAGGTCAGGCCCCCCCCCGCTCACCTCTCATCACATGTGATTCATGCGTGGTGCTCACAGCTGGAGCGCTTCCTGTAGCATTTGTTCTGCGTGTGTTTACTGTGTGAGGGACGGGTCTATTTATAGAGTAGCAGCGTACAAAAGCATTGCATGGAATCATTTGTCTTCTTTCATTATTTATTGAATAAACAAAATCAAATCTTATAGGACCATTCCCTTTTTTATATTAAGCATTACGAGTTTTTTAGGGTGCTGATGATACGTGTCGTCATTCATCATTCAAAGCTGTATTCAAGAACCTTGACAGAATAGAAGCATGAAGGCTGCCTCCACCCCTCTCCGTCAGGTGCTGCTCCAGAAGAGTGAGGTGGAGTCGGTGGTGCACAGTCCTGGTGACCACATCCTCCTAAGTGCTGATAAGTATGAAATAAAGGTAACGCTCTCTGAGAGTAAAGCGGCGTCGATCATTGCTGTCGTCGGAGCCCCTGATAGGAGCCCGCCCTGTGCCCCCCCCCCCCCCCCCCCTCCCCCCCAGGTGTGGCCCCTGGGCAGAGAAATCAATTGCAAGTGTCTGAAGACGCTGTCGGTGTCGGAGGACCGCAGCATCGGCCTCCAGCCCCGCCTGCAGTTCGATGGGCGCCACATCGTCTGCAGCTCCGACCTCGGCGTCTACCAGTGGGACTTTGCCAGTTTTGAGATCCTCAGGTAAAATTAGTGTGAAAGGACAATAAACCGATCTGTCCAGTATGTCCTTGTATTCCTGCAAACGGTTGTGTGATTTGGATGGAGAGTGAGTGACAGCTACCGGCTGCTACATCCAGAGACACCGAGTAACACTACTGCTTCCATCTTGGTCTCACTAGTATTTAAAGGAACTGTATGACCAAACAATGACTCCTTTAAATTGGAGGAGCTTTATTGTACAGAATTTGGCCAATGAGGTGATATTTTGAGTCATGGGGTGCTGATGAGGCTGAAATGAAAAATCAATAATCAACCAACAGTTTCCACCGTGCTCCCACATCTGTGACTCCAGCATGTCGTCCCGTCCCACAGGGTGATAAAGACCCAGGACCCCGGCAACCTGTCCCTGCTCAGCTTCGGCGAGGTGTTTGCGCTCCTTTTCGACAACCACTTCCTGTACGTGATGGACCTGAGGACGGAGGCTATATCGGGCCGCTGGCCCCTGCCGGCCTACAGGAAGTCCAAACGGGGGTCCAGCTTCCTGGCCGGCGTGACGTCCTGGCTCAACGGCCTGGACGGGGACAATGACTCTGGACTGGTGTTTGCCACCAGCATGCCCGACCATAGCATTCACTTAGTACTGTGGAAGGAGAACGGGTAGGGGCCAAGGGGGGGGGGGGGGGGGACCAAAGCGCCTGGTTTTTATCCGTTCTCTCCTCCACACCAACACCAACACTTTGTCACATGGGAGGATGAACCGAGGCGCACGATGAAGCCTCACGCGGAGAAACCGCTTTTATGAAAGACAGCGTGACACAAAGATTCTACAATAAACTCCCCTGATTTCATCGTGGGGATGGAGTCCGACTTTGAAGTCATCTTTGACTCTGATCTTTGTTTGTGAGCAGGACCCAGCAGCAGCAGTTCTCTCGTGAGTCAGTCGCTGCTGCTTGAACCTGGGTGTGAATCACTGGACGCGCTGCTCCAGGGGCTTTAGGGGTCGGCTTGAGAAATGTGACGTGCCTTTTCAGTTCATTCGATGTGACGCACCAGGCATTGTAGATCTTACCTTTTCCTTGATTTCCTTCTTCATATTTATCGTCCTAAGGTGTCCCTCATTTTATAGCTGTCCGCCCGACACAACGTGCTTTTACGAATCACCGGCCGTGTAAAGACATTGAGTTTATTTTTCTATGCGATGCACAGCAGAGGGACTTGAGGTCGGCGAGCGGCCGGTTTCAGCACAAAGCTAATCGGATTTTTAGACTTCAGATTGCAGGATTTTCCTCGAGGCAAAAACCTTGTGAGATCGCCAGTTCAACGTCGTGTCTCAATTGGCTCAATCAAAATTAAGTGCTTTTGTTCCCGGACCTTTGCATTGAACTCCACCCACCCCCGAGGAGGCCCCGCATTGAAATGTTGCAGGGCCGTTCCTTTTTCACGTGTACAGACTGTAACGATGTTTCTCACTCACATTACTGAACACAGCAGATGTACAGACTGTGTGTGCATTTAGGTTTTTTCAAATCTAATTAAAACACCACCAATATATTGTATTTTGTACTGTTGTCTGGCCAATGCACCACATGACACTCCTCCCTGCAGCACACAGTAGTACTGCTTGTGATAAATATTAGGGATGAGACAGAAGTTATGTCTAACAATATATATATATTTCTTTTTTTATAAATGGTTGGAAGATCCATCATGATTGTCTTAAACAGTTTACTAGAATGACTTTCTGTGTGGAGATAAGCTGATGAGGTAGAAAGTACTTGGTATTAGTCCAATCCTAGTTGCTATGTGGCAATGTTGCAGTCAGTCTGAGGAAGCTTCTTCACGGTTGTGAGTATTTGTGATGATCTCCACCGTTGTCCTACTTCCTTTTAGAGGGCTCCCCAACACACATGTGAGCACTTAGTTCTGTCCTCATGGGTTTCCAGGTTTGGAACTACACTGGATGCTGAAGGGTCTTGGTGCTGTGGCTCCAGCGTCACGGGAGCAAATGGCTACAGGCCCGTCGCCCTGACCTCCCCCCTCCAATCTATCCTCTACCCCCCCCCCCCAGCCCACGGAGCCAGAGACAAAAGGATCCCAGACTTCCTGACAGAGCAGGACAGCAGGTAAGGCCTCGCAAGACATTTAAAATGGGTCTTTTTAGTATGACACTCAATGATTTGATCTGTAAAGAAAAGCGTTCTGAATAAAATGTATTATCAAAACCTCATTCTACTTGATAGAACTTGTTGTAAATGAAGTTGTTGTGGAATATATGTCCCTCACACTGTAAAGGCTGGAGTTTGACCTCATGAAAAAAGCTATGTTTATCTAACTCAACATGCATGGACGATATTGGTACAGAATTATACATCTAAGATATTTAAAAATTCAACATGTTCAACGGTTTATTTCATTCTACATATTTACCCTTCAAACAACATGAAACAAAGTTAAATATTCTGTACAGAAGTTTCCACTCTTCCAAAATGTGATGCAACAGTAAACAGAATCACAGGCTCAGTGTTTCACAGGTGAGGCGTGGAAAGAGGACGTGGTCCATGTCCATCTTGTATTCCCTAGTGGTTAGAGGGGGGGTCACTGGTCAATAAGCAGATCCTCTTTAATAAAGAGGCCACAGTAGTGTGTGAGTGAGTTAATAGTGAAGAAACAATAGTCCATTGTATTAGTTAAGGAAAATTGAGATCTGAAAAGCAACAAAGAACATTCAACTCAAGAGATGTTACATGGTTACACTTGACATTTCTACTTTCAACGTTTCTTCCCCCCGTTGCAGTTGATAATATTACAAATAGACAGTTACTGTGATTTACGACATGGCATCTATTAGTAAATGTTTAACTTCATTTACATTTTTTTTGTTCTACTATGGAAGGATAATTTCTACTCAATCCAAATTGGATCTTTATTCATGGCTTTAGTCTGTGAACATTACATCGTCATCATAGATTCAGGGTGTGAAAAGTGAAGCCAATGCAGAAGTTTCTTTCTAATGGGCCGACTCCTGCGTGTGCAGAAAGAAGTCTAAGAGACAACGCACCCCCCCTTGACTTATTAACCCAGGACAAAGGAGCTCATGGTCTAAGTCGCTTGTTTCCAATCTTCTTGTAAACAGCACAATGTGTATGAAGTATTTTGAGTGGTATGGGACTGCTTTAGGGCGGGGCTACGTTGTGATTGATCCATTGCTACGGAGGCACCTCGTTCCTCCCCTTGTGTTTTCAGTTGACTCTTGGAATCTGCCTCGGGTTGTACTTGGTTCCGATGTCTCTCGTCACAGCCACCTACATGTTCTGCCCCGGACCATTTTGTGAAACCTAGAGGTTTTTTCCAGCCTTTCTGATAATCTGACCGCTTGTGTTTCCTGACACAGGAACATGTGATCAGGCTCTGGCTTCTGGTTGGACAACACACTGTGCAAACTAGTTCATTTCGTTCTTCTGCTTCCCCTTATCCTCAATTATGAGACATTTTTTCACAGTCTTTCACTTTAGTAATTCCCCAGGAGAACATCGTTATAATACTTGGAATGATTGCCAAACAGTCAAATCCAACTTGTAATAAAGCAGAATTATCCTTTAAATTCAAGCAAACATTTGGCTTTTGAAGCAGGTTACCTAACAGCACCAAAGCTGATGGAGTCTGTTTATTCCAATGTCCTCCAATTGGTGATGAGTGGAGCTACGTTTTAGGGTGGCTTCCCACCAACAGTCTCTCTGAGGAACAGCTTCCCGCAGCAGATGTTGAACAAAGAAAAGCATTGTACCATTTCCCTTTGATGGCCAATTGTCAAAAAATAAACTCTTTTACAAATAAATACAGTATTTACACACATGATTGTTGAAACTTGGTACTTCATTGTAAATTGCTTTAAATTCACGCCACCAGCAGCCTTGGGCCTCCTGGTGTGGACAACAACTGGCTCTCTTCTGCACTGCAGATTATTTCCATTGTTCTGTAGAAAATAGCAATTTGGCTTTGATATGTACAAACACCAAGAGGAGATTGTCAACTCATCCACGGCTGCTTCTTCATTTCACCAACAATTCCTGGTTCCATGGTGGTTCCTCTACGAATTCTGTTATTTGGGGACAAATTCAGTCCAGCTGGGTCTTGCGCGGCTGTCCTGCTGCAGTGCAGGCGTCACCTTTACCGCTCTCGACGATGGCGTGTGCATTAACGTTGTGCCTACTCGCATTCCAGTAGGATGTCGAAATACAGAAACACTTTCACAAGTGCAACCAGTGGGGCCATGGTGGGGTCTCTTAACTTTCTGTCAACACCTGGACACCACTCAACGGCCAAATAACACTGTCAACATATCGTTTCACCCACACAGCAACCCAACGTGGGCCAAAAAAACCAATGTGCTTGTTCACATATTTAGCAGCTTAATGAAAGACATCCAGTGATGAAACTTAAAGAATTTAACAAGACACAACTTCAAAGTCTCCCATTAAATGGACTCTTACAGGTTATATCTAGTCCTGGCGATGAAGGAAGCGGGCATGTCGCTGGTCGTGTATACAAGAGATTCTTCTGTATTGCCTCTCCCACTTCAGTAGATACCATCATATCCCACCATTTAGTCTTCACGTCCCAAACGAATGGGTTTGGCACAACAAGGTCCAGCTGGGTGAGGTCTGCTCTCATTCAAATGACATGAGGTTTGCTGGTATCTGTTGGAAGAAGGGCACAGATGTTTATTCAGCACACGGATAAGAGGCAGGAGAGCTGCTGGTAAAAGTGAAAACAAAGAGGCTAGTCTATGTTGGTATCTCTGTAAGGGTGATAACTTCTCATCCCCTTGGTACAAACTGTCACAGTATCCTGAAATTAGAACATGAGACAGTTTATTTGCTATCCTGTGGCAATGAAAAACCCTTCTCCCTGCTCTCATCCTATCAACAGCCACATTTACCAGCTAACGAGGAGAGGATCTGTTTCTGAACCTTGTCCTTTCCCCCACTGGGCTCCGTCCTGGGTCCCCTCCTCTTCTCCCTGTCTCTCCTACCTTTTGAAACATTGGTATTTGCACAGTGCGGCTAAAACTGATCCGGTCCAGTCTACATCCAGAACATGGTCAACCTTACGTCCCCCGTTACCATTCTTGATCTATGGCCAAATGTTGGTTTTGTGAAGTCACAGCGACCTTTGACCGCCAAAATCGAATCATGTTTTGATTGCATCCAAGTGGACGACACATATGAGGAACTCACAGGGTACTGGAGGTGTCGTGATTACAAGAATGGGACAGACACAAAGTAACAGTGAGCAGTGAGAGTGGGACTACTGCTCAGAGAGTGAGTTGAACACACCTGGGGTCTACTGCTCCTGCACGCCTCCTCCAGGTTCTTGTGCCAGATGATGGCTGAAAACCGGGACCCGGTCTGGAACTTGTAAACATTGCCTGTGAAGTGTGTCACAAACGGCTGCGTGTGATTATCTGGCTTTTTGAAGGACGGACGCAGTCCATCAGCGGAGCTGTGTGGGCGGAGCTGACCTTTGTCTGGGTCGTTCAGGTGGAAGACGTTGGGTCTGGCTGGGTCGTCTGGCAGCCCCACCATCCATCCAGTCACACACACCTTCTTACAGGGGCTGGACTTGTACTGTGTAGCGTGGGTCAGAGTCACAGCCTCCATGGTTGCATGCCATTATACTGAACCTTTTTCATTAAACAGACGGCTCCACGTGTACTTACATGTTTTCTCTCAGAGGCCCTCAGTGCTTTTGCACCAAAGAATGTCAGCGTTGATCCAGACAGAACGATCCAAAACCTGGTCCACGATGACAACTGCAACCAGGAGAGAGGTAATGGTCACGCTGGGAGCTCTTTGCAGATGTTTCCTTTCCAACTTTTCTGCCGCGGTCGACGTGGAAACAGAGCGGCTCAGACCTGAGTGCTATCAAAGATCAACACACCTTGGGCTTTCGTCCCTCCTTCAGCATGGTTTTCCTCCGCAGGGGTCCTTCAACAGTCACGCTGCTGGCCTCACTGCATCCAGAGCAGCAGAGGAGATGATGCCGATGGAAAGGGGGGAAAGGTACAAGGAGGGTAAGTGAGAAACTGGACCCGAGCCCAGTGTTTGACACAACGTGATGACAGTGAGGTCACTCGTTAGTATAGAAGATGAACTAGTCCTTTATGGGACCGTTTTATGAAACAACATGTAGTTATTAGCGAAAACCCATGGTATTTCTGCAACATTTAGTAGGTGTATCCCTCTTATTTGTACAGCAGCTTGAAACTACGTACATCAATGATATGTGTTGAAATGTACTGAACAACATGCAGAAACTCATTTCTCTAATGACCAGAATTGGATGCAGGTCACCAAACGCTTGAAAATGAAACGTTAATTCTGACCATACTATGATGCTCTGTCAGACCACACAACACAGTTGGCTGAGTGGACAGCTCTCTATAGGGAAGACAAACGCTCTCCATCGCCCCCGTGTGGCTGACTGCAGTGTAGCACATAAATCGTTCAAATGTGTAACCATGTGCCATGTTATTTTAAAAAGGATTTCTAGAAAAGTAGAAAAATAAGGAACTACTGCACGAGTACTAACTTCACTTTTTACTTCGTAAATTCAAAGTCATCGGTTCATATTGCCACCGACTGGCTAGCTAGCTTATTTTTTGATATCGTGGTTATTTGTTTTTTTGTAACCAAAGTCTGGTTTGGTGCTAACAGAGCGGTTTCTATTCTGATAATATCCAGACTATCATAGAATCCTAAGGGTCAGCAACTCAGTACAGATGTAACAGTTGATGATTTCACTACCAACCCAGGTAACATTTCTACCTTGAACATCATTTACGGCCGGTGTGAGTGTGTCGGTCGGGATGAGGAAGAGCGACTGTGTGTGTGAGGGTGAGTATGGGGCTGAGAACATAGCACTTCATTCAGTCTACTGTTCATGTGTTGGTGAAGAAATTCTACAAACTCCTCAACAACTACGTTAAGTTCTTGTGACTTGCTTGTCCACCTTGCTGACCAACGCTAAGGTGGGCTAGCCGTGAAGCTAGCGACGCTAACGCGAGGTGACCTATAATGTGGGCTAGCTATTCTGCCATGTGGTCCAATCCCTCACGAGACTTCTCTGTGTATATATGTCAGTTGTTGGGCTCCTTGCTGTTACTCAAATGCAACGTGAAAGAGATAATAAAAATAATCCTCAGATGTGTCGATCCATCGCCATCCATCCCTACACGGCAGTGAAGGGATGAGGTGAGAGGAAGAGTCAACCTCCTTCTAGTGATATTGACCACATACTGTCCTACTTTCACTGTACCTGAAAACATAGCTGCGGCTCCAGGCGGAGTTGCGAAGCGGGACCCTCCAGTTGGGGCCCAGTGTTGCGTACATGCGGCCCCTGTTTGTCACACATTGTCACAGTCAGCCTCGTGGATTTCACTTTTTGATAAGTAGAACTGTTCAATGTATCTCACCAGAAGAACCTGTGGTGCAAACTGAAGCAAATTCAAAGCACCTCTCGTTGATTTATAGGAAATATTCATTCTATGTAAACATAAATATAGGGTATGACTGACCTGACACTGGGTGTTAGCAACATTCAAAGACAGTGATATTATGGGCATTGTGAATATGGAGTATAGGCACACATTAAAACTGGTGCTAAAACCCACGGAGACCAGCTGTTTTAGGACCCACATTAGTCTTGTTTAAGACCAATATTTAAATACGATAATATGGTGCGCCTCACTCTTCCACGTGATGATATCTAAATAAACCACTTTAATGCAAGTGATGTAAATATGTGATGGTTGGCTCTTACCTCTCCACGCCAGGTGACAGTTCCTCCCCAAAAGAGCTTTCACTGCTGCCTGTCAAAACACAAAGCAAAGTTTATGAGTAAATCCAATTACGTAGGCATATTTTAGCAAAAAATATATTTTATAGTAGATGTTCCTGTCCAATTTACTCGGTGCCCAAATTATCGCTAAAGAGTTCTGACTGTCGATGGTTGCTTATTAAATATATTACCAAGATTGGTTAAGATTATTCTCATTTTTCATGTCCAAGAGACAGGGGACCAGTGTGCATGTGTGAACTCCTGCTGTGTTTAGGAACCAATACGTGGTTCTGGGTCCCAACGTCCTCCTACAGTGTACACATACCTAAGGACAGGCCGTTGGACACAGACGTACTGTGCGGGTCATTCCTCACCGGACTCTGGGACTCTAGGAAGCTGTCGTCCAGCAGGTGGCGTGCTTTCTCCGTGGGAAACGTGGCACTCCGGCTCTCTGACATGCCGTACTGACACATCATGCTGCCGACACAGAGGGGTCACAGAGTATAGTTGTATCACACCTCACTGTGCGGCATGGCTTAGATATTTGTGAATTGATACCAGTTTCCTCACATCTAACGTATTCAATAAATATCAGTATTGCCTTCTGTGGCTTGGATGGCTACATGTGTGTGTGTGTGTGGTAGATATTGCTGCTGCATAAGTACCATTATTGCTATATTCATTGGTATTGTATTGGTATTATAAATATTATCCATAACAATAGTAATAACACCAAAAACAATACTAATAATTTATATATACATACATACTTTGATGAATGAATTATAATAATTAATTGTTTACTTAAAATTAATTAATTAAAATAATAATTATGATTGCCATTATTTTATATATAAAGCACCATTGAAAACTGGTTTCCAAAGTGCTTCACAAAAAAAACTACAAATAAAGCAAATCAATCGGATACAAATAGAATAAGTTAAGATAAAATTACCTATAAGAACAGATCAAATGAGTTATGTACTGTATAGTAATTACAAAAAAGCCAAGCAGCCAAATTGAGTGTTGAAAGATCATTTAAAGAGGTCAGTGAGTCCTCAGGTGTCCTGTGACAGTCGATCAGTGTTTTGTACATGTGGGTTCTACCTCATGTGAGTGGGAACATTGTTATGCACCTCAGGCTCCATCCTGGGCAGTAAGTGAAGCAGTGGGAGGTTTATTGAACACCTTGAAACGTGTGTGTACCAGTGTGACTTTTACATGCCTACAGAGGGTTATGGTTAAATATGTTGTACGAAGGCCTGTCATACTCACTTGTTTCCCAGACTATGGCTCTTCCTGTGGTGAGAGGGAGGGGGGGTGGGAATACCAGCCCCCACAGAGGCGTCGGGGCACGTGGGTCGTCGGTTATACCTCAGAGAGGCAGATACCTCAGACAGTCCTGGAAAACAGGGCAGTAGTCATCACTGCCACAGTATCACCAGGTTCTGTTCAGTTGCCATCGCAGCCTTTTTGCAACCAGTGAACTGAAGTCACCATGTTTAGAATGCAGAGGAGTGACGTAGAGATGCCCTACATGGCTCTGGTAGACAGCTTTCAGCCCGTTTACTCGAGACTTGAAACTACAGACTAAGGCCATAAACTCATGTTTACAATGTTTACATCGGGAGAGAACTAGAGTCATTTTTCATAGACTTCTATACAACAGAGGCGTCACCCTCTGCTGGTCTGAAGAGAGAATACAGTTTAAGACACTTGGCAGAAGCGGAGGTTACCACCCGGTCTAAAACTGACAGGAGAAAGACAGCTAGAGCGTCACAGTGTGCTAGTTCGTGTTACCAGGTCAGCCCACATGGGGCCATCATCCAGCCAGAGCTCCACTCAGCTTCTGGCAGGCCTGCGTTGGATTGATAAATTGAATCAGTTCACGGGCATCATGAGGCGGTGGAACCTCTGAGTCACAGTGGAAACCCACAGGGCCATGCAAGCAGCTAGACGGGCTGGTCTGGACCAGGCAGGGTACAAAGCGGTCCCGCTTGTATGGCCCCACAGTCTATGTGCATCATGCTCACCGTGGAACGCTTGCGAGACGTCATTTTGTGGGGTTAGGTACCACGAACTGCTGCATTTGGGTTCAGACGCATTTGGGTATTTTGAATGGGGAAGCAGGCGGATTCCCACCGATGATGTTCGATGGAACTCGTTCAAATTAAAATCTTTCCGACGAACGACAGGAAAACTTTGTAATGGGCAAACATATGTGGTAAAGTTAGAATGAAGTGACTACATGTTATGTGGCAGGATGAAGTGGTCCCTTAACGACTCCATTGGCTCGTAAACACATGTGCTGGTTTGGGTTGGGGCGGCTGGCTTTCTGCACACCCAGCACGTCGTAATGTATGAACACCGTGTCACATGGTCCTCTCCTGCTTCCCTGCACATTCTGCTCCACCATGTCGTCCTCCACTCACTGCTCGTACATGGAGACAGTGATCAAACCCAATTCTTCTGTTTGGCAGCCTGACAAATGCATGACATTTAATTATTCTGAATTAGCCAACACGCCAGGGGACACAGCCAGAACAGGCTTTTCCTGCCAGTTTATTATGATTTACTCCAAAAGATCATACGACCAGCAAAAAGAGGAAAAATCGGCTCTTTTCACTCATATTTAGATCAAGTCAAAACAAAGATACATGCAAGTCCGTTGAGAACAGCAGGTTTGATACAGATGTAAACGCAAAAGAGAAAATACTAAAAATGCACATTTCAGAATCAGAATCAAATGAAACAGCGGTTCTATGTTTGGGGGCCACTAGTTTGTAAGACAAATCCCTAATAATGCATTTGTGCACAAAGTCGAATGATGGGGAACCACCTCGTCCATCCATGGTCACATTTCACTACCAGACCCTGCAGCCAGCCGGAAGATCTGATGTATCAGAACTAAAAACTCTTTAGAGGATGGTGTGTTTCAATAAGGAAAAACAACAAGGAATTTCCCTGTACATGTGTCCTTCCTCAATGACTCCCGGATGCTGTTGATAACAGCGACTTATGGTACACTGTAGCACCTGATGACTGTCACCTTATGAAGATGAATACCGCCACATCTTGTGAAACTTAATCAGATGAACTCATCTCACAAGTGGTAATATTTACAGACAAATGCCAGCATGTGGCTGGCCAGTCTGTGGAAAAGCATCAACGTGTTTGGTGGCTGCTGTTAATATGGCCTGGCTTATTGTAGGACCTCTTCTATCCAACAACAGAGCTGTAAATTAAGCTGACTATTAGATGCATACGAGTGAAACCACAGCATGTCAAGCCTGCAAAACCAAACCATTATTCCCTATTCCCTCAGGGAACAGACACTTTTCAATCAAACTACGTATTAAAACAGAACTCTGATGTAATCACACTCACTGAGCACATCATTGAGGCTGCAACAACACACTCACAAAGTAAGGGTTCCACTCCTTACGTGCTTCTTTCCAAAATTGTCATCCAATTATCCATTTACTCAGCTTTTAGGTTTACTTGGTCTCCTCAGAGGCAATTTCAGGATCAGGGTCAAAACAAATAAGCTTGGTGAAAGTATGCAAGTGACTTTAACAAATGGTGAACTCACTGAATCAAATGGTGGTTTCCTGGATGAAAGTCTGATCTGTTTCTCCCCTTTTGTACAACTTTGTTGCTCTGACCGACTCACACTTAAGTGGGAGATACACTGTTCCAAGCCAGATGTGGCCCACACACACTGAAGGGGGACTTCAGTATCAGACACTGATTTTTCATTTTTTTCAATGGAAGGCGATATACCGGGCACCCCAGCTGTACAGCAATGTACCTCAAGTACCTGGGTAACCCTCCCTTACAGATATGGTGAGAAGTTCTGAACATCCGTGAGGATGCGTTGGAAGGAGCCAGTTGAGGTGGTTTGGGCATCTCCCCGAGGAGGTGTTCAAGGCTCAGCCAGCTGGGAAGCGGCCCGGGGGAAGAGCCAGGAGCAGGTGGAGGGATTACATCAGTGGCCTGGGAATGCCTTGGGATCCCCCATCAAAGCTGCTAGATGTGGGAAAAGGGACGTTCCCCACTGCGACCCGACCACGGATGAGCGGTATCATTGGTGTCTCGTTTCCTTTTCTGTCTTGAATGCATTGCACTTTTACATATTTGCATGATCAGCAAACTGCACACACTCTGTCGTTGTACAGAAGGAGGCTGACGAGGGCCTCACACACAAGAGCGTCAAAGAACGATTGCAATGTGAGGTATGACAAGTAGGACTTTTTTTTGGTTTTGATGGTTAAATTACTATTATTAAGTTATTACTCCAATGATGGAGCAATTTTTGAAATTGTTATGGTTATAACTAATCCCTTAACTAATGCTCCAATGGTTTTGGTATGATTTCCTTGAACTTTAGTTGATGCTAAAGTCCCTCCCTGTGACACAGCTCCCCCACGTCTTTGATGTGGCTCTGGGGTCATTCCTCTTCATTACCACGACCCACATGCAGCTCTATGCTGGCTCTTAGTACGTTACATCCCCTAAGCCCACTCAAAATGAACCCTTCCTAACCCTGTTTTCTACCATGATTGTGTCTTACCTGCCAGGTCTTCTTTAGAAGAAGCGATGCGAGGGGAGCTGTTGCCAGGTTCAATCTTCAGAGACAGCCTGCAACACAAAGCTTTCCATCAGACTACCGGCTCCCCAGTGACCGGAGGAACGCACACACTGCTGGGACCACAAGTCCAGCAGAGTCCTCACCAGCCTCCAGTCATAAGTTGGCTCAGCATGAGGCTTTCATCTATTGCTCATGTAAGGTTGTTTTCTATGAGGTGTACACATACAAAGGCAGTTAATGTTGTAATTGACACACACACACACACACCATTCACTAACTAAAGTTAGTCACTGTCTGCCCAAAATATTACACTTAATCATTTTATTATATGAAACATTGGTGTGAAGTGGTCATAAATACAATACAATGAATTCTTCAGGCCAAAAACCTTTGTTAGGTCATGCTGTCCTTGACTTTTGACAATCATATTGGTATAGCGGGACAGAGAGGACTGGTTATAGTGGGACAGAGAGGACTGGTTATAGTGGGACAGAGAGGACTGGTTATAGTGGGACAGAGAGGAGCAGAGGATGTGAGATGCATGTGAGAGTCATCAGCGCCTGTGGACCAACAAGCTCCCAGTGGGACGGAGAAAACCAGCTGCCTGTCATGATTCCAGCGATGCTTCCTGTGCACTGACCCCCGTCAATTTCACGCTTGATTCCATGAACCATGTGCCGGGGAAAAGCCTGCGTTGGTACAGAGGTGGGACAGAGTTTCCACAGCAGAGGGTTTACTCACTTGAAGTTGTCGTCCTCCACAAACTTCTGCAGCTCCTCTATGTAGCGGACTGACAACAGATACTTCTGGACATGTGGCAGGGTCACCAAGTGATCTGGAGGAACAAGAGGAAGGAAGGAAGGATTTGGCTAAAGGAAAACATCAATACAAACAAAGGAACGCAGTAAGAATCAGGGCCTCCCACCAGGCTGCAGGTTTCCTACCGTAGTTACAGGACATCTGCAGGTCGGAGATGAGCCTCAGAAGGTTGTTCATCTGATTGGTCCGCTGCTCCGTCTCTATGATGCTGTCCGATGCCGGGTAGGCGGAGTCGATGTAGATCATGTCCAATAGGTAGATCCCTGGAGGAGACAGCACAGCACAGGGAACCCCTCAGCACCGACTCTGGAGGACTCGTACCTGGTTCAACTAAGTCGATCAAATGTCCTATTAGCCAGCTCAAATACACTATCTTGGTTGCTCAAAGGCTGATCCTAACTCAAACAATTCTGATCACCAAAACAACGATTTTCTAACAGTACAACGCAAAAAAACTCAAAGAAGGAGCCTTTTTTTTCTCTGCTGACCATAACCATGACAAAGTCCAACAGCGCCAGCGCTGCAAGGGCTCGACAAGAAGCATCGCACAGTATCGCAGACAAGTTAAATTGGGAAAATATATATTTTTTTAAATGTAATTTTAAGTGGCGCATCACCCCAATCAATCAGAATCCATTTCTATTAATGTGCCTGATGAGCGTATAGGACTGTGAATCTGTGTGTGGGCAGATCAGTATGTATTATTCATTATCACAAATTCAATCAATCGAAGCAGTGAAAAGAAATTCTGTGTGATTCTGTCTTTTTAACAACCAAAATATAACACGTCAAGGATAATATGATCTAAATGGGGCCATTTTTTTCACCCACCCTTTTCGCCATGGAGAGACCTGATGATGGTGGAGCCACAACTAACTGTTTGGAACCAGCTCATAGTACTTTTCATAAAGAATTCTATGTACCAAAAAAAATGGTACTATGCAACACCTTTAAACAGTTTGACATTACAGTAAATTCAGCTTTCAATACAATTAAAATATAAAAATGTGACAAACAGAAGATGGGGAAACCCTTGGCCTGCGCCCCGTAGTTTGGACCCCCACTTAGAGCTAGAGGGACTGGAATATGAACACAGCAAGGATTTTACTGTATTATTTGAATGAATATACATCTGGTTTTGGATTATACATTGGAATTCTTAGGGGGCTCGCTATGCAAAGGTATCTCTTTCAGGATTCAAAAAGAATGAAGTGGAATAAGTTGTCATTGATTGTGGCATCTTTTAACCGAGGACCGGAGGAAAAGCATGAGCACGTGTCTAAAGTAACCTGGAAAACATCTGCCGAGTCAACGACTTTCCTACAATTTGTCTTAATTACCGCGTAACTGGTACTAAATACCAGACTGGAGACTCACCCGCAGCCTCCCCCTGTAGGCGGAGCTTGAAGGAGCGTATACATGTTCAGCACATGCACACACACACACACGGCAGACACACACCACACGGCAAACACACGGCAGACACACACACACGCACACACGGCAGACACACACACACACACACACACACGGCAGGCACGCACACACGGCAGACACACACACACACGGCAAACACACGGCAGACACACACACACGCACACACGGCAGACACACACACACACACACACACACGGCAGGCACGCACACACGGCAGACACACACACACACGGCAAACACACGGCAGACACACACACACGCACACACGGCAGACACACACACACACACACACACACACGGCAGGCACGCACACACGGCAGACACACACACACACACACACACACACACACACACACACACACACACACACACACACACACACACACACACACACACACACACACACACACACACACACACGGCAGACACGCACACACGGCAGACACACACACGCGCGCGGCAGGCACACACACACACACGGCAGACACACACGCGCGTGCGCGGCAGGCGCACACACACACACGGCAGACACACGCATACACACACACGGCAGGCATACACACGGCAGACACACGCATACACACACACAGCAGACATACACACACACACACGGCAGGCCCGCACACACGGCAGACACGCACACACGGCAGACACGCACACACGGCAGGCACGCACACACACACACACACACATTTCCACTGTACGTCTCCAACTGTTTAACGAGCAAATCGAACACATCCTCAAACAGCTGAGACAGCTTTTAAAATGAAGCGCTAACGAAAAGTGACTGAAGTGGGAGAATGCCAACGATAGCAATATGAAGACAACGAGGGACGACCATGTTGTGGCTAAAACCTCTCACAGCTTTCCAAGTGTTGCTCATTTGTTTCCAGATCGACGCAGACCACAACGCGGCTTAAATGTCATTCAGTAACGCCGTGAAGGCCCTCATGTGGTCCGCTGGTTCTCTGGAATGTCTCTTATATTGCAGCATCATCGTTATATATCGCCATATATTGTGGCTTAGATTTAAAAGTTAGAAATGCGTGTCACAGGAAATGCTGTTTCATTGGATTTAACTACTGAACACATCGACAGTAGGGGGGGGGGGGGGGAGGGGGGGCTGAGTGGCAGGACCCGAGTGTGTGATGTGCTGTCATCAGCAGTTTGTGTTTGTCATGTTAATTACAGCGCTCTTCCTCTGCTGACAGTCATGTTGTGGAAGTTGAATTAGTAAGCGCCCAATGAGGCTGTGCCCACGTTGTCATTTTCTTTACCAGCACGATGTGTTTATGAGAAACAAATCCTGCCTGCAATGTTAACGATATAAACTTGTTTCCCTGAATGACGGGCCAAGAAAACACCCGTAAAAAAAACAAGACGGACGTATAACTGCTCATTTGTGTTCCTTCTGGATTTTAACAACCACTTATGCTAAATGGTGAAGCTACAGAAGGTTGGAAAGTACCGTTCATGGTGGCCAACCCGTATAAGTTGACAAAAAGATAAACAGATGGAGATAAACTACACCCAGAAAAGTGGCATCGGCGTACATTCACTGAGGCAGCACAGTGAACTGGTCACAGATCTTGTTCTTCCTAGTTTGTATCCTTATGGTTGAAATGCACTTATTGAAAGTCAGCTAAATGACATGTAACGTGAACCTGGGTCCCCTCAGAGGACAGCATGCGTCGCTGTGGTCAGCCCCAAATCTCACATCTAGTCCTCTTGCTGAGGTCCTGTGCAGGTCACATGAGCCCAGTGAGGTAACTAAGTTGAGTGTTCAAGCAATCCATCCCAAACACAATTTATAATTTAATTCTCTCACGCAGAACACGTCACACACACACACACACACACACACACACACACACCAAAGTGTAGTCGATGCGTGGGACTAAGCGCTCTACCTGTCCCTCTATGTGTCAGGGACGCTGTCACACTTTCGGCTTGTTATATGCACAGGGTCTTTTGAGAATAAACGTCCAATGTAGGCCTACGTAGTTTTTACTTAATAAAATTCCCAGCATGGGAACCTCTGCCGTAGAGCATTTCTGACTGTGAGACGGAGCCGGAGGACCTGGAGAGGACCCACGCAGACACGAGGAGAACATGCAAACTCCACACTTTCAGTGGGATGACGTCACCTTAGCAATAGTTCCATGAATAGGTTTAACTGGAGTTAGTTAAGAGCCTGGTACGTCCCATTCGGACACTAACGGGTTCATCTGTGAGCATCGCTGACCGAGCAGCAGGATTTGGTTTACATCATATTAACTATTAATTAAAAACAGATGCATCGTATATATTTTAGCTGAGGTCTGTCTCTTTTGCTCCTTCTCATGCTGCTCCTCTTGTGGTCTATGGCAATCTTCTCTGGCTGTGCCGGTGCAGTGGGATCAATGGAGTCCACATGGAGCTTCTCTGGTAAAATACCCATGACATCAGTTCTTCCTGTGGGTCTCATGTGGGGGTTACCAATGCACTGAAGCATGTTCAGAGATGACTCCAGCGCAGGGCAGGTCTTCACAAGTAGCGACTGCATGTCAATCAGTCAGCTGTCAGCTTAATGTGCTAATATCAACCTAAGCTAAGATGATGAAAGCCACGCATCTAACTGGTGTAAAGATCTTCATTATTTCCATCTATATTATGCTCAAGATCCATATTCTGAGATATATTTGTGTTTAATCAAATCATGAAATACTACGAAAAGGTGGAATTCCACGTCTCCGGGCTGCAACACGTTCAAACCTCTCGTTTGACTTGAACAGCGGTGTCATGTTTCCCCAGTGTGTGTTGGACCCATCGGCCTCCACCCCAGTACTTCCATTATGGAGCCTGGAGACGATAGCCCCCCCCAGCAGGAAAGATTCAACTTCCAGCGAATGGGCCTTCACTCTGAGAAGTTAATCCTGGAACCACATAAACAACCACACTTTTGAGCCAAAACATCATTTCCTCAAATCCTTCCATTAAAGTCGTAGGGCCAAGCGCAAGCGGACTTCAGTAGCTGCACACGGCCTGCTGCCTCCGCGCAGTCTTCCTGGAGCCAGTTTGAGCCTCGACCCTCAAAGGGCTTCAAGATGTTTGAGGCCGATCATGGCAATCAACGCGGATTGGCCTGCTTCCCCCTACAGACCCGAGAGGGCAGGGCAGACGGGAACAGGCAGGGGATCAAGTGACATGCAGTCCTGGGACCAAACTAAGTCAAAAGTGACTGGGAGATAGGATGTGAAAAAATGGGGGACAAATGTAGCGTTTTTATTGGGCTTTGGTACAGACCAGAGGGCACAGGTGGACATGCTGCGGAATGTGTTCATAAAAGCTACAGGACTCCAATAAACCGAGCACTGCACCTGTGGACAGTGTTCCTCCACAGGGTTAACGTGGATGCCATCTGTGCGCTTGACTTTCCCCCCCCCCCCGATGAGGCCGGCCAACAAGGTGTCATTAGGAAAGGGCTTACTCTCCGGTTTGCATCCATTTTCACACACACACACACACACACACACACACACGCACGCACGCACGCACGCACAAGCAAGCAAATCTTGAGTTAATGGTAATGAGAAGTGCAAGATGAGAGGAAAGCGGTCGCTGGGATGGTGGTTTACATGGAGACGATAACCCAAGTGACAATTCTCAGATGTTCTTTGTTGTAGAAGTTTTCAAAAGAAATACGTCAATAAGCAGTTTTTATAATCTCTGCTTAAGGGCATTGGGTGTGGCTATTTTCCCAATGAATTAGGCGATGAAAAATGGCAACAATTGGCATTCAACGAGTACAATACATGTTCATAAAGCAATGCTCAGCTTTTCAACAGATAGATAGGGAGTATTAAATAATAAAAGGATTTCCATTACACATCTAGACCATCAGAACAATGCATATCAATATCACACTAGCTTGGATCATTTCTTACTCAATTGAATGACAAAGTGTGGCCAATCTTTTGACTGATTTGTTTGATTTCCATCATACAGTACCAAAGTAATTAAATTACTGTGCAAACTGTACAAACTTGTATCTCAACCGTTATGCCTGCCACAAATTTAGATTCATTTGATTTGTATTTCATTTCCATTTTGGAAAACAGTATGCTCTTTCAAACTAATTCAATAAGCTTTGTTGGAGTGAACCTGAGATCTAAGATTTTCATGGACAACGCCTTGTTCTGTGAATGTTGGTCACATGATGATAGATACTAGTGTGTCCCCTACCATTATAACAGGGGGTGCCCCCCCCCACCTCCTCCCTCAAATGACCCCCCCCCCTGAAAAAGTGTTCAATTATATATATTTCCGTACAGCAGATCTATACTGACATTGAAATGTTGCGAATATGTCCGTTTGTTGCAGCAGCGAGGCAGAGCCAATACCCACCCGCCTTGGAAGTTGTAAACCAAGGGGAAACACTGGATACTGAGATGCTGCCGCTGTGGTTCTGGTTCACTCCAGAGCTCCATGGCCCTTCCTGCTCTTTTCATTGTGCAATCATGACTTTGTTCTGTTAACAAGGCGTGGTGACCAGACAGAGTGATGCTTGGAATTCTATTTTTTAAAGTGATGCACAAACTTCACTAAAAACTTTTCATAGAATTTGCTCTTAACATTAACTGAAAAAAACACTGCTTGTGTGGGGGTTATCATGTAGGGTACGCTATCAATCTTAAATTCCTTAGCCTTTCCAAACTGAGCTCCAACTGAATACTTACAAACAGACGTACTAGATTACATCACCGCTTTTTAAAATGATGCAGCATGTTGCGTGCGACCACCAGTGCTACGTGTGCAGGGAGGCCGTCCAACAAGCCACGCACACCAGACCGCTAGGCAACACTACTGTTTGCTCCTGAGTAAAACAAAAAACTTTAAATGAAATACAGCAACCTCTACAAATAATCTAGTCTTGTTCTATTCTCTGTTTTCAACTTGTCAACAAATCCCATAAAAACAGCCAAACATAGAAGGTGGTGCCAATGTGGAGCTGCATGTAAAAGCAAATACTTTTACGCATCGTTTAGAGAACATTATAGGTCTGATGGTCCAGAACCACGGACAGCACTGCAGAACAACTAGAACCGTGGCTGGTGCCATAGATTCTGAAACAGAGTCAGACTTCATACTACAAAACAGTTGCATTTTGGTTGTTTCGACAATGCATCCACGGATATCCAGTACTGTGAGTAGCACAAAGGAGGCCGGGCCAAGAATGGGTCGGGCATCGGAGAGGTCAAAGGCCGCGGGGGTCAGGTGATACTCTAGCTTTAGCGCCTGGGACTCAAGCTACCGGTGGAGCACAGAGAGCTCCAGCAGGGACCATCAGACCGCATGGCCCCTCCGTCTTTAATGATTACACCCCAGGTTTACAAGGCTGGGCTGCTCTTGCCAACATGTGAAACTGAAACAGCTCCTGATGAGGGCAGGAAGAGATGGAAACATTGGACGGCCCCTCAGGCAGCGTTTCTAAGCTCTAATGATGAGAGAAACTTCACTTCAGGCGCCACATTCAGCTAGCATGTCGCTGACACTGCAAAATAACTAATTGCGACTTGTTTCAGTTGAAGGATAATCAACTGAAACGTTGCCTTCCGATTTAAAAGAAGAACATGCCCAGGAATGACAAATCTAATTCTATCAGGCTGAACACACTCTCCACGCTACACCCAAAATCACACTGCAATGAACGGGATGTCCGTGATGTCAGCTGCGCTGGCAGCTCGGACCTAAATGTTACATCTGCATAGCACAACACCAGTGTCTTTACGCATAGCTGTCGATGATGTCATCCTGGTAGACGGCTGCGCGCAGCGTGTAATGCGTTGCAGCTGTGCAGCTCAGCTTCCCGTGTCCTCGGCTCTCAGAGCCCTCACCGCTCCATTCTGACACAACCACTGGGCATTGAGCAAAGAACGCGCTGCTTGTCTCCGCGTGCGAGGGTGTGCGAGACGGGTTTCTGGGCTTAGCAGCACTGCGCTGGTACCCTCCACAAGAAGCCAAGTGTTGCGTTGCAGGAAATAAGCTCAGCAAACACAAGGTTATGATACAAACGTTGCTCAGCAAGACGATCTCAAATAATGCACATGCAGTCACATGACCGCTAAATGGGGACTAGTGTTCCAGTAGTTACACCTTTGTATTTTTATTTTATGTTCCTTAGCAATGCCTGTATGAATATGAATCTTGAATAGAGAGGACCGAGCCTGGACGGTCACGGGCTGGGACACGTCGTCCTTTGAACAATTTGCGCAAACGCACAAAAGCCGAGGCACACAAAAAGGTCCCGAAGAAGTCGCTTTGTCGGGACACACACCCAGATGAAGGAAGGAACCCGTCTGAGGCATTACGCTCTGCTGCATCTGCATGTGCTCCCCTTCCACGTTGCATGGCCGCACTTAAATAGGTATCATCAGGTTTCCGTTCCGGATTTTAAATTGGCGATGTTGTTATTGCGTTGTCGAGCCTCTTAAATTTCTTTTGTCAAACTCAATGTTGACTTTTGAAAAGAAGAGAATGTGTAAACAATCTTATGGAGAAAGTGACGGCACAGGTCAACATGATGTTTCTGCTCAAAGGATAAGCATCTCTCTCCAAGACAAAGGGGACTTGTTTTTAAAGCCTATCACACATCACATGTAATCACAAACACAAAGTCTGTGAATGTTTGTTGAAAAGGGTTTGTCAGCTTTTATGTAACCAGTCAAATTACTATGACAACATAACAAACTCCAGCCAAAGCCTGAATAGACCCTGTCTGGTTGCACACATAAACACACACTGAGTCTATGTATAGCTCAAAGACGGGGAATCACACGTACACGTTCAACCTGGAGCCCTGAATCCTTTGAGTGGCTGGAGGTGTGGTTGAAAGCTCCAGCTGTAGGCCGTAGAGTAGACACACACACACACACCATTTCTTTTTGGAGAAGGCTTGTATTATGTGCAATCTTTATTTAATCAACATCTATTTATACAGGTAATAAGACCTGCTGACCACCTTCAGGGGATGTTTGGTAACCCTGACACATTGTAATATTTCATATGTTTTGCCCGTGCTCCATCCTCGACAAAAAGCTGCCCCTGAATCCATGGATGCATTGGAAGTGTCGTAGAAAGCGTAAAAGTAAACCCCTCCATCCCCTGAGAGCACGGCTCGAACCTGTGACCTCGCTGCTCCGGTCAGATCTCATCATTTCCTCCAGAGTCCTGAGCCGGCAGGGGGAGGGCAGTGGAAAAAAGCAAGGCTGCGATATGCAGGTGGGTGGTGGGGGGAGGGAGCCTCCTTCATGCTCTCCCGGAAGGGGAGGGGGAACAGGGGCGTCGCCACGGCTCACTGCTCAATTACATCAAGAAAAAAAGAAAAAGAAATGGCTCACTTGTGATGCCTAGAAGACTCTCTGGGAGGACGAGACACGGGGAGACAGGAATCCTCTGCAGCAGATGAACTGAGCCACAGCAGGAGAGCGCTTTGCTGCTGCTGCTTGATTGGACACGTGGAGACGGATTAAAGGGGTCATCACAGCCACACTCCTTCATTACGCCCCTCAGAGAATCGATTGTGTGAGCAGGTAACGGGAACATTATGACATAACAAGGCTCCAACTCAGAGGAAATGAACAGAGACTGACCAGTGAGCACCCTTAAGGAAACAGACAAGTGGAGGTGAGTGGAGCCATTATGGGACTTTTATTAAATGCAACACACCGAACAATGGATCGGAACAAGTGCACCAGTATGGAGTTTTCTTTCCCTACGCTCCCTACCATCTGATAGTCTGGTTTACATAGTAGGACTCACGTGCATATTATTATTTATAGTCCTGCCATCAACCACTGCTTGACTGTCTTCATCATAGTGGGAGAGTCCATGGTTTGGAGCACCAGACTTCGTTCACTTGGTCAGGTTGCCATAATCATTGAGAACTGGTTTGCAATTAACTTATGTTATTTTTGATGGAACCTTTTATTTAACCACATAAGGAAAACTTCACCTCAACAGAGTGACTTGCTTGGGACCATCATTACCTCACTAGTATATTTCCAAGCATGCATGTCATTTCAGTAATAAGCCCAGTATGCCAAGTTGACACTGCTGGCTCTGTTTTTAGTCCTATGAATGTTTCCCGATGCAAATCCTCTCCACCCGCTGCACCCTGCTCTCCACCCGCTGCACCGAGCAGCTTTCCTCCACACTCGGAGGGTGAGGAGGAAAGTGATGGAGTGAGTGATGAGCAGACTTGGTACTTACTATGGAGAGAGTGCTGACAGAGGTAACGGGTTACCTGAGGAGATCACTGTGTTCATACATAATAGTGAAAAGATCTGCTCCGTCCGATTTTTGTGACATTTTTTGCAGATTACTCAGACGAGGGTCACCATAAATTTACTGTGCGACAAAACTAATCGTTGGTCAGTTCTTTGTCTATGGAATATCCACCGCTTATTATTTCATAGTTTCTATGAGGAATTCCATGTGCCACACCCCTTACATCAAGGGAAATGAACAGCAAGGATTCATTCTCATCCAAAGGATCTTTCCAGTGAACTGAAGGACCCCTCTGGCAGGCTTATAGTTGTTGTCACGTAACACACCTTCATACCTGAGGCAGGTGGGCTTTTTGGGCTAGATACACTTTCAATTCTATTTAATTTGTATAGCCTTATCATAGATTTACAAAAAGAAACAGAAACGGAGAAAAAAAAAAACGTTCATGGTTGTCAAGCTGTTCACACAAACCGTTTTACAATAGTTTTGTTGCATGAAGCTAAGCAATCCATGAAGTTAACCACGTGTCACTGTTCATTGTTTGCTTCTGAAACGTTGCGTTTGGGCGATGGAGGCACATGGAGAAGTATGATATGCTGAGAGCCGCAAGGTTGGTGGTTCAAATCCCGGCTGCCCCATGTGCCATGTCAAAGTGTCACTGAGCAAGACACCCAACCCCTAATTGCTCCCCAGGCAAAATGTAATGCATGGGTTATAATGCAATGTAAGACGCTTTGGATAAAATGACTGGTAATGTTGCCGTTCCCCTTTTGCTGGTTTGTAGGAACAAACAATGCCACGAGGCAGCCTCCAGAGAACGCTGGTCTCTACGCGGTTACTCTGTGCTCAGAAATATACTCACATCAACTCCAGTTAACATTCAGCCGTGTGAACAAGCAAGCTACTTTTTCCTCACAACTGTTGATCAGTGGAGTGCACACATTACAACACATGCACAAGTAACGTATCATATTTCATCAATACAAGTCTGGTGACGTAGCTCAAAGATTAAGATCAGCGTGACTTATTGAATCTAAAACACAGGACTTTCACCCAGGAGACCTCTGTGATCTACGTTGATTTATTTGTCACAGAACTTGAGCAACGTCGGCATTTTTCCGTATTGATTGAGGAAAACTTTCTGTAAGACTTTACTCAATCCATCCTCATGCAACAGTTGGTTTGATGTTGAACTATTGGCACCAGCCATACGCGTTGCAGGGGGGTGGGTGGGGGGAGCACTCAAGTGCATGAGACAAACTGAACAGGAACCGACATGTTTTACAAATAACACTTCATCACACCACTTAAAAACTAAAACTACACACCTTTCATCTTCATTGACGATCCTTCATTTGCTTTACAAAGCTGCATAAAAACACCACCTGTGCTCCACTTTCACTAAAAAGAATGATCAATTATGCTCAGGATGACGGGGTTGTGGGCACGTGGACCACGTAAAGACTCCCAGGCAGCCAGTGGGGAGAAGGCTGACGTTATGGCTGGTTAACGGTGGGCACACCGTAAAAGCCTTTGGCTCAACAGAAGGTCACTAGTCACACACTAATGGAAGCACTCAGAGACCAGTTACGTACTTCTAAGTTGTTCATTTAGCAAGTTCAACCATGCGTGTGTGCCCCCCCCCCCTGTGCCTGTCATGGCCTTGTGTCCAGACCCCAACATGCGTCACCGTGACAACTGTCCCTACTGGGTGTGCATGTGTGTGCAGAGGAAGGAGTGACAAAGATAGAAGGAGAGAGAGGCAGGAGGGGGGGGGCATGAGAAGAAGAGACAGGCAGGAGGGGGGGGGGTGCATGCGTCATCAATTCATTCATCACTTTTGTGGCAGTGCAGGGGCCGTGACGTCTACCGCAGAGAGCTGGAGTGGTTCTCCGTGCGGTTCTGGACTGGCTGCATGACAATGAGATGCGACAGGTGCCCCGACCCTCTGTAGCCACGGACAGACCTCACGGTCATCTGTGCACAGAGCTGCCTTTGTAATGCATCTAGGGAGCTATGGGGACTGTCCAGCATCACGGCAGGCTGGCGGACACAAATGACCAGGTGTAGTCTCGGCTCCTTTTGTTGGACTGGAAGTGGACACAAATGGTATGCATCCAAGTGTCACAACCTTCAGCCTCGAGACCACAGCCGGACACCGTGCAGTGGTTTGGTTGCATAAACCTGCCGGCACAGTAGAACTAGACAAGCAGGATGATTTGAGGTCACGTTAACTAACCCTAATTTGAATTTATGATGTGCGAGCGCAAAGTTAACTTTCAGCACCTCCTTTGTGGCCAGATCCCAGCTGTAAATGCTTATAATTATGTTTATACAAGACTCAAAAAAGTGGTTTGGTTTATCATTAACATAATGTTGTCCTGAAGAGGCTCATTCCAAGCAACACGCCACAGACAATTTGAGTCCCTGTACACAAGAGCAACAGATTCTAGACCGTGTCGAGCCTGACGTCAGCTTCCCTGACAAAGTCAACTTTCAGCAGTAATTAGTGAAACCGCACCCTAAGGAGAAACTAAACGACGCGAAGAAGCAGGAGTGTGCGATTGCCTTTCTGCTCAGTTCCTGCGGGCCGGGAAGGATTACGTTGTTTCATGTTCAGGAAATGAACGATTCATCTTGGTGAGAGCCCAGCAGCAGCAACACAACCCTGCAGCGTGCCTCAGAGACACGCAGAGGAGAGACTGAGTAACCGATCACATGACAAGCAATCTGCCACATAGGGATAACCAAATCCTCTTAATCCTCAGAGAGCAGGACGTTGGAGCTGCAGCATCTCACGATTTAGAAGAGCTTGATCGTTCCTGCAGAGTTAAAATGTAGGATATGTAATATTGTTATCCGACTACATTTACAGGAGGCCAGAGCTTAGAAATGGAAACAAGTTCTACCACAGCTGGCATGTCCATCATCACCACCACATGCATTAACAGACTCAGACTATTAAAATGCACACTGAACATAGAGAAGCTTGGATTAGCTTCAGTCAAATTCACACCTCCCACAATTATTTCTTTAAGGTGTAAGCTTGTCAGCCGTGTCCATCCACTTTCCATTTTCACAACTTCATTCTGGGCATGTCACACAGGTTGGATTGGTTAAATCCAAAGTAGGTGCCTATGATGTCAAATGTCCAACACTCCATCTAAAGCTAATGCTAGGAATGTTTCCTTAGAGGGGGAGGCGGTGGAGGAGGGGGGCGAGGGTTAGTAGAGAATGCATATTATGGCTTGTGTCATTCATTTGCCACACAGACCTAGAAACTATGAAAAATTCAGTTTAGCAGGTATTTGATGAATCGATCGTTTGACATTTAGATGTAAAAAAAAATTAAATAAAAATTAAAAGAAATGTCTATCACAACTTCCCAGAGTAAAAGGGAACTCTTCTCATGTCTTCGTTCTACTCATCAGTCCAAAACCAGAATGGTCTATGAAAGACACAAAACATCATATTTGATGACAATGGCCGCCAATGTTTTAATCTTCACGTAACTGACTGATTTTTTATGTTTTCTAATCCGGTCAGCTCAACCTCAGAGTCCCACATTAATGAGCACAATGCCAACAAAGAAAATGTCCTAAGATGATGGAAGTCACACAGATCGTACATTACACAATATTGGGTACAATATTGTATTTTTTTGACCGTACGCTAAAACTACATCAAAAGTACACTCTACCGACGCTGATTACTATTTTAGATATATTGCCATCTTCAACCTTCAGGAACTATAGCCCTCCAGAGAAGCAACACATGACATGTGTTTCAATAAAACGAGACGCAGTACACTCACTCATTAACGTTTTTGGTAAAAAAAAATCCTCTAAAAATGTAGAATAAACAAACTGCTCAACATTAAAATGCATTTAGGATTTTGTCTGAACCGTTGAATCTACAGTGTTTTAACTCTGGTTGTCTGAATTGAAACTCGGCCATTATCCGATAGAAGACATAGACAGAGAAAGAGGTTCAACGGAATGCCACAAAAAAAGACCCATTTGACATCTTCTAAAGTAGGAGAACATTCCTTCTCTGTCTTTGCATGCATACTGCCAACAGGTCAGTCACGGCTGTCTCGTGGGGACAGATTGCTGCGTATTGATAAAGTGCGTATTGATAAACTGGGATCTGGTCATGAGTCTCTGCAATGTTCATAATGCAACTTCAGCCATATGTGCAGCCTTAGACGTCACTCTGTTCTCTGACAGGAGCAGCTCCAACTGGGGTACAGTGGTCTTCAGTAGGGCCTTGTGAGGGACAACCAATCAGATACTGCGGTGGACAGGAGGCTGCGAGCGAGCCTACTGAGGCGTGACCACAGACAGACGAGGCATCAGAGCCTAAATACCATATTTATTTATATATTTATCAGCAATGAGAAAATAAACACTTTGATAACCCTTAACATCATGAATAATGTTGCAAGTAATCATCCAGGCAGATATTGGGTCAAACGCAGTATTCAGTGAATGATGTCAAGATGATGAGAGTAACGACTAATGATGATGCCTCTCTTGGCTGCAGCAGGACTATGATGGTCCCTGTTGTGGTTCTGCTGGTGCTCCTGCTGCTCTCTGGACCTGCGTCTTCTGTCCAGGGAGACACTCAGGAAATTGGGAACAGCGATGACATCTTGGAGAGAGAGTTCATCTATGCGCCGAAGCGCCAGAAGCGGGCCGTGGTTGACCAAGGAGCCGCCCAAACGGACAAATGCTCCTACACCTTCATTGTCCCTCAGCAGAAAAACAACGGGGCCATCTGTGTGAACTCCAAGGAGCCCGAGGCCCTGCTGGAGAACCGGGTCAACAAGCAGGAGCTGGAGCTGCTCAATGGCGAGCTGCAGAAGCAGCGGCGGCAGATCGAAGTGCTGCAGCAGATGGTGGAGGTGGACGGGGGCGTGGTCAACGAAGTCAAGCTCCTGCGCAAGGAGAGCCGCAACATGAACTCCAGGGTCACGCAGCTCTACATGCAGCTGCTGCACGAGATCATACGCAAGAGGGACACGGCGCTCGAGGCCTCGCAGCTGGAGACCCGCATGCTCAACCACACGCACGAGATGGGGCGGCTGGCCTCGCGCTACCGCGACCTGGAACACAAGTACCAGCACCTGTCGGCGCTCGCCAACAACCAGAGTGCTCTGCTGGTGCAGCTGGAGGAGCAATGTAAGCGGGGGGGACAAAAGCACCACGCGGTGCAGGAGAGGAGCCGGGTTGCCCGTCCACAGCCTGCCGCGATCCCCCAGCCTCCCGTGCAGATGCCTCCGCTGTCTCCCGGAGGCTACAGGCCCTACCACCCGCCCACCTTCACCCGCCACACCAACAACCCCATGACCAACGAGATACAGAATGACCAGAACACCAAAGCGCTGCCCCTTCCGCTGGCTACTGTGCCCAGTGCGACGTACAGCGTCACCAGCGAGCCGGCCGGTAAGTCGCGTGCAGAGCGTCCTCTGAGGGCTGGCTGCGGCGCACTCATTGTCCTTGTTTTTACAAAACCATGTGAATGTTTAGTCTAAGTAACTGCAAAACTATTCATACCCGCAGAGATGCAATCAGCAACTCTAAACTCAATTAGCAGCTAGGTTTAGACCTTTCCAGTTGAAAAGAAGAGGGGGAAAAAAGTCAGGATCAGAAATGATCATGTGGTATTGAGCATTGACCAGTCCACACTCTCACACTGATGTGTGTTTAGTCTTCTCAAACACTTCTACATTACGCATTCCAAGACACCAAGATGGACGAATGACACCAGTAACCACTGTCACTGTACACAAAGCCATAACGACATGTGACCATTTAAATGTCTTCTGTGGTTAGTAAGAAGTTTTGCTCACTGTAATTTTTACCGCTTCCAGTAACACAAATACTGGAAAGCATGTGTCACATTTGGCACCAGTTACACTTGGTCAAAAGTGACTTCTCTTTCCTGGATCCCTTTACCATCTGTGGTGAATAAATGCCAGTCATAAAAGCCATTGTATCAATATGCAGTATACAGCTTTGTTAGTGAGCATTTCATCTCTCCTGCAGGTCCTTTCAAAGACTGTCTAGAGGCTCTGGAGTCCGGATTCACCACCAGCGGCATGTACCTCCTAAAGCCAGACAATGGCAACCAACTCATGCAGGTTTGGTGTGACCAGGGACATGACCCTGGTGGCTGGAGTGTCATTCTGAGACGTCAGGATGGCTCTGTAAACTTCTTCAGAAACTGGGAGACCTACAAGGTAATAAGGATCCGAGCTGAGATCACAAGGTTGCATGTGGCTTCTAGACAGCAGAAGGATTTTATGTTTTAGGACCTCCAGGCTCAGAATCACTTCCCCATACTACACTAGACCTGTGCTGTGAACCCTTGTAAATGTCCACATGGTTTTGTTGCATATTGAAAATGGCATTACTGGAAATTACATTGTTCATTTTGGCAATTGCAACCAGACTACTTCATGGCTGGACTGTTGACTGTTGAGACGGAATTAAAGTTATTACGCTTTTGTGACCCGGTTTCACACGAGATGGAAGGTACGCCTCCATCTCTGCCAGTTACACCAGTTTGGTGGTTCCTCCCTTTCCACCATCTAGTTATGAGGATGACTCATGAAGGTGAGGGTGACCAGAGGTCAACTCAACTTTCTGACCGAGGGAACACCTTCAGGGCACTAATCACCAGTGAGGTACTGCATTTTACACACTGCTTACTAATGCATGCTAATGTACAAATTACAGCTGTGGCTGATGGGATTGTTCTTCTGCCAATGTTTCTTTAGACTTTTGGTCAGGGTTATTTTGACCTGTTGATGTTGCTGGATGAAAAATCAGAGGTTCACCAAATTTAAAAGAATTTATCCAAAGTTACTCTCCTTAAGTCGCTATGGAGAGTCTTTGTATCTTAATGCATCAGTGTGGTCTTTATATTTTTTTTGTTGCATGAACTCAGACTGTAATGCTTTCCATCAAAACCCTGTCCTTGCCCTCCAAAAGTTCCTGCTTGTGCTTTAATTCCTGCTAAAACTCTATGCTTGCACTCAGATGCTCTGCCATTAGATTTATTTGTACAATAACTCAACATTCTCCGTTGCAAAACCATTGGCTTCACCTGTTAGAGCGTCCCTGACTTCCTTACAATACCTGTACTTTTTATTTTTGTATTGCGTAGCATTTTCCATTTGAGCATGGAAATCAAAATCTATTCAAATTAGATTGAAATTGAAAAAAACCATGCTGTTGAAAAGTTCAAAAAAATGGGTGGAGTATTTTTACTGTTTGAGCCAGCTAAAAATGTAAACTCAGTCTTCTAATATTCCATTGTTGTTTGGGCAATTTGTGTTTGATTATTGCATAACCACACAGTTTGTAAGCAGCACATCAGTAACACAATAGCAGCGCTTCTCTGTGCCACTTTAGATGCTTCAACAGAACACATTAACACTTTACAATCGTTCAAACCAAGACAGTAAGTTAAAAGACTTCAAGCTTAATATTTACCGGAGCATGAGCTGTTGTATTGCTCCTATCCAAACTATTATACTACGAATACCTAATACTACTAATAACAGTGTCAATTCATAAAAAATATGATTTGTACAAACAGGAATTTGTTATCTGTAAGTACACAAATGCAAAATCCATTTTGTGGTACAAGATGTGAGTAGTCCTAAGAACAACTGAACAAAATTCAATGCATGGGATGAAATGCTCATATAGTTGTAGCCTTTGCAGTGATTGAAGGGCTTTCCCACTCACTACTGGTGGATACCCAACGGTACATAAATGCTGGTGCACAGGGTGAGACATTTAGTTTCCATCTTGTTGCCTGAAGAGAGGACATCTAAAAATGGATACTGTCTCAGTACTTTGGGTCAAGACCAAAGCAAGGAGGAATACTGCCGCTGTCTTCCAACCCAATCAGTCCCCAACCTAACCTTAATGAGTCAACAATGCACTTAAAGCAGATTACAGACTTGCATTTGGCAGGGCCGAGGACTCCCTCCTGATCGAACCCATGTGTGCAGTAATTGAAACCAGTGATTCAGATACACCGAGGAGGAGGACCTTCAACGTGACCCGCCATTATGGCATCACACAGGACTTTCACAGATGCTTGGAAAACACGAGCGGTTTGTTGTTGGAAGGTTGTATCCAAGGGGAGGAGAAACGGCTTCTTTCTTGGAAAACGTTGAATCATGGGTTAGGAACACTCGGGATGAATTACTCCCGAGTAATTCCACTTCTTTTCCCTTTG
Organism: Pungitius pungitius; assembly: GCF_949316345.1. Lineage (NCBI taxonomy): Eukaryota > Metazoa > Chordata > Actinopteri > Perciformes > Gasterosteidae > Pungitius > Pungitius pungitius. The sequence goes on along the minus strand of NC_084917.1, from coordinate 14,922,187 downwards.
ACAGCAAGGGTTTGGAAACATCGATGGTGAATACTGGTTGGGCCTGGAGAACATCTACTGGCTGACCAACCAGGGCACCTACAAGCTGCTGGTGACTCTGGAGGACTGGAGCGGACGCAAGACCTTTGCCGAGTACGCCAGCTTCCGCGTGGAGGCGGAGTTAGACTTCTACAGGCTGAGAGTGGGCCGATACCACGGCAGTGCCGGGGACTCCCTCACCTGGCACAACGGCAAGCAGTTCACTACACTGGACAGAGACCATGACGCGTACGCGGGTGAGTAGAATGGGGTGCGAGGGACGGCCTTCTGAACCGTTGGTGGGGTGTCACTTGCCGAACGCGGTTTCAGCAGACTACTGCGCATGCCGCTCACGGCCTTTGAATGAGTCTCCGGATATACTTTGGGGTAAAGTCTGCCATGGGCCCGGGAATTTTCCACCCTCTGCGATAGGGATCTTTTCCAGTGTCTGCATCCTGTGCTTAGGCACGCAAGATGCTTGTAATTTGCTTGGGAAAGTTCTAGCCATGGGAGAAAAAGTAAAAACATAACTGGCTGTTTCCATGGTTGCACAATGATGAGTTAAAGCTAAACTTTCCCCTCTTGCTTTGTTCTTTTTAAGTGTTGTAGATGTATCAAGACACTTGTGGAACACCAACAGATCTCACATAGAAAAGAGCATGACGGGAGCTGGCCGTCACACACACACACACACGATGAAAACAGCAGGGTGCTCCTGTGTTGGGCTCAATGATTATTGATCAATCATTGCCCAGCAGAGAGCCAATCCAGTTGGGCTGATTTGATTCCTTGTCTCTCCAGGTAACTGTGCCCACTACCAGAAGGGAGGCTGGTGGTACAACGCCTGTGCCCACTCCAACCTGAACGGCGTGTGGTACCGCGGTGGGCACTACCGCAGCCGCTACCAGGACGGCGTCTACTGGGCCGAGTTCAGAGGAGGAGCTTATTCTCTGAAGAAAGTGACAATGATGATAAGACCCAATGCAAACACCTTTCATTAAACCCGTTGGATCCTAGGGTCCCCCTTTATGTGCCACATACCGTCTAATAAGAGATACTCATGACAAACAAATACAATAATTCCCCACAACTTTGGACAGATTAGAGACTTGGCTACAAAGCAAACTTACCAAATTTGTCAAATAATTAGCATACGGCGGTTCATTTGTGGACCCACCAATTGAAGCTAGAAGCAAACAAATCCAAGACAAACAACGGTTCCACCCTGATTGTGGTCGAATACATTTTCTCTCAGACAAACCTTCCCCGAGTTATGGAGAAAACAAGCACCAGACACACAAATCGCATCATCTCCGTTGAGTCATAAATCTTCCTTAACTTTGCTGTTCAATGAAAAAATGCAATTATTCAGGGGGTTTTAGAGCAATAAATATCCATCAGCCATCTTGTGCACTCCTCAAACATTCCTTCCTGTGTTCAGATCAGATTAAGGCTCTGCATGTAGTGGCTACGTGAGCTGGCGCTCCACGTAGGACTACTCCAGTCCCACGATTAAAACAGGATTGGCTGAATGGTGAAAGAAATCTGAATATCCCTTCCCCCGTGAGGGCTGTACTAATGCCAATCATAATGGAACACAGAAACTCATTGTTGGGCTTGCTTTGCATAAAGGCTGGATTTAGAGGAAACTGCTTGAGTGACCGAAAAAAAAGATCAACAAGTTTTATTTTAAAACTTTTGTCGGAGCCCATCTAGCTGTTACACATCATTTGCATACTTTATGCTAAGCTAGGCTAACATTAGCCTCACGCAAGCTCTGTATTTGTTAAACCATTACTGTAAATTACCCCTCCAGGCCCTTTTCATTGGACAGTGTGGAACTGAATTGAGCCTTTGAATGTCAACTGGATTTACAAAAACATTTAAAAAAATAACAACAAGTAAAGTAAAGCAGCTACAGTACAGTTAGTCAAACATTATGCAAGTGGAAGTTATTCACTCACCAAAGGTGTCCTGGTTTGTTGAAAATGTCGGTCGTGCATTAATGTGCAGATACAGTATGTACCAGGTATTCTGTGTATATATATGCGGTCTCATTCAAATTATTTTTTTATAGTCTGTATGTTATCAAACTTGCAATAAACTATGTGCACGTGTCTCCGTTGATCTCTTTTCAATCCGTTCTCATCACAACCTCATGAATGCAGTAACGGCTGGTCGGCTGCATGGGTCAACTTCATTGGGGGAGTTATTGGAAGTGTGAAAAAGCATTCTTTAATTAATACTCTCTTAAGAGAACATGTTTTCATGATGCCTTCTGCACTTAATCATCATGGAGTATTAGTCATGAATGGAATGTGTAGCCTTATTATAAGGGCTTAATAACACTACCTGACACCAGTGTTGCTTCATTCCATGTACTAGTAAAGTGCACTCAGAGGAGCGCGCCTCCCTCTTCCCTCCCAAACAAACAACACTTGGATCTCATTCAAATGTCGCTGCGTGTTTTCTGGAAAGCTCAGAATCCCTAGAAGTCTGAGGTTTTTTTTTTTCATACGTCATACACATGCTTCACGATGAACAGAAAGAAGAAAACAATCTCGCACAGCATTTAGACAACTGGTTCTGGTGATCATTATGGACCATGCAGCTTTTGTAGAATGCTGCTTTGTAGGAACACAATCTCTGAAGTTAACAGTTAACAGTAGTAAACATGCCAAATACAAGAATTCTCCTTGTTGTGTCAGATGTTGAGGGGGTTTACAGAGGATATAAAGCAAGGTGTGAAGGACTAACCCTCCACCACGGACGGAGGACTTACCCAGGTAAGGGATACGGGGCACCATCTTCAGCGAGCGGATGTATTCTCTCATGCGGGTGTAGTTGTCCTCCTTGGATGTCAGATAGTTGAGCTTCTCGAATGTGGCCTTGTCTTTCCGACTGATCAGCTACAACAAAGAAGAAGCATCACACACACGTTTGATTGCTGCTACTCGGTGCAAACCACAGACACCACATGGTCATATCTAACCATGTCTGTGTTACCACCTGCAGCCTTTGTAGATTGCAACAGTAAAGAGGGAGACAAGTACAGACAGCTTTTGCTGTTTTGGCTAATTTGGACCGGCTCATGGACAGTGAGCTAGAGGAGCTCATCCAGAGCAACTCGCACTGCAGTATGTGAGCCAATACTTTGGAGACTTTTGGAATAAGTGTCGGTTTCCATCAGCTTTACAAAAGAAAACTCCTAAGTTGTATAATCAGTATAATCAGACCAGAAAGAGAAAAATGTCAAAGTTGAATATGTTTCAACTCACATGGGCTCAACAGTGTACCGGAATAACGAGTACGTGCCTCTACAAATACGTGCGTACCCCAGTGTATAACAACCTCCCAGATCACATCAGCTGGAGCTGACACATCAACACAACACATAACAGGAATACTCCTCAGAGGCCTGTACTCAAAGATTGGAGCATTGCTTGTGGCGGCGCTAGTTAGACAACCGCTGAAGTAATCGGATCAATGGTCCTCAACCTAATAGTTACAAAGTATTTATCGGCAAGTGGCACTGACATGAACACTTTTCATGGTCTGTTATGCAGCCACTCATACGGCCTGCAGGGTAAACAGCTTGTAAAGGCTCACTAACATCTGTCTGTGACACTGTCTGTGACACAAAGAAAAAGAAAAGCAACTAAACCCCATTTGAGTTAAACATGCGATCATGTCCTCCCTATTTGATCTGACGGACCCTCCTCCGTGGTTACAAAGAGATGGGATCTGATCCACCTCAAAAGCCTACAAGCCGGACCTTCTGAGCGTCATCCCAGCTTGTTGATAAAACACTGGGACCTATTTAAATGTAGTCATTGTAATGCGTTGTTGCGTTGTCTTACCGCCCAGGTTTTGCTGAGTCTGAAGATGGGAGCACTCTGCAGAGCAGACACCACTGACACCAGAGAATGAAGGTTGTTCAACTCCAACAGTTTCTGGGAACAAACAGATACTTTACGACGTTAATTGTAAAGAAAAAATGTTATCCTTGTTTCCATTAAGGTTTTTCCATGTACACTTTGAAGGAAATGGCAAAATCCGATAAACCTGGAAAATAAAAGGTATCTTTTCCAAAAATGAGATATATACCTCCACTATTTTATTTTTTATATCCTAAAAATATTTAGGATAAGTGCCATAATGAATGTATGAAGGGCATACGTAAAGCTAAAAGCTCCAATAAATGTCTGTTTTAGTCAGGTCAAAAAGTAATAAGTTATAGACATTACACACGCACACCAGTCAAAAGTTTGAACACTTTATCTCATTAAATTAATGAGAAAGTGTGTCTCAACCTTCAACATGAGTGTGTGTGTGTGTGTTTATTGCGTAGTTTATAGAGTTTTCTACGATTAGCTGTGCTCAGGATGGTATTTGTTAACATACAGTCGGTTTATGAGCAGCCAGGTGCGAGCCGGTTTCAGTAGTCTCGCTTCGGACGTCAATATTTCTGCAAGTTGTCAAGAACATTATGTCATAGCTCCATGTTTTTTTTCTATCCTGCACTCTGACCTCAGGGAGGAAAAAAAAAATCCCTTTGCCATTATTTCCAGCTCAGTCCATAAAGCAGAAGGCCATTTTGTTTCTGCAATCAAGTGTCTGCTCTCCCCATCACTCCTTATTTAGTGTAATAAAGTCCCTGGCCAGCTCATTCATGCTGCAGCTTCACAGGATGTTTTGATTTTTTTTGGTGAAATTGCTTTACAAGAAACCAACAGTGGCGCATGATAAATAAAAAGCTACACTTAAACACTTCCCCAGCTGTTGGCGTCATTTCTACAAACGTAGATGATGGTTGTTTCCTAGCACACTGAAAAGCTCACCAAACATCTCTCAGGGAGACAAATCCTACTGGAACAATATCAGACATAATTGTGTCCTCTGGTTCTGAAGTTATAAATAGTGTATATGTTACTATGAAATGTGTTTCCACTCACCTTAGCAATTTTGATAAAATGGCTCAGTATTTCTGCTCGAATTTTCAGCGTTTGGGCCGTTAAGATTTCTCTCACCAGCCAAAAGCTCACCTGAAACACAACAACATACTTATTGAAACTGCAATCACAATCTCACAGAACTCTGCCAACCAGCCACGGTCCAGTTTCCATTTCTGTCCAAAAGGACATTTCATTTTTCTGAATTTATCAGAACTCTCATATCAATTCATGAGATAAGGCCCAGAACTTGTTTTGTGAGCTCAAGAACCTTTGACCACCAAATTCTGGAGTCTTAGTGGATGTTTGTGCCAAATGTTATGTTCCTAACGCCTCACATTTACTAAATGGCTCAGCTGGGAGGTCACTGTCACCTTTTATCACCACGTTCATTCTTCAGTCAAGTTTGAGCTGCATTGACATCGCACTTAAAGATGTGGACTTGTTCACCAGCGTGGCAGAGGTTTAGTCCGTAGTCCTGGGTCTGTCCATGTGTATGTTGTCACGTTGGATTCCCTTAACGTAGCCCAGAGAGGACGGACAGTACGATACTGGCACTCATGAATGCTATGGCGGTCTGATCCAAAGAGTCACCATTGTCCACCTAAATACTGTAAATATGATTCATAGCGGTGTATCCGCTTGAGGCCAACATGCTTTGTGCTCACTACTATCTATTTAATAACTTGGAGGATTTCACACTATAATGACGGAAGTTTGGGCCATGAAAAGACGTACCTGGTTGAACCTGCGTGTGAATGCCACCACATTAGGGGATAAACTGTGTTTCTCCTTCCCAATCCATCCGCAGCTGGCCAGCTCCTGCCAATCAGACAAGCACAGTAAGCTACACCCATTTAAGGAATCTAACCAATCTGCTTTCATGTATATTTGGTAAGGAGCATTGTACACATTAAGGCAGAGGTCCCAACCACCGGGCACCTGACATTTTTTTTTTCAATGAAAAATGTTGTTTTTTTTCTCCTAAATAGGGGCGCTCATCCCTCTTGGCATATTTCCCCGTGCTCCACACGGCGGTTCAGTGGACAGAGAGCACGCAACTATCCCCCTCCCACTCGATTATTTAAGACCGGTCCCCAAATACTGTCTAACATGCGGTCCGTGAGGCAAAAAGGGTTGGGGACCCCTGCATTAAGGCTTAGAGCTAATGAGGACAGAGGATCGTATTTGATGATAAACCAACCAATGATTGAGGAGAACATTCACTTTAAACCGCAACCATTGGGATATTGCAATGAGAAAGAAGGGGGTCCATCCACATGCCCTTAGCTTGGCTCAATATGGAAGGTAAATCATTGGGTCAGACGGAGTCTTGAAGTCTCAGTACAGAACTATTGTAAACTCTCTCGCCTTGTGTAGGATGGAGCAAAGAGTACGCTTTACTGACAGGCGAGGCCCTTCTTAGACTTAAAGGACCATGAAAAAGGACACAACTTGTAATAACCATGGGTGTGGATAAAAGTCAGCTAAATCACATGTAATGTGTAGCGTCATCTGTGAGGAAAGACGACCCGCTGAGATTTCTGCATAGAGGGACAGAAGAGATTTTGACAGTGCACTATTCACCTCCCCAGAACTTTCCCTCTGGAAGTCGAGGGAAACGGTTAAATGGACTACAAAAAGATTTACAAAAAAAAAATCTGAAAAGTCTGGAGTGCATACAGCGGGTGAAATAGGTATTGAACACGTCACCATTTTTCTCAGTAAATATATTTCCAAAGGAGCTTTTGACAGATGTTGGTAAGAACCAAAGTAATACATACATACAAAGAAACCAAAAGAAAGAAGTTCAGAAATAAAGTTATGTGTAATAATGTGAAATGTATGTATGCACCCTCTTTACTGTGAAAGCCTACCAAGATCTGGTGCAACCAATTTCCTTAACAAGTCATAGTTAGTAAGTAAATAAGTAAATGAATAGAGTCCACCTGTATACAATTAAGTATAAACACACGCCTATGAAGGCCTCCAAATTTGTGAGAGCATTACAGAACAAAAAGCATTGAGACCAAGGGGCTCACTAAACAGCTCTGGGATAGATGTAGCTAAGTATGAAACAGCGTTAGGTTAGAAATGCCAGAGCACCAGAAAATCCATCATCAAAATGGAACCGTTTGGTCTCAATGAAACTGCCGTGTGGGGGAAACCCAACAGTGGCCATCACCCTGAGCACAGCATCCCAACAGGGAAACGTGGTGGTGGTACCATCATGCTGCGGGGATGCTGCTCTTCAGCAGCTACAGGGAAACTAGTCAGAATAGAGGGACAGATGGATGGAGTCAAATACAGGACAATCCTTAAACATATGACGCATTCGGCAAAGGACTTGCGACTGAGGCGGAAGTTCCTCCTTTTTTGAGAAGAATGGACAAACCTTTCCAGCTGTGATTGCCGTCAAAGGGGGGTTCTACTCAGGGGGGGCTTATGCATCCAACAGATATCAACTCTTTTGTTCTTAACATTGTTCAAAAAGTTCTAAATAAAAACTCTTCGGATCTACACGATTGACATGGATGACCTCGGATAGTGGCTGGGTACACAAGAACCCCAGACCTGGGGACTTGGTTTTCCTACGTGGTGAAAGTCGTTGTTGCTAGGGGAAACAAGGCTCAGGAGAGCAACTAGCTGACGACATGAGTCTCTCTTACCTCTGGATGGATCGCCTTGAAGACTGGTGCGTCCATCAGGGTGATTTGGCTCTGGCAGAAGAAAAAGTAAATTGTAGAATACATGGGATTAATGATAAAGGAATATGATCGACGATGTCTGAGAAGAATACAACTAGTGGGACAAGCTTGATGGAATGCTAAAGCCCCTGAGGGGAAAGTTTCCCTTTGGTCCATCAAATGGCCGCAGACATCTGGAAGAGTCATCATCGGCCTTCGATTCAAGTCTTTGTGGAATCTACTTGTCCTTGGACTCCTGATAGTCCAAACCTCCAACCAAACTACTGTGGTCCAGTTTAAATATCCACATCTCTCTCTTGGCCGGGGGAGAAAACGGAGATCAGGATGTTGTACGTTTACTTACAGCAAACTCCTCGGGAGTCACCTTCAGCACGTCGAAGACCACGGCATCATAGCTCTTGGCAAAGTCCACGCATGGTACATCCAGAGAGTCAGAGCTGCTGCTGGCCTGACGCACACACACACACACACACACCAAAGTTTGGTGAGTCCGTCCACCTGTCTAGCTCTTTGGTTTGGAAATATAATGATGAGGATTTTAAAACCATTGATGAGATAATCACTTAAAATTGATTTGGTGTTATATTTTCGATCTACATGGATTCCTTGGCCTACAGAGCAAACACCCATGAACACAAACATGACAAAGTTAGGCCAGGAGTCACTGTTCGCTCTACGGAGTGACTCTTTTATGTGAGGGTGTGCCTGAAAGGGAATGACGCAATAGAGATTTGGGCAGTTTTTGTTGTCTTTGTGGAGCTACTAAGGAGAGCAGCGGCTACCCTACCTAGAAGGTAACTAGAAACCTGCCGGCTTTCATCCCGGCTCTCTGGTGTGGCGGGCCCACAAATACAGAAATTATTATTTAGATTTATTGCTGTTACATTTATTTTTATTTTTTTAAATCAGTCTGTACGGTAACCTTTAAACACATTATTCCAGTGATCGACCGCTCTGAAAATGCTTTTAGCATAAAGATTTCCACACACTTTACTCACTCATGAAAGACAAAGTAAAAGCAGATGCTTTGTCCCTGGCATATGATCAATTTTTAAATATGATAATATGGCATGTATGCCTCTGAGGTTTCCCCGAGCCAGTTCAGCCTTGATTTGATGTGCTTTCAATACCTCTTATCCCTCCTGGGGTAATAAGACTCAGCTCTGGCCTTTTAATCAAGAAAACCAAACGGATAGGAATTTTTATAATGGAAAAAGAACGATGGGCATACAAAAAAACACGTGCAACAAGTCGTTTTAGAATGAGACTGACCTGGAAGTGGTCTGCATGTGGAAAACTACAGCTTGTTTTCTTTTGGTCAGTACAGTTCTAACACTTTGTTCCTGAGCATAGGTTACCGTTAATGAATGCATGTGCACACAAACACACAGTGTGGCTCTCTCTTACCTCTGAGGTGACTGAATGGATGCTGGTGCCATCGGAGAGCCCGTTCCTGCGATACATGCTGGGACTGGCGCGGTGCACAGGAGCCTCTAGCTGGTGGGCACACATAACCTCTCATCCATGCCTGGAGAAGAGGACACGAGTCATCACCCTTGTGTTCTCAGCATTATACGGCCCCTTAAAAGCCGTACAAACAGGGATTCATTATCTACCACATTCCTACAAGGCTTGAAGCTATATCGTTATGTCTTATTGATTAATGGGGTAAATGAAACTTTATTATAACAAAGTGAAAGAGCAGTTTATAGATGAGAATCAGAAGTCAGAATTTGGCGTAAAGAGCATGAGAACATGGATCCATCAGCCTTGTTACCACTGTGCAGGCTGCTGCTGGTGGTGTAATGGTGTGGGGGATGTTTTCTTGGCCCACTTTAGGCCCCTTAGTGCCAATTGGGCATCGTTTAAATGCCACGGCCAACCTGAGCATTGTTTCTGACAATGTCCATCCCTTTATGGCCACCATGTACCATCCTCTGATGGCTACTTCCAGCAGGATAATGCACCATGTCACTAAGCTCACATCATTTCAGATTGGTTCCTTGAACATGACAATGAGTTCACTGTAATAAAATGGCCCCCACAGTCACCAGATCTCAACCCAATAGAGCATCTTTGGGATGTGGTGGAACGGGAGCTTGGTGCCCTGGATGTGCATCCCACAAATCTCCATCAACTGCAAGATGCTGTCCTATCAATATGGGCCAAAAGAATGCTTTCTGCACCTTGTTGAATCAATGCCACGTAGAATTAAGGCAGTTCTAAAGGCGAAAGGGGGTCAAACACAGTATTAGTATGGTGTTCCTAATAATCCTTTAGGTGTGTGTATGTACCATAACACAATGAAAAATAAGTCTATCACAAAAAGAAAGCAACATCCTAATTGAATTACTTTTCTTATACCCTTTGTCCTGGTCAGAGGTGACAAGTCATTCAATCTGCTCCACGTTCTAACACATCTATCCTTATTTAATCCTACATGTAAAATGGCGTAACATTGCAACATGTGAATACATCTTACATACTTTCATCTGAAGTGAGGAGAATATTTGGTTAACCTCAGAACCTAGTTATAAGGCAGAGTAGTGGAGAACAGCATTTTTAATGCTACAACGCCCCCCAATGTGCATCTGAAGTACTGCATGGGGGAAGAACCAGTGATTGGGTATACCAGGACTAGCACTCATGTACTCACTGATACCATCACGTATGACAAGACCCTTATTGACCAACTCACAGCAATGCCTACTAATAACAATCCCTCATTCATGAACTGGATTTAAATAGGTTTTACAGGGGAAGGGTGGCGCATGGAGTAGAGCGATGCGCTGGTAACTGCAAAGTTGGTGGCTCTCATACCGCCTGCTCTGTGTGCCATGGTGAAGTATCCCAACCCCCAATTGCTCCCCAGGCAAAATGTAAGCCATGAGTTACAATTCAATGTAATGCCGCTTTGGATAAAGGCGTCAGCTAAATGACATGTAATGTATGTTTTGCACAGTGTTTGCAGAGTGTACGGTAGTTAGTACTGTGAGGAGATGGTCTACTGGGAGCCAGGACGCCCACTCTGCCGGTTTGACTGTAGTAAAAGCCCTTCAGTATCCCAGGGCTCAGGTTTCCCATCAGGGAGAGTCTGATGAGGAGAAACAAAGGGACGCGTAGGGTCCCGTTCACTGCAGATGGAGTTCGGCCCATTTTATGGAACCGCATTGCTTCATTTTTGATATTTTTTCAAAATTATAAAAACAAAGAAAATAACAAATTATACTTTTTTGCAAAACATTGAAGTTGAATGTTAATATTTTGGAACCCAAAAAATGAATAGCTATCAGTACAGTTGTGGTCAAACTGCTCGGTCAAAAATATACATACAGCAACATGAATTAGCAATTTTGGTGACTTAGAAAGTTGTGTCAATGAAATGAGCTTCATAGCATGGCCCCTTAACTTCTTGTGAGTGATTATGAGTGACTCCAGCTGGTGACTTCTCTGAGGCCATTTGAATAGGGCTCATTGGATACAAACGGCCACAAACGCTATAATTGGAAAGTCAAAGGAGATCAGCATGGATCTGAAAAAGCGAATCATTGACTTGAACAAGTCAGGAAAGTCACTTGGAGCCACTTTGCCCCCCTGACTGACTCTCACTCTCTACATGCATACACTTTGTCACTTGGTCTAGTTGGTGCACTTTATCATTATTTTTAATTGTATCTTTATTTCTTAACTTACTAACTCATAGCTTTAGCGTACTGTTGTCCATTATTGTACTGTCTGCCGTCATGCACCAACTGCCAAGTCAAATTGCATGTATGTCTGACATATGATGGGAATAAACGTTTCCTGATTCCTGATTCAAAGCAGCTGCAGGTCCCAAGAGCAACAGTGCTCCCCCGAAACGGTTGGCATTTTCAGTGGTTATCCAGATATGAACTAACGGAAAGCAGAATTCCCTCGACACCAGTGCACAGAATGGACCGACACAGCACTGTGTGTGTGTCCTGAACAGGTCTCTCTGTCAGCAGTGTACAAGCAAGTACACTACCAACTACCCCTGTGCACACTAGAAACACACGTTTTGAGGGACGTTGTTAAGCGTAACAAGGTGCTGTTCTCGTCCAGACACGCACAGTGAAAGATGGCCGATTTCTTTTCTATACCAAGGTAAAATGAGCTGAAAGGGATAACTTGAACCACTGCACTTTGCCCCAGTGCCACACTAGACACACGCTTTGTGCTGAAAAGAAGATCAGCTTCTCCACGCACCCCAAGAGAGCATTTTGGGCTTTGCAATATGTACTGCTCATATTAAAAAGGCCTCATAGCAATATACAAAGCACGCGCACGGTGCGTGCACAAGCCATTACCTGCGCAGTGACCTGAAAGGTCCATGTGCATCACCGTAATATTAGAGTGTTCTCACAATGGAACGATACTCCCCTCAGCGTGCCTACTGGCGCCATCATTAAGTCCGCTCACTGAACAAAACACCTTTTTTGGGCCCGAGAGGTTTGAAAAAGGGGGTCAGTGCTACATTATCTCTGTAGCACCAGGGTAATCAAATTTTAAGGAGCCATTGTGCAGGGTGGGGGAATGGGAGTGGGATTGAAGGCGAGCCAACAGTAATAAGCATCATCTACATCGAGCAGCTATACATTACCCACCATCTAATGGCTCTCTGCTGTGTGGACACCAAAAGCTTCAAATTTGATTCATCGAAGCGAAATATATATTTTTTAAAACACCCATAATATTGGCATTATAATAGAGCAATTCAGCTTGCTTTTTTCCCTTTCATAAAAGACAGTTAACACATCACAATACACAACTTTAAAGAAGACCATGAATGGTTGACACGGAGCATGCACTATGGAATGCAGATGAAAAGTGTACCGTCACGTCACCCATTGGTTTGTGGATGGCCATTTTGAAGCCTCGAGTCCGGCGAGTATCTTGAATTACAACCGGCACCATGTTGTGATTTTCTCAACCCATGAATGGAAGTTACCATGTTTAGAATGTGCCAGATACAAGTTTTAAGACACGTCCGCTTTGTAGAACTGCAGGTTGTCGCCATATTACAAAGATGTATTATGGAAAACGCATGAACCAGGGGCTGCAGCATGGCTTCTGGTGTTTTACAATGCCAGTAGAAAAGCATGTCGTCAGCCAACAAGGACATCTCTCCACTGCCAACCTTCTGCTAGGCGAAGCACCACCCTCTCCCACAGCATCATCACAGCCAGCCTGTCTCAGGTCCATCCCTCAGCGATTTTTAAAAAATGTATTTCCAATTTTTGGAGGTTTTCAATATGAATAAAGAAATAAAGAAAAGCCTTGAATGAGAAGGTGTGTCCAAACTTTTGACTGGTACTGCATGTATATACAACTTAGGACTCTTGGGGGGTCCCCTAAAATGTAACTATAAAAAATACTGAAAACTACCTTGCTACACTATATACTGCAGGCAAAATTATATTGACATATTTTGAAGGTGGGATAATGGTCTTGGGATGTTTTTCATGGTTTAAAATCATCAACTTAATCCGCACAGGAAAACCTGTGACTCTCCATAGCTCACTGTGTAGAGCAGAGGGCTCGTTGGCTTTAGGATGTTTTGACCCACGGGGTTCGAATCCCGATCGTTCCGATCTTTTTTAAAATATATTTTCTTGAATACATGTTTTTATACGTGGTTGTGATGTAGTGCTCACTTATACAATTGTGAACACTGCAATGGATTTGTGATGCTATAATAAGCAATTATTATGGAGATATAAACATAATCGAAGCACTTACAGCATTTTCATGAGGGATTTCACTCTTTGTGAGGCTTCGTTTTTGCCGCGTTCAACAATAACCTACGTGTCTGCGCCATAGACCACAACAACAATCTGTCACGCTATTGGCTGCCCTGATTGCTGCCCAATGGCGCTAGGAATATAAAAAAAATATTGTTATAAATATAAAACGTCACTAAAGACCTTTTCACAATCATTTTTAATGTTAAAAATAAATTCTTATAGGGGGTCCCTAATGACTTATAGGGGGTCCGGGACCCCCCCATACCCCCCTCATTTCGAACCCTGGTTACAACCAAGGAATGCAGAACGCCATCTCTGAACACACAACACGTTGAAGAAGATGAGAAGACCACAGAGGGGGACGCTCCTGTCAGCCAACAGGAAACAGACTACGATTCACACAGGCTCACCCAAACTGGACAAGAGAAGCATGAAGAAATGTTGCTGACCATGTCCATCCCTTCATGACCACCACGTACCATCTTCTGATAATGCACCATGTCACAAAGCTGACATCATCTGGTCCCTTGAACATGACGATGAGTTCACTGTCCTACAAAGGCCTCCAGTCTCCACATCTCTACCCAATAGAGCATCTTTGGGATGTGCTGGAAGGAGAGATTCACATCATAGATGTGAAGCCGACAAATCTGCAGCAACTGCGTGATGCTGTCATGTCACTATGGACCAACATCTGTGAGGAATGTTTCCTACACCTTGATGAAGGTATGCCACCAAGTGAGTGACACGCAAACTCCTCGGGAGTCACCTTCAGCACATCGAAGACCACGGCATCATAGCTCCACGCATGGTACATCCAGAGAGTCAGAGCTGCTGCTGGCCACACACACACACACACACAGGATTGGAAAATAAAATAATGGAAAGGGAACGTCTCTTTCCGTACATAAGGACATGCTTACCACTGAGGAATAATATACAAATCTATTGTCCCACAATGACAGGTCCAAAGAACCAACAGTAGATCGAGACAGATACATTTTGTACCGATTCAAAAATATAGAAGTAAAACACATGCTTGACTGCATCATGAGAGCCACTATCCCTAAATGGAAGTCCACACGCCAAATATAAAGGAATGCCATGTAAACTCCATCTCTAATACTCCACAAATCATTTTGGCTTCCCCTTCCTTTTCCTCCCACTGGCTTTTCTTGGCGGCTCTAAATAAATCCACAGAACAAGATGTCGAACGAAGAAAAACCACTCAAAAACTGTTGGTCTTGTGTGCAAATGTGGACACTTTGTTTAAACTGGCCATGCCATCCATTTCATTGTGCTATGAAATATGTATTTAAGGTGGGGGAAGTTATGCATTTACACAAAGACCCCCATCAGTGTCCAAGGTGAAGGATGCTACCCGGTTAGTGGCAAACAGGGTGGCTGGATTGGAATAGTCCTTTCTTCTATGATGGTTCTTAACTGAGAGAAATGAGCCACAATGATATCAGCTGTTTTCTTAGCATTCTCTAATGATAATAAAAGGAGCTTTATCAGGACTACGTCACTTAGTGTGGTCAGATTCCCTCCACACGCATCAATTCTCCTAACCATCTCTCCTTGACCCTGTGACGTTTTCCTCAGAGGTCAAAGATGTTAAGAGGTCCATTTTTTTACTTTTCAAATCTAGCCACTGTGTCTTTTTATTCACACCCTGCCTTAATAATGGGAGGATAACAGACATCTTGTGGTTTTTAAAAAGAAATTTCAGCATTCAAAGTGAATTTAAACTTGTCATGTTTCATGGGTAGCATCAGGTTGGTCAGGCATTACCAAATGTTTTACATTCAAAGCTTAAAGAGCTTTTTCCAAGTGTTACTGTATTACCTCCTTAACCTTAAAAAATATATGAAGGGATTCATCGTATTAAATGACTTACTATTGTGTTAAAACAACTTTCTATGAGGAATATTAAAATATCAGTTTTAGAAAGGCTAAATACCAAAACATTTGGATTGAAGCAGAATATTCTCTTGGATCAAAACATACAAGTTCTCAATTAATTTGACTGAAATATTTGCATAACACAAACTGGAAAGCCAACGCCTCCATACTATTTTAGCCTGTTAGCAACCGGTGCTGATGTTTCCTTCCCTGCCCCCCTCCACTCTGGCTGCACGAGGAGAACTGGATACCCAGCGATCTGCCACATGCAAGGGGCCTAGAGCCCAGAGGCATTCCTTTAACCCCGCCCCCAGGCCTCATACCTGCCTCAGGGATGACCCGAACCCATTTGATTAAGCCCCAGTAAGCACGTTGTAAGGGCTGCGGCAGTCTACTTAAAGTAAAAAGAAGGCGTATGTGACTTGGATCGCAGCCCCGCGCTCTTCCTGGGGGCTTGTTGTGGAGAGGCTGACCTTCGGAGGACATCGATGATAATGATACAATTTTTGCTGAATTAAATTTAGTCAGAATTCTTCTGCGGCAGGAAACGCTGATTAGTGTTGCAATATGTAACTGTTAGATAGGGAGTTGCGAGGCAGAAGGAATCGGTATGCAACAAAATAAAAAAGCAGCGCAGCATTGAAACGTAAAAAATGTGAATGTTATGAGAGAAGCTTGGGGACATTAGATATGCGTGCATCAACAGCAGATAGTAGACCATTCAGACATATTTTGTCAATATAACATTTCGTTCAATCATACCGTGGAGGTTGCTTTTGGTTACGCTACTTGGTAGATGTAAATGAATTGACACCATGTCTAATCTGCAGTCACTCAGGATGACTATTATTGATTACTGTGAGTGAAACGGACAGTTGTCTCCCATGTTTTGGTGGGGGTAGTGTGTGTGTATGGGGGGGCTGGGGGTGAAGAGTGGGAGGGTCACATCCTGCATACGGCCCGGTAAATAGCTGGAGCGGGCACTGATCCAAACACAAACATGTTGTGACAACCGCGCCACGATTCGTGTCAAGTCTCGCAGTCAGACTTACGCGCACACTTAGCCTTAACACGTACAACTAGAATCACGGTGCATCAGTCCGTACACTGTGTCCCGTCACGACGCCATGCAGCCCCCATGAAGCCCCCCCTCCCCGACCCCTTCCAGCCCGGCCTGCTGCCGTCGGACAGAGCTACAGCGCTGCGTTACCTACCGTTACCCCGGAGTCCCACGCTGCTGCTGCTGCTTGGTTAAAAAACACGACCAGACGAGTCCGCGTGACGAGGAGTCCGGTCCCGGTGGTTGATCGAGCGCGAGCTGTGTTCTCCCCAGCAGGTTTCCCGCGGGGGGGCTACTCCTCCTTTTTGAGTCGAACGTGAAGCCAAGGTCGTAACGTCTGGTCCGCAGGGTCCACGAGCCGTGCGGGATACATTAGCCGAAATCATACAAACATGGCTGTGACGTGCCAAATTATCTGTAGTCGTGGGGGGGGGGGAGGATAAGTGAAAATGAATAAATAGCGACAGCAGGAAGTGACAGGTACGCCGCACTTATCTTGACAGTCAGGTGTATTGCCTAATCATCCGATGGGCTCCACGGAGAGCTCCCGCCTCTGCGTAACAGCAGGCGAATCGGCGCGCGCCTCTGAGCGCCAATCAGAGCGCAGTTGTGAGCTAGCGTCCTTCAGACGCAGGTGCATCGGTGACGCCTTCACGAACTGTCCTTTGGCTCGTACATCACGGGTCCTCTTTGGTGCGTTCCTGAAGATACTAAAGCGATGCGATGTATGTAAACGTTTCGCTGTATTTTGGCACATTCACTTAATAATGTTTCACGCAAATCCTTTTTTTTCAATCTGAAATTAAACTGGATTAATGTTGTGCTCCATCATCTCTTACTGTAATATTGCTGTTGATTTTGTAGAAAATGGTAAGTTATATAGGCCTACTTTAAAACTATACTTGTTAAATTATAACTATGAACTCATACTCGAACATATTTATGTGAATCGAATCTGATGGTGACTGAATTATTTGTTGTTAGTTTTTATCCTGAAATGGTTAAAGAGAATCCCTTTTCTACAAATGAAAGTGAAAATAGTCCGTGGTGCATTTAATGATCGATGAGTTACAGTAAATCACAGAAATGATTAGCTTTGGAGACTAGATGACACACCGGTGACAGAATATGTCTATAAACACAACATAGAATGATTACTTTTCGTATTTTGGCCTTAGTGTTAGTGTCGACACCTTCTCACTTTTTGATAAATGAGATTTTAATACTGAAGATCTTTTGTGAAATGATCAATTAAAACTCTTTAAAAGGAAAGTGATAATATAATATTTTCTGTAGTGTATTGGAGTTGTCATCTGATTCATGTATTTATTGAAAGTTTCCTATTGAGAATAACCATTCAAAGTAATTGATTGGTATATGACGTTTGAAAAATGCTTTAAAAAAATAAAAATATGTCATTTTTTAGCTAAATTTCTTTGAGGATTTGTGAGACTGTAAAAAAGTAATCTGCAGACAGAGTGCAACCAAAACATGTATCAGACATTTAATCGGTATACTGTTGTTGGATATCTGTTGTTCAACGTTACTGTTAGTTATGATTCCAATATGAATGAATAAATAAAATAAACTTTTGAAAATACAAAGTGCTTTAATCTCAATTTAAAGCTTAATGAGAAAATAAAAACATTTCAATGAAGACATGCGAAAGAGTACAGTCCAATTCCATATTTATACCACATACATATACATTAATATATATAAAAAAGAAATTAAAAAAACCTAGTAAAGAATGTTGCAGAGTTGCTATGGCGGCGTAGGTAAACAAGCGACAAGGCAGGCTGTCACCGTGACAACGGGTACACAAGGAGCTAGAAGGCAGGGAGAAAATGAATGAAAGAGCAGAGTGGAGAGAGAAAATGAAAGAAAGAGCAGACGAGGGAAACAAGGAGGTTTCCTCAGAGGAGGAGGAGAGGATTGTTGAGGAGGAATGTGAAGAGGAGATGAGGGAGGCTGCCCTTTCCGCAATTTCCATAAGGACACCTACCCCGTCCAAACAGATTGTCCCCAAAACCCCGGAGGCAGTGGATGACTTCCTGAGGAACTTTCTGCGAAGGGCCGGTCTGAACCAAACTCTGAATGTCTTTGAGCCTGAATGGTACGGATCAGCTCAAAAGCTCCTGAGCGAAACTCTAAGGACGTCATGGACAGGCGTCTTCATTCCTGATGCTCTCACACACAGGCAGCTCCTCCAGAGGGAGCTGGAGACGGTACGCATGGAGACAGACCGCCTCAGACGGGACGTGCTGGTTGCGGGGGAGAGCCTGGTGAGGACACAGAGGGAGAGGGACTTCCACCGGCTACAGCACCGGCGGGTCGCTGAGGAGAAAAACAGGCTCATCAAGGACTTCAAACAGCTGAAGAAACACCTGGAGTCCTACGAGCCGGTGCTCAGGCAGCTGGAGGACAAATATCAAGCAGCCCTGAGGGAGAAATCGCTCATCACTTTGGAAAAGGACAGAGTTCGAAACGCCACCGACGCAAGACTGAATGAGGAGAAATCCCAAAACCTGAAAGAGAGCAGCATCAAAAGGAGCGACGGCGGTAATACATCACCAACCAAAACCAGACATCCAAAGGACACAGAGTTTCCTGTCCGCAGCAGGCTGGTGAACCCCCCTCTGGCTCAGGGGACATTTAACAAATGGAAAAGCACCTTCAGCCTGTCCTTCTCCTTCGGAGCCCACAAACTTCCTATCAGCTGCATTGACCTTCATCCACAAAAACTGATCCTCGCCACCGCCAGTGATGACCGCAGCTGGAGGCTGTGGGAGCTGCTACCCAACGAAGAGAAGGTGAGATTACATATGAGATTACATCAAATTAGATGAAATCAAGAAGAAGATTATATACAATATAAGATGAGATGACACGTGCTGAGATCAAATCAGATAAGACACAATAACTACTTTCATGTCATTTGTTCTACTTAATTGCCTATCTTGATATAAAGCCTAAAATAAGTTCTGAGACATTTTACAAGACTGGATGAGAAAAAACGAGTAAAAAGAAGAGGAGGATTGAGGAGAGAACGTAATGAGAGGAATTCTGTCAAGGTGAGATACCTGAAATGTAGTGTGTGTTGTCAGGTTGGCCAGATGCTGACGGGTGAGGGTCATTCCGATTGGCTGTCTGGCTGCTGCTTTCACCCTGATGGAGCTAAACTGGCAACGACCAGTGGAGACTGTACGGTGAGCTTCTCTTGATGTAGGGGTGGGGGACACGTTAGAGGACAACCCAACACAGTCTTCGCTCCGCCTGCAGGTGCGGCTCTGGGATTTCTCCCTCGGCCGCTGTGTGCTGCCGCTGGCCGGTCACAGTCAGCCCACCTGGGGCTGCTCCTTCCACTGCTGCGGCCACTTCCTGGCCTCCTGCTCCGCCGACCGAACCGCCAAGGTGTGGGACCTGAACAGCCAGCGGTGCAGGCTCACGCTGCGTCGCCACACCGCCTCCGTCAACAGCGTCTGCTTCCTGCCCCTCTCCAACCTGCTCCTCACGGCCTCGGCTGACAAGACCCTCGCCACGTGGGACGCCCGGCTGGGCGTTTGCACTGCCAGCTTCGATGGACACCAGCACCCGTGCAACCACGCCGCCTTCAGCCCAGCGGCCGACGCCGTGGTGGCGTCCTGCGACACACGGGGCATCGTCCACCTGTGGGACGTCAGGAAACCTGCGTTTCCGACGGCAACGGTTGATGCCGGGCCACTGGCCGCCAACCAGGTGGCGTTCAGCCCGTCAGGGAAGACGCTGGCCGTCGCCGGCTCCGACGGTGTGGTCAGGGTGGTGCAGGTGGATAACGGCGTGACAAGTAGCCTGTCGGGATCTGGCGATGGCGTGCAGAGCGTGACGTTCGACCACGAGGGAGAGACCGTGATGTCAGCGGGGAGAGACGGGGTGATCAGCGTTTGGGCGGGAAAGTGAGACCAGCTGTTTATGCTTTGGATGACGTTCAGTTTCCCATCCAAAGCAAAAAATATTTGATAGCATTTATTTATATGGAAAAATAAATAATTTCGAAAGAATGTGTAATATGAAAACCTTATGAAATAGAAGACCAGATTCCTGAATGTTAAAGGCCATCTTCAGCAGCTGTATTAGATATTTGACTTTATTATCATTTAAATTAGGAAGCAAAAATAAACCAGATTGAGAATCTGATTAGGCAGTGGTGGATGTTTTTCTGGTAGGGCCAGCCAATCAGTTTCAGTAAACATCCCAGTATGATTCAATGTAAAATAGGGTATCATATTACTCTGTATTTATTCCAACAGTTTAACTTAATAAGAACACCTTATTCAAACAATTCAGTCTATCAATCAATGTCCTTGATCCCAGATGGTGGAATGAGCTCTCTGATGACATCAGGACTGCAGAGAGCCTCTACATCTTCTGTCGAAAACTCAAGACACACCTCTTTAGACTATAGCTTGACTAAAACACTAGCAAACCGTAGCACTAACAAATGGTAGCACTTAAAATGGCACTTTTCTATAACATGTTTTGAAACTACTTATTTGATGAAATTTGTACTTTTTTGTTACTTGTTCTTCTGAGTTTGTATCTCAATTATATATATATATATATATATATATATATATATATATATATATATATATATAAAACAATTCAGAATATGATATAGCTATCATATCATAATATCCAATATAAATATTATATAATGAATATACTGCAATATAATTATATTCATATAAAATCTATTATAACAGAAACACCCGATCAGTGTATTGAGAAAAGACCAACTCAAAAGCCCCACTAAACTTCACATAATTAATTATTTTGGATAAAATGTGCCTGTTTTCATCCTCGTCCTGGTTGTGCGTCCTCACCGTAGTCCTGTGTGCGTCGCAGCTGGGTAGCATGTTAACTTTAACACGACGACATACTGTATATTCTCCGTTAGCATGTAGCTAACTAGCTAGCTAAACACCCCAGCTGTAGAAGTCTCTACAGAAGCATGTTTGGGTTGGGTCTTCTTGGAAGGACACTGCCGGAGGTCGCTCTTGTTGTGTTGTTAAACAGCGCGTCTGAGACTCATCCTGACCTAGTTTTTTTTAGGGCGCTGGAATTCTAATGTGACTCATTAACTTGATCAGTGATTGGCTAAGTGCTTCTTAGACCAGCCGCGTCGTCCTGAGCCCAGCTGAGACATGCAGACAAGCGGAGAGGACGTGCAGGAAAAGCATATATTTTTCGCAGATATCTTAATTTACAAATATATAATCCACGTTTCAAAAACACAAATACCCATTATATTCACTATTTGTAAAATGTATTTTTTTTAAATTCTGTTGTTCATGGTGGGGCCACGCCCCATTGCCCCCAATGGACCAGCCGCCATGATTAGAAGTTGGCACTAACAGTGATACCCTGTTGTCTTGAGGCTAGGTGCCCAGCTCCTGTCGACATAAGCAGCTTTTAAAGGAATTTTTCTTTTCTTGTTTTTCTTTTTGGCTCCATTCTGTGTTTGTTACAAACAGAATCACGCTTCCACCATGTATACTCAGTCACTTAATTTAGGTAACCACAATCAGATATAACCACCTTTAGATATAACCACCATCAGATGTAACCACAATCAGATATAACTACAATCAGATGTAACCACAATCAGATATAACCACCATCAGATGTAACCACAATCAGATGTAACCACAATCAGATATAACCACCATTAGATATAACCACAATCAGATATAACCACCATTAGATATAACCACAATCAGATATAACCACCATCAGATGTAACTACAATCAGATGTAACCACAATCAGATGTAACCACCATCAGATATAACTACAATCAGATGTAACCACAATCAGATATAACCACCATCAGATATAACCACCATCAGATGTAACCACCATCAGATATGACCACCATCAGATATAACTACAATCAGATATAACTACAATCAGATGTAACCACAATCAGATGTAACCACCATCAGATATAACCACCATCAGATATAACTACAATCAGATGTAACCACAATCAGATGTAACCACCATCAGATGTAACCACCATCAGATGTAACTACAATCAGATGTAACCACAATCAGATGTAACTACAATCAGATGTAACCACAATCAGATGTAACCACCATCAGATGTAACCACCATCAGATGTAACTACAATCAGATGTAACCACAATCAGATATAACCACCATCAGATATAACTACAATCAGATGTAACCACAATCAGATGTAACCACCATCAGATGTAACCACCATCAGATGTAACTACAATCAGATGTAACCACAATCAGATATAACCACCATCAGATGTAACCACCATCAGATGTAACCACCATCAGATATAACCACCATCAGATGTAACCACCATCAGATATGACCACCATCAGATGTAACCACTATCAGATATAACTACCATCAGATATGACCACCATCAGATATAACCACCATCAGATATGGTATGAATAAGTGAAAACTGAAAGCTCTGACTCGCATCCTACTTTTTAATACTGTGGGAACCACAAGTAACCCAGCATCTATGGAGCACAGCTCTCTAGTAGAGCAATAAGGTACTAAAAGCACCCTGAGATACAACTGTACTTCACCAGCTGGCACCTTGTTGGGGAGTAGAAGTCGTTTCTATTCTTGATTTAACAGGGAGCCAGTGCAGATAAGCTAATGAGATGAGAAAAATGCCTGTGAATAGAACCAGTTTTTCAGGCTTTAAAATGAGGACGCAGCATTATTTCTATTGTACAGTGGCGACTTAAAACATCCTGGACTCTTCATCATCAACATTCATCAGATTAAGTCTGGACCAAAGGGTCATCTCTACTCTGCCCTATTTTTTGTTAATAGGAAATATAATGCAAATTCTATTTTTACAAAATGCCCACTTGCAAATTTCAATCTAACCAAATGTTTTAAATATAAATAATGAATACAATTTTGAACACATCAATTATGTATTAAGAAACTTTGCCTGAATAAATAATGGTGCATCTTTACAGAGGAAAACCTTTCATCTCATTTAGATCACAACAACCTTATTGTCGAGGTTTAGCTTCTGACGTTTAGCATTTAGCATTATACTTTTAACATTTAGCTTTCTAATATGGCATTGTGAGCATTACAATGTTAAAAAGCTATTAAATGGCTCTATTTACAGTTGACATTAGTATTTTAACATTCTGAAGTCTATCAAGTTTAATGTTATGTTTAATATTTTGCATGCTAACACTTTAAATGCTTTCAGCCAGCATTGTGAAGCAGTTTTCTGAGTTTTACTGCTAGCCAAGCTATTAATAGATAGATTTACCATTTACATGAAATCATCAGTGCAATAACAAACAACATAATATCCCTTAAGAAAATCCTCTGGTTTTCTGTCTTCCACAGGATGAGGTGAGAAGAAGGACAACAGTGCAGACAAACTTGACCTCGACATTAGCATAAAGACTGGAAGCGGGGCACTAGGTCCATAAAAAGTGCACAAATAACATGAATGTAAAAGAGTTCTTAAAGATCACTCTCCTTTAATGTAACACTTCTTAACCCTTTTTATGGATTTCCCCAAGCCTGGTTTGGCCTCTGCATTGTGTAACAAATAAGATTTACCTTTTTCTTGTCTTTCGTATCTTGAGTTGAACCACAATCATCTAATGTATTCTGCTAAATATCTCAGGACATGGTAACAAGATGAAGGACGTGGAAACAAGAAGACATGCTAACATGGTACCAAGAGGACAGGGTGCAGGAACAAGCGAGGACACAAAGAACCCTGGGTGACGGAGACAGAATGTCCCTTGCTATGGTCGACAGTCCGTTAGCTTGAGCAGGGTTTCTGCTGAGTGATGAGTCTGTCAGCTGAAGAAGAAGAGTAGCGTCCTTCATCTTCGTCCCTCTCCTCCTCGGCGTGTTTCTCTCGGGGTTCTTCCACCAGCACCTTCAGGCGGCTCAGGTGATGCATAGCTCTGAGGAGGGAATAGTGCTCTCCACTCATGACTGGGTTTGTGTGGACAGTTTTGTTACACACCACATCTTCATGTCAGGCCTCATGAGAGCATAGCGCATCATCTGGACGCTATACAGCACTTAATCTTCAAAGAAGCACAGTCATTCAGGACCAATTACCTCTGTAGGGACGGACCACCAGGAAAACTCTCCAGCTGCGCTTCACCTTCAAGCCTCTGGAACACAAACAGGGGTCCATGTGACTCCTTAACGTCGACACATGTGACAATACAAGGTTACACTGTCCCATGACTGACGCTACAACGCATGCTGGACTACGAAGAGCTGCAGTCCCTTGTGAGGGTCACAAGCAACACAAACAACAAGAAAATAAACAGAGCCCTCCTGTCCTGTACACCCCATGTTAGTTTGTAATGTTTCCATTTCTCCTTTGTAGAAGTTAACAAGAAGGCATGACAGCTTAGCCACCTTCCTTACAAATACAGCTGTTAATGTTTTTTGTTGATCGGGATACACATGTGTGAGGACCATGTCAGGTTGTGGATTCTTGGGCACTTAAAATAGTTAACTGGCTTCGTTAATGTAGACATGAGGGGTGTGAGCCAAGGTCAACAATCAGCTCCTTGGTTTTACTGATGGTTGATCAGCAGTTTGCTCTCACAGCCCAGCTGTTTCTTTGAAGAACGATCATATAGTTTACAATGTTTGATGATTGTCTATTGCCTCGTCTGTGGGACTGTTGGCTCCGTATGAGTGAGGTTTGTTCTCAGGATGTGCTCAATAACTCAAGAACTGTGAATGATTAATTGGATGAGAAGGACCATATTTAGCTTTACATTTTTACTCTGCAACACAAGCTACACATTATCATCAACACGTCTGAAGCACCCTGCTGCTTTATAGAACTCTTCTGTGTGGGCTGCTGGGGGCTGAGAGGGCTCCCACCTGCTTCACTGGAGCCTCCTCCGTCTGCAGCCCGACAGAGGGCGTCGGGGGGGGCGGGACCTGTTGTCGCTGAAGCTCCGCCTCCACCGCCTGCAGTCTGAACAGCATCTGTTTCAGAGCCTCCACAGGACCTGGCTGCTTGAGGATAACGTTACTATGGAGACCGGAGATCTCTTCCTGGGGGGGGGGGGGGCAGAAGGGGTGATCATTTGCGCTTGGAGCAGAATGAGTGTGACTGTTTGTGCAGTTAAATGCAGGTTAAACGTGAAGTGGCATACCTGAGCTCCTCTGTGGGTCTTTAGCTCCTCTGTCAAGCTCCCTGATGGAGGCGCCTGGTCCCTGCAGGTACAACAAACGCCCCCCCATCACTCAGTGTGCTGCCTATTCGGGACAGCTAAGAACAAATGGAGAACTCTTACCAAGCAAAGGGGTGGCGGCGTGAGGGAGAACAGAGCAGCAGCTCCTCAGTGTTCACCTGACTGACAGCTTCAGCACAATCAGTAGGACCGACTACAACAACAACAATGACAGAGTTGTTCAAAAAGGAAAAAGCAGTGTGGACAACATACATGATCAACCTCTTTGATGCAGTGATCCCCATACAAGATAAAGATAAAGATGTCACCCTGTCTTTTACTGTAAATGTCCCATCAGAACAAGACACAACAGACTGGTCTGTGTGTGTGTGTGTATCCTGCTCTCAGCTGCTTCACACTAATGCAACGTTCACATTAGTTTATACACCCTAATGCTGAGTGACTACTTCCTAAAATCAGAACCTTTTGCATTGAGGACGAGTACTGCACAGTTTAAGTGGAGGCGTCGTGAAGGCAAACATACTAAACATATATAGTTAGCTAGGTCCTCCTGGAGAGAAGGTTATTACTGTGAAGCAGCAGTTAACTTGTGTGTGCTGGTCCTCAATGGTACTTATTGTTGTTTATGTTTTAGGAACTGTTGTTTTAATTTGGTTTTAATCCAACACTGGATCCTTAATCCTCAGATTAAAACTTTAGAAACAAAAACTAAACCGTCACACTGTACTGAGCAACAACCCGTTTATGTTATCTGAGCGCTGTGAATTCAGTGCCGACTAAACAGGGGGAGAACCCGGGCTGACCTGGTTCTGCTTCTCTAGATCTGTGAGACAGACGGTCCAACACCTGATCGGCCTTCTGGATCAGAGACTCCATCCTGTTGTCTGACAGGTCACAAACAGCAGCATTGGTTTGGAACACAGTTTGTGAAAAAGGGGGTACTTGTACCACCAGGTGTACTTTGGAGTACTGCAAGAGTCAACATTTAAAGAATAGCAGTCATGGGTTCCCTCAAATAAATGTTATATAAAATCATTTTTGATTGTTTCTTCATAAAACAATCCTCACTGGGAAAGAAATGACTTCAAAAGGTGGCACATTGTTGAAATAAGGGTTGAGAAACACAGTTAACAATTTGTCTGGTTACCTCTGAAGAGCGTTTCCATGACGTCAGAGCTGTGTCTCCCTGCAGCCAGGAGAGGAATCTGTTCAGCAAACTGAAGCCGGAGATCTCTGAGAGACAGCTGGTTGGTAACACAGACACAAACACACACATTGTCAGTAACATTACATGGCATGGACCATTCTGCCATCCTTTATTTATATATGTGTGTAGCCCAAGTAAAAAACATGCATCAATCCAGATTGATAGTTTGATTCAATAAGTAAATAATAAAATAAAACATTTACTAAAAGGTAAGGTTGAACTGCATATTTTCTTTGTGTGTCATAAAATGTCCATGGATAGGAATGCTAAAGGTGCATCAGTGTTTTTTATGTTTCTTTTCTGATAGGAGCAGTTCATTTGATTAAAAGGTTTCTGTTGGTGGAGGTGTATGTGGTCACGTGACTGGGCTAACAGGGCCCGGGAGAAACAGAGGGAAAAAGCCTGTTTGGTCCAGTGGTAGGGGAAGTGTAACTGTGAGGTACTCATTTTCTGTATTGATCCAAGGCTTCAAAAATAGAGCTAATTAGAACACAATGGAATAAACGTTAAGCAAAGCACTCAGGGTCCTATCTACTCAATCAGATAGTAGACAGGCTACATATGTATCAGACATTGTAATGAAACATTTGATCATCTCACCTGATTGGTCGTTTGGTCGGGCTCTGCTTCCTCCAGGTCCGCTACCCAGGACGGAGCTCTGTTTCTGGGAGCTCCGGGCAGAAGAACATCTGGGCCAGCCACACCAAAAAACATGATTATGTGACAATTTCAGATCAGGCACCATTTCATCATTTTCATCATCTGTTTTTCTGAATATTAAGAGATTGATATAAATCTGCAGTTTTTCTAAATATCTTAAATTCCAGAGAGCAGCTCTCATTTAACAAACCATTTAGTTTATTATTTCAGTTTAAAACACTGATGCTTGTGTCTGTAAGTACATTCGAGGATACTGGTATTAGTTTGTGGTCCTTGCAAACCCTCCTCAGGGGTTTGAAGTCTGTTCTGATCTGCTGGTCTATGTGGCATCCAGTTCACATAAAAAATGTACTAAACATTTCCAGGATAATCATCTCTCTAATATATTTCTAACAAAGGTAAAAGGAATTCTTCCTTCCCTAATGTTCACATTAATAAAACCATTAATATAGCTGCCTCTCATTTATAGTCCACAAGCCTCAAATGTAGTAAATCATATGTGATGCAGCTGGGTAGGTTATCAACCTAAGGTCCACGATTGGCTAAAAACACTTTGTTTTCAGGTGACTTGAATATAAATGAGGATCTTTCAAAAAAGGTCTTCAATGTGCACTTGATAGCTACACAAATTACTGAACTGAAAGAATGAGTCTAGGGCGGTTTGCCTTACAAAAAATGTACGTATTTTCAAGAATAAAAGATTAGAATTTGACTCGTTCAACTCTTGCTGCTGTGGTCATTTTGAACAACCGCAACAAAAATGTTTCTTTAAATTGTATCTCCTGTCACTGCACTTATTTAAACAAAAATGAATATAGAGGAAATACAGCAGTGTGATGTGGGGTTATCAGAGTTGTGTTGTGCTGCTGCCACCTGCTGGACACATACAGATAAAACATGCAATACAAGAATATAAAGCATTAAGAATGAAAGAAATACAATTGTGTTTAAAAGCTCTCATACTGTCGTATTCGTACTTCTTGCTGATTAAGACCTTGCAGTGATTGTGTAGTGGAAAGTTCAGTTACACGCAGGGACATGCAATATGTGTTATGGGGCGATGTGGGTGCCAGGGAGGGGGGCTTTACCGTGGTCATCCCACAGCTGCTCTGAGGGCGGGGGGGTCTCACTGAGGTCACAGCGTTGGATCCAGGCCGGGTACTTCAGATCCGGAACGCTGGTGATCCCAGAGCAGTTCATGTCAGTCTTGTTACTGGTGAGCCAGCGAGGGAAGTGGAGGGAGGAAGAAGGCTCCGCCCACTCTGACCCTGCTGCTCTGTGTGCAGACTGCAGCAGACAGAAACAGGGACCAAAGACATTCAGAGTCGTACTCAGAATTAAATCCAAAAGCTCAAATAAACATGTGACTGATAGTCACCCCAGGGCAGCTGACTGAGGAAACGTCAACTTCAAAATGTGGATTCAACATGGCCGCCGCCGGTCTCTCTCTGCACCTGGAGAAGAGGAGAGTGGAGTAATGAAGGGGTCATATGTGAGGGCGACCTTTCACAGGTCAGAACCGATCTCTTTTAGAATACTTCCCAAATAAGAACTATTAGTGGCAGCAGCTTGAACCTGGAGGTCCTGGTTGGATGAAGGTGGTGGTGGTGGTTCATCTGGGGGGTGCCGTGGCTGCTGCGGAGTCTGTCAGAGGTTCTGTGTGCCGGTCTGGAGGAGGAGAAGCTGGGGTCTGAGGATCCAGACTGGGACAGGAGACCTGAATCAGCAGACCAAACGTGTCATAAGAACCGAGACTCACAGACAGCACATTACATTTGATGAAGGCAGGGCGCGGATGGTGCGTTCAGAGACCTTGGATGAAGGCGGAGGTGTGAGTGACGGGCATCGAGCCGTCGTAAGGGATGGACAGCAGCTCGTCTGTCGTCATGGAAAGTCTGTCTCGGTTGCCACGGTGATGGAGAGAGCTGACGGGGAGGTTAAGGAAGTCCAGCTCCCTGTCGGTCAAGCGCTCCCTGAGAACTATAATAAAATACCACATGGTACATACAAACGGTCCTAAAACAACAATGGCTCCCTGAGGAGTGTGGTGACCCACCGTCTCTGTTTCGGAGAGTGCTCAATCTGGCTCTGCTGTCAGTGGGGAGCGGACTGCGAGGGAGAAGAGGCCTCCTGGTCAACGCCACGCCGCCCTGCCGACTCATCTCATAGTCTGTGATGTAGGCGTCCAAGGCTGCCGAGGCTGAGATATAGTTCTGCAATCAGCCAATGATGAAGCCTGAGTGATGTATTAAACTTTTCCGCTTGGACGTATTTTCAGCAAACAGCTTGACTGAAGTTATTCCACTGAAATCCTTTAGAGGTTACCAGATGTTTAATCGTAACACCATC
Source organism: Pungitius pungitius (assembly GCF_949316345.1). Classification (NCBI taxonomy): domain Eukaryota; kingdom Metazoa; phylum Chordata; class Actinopteri; order Perciformes; family Gasterosteidae; genus Pungitius; species Pungitius pungitius. The sequence goes on along the minus strand of NC_084917.1, from coordinate 14,892,314 downwards.
ATTTGAGCTTTAAAATGACCATTCTGTATTTGAAACCGTGTGCAGAGCTTCCATCTACGAGGTACTGATGAGCTGTGAGGTATTAGCTTTCAAGTGCACAGCACAGAGGATCCACACGGTCACTGTGGGAGGAACAGGAGGAGCTCGGCCCACCTGCTCTCTGTATCTGAAGGTGGAGTCGTGTTGGGGAGCCAGCAGGCCGCTCCTCAGGTGACCCGAGCTGGACAGCAGGGAGGTCACCGTGGACTCAGGGGACACACAGTCTGCGACCAAGCCGCTGGCCTCCATGCTGACAAAAACAACCCAAAGCACATGTAAACTAAAGAGGAACACATGGCGGGACGTGGGGAGGAAGGTGTTGCCAAGTCACTTAAAACACAACAAGTTACAAGTAAACAAAATACGAATCACAAACATAACGTGCATTCATAAAACAGCAACGAATGTTTCAAAAGTTCACGTTAGTAAGCTAAGTCAGGCCAATTAACGTTAACTAGAGTTAATGTTGACTAACGTTATTATAGAAATAGCATTTAACGTTACATGCATCTGACATTCAAAATAAACTTAGCAGGACGCCGGGTGTAATAACATGAATCCATGTTCCAAGGTGGTAATACATGTATAATAATACATTTACATTTCCCTCCGGAATGTGTGTGATGGTCCAGGCCGGTCGTCTCCATCCACGGACCGAAGTCCACTACAGAACACTGGAGGCTTGCGGCTAAAGCTAACTCCGTTAGCTTAGCTGGTGTGGAATCAGTTTAGTTCAGAGACGTTACGACCCGGCGCCATTCTGGAAGGCTGTGAGTGGACTTTTCCAGTTATCCGCGGAGACACGCGCGACACAGCGGTCACCAGCCCGTGGCGTTACTGCGATGGACTTTCGGCTTCTTCAGGAACTTTGGAAGCATCTCGAGCTCCACTGGACCAAACCTCCTGTTGACGGACACTTCCGCCCCCTACAGGCCGGGGCCTGCTCCAGCACACGAGTCTCTATGAGAGGAAACGAAAGTGCGGAGAAATCCAATGTGGTGTAAACGAGTCACCCGGAAAAAAACGATTAGGACAAACATCACAAACGAATGATGTGTCCAGATGTTTTTAACCTTAAACCTAAACGGTTAGATCTGTAGGCCAGGGTCTATGCCATTGACCCACAGACCCCCTCTTCTTGTAGAGAAGTGTGCATGTATATATATATATTGCTTACTTTATATTGTTTACTTGTGCTTTTGTAAGAAAGGGCTTCCCTCAGCGACTCTAAATCAAAACACAGGAAAGCTTGGACATAACCTCCCGTTTCAGAGTTATTTCCCACAACCCAAGAAAACATGGTGACACTACATATTTATGAATGCTCCATCTTCTTCTTCGATGTGATGGCAGTTGACATCAGTAATGTTACTGCCTCCTCATACTTCTTCTTAAGAGTCATGTAATAAGTCCAGGGGCCACGCTCTCTCATTTCTACTGACCCTGTTTCAGGCTGTAGGCTCACGCTACGGACCACCGGGATGGAAATTGTAACATTTTGGTTACTTAAAAAATGATTAAGCATTTGGTTTTACTTAGCTCCACCCTGTCATGTTACTTCCGGGGTCATAGGCCCCTGTTGTGCAGGGGGAGGGGGACCTGGGGATCGGAGGCTGGTGGATGGGGTCATGGGGGATGGTGTCACGACTGCCCCATTGTCTTTCAAAGCGACTGCAAAACCCGTCCAGCTCGTTTGCCAGGCGGTCATTCTTGGAGTGGGGGGGGGGCTTTAGTGTTGGGGATCTATCGGAGGCCTCTGAAGGTAGAAGCAGAATCACTTGCTGAAAGCTGGTATTGGTGTTTCTTCGGTCACTGTCATCCTTGTGCTGACTCCCAAAGGCCAGTTCTTTGTGGAACCACAGCTGTCCCTGGTGCTTGTTCTTCACCGTAGCAGGCTGCACCTCGTACTCATCCTAACTGTTGGTAATAGTGATGAAAACATCCCAGTCTGGAAAGTATGAGCGCTTCCCAAGATCCTCCCTAGCTTCTCTGGTCTACTACTTTTATTTCCTGATCAGAACATCCCGGTGCGTAGTGATGGCCAGCGTGTTCTATAACAGTGACTTGAAGTGTTGTCCTGTCTGTATTTGGGGAGTTTGGCTGAGGATTCCTTTTTTAATGTCTCCAAGGAGAACATCTAAAAATCCCGGGTTTCTCCGCTCCACACAGTAATATTCCAGATGAGCAGAACAAGTGAAAACAGTTTTGTCCAGCCGTATATTGAATTTCTTTATCTTAATCCGCTCTGGACAGCTGGAGTAAAATGTAAACCAAATACCGAATGAATATGGATGTAGTCCTCCATCACCCATATGGGTTTCTTGAGCCCACTTGGTGAAGCTCAAAGCAGGTGTCTGCGGCCGCTGGCTGGCTGTATCCCAAAATGGATTGGAAGCCTAGTGTTCTTAAATTTTACTGTCGCCATCTTGGATTACTGACTGACAGTGTTATTTTTTTAATGCAGCCAATGAAAGGAAGTTACCATATTTGGAATGTGGAGGTAGAGACACTGTATACAGCCATGGTAGCAGCAGCCACCTGTCAATCACAGCGACCCCGCCCTACCTTGTTTTATTGTCTATTTGACTCTAATTAGAACATAACTTACTAAATGAACCTCATGCTGCATTGATGAAAACTTGAAACTAGAAATTCATAGATAGTTTCGTTTTCTCATCGACTTCTATTCAATCAGAGTTATTTTTGCAATCAGAGAAGCCTCCCTCTGCTGGAAAGTAGACAGAATTCAAGTTTAATTTGTCAAGTAATGTACAATACCTCTGTACAATTTGTAAAGTAAAGGACAACATATTACATTCTTCTTAAATAAAGTAAAAACATGTAATCTTTGTAGTATAGTCTGATTTTAAATTAGTAAATCACACGGAATTATGTAAATGTCCATAGCGACTCAATAACAATTAGCCTACCCTGATTTGTGATAAACAGGAGAGAAGGCGACACACTGGCCCTTTAATGGGTTGCTAATTTTCCCACCGAGTCATCCATTTGTCTCAACAGACGATCTCTGCCAGCGCGTTTGCGACCGTGTACGTGCATGTGTGCGCGTGTGCGCGTGTGCGATATCGCAGACGTCACAGCCTGCCGTTGGTCCTGTTCAGTTCCGATCATCGCTTGGTCCCCTCCGAAGGTACGTTAGCAGTTCTGCTAAACTGAACCCCATCCGGAGCCGGATGCAGTTTATCCCGGGAGATCCCAGCTCGCGCTCCGAACCGGGATACTTTTTGATTTGTACTTAACCCGAAATAAGCAGCACAAACCGGCGGGGCGGAGGGAGGGAGAGCCGCCGTTACCGTAACGTCCGTGACGTCAGTCCGCCCGGGCCGCTGTGGCGCGAGGGGCTCACCGCCACGCTGCTCGTCCTGAGGGGTCCCTCTGCCGGGGTGAACCGATCGATCGGTCCAATCGGAGCGCAATCGCGGGACACATAAGTGCGCGATGATGGAGAAGAAGAGGTCGGACTGCCCCGCTCTGCCTCCCGGCTGGAAGAAAGAAGAAGTGATCCGGAAGTCCGGACTGAGCGCTGGAAAGAGCGACGTCTACTACTACAGGTACCCCCCCCTAATCGACCTGCCCGCGATCAGTCGATAGCTCGACCCCCCGCGGGTAACGCTCCTAACTCTGCCCTGCCCGCGGCGCTTGTGAGCGTGCAGTTACACGTCGATCAGAGTGTTGGGTAACTCAGTTGCTGTCAGGCATGTCATCATAACATGTTTATTATAACATTCTTTAAATATTGAAACCCTATCCTGTGCAGGGTTTAAACACTGCGGCCACGAGTCCCAACAAAAACTAATGGATGGGGTTTGAGCCTTTTTACGTCTGTTCCACTTTGTCTTTATTGACCCTATAGAGTGGTAGATAAACTGGCTAATGATGTGATAATCTACACAAGCTCGGATCTGATCATGTGTGACGCCACTGTATCTATACATCAGGATCCACTACTCTTGTTCAAGTGTCATGTGTTTCTTAAGAAGCAATAGCCCCTTGACTTTTGGTATCTATTTGCCCACAAATACCGCTCTGCTTCCACGTTAAGTATATCATATATAATTCTCAATCAAAAATCGAATGGTTGCTAATCTAGTGGGGCTAGTTAGCTACATCCAGTACTTGTGCTGTGAAGCTAGCACAGTAAGGCCCTCTTTGGACAAAGTGCTGCGCATGTAATGTTGGTGTTTAACTATAATGTGCTGAATGAATACATGGAAGATCAACTGAATCAATAAATCGGGTTATAGTAATCAATTTTAATGATAGCAATTCACGCTGTTTCGTTTGAGTGAGTTTGAATGAGTGAGCGATCGGTTGAGATCGCAGGTGGTGGACTCCGCCAACTTTGCGCACAACTACTTTATCGAAAGCTTATTACAGAATACCAACACATGTTACTTACCAAGCAAATCAAACTGTTATGTAAGCATTATAGCTTATGATTCAGTTTTATTCAGTATTAAACTAAAGTAGTTCACTTTGGTTGGTATGATTACTACCACTAATATTATCATTAGCGATACTAGCTAGTGTGGCTAGCCCTGTAAAGGCTTCCTCTGCGGCTGAAAAAGTGACACCATCGGTCAGTCAAGGGTTTGGAAGGTGGGGCTGCGTTCTTCCTGAAGTCATAGTGCTCAATTACTGACATTGAGGATGTTCCCGTAACCATTGCATGCTACCTTTGTATACTTTTATCATTTTCATTTTGAAGTTGTAAAATGTATTGGAAAGAAGGCAGCGTAGAAGCAGGCTCGAGATAGGCGCTCCCCTTCCGTACAATGCTTTAACATACACAAATTCATATTCCCAACATACTGCTGAGAGTTTGGGTACTTAGCCATACATGGTCCAGCCATATATCAGATTCCAGCATATCTATCTAATATATATATTATACATATTGAGCAAGGTGTTGTACGGTCATTTTGGCTGTAGTTTGTTGTGCTATTTTCTCTAATTTCTCCTTCAATAACATATTACAAAAAGACAAGAAAGGAATGAAGTCAGGATGACTCAGCCCGTCCTGCTTAAAGTCTGACCTTTTCTCTTTTTATTTCAATCAATCTCTCTCTCACAAGTCCCCCAACTCTATGGAAGCGCAATCCAAAAAAAGAAAAGAAAATCAGTAATGAGTAAGTTTCAGCGTCAGCTCTGTTTCATCCTTCATGCACTTTTCATGCACATTACAACACCAACAACGAGGGGATTCAAATGACCTCAAGCTCCCCTCTGTCCCTGGGTTCCTCCGCCTTAATCACCCTCACATCTCGTCTCTAAGGCAGACTCCAGTTCACTCTGAGGTTTTTTATGTATCTCCTCCGGCTACAGCTGCACAAAATGGCAGAGGAAATGATGTCGCGCATGCAGTGGTTAGGCCGTGACGCCCGCGGAGCCGCGGCGGCTCACTTCCTGTTTATCGGCGGGCTCCGTCACACCCTGAAGCCTTTAGCGCTGCCTCCGCAGCTGTGGCTCGCCTTTGCTTTCAGTTTGTGACGTGACTCATGGGTTCCAGTCAGGGAACCAGTCAGCAGGCTGTCTGACTGGAAGAGCAGTAAACAGGCTGCCGGGGCCTCTGAGGGCTCCATCGTTACAAAACCCATGCTGCTCCACAGGAAGCCCTTTCAGATTCAGTCCCTCAGCATCAGAAGACAGCGGAACGTTATGAGCTTCAGTACAGAGCTGGAGTAAAATAAAACAACTAGCGCCATCTATGATACCGTCAGACATGCACACGCCTGCACGCACACACACACACACACACAGCCTCTGATCTCTGCTTTGTTGCTGCTGACCTACATGTCAGACGCAGCTGAGTGACTGGGTTCTCCTGTACTTCAATCTCTGTGAGGACTAACTGCTCTTTAGGACCTTTAGGGATGTTTTGGGACATTTTGTCTGGTTCTCACTTATTTATGGAATGGTTTGAACCTAAAGGCTATTACACATGGGGGGGGGGGTTGTGCGAATAATCCGTACATCAATATATCAATATATTTATTAAAAGCATGAATACTTTCAAATAAAGATGCAAATATTAGGTGGTAAAACCTGACGTGTTTAGTATTCAACAATTTTCTGAGCGTTTACAATGTGAATAAAGGCATTAACGAATCAGGTTCGACATGTTAGTGTGGGTGATTTGTGATAACTCGTCACTTCCTGCAGGTGTCAGATTTTATGTCACAGCTGACAGCATATATCAATATATACACAAGCTATGTATAATTATGTATGTATTTAATAACGCGTTATTGTGTGTGTATGTGTACGTATCTTTAAAGGTGCTAGTGAACGTGTCGTATAGACGGGCTAGCTGGTGGAGTGACAACCTCTGGCTGGATCGTCCTCAACTAAATGTGACACAAGGACTGATAAGAATGCAGATTGAGGAGTGCTGGGGGGGGGGCGTTGCCAATGATAGCGCCATTAGAAAAGTAAAGATGGCAGCTGCCGTCGTTGATAACGAGGAGCAGGAGTTCCGTGTGCACCCATAACACGTGTGATCACGGGTCCATCTATCATAACCTTTTGACTAAGATTGATTCTGACTTTGGCCTTCCAAGAGATTCAGGAGCTTTACAGATCTTGAAAGTTTACTTTGGTCTGCGTGAAACGTGAATTCAAGATACCTCTATCACTGATAATACTACAACTCCAAAGACTATTTCTCTAATTCTCTCTCCTTTTCAAACTATTACCACTTTTATTCTGTCTAGTCTTAATTTGAGCTAGGATAACTTTAATTCCTAGCAAATAAAAGAATACAAATGATCCTTGTTGGAAACAAGTCATCCATCTTACTCCCTCTTCCTTCTCTCTTGTCTGCCTTTCTTTCTTCCATCAGTCCTTCGGGAAAGAAGTTCCGGAGTAAGCCTCAGTTGTCCCGTTACCTTGGAAACAAAGTAGATCTGGGATGTTTCGACTTCCGGACGGGAAAGATGTTGCCCGGAAAAATGCAGAAGAGCAAACAGAGACTTCGACACGACCCGCTCGGCCTGGCCAAGGTAACACTGATGAATCACTGTGGGGGAGGGGGCTGGGCAGCAAGTGGAGAAGCACTCATTCACCACGAGGACCAGTGAGGTGCTGGTCTGTCCTCTGCCCTCAACATTGGTGCGCTGCTACCGGGGCTGTAATGCTCAGGTCCAGTCAATGATCTCAGAAATGTCTCGGGTCTCACAGGTCTTCAGGTATTTCTCATTCTTCTAAGTGCTCCGACTCGGACGCATCAGATGTTGCTGTATTAACACAGACTTTTTTAAAGTCTCGTAGGCCTGTTGACTCTCACTTGTCTTCCCTTGTGGGTATATTACCTTTTGGTAAGCTGACCCAAACACTCTCTTCCACAAACAATGCATTTGTGCTGTCATGTCTCAATGAATGATGCACTTCTGTGTGGTGCTGTTGCAGTTTATAGAAGAATTAACCTTGACACACACAGTGACAATATCAGGAAGAACTAGACGGGAGCAGTCAGTAGAGGGCAGATGTCCTCCAGGTGTGTTTGCTCAGCAATGCAATCAGCGGTGTGTTTAGCTGTTAGCCTTTAGCTATAAAGACTGTGTGTTTAGCTCTGTTAGCCATTAGCTATGAAAAGTATGTGTGTTTAGTTCTGTTAGCCTTTAGCTAAGAATATTATTTGTGTTTAGGTCTGTTAGTTGTTAGCTATGAAGTTTATGTATGTTTAACCCTGTTAGCCGTTAGCTATGAAGAGGCCGTCGGTGGTTTCAGTTACATTAGCTCAGGGGTCACCAACATTTTTGAAACTTTCACAATACTGAGTATTGTGAAATACTGGGTACTGTGAAGATTACATTACATTACATTTATCTCAAGTTTTATCCAAAGCGACTTACGTTGCATTATAACTCATGGGTTACATTTTTGCCCTGGGGAGCAATTCGGAGTTAGGTGTCTTGCTCAGGGACACTTTGATATGGCACATGGGGCAGCCAGGATTCAAACCGCCAACCTTGCGGCTCCCTGCGCACTACGCTACTCCATGCGCCACCTTCACTCACTTCTACTATGATGTACTTGTTTGATACAAAACTTTCTGAAAATCAAAGTAGCACAGATATCCTTTTAATAATAATAATAATATATATATATATATATATATATACACACATATACACACAATAGTGAGAGGAGTAGGTGAGAGTAGGAAACACAGGTATATTTAAACATGGAACATTATTTCTAAAAAGGCGTTCTTGTTCTTCATTTTAAAAATGTGCGACTTTTAAAAAGGAAGCTTCATTCGCTTTTTGTGATTTTATCAGCGGACTTGTGAAATGTTTTTGTTGTTGGCCCAAAGTGCTTTCTGTCTGCAGTGCGCTGCCTGGACTGCGGTCATGTGGACCGCATTTCTTTTTAAATGCACTTCTACTGGGGGCGTTACGGTAAAAGGGCTTTCAGCCTTAAAGGCACTAATCGCCCATCTATGAAGTGTCAAATCCCAATCTTTGAACGGTCTTTAAACCAGATCTAAGATGGGTTACACTCTGCTTTCAATTGATCCTATTTCACGTCGACCTCCTCTATCACTATGTCAAGTTACATTAAATATTACTGTGTACTTTCTGAGAAAATTGAAGGTAGCTTTACATGTTGATAGAGGAGGTCAACATGAAATAGGATCAAGTGTCAGAAGAGTGTTACCCGGCTTGTATCTGATTTAAAGACAGTTCAAAGATTGAGAAAAGACGAATATAATGGCAATATTACTGACTTTGCCTTCAACTTTCTCAAAAAGTACACAGTAATATTTTATGTAACTTGACATGGTGATAGGAGAGGTCAACGTGAAATAGGATCGAAAAAAGACGAAAATAATGGCAAAAGTACTAACTTTACCTTCAATATTCTCAAAAAGTACATTAATTAGTAATATTTTATGTATCTTTACATGTTAATAGAGGAGGTCAACATGAAGTAGGACCAAGTGTCAGAAGAGTGTTACCCGTCTGCCATCTGATTTAAAGACAGTTCAAAGATTGAAAAAAGACACTTCAAATGATCAGTGCCTTTTTGGCTGTACAGCCCCTTTTACCGTAATACCTAACATAGAGGCGAATGTCATTTTGAAATGCGGTCCACATGACCGCAGTCTGCCAGGAGGGTAGTTAGCATGGTAGCTAGCATGGTAGCTTTGGTGACACGTACTGAAGTGTCTTTCCACACTGCGCCGCTTTGCCGTTGCAACATGAGACGCATCTTTAACTGTAGTAAAAAAAAACTCTTCCCCATAGTCACTCTCCTGCCATGTCGTCAGGTTTGACGTGCGCTTAAGGTTGCCACCTTTTGTAAAAAAAATAAGGGACGCTACGATGCGGGTCGACGGGGGGGGGGGGGGGGGGGGGGGGGGGCGCGGAAGTTACGGGACGGGTGCGACTCTGCGATCCCTCGTGATGCATACTTCAGATGGACGTGTGGGGATATCGGGAGCTGCCTCCGCCAATCGATACTCCGCCAAGAGACCCGCCTTCTTCTGACTCTGATTGGTTTGTTTCAGGTTCGTGGCTGATCAAACCAACACAATGACAGCGAGAATTACCCAATGAGGGTCGAATATTTGCTATGGGTTAGTAAGTAAGAAGAAATAAAGATAAAGCTCTGCTGAGCCTTTTGGGGGATGGATCTGATGTTCAGCTCCCACTTGAGGTCCTGGGTGATGATGGATCCCAGGAGTCACACAGGGTGAGGGGGGAAGGTTCTTCCTGAAGTCCACAACCATCTCTACTGTCTTCCGGGCGTTGAGCTCCAGATTGTTCTGGCTGCACCACGTCACCAGGTGGTCAGACTCCCACCTGTAGGCGGACTCGTCCCCACCAGAGATCAGTCCAATGAGGGTGGTGTCATCAGCAAACTTCAGGAGCTTGACGGACTGGTGACTGGAGGTGCAGCTGTTGGTGTACAGGGAGAAGAGCAGAGGGGAAAGAACGCAGCCTTGGGGGGAACCGGTGCCGATGGACCGAGAGGCAGAGATAATGTAACCCCAGCATCCCGGACAGGAAGTCAGTGATCCACGTGGGGCTGAGAGAGTTTGTCCTGTAGCAGAGACGGGATGATGGTGTTGAAGGCAGAGCTTAAGACCACAAACAGGATCCTGGCGTAGGTTCCTGGGGAGTCCAGATGCTGGAGGATGAAGTGGAGGGCCATGTTGACAGCATCGTCTACAGACCTGTTGGCTCTGTAGGCGAACTGCAGGGGGTCCAGGAGGGGGTCGATGAGGGTCTTCAGGTGGGACATGACTAGCCGTTCAAAAGACTTCATGACTACAGAGGTCAGGGTGACGGGCCTGTAGTCATTCAGTCCTGTGATCCTGGGCTTCTTGGGAACAGGGATGATGGTGGATGAAATGATGAAAGCTTCATGCAGGTCTTGATGAAAAATTAGAGCTGGTTTGACTTCTGTTTAAAGACAACCGTCGAGTTTTTCCAGGAGTGAATGTGAGAAGATCGATAGTTTCAGGAATTTAACACGGCAGACATTTTGACTTGCATGTGTTCATGAAACCAACCACCACCACCATCTCACCTTAGAGGTAACCCGTTAACATGCAAACGCAAGAGCCCAAACACACAGATTATAGGTCCATTTTCAGTCCCAAAGGGAGGAAAGAGCAAGGAAAAGAAGGTAAGAAGGTAAAAATGAGAAAAGGGTGGGAATAAAATGAATGAGAAAGAAGGGCAGGGAAACATGACACCAACACACATACTCTGTCTCTGTCTCATCCAGGGAGGTAAACCTGACCTGAACACAGCGCTGCCAATCAGACAGACGGCATCCATCTTTAAACAACCCGTTACCAAGGTTACGAGTCACCCCAGCAACAAGGTGAAGGCAGACCTGCAAAGAGCTTGCGAGCAGCCCAGACAGGTGAGAGGCTGACGCACACACACTTCCGCACGCATTCTGGTGTCGCCATGGCAATGCCCAGGGGCGTCAGACTGTTACACAAGAGATACAGAGCGTCAAGCAGGTTGTCATGGGGACAGGGGCCACTAGAGGGTGCTGGTGTGTCATGGGAAAAGCAGTAAGAAGAAGGAATGAACGATGCTGGGATGACAGGTGAAGCATAACGAAAAGGAGAGGAAGAAGCATGGGGGGAGATCAATGAAGAGGGAGGTGGAGATCCTGTATTATAAAGACAAAATAGAACCAAAAATAGCTATAAGATCCAGGAGACCAAGTACAATTTTTGGTCACATCCCATGTGAAACCAACCTTAAACTGAGAAGAGCCTCAGTATTTTTGGGTGGACTGTGTAGCATTGTCAGTAAAGGCCGTGTGGTTGGGTTTCATTCCTGGTCACCTTTGCATCCTTCACTTAAAACTGATTAACATCTTCTGCTGTTTCTGAGTCATTGAGAAAGCTCTTAATGTGAGGCAGCGGCAGGGCAGGAACACAGTCTTTACAGGGCAGCAGACTTGGGGCGGGGAGCCAATCAGAAAACAATGAAAGGAAACTGAAACTCATTCTCTACTCTGTCTGCTGGCAGCTGTTCTGGGAGAGGAGGTTGAAAGGCCTGCAGTCATCAGATGTGTCAGAAGGAGTCCTGAGGACCATGGGCCTGCCCAAATGCCTGCAGAGTAAGTCTCCAGCACAGATCTGAACACGCACCACGATGCAGCCCCAACCTCTGACCTCCGGGTTCTCTCCCTCGCTGCAGGCGTCGGGCCGGACTCCAGCGATGACACTCTGCTGTCGGCCATCGCTAGCGCCCTGCACATGAGCTCCGCCCCCATAACGGGACAGACTACTATGGCTGCCGAAAAGAACCCGGCCATCTGGCTCAACACGTCCCAGCCGCTCTGCAAGTCCTTCACCGTCACCGACGAACAGATCCGGTGAGACACGTGGCCGCCATCCGCTCCCACACCGCTTCTCATTTTCACTGTGCTGCAGGGAACCATGTGTACATTTTGACAGATAAGGAGAAGAAGAATGGGTTCTTGCTTCTGCAAAGTGCATGCTGCCAGCTGAAAAGAACAGGAAATGAGTATTAGTAATTGTTCCCAAACATCAGGTCGTGGAGGCGATGTTCATCTAATCAGTCAATTCTGAGCACACAAACACGAGGCACATACCTATAGATTCAGGCTCACTCCTACTCTCAGGGGATAAATAAACAAATAACCACCTATTTTAGTAAATCGAGTTGTTTACTCTTCAGTATCAAAGTCAAGCAATGATAGTTGTGTGTGCATCCATGGTACATTGCGAACTGCAGCTCCTAACAGCTAATTCGACATGCTTTGCAATGGTGCCAATTTGATGATAATGATAACACTCAGGGATGTGCTCTCATGCCAGCAAATGTGGCACCAGATGGTGCCCCTTTCGCTCTCTCTGGATATCCTGCCTCTCTGGCCAAAAAAACAGTTTACTGCTTTCTTTTTTGTAAATGAAAGACTTTATTTTGTGGTTTCTTCCTAGATGATTGATACGACAGTAACTATGTTTCCGACGAGACATTCTCACTTTGAAACTTGAACTTTGGCAAGGTGTATTATGATGTGGGGAAATCTTCACTGAAGATACGTTTCATTCCATTGCATCAGGTGTCTTTGGAGCTCATAGTTTATTGAACGTTTGACCTGGAGATGTGAGACGACGTAACTTTTGAAAGAAGAAAGAAGTATCTTCTTCAATTAGACTCAATACTCTCAGGTTCGGCGGCCCCTGTTAATAAATATTGCAGATTACTAGCATTTCACAGTCATATATGAGTCACTGCTTCTCTTTCGCGATGCTTTAGCATTTAGGGACATCCTGTTTTTGGTTTGGTATGGCCAAATCAGATCAAATGATCCCGTCCTTCCTTTTCACTGCTGAAGTAGCCATCTTACAAGTTAATTTTAAAACAATTTGATTACAACCAAGTCTGCTTTAAAACGTGATTGGTCAACACTTTTGACTACAAACGGAAAACTCCCCGAACCAAAACCTGGCCCCTTTGCCACAGATTCTACATACAAATACATAATCTACTTTAGCAAGACACTGGTTAAGTCAGTACAGAACCATTATTGATTCCTCAACGTGGCAGCAGCAGCGGCAGCAGTGGCTTATCAGTAAGCCCGCCCCTTTTGAAGGGCAGCTAGCAGCTGAGCTGCTCTGTCGCTAACTTGAAACGGCCCAGTAAACAAATCACTCTGAGGTTTCGAGGCCCACAAAGTTTTATCCCCTCGGAGAAATCCATAATCCCGTCTTTGTTTACTTTTTCATACCATGTAGACATACCTGCTTTTTCTTTATCATGTAAAAAAAGACCACTGTTAATCCACGAAGGCTGAGCAACGCCTGTAATACCTGACGATTTGTGTGGTGTTTGTATTCAGAGTCCCTTCAATCTGAGGTTTAAGATTAACTGAAATGTTGTCTGTAAGTTGTTATACTGCAAGATTGAATTAAATTGAAACCAACAGGTGCATAATGGACGTAAGAATGAATGATTGATGAAAGAAAAATTCAAATTGACAGCTAGGGGGAAGCAAACTCTCAAGATTCCTTCTGCCTTCATTCAATTGCATTTTTTTGGCAGAAGAACAAATGCTATACATATATGCATCACCCTGCTGTGATACTTATATATTCCAAGAAAATGAAGCAATGCTTACATCCATTTGAAAAGGAAAGGGGATACGAATAAGAAGTCCTCCATCCTCAGATCAGAGTGCCTGTAAACCATGTATGTATCGGCACTGGGCCCTAACAGGAGGGGGCACTGTGGACACACACACACACACACACACACACACACACACACACACACACACACACACACACACGTGTCTGTGTGTGTGTGTCCAGGTGAAAACGGAGCAGAGAACAGCTGGCTGAAGCCATTACAGCAGAATCACTAGAATATATCACAACGTTGTCCCTGTCCTCATTGGTCCCTTCTTGTATCTCCTTATCTCCTTCTTTACTCTGGCTGTCTTGCTACCTCCTTCCATCCTTCCTCTTGTCTTTTGTTACTCTTTTCAGTGTTTTCTTCCTCCCTTACCTCTGTTGTGTTTTTCTTTTGTTTACTTATTTAAAATCTTCCCTCCATCCCATTCAACCTCTCCCCTCTAACAATGCATTATTGTCTTTCTCCTCTATTTCTCTTTCCCATTTCATCCCCTCTTCCTCTCCTCTTATTCCCCCCCCACACCTCCCTTCTCCTTCCCTTCCTCCCACTCCTCCTGCTTTTCTTATCTCTCCCCTCCATTAATTTCCAATTCTCTGCCTCTTCCCCCCTCTCTGCTCAGTTGAATGTGCTTGTCATCCTAAATCGCTCTCATTCCTCTCCTCTCCCTCCTCCCTTTCCAGCTCGTATATCCTTTATCTCCTCTGCTATATCAAACTGTTTTGATTCTTTTTTTTTAAAGTTTATTTTTGTTACCTCTGAGCATTCCTTTGAGCTTTCTCATTTCTCAACAATATTTTTTTCTGTAATTTATCCCTCAAACCTTTTTTAACAGAAGCAGATGGCATTGTGTTGCACGGCCGTGTCTCATTGTACCTCATTGGCTGTTTATTAATCCAGTCTCCTCTCTGTGCCGGACATCTTCTCTTCTCAGTGATAACAGGGAGAAAGAAACTCAGCTGTCGATATTCCTAATAGATCCTAACGTATAAACACAGATTTGATATACCAAGGGCAACTCGCATCCTTAGCCCCCATTTTTGGTCCATTAGAGGGAGACTCAACAGTTCACTCTATAGCAAACGCATTCGTACACTAAACATCCAACGCTTCGGACTTTCAAGTGAGACTATATGACTTTATTATAAGCTCAATCGCTATTTATTAACGATGTGGTCTATTCAGCATTTTACATATGTATGTCAGTGATGTATGTAAGCATCATCATGTCTACCTGTACTGCTGTCACTGTACAGTATGTTCTAGTTTGCCAGGTATTTCAAAGAGTTTTATCAAGCGCAATGTGGGACACTTTGTTTTGCGCCTTGTGGCCACTGTTGCTGCTGTTCTGCACTCTTTTGGTTTGAGGCCCGATGTTTAAACTTGGCTTGTGTTTTTTTTTGCAGTCCACTGGCTGTTTGATGGTTTCTGTGATGTTTGTTCCTTCTTGTTAGGTTCAGGGTGTTTCATGTGCATGCATAGGAGCCATAGTAACACATGCTCTTCCGCTGCTCTGTGAATGTGTATTTAGGGAGCAGGAGTTGAAAGTTTACCAGGCCAGGAAGAGTCTGGAGGATGCACTGATGGCTGACGGTTTGGCGCGGGCCGCCGAAAACACCCGAGAGCTTCTGGAAGGGAAGACGGCCTGAAGATGGACAGGTGAGACGGAAGAACCAAGTAATTCATCATCTTTGTGCATAATAAGAATCAGAAAGAATAACACTTCCATGGTGTCATCATATTTTGAGTTTCATAGTTCAAACAGAATCTAATTTATTCTTTTTTTCAGTTGTACTGTAGTTTATTCTTCTTAAACTGTGTATAATATATATATATATATAATTTAATATAATATATATATATATATATATATATATATAAGGCTGTCAAGATAAACGCATTAATCTATGCGATTAATGTGGCCAAGATTATTGCAACAAGATATTTTAACTTAGTTAACGTACGTTTGTTAAACAGGAATCGTCCATTAGCTGCAGTCAGTTACATCGGAGAATGCAAGTAGCTCAAGATGGAGAGAGCTTTTTGCATTGGAAGTAAAACAAACAGAACAAAAAACAAAACTGGGCCGAGGAATTCCTCCATGTGTCAAATAGAAGGGGGGTGAATGGCAAACAGGCCGCTATGCTAAGCTAGCTGCTAGGCTAAGCTAGCTGGAAGTTCAACATGTTCCACCTGATTGAATTCTGCCTCCAATATGGTAGTTTTGTGAACAATTAAACAACAGTGTCTAAAATACACGTTTCTAAAGTGATTACTCATTAGACCTACTTAGATTTAGTCTTTAGAAGAAAAAAAATATTTAAAAAACAACAAGTTTTTATAGTAACACAACCTGCTTTCAGGTTGTGTTACTATGGGAGATGATGTGAACATCAGTCAGAAACGGAGAATTGGAAAAATAGATAAAATATCTGTCAGTGTAAAAAAAGTCTCAGTGAGGTGAAGAGATGGTTGAAAGTCAAAATCATATGATGAAAAAACTGTGTAATATATTGATTGTACATCATTATCTGTCACTTACAACACAGCTGACACCACCCACATGCCCTCCACCTCCACACGATGCAGCTTCCTGTTACTGTTGGTTATTGAACTATTTAGCCACTACTATAGAACTACTGAACATCTAAACTACTATTTAACTTTGAAACAACAAAAGGAACAAATACTTCTGACTAGAAATATTAATCTACAGAAATACACTCCCACACTATTAATCTGACAAACCACTTCACTACTAAGCTATGGAATCACAAAACAAACAAACTACAATCCTATTGAACGATTAAACAACATAACTATTTATTTCACTATTGTCCTCTTAAACATAAACTACACCCCTACTGATCTACAAAACAACACACTATTAAACTACTTAACCACTACACTAATGTGTATAATTACTGAGCTATAAACTACTGAACAAACAGGTCATCCACCAAAATGATCAAACCACCTGACACCTCATCTATTGTAACTAGATGTGATCAACAAGAAAACTGCAGGAAAAATATTGAAATATCTAACTGCTCATATACAGAACTACAAATTAGTAACTTAATACTGAAGTATTTTACTATTATACGTCAGACACTCAAAATATATTAATTACTCTAAGCTGCAGTTTAAAGAATTGCTTCTTTAAATGCCTTGAACAATGTAGAAGCACAACCAATCTGCTCTGTCAGAAACCCTATCTGGCTGTCCGCGTGTGTGTGTGTGTGTGTGTGTGTGTGTGTGTGTGTGTGTGTTTGTAGACTGGATGTGACTGCTGATGGGACTCTTGGCGTCTGATTGAAACTCAGCCAAGCAGCCGACTATGTGTGTGTCTGTGTGTGTGCGAGTGTGAGTGTGATTGATGGGCCGTGGGGCTGTTGTTGGATTGTGTGTTGATGGTTAATGTGATGCCTCAGTGTGTGCGTGTGTTATATTACAGTTTGTTTGGTTATTGGTTATATTTCACTCTGCAGAGCCTGTAAACAAAACCAAATTAAAAAACATTTACTTTCAGAAGTTCACACATCCATCCATCATCCCGCTTCCCAGCTGCTTATCCAGGTCAGGGTCGCCGTGGCAACAGGATCCGGCCGCAGAGCATGCTTTCGGGAAAAAGGCTGTTTTGTAGTTGTGAGTTTTAAATCTGGAAGGTTTTTTTCTTTTGGTTTTCCCAGAGAAAGGAGAAAAGTCTCATCTGTTAGATTAGTCGGATTCCAGCTCTGACTTTAAGATCAAAGTGCATTTTGTCCTGATGATGGAAATAAAGCCAAGGTCACTGGGCCGTTACATAACAGAGGGTCATCCTCTGGGGAACATTTCAATGAAAATCTCTAATGTGCCACAAAACCCCTGAAAATATCCTCAAACTGACTTTGACTTTGTGTCAGAGTGCTTTTTGGAGTTGTGATTGGTCAGTGCTACGCTACGCTCCATTAACCCTCAAAATAATGTCATCAAGGTGTAATACTGCCGCATCCTTGTGGTTTGGACAATATTGTTATGTAATTTGTGTTGATTCATTCTTGGGACTTTATTTTACATTTACTCGGGTGTCTTTGCATTGACTTTTTATGTCATCGTGCTGCAATTCTGCATAAGAATAGTTAAAACATCAGCAATGTTCGTCAAGTTCACCACTTGCATTATGTTTCCTCTGCGAGTGTTGTTGATACGCCTTGCGTTATCAGTTGTTAATAGCTGGTGTGCGTTGTGAGATGGATGGTGTGTGTTCACCTGCTCTGAGATGTTTCCTCTAAAAGCTGACAGATAAGGAGAGGGGTTTTTTTTCGAATTTTTTTTTCTTTAAAGCACATTTGTTTTCTGCGGAGGGAAAATCGTCCATTAATGCAGATTTATGCAGATTGGCTGGATGGAAGTCGTTTGGGCAAAAAGAGGCGCTGAGAGTCGAGCAGTGATTACTAATGGGTTTTTATAGCTGCACCAGAGAGAGTGGGCTGCGGCCAACCAGTGGGTTGTACGTGTGCGTGCATGTGTGTGTGTGTGTGTCTCTCGGGCGGCTTTCCAGCTGTTGAAACAACCTTTTCTAAATCTTTGCAGGAACCTGAGCCCGTTCTGTTCGTTTCCTGCTGCAGTGACTGTTATTGCTGCTGCCTGCTCATTTATTTATGTAGGTTTTATGGCTGAGTTTGTGGCTTCCGTTCTCTTCCTCCTCTGTGGCTCCTCGCTTTCTCCTCTGTCTTGGAAACACGGCACCGTAGGCGGGATTCAAGCCCCAGTGCTGCTTACGCAGCAGGAATAAAACAGGGAGGTTCAGAACTCCATTACTAGAAGTTTTCAGATCCTTTTAGGAGGAGGAGTAGTAGCAGGACCACAGCTTCCTGCTTTCAAAATGTTGCTTTATGGTAAAAGTGCTGTCAGCAAAATAAAACAAAAATGCATATCTCTTACACAGTGACTGGAGACATTTTTGGACATTGTGTCTTTTCAAAATGAACTTCCTCCATCACATAAGGGTTTATGAGAAATGATCTGCCAAACGTATTACATTGATCAGACTCAGCTGCATGATGACAGTGCCAAGTGTCTACAGCCTTACCAAGCCAGATGCCAGAAACTGATCATCATCTATTTTTGTATGAAATACTAATTCATACATCTAATGAGAGATTTGTCAAAATGAAACCATTACACAGCTCGGTCAAACATATCTTTGAATGTAGACATCAGTAATCACTGACATCCAGTCTGCTCATCGGATTCTAGGATTTCAAACATGAAGCACTGTTCCTTTAAATGTGCAGACTGGGTTTTTTTTATCTGATTGAGACGAAAGATTCACATTGCTGACTGAGAAAAGACTGTAGCAGTTTGACGCAAACACACTGGTCCGTGTGTGTGTGTGTGTGTGTGTGTGTGTATGTGTGTGTGTGTGTGTGTGATTATTAGCTGTGTATCTTGTAATTTCCAGAGGAGCTGATTCGGACTCCTGCAGCATTTCTAAGCCGCTAGTAATTAGTGGATGTTGAGACACAGAGAATTATCTGCTTCAAAGTCATTCACAAGGCTGATAACTGCTGAGTGTGTGTGTTTGTGTGTGTGTGTGTGTGTATGCATGTCAGTCAGCTGAATTGGCTCGATTAAGCTGCAGATTATCAGGATTTTCTAATTATTAGGGAGTAATTAAGACTGAGCTGAGGATTATCACACTTAAACATGACTATTTTGAAACACTGAAGGAGTACTTTCAGATACAGACACATTAAGATGCTAAAATAGTAAAACAATGAATCAGTACAGAGAAACAAAGAGTTTATTCTGTAGTGTGTTTGGTGAATTTAGCAACACTGTTCATGAAGAGGAACACTGAGGAAGTCCTGATGACACAATGAGGGATTCGAAACGGAAAGGAGGAGGTCATGTAAATGTTAAAATGGTAGAGTTCTATGTAAGAGCATGACAAAAGACCATAAATGATTAAAAAAGAAAAAGAGGTGTTCAAAACATGACAATGTTTTCAAAATGATAACAAAATGAAGGGCCAACATGAAATAATTAAAACAGATGTGAGGAAATTAAGTATTCAGACGGGCACAACAAGGAAATTTTGAAATTCAAATGAAATAATAAAGACTGAAAATAGAAATGGGGTAAATAAAAAATGAACAAAAAAACATGAGGAGGGATTAAAATGGCCCAATTATGGATTTAAAATGTGTTCATTTGTTGTTTAAAATGATGAGGGACCAAAATAGTTGGATCCAAATTGTTGATATGAAAATGAAATGACACGTTCATGACTTCTGGCTCATGACTTCCGTTTTCATATTTTCATTACGATGTGAATGACTTAAAACCTGGGATTCGGAATGGGCTGTAGTACGATGAGAACATCAGTTTCTTTGAAATCAATCCTTCTGTCCTGGTTCACTCTGGTGTTTCATGTATAATTGAAACGTTTCTGTGCAGGGAAAAGGCCTCCGCAGGCTGGGGGTCGCAATTGGAGCCCCGCCCTGCTCATTAATGCAGCAGACGGGAGGAAGGTGTCGAGGGGTTAATGGAGAAGCTAATGATTAGCACGGAGGCTCTCCACATTAATTGGACTTTTTTTGTCCAGAGGCTGATGTTTATTGTTCAGCAGGAGGTGGATAAAGGTGGCAGAGACTGTTTCTTCCGTTTTTATTAAGTAGGTTTTAAGACAAGCTTAACAAGTCAATTTGGCTTCAAGAGAGGATGGAAGTAGGGGGAAGAGTTTTGTTTAGAGGTGTCTGCAGGGAGCCTCAATTATACTCACACTATCTGTTAGAAAAAAACATGGGTATATACCTGAGTGCCTTTCTATACGTGGGAGGGCCCTTTCTCAAATGAAATATTCCACCCTCTAAAAGGTGTCCTTCTCCACGCTCTGCAGAACTAGTCATACCTTTAGAAAGAAATCTTCCCTCTTTGGAAATTAAGCCATTTTGAAGAATTTGCCCACTCATAAAAATATTCCAAAAATGTCCTCACTCAAAAGCTTCCATATTCATAGTGTTCTTATATATTGTTGTATATGGAAAGTATAGCCGGTTTTAATTTTAATTGTGATAACTGTGACTACAAATGTTAAAAAACGGTTGTGACAATAACTCTCTTTCTGTCTCTCTCTCTCTCTCCAGGTTTCTATTGTTGACCAGCCTCAGGTTTATAATCATAGTCCTCTTCATCCAGAAAACAGACCACCCGCAGACCGAAACACGTGCATTGATCGGTTGTCTCACTGGAAAACTCCGTCAACCTGTCCGTTAAGGAAACCCTTTTCAGGATTTATCCTCATGTGGAAATCTGGGAGCAGCAACTACAGCAATAATGGCATCAGCCACACGGGCTGACAACAAGACAACAAGTAGCTTCAGCTTTAAAAGTTGCAACAGCAGAAACAGCAACATAGAACAGATCAGCAGCAATAAGTGGAGCAACTAAAACAACCAAAGCCTTTAATCCTCGCTGGGTTTTATCATCTGTACAAACTTTACAACAAGTGATTACTTTGACTTTATTTTTCAGATTCAGATATCACTTTTCTTGGTTTTTGATATGATGCTGAAAAAAATATATTTTTTACGAACATACTGATCACGCCCTTAACAAACCCAAAGTCAGATGGCAAACTGCTGGACGGCTTTTGCTAACTCTACCAACTCTTCTTGTGCTCTGTGATGATTTTGGTTGTTTGTGGTATTGAATTTGTTGTCAGTTTTCAAGGATTTTTGATGAAATAATGAGAATTTTCATGAATATGAAATAGAAGATTGCTTATTTAAGACAAATTTTATACTTTGAGAGAAAATGTGTACATTTTTTGGACTGTAGTAAATAAATGATTATATTCACAATTGTCTGTCGATATGAGGACTGTGTTTTATCAATGATGTAGTTAATCAATATTGTACACCTTGCAGTTAGCTCAACCTTGGTACAACATCTCGGAAAATACACAACTTTCCGTCGTTCCGAGAGTGTAAGGATTAAGAACAACAAGAATATCATGTCTGTGAGTAAAGTGCGAAGCTGAAGTCAGGATGTGATTAGCCTAGCCTAGCATACAGACTGCAAAACGGGGATCTACCAAGCTGCTTGTACCTCCCTCTCTGAGAGCAAAACACTCGACAAGATCGCGACTCTTTGCTGTCCTCGCTCCGAAATGGTTGAATGAGCTATCGATGACATCAGGACCGCAGAGAGCCTTTACATTTTCCGCCGCAAACTAAAGATACACCTCTTCAGACTATACCATGACTAAAAACATAGCAAATTGTAGTATTTATAATGGCTCTTATCTATAACAAGTGGTAAATTGGCTTATTTGATGATGTAATAATGTAATGTAACATTGCCAAAGTTAAATGGGAGACATGAAGAATGCAGGTTCACAGCAACTCTGCATTGACTTTACTTTTCAGAATTGGAGGTAGAGGAAGCAGGTTTTTTTGTAGATTATCTGGGGGGACAGCTAGTGCGGCGACTCAGAAAAATGTTTAAAACTATGTACCAATACCTCTAAAGTTCATTGTATTTTTACACTTATTCCGAGTTAAATTCGCAGTTGAGTGTTGATTTAACACTGACAAGATTGGAACATTGATGAGATTCGTCCAGAGATGCTAAAAGCAATGGGTGTTGGGGGGCTGTCTTGGATGACACGCCTCTTCAACATTGTGTGGAAGTCTAGAACAGTGCCAAAAGAGTGGCAGACCGGGGTGGTGGTACCTCTCTTCAAAAAGAGGGACCAGAGAGTGTGTGCCAATTACAGGGGTATCAAACTACTAAGCCTCCCTGGTAGTAGGAACAAAGCGGTTTTGGTCCTGGTCGTGGAACAAGCTCTTTACTCTTTCAAGAATCTTGAAGGGGGCCTGGGAGTATGCTCATCCATGTGTTTTGTGGACCTGGAGAAGGCAAATGACCGGGTCCCCCGAGAGAAAATGTGGGAGGTGGGGGTTGGCCTTCGCCAGGGCTGCGCCTTATCACCAATCTTGTTTGTGGTTTTCATGGACAGGATATCTAGGCGTAGTCGGGGGGAGGAGGGTCTACAGTTTGGGGGGCTGCGGATTTCATCGCTGCTTTTTGCAGACGATGTGGTCCTGATGGCATCCTCGGTTTGTAGCCTCCAACTCTCACTGGAGCGGTTCGCAGCCGAGTGTGAAGCGGTTGGGATGAGGTTTAGCACCTCCAAATCTGAGGCCAGGAAACCGATGGACTGCCTACTCCGGGTGGGGAATGTGTCCTTACCCCAAGTGAAGGAGTTCAAGTACCTCGGGGTCTTGTTCACGAGTGAGGGGAAGATGGAGTGTGAGCTTGGCCAGAGAATCGGAGCAGCGGTGGCGGTATTGCACTCGCTTTATCGCATCGTTGTGACGAAAAGAGAGCTGAGCTGAAAGGCAAACTTCATTCCTACCCTCACCTATGGTCATGAAGGATGGGTCATGACCAAAAGAACTAGGTCACGGGTACAAGCGGCCGAAATGGGTTTCCTCAGGAGGGTGGCTGGCGTCTCCCTTAGAGATAGAGTGAGAAGCTCAGCCATTCGCGAGGAGTAGAGCCGCTGCTCCTTTGCATTGAAAGGAGCCAGTTGAGGTGGTTTGGGCATCTGGTAAGGATGCCCCTTGGACGCCTCCCTAGGGACCAGGTGGAGAGATTATATCTCTGCACTGGCCTGGGAACGCCTTGGGATCCCCCAGTCAGAGCTGGTAGATGTGGCCCGGGAAAGGGAAGTTTGGGGTCCCCTGCTGGAGCTGTTGCCCCCGCGACCCGACCCCGGATAAGCGGTTGAAGATGGATGGATGGATGGTTGGAAGATTTGGACAATATTAACACCAGCTTAGAGTTAAAATTGAATCTCACAGAGTCAATTTAACTCCTAAGTTTTCTGTGTACTTTATGTGAATAACAAGCATCATTTTGTGGTGACTCTTCAATCAGCTGGGTTTGTGACCATCCCACCTCACAGAGCTCCGCATCTAACTCCTAATAAAACTAAAGAAATTGTGACTTTGCCTTTTAAAGGTGCAAGATTGAGTACGGGAGTGTCTTGATTGCCTCTAAATGGCTCTCAACATGTCGACAGCACTTATGGTCATAACAGCTGTACTCACAGTGCATACTAATGCTAAGAGCAGGCAGAGCTAACCTTGTTTACCCGAGGTGGAAC
This sequence comes from Pungitius pungitius, assembly GCF_949316345.1. Classification (NCBI taxonomy): domain Eukaryota; kingdom Metazoa; phylum Chordata; class Actinopteri; order Perciformes; family Gasterosteidae; genus Pungitius; species Pungitius pungitius. The sequence continues at coordinate 14,868,452 of NC_084917.1, read as the reverse complement.
CGGGTTGCGGAGGCTATAATCACGGCAAGCCGCCATCAGCGAAAATTGCCGTGTGAGAGGCAGTGCAGAGCAGCATATTTATATTATCGTATACTTATACTACTATTTATACATATATATTAAATTCAGCAAAAAGGTCAAAATTCCCACAGAAAGTTTACGGAAAGTTACTGTAAATTTCCGCTCCTTTGCAAACCTTTATATTCAAAATATTAGTTTTTCTGTTTGTGCAAACAACAAGCGCAAACAACGTATTTCCCCACATTTAACAGCAAGATCAGACTGGTTTGGGCTTGCTTTGTTTTACAAATGTTGTCAAAGCGTGGCTGCGGGTTAGAGATAGCCCCTCTGGAAACAATCATGAACACGGCAGACAATCACAGGGGATGATAGGACAAGGCAGGAAGTGAATCTAACCCAGGGACTCAAGAGGCATGAAACTACAAAATAAGACATGAAGTAAACCCAAACCGTGACAGATGTTGGACTTTCTATATGTGACTATGCATTGTGTGACTATGCATTTGGCTTCAAAGACGAGATGAAGCAGCCTGCCGGCTCTACCCTCATTTGCATTTGCCAAATGCCTCTATGATGCCAGTTTCTGATCACTGCAACTACACATTTAAATGTCTGCTTCACTGCCAGATGCTTTCTCTCTCTCTCTCTCTCTCTCTCTCTCTCTCTCTTTACCTCTCTCAACGAGGGAATACGGTTTCAATCCTGTAACAGCAGCTCTGATCGTGCTCTGCATTAGAAAACATTCTTTCTCAAACCCATTTTCCACTACCTGTGTCCCACCGACTTCACCTCTAACGTCCTTGCTTCCCTCTTTTCCCCCTGTCTCCTAACAAAGTTCTTACCTTAGTAACCTCTGCCCGTCCCACCACCTGCCCTCTTGACCCCATTCCATCCCATATCCTACAATCGATCGCTCCTGACCTTCTTCCTTTCCTCACCTGTCTCATTAACAATGCTCTGTTATCTGGCTGTTTTTCAAACTCTCTGAAGGAGGCAAGAGTTCACCCACTCCTGAAGAAACCCACGCTCAACCCTTCTGAAGAAAATAACTACAGGCCGGTATCTCTTCTTCCCTTTTTGTCCCAAACTCTTGAAACGTGGGTTTCAACCTTTCAATCTTTCAATCTTTAACCAACTCTCCTCCTATCTCCACCGCAACAATCTCCTTAACCCCCACCAGTCAGGCTTCAAGGCGCGCCTACCTTAAAGGCCGCACCTACCGGGTAACTTGGAGAGGATCTGTGTCGGAACCTTGTCTTTTTACTACTGTAGTTCCTCATGGCTCCATCCTGGGTCCCCTCCTCTTCTCCATCCACACCAACTCTCTTGGCTCTGTCATGGTGGTCTGACATGGTTTGTCCTACCACAGCTATGCCGATGACACCCAACTAATTCTCCTTCCCTCACAGGTGGCGGCTCGGATCTCTGCCTCTCTGACTGATATCTCTCAGTGGATGTCCGCTTACCATTGGAATATCAACCATGTTAACTTTGGCAATTCTGTGTTAACGCCCACTTTTACTGCTAGGAACTTCGGTGTGACACTTGACAGCCAATTCTCCCTGACTCCCAACATTACAGTGACAACACAATCTTGTAGATACACGCTCTACAACATCAGGAGAATACAACCTCTTCTCACTCAGTAGGCAGCGCAGGTACTGATTCAGGCTCTTGTCATCTCCCGCCTTGACTACTGTAACTCTCTCCTGGCAGGTCTCCCTGCTACCGCCATTCGACCACTGCAGCTCATCCAGAATGCAGCAGCTCGACTGGTCCTAAACCTTCCTAAATTCTCACACTACTTCACTTCTCTGCTCTCGTCACTGGCTACCAGTGGCTGCCCCCATCCAGTTCAAAACATTGGTACTCACGTACCATGCTGTGAATAGATTGGGTCCAGTCTACATCCAGGACATGGTGAAACCCTACATCCCAACTCGCACACTCTGCTCCGCATCCGCCAAACTGCCTTTTCCTCCCTCTCTGAGAGCTAAACACTCGACAAGATAGCGACTCTTTGCTGTCCTTGCTCCGAGATGGTTGAATGAGCTATCGATGACATCAGGACCGCAGAGAGCCTTTGCATTTTCCGCCGCAAACTAAAGACACACCTCTCCTTCATCAAATCCTCACAGCAACTCTGCAGTGACATTACTTTTCAGAATTGAAGGTAGAGGAAGTTGTTTTTTTGCAGATAATCTGGTTTATGTAATAGTTTATAATATTTTCCACTAAATCTCGAATCATTATTTATTGAAAGCATCTCTGAAAAAAATCTTCCGTGAATACTTTTGTACTGTAGTGACTGATGCCTTAAGTTATGAAAAATGGAAGAATTTAAAGAATACACCACGCTGTTGTCTAACCAATTATCCATGAAGGCTTTTTTGGATCTATTACAGGTTCAGTAGTACACAAGTTGTATGAGACCATCCAATATCTTAATCCCAAATGAACTATCTACAAACCCTCCATCCTCAGACCCTCAACCCAAGGAACGGAAAGTTTGACTGCTGGTGCACTGGTGTAGTTCTTGAAGCCGGGAGCAGTAGACCAAAGCCTTCGGGAGCGACACAGTCCATTTCTGCTTCTTTTGTAGTACGTTGATCTGCCGATTGAGGGCTTACTGGAGCTTCACTTTGCTTCTCACACCTGTCAAAGGTGTTTATTCTTAAAAAAATCAAGTAAAGTCACAAATTGAATCAGATTTCTGTTTGCTTTATTCTTCAGCTTTAAAAATTAAAAAAACACTTGTCTGTGAGCAGGGATTTACAAATATGAAGATCAGGGTTTGCTTTGCCAAAACGCTAAGAACTTTCGCATTTCAAGGATTTGAGGATCTTCGTGGCTTAGCATCAAAGGGGTTTCTCACACAGAAAACCCATAGAAAGGCAGAACATCTATACAACCATCATATGAGTGGTATACACTAGAATTTAATGAGTAAATCAATTGAAAGTAAAGATTATAGCTGTGGTCATTAGAATATAATCATTTGTGACTTCAGTATCTCTCCCTTCCATGCCAAAAATGGGAGACTTTGACAGAGTCAACGACTTTGCCTTCATTAAAGACCACATCCTAACAGATAGGAGCTCAGGTCACGGTTCTCGCAGCGATTGCGCCAGGCCACCCTAAAACCAGCCAGAGGGACAACATTCATTTCTCCATTTGCAGGTTTGTGCTGTATAAGCAACAAAGTTGGATACTTACCAGGCTCTCATGCCGTTGGGATCCCTAACGACGCGTTTGGCACAATTGATTGCCACACGGACATCATCAGAAACAAGAACTGGGATGAAAAAGAAATCAGCTTCAAAAATTAGACAGTAACTTAACTTTGAATACAGCATATGCCTCTCGAAGAGTCAGTAAGAAAAAAATGAATTGATAAAAAGTTTTTGGATGCTTTTATTCAAAGCCCCTTAAATTTATCACTAAATCCTTTTTCATGGAGACTTGATACCTTCTGATAGATAATGTATTTTTCTTTTAACTTCAAAAGGTTTTGTGCTAAACAATTCAACTGCATTAATTTGTATACAGCCCAAAATCCAAAATGAGAAATTTGTCTGTCCACATACAACATCCCCTATCCCAAAACCCTCACATTGGAACCCCCCCGAAAAAGGTAGAAACCCTAGCAGATGGACCTAATAGATCCATCTATTAGGATGGACAGAGTGCTATAGATGTCATGTGTACAGAATGAACAACGTACAAGGTTTACAATATGTTCAAAGTATCATGATTCCTGATTCCTGAAAGTAATGAAATGAGGGTGATTCATATATTGATAGCAGCACGCAGAATTATGCTAGCAAGTTGGTAATAATGAAGAATTACCAACAATTATTGTGGCTGTAGTGGATTTAGTGGATTAATTACTTGCAATAAAGAATTGCAAGTAATCTACACATTTCACTTTGAGACAAGATGTGCCTAATTTTTTATTTACTACGTAGGTGATACATGTGTTTTATCTGAGAATCCATGGATACATCCTAATCAAAAACAACTCCAAGATTATTTACGTTGCCAGAGTAATGCCATCTAGAGAAACAATTTAACTAGACAATTGACTTATGAGGCAAAAAACATCCGTTTACTCCTCATTAGGAAGTTTCTGGTCATCCAGGTTTGGATGTCCATAAGACATTTTTGAAGTTTAGTGAGGTGGTTTTTTTGTTCAACTTGATTTATCTGCAAAACAATGAAAGCTTTTGATTGTTTTCTAATAAAATCTCCCAGCACAGCTCCTTGGGGAACTCCTGGACTAGCATTGGAGTTCGAATGCGCTAGTCTCTGTAACACGATGCAATGATCAATGATGTCAAACGCATCACTACAAGAACAGAAATGAGTCCTTTGTCAGATGCAATCAGAAGTTCATTTGTTGTTCACCAGTGCTGTCTCTGTGCTACGATGGACTCTAAAATATTTTTTTGCAAAAGCATATAACAGGCAACTTAGATCAGGAGTGCGAGGCTGGCTCAGCTGGACCTGATACACAAAACGTTGTGTTGCTTGTGAACGCCTTGTTGATTATTGGTAAACTAGAGCCATGTTCATTTTGATAAAGTTTATTTGTATATAGTAGGCTAACCTTTTACAGCAGTGAGGCTATGATGTATGTAGGTCCACACTAAAGTACAGATCGGCAGTCTACATTTTGGATGTGTTAGTTTATCACTGACCGCTGCACTCGATCGCACATGCGTTCTTCGAGCCGGGGGTCCGCCCGTCGTTACACCACCAACGGCTGTTGATCTGGAAGATGCCGTAATCTGTCGGTGTTGAGGTTTATGGCGGTGGTGCTGTAACCTGACTCCCATTGGCTCAGACAAACCCCTGAAGAAGAAACACAGCAGGTGCACATACACACTCCCTGAAAACGTAACATTGGGCATGGAAACACACAGAAGTCAGAAAGCTCAACACTTGGCATAAAAAGCTCAATGGGGAAGATCAAATTAAGTCCATGACATCATTATCAAAATGAATAGAAAACAAATACAAACTAGCAAATGTCTTGGAATTTCTAATGTTACTGTACATTCTTTGGTTTTTCAGATTTGAAGTACAAGTATATAAAAAAGGCACGCATTAAAATGTTAGGCCGGTATGGTTATCTTACAAAATAAGAGTAAAAATGTTGAGAAATGAGTAATATATTGATGCTTCAGAAGTTGTATTTTTAGACTGAAGCTGTAATACTCACAGTCAGCCAGGCTGTAGCCCCTGTAGCCATCCATCCCATAAGCCTTCAGCACTCGGGCCCATTCGCATCGCTCGTAGACCTTAGCACTGGACACAGCCACCAACAGCAGAAACACTAAACCCCTCATGATGCACTCTCTGCTGGACTGAACATTTCAATAGCTGTTGCTGATCCTTTTTATAGTCAAGAAGCTCAGCTGAAAGCACTGTGTCACTGCGCACTGTTTGTTTTCTCTGAACCTTGTCCTATTCCAACAGAGGTGGAGATTCAACTTTCCATTGGTTTTGTGTTTCAACTTTGATCATTAACTTTGTTTTCATGCTGTGTTACGAGTGTGATAAGAAAGACAGTTTGAAAGACTAAAACAAAGAGTATATCATTATTTCTCATCAGTACAGTGTATCGGTAATTCATATTGATGATAATATTAGTTTGGGTGGACATTTTTACATGTTGCTCTAGACTAAAACGCTTTTTTGTTTATTACCAGTCAAAGCGTCATCTCCCTCATAACACCTAACTTTAAGTCTGAATAGGGATATTAGCAATGTGTTTACTAGCAGCTTGCAAACATCATGGGCCACGAGTATGTCAAATTCTGGACGTTATTTTCAGAATTTGTGTGACAAATTCAGTCCAACTAGAGTCCAGTGAGACTACCATGATTTAATGCTAAAATCAATCCCGTCAGCATTAATTGAAACACTTTGGCAGGACGGATGGACATGAAACATATAGATAATCCCCAAAATATAAATAGATGCTTACAAACCTTTCACATTTCACAGGTTATAAGAGCAGCACTTAATCCCTAGTTACAATGTCATTTGATTTAATCCAGCGTCACACCAGGGGGTCTGCTTCCTGTTTTTACCTGCTAGTTATGTTTTAGACCCTAGACCAGTGTTTCTCAACTGGTGGGTCCCGACCCACTAGTGGGTCGCGGACCCGTTTGTAGTGGGAAATTTGCTGTACCTCGTTTTTATGAACCCCGGCCTTTAGGCCCAATTAAAAAAGATAAAGCACTTCCCGCAAAAGTGCACAGCTGCTGTTGAAAGGTGAAACCCAGCGGGAAAAAGAAAGTTCACTTTTCGTAATGTTTGCTCATATGGACAACAGTCAAAACCAACAGCATACTAAATAAATATGATGAAAACCAAAAGCCTTTCAAGAGAGCTCTGTCTTCAGGACAAGAGCTTTATTATTCTTTTCCACATGAAGTGTGTGCAGTAAGTGTCGGGTTCACCCGGAACGAGGAAATAACGCTGAACAAATGGTTCAGTTCAAATCAAATGATGTTTATTCTCAACAAAACAAGTGAAGTGACAATATGTAATGTAAAAATGTACAAACATTTGGCTGAACAGAGATCCAATGTGTTTCAACCAACAGACCGGTGTTCCCAGGAAACTGTTCAGTGCATAATGAAGAAATCAAAACCTTAAAAGCATTCCTGAGCTTTAAACTGCTTTTCTCTCCATGTGTTGCTAAACAGTGGAGAGAATGACGGGAAGCAAATAAAACATCGGCTGGGGGGGGGGGGGGGGGGGTTAACAGAGCTGAACTTTTGGAATGGCGTGTGGACGAAACGGTTGAATTACTCCAAAATATAAACACTGGACTATAAATATACTAAATACTAAATATTACCAGTCCTGTGTGTTTAGGTCGGTCAGCGAGATGTGCTTGTGCGTATGTGGTTAATAGCCCCTGATAAACTGACCATCAGTAGAATTATTAAATCACTAAGATAATTCACAAAATAAATAAATAATTTGTCACCACCAGGGGGCTATTGCGCGTAACCCGGATAGGGGATTAAGCCGGGCCATGCAGGTTATCCTGGAGGAATTTAGCTTGCACTTGTTTGCACGAAAGCAGGTTGAATTAAACCCGGCCAAGTAACCATGGCGATGTATTCTTTGAAGCTGCTCCAGACCAGGCTAAGAGCCAGGCTAAGATTAATCCTGCAGGGTCCGGGTACCTTTTGATCGTCCCTTTTTCCGTAAAAAACAGAAAACGAAATCACTGGTTTCTAGTTTTTCGTTTTCAATCCAAAGCGGTAAAAACAAGACCAACTGACAACTTTTTACTCCGTTAATTGAATTTGTGTTTTTTTCCCATAAAAGCGTAGAGAAGTTTTGTTAAATAATTCTGGTTTATTTGTCACACTTTCATCCCATATTGAATGATGATAATGTTGGTCAAATGCTGTGGTCTAAGGAAAATTACTTGTATGGCATTCAGACATTTAAGTTTTAAAACTGGTGAAAAACTGTGACTGTGAACTGAGAGAATAAAAATGTCCCCCAATATGTAGATAAGATTGCAATTTAGTGACACTGGAATGTCATTTAGTAGAAGAAAGGAATGTTTGGACAGTGTGGCGAACCCAGGGGATGTGGAGGCGAGATGTCAGATTTAAGTAGACAGACACATTAGTCCAATAACAAAAATGTATCTTTTTAATTGATACCGGAGGGGAAGGGGGCTAGGATCAAAAAACAACAAAATATTCCTCCCAGTCAGGGTCTTCGGTCCTCACCAACTCATCCTGGGGAAACACAGAGGAGAGGCATATGTAACCCAGATAAAAGCCATGGACAGATAACTAAATATAGGGTTTAAATACACGTATTCTGCCACATGCTGGTGGAGATCCGAACACGTTTACTCTGCGTCTCCTTAATGCTCACTGAAGCAACACAATCTGTGGAAAATAAATATCAGAGCCAAGAGCGCTGTCATTGCAGACGGTTGCGTTGATTCTTACTGGAAAATCGACGTACTTCTATTTTAGGGACGATCAAAAGCCCTAAAAAAAACTGGTAAAAAATACTGGGCATTTAAAAGAAGAGGTTGGGAACAACAATTTCAAAATCACATCAGAAGACAACCATGTGTAAAATATTTTTACACATGGTACACGGTACACGGACCGTGCGTTTTTCTGAATCACAGAAGCATAAACTAGGCTTAAGTCAAGCGGCGCTTCAGGAATCAGGAAACGTTTATTGCCATAATATGTCAGACATACATGGAATTTGACTTGGCGGTTGCTTCATCACTTAGCCTGGATTTCTTTATTCTACTTTTGTGCAATACCCCCCAGGACCTAACAGGGACTTATAACAAAATAACAAATCAAACCTCATGAATGAAATTCCCTCATTAAGAGTAGAGAATCTTGAAAGTTTAGGCGTGTGTGTAACTAACAATCCCTATGACACGGTTATCAAGCATCTATCTTAACAAACAATCAAGTGTTTGTGTGTGTGATTAAACAAATAGCGGATAAGGAGGGAGGATGCTAGGCTAAGAAACCAAACTAAGGAAAAATACTTAGAGGAGAGGGGAAAACTTAGATTAGCTGTTTACAAATACAAATATGTCATCCAAGTGATGGACCATGTGGATCCGAAGAGTTTATTTATTTAGGGGGGGCTCAACTGAACGGCCGAGCTTTCTGAGATCGGAGCGAGACAATGAGAAAAAGTAATGCTGTAATCTTCCCAATGAAAAACCTTTGATGTGACGCTGGCAGTGAGGGATTAGACTTTGCACCTACAGGTAAACACTGAATGTCAAACATTGTGAAAAGTGTTTATTGAATCAAACTTGACTTTATGAATTCAACTTTTGTTGGAATTGCAAAATAAAGCTGAGTTATTTAAGAGTTGCTCGTTCTTCTGAGAACCTACTTATATTTTACAGAAAGTGAGAAGCTGCTGGTTCCAAACTGAGTTCAGAGTTCATAGTTGCTGAACTCCATTCACGGTGCGACGTTTCTCGGTGCTGTCACGCTGTGTGTTTTCACACCGCTCTTCATCAAATCGCCCTCGCTCCTTTTCTTTTGTCTCGGTCTCATCTCAGAACGGGAAAACATTGGCACAGAGTGCAATTAATCAGCCGGACCAAGCACAGGCAGTTGGATCAATTAAGCTGCACACCGAGTGGGGAGACGTGAATGGATTCGTCTGAGAGGGAAAGAGATGGAGCCTGAGGAGATGTTTAAAGCTGTGTAAACAATCAGGGAGCCTGTCCAGATACAGCTGTGTATTTCTCAAACATTTCTGCAGCAAAGGACAATCTTCTACACTTGAGCTGTTGATTCATTATCTTTCTCTCTAATTCAATGGAATTGATCTCATTTCATTTTGTCAAGTAGAGCACATTTTATTGTTCACATTTTTGCACACTAGTTCTCAAGATCCTCAATTGACCCCCTCAGCAAGGGACCGAGTGGATGGCGAGTAAAACGTGTCCTCGGGAAACACAGCAAACCCCATTGATGCACAGTAACGCTGTGTTTGGGCAGAAGTTGGATTAGAATGTGTTGTAATCTTTGTGTTGTTACTTGATACATTGCAACCCTAGTGTGAATACAGTAACATCTTATGTGGTTAGATCGATTAGCTTGCGAAACGCCAGACTGACAGGTTACGTTGAGGCTCTATTCAATTGAATAATATTTTTTGCCATTCACACTGCGACTTTGTTTTAGGTTTTCCTTTAGTCGGGCGAACGAGTAGTAGCGTTAACCAGAACAAAAACGCTGCATGCCATATGCGGAAATCTAAGGGATATTAAAAAGATAAGGAGCCTATCATCTGTGAGAAGCGAGGGAACCATGACAACCATCCCACACATTCTTGGAGGTTACCTTACTTGATGACATGCATTGATTGGAGTGAGCCAGGGTTGCTTTTGAACGAAATGAAATGTGTCTGTAACATTAAACGTTAAACATGTAACAGAGTCATATACCTGCAAGCAGAAATTTATGAGATTGTATCATCAACCATTTATTTTCATTTTGCTATTTTGAAGCTTTTTTCACAAAAAAACATGAAATATATTATTTTACAACTACCAATAATGTTGTAAAGTGAGAGTCGCTCTTATGTCACTCACACTTCACCATTTACCAAGAAAACATGCGTTCAAGTCCCTGAAGGGGACTCAAGGCCTTAGGGGGGACACTGAGATTTGGGTCAAAGAGGTTCAGCAATGTTTTCCGGGGCTTTATTGCTACTCGAGTGGAGGTTTAATAAGTCTGAGAGGGGGGAAACCTGTGTGGGAGTGCGGGGCTTGAATGCCACAGCATGTGGTGGTTTGTCACAGTTAACCTGAAGTCCATCCCAGCGCTCACGCACAAACGTGGTTTCTCTGAGAAACACTAAAGCCCCAAAACCCAATAAACACGCTGGAACATAAAGTCAATGTCTAGTAAATAGGAAGAGACAACAAACAGGAATCCATTCACTACACAACCTGTAAACCTGTTAAAACAGTCATATGCAGTCTGCCTCACTTGTTGAGTGAATTATATGTTTGTGTTCACATCTGGAGTAACACTATGAATGAAAGTGAACACTTGCAGACACCTCGGCTTGAAATAAGGCCCAGAGATGTTTTATTTATATTCGCCATGTGAGGTTGTCTATGACTACGACTTTAGAATAATGACTTCAGTATTCAATAGAGACACACGATGACCCTTGTCTCTGTGTCACTGATTGGTTTGAGTGGAAAGGATGAAGAGGGAGCGAGCGCGAGGATGCAGAGAAATGATGCCTCGGATGATGAGTTTTGTTCCGGCGAGCTGAACTGGAAAAAATGCAATTCAACTCCCGTTGCTCATCGGTGTGTGTGTGTGTGTGTGTGTGTGTGTGTGTAGGTGTGTTTCAGCTCTTCAATGGCTTTTCCTGGTAATACTTTTATTAGCAGTCTCATTACAGAGGCGACCAATGCAGACGTTTTGTCACGGGCCTTTGGTGTGTGATTCTGAGGCACAAAGAATCCGATGCCATCTCAATTAGGTCAACAAACTAAATATATCCTCCTGCAATAGTTTGATACGGTGCATTTAAATGCTGCGGCCAGTAGCACCCATGTATTTTGATTTATTTGTCTTTATTTCATGTTTAGCAGTTATGGCATGACAGAACACATTGATCAACATTTGAAACTGAAGTGCTGCTGTCAATACCGGGCCGATCGAGGGAGGACTCAGACGCGGAGTTTAGGAAAATAAAAGGACTTTATTAGTCAATAACGAAAAACTCAAAATCACACCAACCGATTAAAAACGGTGAGAAGGAGGAGAAAACAATAAAGGCAAAAACCGGGACCTGGACATGAAGAAGACAACAACATAAAGGATTTACATGGCATGGGGACGAGACCAAACATCTCGTCAGAATCACAGGGCTTAAATACACAAGGGAGGTGCAGGTGATTGGACAGAGGTGGAAACAATCAGGCACGGCAGACAATCACAGGGGAAGACAGGACAAGGCAGGAAGTGAAGTTACCCAGGAACACAAGAGACATGAAACTACAAAATAAAATAAAACAAGACAAGAACCCAAAACGTGACAGCTGCAGACTCTGAGACCATCACCGCCAACCACTGCTGGACCAATCGCCACCAGACCGTTGAATTCTTGTTTCAATGAGTAACAAATCGGACTCTCCTTCCTGTACAATTGCTGGTATACCAAAAAATAAAAATAACGATACGATATAATTTTATTGACAAGTCTCCTCTCAATTGAGTTTTATTAGACAGCCTAAATGTTATAATGAATTCACTACAAATGGAATAAATTATAATTATTAATACATAAATCAACAATCAAAATGTTGGGCTGAATTGCTCCATCAGGGAGGTCAGTGCCGAGTTTGGCATTAAATGAGAGCGACTGTCACAAAACATGTAGGCCAACTCTAAATGACGCTAAGGGGTCAGTTCAGTGCTGCCTCTCTCCCTTTGGCTACGGTTTGAGATGATTGGGGGTGGGCCTCTTTAGATTTAACCAATCGTACCTGGGCAGTGTTTCCATAAACCAATGGACAGATGACAAGACACGTGATACTTGATCTCATGATACGTTTCCCCCAGAATTAAGCCCACAGGCTAAAGTGAGTAAAAAACAATTGTCCTAAGAGTGCTTCTTTGCGAAGAAATGTTCTAAATGTTAGCCGAGAGGATTTATGCCTCTGTGCACCCTGTCTTTGCTTTTAAAGAGTTTGAGCATTAATTCCCAACCACAGCGGACCTGGATTAAAATCAACTCAGAATATCCCATTAACTCAAATATTTACATCGAAACCAACACATTTCTTGGACAAAGTCAAACATTTTGCCCAACTTTCCAAGTTCTCTAGTTTACAATTGATCAACACTTCCTCTAAGTATACATGACAGAGAAACAAGGTGATTGAAGCAGGAGAGAAACTTCCCTTTGTATATGAAGATGAATCATGTTAAAAGAGTATTATGAGAGTATTAAGTCCATGAAGAGGAAAACAGAAGGGTTAGAAGGACAAGCAAGTGTTCAAAACATAGTGAGGAAGGCAAGAGAACACAGACGGAAAACAGAAGAGAGCAGACAGAAAGAAGGAATGACACATCGACAGAGGAGGAGCTGAGTGGAAGTGGAGGGGTGAAGGATGAGGAGGGAAGGTCTGTTCATTTCAGAGCTGGTATCTCCAAGGCAGCAGAACCTTCAGGGTCACAGGGCTGCTGCAGGACTTTCATACTGAAATAGACAGCCTGACCCTGGCTGGGACACGCACTAATGGAGTGGGGGGGGGGGGCAGTTTAAGCTGTGGATTGCAAAACACTAAATCCTCACATTTTGCTTGAATTGAAAACCACATTTGCATCTACAAATACCACAAAATATTGTCTCGTCCAAAACACGACGCAATACACAACTGTTGCGGGTCAGCTGCCTTTTCCCCCATCCTGCGTGTTTCCATCTTCCCTTTCCCCTGTGTGTCTGTCTATGCTCCACCTGCACGAGGCGTGACCTTCCAGGCTGCACAGCTGAACCACATCCTGCAATCACCCCGACAGCATTTAGACCCGGGCTGCTCACCTCTCCAGCGCCAGATCTTTGCATTCCACTACGTGGTAACGTTGGCCCCATACGACGGCTCGCACTACCGAGACCACCCCAGTTGCTTTTAGGTAATAGGTAACTTCACTTGTAACAATATGTAAACGTCAAAACGTATAACACATCAAGGTAGTTATGGTAAGGAAGATGATACATGGTAACGCGAGTCAATACAGTTACTTAACAAACACAACATAACAAAATGTTTTATAACATAATACAACAAAATACAAAGTATCTTGAAATATGACATATAGAACGTGTGGCAAACTTCACAATGTGACAAAATATGACAAACAGAGAAATGAAATGTAACTGAGTAATAATTAACATAACCAAACAGCAATTAGTTTGATTGTCAATATGTCTCTCAACAGCATAGACTGATTAAATATTTTGAATATTGGCACAAGAATGAATATATTTTGTTTTTTTGTAGGCCGACCATGATATTAGCACTGTCTGGTTTTCCATTAGGTTTCAGTTTACTACAAAAAATAGTATATTTAGCCAAAAATAATTTATATTTACACATTTTATTCAACAAGATAATAACTTATGTCGTGGAACAAAATGTTTTAATTGCTTCAGCATGTGTTAATCACAGGTCTTATTTCAGGCATCTAACAAAACATTTGTCAAACACAGCGTATGCATTGTGAAGAAAACAGAATCTTAAAAGCATTTCCAACAGCTTTTAGTGTATAACCTAATGTTTCTAGACTCAAAGTACCTATGTGAGTACACAAATGTACAGGGTACCCCAAACGTACCTACTGTCCTGGAATAAACATTCAGATTTTATATGCGTTATTGACAGGGTGATTGGCTGGAATTGTCCATCCTACAGGAATTGTTTGCTTCTTGGACCCTGAAGCCAACGAGGAGAACTGCAGCTGACCCCTCTGACCCCGGAGACAAACCATTTGAGCCTCTCACCTGTGGCAGCAGGCTGTCCATCAGGCCCAAGACCTCCTGCCACAAAAACAGCTTCCTCCTGTCAGCAGTGTGTCTCATCAATAAAGCCCGGGGCCCCCCTGACTTTGTCTCCCCCATCCTGCAGTCCACAGCCAATGTTTGCACACCCTCTCTGATCTCTGCTTTTATTTATATTTTTACTGCAACCAATAACGTGGGGAAACAACCTCGAAACCAAAGATGCCCAAAAATCCAACTGAAGAAATAAAGAGAAACGGAGATCAAAGCGTGACAGTGAGGCGCAGAGCCACAGCTCTTTAATGGTATGATTGGCTGTGTTTTATGTAAGTATGGGGTCTCCAGCATCACTGCGATTAAACAGGCGGGATTACTGTCATCCGCTCTGTGTTTGGGTACTGTACTCTGGGACTGGGTCCATCCACTGACATTATGAGTCAGCTGAATCCCTTTCAAAGGGCTTGTCATTCCTCAAAATAACCGTAATTAGGTTGACAAGACAACAAAGTTATTGATTAAACTATAGATAATCTATAGTTATCCAGATACATTTATTCACAATACACATCCGGTGTCTAATGATTATAAGGTACTACACTAGAGCTCCGGGTGCCTTGCTTTATTGCAATATGTAACTCTAAACACTAACACGTTTTGTTAGGTGTGTATCCTGCCGTAAATGTTCCATCTCTTATGTGGATCGTGGTTTTACACTGAAGCTCAAAGAGTTATTGGTAACATCAACTCTGATAACAGTCCTCAATCACGGGAATCTACAGAAAATGAGGGACCAAGTTCAGCCTGGAGCTTAGGGCTTGGGAAGTCACTGCACTGACCTACAGTCGGTAGGTCTCACACACATGTCCTGTATCATATAATGCAACTCTAACTGAAATAATTCCTAGTTGCCCCCCCGTACACACCCAACACAAAAGAAAACGGAGGATGGATCAGTCTCTGTCCTTGGTGCTGGAAGAACAGTCTGGGGCACAGCCATGTATGTTACCCTTTAATGACGTGTAGGATTACAAGTCTTTAGTGATATAGCAATGATCCGTCTCACAGCTTGTGGATTGTGTAACATGCCTCTGCTGTCATAAACTCTTACTGAGACTTACTGAGAGTGTGTGCTAAAGTATGGTGAATCATGCAGGAAATCTATGCCCATGGGCCCCATACTCCCACGGGCTTGGATGACAAAGTTGAGGTAATATTGGTTTGTCATGGCAACGGGCGAGATGCTGGGCAGTTCCCTCTCAGGGAACTCGAGCTGCATGGAAACGCTGTCGGAACGCCTCTGTGTGACCGCATCATGAAGCACGTGTGAAATCTAACCAATGGCGAGCTGGTACGTCATAGGCGGGCGACGCCAGGACCAGGAAGCTATAAAGGGACCCGAAGGGCAGGACCATTCATCTCTGTGCCTTCATCTAGTGCGTGTGAAGTGAACTATGTCTGAGCGTTTTGTCCAGTGTGCCCCCCCCTTGCACCCGTTTTCTTACGGGCAAGGACTCGCACACCTTGTGGGTCGTCTGCTTGGGTGTGGAGCACGCTCAGTAGCCCTCGAGGGGACTAGCTGTGGAGATTGCGAGCGCTTTTCGTGGCGCACGCGTCTCTCTCGTCAAGCCCTCTTTGAGGAGGACGGCTGGATGAGACGCGCTCCCCGCGGCTCCGGTCCCGCTTGTGCCGATGCAGAGCGCCGGTTGTCTTCGTGGGGATCGCAGGTGGACCTCGCGGAGGGTCTTGGGATGGCTGAGGCACTTTCCCACCCCTCTACCGCGGGTTCCAGGATCTCGTACCAGGTGTCGGAGGCACGCGCAGCGGGTTCCTCCACCCCGGACGAGACACCGCTCTCACGGTCCTTCAGCTCAGGGGGAACTGGACATGGTGAGCGTGGAGGCAGTGGAGGCTGAGGACGCGGAGGCGCCTCATTCCTCCGCCGCCGCCCAGGAGCTGCTGGAGGTCCTCACTTCAGCCGCTGAGAAACTCAGCATCAGCTGGCCGGCGGATAGGCAGCAGCCTACTACGAGCGGTTGGCTTCACGAACGGTTTCTGCTTTCTTGCAGAGTACCTCTGCGCCGGTACTTGCCGGCGGGCCACTTTTCCCCCACCGCCGTGTCGTTTACGACACCGGTGTTGCCCACCAAGCCCCTGAGGACGCGGAGAGGCAGCAGGCTGCAGGGCTTGATGCTTTCCTTCCTCGTCGACGCCACGTCCGTGGGACTGCTCGAGGGCGGCCCCGGCCGCCATTAAGCTCGCATCACCTGGCGCAGCAGGAGAGCGTCGCGCTACGTGCACCCCCTTGCCGAGGCTGGGCCGCAACACGGCATTCTCAGGCGGGGCCTTCACGCAGCAGGGCTGGTCTGTGGACGTCCGGCGAAAACGGCCCTGACGCCCTAACTACCAGGGCTCGGAGGGTGATCCCTACCGGGGGGGGGGGGGGGGGGGGGGCAGGGTTTTACTGCACTACTCGGTGCTCCCACCCCCCCGGTACTCCCCAGGAGTCAGGCTGCTGTCCCCGCCATCGTTTTGGGGCACGGCCGGCTCCAGCGAGCGCAAGCCCGAGGGCCGTTCGCCCCCTCCAAGGAGGGTTCCGGCTCTACTAGACCAGCGCTCCCCTGCCTGCCTGTTACAGGGCGCTGCGTCTGCAGAGCCAAGACTTCCAGAGACCAGCCTCTACAATCGACAGGGGTTACGCCATCCAGTTCAGGTGGCGGCCGCCTCGATTCGGAGGGGTGCTACCCACAGTGGACCCCCAGCAGGCTTGGGTAATGGAGCAGGAAGTGCAGGCTCTGCTACAGAAACTGTGATACAGTTTCAGAGACTTTTAGGTCGGCTGGAAGCGGCATCCAACGTGATCCCTTGCGGCCTGTTGCACTTGAGACCGTTACTGTGGTGGCTCAGAGCCAAGGGGTTCTCCCCGACGGGAAACCAGCGCCGTCTGATCGGGGTCACTCGCCATTGCCTGCGGGCTCTGGCCATATGGTGGTCCCTCGGGAAACTCCGCTGTTTGTGAACGGTTTATATCCCAGGGTACCTAAACCAGGGGGCAGACGCTCTGTCGAGACAGGGGCCGAGGCCCGGGGACTGGACACTCCACCCCGAGGTGGTGGAGCTCCTGTGGAGAAGCGGTCTTACCGAGGTAGCCCTGTTTGCCTTCAGAGAGACGACTCACTGTCCTCTGTGGTTCTCCCTCACGCATCACGCGTGGTGCAGGCCTTTCCCCAGGTTGCTATGCTCCCAGGGGTTCTGGAGAAGGTCCGTCAGGACGGAATCAGTCTACTGTTAGTAGCCCCGTTCTGGCCGGTCCGAGTATGGTTCGCGGACCTTATATCGCTGCGCAGGCGTCGGCGTCCATCGTTCACCCCCGCCCGGAGCTGTGGAAACTCTCTCGCTTCCTCTGTGGCACCCTGAGGCTGAGGCCAGCAGCCAGCACGAGAGTACCGTCCTGGGACCTGGTCGTACTAGAAGGTCTCTCCGGTGCTCCGTTTGAGCCCATCGCAGAGGTTGCAGTGAAGTACGTGGCTCTTATGACCCTCTTCCTGCTTGCTATTTCTTCCCTCAAAAGAATTGGAGATATGCAAGCCCTCTCGGTGGCTCCCTCGTGCTTGGAGTTTGCACCCGGCATGGCGAAGGTGTTCTTACTTCCTTCCCCCGTCTATATTCCTAGGCCCTACGGTCGGGCCTATTGTGCTGCAGGTGTTCTGTCCTCCTCCGTTCCTGACGTCGGACCAAGCGAAGCTCAACCTCCTCTGCCCAGTTAGGGCCTTAGACTCCTACGTCCGCAGGACCGCCCTGTGTAGACTTTCCGAACAGTTGTTCGTGTGTTTCGGATAGGGTTGGGTATCGTTTGAATTTGAGCGATTCCGATTCCGATTCCGATTCCGATACCGATTCTTTTAAGAGGCAGGGTCAAAAAAGTTTAAGTTTAAGATATTTTAAATGAGCTAGCTAACCAAGGGTCTTTCTGAAGGAAAAAGTCTGACCTTCTCAATCAATGTTAATTCTATGAACTTTTTATTAACTTTACTATGAATTTCTAACAGGGCTGTTTTCAACTACAATATGAATATCAAACTATGAACTTGAATATTGTATGAATATTATAAATAACAGGGGTACACTTTCCTCCAGAGAGCTTTATTTTTGAAACCTCACAAAAACACATTTACTCGTGAGTGTATGATACTGCAGGTACTTAAACGTTACCTTGCTTCCACTGATGGACGAACCCTTGGAATCAGAGGAGGAGGCAGCGCGTCAAACACGGGGCACACGGAGGGGGGGGGGGGGGGGGCGCGCAACTCTCCCAACCTCAAATCAGGGACACTTTCGCTGACGGGGGGGCTGCTGGCGGTCGACGCGGGGAGTGCTAGTACAATCTTTTTTTTTTTTCTTTGCAGCGCCAGCCTCACTGCTCATTTTAACAGAGGACCGCTCCGCTCGGGCCACCCGGCACCGCCGCGCGCACTCGTCTGATGCGTCACAAATTCACAACAACCGGGAGTTTTTTGCCGAGTTTTCGGTTTGTTTCGAAAAGTGTAACCACACTTTGGACCGCCGACGCACGCTATACATGTTCGATCGCGCTGTTACGCCAACACTTCCGGTGGACGCTTCTTTGTTGGTGTTCAGCGGTTTCTATTTCCGGTCGGCGCCGGCGGACTGAGAATCGAAACAAGGAATCGAATTTTAAACTTTTGAACGATACCGGGTAAATCGCAAAGCTAGTTCCGATTCCATTCGATTCTCGATTCTCGATACCCAACCCTAGTTTCGGACCACTCAATACTGGGGGCCCGGTGTCTAAGCAGAGGATGAGCAAGTGGGTGGTTGAGGCCATCTCACTTGTTTACGAATCGGCCGGTCAGCCCGCACCTTTGGCTGTCCGGGCCCATTCTACAAGGGGTATGGCGGCTTCTAAAGCCCTTTTGTCGGGTAAAGTGTCGAACTCCACGCCTCGAGCGCAGGTGCTCTCGTCTGAGTGTGCGCACTGACTTCACACTACGGTCCCACAGCGTTTCCACGCAGCTCGAGTTCCCTGAGAGGGAACGCCTCAGGTTACGAATGTAACCTTAGTTCCCTGAAGGGAACGAGACGCTGCGTTACGATGCCATACTCCCGGCCTGCCCGTGGCACTTGATTTGGCCGTTCAGAGATGAATGGTCCTGCCCTTCGGGTCCCTTTATAGCGTCCTGGTCCTGGCGTCGCCCGCCTATGACGTACCAGCTCGCCATTGGTTAGATTTCACACGTGCTTCATGACGCGGTCACGCAGAGGCGTTCCCACAGCGTTTCCACGCAGCGTCTCGTTTCCTTCAGGGAACAAAGGTTACATTCGTAAATGGAGACGTTTCAACAGGTGACGCTCTTGAGACCGTTTACACTTGTACCTCAGTTCTCTATGCTGCCAAGGGTTATCAACTATGTGTCATGGAGGAAAAAAGGAATAATTATATTTAGGGCTGTCAACATAAGAGCATTAATCTATGAGATTAATGTGGCTGAGATTAATGCAACAAAATATTTTAACGTAGTTAACATAATTGTTAACTACGTTAAAAGGGGGAGGTTGGTACGAGATGTATGTTGCTAAAACGTTCCTACATAAACCGAGTGATCAGCCGAGTGATGAATGATACAAATAATGTATGTATATGTATATATATAAATATAAATAAATAATTCTTTAAAAACTCATATTATCTTTTCTCCTCGACTTACTCAATCCATATTGTGTGTAGCTATACAGATGCATTTAAACACCTTTTGTTATTTTAATCACACACATTTAAATACCACCTTTTACCTTCAGTAGAGAGAGAGAGAGACAAATGATTGGTTTAATAATCTCACATATTTTTTAAAGCTGTCCCACTATAATTCCAAACAGAAAATAGTTGACTGTTTCCGCATGTGTTAGTATAAAATCCATCTGAAATACTTTCATTGAAAATTGTCTCCGGTTTACCCTTTCCACAGTTTGATGGATGTTATAATAGTTCTCACTTATATGCAGCTCTCAGCACTTTCTGGAATAGTGGGGAACTTGGTTGAAAATTGAAAAAGACACTGATGTTTTTTTTGAGAAACCTTAAACAAACAAGTTCTTTCCGTTGTCCGGAGGTTTGCACAAGCATGTCACATTTCCAGAGACATGTCCCCCAAACCACTTACAATAAATGAATGCACTTTACACAGTTGGCCACATCTACCTCCGAACCCACATATATTGTAAAACAAGAAACTTAACATTTACTTCACCACGACTGCTAAGGATCATAAGCAGACATTTATCTTAGTGTTCTGCAGGAAGCTGCACAGCCTCACTGAGTTACTAGTGTGGCTCTTTTAACTCCAACACTGTCATCACAAGTCCGAAATACGAAGAGCGGTTCAGTTAATAAATGTTAATTAAAACATGAATTAGACGTCTGACCTTAATTTCCACTCTTCATCCTGCAGCAGAAGGCTTTGGCAGTGTCAGAGAGAAAACAAAAGCTGACGAGTCTGTTTGAACACCCTTCAGACAAAGACTTTTCCTGCCCGAAACAAAGGGAAATCAAAGAGTCCAGGAGACCCAGCCTTTTAAAATCTTTATTTACCCAAACACGACCTTCAAGACCTGCCATACTAAAGCAGATCCTGAAAAAGTTAAAATACTGTTACAACGAATCAGTTCAACGAGTATTTTGAGGGTGTGGCGTAACAAGTGCATACTCAACTATCTCAAACTTAAGGTTTAGGATTTGAATACCAACTGATTAGAGAGTAAATGTCATTGATAAATATGTTGCTATAAAATGTCTTTTACTGCTTTATTTTTGTAAAATCAGGTTCAGGTGCTGAACACCTAGACTGGATGTAATGGGCAGATTCCCTGATTTAATGTTGTCAGACAATTATATTAACACCCCAAGCGGTTAATTGGTAAACACTCTTTTTTGTATTGGATGTTTTGTTACAAGCTGCAAATTGCCACTACCAGTGTCTGCCAGTTACAGTGCAATCCCCAAATAGTGGACCAGTTTCAAAAAGGGGTTTCAGATCTATTGACTGTGTGCAGGTTGAAATACACCAAAAATATAATACTACCACTTCTGTATCATCTTCATCACTGCAACACAACAAAGGTCAGTGGTACCTTCTGTCACCCACAGAAGTAAATCACAAACCCTTCTAGTGACTCTGTTTCTATTCTACTTCTAATGTGTCTATTTGAATGTTGTCTGATCATTATCATTCTCAGTTGATCACAATAGAAATAAGAGTAGATCAGAGAGGTTTTGCACTGCACAGCAGTCGAGGAGAGCGGGGGGGCGGGACTTATCACTACAGGCAAATTTATCTTCATTAAACTTCAAAGCAGTGTTGAGACAATCAGCATTCTAGCATTGAGCTTGGCCAGGTACACGTACTGTGTGGGCGGGGGGGGGGGTGGTCTGTTGGTAAAAAATCAATCAAGTAAACAACAGAGTGACACTGCACTCGTCCACTTTTTCTCTCTCTCTCTCTGCCTTTTTCTTTCTGTCTGTCTGATGCTCCGGCAATCTGACAGCGCCCTATTAGTGTGACTGACACCGACAGAGAGAGAGACAATGAAACAATGAAGAACTTTCTGTGTGTGTGTGAGAGTGTGTGTCCCACTGTGTGTGTGTGTCGCATGTTCTTTTTGACCTGCTCACCTGCTGTGAGTCCTGGACATTTTACAAACAGACCCCATCATGCACAGCATGAGTTACACAGCCGAAATGAGGGTTTCCTTTTGGCTAGCATGTTATATTATTGTTATATAGCAGACATCATCTCCTTTAGGTGAATACTATTCACCTTTTAATTAGTCTCGCAAAGCCAGGTGAATGGTGCTGTGTCAGACCCATATAGGGTTCTGATGTGTAAATATTTCTTCACACTAAATGCTGTTATTCTATTTAATGTCGTCAACAACCATTTAAAGACCAAATGTGGTGGTCTGTCTGTCATCACTTTCTGACTTCCTTCTCTGCTCTCAGCCCCAAAGCCACTGGTTCCTGCTGACATCTTAATCTTTCTAAAAAAGCTACACAATATACTTAATTAGCTGGTAAATGTTACTCAAAGATGAGATATTAACGGAGATAGCAATTGTTTGGGTCGATTATTAGGAGACCTTTTAATATTTGGTGCTAAGTAGTATTGGATGCAATAAAACATATCAATATACGATTAGAACGCATGTAAATAATAATAAAAATAATACATTTTATTTTTGTAGCCTTTTTCAAAATTCTCAGAGACTTTACATGGTTAAAATAAACATAAAACAAAGACATAAAGAAAGTGAGGTCTCGCCCAGTGCAAAAGATTTTCTCATTGATGTATTTTGAATCCTTTTGGAGCATCATGGCACAGCAGACGATGAATGAAAAAGAATAACATATTCAAATATCCTAAATAAACCACTAGTGTGGAACAGTACAGTGTGATGTCAATTTGACTGAACCAATAAAAGATTGTCCAATCAGATTTGAGGATGTAAAATAGAGGATAGAAAAGGAGCAGGCAGAAGCCTCCTGTAAACCAGTATTGATGGTCCTGTGACACTTGACGAGGGGACTTCTCTATTTCCGTATAGTTCTTTGCTCCACACACACCTTTAGTTGTTTCTATTCACAGACTCACACTCTACCTCTTGCTGATCCTCTTCTCCCACCTCCCTCTATAACTTCTCCTGCCTCCCAGTGCTCCCATGGGGGGTGAGCTGGTGTTAACTACCTCTAAAATAATCATCTTCTCTCCATCATAATAGTGCTTCTTGACAATTGCAAAGATGATTAAATGTAGCTTAGCAGCTTCAAGGGGGCAGTGCGGTTCCCTGGGGCATGCAGTGTGTGTGTGTGTGTGTTAGGCTTGTTAAAGTAAGAAATGTAATTACAGACAGTGTGTGTGAGACTCAAGCTCAAACAGAGGTCAGAGCAACTGTGGCAGAAGAATTAAAGCAACACTCAGCGACCGTAAAAAACAAACAAACACGCACGCACGCACGCACGCACACACACACACACACACACACACACACAGTGGACTATCAAGCTGCTACAATCAAGTGAGAACTCTGTCTTTGGTAAAGAAATTTACTGCAAATTTATTTCAATATTATTTTTAAATTCAAGAATTGAGAGGGACTACTTCTTCCGTTGCTAGTATTAGAAAGTATAGAACTTGCTAGTTTCGTCACTACACAACAGTCAATGTAAGGTTTTAGTGTGGCTTAGTGTGTAATGTTGCTATACTGAACCTTTTAAAGCAGAGTTTGGTGTGAAGCTGAGCCTGACACCATATTTCACATGTGAAATCAATCAGGTGACGCTTGTGACTTAAATTCCATTTTAGCCCATGTGTTACATATTCACTGGGGAGCAATTAGGGCTCAAGTGTCTTGCTCAGGGACACTTCAACATGGCCCATGGAGCAGCCGGAATTCAAACCAACAACCTTGTAGTCCCCAGTGCACCACGCTACTCCATGCACCACCATCACGCAGCATTGGACTCTTTGTCAATCTTTTTTTAAATGGCCCTTCAAATTTTAAAAATCGAGCGATTGCCAAGTAAACAAAGTTGCGTTAACTGCGTTAAAATATTTTACAGCAATAATTTCATACTTTATTAGTAAAGTTGACGTTTTAAGTTTTTTAAAGGCATTTGTTGGCTTAACTTTAAAGTGAGTCTTCTTAGAGTGTCATTCACTATGGCGACAGAGGAAGGACAGATGTTCAGGCGGCATCACCGCGGTCTTCTAACAACGGCAATAACTCTTTGAGAGCTCAGTGAAGCCTCGGTCTGAATCCACTCTCTTCTCTACCACGATCTGAAGAGGCATCAGAAAGCCTGAACATGAATGTGTATGGTACATCTAAGCAGCATGAGCCTCAAAGAAAAGTGGATGCAACCAACCATCGGTCCGTATTTACATCATCAACCACAATCATGTCAGTCATGAGGCTATGACTTTGTAATCTGCCAAGCAAAGGAAAGATTGTATTATTTTGGTTGGATGGTTCTGGTTAGACATACCAACTATGAGAACAGTGTGACAGTCATAACATACTGCGTGTGTTTGTTTGTTTAAGCGTCACATGGTGTGGCGTCGAACCGCTCTCTGAGTTGTGCTTCTCTGTGCACCTGCTTCCACAGCGTCGCCGAGGACACGGTCGATTGTAAAAAATAAAAAGCTGACAATGTTGATTCCTTCCAAATTGACATTGGCTTTGTTAACTCTGTCGCTGTATTTCACGCAATCTACATCTGTGATGTGAGAACAATAGGACCAATGGGAGCACCTTGATGTACAGGGAGAACATAGAAATCACCAGGTGTCATACATGCAGTTTTACAAAAAGGGAAAACTGTTAAAAGAAAAGAGTAAATATATGTAGAAAAGAAAATACTAATGGCATTTATTTCAATAAAATATTGTGGAAAGATAGATATAGTTTCCTTTCATTTATGCAGCCCCCTTTAATGACCAAAACAATAATACCTGTTCTATCAATGAAGGACCTGGTGGCATTATGAAAAGGTCTTTTAAGACATTTCCATAAACAACAACATCCCTCCTCCCGTTTCAAATGAAATGACTGTTGTTGTTGTTGTTGTTGTTGCTCCTCCGAGTCCTCTTACAAATAACCTTCCTTTCGGGTCTCCATCATTCAACTCACCTAACCCAACGGTTTAGATTTTAAACAATTGATTCTCTGTCATACATATGATAGACATGCTTTGTACATTAATTATACCCTTTTACTTTCTCTGGCCTCCATCTATCTTTCCTCAACCAATCCTTCCCTCCCTGCCTCCTTCATCTGTCTTCTCTCCTTCCCATTACACTCTGCTCCCCTTAATCCAATGGTTCCCAAACTGGGGGTCGCAACACATCAGGGAGGTCGCGGCTCCATCACCAACCCTTACTCACAGATTAAAAAGAAGAAAAAAACAAAACCCACGTGTGGACTTGACATGGGTTGTGTTCAGTGACGTGCAGTCTGGGTAGGCACTGTCTATTCTTGTGATTTATATATACACAATATATGTGTTATTCCAATTGTTGAAACATTAGGATGACAAATGCAGCAGCTATGCATAATCAAATTCAAAATAAATGGTAGAATAAGCAGTGCTTTTACAGTTTCTCGATTGCTAAGACACATTTCTTGAAAGCTGCTCTCCTTTTCTCTAATCTGTGAACACAAAACCCAATTTTCAAGCTACATTCACAAAACCTCAAAACTGAACTATTTTGTCAAATCAAAATTAAAAACACTACTGAACAGTCACTAAACACTACGTAGAAAAATAGAAAACACAATGCTCAGGACATGACGCTGGAGAAATAAATGTTTATTGTTCACTGTAGGCTAAATGCATGTCGCAAAACAACAAAAACCTGTGCATTTAGCACTTTTACAAAAAGACAACACAGAACTCGTATGCGTTTGCCACTTGTGTACACCGAGCCCATGTGAAAAGTACAAAATACCTGCGTCAGGCCACAGGACTTCATCCACATCACAGGCCACATTTTGGTGTGCGGTGGAAGGCAAAGATTGATAAAACCTTGGTTCATATTGAACTACTCTCTAACCTGGGGGGCTCTGTGGAAACTCACATTGTCCCAAACAACAACATGGATGGGATGCTCCTCCTGCTGCCCTAACAGAGCATCTCGCATGGGATTGAGCCAAATGAGGAGCTGGTGAGTGAGAACATGGAGTTACAAAACATATACATGGAATACTAGGCCTAGAGAGGGGGGAGAGAAAGAGAAGGGAGGGGGGAGAGAAAGAGGGGGGGGGAAAGAGAGGGGGGATAGAGGGAGGGAGTGAAAGAGCGGGGGGGAGAAAGAGAGGGAGAGAAAGAGAGGGGGGAGAGAGGGAGGGAGTGAAAGAGAGGGGGGGAGAAAGAGAGGGGGGGAGTGAAAGAGAGGGGGGGAGAAAGAGAGGGGGGGAGAGAAAGAGAGGGGGGGAGATAGCGAGGCACGCAGCATCTAAAAGACAGAGAAAAAGACACGGTGCAACATGGAAAGAATGGTTTGCAGAACCTCCTTTTAAATCTGGAAATATACATTTTTGCTCTACGCCCCTTTAAATTTCAATAATTGAAATGGAAAGGGGCGTGGCTCATTTTTGTGGCCTGGATATTTCGGGTTGGACAACTAATTTACAGGTGTTCAATCTTAGCTGCGTAGTCTGTCTCCGGTGTGCGTTCCATGAGGTATATTCATGCTTTGGCAGCAGGAGGGGGGGGGGGGGGTGGGTGACCAGCAAAATATCTCAACCCTGATTGGCTTTCGCACGAGAGCGTTTTGCCTTTGCTAAATTCACCTTTTAGCGTATTTTGTGTCCTCTGCGCTGCCCGTTGAACATTTTCTTCCGCTGCAACCATGGACGACTCTGCATTGACTTTGCATGGAATGTAACTAGCGTGATGGGAACGCAGTGTAAGATTTTTCATTGATTTTGATGTTAACGACTTGAGTGTTTGACCAAACCAAACAGTTGGCTGAGTGGACTATATAATACTACATATACATACAAAAAAATCCAATTCTATCAACGGCTTTGTCTGCCTTTCTCGGACGCTGGTTGTTTCTGTCTTGGGGGGTTGATGTGTGTGTGTGTGTGTGTCAGAGTGTGTGCAGACTGGAGATTGATCACTTCTGTCAAAGCAGGATAGCTGCAGAGTGCTGAACGCAGGCTGCTAATTGATAGAGCTCCTGTGACCCCCGTTTGCTGCGACAGCAGTGAGAGGCAACAGAAAACTCCAACCATGAAGGAAATGGGGAGAGGCCAGTTGACAAGAAAATCTGCTCCACAAATGATAAGTCCTCACCACGGGTGCCGTCATCAGGCCTTTTTTGGGTGCATTGTGGGTGAAAATCACAATTGTTTTGGGTAGAAGTATTAACCATTCATTCAAGATCCACGGATATCATTGGAATTAGTGAAAATATTCAACCTGGACAAAAACATCAGCGCTGTGAGTAGAATCAGCATTTTTTGGTGGGAAGAAACTTCATCATTTTGAAACGAATAAAAATCAATATGGAAGAATCCACATTCTATGTGTACTATGATGTCAGGTCTATGTCGGTAAGGGATTAAAATATGTTGCCTAAATTGTTTTCAGTGTTTTCTTTCTTCATTCATTCAACTGCCCTCCCCCACAACTGTTCTTCTCTCTGAGGCACTACTTCACATCTGTTTTACTCCAATTAATAATTGATGAACTGATAATTTGATGGATGCAGATGAAGCACAGCACCCGTACCCCGCCTCTCTCCTTCATCACCCACCTCACCATCACTCCATTACCAGATGAGTTCGTGAGGCGTGGCCCGCCCTTCAGCTGAGCTCTGTATGCATATGGCTGCTGGGATGTAAACCAGACTTCAACATGCATACATACATGGAAGGAAGCAGCATGGTTACACCCCAACAACTACTGGTGTTCTGATTAACGCAGTAAAGTGTGGTTAAACCCCATTCAAATAATAGTCATCTTATACTAACTAGTGTGACGGGGGGGGGTTAGGGGAAAGAGTCAACAACGCCACTTGGGGACCCACGAACTATCGAAAAACACCCAAGGCACGCAGATAAGTTACTGTGGGCTATAGGCAGAGACCAGTTGATATTTAAGTAAAGGTTTTATTAAACAAAGCAATAAAACCACAGTAAATTCTAATAACTACAAGAAAAACAAACTCAAGTCTACTTAACACGGCAAACGAAACACAGCAATAAAACCACAGTAAATTCTAATAACTACAAGAAAACAAACAAACTCAAGTCTACTTAACACGGCAAACGAAACACAGCAATAAAACCACCAGAAACAGTACAACAAAGAAATAACAAAGTAGAGAACACATTACCAAATAGAATTGAGCAAAACAGCAGCAGGGTCCCTGTGCAGCACAACACAAAAAGGGCTTGAGGCCCTGACGGCAGGTGCTTTTAAAGGCCTGCTCTTAATTGGCCGTTTGGCTGGGGAGGAGCCAGCCGAAAGGCTGCGTTCCACCCCACCACACTAGCATCGCGTTAAATCCCATTACAGTTTAGTTCATGCACATCAAGCCAAACTCGTGGCCCACACTTTGCCGTACCATCAGCACCCCCCCCCCCCTCCCCCCCTTGGCCGTACCGTTCCCCAGTCGGCTCATTTTCTTATATCTATTTGTTTTGCACTTGCAGTATTATGCTCTGCTAATTGAGTACAACTTGTCATTATTTTTATTATTTATTTAGTAGTCATGCGAACAGACCGGACGACTTGGGGGGGGGGGGGGGGTAAGTTTCCATGTCAATGAAAAAGTAGCTCCATGCCGAACAAGTGTGGGCGCCCCTTGTCTAGTATAAAGTCAGTAAACCGGTTCTACTTTTGTTATAGTATAGGTAATGGTTTTAAAAGTTTCTGCTGCACGATGATCAAAAAAGGCTTAGTTGTTTCTTTAGTTGATGCCGATCTATTGGGATTTATAAAGATTTACAAAAAATGGTGGAAAGAAAAGGAGTAAAAACATGAAACAATTGTCATCTATGAAAATAAAACATAACTGTTTTGTGTGGCTATAATCAGTATTTTGGTTCAGTGTCTAATCAACAGCTGTGCAGGTGATTTCCTTCAGGGTCCATACAGTAAATGTCAGAGCCGGTCTCTGTATTGAGTGGGCAGGGTAATGAGCCTCCGGCTTCCGAATCGATCAGCTCCTTAACAGGTACGATGATCACACAGTCCAGAGGCATCCCATTTTCTCCATCATGCCGTCCAGCTCCTGAGACGCTCCACCATCTGTCTGCCCCCCACACCTCCCGGGTGCTCACAGTTGACCAGGTTGGATTGAAAGTATAATTGCGCAACCAGCTGCCTACTTCCACATTCAGGAGACACTTAGTATTCATATGCGGGAATAGCAGTCATGCGCTGAACAAAAGGGATGTTGCAGCAGGTCTGGTGGCGACACCCTTTTGTTCCTGCCGGTGTTGACCTCTGTGTCGGAGTGAGTCTGGTGTGTCCTGGTGAATGTTTGTTAGGAGTCTGTTTTATTTCACCACGGGTGTTTCTACAGTTAAATCTGTATGTGACACGCCCACAATCGGACCACATTGATGTTAATTTATTATTTATTTGATATTGTTCATTTTGAACAATATGTAGAACATTGAGTAATAATTACAGAATGTAATGGCAACATATGGACCGTACAGAGGGACAGTAAAGCACTGCTGCGACTTCCCAAACCCTCCTGGCAACTTTTATTTGTCAAAAGTGACAAGCGACAAATCCAGCAACTTTTTCTGGTGTTATTGGAGATCTTTTTGTGGTCTGACATGAACGCATATATTGTTCTTCAATTACTGCCCCAATGCGCTCAATCACGCCCTATCTCAATCTGCACCCACAGACTTTTAGGTGCGCTCCTACCAACTCCAGAAGGGTTTCCTTCTGTCCCGTTGTCAATTCGTTAAGTAATTCGTGGGCTCTCAGGCAGACACTTTGAGCGCTTAATGAACCCTTTACTTTACCCAAGAGAAGAAATACTTTTGATTTTTCTCAAGAGCACACATTAAGCAGTTGGAAAATACAGAGAAATAGACATTGCAGAGTAGCGTAGAGCACTGTTGTCACCCCAAATTCCCCCCGTTGCCTGTCTTGTTGGTTTGTTCTGTTTCGTGTCTGCCTATCTGTTGTGCACGCCCACTCATCCTTACACACCTGTGTCCCGTTCAAGCTGGTCTGTATATATACCCCTGATTCCCTTGCGTTCTTTGCGAAATCTCGTGTAGTTTACCATCACATTCGGAGTGTTAGTCAGATCTTGGTTGGCGTCGTGTTGAAGACTCCTTGTTTGTTCCAGACCTTGTTGCCTCCTGCCTGATCCTGGTCGGTACCTTCACCTATCTACCTGCTCCTGGATTTTGACCTCCGGCCGGATTACTGGATACGACTAGCTTGCTCCCTTTTGTACCTTTGTTGATTAAATCTGTGGTTGGGTCTACTCCTGCCTCCTGTGATGCGTTACAACTGTGTGCAAGTTTTTCAAAAATCTGGTAAAGAGTTGGTGTAACGCTGAAGAATGCTAATATGAACAGCAGCTAGGTGGATGGGGTACAATCATGTTGAAGGCTTGCCCATCCTGGCAACACATGCACACAGAGACACAGACAAAACAGGAGGCGCAACCTGGTCATGCCAGATTGTCCACCTCTACGCGCCTCGCTGAAGAATCTTGGACTAGACGATGTTTAAAATGAAACATGCAGCAGTGATGTTACTATTTCATGTCTCAAAAAATTGACGAATGATTTTGGTGAATTGTTTGGACGACTGGTAACGTGAAGCACGTTATGCCATGTAGAAAATTGTGCAAAACTATCGGTGGGGGGGGGCAGGCAATGTACGGGACGCAAACCCTGAAACTGCCAAATGACTTGTCACTATTAATTAATTACAGGAATCATTAAAAAAGTGCAAGCGTTAATTCTCCATCGCTGAAGCAAATAAATTATTTTTAAAGATTGTTGCGTCTTAAGAGACTCAACACAGAGGTAACTGTTGTTTTAATATTACAGTCAACTGTACGGTAATGTAAACCCTGTGTTTGTCTGACGCCATTGAGTTCATCTGAGCAGAAATACAGTCCTGCTTATACAGAGGTTCCCTTTAGCAGAATTGAAGTGCTGTGCTGAAACGTGCGTAATTGATGGGCATGATTATAGCTTTTATGGCAAAATGAAGCAGCAGGCGCCGCACGGAACAGTTCTCTGTGGTGAAGGTGGAGAATTAGTTTAGCAAAGTAACACCAGCCCGGAGGTCAAATGCTTCTGATGATCTGAATACTGTGGTTTTACATTTAGATACACGGCCATCCTCACGGGAGCTATGTGATGAATTGGCACCATAAAGTGTTTCATTGTGCACTTGGTATTTATTCAGAGTTAAAAATATGTTCATAATCAATCTGTAGCTTTTCTCTCTGTACATTGTTCCAATTCTGTAATGAAATACTGAAGCCCATTCAGTGTACAGTTTTTGGATGTGCCAGCGGCAGCCATGCGAGTAGTCTGCATCACGGCTTACTTCCTACAGTCGTAGCCGTTTCAGTATTATTTGTGAAAAAGACCCCCAAGAACTCAAGACCTTGTGACGTTCCAAAGAACCCTCACTATATAGTCGGTTTACAGGCTTTCTGGGGACCTTTCCATCTGATCCGACTTAACATCAAGCCGCTCCCCTGAAACCATATTTCCATGAGAAAAGGGGAAATAAACTTCTTATGTGGGTTTGACACTGCTGGGAGGGGCTTGACACTGCTGACCATATAGACATATCTATCTATCTATATATCTATCTATATTATATGAACAATTGTATTTGTGATTGTCTGATACAACAATGTCTAATCAGATTATTTGTTATTGTATCTTGTCTCACCTAGTCTTCATCTCACCTGTTATTTCCCATCCCTTCCTTTCTGTTTTAACTCACTTAAGCTCACTTCAACTCTCATCTTGTCTTTATTTCATCTAATTTTATCTAACCTTATGAAACATGAGATCTGACCTCAGCTGATCTTAACCTCATCTGAACTATGTTGCCATATGGCTCTAGCTTGTTAGCTTGAATTCTAATATTCATACATCGGATCTGGTGTGCCTCATCTTTCCTGTTCTTACCTCCCTTCATGTTAGGTCGCAATCTCACCCACTCTATTCCATCTCATTCTTGTCCCATTTTGTGTGGCCTGACATTGCATTATTTTCCAGGACCTCATCTTTGATCCCCATCTATCTTCTCTTGTGTTTTCAGGTGATCCGCCACCTTCTCACTGTGTTTTGAGAGTATATTTCTCTGTGAGGCAAATCAGAAATCCGCAGCCGGCTCTCTGTATCATAATAAAAAAAAATGAAGGAGCCCTGTGTCCACGGAGACAGAATATGACGGACATTAAGATGACACCAATCATCAGTTGTGATCACGCTCATTTGCCGATTGTCCTGTTGTTGAGGTTGAAGCGGCTTGTCCTGTGATGTGAGGTTATTCCTCTACCGCCTTTTTTTGAGGTTAGGGGACCGTCTGGAAGATGCCATCGAACACTGTCAATACTCAATTTCTGGTGAACAGACGACGAGTCTCTCAGTGCATCTCTTGCCAAAGTCAGTCAGGAAAAGATTTACATCAAAAAAAGTTTCTTTGCTCGTCTTTCAACAAAGAACTTGCAACAAAGATCTGATAACTGCTGTTATAACTCAAAGCTCTTTAATCCTTTACTTTTTGGTGCTTGCACTGGCTGGCTCGATACAAATGCATTGCTTGAATACCTAATAATTATAGATTTAGATGGCCTACTTGATAGGTTACATTCCTTCAGAATGCTGATTAGAGCAAGACATGACATTTGACACGCAACAATCACAACACCACTTACAAAGAGTGAAAGAGAGCTGCACTCCTTGGAGACAGTCTCCGGAGAGGTTGGTTTAGTGTCAAAATCAAAGCAATAATTTAGAATATCTAAATGTAGTCCTTTACGTACACACACACACACACACACACACACACACACACTGCTTTATTAATACTGGTTCAATTTGATTTAGGGAAATGTAACGAAACCCTTTCTGGCGAACAGCAGCACCCTTGAATGAGTATGAGAGAAGCTTTATTACAGAATATTGAATGTGGTGCAATCACCTCAGCTGAGAGGGAAAAGAGGGAGAGAGATTTACAACAGAGCTTCACAACTAAGATAAGTACACTTTGACAAATAAGAGGATGTTCATGTAAACACATTGGAGTTGAATAGACCTCAACCCTGCTAAAACCAGATCCAAAAGACTATATGCT
This sequence comes from Pungitius pungitius, assembly GCF_949316345.1. Classification (NCBI taxonomy): domain Eukaryota; kingdom Metazoa; phylum Chordata; class Actinopteri; order Perciformes; family Gasterosteidae; genus Pungitius; species Pungitius pungitius. The sequence goes on along the minus strand of NC_084917.1, from coordinate 14,835,475 downwards.
CAGGGATGAATGCAAGAGACCTGTCAGGCAGCAGACTGGCTGTGTTGAGAGCAAATGCAAATTAAGTGGTATAATTGCATATAATGTCAGTGAAAAGTCAGAACTGAGTGACACAATTGTGTTACTGCTTGTCAAGTATTTTCCAGCACCAAGATGACCGCGTTGCGCCTTCTTGCATTTGGTATTAAGAACTACTTGAAATATCTTCAAATTTGAAAAGAAATGTTTTGCATTAAACACAGGTATTCAAATATGTGTTATAAATTATAGAAATATGCAGTGATTCAATCTTTTGACAAATACACAAATACAACAAATACAGCTGACCAGGATGAATGCGCTGAAGTTCATTTGATAATGATTATTGTTACTAACATCAAACAATAGACAGAGGCGATGTCTGTGCTGTTGTGTTTCAATGCAGGCTCAAACCTCCTACTGGCAACAATGGTTGCGTTCCTTTGGCAGCCCACCGTCCCAGCTGAGCCTCCATGAACGATACTGTTTCCTTCTGAGGGGACACGCGGCTGGGGCCAGCACATGACAATACTGTCTACTGGTTGGCTTGTAAAATACTGAGGCGTTATAAGACTTTGATGTTTAGAGGTTTAGGTCAGAGACAGTTTAGCATAGAGGTGAAGTTGTTGCAGCAGGGGAGGATACTGAGCTGGTTCAGCGTCATGCCCGGGCTCTTAGTAGTCAAACAGGCATTAGGAAGGATAATGGATCCATGGATTGGCATCACCAATGGTAAATGGAAATCCTAAATGTTGATTATGTTAGCGGTGGACAGCTTTATATTCCAATTATCCTAACCATTTGTCAAAGTCTCTTGTGAGAGGTAGTGGTCTGCAGAAGCCTGTGCGTCCACCGTCTGGGGGGCTCATCCAATGGTATTTTGTGGCAAGTTTTGTGACACACACTTTTGTGAGTGATCAATCATGTGTGGGAGAACGCCGCCCGGCCTGAAGACCTAGACCTATTGGAGTGCGGTTGTGACAATGAGAAACACTAGGAAAACTTTATTTGAGAGTGAGTACTCCCAAAAAGACAGAATAAGAAAACCACGGGGTTACAAATAACACCAGACTCTCATCGGGCATTCAAGGCCAAGCTCATTTGACATTTGAACATAAAACATTAAGTCTGCCCTGGAATTACAGAAAATCCTTGGGAGACTGACAATTAAAGGCTGTTAGGGTTTCGGTACAGTTCAAAATACAGTTGGTTGATTTTGTGAGGGTAGAAGAGACGAGTTGAGTTGAAGAAGTAACCTCTGATTTCACTGAGTAAAGCTGGAGCGGAAATGTGTTAAACTTGAATGGCCTCATCTGACCATCAGCCACCTACCTATGCTGTTAATACATGTTATATATATATATATATAAGGGCTGGGAACGTTAACACGTTATGAATTCGTTAACGTAGCAATCCATTAACTCGACAATGACTGATAACGGTGAACTTCAGTAAAGCTAAAGACATATCCAGTTGTCCCGGAACTCATTGAATTGACACGGTAGCAGAGGATCGCGATGGAAACTACAAAGTTCCCGGAGAAGAATAACTACTAGAGCTATAAAAATTAGGACGAAATCTGGAGGCTGGCGGTCGCTTGATCACTGGTGGGAAGACCGAGGGAAAGTGCCGCAGAGGATATAAAAGACAATAAAGAAATGTTTGTACTTCTCACACAATTGGACTCCAATCAGAAGTAAAGATCGCCAGTAGTTTGACTGGGTCACAAGAGAAAACGGCGTCTCCTCGGTCCACTATATTGTTGCGTTTGAACATCGTACAAAACATTCAGCACTTACCGCATGTCCAAACCTTATATTTGTTAAAATGAAGTCAGCCTTGAAGAGAATCTTTGGCAATAATTCTCCACAAGAGGGAGCTAATGATCTCCGCGTGTGTGGGCACGCTGCCAACGCCGCCTACTACACAGTTTAATGGCAACCATGATCAAGCCCACGAAGCCATACGGTTGTTCAAGGGACAAATCCACTCGACAGACAGAATAAGGACGATGTGCAGTCTGCCAAAGCACAAATCACTGGGCAAAGGATTGTCCTCACAAAAATGACCATGCAGAATTCACCAAGGAGAAGGCGACCGATTTTAAAGAATGCAACATTACTTTATTGTCAAAAGAATCCTTGACTGACAAAGATATTCATGGTGGAGTCTTTCGGATCAGCTGTAATTGATATAGTTTGCACAAAAACGGTGTTTGATGAAAAATGGCTTGGTCATTACACAAGTGGACCAACACACAATTTATTTAAATGAAGGACACCAAAAGTGTAAGAGCATTTAAGTTTGGTGATGAGAGAGTTGTTCATCCTACAAAAAAATTTAAAATTAAAAATTACAGCCATGATAGGACAGACTAGATGTCAAATGGAAACAGAGGTGGTTCCAGTAGATATCCCATTGCTTTTAAGCAAATAGACAGTGAAACTTAAACTATACATCCTCAGTACACTATTGTGTGAACATTAGAGATCAGAGTAACAAAAGAAAAACAGAAAGTAGACAGTTGTTGACAGACTGAAAAAACTGCTGGCCTGTTCAGGTAATGATGATGATGAATGCGCCACAATCCTTAAAGATGTGAGATGTGCATCAGATACAGCAAATCAAAGCCAGTGATGGGTTTCCAATGGCCTGAACCTACAATGGAACTGAAGCAGTGGATTTGCATGAGCTAGAGCCGGGAGTGTGGTATCTACATGCAATTGACCACTTTACACGCTTCAGTGCAGGGAGAATCGTCACCACCATGCCGCAATATGCTGTTGAAAAGGTATAATCAAACCCTCACTGAAATCCTATTGAAAGTGAAGAGGGACAATGGATGTTACTGGACGATGGCCCTTGACTAGGCCTTGATGGCAAAGAACTCCATGCACTCTATGCACAACGTACAGTCCCTACCAGCTGGTATTTGGACAAAATCCAAATCTGCCTTCAGTTCTCACTAACAAGCCACCGGCTCTAGAAGGTACTCATATGAGTACTTGAATAGCCGAGCATTTCACAACATTACATGCTGCAAGAAGAGCATTTACAGAGGCTGAGTGCTCTGAAAGCATCCAAAGAGCCTTACGTAAACAATTGCGGCCCATTGATGGCCGATATTTAACAGGAGACAAAGTCTACTTCAAACGGGTATATTGTACAGAATGGAAAGGTCCAGGTGTGGTAAATGGCCAAAGATGGCGTGGTGATATTTGTGAGGCACTTATGTTCGGGTTCATCACCCCAGGCTTTGAAAAGCAGTGATGGGAAAAAGGGACATTCGAAACACTCGAAACACTTTCAGTGATCCGGGTAATTAATAACTTTTCTTTCATCAACAGCAATGTTTGGAAGAGATTTACAATGAAAATGTCCTTGGAAGAGTTTGCAACCTTTTCTTCATTTTTCTGTCACTGTCCTGAACACCTGTTTTGGTTTATGTGAGTGCTGGAGCAATATTAGGCCCGGCCTGAATGCTCTCATTGGTTGAGACTTGTGATGACACCCCTCCCAAGCCAATATTGATTAACATACCCCAATAAAAATAAGTATTATGTACAAACAACTTATATTCATATATTTATTTGAACCAGGTAATTACGACTCCACAGAGTAGACAACGTGTGGTGTTCTTATTTCATGGTAGGATGTTCTATTAATGCATAACCATCACAGGACAGATCATATAGGATTGTAAGGAAGTGAATCTGAGTGCTAAAATGAATTTCAGCTGTATGTCAGGTTGAGTTATTGAGAATATTTTCTCCTCAGAGGACTCATTGAAATTCAATGGCTACATTAGTTATCAGACTGTGTTCCCGGTGGCGACGCAGTGGGATGATTTTAAGTTTTGTTTTCACAAAATTAATTTGTTTTAATCAACAGCTTACAGCACACAACAAACAGCAGCACTTAGATATATAGGCACGACAAAAAAACGTTTCTTCCAAAAAACCCACAAAAACGGAAAAGAAATGAGCAGCTTCTACATAAAAACAGGAGTGTTGCAGATCAGTGTCTCCGTCAGTTTTTACTTTACATGTCATTTAGCTGACACTTTTATCCAAAGGGATTTACAATAAGATAATAATAATAAGAATATATATTCTATTAAACTTTTCAATTGTTAAAATGTGTTTAGATTAATTATTTATAGTTTGCTGAGAGGGTCAAGTCCAAAAGGGAAGCAGAAAATGTGAAATTCAAGATTATCTTCCTGTTATTATTATTCATTTTTTAATTGAAGCTTTATTTGAACGTGCAGAATATGTTTTTAAATGCAGCCCTACTTTTATTTAGTTTATTGAGAGAACATAATTATTTGCAGTCACACTTATATGTTCAGTTCTTTGTTATGTGACAATAAATATTGCCAAAAGATTTTTAGAATCGTACTGAATTAATTTGATTTGTTAGTCGTGTATTGACTAAATTTCAAATGTTCTGTCACGGTTTGGTTCTGCTTTTTGGGGAACTCGCCTGGCTCTTGGGGGCCCACGCAGCGTGCAGCAGGCTGCCCGGCGCAACGCCAACCCCGGCTCGCCAACAGGCTCCGGGCGGTGCCCCGGTCACCGCCCTCTCCGCTCTCCAGGGCCCGCTTGGGCCTCGCAGGTGGAGGCCAGCGTCCACCTCCAGGCCACGTACGACCCCCGCGTCCTGGACCTCAGCGTTCGGCGGCAGCGACACCGTCAACGACGCCCGTCTCCGCCTGAACCAGCCCCAGGGGGCCCGTCTTCGCCTGAACCGGCCCCAAGGCGCCCGTCTCCGCCTGAACCGGCCCCAAGGCGCCCGTCTTCGCCTGAACCGGCCCCAAGGCGCCCGTCTCCGCCTGAACCTTGGGGGGGGGGTGGGGTTAGGGGTTGCACCCCAGACCACGCCGCACAGCCCGGAGCCGCGGACTCCCACGCCTGGTCGCAGTGTTAACAAGCTTTGAGTGGTGTTAGAGACTAAAACATGTCGCAATTAAATCTGGATTGGAAAGCGGTAGAAACATGCGTGCCAGCCCAGTAGCTATGACCAAAGAAATAAACCACTGTTGTTTCTATATTATCCACTTTGACACAAACACATCAGAAGTTAACCTCCGGGATCTAAAATACCAATATAACCCAAAGCAGAATGGGAAATTGTTGGTTCCACCTGTTTTTGATTTGATTCATTTCATGTCTCCGTCCTCTACGCTATCATTGTATCTCCCTCTACGTCTGTCATTATCCTCTACTCTCTCTCTGCCTCATGACCACATGCACCCCCCCCAGGGTCACTATTCTTCATATTAGGGAGACGTCCTGCTGTCGTTGCTGTAATGACTGCAGGAATCTTTCATTTGCTTTTCAGGTTGATTTGCCACACATTCCTCAGTTTTCCCTTCATACGTACAGTATGTCCCTTGCAGGATTTATTTCTGCAGTTCTACTGTATCTGTGATGCAGCCGGGGGCTTGTTTGAACTGCTGTGAGTGATAATCTGCAAACACGCAATGGCTTGATCCACATTGATCTGCAGATTGGAAGTTATTAGATGACCTTGGGAACCAACAATGTCTTTGTGCTGCTTGGGTTGGGCCTAAATTAACACAGGGAGCTGTGAGAGGAAACAGTTGGGAACCTGTCTGACTGCTGAAATGCTGAATCAGCATTCCAAAAATAATAATCAACCCGCAGAAATGATAGAGCAGAATAATTTTGACACTCAATTTCAAGTTACACTTTTAACACTCTGTTGAGTGTTGATTTAACACTGACAAGATCGGGACAATATAAACACCAGCTTAGAGTTAAATTGAATCTCACAAAGTCAATTTAACTCTCGGAAATGTGCTGTGTAGGAACAGGTATGCAGCGTTAAAAGAGCTAAAAGTGACTGGTTAATCTGGGCGGGCAGAACATTTTAACTTGGAGGTATGGCTGTTAATCCTTGTGTAGCTGGTTTCCACGGTGTAGCGCTCAAATTAGTAATCTTGGTTTTGGGAAAACAAATAGCTCTATCAAAATAAAAGCCCTTCTAAACGGTCTTAGGATATACAAAGAATATACAAAGATACGTTTTCAAACAATTTAGAAACAAAGTCTTAAAAATGCAAACAAAGTTTCAACAACAATGTATCCTTAGTTTCATGACATACACTAATCTTAATGATTTTTTTTAATGGATTTTAATCCATATAATCCATCCCTCATGTATGTTAATGTATTGTTATGAAGAAATACACACTCATGTAGACATCTTTTTCTATTTAAGGTTGGGTGTGTAAGGAGCTGTGTGGAGGGCAGAGCACTGAGATGGAGGAGAGGATCTTTCATTATAGATCTGACCAGAGGGGTCATGCACGTACACATAGACACACACACACACTAAGCTATTAGTTTCCTCTCCATCATTCCACGAGCTGACGACCTCTCTGATTTATCTCCTCTCACTAACTGTCTTTGTGTCTCTGTGTGTCTGTCTGGGATGTTGTATTGGAGTTTCCTGATTATCTGGAGAGGTGGTTGACCTCCTGAGCTGATGATGATCTCGTCGTTGAAGTGGATGTTGCCTTTCATGCGTGTGACGCAGCTGATAATCCTCTGAACATGTCACGTAACACTGAGTGAGCTGAGGGTCTGTACTACACAGCAGGTTCAACACACCCAGGGCATCTCATCTGCTGTAACGAACCCTAACAACTGGGATCCAGATAAACAAACAAAGCGGATTAAGAACTAGGGCTTCTCGATCAAGTTTTTCAAATAAAGGGGCGGGGTTTCCATCATAGCAGTGTGACCCAGGTAAGATGTTCTGCATAAGACGTACGACAGGTACCACTGTAAAACAGTTCAAGAGAGTGATGCATGTATTTGTGACATGAGATTATATACATTTTTTTAATTTATTTTTCACAGCTGGAGTTACAGCTGAAAGGATGAAGCTAAAATATTGTCACAGACCATCAGACTACATCTGCACCACTTTACTTAGATGTAATCAGAGTCAGATCTGTTGCACTCTAGATGAGTCATTTTTTTTGTTAATCCGTATACTGTATACGAACACTTTCTCCAGTGTTCTGTACGGTGGCCGAGAAGGTTCAGACAAATACAAAAGCAACAACACAACCGCAAACGCCACAACACAACACGAACGCCGCAACACGAAAATACAAAAGCCACATCACAACCGCAAATGCCACAACGCAACACGAACGCCGCAACGCAACACGAACGGCGCAACACAACACGAAAGCGAAAACGGAAGTAGCTGCCCACGGGAGCGAGCGTATTTTGGAGGAACGCCCACGGGAGCGAGCGTATTTTGGAGGAACAGAGCTGGAGGATGCCAGATCGTTTAAGAAGTAAGTGAAACATGATTCCTTGCGGCTACAGTTAAAGTAAGGAATCATGTTTCACTTACTTCTTAAACGATCTGGCATCCTCCAGCTCCGTTGTTACGTGCCGACTGGTTTTTGAACCTACTGGTTTGGCTACGCGTTTAGATGTTATTAAGAGAGTAATCCTACTTGGGCAATGTGCTAGAAAACCTGACAGAACTATGTATTTCACGCTGCGCCACCAAAAACCAGTTGTCTTGGCTCACCCTGAACCAAAAGATGTTGTTGCCACTGACGATTTGCAATTTCATGATAAGTAGTGAAATCAGTAGCAGTATATGACAGCTCGGTTGGCCGACGGCGTAGCGTCGCCGTCTTATAAAGTTTTGCTATTTTGCTCGACTGCGGGTTCGAATCCAGGTTGTGGCGATCTTTTAATAAACGTATGTTCTTTTATTTATTTCTTTATACGTGGCAGGGATGTAGTGCTCACTTATACAATCATAATCGCTGCATTGGATATGGGATGCATTTTGAACATTTTCAGCAATATGTTTGCGAATGTGTGACGGATCAGGTGACCGAGGCAGACAACATCTGCCGCTGTCGGGGCAAAACAAACACGCACGCGTAGCCAAACCAGTAGGTTCAAAAACCAGTCGGCACGTAACAACGGAGCTGGAGGATGCCAGATCGTTTAAGAAGTAAGTGAAACATGATTCCTTACTTTAACTGTAGCCGCAAGGAATCATGTTTCACTTACTTCTTAAACGATCTGGCATCCTCCAGCTCCGTTCCTCCAAAATACGCTCGCTCCCGTGGGCAGCTACTTCCGTTTTCGCTTTCGTGTTGTGTTGCGCCGTTCGTGTTGCGTTGCGGCGTTCGTGTTGCGTTGTGGCATTTGCGGTTGTGATGTGGCTTTTGTATTTTCGTGTTGCGGCGTTCGTGTTGTGTTGTGGCATTTGCGGTTGTGATGTGGCTTTTGTATTTTGTGTTGTGGCGTTTGTGTTGCGTTGTGGCGTTTGCAGTTGTGTTGTTGCTTTTGTATTTGTCTGAACCTTCTCGGCCACCGTAGTTCTGTGGGGCGGGGACCTAATCTATACTCAGGGAAGTGTTTCTGCACGAAACCGACAATGAAAATAAAACACGTGAAGTGTAGTCCTACATACTGTATGCTTTTTGGGCTGTGCACACAGCCAGGGGCTCTACATCACGTCTACACCAATATGTTTCCATTTAAAACAGAGGTGATCTATGTCCACATGTCGACATTATTTTTCATCCATACTGGCACGTCTGAAAACAAAGATCACATGACTATTCTTGTACACTCGAAAGGCGTAAACAGGAAGTTGATTTTTTACAGAAAATACACTATAGTATTTTAGTACTCCCGCTCTTGATAACTAAAGGCTGTAAAATCGTCCTCCTTTTGTTTTATAGTTTCTTTGTAACTTTCACAATAAGAGTGAAATGAATGCTTATTTTGTAGAAGAAAATAATAATATAATTAACAATGAAAGTCACCGTTGTGTCGACTGCCCTCCTTAAAGATGTAGACCTGGACTCCAGATGCCCAACTTTAACTTGTCTCCGCATGTTGGCAGTAGACCTGTCGCAATAATCCTCATATTGACTTATTGCACAATAAAGGAAAGCGAGCGTGGTCATTTATTGTGCTGCAATTTATATTATATTCCTTTTACATATAAATGAATGTCACTAACATTTTAGTCGATGGCGCTGCCTCTGTCCTCTTGTCTGCTTTCTTTCTGTCTGTTGCCCTGTGAGCGGTTGTCGCCCCGTAGCCAACCTCCTTTCCAGTGAAGACATCCTCTCGAACCCGACCGCATTCACTAAGCATGTCCCTTGTCCTCATTAATTCTTTTCTTTTACTTTTTCAAGATATATTTTTTCCCATTCCGATTCTAATGTCTAAATATTCTGAAGAACAAAACGTCCTTTGTTTTTTGAAAGAACTTACTTGCATTATTATGCTATTATATTGTCATTATATAATCAGTGGCATAAAATGGTCTGAAAATGACAATAATATTGTTAATCGAAATTCATTTTGGTGCAATAATCGCACAACAAAAGCTGACAGCCCTATTTCGCAGTGAAGTGAAAAAACAAATCATTGGTAGTCCTGGCTGTATCTTTTCCTCTGGAAAAGAGGTGTGTGATTGCGGCGTGACGAATCAGGGAGGGGCACGTTGCTGCTGCTAAGACCCAGTCAGGTACCAAACGCAGATTTCTACGTCATGTTTTTCCTAATTACTTAGTTTGCGTCCGTCCACACCTGAAATGTATCATGCCTGTGGAAACATGGCAAAAGGAAAGGTAACATTCCGGGCACGACCTACTTCTACTTATTGGCCGAACATGTAGACGTTTAAAGGCTTCAGCTCACTGACTGCAGTTCACTTTTTGCTCCTGGATACCAAACTCGACAACCCTCTCATCTTCCCTTCCTTGGAATGAGCTCTCAACAAGCGCTGCACACAGCCCCTCCAGATGTCCCTGAGCCACGGCTTTGGTCACCATGAAGCTCTGGTATCTTCATTGGAGCAAATCTCTGCACCCAGGTAACATGGTGTAAGACGCAACAACACATGATTAGAGGCTGTTGATTTGATTGATGGATTTGGAATGACACATTCAACTCTCGTAGCGAGTCTGTCCAAATTTGGTTGCCCAAGTAGGCAATATTGAATGGTTATTTGATTAGTATATCATTATTTGTTAATTAAGTGTGTATCAGTTGTCAGTGATACCAGTTCCGTCATTCAGCCCTAGGCACTTCTTCTTCTCCTTCTTCTCTTGTGCATGTCTGAGGCTGTTTCCCAGTCTCCCCACGTGCGTCTCGTCCGCGCCAGCCGGCTGTTCGATGAGAACATTCAGCTAAATGTCTGATCGATAGGCGCTGGCAGCGCTCATCGCCGCCGCCAGAATACTGAGAGGGAAGTGGGCTGAGGTGGGGGAGGGCCCTTGAGGTGCTAGTGAACTGACACAGTGTGTGTGTGAGTGGCTAGGTATTGGTTAGAGGCGGGATCGGTGGGTGGGGCCTTTATTTGTCCCTGTTTCCCTGGTCGAGGGGAACTCGCAGTATGGGGAGGATTAAATGATGGGGAACACAAAGAAAAAAGAGAGCGTGTTTATTGGCCAATTTCAATTTTTTACTAACCCTAACTTTAACTGAAGCTACTAACTAACGCACATATTTTAATGTATGATTGTATGCACTGTAAGTCTATAAGAAAATTACCCGGGAGATTGAATTCATTTAATCCTTCAGTAAAAGAAGAATTTATGGTCTCAATCTCTAGTTCTGTTATTCAATAAACCATGCTCATATTGTAAGTAATAGTTAACCTAGAGTAAAATGGCTGCTTTGGGGCAGGACTACCATGTAATTGACAGGTCGCTTCCACAGCATTTTTTGTCTTGGAGTGCTTTTTGTGCCTTTTGTTTTAGAACGTGAGCCCTTTTACATGAGTTTTCAGTTCATGAAATGTCATTCAGCGTTTGGCTCCTCTGTCACTACTGGTTGCAGAAAAAACAGATGTTAACAGCCATAAGCCACATGCAACCTTCAAATTGCTGAGCTCAAGGACGCAAATCGTCAGTCCATAAAGTTATATATATACACACAGTAAATTAACTAAATCCTTTCCATATGCCTTCCATCTGTTGAAATTCATATTTTCAACATTCTTCTTAAGCTTATGTGCTCCTCCTTTTGGTCTCTCCATTACTGCTCACGGTTACCCCTCCATCCCCTCCTGGCTGAACATCCTTGATTCAAGCCTCTATTCCTCCTCTCTCTCTATTTGCTGTGCCTGTGCCGCTCTTTGTTTTGCAGATACGATCCAAGTCCCAGCCGACAGACACAAACAGCAGCTTGTTCAGTCCATTTAGCTGCTGTTTGGGCTCCAGCTGCATTACAACCTTATCAGGGGAGTCGCTGGCACACCCCGCTGCTAATAAACTGATAACACCTCAGAGTATCGATTTTGGCATTAAACAGAGCAACTTTATCCCACAGTCTGGCTAACATTGATAATTGGTACCGTGAACTCGTTTTAACTTTGAGAAGGGTTTATACCGTTGAACACACAAGCTATACATGCGCTACTGAAGTGGGTATTCCTGCTGATTATTTCTATTACATCGCTTTTTAGATCGATTTTCTAAAAAATTCAGCCGCAACATTCTGGTGGGTCATGAAGGGGATTGAGAGGGATTTGTCAGGCAGGTGGTGGCTGAGGAGGAGGAGGAGGAGGACGCAGAGTGAGGGTTCAGCTGACAATTCTTTATTCTTCAAAAAATCAAAATGCAAAAACTCAAAATTGCTCTTAACGAGAATATAAGGGAATCGTTCAAAATAAAAAAATCTTTCTAACGAGGATATTACTCAAAGGTTCAAAGTGCGAAATTCAAAATCTCTCTTAATGAGAAAATATAGAAATTATCAAAAAACGAAATGATAAACTAAAGGGCTCCGTAATGAGGCAGGAAACCCGTGAGGGTTCGGGACAAACTCCACTGGACTGGACTTGTGCCGTGACGTGAGGCTGGCGTGCAGGACAAAACGACATGACTCACTGGCACAGGACAAGGGGGGACGCAGACTATAAGTACACATGAGGGATTCTCACACACATTTGTGTGAGAATCGTACTTGTCGTTAGAATGTGTCGTCATGCAATTGAGTACCTGTGCAAAGAAGTTGTTTTGAAAAGTCCCCTTGTCAGTTAAATCTGAGGAACCGAGACAGTAGTCGAAGATGGAGACAGCTTTGTGCATTGGAAGTAAAACATACAGAGACGCGACATACAGCGGAGAACTGTTCAGAGGAATTAATCCACCTGGCAAACGGACCACTTTAAGGATGGATAGTTCCTGAAACACGTTGGTAGCTGCTAGGCTACTTCCATCTCATTATGTGCCCTGCACTGCACAGTCTGCAGAGGACCTAGAACGGTGAAAGTAAGTTAGTTGAAAGCTTGCATCCTTGAAAGCAGGAATATTCCAAACCTCCTCTACAGGGATAGGAACAAGACTTAATATCAAGAGGTAAATGAGATATATATTTATATATATGTATGTATATATATAATACGACACATGATGACCCATGTGCTATTCAAGGGAACTTGTATTTCCAAGAGCGCAGGCAGGTTAGGGAGGAGCAATTTACTCATGAATGGCCTGCGGGCACAGCCTGACGCATGTCACTTAGAGCAGTGGTCGCAGCCAGAGAAAACGGCGTAACCCTGGTGACGGGGCAGGTCAAAAGAGAGCAGGAACTGAATGTAATAAACGGCCACACGGTGTAGCCAAAAGGATGGTTGCTCCTACGCTTCTACATTGGTGACCCTGACCTTTACTGGATGGTTCCAGAGAGAGGATGACGACGCACGCAGCTTTGATCAAACTGCCCACTTGTCAGATAGATTAGTGTTTTCAAAAGTGGACCTGGTAGGAGGTGACCATCAGGCGCCTGTTCAACACCCAGACATTCCCAAGTCAGCGCTGATCACTCCCTTTGGGCTGTTTGAGTTGAGAATGCCATTTGGCCTCAAAAATGCAGCACAGACGTTCCAGGGTCTAATGGACACTGTGCTAAGAGACCTACCTTTCCTGTTTGTCTACCCTGATGATATCCTGGTGGCCGTCAAGAGCAGAGAATTTGTTGCACCTCCTATTTGAGCGACTCAGTCCGCTCACTTCTGTGAGGAGAACAGGGCGAGTCTTTGCCAGAGAAACTTGAAACAACAGGTAAAACAGCAGGACCCACAGCAATCAGACAACGAACCCACTTCTACACCTGGGGTGTTTAGCTAGCTAGTTAGCTACATGCTAACGGCGTATATACATCGTCGTGTTAAAGTTAACATGCTACCCAGCTGCGACGCACACAGGACTGCGGTAAGGACGCACAACCAGGACGAGGATGAAAACAGGCACGAATTTACATGAATATATTTATATTGAAATAAATTTATCTTTTAATAAAATATATTTATTATAATATTTTTATATTGGATATATATTTTTAATAATTACGATATGGTATTTATCATGTATATATATATTCATTGATATACTGAATTATTTTATGTCCTTATTATGTTAAACTGTTGTAATAAATGTTAAATATTTAACTGCAAAGTAATAAGGCTCGTTTGATAACCTTTTTTGCATTGAATCATACTGGTATTACATTACATTACATTACATGTCATTTTAGCTGACGTTTTTTTCCAAAGCGACTTACAATAAGTTTACGGATTGACTGGCCCTACCATATAAAAATCCACCAGCCGCCACTGATCTGGTGTTTACTCGTAGCTGAGAGGGGTGAGGTGTGGTACCACCAACTAACTGAAAGGAACAGGCTTAATGCGATTAATCGCTGTTAATCACACAAAGCATGCAATTAATCAACTACATTTTTTCATCTTTGCCTAACACTAGTTCATACTAATGGCCTTCAGCTACTGATACGCTATAGATATCATTTTCTACTTACAAAGTGATTACCTTTTGTATTTTTGCTCTGTTTTTCAGTTTCAAATTAATTGCAATAAATCTGGCGAAATATAATAACCTGTCAAGCTGTATAGGTAGAAACACGTTTTCCTAAAACAACTTTTAGCGATGACAGCGGAGCAAGTGTTTACAGGCTAGCATTTAAAATGTACACAGAAAATTAAAGACTCACAATGGATCACAAATACACATAAAATCCGAGGAATTCAAGCAGAAACTATATTACACAGATTTATTAATCATATCATATTTTCTTTTGTTATTAGCTGTTAATTACGTAATGACCAGAACAAGTTAATTTTTAGAAACGTGTTTCATCTGGTGAGTAAAGATCCTGGAAGATGTTCAAATCAAGGAGTAGACGGAAGAAAGTAAATTCCACATAATATAATGTTTTTGTGGTGCTTTACTGTCTGTCTCAGCAAGGTGAAGTCTCATGATTATCTACAGCCACTGAAATTCATCACCCACTTTATTTGCCCAGGGTGTCAATTAGGTCAAAGTTTTTCAGGGGACATTGGGTCTCAACCACAAAAATTTGTGTGAGAGAAACTTTTGTCTTTTTACTTGTACTTTTTAAACACACAACATTTTATAGTGTGTTATTTAATCAGAACATGTGAGCTACATCAAGAAGCTCCATTTTAATCCCCGACCTTATTTAATGTATTTGCTGTTAAATACTTTTATCAAGGGACAAAGGAAAGAAAAGTTAATAAAATAAATAAATAGTAGATAGTTCTTCCGAATCTTAAATCGGAAAAGGGCAAATTGATTGGCGCTGCAGCTCCCAGTCCATGACCTTTGACCTCCTCCCAGTGGATGTAGCGTGTGGTTTGGGGCTGGTCTACACAGTTAGTGGTTGATATTTCACTTAAGTATTGTTCTCCACATTGTTCTCAGACATATAATGTCATGACGATAGGGGGAAGAAGAGGGGAGACCGATCTGACATCAGTTTGTTCCTAACCTTAACTCTCCATGAAAGTTAATTATATTTTACATACGTACATATATTTCAGTTAGATTAACATGTTGCGTGAAGCCAACTGAACAAAAAGAAGCCCAGGAACCTGTGGACCTTTTTGGTGTTTGTCTCTTTGGCTCCAGTCCAACAAAGCCCAGCTGCAATGCTGACTACACATCTAAAACTGTGTGTGTGTGCGTGTGTGTGTGTGTGTGTGTGCACCCTTATGTGTGTTCATATCTGGCTGCCAGCACAGACCCTCCCCCAAACACACTGGTCGCACAGTCTTCATAAACCTGCATTTTAATTTCCCGTCTGACAGTAATATCCGTTCTTACAGTAGATGAACACACACAAACACACGGGTACTCACACACACATTGTGGGGTCTCATTGTCTCCCTCTGCTGTATTGGTCGATCTGAGCTGCTGATCTTTGCTATGAAAACCATCCCAGAGAAGGCAAAAACATTGAAAAAGAACAAAGAAGAAGGAAAAAAGGCATCAAATGGAGATTCTGCCAATATCTTCAATAATTGGAGGTTATAGCAACTTGGTCTTTTCTCCGGATGGGTGTGGTCATCTCACCCACGGGACTAAACAACTGTTTTGAACAAAAGAAGCGTTTCACTTGGACAGTCGTACATTTTCAATGTGTCTAGTCTTCCTTCAGACGTGCTGAGAGGGACCCTGAATACATCAGGCTGAACACAGTCGGCTTTTCATTGAAGATGCCAACCTCCATCACAGCCACCAGAGGAGGAGGGGGGAGGGTGGGGGGGGGTGAGGGGGAATGAGGCAGCAGTCCGATAAAATACGTGCTATCAGCTGCATTGTATTCTAATTGGCTTCCATTGGAGGGTTTCCAATAAGAAATAGCAAAGGCTTTGTTAGACAGAACCCATCTCTAACACACACATACACACACACACACACACACACACACACACAGATACAGGCACATCCATGCATACACACACACACAAAGACAGGGCTGCAGCGTTTTGTCTGCTGTCAGTTCACAGTCTGATAATCAGTAATTAGGTAATTGTGTGTGTATGAGAGAGAAGTTGGTTATCAGCTGATCAGAACTGCAGACACCAGAAAAACACACTGACAATCTAGTGTGTTTACACCTGAGGTTTGTGTGTCTTCGAGGGACAGGTCTATATAATAGATTTATTCATATTTCACCAATTCACGTTTCATTTTTAAATTCTGCATGAATTCACTTCATGTCCCCATTGGCTTTTGACCCCGTATCCTATCTGTTTTTTCAGTGCTGTTTTAAATTCCCCAAGTGTGTATCGTCATTTCATTGAACCTGTAATTAACACTGTGCAGGAATTTATCTTGATTTATTTATTTATCAAAAGAAGAAAAATGGTCTAAAAAGTAAGAAATTATTAAAATGAATAACCGATGTCTCAACATATAAAAGTTAGGAGATAACAATTTCAAAATGTTAATCTTGACCTTTTAGACAATTAAGACAACTTAACATGTTGACAACTTTTATGCTTTTATGTGCACATTCAAGATACTAAATGATCATTATGTTAGACACTAGGTCAAAATGCACATTCAATGCTCCCATATATGTTTTCAATGATCCTACAATAAATGAAATAGAAAACGTTCGCATAACCGTGAGGAGCTCTGCTGATGCTGAGGAATATGGGGCGCCGTTTGTAAAATGTTGCACGCTCTATAACAAGAGCTAATTGATACGGACTTGCCATCTTGGCTTGCTTCATGAAAAAGTATTGTAATTGTCAGTCGTCATGTCTGACGTTTAAACTCAACATTTAGATTTACATTTACATTTAACATTTACATTTGACATTTGCATTTAACATTTATATATAACATTTAACATTTTGATTTATATTTAACATTTACATTTAGATTTAACATTTATTATTTAAGAACTTTGTGTTACTGCCAAACACTGGAAAAGTTGTTGCATGTATTTACATGATTTTGTCTCTAAATGTTTGTAAAGTGACATGTGAATATTGTCCTGCTTTTTTTATTCGTATGATAATGCTAAATGTACGAAAACTGCGCAGGATTTTAGAACGTGCAACATTTTACAAACGGCGCCCCATAGAGGAACAGATGCACGTTTGCTCTCAGGTGTCATTGAAGTGTTCAGAGTACCTGGTGCGACCAGAGAGGGCAGGAGAGTTCAGCTAATCTCTCCCCTCTCCTCTGCCTCCTCCAGCAGCTTCTACACCCCCCCCCCCCCCCCCCCTCCACCTCCACCCACCCCCCTACTCCAGCTCCGGGCTTTACCTCCAGCCTCTTTAGATCAATAGCGCTGTACTCTGCCTATGCCTCTCTAGCCCCCCTCCCTCTCTCTACAGCTGTACAGAGAGAGAGAGAGAGCGGTTCGGCTCTCTCCCTCCACACTCCTCCTCTTCCTCTACCGACCTCACCATCCGTCCTCTCCGGCAGACAGAGCAGACCTCCAGGAAGGCAGCGTGGATCCCCCCCACCCCTCCCACTCCTCGCATCCGCGTGAATGGGAACCAGCCGCACCGGCAGGAGTGATGGAGACTCTGCCTTCATAGTTACTGGAACTTATTTCTTACCCCGACAAGACCGGAACTAACCGCATGTGCGTCTGTTTGGGCCATTTTCTCTTCTTTTTTTCTTTTTCAGTTTGGGATTCAAGCCCGATCGAGGGGGGGTTTTGTGGGGAGGAGAGGTTGTTGTACCCGTGTCTCTCTCCTCATCATCAGCACAATCGTTCTGACTCACCATTCTGTATCGACGGCTTCTTCTTTAGATTTTTTCATTGACAGTTGGATTCTGTGGAGGATTAAAACATTAGAAAGAAACCCAACCAAGGGCGGATTGGTGGGGTCATCGGGACTGCGGCGGGGCAGCATGGAGCCGGGTTTGGTTGGATGTATTGCTGGTGTTTGGGAGGTGAGGGCGCGGAGGGGAGTGAGGACGGGACGATTGGACCTGCTGCTGGTCTGCTGCCTGCTGGCTGCTCACCCCACGGCGCACGGTGAGTAGAGGAAGATATGCGCGATTTCTGCATCCGTCCCTGCAATGTGTGTGTGTGTGTGAGTGTGCGCGCGCGCGCGCGTAATTGCCGGTTGCTGCAGACCAAATTGACAGATTCGTTGCGACCCTCCCCGGGTTCCACCGGGCTCTGGTGGGTAGACTGGGTTTAAAGGGCTTTCACTGGGCTTCTGCAGCTTCCAGCGGCTCGGATCATCTGTCAGGCTGCTGATCACCGGCAGGTCGAGGTGATCCCACTGGATTTTGCTGCTGTTGAACCTGCTACATCACTTAATGGAGGGACTCATTGACTGGTCAGGTTCAGGCTGGTCTGGCTGGGTTGATTTGGTTTGTGTGTGCCCAGTACAGCCACCTGATTTCTGCCAGTATCTTTGGTTTGACTGGGTTTAGCGGGGTTTGGCTTCTGGGGTCGAATTTGAACAGGTTTAACCTGCATTTCACAGTCCCCCCCCCTGCTGATCCACTGTTGCTGCTATTTCACTGTAAACCGGACCACATTGGACTTTACAGGTCATTTAGTGGTCATTGCTCATACTTTGAGCATAGGCCTTAACTTGTTCTCAGGATGATGAGGTTTGGTTTCAAAAAGTGTGTTTCAAGGCATTATTTTATATTCCAATTCCAGTTGGACAATATTACTTGGTTTTGCTGCTGTTTTACCTTCAGCTTCTGTGAGAATGTCTGGACTGATCAGGGCTAGGCTGCGGTTCTGGGAAAGACGGGAAGCATTTCATTTTTTTAATCTTAAAAGGGAGGTCACCTAGCAGAGCAATCAACACAAGCCATAAAACCTGAAAGAACATAATACCACAAAAAGCACAATCGGATAACATAATAGCCAGAATAAAAGAGACATTAAAAGCAGGACCATAATCTTTCCAGATAAATACAGTACATCATGAACATCCGTTCATCTCTGATGTCTTTGTGTTAGAACACAACCCATTCAGAAATGAAATGACCTAAATGGGCTACATGACCATCTTACTTTGTACTGTACAATGCAGGTTTTTAGTGTGCACATATTCACATACTACAAGTTATCGTATTGGTCAGATATTGTGGTAATAAAATATCTCTTCCCCTGATGGATGATTTATATATAGGCTTATTGAACAAACAGATCTGAGTGCTGCTGAATTGACCCCCCAGGAACCCTCATTCTCAGTCTCCTGTTGCCATTAAATTATGTCCAAACACTTTAATTTAGCTAATTGGTGATGGTGCACACTCTCTCTCTCTCTCTCTCTCTCTCTCTCTCTCTCTCTCTCTCTCTCTCACACACACACACACACACACACACACACAAAAGAGGGCCTGCTGTCAAATCCTCTGCTGTATATTGTACTCAGACCCACATTGATCTGTTTGACCGACGGTACACACACACCCACATACACACACACACACACACTCTGATTCAAAGTGGTGCTGAACAGCAGGCAGAATGCGGGACAGAATCTGTCCTGTTGCTGGGTTCCACAGGTGTGTTCAGGTACTCGGTTTCACAATGAAAGCCAACAGTTTGCTGGTTTGCTGCTTTCCCCGAGGCACAGTTACTGGCATTGTGGGAGACCGGCTTGTGCTTGTCCGTACCATGTGATCACCTGGACACGTGGAACCTAAAGGCCTTTTCCCACCAGAGCATTTCAGTGGTGAATCAATTGATTAGAGTTCAACATAATCAGGTATGGAAGGGTCTCAGGTGTGTGTTTCAATTAGAGCAATTAGAAGGTCTTTCAGCTTAGTGCAGATAAATGGGCATTAGTGTGTGTGTTGGCTGATAAGTAATGATGTATTACAGCACAGTGAGGGATGCATGCAACTACGTCTTTCACTGATGGCAATCGGTAAATTCACATGCCCCTTTTTTTGCAGCGTCAAATAACGAAGGAAAAACAAATTGACATGAACACTTGAAATGAAAACAAATTGAACATTTCTGAAATCATCTGAAACCAAAAAAATCGCCTTCGCCTCAAGGTCAATAGGTTTTTGAATGTGGTTTTGGTTCTATGCATTGAATAAGGTCTGCAGGTGCGTAGAAAATTCATTCATAACCGTCAACAAGCTCAGAGATGCTCACAAAGTCTGAGGCATATTGTAAAGACATTGTTTAAAACTCTCTGTAGTTTCTTCTCTTGTCACAATATTTAGACCTCTTCCGCCAATGAAGATGGATGGTCTATGCGGAGGGTGAATACATTATCTTTTTTTGCTTATCATTATTGTTATTATTATTAGATTAGGTAATTAAATTATTCCCAATGAGCTTTAACCTGCATGATTCATCATTAACCTCGACACGAAACCACTGAACCTTGACGAGCCGAGACTTCTTACACAGCATCGTCTGTGTATTCTAAAACTGTCTCTCACTTGAGGATACCCACAACCTTTGTGCACCCTTCTTTGACCTTGTGGTGTCAAATGCAGCCCATAGCATGATGGGTAATTGCTGAACCAGGACTGGTAAAGTCTGAATTAAATAATCAACACCTAAATGTGGGGATGATCAATATGCTCTACAACTTCCATGTTGATCTGAGCAATAGTGGAGAGGCTTTACTGTGGACCAAACTGTTGGATCATTTGTTGCTTATAGGAGACAGTGAGGCTAATAGTCTGCAGTACAAATTGGATAAAAGGATGGAAAACTTCTCCACTTCCTCCCAGCGTACAAAAATGAAGTCAAAATATGGGAATGTCTGGAGAGTTACCCTAAAGTGGCAAAAAGTCGGGTAAATGTGCAATCACAGCCATATAAGACTGAAGACAAAAAGGCAAATATCTGTGGAGATTTTCTACTTTGGACCAAAGGGGTGAGATGACATCTGGAATCATAGATCCTTTCCGCTTTAAAGCCATAAAGAAACAGTGGTATCCTCCGGTCGCTGCTTGTGTACTTGCCACACATTATTGTTATCGTTAATTCAATTGTTGTTTCACGGGGCCTCAGGTGTACGCAGGTCTCGCTCCACCTTTTAACAACCAGCAGCTCTAATAAATTCTTTGTTCATGAGTTCTTCTCTTTTTTTCCCTGCTCAACAGTAACGATCCAAATCCTCTTGCTGTTCATCCGTTGCTTTTGTCCCTGAGTGCCTCCATCCTTCTCCGAGTGCACTCAAGGGGTGTGGTCATTTGAACAATGCTGTAGGAATAAGCTCTGTGATGGTATTAAGACTGAGCAGATTTATCTTGGAAGCTTTGCTGTCATCGGATTTCTTTCCGCTGTCTACCATTCAGAAGAGATCATCATCCATGTGTCTACTGCCTTCCCTTTGGTCAGGACACGGAGTGAAAACATTTTATTTTCTACATGTCGATGCCTCTGTGCTCATATATCAGCCTGGTGCTCTTCCTTCAGAACTGGGGTGATGACCCCGTCTCTGCTTTGACTAAAATAAACGAGGGCTCCTTGATGATCAATAGGTCCAAACCTGCAGAAACCCTGCCCGTCCGATCATGATAAGTTATCGATTGCTGATGAAGCGTTCAATGATCCTACACAGCTAAAAGTTATTGATAATGAGACTGAAGACTGTACGAGTTCAGCAGCGCATAACCATCCTTCTCCTTTCATTGCCACAGCAGAATCAATCACTGTGATCGGTTACGTTATGCTTCAGAGCAGGAAGTGAAGAATGACTGTCACACCGCTCTGATGTTCTGAAATTAAAGTAATCTGCAAATAATAGCAATGTTTCTTTAAAAAAAAACACCAATTGTGTAATTCTGTATAACAGGAAAAAGTAATACCTAGTTGAAATGTCAAATGTAAAAGGAAATGTCATTAAGAAATAATGGCCCATAATGACAGAGAGAAAATATGTCTCTTAGAAAGTGGAGATAAAAGTGATTTATTCATTCAGAAAACAGATGTTATCTCTACCTCAGTCTGATTAACAGCCTTCAACCCTCTGCAAGGTTTTCAGACGGAAACAAAGAAACACCAAATGCTGCAGAGAACAAACAATGGAAGCAAGAGGAGTAAATTTAATCAAGAATCACATTACAGCTAAAAGCTCCCAAAAGTAAAGCCTTTTCATTAATAAACAGAGCTGAATAATAAAGTGAGAGACATTAGAGAGCCGCCTTTCAACACCAAAGGAGATGTTCATTTACACGTCATCCACCTGTCGGTCCATTAATTGTATCTGAAAGAGAATCATATACATCCAATATATACATCAACAGGCTGCTAGGCTGATTTAGCGTTAAAGGATGATTAAATGCAGCTGTGATGACCTGGCTCCTATCAAGGACAGCAAGTAGGAACATCTGTTGGGTCTAACAGATAATCCAATTCAATTCATTTCATTTTGTTTATCGCACAATCGCAAATTACAGATTGGCCTCGAGGGCTTTTCAGTCTGCTCACATGCAACAGCCTCTGTTCCCTCACACCGGCACAGGAAATACTCTTAATAAGGATCTTCTTCATTTTTTCATGGGTAGTTCTTGACTTGGAAATGTCCTGTCACAACTATCTCAACATCGGTGCCGTGTTTCGTCAGTTTAGTCTGAATTCTTTACAGTCTGAACATCTTGACTCCAACCTGAATAAAGACGATGTCTCTCACCCCACAAGCTCCGTTCAAAACAAAAGGCTCCTTTTTTCCCAGCAGATTTCTGTTTTCTAAGTCAGAAACTGAGCAAGGATTTTCACGAGCTGTTTTTCTGTCAATCTTAGCCTGAAAATATCGCTGTGCACTAAATAAGTCTTTGTTCTGCATTATTCAAATGGTTCGATGGAAAAGAAACAACAAAAAGGCAGGTCTGTGAGTCATTTACAGACAGATAATTTGTTGAGGCTGGAAGCATTAGTGTTTCATTTACATCTCGTGCTCTCTGCTGTCTATATTTAACATCAGCTGCTCTGCTCTGACATTCATGCATTATTCATCTTTGGAACCTGCATTACCTGCCCGAGGAGCACTCCATCTCCCTCACCTTTAAATCCTCCTCATTAATACTCCTCAAGGCTTTTAAATTAATTGGTTTTATTTATCCTATCTTGCTCGCTGTTTGCTGCTTTTTGTTGTGGCTTGTTTTTTCATTTCTTTCTTTCAAGTCTGAAGAGAAAATATCCATCTGATTAAAAAGTGCAGGTTTTCATGAGTTTTCTGGTCTCCAGATGAAACCTATTTGCATTCTGAATCCCATGACACACACACACACACACACCAGCACTTTGATGCCTGAGCTCTGAGCCACAGTCTACGTGAATCTACACTGCATCGTACTGAAAAAATAATTCAACTCCATCTGATGAAGATGAGCAGTTTTGTTTTTGTTTGCGTGGAGATCTCTATGAAAATGACCTTAAAACAATGAATGATTTATTGTTGTTGGAATTCAGCATATATACAAACTATTTCAATTTTCAGATGATCATGAAACCAACAAATAAATAAATGAAGTACATTAGATTTTCGGTGGACGGATGCACACAGAGACACTTTCAACCACCTTGTGGTCAAAGTGGGCTACATAGCAGTTCCAATTCTAGAAGATTCATTTTGAACCCAGAGATATTATAACAAAATGTAAATAGTAAATGACTATATTTAAAACATGAGCATTAAAGTACTTTACAATGAATGAATCCAAGCTATTCATTTTAACAGCTACTATCTCACATTAGGTTTACTTCTGATGTGAAGTAGGGCATCAGGATTTGGCTGACTATGAGAAGGATGCGGCTTGGTCCTCCTCTCTTGTTACTCTTAGTTGCTTAAAGGCAGGTGTTTCTGGAGGAACACAGTGCAGGGCCACAGTGAAAAACCAAACCTTGTCCTTCTCCTGGGGGTCCTGCTATGCAAACAGGACGATCGAACTGCAGAGGGTGGCCCACGACAAAGACTCGGCCACGTCTGGCTGAAATCCTGAAGACATCCGGCCCGATCGCCTCGTGCGCCGCAGCTCTCTCCAGATGAGATTGATCGCCCCAACTGCAGCAGTTTCCGCTCATAAATATTCAAATGTTGAAAGATGGCGTCATGCGTGGGAGTGAGTAGAACTCCAGAAACCGGTGAACCCTGATCATTTGCCAAACACCCGCCCCCCCACCACCCAACCAGCAGCAGCAGCCCGCCTCCCGGCCAGCTGGATTTATAGCCACTTATAAAGATTAGTGATGCATCCTGCATGCAGCACACACAGAAACACACGCTGGAAATCTCTCCTGGTTCATAGCTTTCTCAAGTCATTTTATGCCCAAATAGAGAAATATACATTTATTTTACCTCCCAGTTAACTGTTGTGCTGATTGGACCCATTTCATGTGTGTGTGTGTGTGTTGGAGGCTTGAGGAGGAGGCGGTCAGTGTTGGCCGCCGTGTTTCTTCACCAAATATTGCACTGTTTATAAATCAAACTGTTCCTCCCGCTGTAAACAAGCATCGAGTGACTCTAGTGTGAACATAAGGGCGGAGAGGGGGGCTAGAGGGGGGGGGGGCCTTTAGCGCCACACACAAAGCCACATAAAGTGCTGATTTGACATCCATGGCTGTCAGCGCGCAGAGAGAGCGCGTGCAAATGAGATCAGGAGCAAACCAGCTAGAGAGAGTGCCAATTAATCAATACTTTTAGTCACACTTTAAAATTAGACATGCGTCGCCATTTTCAGGTCAGATGTTTGACTATTTAAAAGGGACGAAGCTTGAAAAGGTTCTGCTACTCGTCCAGAGTGTAAAGTTTATGCTTTTACATCTGTAAATGTTCTTAAAAACACACAATTGCTATCATTGGAGACTGAAGGAATGAGTTCTAGTACCGGGTGCCTACTGACTATTACAGTAAATGCCTCCTTGCCAACTGGTTGTTCCCCACAGTCCTGTTTCCTTCCTCTGCAGCCACCACGTCCAGGTCAGCAGGAGCTCTAACGTGTACCCTTCCTTCTTCCTGGCTACGGCTCACTCAGTACTGCATGAGACATCCGTGGTTTGGACTCAAACTGTGTCGTCTTGAAAAGTTTAACCCCGGCAGCCTGATAACATGCAACTACTAAATGTATTTGTACTTTGAATTATGGACAATAAAACCACTGGTTCAAAATGAACGTGTTAATCTGTGAGATTAATGTGGCTGAGATTACTACGCTAAAATATTTGAACACCTTTAACCGGCGTTGTTTACTTCCGATGTGCCGAAAGTAAACAACGTAGACCCCGGAAATGAGAACGCCACTAGCTGCAGTCAGCTTTCTGACGTAAAACAAACTTTCAACTAAGCCATCAAATGATGCAGAGTTGAGAGCACAGTGTCTAAAATACACATGTTGTAAAGTGCTTACTCATTACATGTAAGATTTAGTATTTAGAAGAAAACCTTTTTGTTTAATCTATTGACCGCCAGTAAGAGCCATCGTAAGTGCTAATAAAGACTAGCTAGTCTGTGTATAGTTGGTGGAGGTGTTGTTTTAATTTGTGGTCATGCATCAAACTCTCAATGTTCAGTACTGCAAACTGTCGAGTCAGCAGTGAACCAAAGTCAGCACAGCCTGTGTTCTCATGAATATTCTGTCCATAGCAACTCATTTCTGCTCCGCTGAATACGTATCGGAACAAGAGTTATTTGCTCATTTGATAGTATAGAGTAGTATAGTCTTCAACTAAAATGTGAAGAAAACTTCAATAAGAAAAGGTCTGGAAGATCATATTGTAACTACTTAGTGTGATTAAATAGAGGAATAGAGTTCTCTCAATAATTGCATTCGATCAATAGACAACTAATAAATTAAATGAATTCAGTACACTTCAAAAACTCATCCGGTCCGGCTCCGGATGGGTCGGCTTCTGGGTCCGGATCCGGACTGCGGTCCACCAGTTAGTGACCTTTTCTATATGGTCTCTTGAAAAAGTTTGGAAAAGGTTTCTGCAGGTTGATTTTTATAGAAATTACCTGAAAACAACCAAAGGAAGGAAGGAAGGAAGGAAGGAAGGAAGGAAGGAAGGAAGGAAGGAAGGAAGGAAGGAAGAAGATGTACCAGAAAACCGATTTGGAAAATGATGAAATGAAATGAAATGAAAAAGTTTTTTGTGCCATTTAGTCTCCTGTATCACCCTTTCCCAAAAATCATAAAGGTCAGGTGACACCTCACATC
Source organism: Pungitius pungitius (assembly GCF_949316345.1). NCBI lineage: Eukaryota > Metazoa > Chordata > Actinopteri > Perciformes > Gasterosteidae > Pungitius > Pungitius pungitius. Next base: position 14,809,473 of record NC_084917.1, on the reverse strand, counting down.
AGTCAGCATGACCCTGTCAGTTGTCATCATGGTCCTGGCAGTGTCACATGGGTCAAGACCTTCAAAGAACAGGTCGCTATTTTCCAAACCAGATCATCTTCACTGACCTGGAAAACATTCACATCTCGAATTGTTTCAACAGAAATTAACTTCAGAAAACGTCACATTGGCTTAACCTGTTGCAGTCACACACACACACACACACACACGCACACACTCACAGAGCCTTCAGCTACATCGGCTGGCGTCCTGCTCGTAACGTTTGATCGTGATGTTAATCCTCCTGCAGCAGCAACGTCAAACTGCATCAGCAGCAGGAGGCGACAGCAAGGCTGCATGATGGCATGCTGCTGACATCACAGGATGATTCATTATTATCACTGATGATATTATGACTGTGACTGCTGGCTTATAAAGAGTTCCGTCTCCCTTTTGACATACCTCAGAGCGGAGAGGAAGGTGGATGGTCCGTCAAACATTTAACTAACATAATAATAACAACATTATTAATAATAACCAACCAATAATCCATGAATATATGTTTACTTAATAAAGTAAAACAAATTCAAGATATAGTGCTTCATCAGAGTAAAATACATCTAAAAGCCTTCATTAGAAATGCTCCTGGATTGTGATTTAAAGTGTAAAACAAAGGATACAGATCTAAATGCCTTTGATTTTATTTAATGGAAAGTCTTCTTTTCCTTTGGTTGGTTTTCAATTAAAGTCACCCATTCTTTTGTTTTGTAAAACAGTTTTTATTTTAAGGCAGCAGAATCTGAAAATGTTGGGTTTCTTACCTTTGCCTGCCAGTTTTGCTGTGCAAACTAGATGGTAAGAGCTCACTGATGCCAGAGGGCAGTGTGAGTCTGCATGACTCAACAGGATCCGCTATGCGAGCATCATGATCCCATTGCAAACATCACAATGCAGAGACAAGTGTGACCACGGCCTTAGTCCAACCCACAGACCGTACTGAAGTGGACATTTGGACGTTGCACAGTGGTCTGTGCTCCCCCTGATGGCCACAAGTTTAGATGTTCTTGTCTGCTCTAAGGTTCATGTGGATAAAGCCGAGTAATTTAAACATATTCTGGCAGTGTCTTTTCTCCTCCTCCTCCTCCTCTTCCTCCTCCTCTCCCTCCCCTTTCTCCCCCCGCCTTCTTTTGGCTCTGAATCACACGCTGTGAATGTCTGGATGCTTTTAGTTGCATCTCCAATGGAAAACTGATCGCCTCCTGCTAAGACCCTCATTCCTTTCAACAAACTACCTTCGCCTTTACACGACGCTTCATTTTCCACTTAGACTTGAAATCACATTCATAAATTCTTTCTCTTTCATCGCCTCAGGTAAGATACAGGAAGTGAGGAAACTCCTCTTAAGCCTAGTTTATGGTGCTGCGTTTTCCTAGAAACGCGAGGACATCCTTTTCACCCCTCTTGCGTGCGTTGACCCATTTTTCAAAAGCTACGTGAGCTCACGCAGCCCACAAGGCTGTGATTGGTCTGCTAACTGCATCCTTTCAGGAGTCTCACATTTCCAGTTTCATAGCATAATTCTACCATTATTAAAACAAATACAAAAAAAACAAACAAAGGTTTTTTACGAGAGAATGAATCAGTTTGAAGAGTTTTTGTCAGAATAAATCCGTAAATTTGACCACTGATACGACCCGTCATTGGTGGATAATAATAAGGACACGCGGATGGCCTCCAATTCATGGACAAATATGTACGCGGAAAAAAATGCGCTGAAAAGCAGCAGTGGTGATGCACGGGGCAAAAAAGAAATGAATAAACAAACTTCCACACACAAAGACGTCACTCTCTAGGTCGTCTTTGACAAAAACCGTGTTTCCACCTGGTGTTCTGGAGGTGAAATGCTTTACAACATGTCCAAGCCTTTTAGAACCGTGAATTGAAAGGAATTATTAAAATGATTTGAGCCTAACTTGGGTATTTACTGGTACTACATTCTGAAGGTGCTGTGAGCATCCCTCCGAACCACTCATCTCTCCATCGGTACTTTGCCCTCTGACAAACTGGTGGGTCTAACAAGGTTCTCAGTGTCTTCTACGTCTTCCTCCCACCCTGACAGCCGATTGGCTGCAAGCCAGGCTCTGTTTTACCGAGCGGCTCCTTTCATGTTTCAGCTGGAGAGATGTTCGCAGCGTGTGACAGACACGCTGACAGAGATGGTGCCGGAACCCACCATTAAGTATTAATTATTAAAGGATCTGTCAATCCCTTCAAATCTGTTAATTACTCAGACTTCTTTGGTCCAGAGAATTTCAACAACTATAAGAAGAGCCATGAGTTGATGTAAGCTCATTCTTGTCACTTCATGAAGTTTCTTTGTGTGAGAGTTGAATTCAGCGGACCCTCTGAACTTCACTAACGTGTTGCTGTTTCCATTTTTGTGTGGATGTGTGTGTGTGTGTGACTATCAATACCATAATGCAATACATTACTTGATAGGCAGGGGGTTGAGAAGTTCTTGTCATTAGGTCTTATCAAGGCTATTTTAATATGAAACTCTGAAACAAAGAATTTTCTTTTCATTCTTTGAAGGTTGAGCCACTAAAGTGGTACCACGACACTGGTTGCTCATGGAAAAGAAAACAGGTGTTAGGCAACGAGTAGTAGGCAATTGTACAATATGGGAAAACAACGCTTGGTGATTACGTGATTGGTAAGGAATGCGGACATTTTCAAATCTTTTTAGAAAAAAAGATTTTCTTTCTGTGGTGCGGCCCGGTACCAAATGGCCCACGGGCCGGTACGGGATCCGGGCCCAGTGGTTGGGAACCCTTGCTTTAGAAAGCCTGGACATCAAAGTATGCTGCTTTCCCATCACAATGCAGATAATGCTCACACCTCTAAATAGCTCCTGTATCTGTGCAGGGTTTGCCCTCCCATGGTACCTACCAAACGGATAGGGGAAACCCTGCTGTGACTCCGCTGTGAGTGCTTGGTGCTGACGGGCAGGTGCCACTGTGTGTGGTGGCTCCTGTCATCAGTGTGTGAATGGCTAACACAAAGTGTTAAAGCACTTTGAGTGGTCAGAAGACCAGAAAAGCGCTGTAGAAGTACAGTCCTTTTACCTTTCCCTGCTGGAAAGATGTTCAACATGGCGACATGGTTACTGATGCTCGCCTTGTTACCACAGTAACCAGTTCAGGTGGTGATGGCGGACACACATCCGATTGGTTCACTTGCTCAAACAGTAACTGTGTTTGTTTAGAAGTAGAACCAAAGCTTCGTATTCCATCACGTTTGCTGAATTATTTTCTGGTTGAGGTTTGACAGACATAAAGCTCAAACCAATCCACGGTTTCTAATGCTTATTTTGCGTAAACGCCTTGACATTTTTGCTCTACATTTGGAGGAAAACCTCCAGGCATCGCACCGCCTCCCTGATCTCTCGCCAAGAACTCATCTCGTGTTTGTAGTCTCGACACAATGAATACTTCAAATGGGTATGCCGACGCACACTTTCGGATGTCATGGTGATTTATGAAGAATGAAAAGAATAGAGCTTGAAAGAGAAGACGGACACGGAACATCTTCTCTGTTATCCTCGATAACATTTTATCCACCGGTATCTTTCCTCTGAGACTCACCTCAGCAGCAGGGCAGAGTGGATTTCTGCTGAGAGCCTGTCAGTCGGTGGACTCTTCACACCAATCATTTATTAAAAACATGCCATCAATAATGAAAGATCAGAGACAAGAGAAGCACGTGTTCCAGCTTTTACTCGCCTCGTCGTGCAGAGACGTTTACGCCTGAATCGCTGCTTGAACATTATATTTACATTATCTGGAAATGGGATGACTGATTTATTGAGTTTATTTATTCATTGAGTTTATTTACCGCACACATACACTTACACACTAAATGCAGCCCTATTTCCTTTAACTAAGGCAGACATTAATGATCCTGAAACATGCAAAGTGCTTATAGAAGTATAAAAACGTAAGTCCTAGCATTTGTTTGTCGACTGGTGTCCTTTCTGTGTCTCCTTCAGCGAGTCCTTGGAGCTACTGGTGTGAATCCCTGGACCAGGTCTGTTCATCAGACCTGGAGTCAGTGGTTGGCCGAATGGACACATAAAGTGCATGAAGGTCCAAAGATCAGGAGATGGAATAGGCCTCTTATGAGAATTAACTTAATATTTTAAGATATATGGACATGACCTCAATTACTTAGAGGTCATTGACATGGACCCTACTTTAGAAGAGAACGTGATGGTTGTGGCTTTTCCCGTTGGTTTGTAGACCGATTTACTAATGCCTTTGATTTGATTTGATTTGAAGCATTTTATTTCTTGAACATGTAGACATTTAAAAAATAAAAAATTTAAAAATCAACATAGACATAGACCACAAAATTAGAAAAGTCACTGTTTGTTCAAGAAAAGGAGTAGAGGGAAGGAAAAGCTTATAGATACCCACCCCTATCTTATCCATATTCTCAATTAGTATATATTACTTTGAAGATTAATATCATACATACATACATACACACACTCTCTCACACACACTCTCTCACCCTCACACACGCACACATACTCACACTCACAAATAAATACAATTTAAATTTCCTTCACTGAATATTTTCACAGATCTCATATTTGGCTAATGTGTATAATTTAAGATGTTTTTTGAACTGTGCAATATGTTTACAATCTTTGATCTTATCTGGTAAGTTGTTCCACAACTTCACCCCACAGACTGATATGGACCTGCTTTTGAGTGTAGAGTGCACCTTTGGTTGCCTCAGTTTCAGTCTCCCTCTTAAATTATAGTCTCCTAGTCTGTCGCTAAACAAACTTTGAAGGTTTCCTGAGAGTAGGCTGTTTCTTGCTTTAAATACAATCTGTAACGTTTTAAAATCTTTTAAGTCTATAAATTTTAAAATATTTAATTTCAGAAATAATGTGTTTGTGTGTTCATAGTACCCCACCTTATTAACTATCCGTATTGCTTTTTTTTAAAATTGTGCATAGGGCCCGTAGGGTGCTTTTGTAGGTATTACCCCACACTTCCACACAGTAACTCAAATAGGGGGCAAACAGTGTACAGTACAGTGTATGCAGTGATTGTATATTCAATATATGTCTGACTCTGACTAGTATCCCTACACATCGTGCCAATTTTGAGTGTACACTCGTGCCTTGAATTGTATTATTTATTTTTTATTACTTGCCGTCACTGTTTTCCATGTTGTCTGTAATTTTTTGTAAAGTTACCATTCGCGTGACACCTGGGTAGAGACACCTTAAATTAGTAAGTGTTTACTGAGGTAATAAATGAGAGGTTAAGTCATTTTCTCATACAAAATAATGTATTATTATTTATTTTATTTAAAAAAAATAATTAATTACAATTTCATTGTCTGAATATGAATTAATTCATAAAAGGTCAATATTCTTTTAAAGGATATGCCTGCATTATTGTGTAACTATTTCATCACATCATTGGCATCACAGTCTAACAATGAAAACAAGAGAATATTGGCCAAAAGTCCTTTTTGTTGCAGGGATGGAACAAAGTTAACAATAGGAAACAAGACTTTCTCAGAAGGGTCATTCAAGCTTTGGTTTTGAGCTTATTAAGCAATTTGTATTTTGACTTTGTTGAGAAAGATGAAATCAGAGGGATAGACTGACAGGCTGGTATAGACCTGTGTGTGTGTGTGTGTGTGTGTGTGTGTGTGTGTGCACATGCTGCGAGGGTGTGCCCTCATCTCCATGACAATCAACACTCATCGCCCCATCTGTCCGACACACACACACACACACTATGTGACACACACGGTCAGGGGTTGTGGCAGATGTAGTGGTATAGAGGAAGAAAAGAAGGTCATTGTTGGCTTTTTGACTTGCATTCACACACACACACACACACACACACACACACACACACACACACACACACACACACACACACACACACACACACAGCAGATGGGCTCTTCTTAAAACAAAGGCTGCTGCTTCACTGACTAATAGACTGAAGGAGATTTCAGTTTAGGAGTTTATGTCCACACATCTCAATCCAGGTACTTTAATACATGGCGGCTTGTACTTTCCATTCAGTAATAATCTGAGTGCTATCTAACAGTTTGACTTCACTGTATGCTAAATATCTTGTGCGGTGCCCTGTGAGAGTGCAACTAGCTACACAGGTGAAAGCACTGACTGCTGCTGGCTCCTGCTGTAGCTCCATATGCTTGATCTTTGCGTTCAAATCTGCTCACTGTTGTTTCCATGCATCCCTGTGCCACCACTTTTATTGAAGAAAAGTATGTGAAATTTCAAATTAAATCATGGCCAACTTCTGAAATGAGAGAAAATAGTGAAAAGGCTCAACCCAGCCCAAAATGTAATATAAACTTTTTTTGTTCTGGTGCCATTCGTACCTGCCAAAGGTTTGCATGGGATCGAGATTCCAGAGGACCTCTGCAATCAAATAATACACATTATTAAACTAGGATATGAGCTTATTTAACTAACTTCAGCTACAGTAGGTGAATCGTTTCACTTTGATCCATTTCTGTTCAGAATATGAAGTATTCATTTTCTGTAAGACTCACACCCTCAGTAAGATATTAGTCAACCTGCAAAGTGTAAAAGGTCATTGAAGTGACTTATTACTGCTAACTAGGGCTAGCAGGGAAAAGTCCCTTCTAACTAACTTATCACTGCTAACTAACTTATCCAAGGAGAATAAAACCAAAGGTGGTTCTCATCACATCCCAACTCAGCAGTCATATTTATTACTCGCCTGTCTTGTTTCTCTCTCTGTTACATTTCAAAAAAGCAAAGGCCTCAGGAAGGACTCATTTTACATTTCTTTTACTTTTACTTCTTAACATTCTTAATGAAAGAAAGGAGTCATTTGTTCCAATGTTATGCCCAAAGTCCCACAGAATTTACCATAATTGACCGTGTGTGTGTGTGTGTGTGTGTGTGTGTGTGTGTGTGTGTGTGTGTGTGTGTGCGTGTGTGTGTGTGTGCAATCTTGTGCAATTAGAAAGCGTCTTTTCTTTCTAAAAAAAACCCATCTGTGTTACATTAAATGCTTCATGTAAGATCTTACAGAAATAATTCATTCATTCCTGGGGGTTTGTAAAATAAGTGTGTGTGTTGAATAAAGAATTATTTTGTAAAAAAGTGTTTTTAGCAGTGGCAGTTGGCCAATAGAGGGAAACGGGGTGTCGCCCCACCTGAAGCGCCACGCAAAAAAAAAATAGGAGAAAAGAAAAGATAATATTAAATGGACTAGAAGCAATGAATTTGGCACAAGCTTGCCAGTTTTCGTCAAGGCAGATGACATTCTGGAAGATGTAAAAATACAATAATATGGGTTGGTTGTTTTATTTGACTTTTAATGCTACATGTGCCGATGGAGGCGTCAGACCAGAAACGTTTCTTAGATCTGTCTTTAGAACAGTCACAAACGTGTTGGGCGAGATCCTCATTCTAAAACAAAATACCCAAAAGCTGTAAAGAGTTTAAATGTATTCTTAGGACAGCATCTCCATAGCCTTCTGACCTTCTGCCTGTACTACATCAACCATATGACCACATGACCTTATTTAATGTATGCTAATGGGTACCTCCACCAATCATCACATGAGCCGAGGACCGACCAGCTTAAAACACTGTGTAAGTGTGAATAGTCTCCAAACCTTTAGATTATCATTTAAGATCATCTGAGGACACTTAAAAAGCACCACGGCAACAAATCCCAATAAACTGCCTCCCTCATTTCATTTGGTCACTTTCATTGGCTTCAGGAGGGGTGTGTTTTATGTAATACCCATATTAATTAAAAAGTTATTTTGTTAAGAATGAAGCTCATTAGTCTGTTCCTCGATCTGAAGTCCTTTCTTGTCCTCTGTGGTGTGAAGAAGCATCAGTGCACACCGAGGAGCGGCGGCCTGCGGCGGCGCTCTCCTCCGTTCTGCTTCATTATATCTGAAAACAGATTCTGTGTTTTACTTCACAAACGCCAGCCTCATCTCCTACGAGCAAACACACTCCTGTCTGAATGAAACCCACAGAACCTGAACAGAAACTTATGAATTTTAATGACATGAACTTTACTTTACCTTCTTTTCTATCCTCAGTGGGTAACAAGGCCTGAGACAGTATTCATGTGAACATTATTTAGAGTGGGTATATTTAAATGTAGAGGCTAGCCATGCCCTAAAACGCTGCTGCTCCGGTCCAGAGGAGCCCTGAATTGACCATCATTTGCAAAATGAACATTGTGCTGTATTAGAAGCTTGAAATGAGAGATTGAGACCATAAACCCATGTTAACAATGTTCACTGACAGAACAAATCAAGTGAGAAGTAGAATCAATCTGTCACAGACTTCTATCCAATCAGAGTAGTCAGTAGTCAGAGAAAGCAGGTTTAAGGTGCTTCCACACGTTTTGGAGCCGCAACCTCCTTTTAACCTGAACAACAACTGAAGGTCAGAATCTTCTAATTCATTGAAATAAATAATGTCTGACCTCAAGAGTTCATGCCACAATGCCTTACTGTAATTGGATAAAGGACCATACCCTTTACTTTTACATGATGCTTTACCGTTCCTAATGTCCTCTTCCATGGTTGAGTCATATGGGTTCAGGCAGATGGATTTGCTTTAAGTGCTTAAGCATCACAGAGACTTTTTTGAGTACCCAGCTGTACTGAACGCAGCCCTGAAAATGGGTTTTAAGCTGAAAACAGTAGGTTGGTCAAGGTGACGACTGGGCAGGACATCCTCAAACGAATCCTTGCAAAGACAAGAGTACAATGACATAAACACGCACACACAGCAGCAGGAGACAGATGGACAACCGACATCTGTTCAGTGTGGTATAAACGCTGACACCCCCGCCAACAACACAGCTACCCCTGTGTGTGTGTGTAGGATTAACTGTTGACTTGACTTTGTTTGCCTGTGTATGCGTGTTTGTGTATCTGTGTGTGTGTGGACCAGGGGATTTGATCCTTATTACACTCATGTGTATGCATGCATGCATGTGTGTGTTAGAACAATAGGGGTGGGGTGGCAGCTCTCTAAAAATGTCCTTAAACAGTGTTGAACCTCCGTAAGACTTTAATCTCATGTAAATTATAATTTAATTAGTGAATTTAAATGAGAAAGCCTATGAAATACCGCGTGAGCGCGTGTCTGTGTGTGTGTGTGTGTCTGTATGTGTGTGTGTGTGTGTGTGTGTGTGGGTGTGTGTGTGCGTGTGTGTGAGCTTCGCTTCAAGCTGCTGACTTCACTGTGTGTGTGGGATTAATTTCTTACTGTGTGCATGAGCAGCATTAATATGAGTCACAGCCAGTGTGTGTGTGTGTGTGTGAGTGTGTGTGTTTAAGGAGCTCCAGGGACTGCGGTTCATCTAACCCTTAGAACCCTGGGGAGGATCTCTGACCATCTGTATACCTGTTATACCAGGCCTTACTCAGTATGGTATATTATTTTATTCGGTCCAACAAATACAAACTTGGAGTTTATTTAAATTAATGTGCGATTCTCCAATACACAGTGTTATGTAAAACAGTAACTAAAAGGAAGCCTAGTTTGTGTGTCTGTAGGTGCGTTGGAAGAGCTCTAGGGAGAGCAATGGGGACACACAAAGCCCGGCAGGATGCAGGTTCCTGGGTAGATTGAGCAATCTTCACGCAAAATATACAACTACACAATCAATTCTATTCTACTGTAGGCTACTCTACTCTAGGACAATTTATACTCCATTGACTATACTCTGCCATACTCTGCAATATCATATTCAGCACACTCTACTGTTCTGTGCCTTGATCGTTTCTTTGTGTTGGTGTTGGTGGAGCAGCGGGACAGCAGGGAGCCATCTGAATCCACAAAGCCCAGCAGGGCAGCCGGTTCCTGGGCACATTAAGTGTGTCCACCCCCTGAACTCTCTGGAGGTTTTTTGACCATCTGCACAGCCAGTAGATATTATATACAATATTACAGAACAACACACATTACAAGTAGAAAGACAGCACTGAACTATAAATAATTGTATCGATTACAATTATGACTGTATGTGTGTGTGTGTGTGTGTATATATATATATATATTATATATTATTTAAGTAATTTAATTGAACAAAGGACTTTTAATGTTCAGGTCATTTATGACTTGAATAGAGTTTTATTTGATGAAGCTGTTTTGATAAATAATAAAACCAGGGAGTCATAAGGAATGACTCTTCTGGAAATAGCTTCTCTTCATGAGAGAAGCCCTCCAGAGGACAGATTGGTGAAAAGGTGTGTGTGTGTTTGTGTGTGTCCGTTTAATAGAAGCCTCGGGCTACAGCAGCATGTTTGCTCTATTGGTTCTTTTCATTTGATAGTTGATCCTCGAAGGAAAGAGCCGGACAAACGAGAAAAACACATTTCTACATTTATTTCGATTGCGGCTTCCACTCGTACACATCTCCTATTTAGAGGAAGAAGATACTCAACAAAGACTTTTCCAATGAGAAACATCACAGGCAGATTGCATTTTCTGTGTTTTGAATTCACTTTCAGACTCGATTGTACACTGATTTGCTCCTTCACATTGAGGGGAACTAGCTAAAGCTGTGTGTGTGTGTGTGTGTGTGTGTGTGTGTGTGTGTGTGTGTGTGTGTGTGTGTGTGTGTGTGTGTGTGTGTGTCAGGTGTTCCGCTTCTCTTTTGTTCCCATAATCCTTTCACTTTCTCTCCGACAAAGGCTTTTAATGAACTCTGGTCTGAGCTGCAGGAAGCGATCTCTTCTCAGGGGGACTGACTATGGCAATCACTCTTTCTTGTGACATGTTGTATAAAGAGAACAATCTGGACTAGTCATTTAACATCAGTGACACTCTGAAAAAGATAACCACACAACCAGAAAATGGCTGTACCTGTGTGTAAGTTTTACTCCAAGGTGAGTTTGATTAAAAGAGAAAAGTCAAAAATGTACTGTATCTGACTTTAAAATAATTTTAGATGACCCTTTAATATGATTTTAAAAAGCGTAAAAGGCCATCGGTCTGCACTTATTGAAGGTAGGATGCTGCATCATTGTTTGGCTCAAATAGTCTTTTTCAATCATACATGTTTGGATTATATACATTGTTTGGCCATTTCAAGCTTTCAGTTTTCTCAACCTGTTCTCATTCCCATGAACCCATCTGTAATAAGATTAGAAGTCGGAGCAACTGACGTAGTACAAAGGGCAAGAAGTGTTAAAGAGGATGTCAGGCTGAATGGTTTGGGCAAAGAGGAGACCACTGTCCGTATCCCAGGTGAAATAAATGTAGCTTTAACAGTCAATGTAGTAGCGGCTCTAATGGAAGTTTATATTTTACTACACTGCTACTAGGTCTGAGCAAAGATATAGCTCCAATCTTGTCAATGATACGGTATCAATATGTGTGCGACTACTCTTTTTTTTGCATCCTAATTTAAATAGATAAAAAACGTCCTTTAAATTGCCTCAAATCCCCGTGAGATTCACACAACCTACGTACAATAACTAGAACGTTCGGATTATATCCCACTACATCTCTGGGGAGTGGTGCGCAATAAGATTTTTGTTTTGACATTTTCTATATAAATATAGTTTTTATATCGTTCATACCGTATTCCAATATATTCTGATATATCGCATTGCGATACGGTATTATGATACGATTTTGCGATACGAAATGAACGATGGTCCCACTACCTGGTCCCACTCCCCCTGCATAGAATGGGCGTTATCTAAGACCATGTGATTCAAGCCGGAGAAGAAAACTACTTAGTAGAGCATTTAATGAATGTTTAATGATGAGTGCCGAGTATGACTTTTCAGTATCATATGGTGAGATGGTTGCAGACCTCCTTCAGAGCGCTAACCAGTAAAGTGACACTGCCAACTCCACCATTCAGGTTCAGTAGAACATGTTATGTGGATGCAGCATTTGTATGAATCTACCAGGACAAAATGGTCTTTTGCTTTATCGATCCAGGGTTCTCCTGTGATACTGTTATTGCTCCAACCCAATGCTTAAAAGAATCATTGTGCTTTCCCTGCTGCCTCCCCATCAGCTCAGCTGCATTTTGGGCTCAAATCTGCTATAGCTGATATGTATTCATGTTCACTGCTGGTTCACCAGTAAAATCTGAAATCCCAACTGAAAGATTCACATGTGCGTTATCTTTATTCTTCTGCAGAGGCTCATTCCGGTGACAAAAGAATAAAGATAAGCGCACATTTTCTTCTCAGACACAACAAGCTTCAGTTGCTGCTCAATGTTGCTTCATGGCGGCTGTGCTGAAGCTGCTCAGTGGTTACACTGCTCAGTCTAAGTGTCTGTGCAGCTTGGAGGACAGTCAGGGCGCACCGACACAGTCGAGTGTGGTATATGAGGCTTGATGATGTGTGTTTTATGGCCTGTGTTTGAAACCCAGCAAGAAGCTACATGTCCTACAAGGGCACCGGCTAATGGAGCGGCTGAGCTTCAGAGGAGACGTAAGACGTTCAGCTGAGCTAAAGATTTGTCGGACTCACATTCACATCTTCAAATCGTGACGCGATTCTTTTGATTTTACAGCGCCGTCGTGTTGTTTTTACATAAAAATCTCCTTTCAGATTGGCCTAATCTTGTTGATGAATTGAAGATTTTTCATCTGTCCTTTTTGAATAATCAAACAGGCTTCAGAGGTCATTCTTTTATCCAGATATGCCTTGAACAGAGACAAAGAATCAGTAAGTTAAAGCTGGTGAAACATAAAGAAAGCCCAAACATAGTGAAAGGGAGAAGATATTCTGCCTCTGGCTGAAGGCTTTTATTTCCCCCCAAAGGAACAGTAGAAACACTATTTGCTTTGTTTCCACTGAATAAACCACTAAAAGCTTCAGCAGCAGCAAATAGCAAATCACAGTTTTTTTTACAGTGCCATACAAATCATTCCAATGTCACAACGTTGAGATCATTATTGTCCGAAGTGAGATTGCTTTTTATTTTTCTTTCCTATCCAGCAGTTAACCACCGTTCAAAACCAACCAACCACTAGCAGTAGCTCACATACACAAGGATACAATATTTCCTATTTAACGTATTCTAGTACATTTGAAAATACAAAACCTTCACGTTAATAGGTTTTGCAGTTTAAAGGCTTTACAAGACTTTACTACAGACACAGCAATATGCAGATGCACAGTGGAGCCACAGTTTAGCAAGTATCGGATCAAGAATCTAGTCACAAATTGTGTTATAATGATTTAATGGCAGTTCATTGAATAGTTTTTCATATGCTCAGTCTGAACAGTCCCAAATCCTCGCCAACACGTTATGTACCTTAATCCCAGACAGCTGACACACATCTCTTTTGCAATGCACGTGGAGGGAAATATGATTTTAATGTGTTAAAAAAAGAACCGAAACATACCTTTGATATTGTATTAAACTCCCTTCCTACAGCCTCAGTGTGAATATGCTGATGTGAATAAAAGAGGAATAATTTCAAGGGCACTGTGCTGAAGTCACAGAGGAGATGCAAATATTTGTGCAGATGCTAATGCTGGTTCTGCTGTCGACGCTAATGTTAATGAATGGAATAAAAGTAAGGTTGTCTCCTGGTGCAACACACACACACACACACAGGTCAACTCTCAGAGTTTAACGTGTCAATCAGACTGGATGTGACATGGAGGAACGTTCTGGAATGTAAATGAATTCACTTTAGGACCAAAGGAGGAAGAGAGTCCTTTTCTATTCTTGCTGTGTGAATTCTTGGCAGTTGGCTTCAAGGGCAAAGAGAAAAATCTGTCCATCATCATCCATTCATCAGCTATCCATCATCCATCAAACCATTTATCCATCTGTTCATCAATCAGTCCATCCATCCATCGGTGTATCCATTAATCGATCCATCCATCAAACAGTCAATCAATCCATTTATCTGTCTATCCATCAATCCATCAAACCCTTCATCCATCTGTCATCAATCAATCCCTCCATCCATTTATCCATCAATCAATCCATATATCCGTCAATCCATCTGTCTATTCATCAATCCATCGAACCCTTCATCCATCTGTCATCAATCAATCCCTCCATCCATTTATCCATCAATCAATCCATATATCCGTCAATCCATCTGTCTATCCATCAATCCATCAAACCCTTCATCCATCTGTCATCAATCCCTCCATCCATTTATCCATCAATCAATCCCTCCATCCATTTATCCATCAATCAATCCCTCCATCCATTTATCCATCAATCAATCCCTCCATCCATTTATCCATCAATCAATCCATATATCCGTCAATCCATCTGTCTATTCATCAATCCATCCATCCGTGCATCAATCTAGAAATCTATCCATCCATTTGTCATCAATCTGTCCATCTATCTATGCCATCATTTATCCATCAATCTATTTCCAATTCTGGCAGATACCATCTCATACGAGACACTCATCACTTGGTTTGGAAACCAAACACCATCGACATGAATCATATCAATCATAAATGCTCCTTTCTCCTGCTGTTTTCAACAAAAAATATGAATATACAGTAATGCAGGGTTTTTAGGCTGAAATATACCCAACAGCCATCTTGTGCGTCTCTGAAAACATTCCCCCTGTTTTCACATATTTCTCGGGGGCCCATTTCAGAGACGGGCCTCATCCCTCGCTTCATTTCACGCTCAGCGCGTTTTGGCCTCCGAGTGGCTAAAACTGGCGCTCTTCATCACGTCATGTCACTCGGATCAAATGGGATCAGACCGTTCCAAAGACGGATTGAACTTGCCAAATTCCCAGCACCACATCCTAACTTAAAAAAGAAAATTTCACCAAAAATTGTAAAGTAATTGCGAAGTAAATCACTGTCCTCATACTGGGCTATGACTTTGTTTTTAAGTGATTTCTTTTTAGGCAATTCTGGAATTTCTAATTTTATTTCTGTGTGCCATCATCCCTTATTTCTTAACCAGTAGAATATATACTGATATTTACACATCCCCCCCGGTCCTTTTGAATATCTCCCTAATTCTGAGGTCTCAAGGTTGGCAAGTATGGCTGAAGCTAAACAGCCAATCACAAGAGCTTCTATGTGTATGTCAACATTTCAACATGCTGAAATGTGCTAAAGTTAAAAAAGGTACTTTCTAGACTCTAATTGGATTATTCGTTCAACTGTAGGTTGCAGGCTCAGTTAAAATAATTCTGGTTCCATTGGCAGGTCTTGTTGAGTCATTGATTTTACAATTATTCTTTTAGAGGCTCGATTTGAGTACTTTTGCAGGTCAGGTGTTCTAATTCTCACCTCTGAGCTCGGGCAGGTTATTACAGTAAAGTAATTCCATGGACTTCATCCCCTGCCTCCAGTAACAAGCAGCAGGGTTAGCAGTAGACGTAGCAGCCCATGTGATTCCCCTCGTAGGCCATGTGGGTATTGGGCATTGTACATTTAGTTCGAGGAGAAATTATATTCTGGTCCGTCTGTTGAGCGTGTTGGGGAGCAGAAGATGAAAGCAGTTAAATGGAAAAGACCAGTCAACCAGAGGGAGCATTGATATTCAGAACACGCACACACACACACACACACACACACACACACACACACTGGTTCTGTAGCTCATTCTGTCCCTCCACACATCAATGGCAGCAACAAATGAAGATTGAATATCCAGAGAGAAGGAGAGAGAGGGAGAGTTGTGGTGTGTTTGTGTGTGTGTGTATGTGTGTGTGTGTGTGTGTGTGTCTGTACATGTACTATCTCTCTCAGCTCTTCAGACATCAGCTCAAACCCCTGACTGTAAAGTGCGGTCCGATTGGATCAAGTTGTGAATAAATAAATAGAGAAAGAGTGTGTCTGTAATCAGAGCTTCACATTCCTCTCTGCTGCTCGGCTTAATTATGCGTGTTTATGTAAATGCAGTGTTGATGGGATGGTAATGCATATCACAGATTGACTGTAATGGATTCTAGAGAGACTGAGAATTAAGGCAGCCTGTCTATTAAAGGGCTTGGAGAAGCTGATGGCGGTGGTCTTTTTCAGCAGAGTTCACCTTTCGCATCGTGCTTCAGAATATTTATGTAGCACCTTTTAAAAGTGGAAAGAGTCTCTGAAGGGCTTTGGCAGACGAAGCAAAGAGGAAACAAGACAATGTCACGACAAGAAGCTCAACAGACGCCCAAACAAAAGCAGGAAAAACAGAGGTCCCAATCAAAACAATCCAATCTTCATGTAGATTAATGTTGTATCAAAGTGAATACAGGTATTTTAAGGGACAGTTAAAGGGCATTATAAGGATATTTAAGAACCTCCAGTGGGGTGATTTATAAGGTATTTGCAAGAGTTGAAAGGAATGTTTGGATATAAAGCTTTATCCTGATGTTTGACGAATCGAGAAAATTCTTTTGGGGGAGAGTTTAACCCTTTTTAAGGAGATCACATAACGCCGTTATTCCATTAATCCGGGATTAATCCACATCCATTCATATGCTCAATTTTATATTCATGTGTTTATACGGTGCAATAAGATAACAAAGTGCATCTTTGGGTTGCATATTGTGTTTGTGTGTGTGTGTGTGTGTGTGTGTGTGATGAGCGGTCGAGGCCGATTGACATAGGAATTAGAGGCTGTCTGCACATACAGAAGACAGGTTGATTACAATCAATAATCAATCAACCACTGGCTGACAAGTTGTATTGATCAGAGAGAAAGACACACACACACACACACACACACACAGACACACAGCTTAGATAGTATCTTCTGTTTCAGAGTTTGTAAATAACTCAAAGTTCAAACACATCAGTAGCTCAGAGGAAAGTGTTACTAACAAGTATATGACTAGTTTGTTCTTCCATGGTTTCTTTTTGGTGTCCTGGTCTGGAAATGTAACCACAAAGACAAACTCAAACTCCACCAATTCAATAACATATCATTCTGCCAAACACACCGGCTCCCTAATCACACACACACACGCAGAAGCATATGGTCGGTGTGTAATGTGTGTGTGAAGGTCATTAGTTCCTGTCCGCTCTCTGCAGGCTCTGAGTCTTGTTGGCTCGACTTGTGCCAGTTCTGACCAAATCACCCGCTACATCGCAGCTCCCGCCGACACACACAGTGCGTGTGCCATTGCGTGTGCGCTCGCCATACGGTGGCGTATGGACCGACTTGCGTTGGTAAAAATATGTGTTTTGTGCATTCAATCAATGATAATTATAATATAAAAATGTTATATTAATAATCCATATGAATACAAAGTAAGAAAAAAGAAATCACTTGATCCATCCATTTAACCATTTAGGTTAAGTTATAGCAACATTTGTTAATAATATGCAACAATATAAGACAAGTGATAGCCATGTGATATTAGATATGAAAAATTGGAATAGAAAAATACAAACACGTAGTAACAATGAAATTTAGGTTGACATAAAATGACAACTTGATTCTTATTTTAGCGAGACGTTGTCTTCTGGAGCAACTGGAGCTTTTTCTGTGGAGTCTCTGTCCTCGTGCGGAGCACCCGGACGGCCCGTCCATATGCCGACAGGAGGTTGTGAGCGCGCTCACTGGGCCGCGGTGCCAAAACCCTCCCCAAACCCCAAGGTCAGGAGCCGGCTCGTTAGGAAGGAGCCTTAACGAGCGGCGATCCCTAACCAATGAGGTGCCACTAACGAGCCAAACAAGCATCTTTGAAACCTGCCAAGCGCCGCTTGGAAGAAGAAGACAGGGAGACGACAACGAGCGATCGGTTTCTCGCCGATCACACAAAGCTCAAAGGTCACGTCTCACCACGTTTATAATAAATACCACTGCAATACTGAGAACTTTAATATAGTTTGCTTCTCATTATGTTCCAGTCAGGTGTGATCAAGCCTCTCTGGTTTGTGTAATTAAATGTTTATATTCTTTTAACACCTAAACAATGAGGATTACAAATTACAAAGTCAATCACTTTCATTCTTTGTGTCAGGCAGAATCGGGAGGCAGGACTCAGACGCAGAGCAGGTAGGTTGGAAGGCAGTTTAATAAACAGGGTGACAACTGAAGGCGCTACAAATTGGAGGAAAAAAGCAACTGTAAGGTGCGAAAACCAAAAATATATAAACTATATAATATTGAGCACCATATATATATAATCAGTCATAAAATAGTTAGCTTTATCATTTTAGGAGGAGGAGGTCGAATACAGTAACAAAAAATAAACTATTATACTAAAATATTTTAATGCACACACACCTACCATTTGTCTTGTTACTCAAACATCAAGAGGCTGATAATCAGTGTAGTGGTCCTCGTAGAGCAAGCTGCTGACCACACATCAAAGATCTTACAGAGAACTATAATATAATTCATATGTGGAATTTTTTTATTCATTATTATTATAATTCAGAGCTTCAGAGTTTCTTTGAAGCTGAAGTTCTGCTGCTGATTTAGAGTCTCGAGGACGGTCTCCTCGTGTCCTTTAATTAAATCATCGTTAGTTTTAATGCACAATGATGGACAATAAACAAGCTGCGCTCTGCGGGTACAGACATGGCGTTAAAGTTACATTTAAACATGAAGTTATGAATCTAAACAAACAGACGTAACCGGTGAACAACATCAGTCTCTGACACCACATTAAAACGTATGAAGACTCGTTATAGTACAGTTAAATCTCATGTATAACCGCTACGGAGACGTGAAAACCAGCGGAGCATTTCACAGCAGACTCGGCGAAAACAGGCTGCTCTCTGCGGTCTGAGATGAGCTGACCGCCCGGTACTGGAGGGTCTGACGGTCCGTTAACTACACCTCACATCTCCATCCACGGAGCACATTGTTACGAAGGCTGAATGTTGACAAACTTTGGCTTTAACAACAAAAGTTGCTTTAACAACTAACTTCAGTCATAAAAATACATTACGTTACTTAAATAAAGTAGTATTTAAAAACTTCGACATAAAGTTGTTTATTTTCCTCTATCTTTGTTGCCTGTTGCTGAGGTGAAATGCATTCTGGGATATTTGGCTCTCACAAGAACAGACGAGCCTGCTCCGATGCATGCCTGGTAAAATGGGCGGGGCGAGTCACATCCGGGTATTATGACCGTTCTCGGCCAGATGCGGACTTTAGAATTGGAACAGTACCCGGGCTGCGACTGATGACGTTTCACGAGTCCACGAGAACAAAAGTCCACACAAGAACGCATATTGAGAAAGGGCCAATCAGACTGGTGACACATCAGGAAGGGCAAGGGACCTGAAACGAGAGGAGAGTAAACCTTCAAAGTAAAACAGGAAGTCACACAAAACAAATGTGGAGACAGGACACAAAACCCACTTGACATACGGGCAGACATGTCAACCCTCCCGATTTTTCCGGGAGACTCCCGAATTTCAAAGCCCCTCCCGAAAATCTCCCGGACCGACCTTTCTCCCGAATTTCTCCCGATTTCCTCCCGGACAACAATATTGCTGCACCATCCGTCACTGGGCGCGCTGTTTCAGACCGAACAATAATAAAGGTTACACCTTGCTTGATGTGCCATGAGACTGGCGCTGCAAAGAAAACCGCTAGTGCCCCCCCTCCCCCCGTCGAGACCGCTAGCATTGGGCTGAATTCAGGGAACAGAAGTGACTATTTGGAGAGCCAGCCTGGAAGTTCCTAAATACATGAACATAACGTAAAACATATACAACAATAACATTGGGTTAAAGCAAAAGGAAGGGCAGTATGTGTGATTACTTGCTGTTAAGGTGGCGGCCTGTTTCTGTGTTTGGTGAATGTGGCGTGCTGTGTAGCGCCACATAGCGCTTACCAAAGGGGAGGAGGTGGAAGAGGTTGTTCCAGGGTGTGAAGGTCTCCTGACTCTGGAGGTGTACGGGTCCAGGATGAAGGGCCGGATGGAGACTTGATGCTTCGTTGTAGTCTGTTCCTGTCCTGTTTGGTGACCGATCCAAACTACACAAAGATGGAAGAACAGAGAGCAGACGAGATGGGACCAGGACCAGCTGCTCCTGAGGAAGGTTGTACTTCTTGAACCGGCCCAGGAAGTACAACCTCTGTGAGGGCCTTTGTCCTGATTTTGTAGATGTTGGAGGACTACTTCAGGTCCTGGGTGATTGCACAACCCAGACACCTGAAGGGTCTGCACAACACAGCGTTGTTTAATATGGTAGTATGGTGGCACATTTGACACATCTTGCTGGCTTTCAGAGTAAATTGCATTGCAAAATGATGGCTTGCATTTCCTGGGATCATATGAAGCGTTCTGTATGTGAGCCAGCATAAATAATACAAGTTAATAACGAGAGTTCAGCCTTAATTTGTTTCATTTACGTTTAGGTTATACACATTTCAGCATATAGGGCAGGTGAAGCACACTCTTGACGACTTTGGATTGAACGTCTTCATAATCACTATAGCAGTTTAGTCAGTAAATATAGTAAACATGTTAAACAGCAGCAGCTTTTATTAATCAAAAACTGAACTGATACTCTGTCTACTACAGTATCTCTATTCCAATTCTGCTCCACTCTCTCCCTTATCTTCCTCCTCCTGCTTCTCCTCCGCATAGACGACAAGTTATCTCCCCCCCTGATCATCATCCACACACAGCGCAGTGCCTCCTCCTTCTCCTTCCTCCGCCTCCTTCACCCCTTCCTCCTTCGTCTCCTTATTAAACGCTCCCCACCCGTCTAGCTCATTCACACTCCCTTCCGCTTTTCTTACCTTCTCTTCCTTCTTCTTACCCGTCCCTCTTCCTCCTCCTCCTCATCGTCCAGAGACAGTATGGAAGACACGCTCTCTCTCCTCTTCCACTCACTTAATTCTCCCCTGTTCTTCTCTTCCTCCCTTCTCCTCCTTCCTCTCTACTCTTGTCTTTTCCTTGGCCTTGCAGTGAAATAAAAGATTACAGGCAGACAAGTCATTATTTTCAGTGATGGCAGCCATATATCACCCAGACTGCACCGAGCGAAAGAGAAAGAGAGAGAGAGGGGGGGGGGATCAACACTGAGGCAGAGGATTCTCGGTTCCTCTCTTAGAACCACTGTGTGTGAAATAAATGGCTGCCACACTGACCATGGATCAGTGGTGTTTGTGCTGAAAAGCATTCGGATCGGCAGAAAGCTGGGACTATAACGTGATTTATTAATTGTTTACGTAGTTAATCGATAGCAGACTTCTCCGGGACATCGGGAATAATGTGATAATGGGACTCAAACACCGAGGAGGAGATGCAATCTCACATCCATTATGGGAAGCGAGGGCGGCTGTCAGAAGAGAGTGAACGCGCTGATGACGACTGATGTCGTGAGGCCTGAGAGTCAGTCTGGAGGCTGAGCCGCACGTCCAACAGTGGATATTAATGCGGAGGCCCGGTCGAGCGTCCTGCTTCTTAAGATCATTAACAACCGGACAGCTCTGTTCTGACATGTTGTTGGATGCTCAGACAGGTCGAGTCAAACAGAGAGGTGATTTATACCTCGCTGCTGGGAGATTTTCTCTTTAGCTCATCCCCTAAAAACTAGCCGAGAAGTAGAACGTCTGCTGAAGAAAGCCCACGAGGGAGAGAAAAAAAATACATATTTGAGAAAATGAAAGTTGACAAGTGTACCAGCAGGAGGCAATCCACATATTTAGCATCTCATCTGTGATGAGACATTGATGTTTATTGCCGTTATTATTCTGCTTACAGGGAGCAGTGGAGTCAAGTGCTCTTCAAAATATAGAGCAGAAAATTTCTATTCTAGGATTCAAGGATAATTTGAGTAAACTGATTTAATTTTCTTATTTAAAAGTGACAATGGTGTATATTATGGGGGATTACTTTTACACAGGTAAATAACCTGTAGGCAGGATCATGAAATAACAGAATGACTTGTACAAACAGAACCTTGAGATCTCTCATCGCTAGGACAGACTTGACCTGAAGGGTGTAATTACCCAGGATTCAGCATGGTACGCACCATAAGCCTCGCCGTTGCATCACTGAGCAAACACTGACATCACAGAGTTGATTACATGTTTGTCTCCTCTCAGTCCCCATGTCCTTGTCGTCCTGACACATGCAGAGTTCTACATTTCAGGGGCTATATGCATCAGAGTCTTACCTATTTTACTACTTTGTGTACTTGCTTCTGTAGGATTCTCCTAAATTCTTTATTTCCTTTATTACGCGCTAGAAGAGCAATGAGAGAAAATAAGGGAGAGAGAATAGTTACACTTTGTAGTTCATGGGGGATGTAGAATGCGACGCACCCCCACTACATTGATAATCTGACAAAACACTTAATTTACATTTCTACTTGTATTAATTGTGTCTAATTTGCACTTTTCGGTGCAGCCTAATTGAGTGTACCACACTGGATGGAATCATTAAACTGCTCTTCGCTTCCCCCTCTAAAAGTGAAGCCATTATGTGGTGACACAAATAGATGGTTGCCAAATAATCTTTTAGGTTGATGCTGCATATATTGTATAAGCTGCCTTCACAGTTGACTATCAGCCAATAGATTCAATGGTTAAACATTAGATTTTCTGTCAAAATAACACACCCACTGTTCTAAGATTCTGGTCTATTTTGTGCTCACAAACTTTTTTTTAAGTAATCGCCATTTTTCTTCCAACTAGAAATGTTCAAAAGGACGGAGCTAAATTCAAGCCAAGACCACCAAAATGTTACTATTGACTCTCACAAAGTGAAAACACACTGTGAAAGCTTTATTTCCCAGATGGAAACAGACCAAACAATGCCCTGGTAGGGTACTGTCAATCACAACTTAGTCTCGCCTGTTTGACTCTAAATGGATCATGCTGAATCAAAGATGACTTGAATCTAGAGATTGAGACCATACACTCATGTTTAAAATGTTTACTGATGATGCAGGGCACAAGGAACCTCCAAGGTTTGACACCATGCAGCAAGAGCTATTCTGTTCCTTATGACCGCGTCAGACTCTTTGTGATCCCCGTTGCATCGTCGTGGTAACCTGCTCAGTTTATCACAGCTCGGCTTCCATGCCTGTCGCGTCTGAAACCTCTGTAAAGTGTTGAACTGTTGACTCAGCACAGACAGGTTGGGGGGGCTACCGTCCCATCTGTTTGGCTGCGGGACCCCTCTGCCGTGCAGCTCACCTGTGCATTCATCTTACTAATTAGCCTAATGAGCCTGTGTCTTGGTGGGCCGACCTGAACACGCAGGAACCAGACGCGGGAACAGAAAACCTCTGACCTACATCGCCAGGTCAAACACACACACACACACACACACACGTTTACAAACAAACACGCTGCTTTATTTGAACACGCACACATATCCAAAGGGACTTACAATAAGTGCATTTCGACCATAAGGATACAAACTCAGAAGAACAAGAAAGTGCAATTTCATCAGACATCAGTTTTACAACTTGCTATAAATAAGAGCCATTATAAGTACAATTTAAGTGCAACAGTGTGTTAGTGTTTTAGTGGAGGTAGAGTCTGAAGAGGTGTGTCTTTAGTCTGAAGATGTAAAGGCTCTCTGTGGTCCTGATGTCATCAGAGAGCTCCTTCCACCTTTTAGGATCAAGGACAGCAAAGAGTGGTGATCTAGTCGAGTGTTTTGCTCTCAGTGAGGGAGGAACAAGATCAAATTGATATCAATCTCAATAAACTGGCTCTGTCCAGAGATAAACAATTCACTAAAAGATTCCAGTATTTAACAAGCTGCAAAACTTTATGAGCACAGTAATATCATCGCAGTAATAACTTTTTGTGAATTGGACCTTGAGGCTGGGCAGATAGCTTGCACCAGCAGGCCGCAATCCATCATTTGTTAATTTATCCGTGAGAGCTTTCAGCCAAGCCAGCAGAGTTTTTGGTGCTTCAAAAAGCCGACACAGTGTGGATGCTCATTGTAAATGTGGCAAACATATGCATTTTAAAAAAAATACATGGGAGTGTGGAGTACCGGCCCGTGGGCCATTTGGTACCGGGCCACCCAAAAAGAATAAATAACTTATTTCTTTCCGCCCGGATGGACACACGCACACGCTCTATGTGAGGCAAAAGGTCGTGGACCGCTGGGCTTTACCATTCACTTCCCAGGAATTCTGAGTAGCTGAACAATCAAATCTGATTGGTGCCGCTGAATTTACCTTCCCTCTCCCTGCTCTTAAGTGACTCTCTAAATGACCGTGATTTAATTCTCATGAAGACGGTCCACTTTTCTATCATTATTCCCATTTGTAATCAGCAGCAGGAAGCAGTGAGACATTAACCACTAGTAGGTTATAAACACTGAGGTCTTTTAACTCATTTCAGCATCCAGTTTGTCCTCGTTCACACGGACACCGCTCAATCACAGCGAGCTGACCGAGCAGATTTATGGAGCGGCCCGTTCACAGCCTTCTTCAGGGTTCCTTCGGCGCTGAACAGCAGATTTATGTTCCGCTTCCTTATTTTGTCATCATTTACAACCACCGTGGTTGTAAATTTCCAGCTGCTTTCTAATGCATCTTCATACATCCTATTGAACGGAATATTATTCAATCATCATTTTCTATTATGCGGAAAAATAAATGCATCATAGTGCCGGTGCTGAAGGTTGGCCCGAGCTGCTATAGCAGCGATAGCAGCACGATAGCAGCACGTTAGCAGCAATAGCAGCACAATAGCAGCGATAGAAGCACGATAGCAGCGATAGCAGCACGATAGCAGCGATAGCAGCACGATAGCAGCACGATAGCAGTGCTGCTTTGCATCATCATCTTGAGCGGCTTTGTGATTTCTTTTAACATGGTGATGGTTCTAGAACCTGAAAGTGGCAATCCATAATTAGTCTGTCTTTGTTGATTTTTAACCTTAACCATGTGTCATTACATAAAGTTCTTGTAAGTGCTTAGTGCTTACAAGAGATTTCCTCCGAATTTCATCTTTCTGCATGCATCCGTATTTAAAGACTAGCTCGAACAAACTCCTACTAAACCATTTTGGGAGGTGAGGGCAAATGATGAAGTCTGATGGATTAGAACGCCTTTGTCTTTAAATTGCGAGAACTCATTGTATACTTAAGTATCTGGATATTACATTTGGTTGGATTATGTTCATAGGCAATCGGATTTTGAAGAAGAGCATATTATATAAATTGTAAAAGCATTCCTAATAGCTTTAACCCGTATGTGCTGGGGACCAGGAGGTATTACAGGTGTTGCGGGTCATTACATGTGTTGCATGTAATGCCACGCCTTATGCAAGGGCATTACATGAATTTTGTCCAGCGCATTCTGTTTTAATAATATTTGCTACTGCAAATTAGAATAAATGTATTTTAAGAGCCAAAATTGGATGGTAAATGGTCAGAAAGCACCAGTTTTTTGTGTGTGTTCACTCTCTACTGCTGGCGTGCTGCCACACACACAAACATATACACACAAACACACACATACACACACACACCCTCCAGGGAGAGGAGAAGCTTGAAGGACGATCTCACTTGTATAAAAACTCCAGAGAGATTGAGCTCTAGTAGTGAGATTGTTAGATAGTGAGGCCTTCACATTGCTGACAGCTACTGCTCAGCAGACCCATAATCCCCAGCAGGATTTTGGCCGGCGTTGGCGTGTTGACCCCTGAACATACGCTGTAGGGTGTGTGTGTGTGTGTTAATAATAATGCTCAGTCTGCTGGGTTGGGGGGGTTGCTGGTGGGGAGAGGAAGGAGCAGAAGAACAGAAGGAACAAAGTCAACTGGTCTGCGTTAACTGGGCAACATTCATACAAACTGATCCAAACCAAACAAAGCTAAAAGCAAATCTGATT
This sequence comes from Pungitius pungitius, assembly GCF_949316345.1. NCBI lineage: Eukaryota > Metazoa > Chordata > Actinopteri > Perciformes > Gasterosteidae > Pungitius > Pungitius pungitius. Next base: position 14,783,670 of record NC_084917.1, on the reverse strand, counting down.
GGTCCGTTCAGCTGCAGAGAGCACAGCTGAGTTTACCCCCAACTTGAATTTATTATCTTTGTATCACTTCATTGAGTTATTATTTGTGTTTTACTTTCATAGAAATTGAACAAATGCATTTTAGTAAACTCCCCAAAAAGCAATGTAATGCTAAAAGTATACAGTTAACACAAATGAGTGAAACAAACAGAAATGTATTCGTTAATAATAATTAGGGAATAAATGAAAAGCACAAAGGGAATCTCTCCCTCGTTCCCCTTAGCAACACCCTTCCTCCATCCTCATGCTCCACTGACTCTGATTGACAGCCACCGACCCCCAACACACACACACACACACACAAACACACGCACACACACACTGGTAACTAAACATGTCTACTAAATATAAACACAGGCCTCTGGGTGTTTGATGAGAGGTTTTGTTTGGTATTTGTGTGCATGTGTTTGTTTCTGACATGTATGTGTGTGTGTTGTATTTAAATAGATTTTTTTCAAACCTTGCTGGAGGTGGACTTCTGTGGAGCATCAGCTCTTTACAGACACTTGATGGTTGCTTTAGGATTTCCATGCAGATTTTAGAAAGTTGCCTGAAAATGGCTCGGATTGGGCCGGCGGCGGCTGAACTAATGAGATGCTCCTCCTTCTAGTCAAGCTCACACTGTTTTTTCTTTTTGCTTCAATACTCAAGAGTCATTGCAAAGACTTGATGAGGGAAAGACGCTTCCAGGATTCTTCAAGATGATAAATAACTATCTACCCCAGCTGGTTTTACGTCTCATGTGAAAAGTCAAGTCCAGATTCTTCTTAAGCAAATTGCAAAATGCCATTGTAAGCTACGAGTTCAAAGCTATATATATTTATCTGTGGGCTGAAATTACACCAATGGATAGGACAATGCAGGCATTTTTTCTGCTGATTGAACGTCATTTGCTGCTTGCACAGGGGTTTTATTCATTTCATTTAGTTTTCAGCGGCATTCTTTTTTTTCTGTATTAATTATTTGCGTTGTTCTGCGTTGTCCAAAGAGAGATGCAGTTCTGCGATATACAAAAATAACTGATGTCAGCACAGATACTCACCTGATTCAAGCAGGATAGGGGCAGGTTTTCTCCCCCAATCCGCCCCTGCCATGGGCTACCTTGCACCAATGTGGTCCCGCCTGGGGTCCAGGACAGATTAAGCAGGGGGGGCGCGGGCGTCCTGCCGCGCTAGTCAACTATTTGATAGGCCCGAGCTGCCATGGTTCTCGCTTGGGGAAAAGAAAGGTCGCAAAATAAACGTAAGCATTCCTGAATATACCAGGGCAGTCTGCCCAAGTACGATCTATGTATGGGAGTCATGCTGAATACTAACTAAAGTTTTTGTCAGTAAAAAGAGGGGGCAATGGATTGTGCTAGCAAACAGGGGTCTGCAATGCTGAGGCCCAATTGCTCCTTGACTGCCTTCAGCCCTGTCGGCCCATTCAAACGTTTAGTATCCTCCAACTTTGTAATGTCACCTTCATTACTTTTTATCTAAAGAACATCTCAACGTATCCTTGTATGGCTCCTGAAAAGTTCATCCTTAACATGCCGTAGACATGGTCATGTCCTCGTTAGCAATATGCTATCCTCCTTCGCGTTTCCCCTCCTTTTTTGCACGGATGGCGACCTCCTTCTTCAATCCGGGTCAACATGCTGTTGACCTTTGACCTTGTATTGAACCCCTTTAATTTCCTCTTTACACACACTCACATACACATCCAGGCTTTGTTTGGGGGGGTGTCATGTAGTTGACCTGCAGGCGCCAGTAGCTCACTGTTGTTTCCTGCATTAATGAACAACAAGCACACACTCACGCTGGGCTATTGTGTGTGTGGGTGTGTTTGTGTGTGTGTGAGAGGAGGGTCTGACGACGATGACTGATGATGGTGAAGAAAGAGGCTCCCTCTGTCTGTTAACACCCATAAACTACCAATCTGTCAGGCTCACACCCTACGTGTGTGTGTGTGTGTGTGTGTGTGTGTGTGTGGGGGACACATTGGCTGTCCGTGGCTCTGTCTCGAGGGACAGCAGTTGGAGAGCCTGTGGCTTCTGTCTTGATTGGTCACGGATGTCTTGCACACACACACACACACCGATGTGCGATGTGTGTGTGTAGTGGAGGCGTTGTGGTGTTTTCCACAGCAGCAGATGTGTGCGAGCGTTGATAACCATTCGCCGTCTGTCACAAAGCGGCAGAAGATCTCGTACGCAGTCAAATAAGAAATCTGATAAATAATGAAAAGACCTAAAAAAACAAGAGCCAAGTGTGTGGAAAGGCCTCATGTACTCATGTGCTTCTGCATATTTACAACATGTGCGTAAAGGCACGGCGAGGTCGCTACCAACAAGCCGCACTGAGTCCCACTCGCGGGATCTGAAAAAAGGCAAATTGCGCTTTTTGTGTCATGCATATGCATTCACAGGAAGGTCAGCGGGCAAAGTGGGAGTTCCCCATTAACAGATGGGAGGGAATGGGTAAAGTGGGCATAACGATGTATTCCGTATGTACGGAAACCGCCCGTGGAAGCGCGCTTTTGTTTTGCGGTGAAAATTCTCAGACTCTTAAAAGCAGCTGGAAACCACTATGCGGGTTTCCTCACATGCCTCTTGGTAAAAACGACAACGTTTTTGTCACAAGGATAACATTTCTCAGATGAGTGAACACAAAATCATTACGTGTTACAGATTAAACAGCCATGCAATATTACAATTAGTGGAAGAAATCAGAGACGGCATCTCCTACTCAGCGTCCACACTCCATTCCAGCAGATGTTAAACTCCTCACTGCATCACAATGATTCAAACAGTAGCATCAGCAGTGGGAATATCCCAGTCTGCACTCAGTCTTAACACACAGCACAAGTACTTAATGCTTTGCTACAGCACACTAGTCAATACATACATTTCCCCACAACTGATGCCCAAATAACACATCAACTTTGTATTCACAGAATTTAGTTGTTGCTGACTTTGGCTGATCCATGATAGAAAGACAGAAGGAGGTACATTCAAGTGTGTTTTTAAATGTCGCAATGTGACGCTGGTTACGCGATGCGCTGCAGGTTTGTAAATTTAACGCAAACTAAAGTATCACTGTGTGCGCTTCGTGAGGGTTGGCCGTGGCGCTGATAAGGCTACGTTTGCAAATGTACGCACACAAAGGCCTCGGCGTGGAGGTGGTTCGCTCATGATGCCACAAGACACACAAAAGACGGATGTGATTGAACACCTACTGAGAGGAGACCTGAACAAAAGAAGCAGTTAAAATAAGTACTGATTCCAAGTAGGAAGAACTGTACGCTCTCTCTCAACCTCGTTGTGTCAACTCCAACAAAAAGGAAAATGGAATTTAACAATAGTGTTGAAAAAAGAAAAGAAGTACACCCACCCAGAAGTACACCCACGCAGAGTTATGAGAAAAATTAAGTGCTTTTCCATAATTACACCAGAAAAAAACATTTCAGAACAGCAAGTTCTATACCCATAAGTAATATTACATTACATGTCATTTAGCTGACGCTTTAATCCAAAGGGATTTACATTGTATTTTAACCCCTGGTTGTAGATTTTTAACCCATCCCAGACAGTGGGAGTAGTGCCGTGAGGGCGCCCAGGGAGCAGTTAGGGGTCTGGTGTCTCAAGGACATGGGGCATGGAGCAGCCAGGGTTTGAGCTGCCAATCTTGCGGTTCCCGGCGCTCCTTCTTGACTCCATCGTACCAAGCAATAAGGTACGAGAGGCTGTACTTTATCGTCCAACAATGCAACAGTTCAAGGGTGTAGTTAGAAAACCCTCAAATCCAAGTACTGCCTCAAGTACCTTATTGCTTTTATAATACGGTTACCAGCGAAATTATGAATAAATCAATAAATATAAAGTAAATAGCTGCCTTGCAGCACAAAAAGGTTGTAGCCACCAAACTTTGCGTATCACATTTCATCAGTCCATAGAAAAAATAGACCCTGTTCGTGTATGTAAACAGCATCCGGTCCCGCTCCATCTCATTCATTCACATCGCTCATGACGTCCTCCTTTAATTGTCCGGTTGAAAGCTTGCATTGCCTCAAAACGATCATTTGACGTGTCAATGTGAACACCAACTGTATATTGTCGCTGAATAATGTTCCCCCTGTGACTCACTCTCAACCAATGAGAACGCTGGATTTCATCTACCCGTGTTATAATGCGAAATAATCTATAGATGTTCAGAGTGTTCATGCGGCATTTTGTGCAGGTTTAAAACAAACTCTGACTTTAAAACCTTGAAAAAGTACATTTAAAAAAGTGTGTTCCACCAAATAAAATAAAGAAATGTTGCTATATTTTTGTGGGATCTGGTTCCCAGGCCTCAGCAGCTTGAGTTACAAGCTTTATATATAAAACACACACACATTCACACAGTCTGACAGTATTTGTCAAGATTTGACAGAATATGTGATACGGTGTCAGTCAATAGAAGTCATCATCCATCTGCAAAACCCCCATCCTGTCTCCTTCCCCCTTTGTCTCACACACACGACAGCAGAGGTTTCCCCCTGAGAGACAGAGAGGGACTGAAAGACAGAGGAGGGAGAATTGATTCGGGGACAAACAGAAAAGAGTGGAAGACAGAATAATGCGATGTGAGGAGGGAGGGGGTGGGGGTGGGGGCAGCGATACCTCTGTGGCGCCCAAGTATTGGTAAACTTGAAATTGTATGAAGGCTGTTAAGGGAACTTGAAATGATTTTATGTCTGTGCTCTGCATTTCAATTAAAATTTGTGTGGTGTTTTTATTGTCGATGGCACCAACATGTCCAGCCTCTTTGACTCTTCATCGGCGTTCCCCCCTCAATCCTCTCATCGCCACTACTGGATTTTAAGAGGGAGAGATACAATCAACGCAACGCAATGCAGCTAAGGCCAAATAGGCCTCCTCCCTGCAGCTCGCAGCACCCCACCACCACACTGGTTTGTTCAAAATATAACACTTAACCTCGTTCTATACATTTTAACAGCTGTACATCATGAAAATGACAAAATCATCGACAACATACTTTGTCAACCTTATTGTTGTAAAGTGGACAGAAGGGCTAAACAATGCAGACCATATTCTTACATCATGACTGTTTTAAACCATCCATCACTGACATGAAACCTGTGTCCCTGGAACCTGGTGGACATTCAGCCACGGATCAAAAACACTCAGGTGCCGAAGCTGTGTGGGACACGAACCAACGTCGACCCCCCCCTGATTGATATGCAGACCGAGCAGAGGGTCTCCGTCCACCTCTGCTCCTGCTCACCTGGTTAATGACTATGCAGATTACATTCACTTTGCTTTTGTGGGAGGTCTATGAAGGGACCCTGGATGACACCGCGATGACACACACCCAAATGGACTGTTCTGTTTAAAGAAGCCACGGAGTGACGGCCTCTGTTCATGTGCTCACTGGGCCTCTGCCGGAGTGTAAACACTCTAAAGCGGTGACGTGGGAGCTTCGCAAAGAGGGAAAGAAAATAATGAGCATGAATCATTTAGGCAGAGAGCGACAACAAGCGCTTATTTACATTCCGCTGTGTGTTTGTGTGTGTGTGTTTAAATAAGGTCCAATCTCAACATTTTACATTCATTCTCATTAATTCCAAACAGGTCAATGCAGGCGAGCAGTGAACTAGGTTAAAAATCAATATGCAAACAAACACTTACACGTATGTAAATTCCTACGGGCACACGCGGGGCTCCGGTTGGACGGGGACCCACCTGATCGATATCATCGATCCCTGTTGGCCTTGAGATGCTGAGAGCCAACACTGTGAGGTAATCTGGGCTGTAGCTGCACATTAGGCGGGAGGGGACCTGGAGAAAAGAGCAGAGGGAAGCCACAAGAGCAGGGAACAAGGGGGAGAAAGAGGAGGGGGGGACTGAGGATGAAAGAAATGAAAAGCCAAAAGGAGAAGGTGGAGAGGGCAGGAAGGACACCAGGATGATGTGGAGCATGCTGTTCAGGTTAATTTACATTTATCTACCTGATTTACGAGGAGTGCCTTTTAACCTCGTGGACACAACAGCACAAACGGAAAATATGATTCAAGCACGTACGTTTTAATATGCTCATCTGCTTAGGCCACAAGTGAAGTGCTCTATTCTGGGCTAAGGAGGTCGTATGTATGCAACACGCAAGAGGGGTGGCAATGATGGACCAAGTGACGGACGGAAGGAACAAGGGAAAATCGCGAATCTCGATCTACAATAAATGAGTTAAAATGACACTTTTACATTGGACAATTATTGGGATGTGTCACTTGCTCAATGTCACAACCAGTTAATCTAGCGGCTTACAGTTGGATCCTCAGCTCTTTCTGCTGTCAGAGCATGAAATACATTAGAATAAAGTCATTTATAAAGTCAAAATCAAATGCCAAATCAGATGCGTAAAGAACGACTTAATTAAAAATGCATTTGTAAACAGCACACATTGTAAACACAAAACTAAGCAACCAAGCATGCAAATGTTCATGGTGTTCCATTGTGGGTTGGACTGGAGTCATAATGTTTGCTGAAAGAGTTCACACTGGAAATCACCGAGCAGCCTTCTGATAGGAAGAACACTTAGACATGAGGAACACATGCTTCACGTGTTCTAACCCTCGACATGTTGCTTTTTGCCTTGTTCTAGTCCTAGTTCACGTAGTCCAGAATGGAGTCCCTTCGCTTTGTGACTCCTAGCTTTGTGTCCTTTAGTGGGTTGAGGCCTTACAGTCAATGGCGATTCTAGGGGGTGGCCTGGGGTGGCCGTGGCCACCCCTGAAAGCTCATTGGCCACCCCTGTGGCCACCCCAGATCTGATAGGTAGTTGGTCAAGTTCGTCAACACAAGAAACAAGAGAAATGCTGAACAACTGATTTAGGGCCAGTTTTACATTTTTAACTAACACAGTAATGGTCGTACTGAGGCTGTGAGAGCTGATTTCTGTTCAGCGGACGTTTGGCCACGCAGGTCAGGTGACCCATGAGATGAGTGCGCTGCACCTGCCGCTGGTCCGTGAAGCACGAGGACGGTCACAGTTTACAACAGCGACGATACAACAACGATAAAAACGCCGGAATCTGTCCATTGAGAGGTATGGTAATTTAATGTTTAGTTATATCGTTGTTCCCTCTGAATGTGTAGGAAACTTTTATCTAGCACTAAGTAGCAGCTAAAAGTCGAACTACACTGCACTAGCTGGCTAGCTTAGCAGCCGGCAAACCAAGTTAAGCGTTGAACGTTAGCATTTTATTTTTTTTAATTATTAGGATACCGCTATGAAATATGAAACGCTGTTTTCTGGACTGAAGACTGAGGGTGTTTGTTTGCAGATGTGTGTTCAATAGAGCTAGCAGTGTCTGAAATATAGTGTGACAGTCTAGATTTAAGTAGCCATTGCCCTCCCGGTAAGCAGTGCTGCATGTGAGCGCAGCTTCTCAGCTCTTAAACTCATCAAGACCCATTTGCACATAACAATGACGGATGACAGACTGAGCAACCTGGGTGTTCTCAGCATTGAGGCTAGAAGAGCAAAGTCACTGGACATGGACACATTTATTTTTAAACTTTTTGCTACCAATCACCAAAACAGGCAAATTCATCTGATAAGATGGATGAACCCAGAATCTGTCTAATGGTCTTGTTTTTGTGTTGTTAAGGTTTGCTTGGTTTATGTTACAACTGTTTATGTACAATTTTCACAAGTTACATTATGAAGAAGCACCTTAACCCTTTAGTTATATTTGGTCTGGTGGCATTGCATTGGACTTTAAGTGTTGTCTTGTGGTCTTCGCCCTACGTGAAAGCATTTTGTAGCAGCAGAATGAGCAAAAGCAAGAACTAGCTACCTCTATTGCACTTTGTTACTATTATTAGAATCCTCTATTGTTCATGAGAGTTTAAAGGTTTACATAACATTACTTCATAGTATATATTTTGGAGTTAAGATTTGTTGGTTTTTTGTTATAATTGTTTATGTATATGTAACGGATAGTATATAGGTTCTGTTAAATTGCTGCTTAAATGGGGACACACTAGCTTTGTGTCCCATATCTTGGCCACCCCAGTAAAAATGTTGTGGATACGCCACTGCTCAGCAGTTGTTCTAACATCATGCTTTAGGCAAGTGCTCGTTGTATTTGAGTTCTAACTCGAGATCTGATTCTAGCTCTGGGCCTTTAGCTTGTCCGAGCTCTTTCAGCTGTTCTTGTAAGGTTGGTCCTGCTCCAGGCCTTTATTTCACACTCTCCTCTGTCTGGGCCTTCTAGTTCACGCTCTTTGGTCTGACTTCTGGTCCACCTGGATCTAGATACTGTAATTGTTGCAGATCTGAGCCTTTTGTTATTCTAGTCCACAGCCATACGGCTCTGTTGTTGTTGTTGTAGGTCTTCTAGTCATTCTAGTTCTAGGTCTGGCAGTAATGCTACACTGACCTTTCTCCAGGCTCATGAGGGCTGTGGCAGTGTTCAGTTGGAGGCACATTGGTGGACCGGCAGACTGAGCTGCAGGAAGCTGACCTTTCACCTGTGGAAAAAAAACCTTCCATTTTCTCACCAACGTAGATCCAATTTCATTTTCTTTCTGCTCAGTTTGGTCAGACAAACATCTACATGAAGCTCAATAGTGAAAGAAAACCCTTTTTGAGAAACAATGTGGTGATTTGGGGGTGTGAAATGCTATTAACTTATATAGACCTATGATTACTAACATAATCCTGAGAAATATTTGCTCTTTGGTTTCATTTTGATATGATGTGTCAGTTTTTTTCTTTTAAGACCTTTTAAAGATATTTTTAAAATACTTCGAGGGTAGATTTATGAGGGAAAACATGAATTTAAATGGTTTGAGCATGTCGGTACCATGAAAAGTGAAGGTTTCTGGATGCAACAAAGCAAGAATCAAGAAATGGAAGAGGATGAAAGAAGAAAGGAGGGAAGATTAAAGGAACAGTGAAGACTGAGGGAGAGAGAAGGAATTAGTAGCTTTTAAATAAAAACCCAGGACATGAGATGCCCCCCCCCCCCTCTATCTGATATTTAGTTTCATGCTGATCTCTCTTTTTATCCTGCAGCTTTTAGATGCTTTATTTCATTTCTCGACTCTCTGTGATCAAAGACCAATAGACCACATTTAATTCTTGATATTACGCCGCTGTGAGCACACAAAATCAGTGTCTGAATCCTGTAAAGCCGTCTATGATCATATCACAGCGCGCCTAATCGCCAGCTTGTATTGATTGGGGATGATCGTCAGGCTCGTCACAGTCACTCACAGCTAACTGCACGCTGTGACTTTACACACATATTGCTGATGGAAGCTGTTTTTCAGAAAGCTGAGGCCGGCTGGTTCATTTTCTGATAACTGAAACTTTTGTGCTGTTGGTCCAGCTCTTTAAGGACGTTTGTAAATTGAAGTACTTTTGGTGGCCATGCAGAAACAATGAGGGATTTTTGGAACATATGGTTATTTACATTTTGGTCTACCTTGTAGATATTAAGTGCCTTCATCATTTTAAGGGTTCTGGTGGGTAAACCTAACCAAGCCTTTTTGTGCCTAAAGAATAAGCAGTTTGCGTGTCCTTTAACTGTTTACCTCCTGTAGGCCCCTGCTCGTATGGGCCTTATCTCTGGAATGTCTATCTGAATCATGTTAGCTGTCAGGATACGTTTATGTTGTAGTCCAGACTCTACTTTTTCCCTGGTTATGAGATGGCATGTGGCCGAATTATTGAGTTTCAATGGGGTTAGGCCCCTCCTAACAGCGTTAACAGGATATTATTGTTGCTTTTGGGAAACAGGTTATATTATCATTTTGAATCAAGTGAATTTAAAAGGAAATTTAAAATGTAGTCATTTATACATGATGGCACAATTTTTTGCAACATTGCTTCAGAGTGTCATGCATTCAGGAATGCATTAGAAATGAATCCCATGATTAATATTTACACTGACAGTGCAGTGCGAATGGACACAATGTGGACCCGAGGTATCACTTCACTGTGTGTGTGCGTGTGTGTACGTGAATGTGTGTGTCTCAGTGACATGTGTGACAGTCCCTTTTTGCTTTGACACAAAGCTACATTAAAATTGTCACCCGGGAATTTCTCTTTGTGTGTGTGTGTGTGTGTGTGTGTGTGTGTGTTTTGACAGCTTCTCCCACCTCGCCTCTTTGACAGTAAGCTACCTTGTTGTTGTCATTCACTGATTGTGTGCCGGTGCGTCTCGATAATTGGCCTGCTGTTGACCGGTTAGTAATTGTGTGTTACAGCAGTAAAGGTCTGTGTTAGGAACGTGCACACCTGAACGCTTATTGGGGTTTTAACCTGCGCTCACACACACACACGCACACACAGCGAATACCATCATATTTGTCTTTGGGGATGAAGTGTCAACGTTGTCTCTCAAAGCGTTTTGACAAGGACCAAATGGAAAACAGTGTGTGTGTGTGTGTGTGTGTGTGTGTGTGTGTGTGTGTGTGTGTGTGTGTGTGTGTGTGTTTCAAACAAATCCCTTTATACATCCATTCAGTCTTAATCCCTTTTCTTCTGTCATACCTCTTTATTACTTTTTATTTTTTTACACTCAGTTATCATATTTTTGAATCTGCAAGATAATCATATTAATACAATTATAATATAAGTATAAAATGTAATTATAAATTCATAAAAGTAAGTTAATGTGTTTGTGTTTCTTGGGAGCTGCACTCACAGGTGCTTCCAAGTGTGCTTGGTTGTAGAAATAAAAACTGTAAAAGACCTTTATAATTGTTAATAATTCTCACATCTGCTTTCGCTCAATTGATATAAACAAGCAGTGTGCGATGGATGAATACATACACACACACACTCGCACTGTCACAGTAATTAGGAGGAAACCTATCATGCTGAATGAGACTCTGCTAATTAAGACCAATTGGTGTTAATATCTCAGTGTGTTTGTGGGTGTTTAGTCACACGGGGATTTGTATTGAGGCACGTTTGGGAGGTTGTGGTTTTTTCTATTGGGTGTTTGTTGTGCTCGGTTCCACAGTACGGATGGGTGCCAAAGTGTGATCATGAACTCAAGTGAACAAAACAGTGTAAAGTACATTTAAAAATAATAGATAAATATGTGCTTCACCTACGTCTTATCTAAGCATGCCAGTTTGCCTAAATGTATGCATACCATTAATGTAACCTAGATGTCAGATTTCTGGCTATGAGCATAGTTCTTATGTTGATCAACATTACTTTGTGCATCTATTAACCATTGTTTACAGGAATAGTCCCTGTTGACAAACAAATCATGCTGAAGGGTCTTAAACTTGTACTCGACTAAACCATTGTAAACACGGTTTCAAATCTTCTTCAATACACCATAATGTTTATGGTCCATTTAGAGTCAGAGAGAGGGTATCCTCTGGGGCGGGTTCACTTTGATTGACAGATTGCTGCCCCTAATAGGGTCACTTCTGTTCATCAGTTGCAAGTAACAGCAACATGGGGACGGCAGTAATCCAAAGCCTTACTGGAGACTTCAGCCCAAAGGACGACGTCACCATGACTTGGATCACTTCTTGCATATTGTTAACACAGTATTGTGTAGCTTTAGTCCGAACATCAGCTTCGGGCCGTAGCTCCTCGATGCAATCAAAGTGGACTGTAGAAAATAACGTGACAAAGGAAAGCGCTTTAATACCGCCTGATGATATATATTGTCATAGCACATAGCCAATCACAGGTACCCGACTGGACGGGCATGTACTTTTTTTCTATAAAAATGACGACATTGTGTTTGATCGACGTGACAAAAGTTAACAGCACGTTCCGCTCGTGGGGATCACAGCTTGTGTGTGTGTGTCCACGGCGGATGGACACACACACACACATCGGTTGCTGCTGATTGGTTTGTGTGAGCTCAGCTGTGAGAGTGTCGAAGGGATTATAACAGTTCTAGTTCAATGAGACACAAAGGGTGGACGACAGGTGAAACTTGTTAATGAAGGCTTAATGCTAAGGACACACACACACACAGAGACACACACACACTAGTGTTGTCCAGCTGGTGTCAGAGATCACTGCAGATGGGACCGACTGTGTGTGTGTATAAATGAATATTGGATGATATCAGCCCGGTCCGTTAGTGCTGCTGGATTCCCGTGATGCTTCCTTCATGTCGAGGATTCATTTCCTGTTTGGTAGTTTTCGTGGGGCGACTGCGGCTCACTGGTTGGTGGTTGGATCCTCTGCTCATCCTGTCAATGTTAAATCGCCGAATGAACTGGATTTAATGTTTAACTATAGATGCCCAGGTGGCATTTGGCATGGTGGCCATTGAAATCAGTGTATGAATGGTTGTATTAAATGACTAGAAAATAATCATCACAGGTAGATCCCATTTACCATCTAACAACTACTCATAGTTTCCTTCCTGTTTCCTTCTCCTAGTGGATAGGATTCTGGCAGGCAGCAGCCTGCAGACTTTAAACACACACACACACACACATGCACAGCATTTTGGATGCTGTCCAGAGCCTTAATGCAGTCTGCTTTTCAGACACTCACCCGTGGGGTCAGCCACTGTGGAGCGTGCGTGTGTTCAGATGCTCCTGGCTGTTGGCCATCTCGCTGTCACTGACTCTCATCTCATCAGTTAAAGTCCTGGACGGCTTTATATTCGTCTAGGACTCTACCTTTAGTGCTTTCTCCTTCACTCAGCTGAATGGCTCGTAAACCCATCTGGATTGTTATTAGACGCTCAGAACCACTCATGTTTTATAAATATTTTTATATTATTATAAAAAAAAGTCGACTTAGGGAAGAAGATGAGGAATGACAAACGCAGGACTTTGACCAAACAGACCGCTGTTTGTGTTGAGTACGAAATCAAGTCAACATTGACTACAAGGTGTCTGAAACGCATTCTCTCCACTTGCCAGCAGAGGGCGGTTCCTAATGTTGTATAGAAGTCTATGATGAATTGACCCTACTTTTCACTGGATTTAGCCTCTTAGTAAATGTTATAAACACTGTTATAAAGTTTATGGTCTCAAGCTCTACTTTGAACTCTTCTTCAATAAAGCATGATGTTCATTTAGTCAATGATGGTCCATTAAGAGTCAAATAGACCGTTCACTTTAAACCAGCTATACGATATGAAGAGGCAGTAAGGAGAGAGTGAAGATGGGGGGAGAGCAGACAGAGAGTGATAGCATCAAACTGCAGGACGAGGACAAGGACACATTGATGAACTGACTGTGTGTGTGTGTGTGTGTGTGTGTGTGTGTGTGTGAGACTGGTGGGGTGAGTACAGATAGAGCTGTCAAGATGGTGATTTACTGATAGAGAGAGAGGGGGAGCACTGCTGAAGGGGAATCAATACGAAGGAAACCGTCAAGGAAAAAGAAAGCGAGAGAGACTGTAGGGAGGTGGGGGTACCGGAAGCAGGGATGGAGCAAAGGAAAGGAAGGAAGGGAAGAAGTCAACAAGGTGAGGAGGTTAGGAAGGTGATATTGCAAGGAATGGAAAAAGCAGTGTGTAAATAATGACGGGAGGGGAGAGAGGTGACCACAGTTGATAGTATTATTAAGATTGTATAGTTCTCCTTCTGCAGTTCTTAACGGCTCTGGTTACAGCTGAGGACACTCGGGATGTGTAAGATCTCTAGAAACCTTGTTCTAGACAAGCCATAATCGGGTTATAAATGATAGGTAATAGGTAAATTACAGTAAATCTACAGCCCGGTGCTTATCGATACTGGGTCTTATTCACTGAATGTGTGTTGTCATATTTTTAGAGCGGTTAGACAAGAATCAAGAAGTGTATTCTTAATCCTCCTTTTTTTCACCAGGAGCTGTAAAGGTATAAAAGGAAAGGTTTAAAAGCTAAATGAATCATTAAATAAAAATTACATATTTTGCCCTTCAAAGGCAACTTTGTGATGCGACTCCAATTAGTTCTCAGCTTCGGTTCATACTTTCCAGGAAACATGCTGATGCAAAACTGTGGCTTTGACCAAAACCAACTGCTTCTCTGATCAGCATGAAAGACTTTCTTATCATCAAAGACAAGAGAAGAGGCTGTTACAAGACTGTACCAAATATTAAATATAAAAAATAAAGAATACAGTGGTTTGATAGCTTCAGCAGAGACTGGTTATCCCACAGTGCAAACGTGCTTTCTGCCGTGAAGAGACACATCCGAACAAAACCATTACAAATATGAATAAATAGATCAGCCCCAAACATGAATAAATGAATGAGTACATACAAGCATTGGAATATAAACCCAACTTGTGCTGCTGCAAAAACTCTGAGACTCTGGGTTATGGACATGATTCCACACCTGGAGCCAGATGTTGGTACGACCTTTTGGAAAACAGTTTGATTGTACGAGAGGTTTGTATTATTCCCGTCCATGAAAACAAATGGAAAAGTGTATATTTCAATCCTTTTGTTGCTAATAGTGTGTGCTTGTTGATCGGTGCTGTCCAGGTGGACTACCTTTTGTATTACATTACGTAGTCATTTAATTGATTCTTTGATAAAGTATTAACTATAACTGTTTTATTTTGATACAAAGCCTGATGCAGGAAGTGGGGTCTGAAATAGATGTCCGTTTTGCCCAGATGTATCGATCGGTTTGACTTATTGTATATCTTGAATATGGCACCTCCCTGTTATGACCGAGAACGTGGTTCCAGCTCTTTTGTCAGTCTGTGTAATGTAGAGTATTTGCAGCAATAAACAACTCTTTCATAATTTTCCAGTGCCTCCATCTAACTCATCTTCCTCTCGTCTCCTCTCCTAGCCTCAGACGTCGTCTCGTCTTCCTCCTCCTCGCCGAGTCTCGGGGGCTTCGTGGACTTCGCGTTCCGCCTGGAGCCTCAGGACACCGTGACAGTGAGAGGGGGCGTGCTGCAGCTCGACTGCCAGGCACAGGCCGACGCAGCGGCCGGACCCCCCGCCATCACGTGGCGCAAGGACGGCGTGCTGCTGAGCGCGGTGGTAGACGAGCGGCGGCAGCAGATGGCTAACGGGTCGCTGCGGGTGGAGAATGTCGTGCACTCGCGGCACCACCGGCCCGACGAAGGCGAATACCAGTGCCTCGCCACACTAGACGGGCTGGGTAGCATCGTCAGCCGGACCGCCAGGGTCACTGTGGCCGGTAAGTTGATTTAACTACAACTCTCAGAATTTAGCTACTCTTTAATCCAGCGTTCTGATTGGTTGAGAGTGAGTCACGGGGGGGGGGGGGGTACAGGTGCTGCTCACGTTGATCCCAGCATTCCGTATCACTGCGCACTCAAAGTCACACGTGGGATAGTAGACATTTTAGCTTTTAGCTCGGTGGCGATCCCCAAAAAAAGACAAGAAATCGCACAAATGGTAGTTTTGAGGCAATGCGAGCTTTCACAACCGGACAATTAAGGTGGACGTCATGAGGGATGTGATTGATTGAGATGGAGCGGGACCCAATGCGGTTTACATGCACATGTTGGGGACTAACGATGCCCTCAAACTGTTACATTATTGAAGATAAAGTACAGCCTCAAGTACCTTATTGCTTCAATACACTCTACCTCGGGACAAGTCAGCAGTGGTGTCCCACATGGCTCAACTGAAAGACCTCTGCTTATCTGGACTTCAATTTGTTGCCTTCAATCTTAACACCATTTGGCCATCCCCGGTACTGTAAAGTCATTGCGTAAGTTCCTAAAACCAGCATGATTATAAGGGCCAGCTCTCGAGATCCCTGTTTCTAAAATGAGTCTAAATGTATAGAAGTCTATAGAAAAAACACATTGTAAATATGAGTTCATGTTCATGGTGGTGACAGCAAAAACCTGATCTCAAAGCTTCAAAACCAATTAGTTGGACACTTTGCCATTGGTTTTCATAGAGTACATGGTTTTTTCTAAAATGAATGAAAGGAGATTACCATCTTCGAATGAATGTTTCCATAACACCTTGACCTGTCCTTGACCTGTCCAGCCTTTACTATGGCAACACACACATACACACACACACACTTGATATTACTCAGCTTCAACATTCACTTTACTATCTTTAATAATGTAATAAAAATAAAGTAATTTGCCTGTAATGTAATTTAGTAAGTGGAGTGTGGCTTATGATCAATAGTGTTTACGGAAGACATTAATACAGAGAGAGGCAAAGAGGCTTAAGTGCATCACCAACAGTGTGCGCCGTCCACACTGGGGAACAACATGAAAGCTTGAGTTTAAGGGATTTTCAAACTGATAATTAATTAATTTGTGTGAGGAAAACGTATTAGGAGTTAAAACAAACCTGAGACGCATATGCAATTAGCCCCTAATAATGGACTATTAATGAACATTACCACTGCCGAATTACATTGTAAGAAATAGTCCTCTCTAATACATACACACAAGTGAGAATGTTTAATGTAGAAATGTTTATACTGACCTATATCATCTTTAGTGAGAGAGAAAAGCTGCAGACTAAATGTGAGGTCAGAGAGTTTGTCTTTCAGAATCACTCAGTTGTGTTTGGTTGGATGATAGAAAGATAACACACACACACACACACATACAGTCTTTGTCACAATGTTCTATAACATTCCTACCTTGTTAAAGCTCACAGAGGTGCAAGATAGTGTGTGTGTGTGTGTGTGTGTGTGTGTGTGTGTGTGTGTGTGTGGTTTACACATTCCACCATGACCCAACCCTTCTTCACTCCAAGAAGGGGCGATAGATTGGGTGTTTTAAAGTTGCTTTATCCACAGCCGAGCTACATCCTACAGCACATATCCTGTGGATGGCTGTGTGTGTCCCACTTCACTGCACAGCACCCGCAACGTATAACGTTATACTAGAACGTCTGCTGACCGGTTCCCCCCCCAGGTGCAGCCGTTAGCTCTACCACAGTTGTTGCTGGTGGTAGCGCTGTTTGCACGTCTTCTGGCAGTCTCTAGCCCGCCCCGCTAAGCATTCACACACACACACACACACAAACACCACGCACACATTGCAAGGCAAAATGCCAATTAACATCAGAAGCTTAAAAATGTCATTAGCAGCTTGTGTGTGTTCAGATATAACTGTAAACTGGGAATGAATTAGAAACACTGAACACTGTGATTGAGAGAGAGAGAGAGAGAGAGACTGACAAGAGAGGATACAGGCAGAAGAAGGAAAGAGTAGCTGAGTGGAGTGAGTGAGAGACTCCTGGAGAATGAGCAGGGAGAGAGAACTAAGAGGAATGAAGAGGCCGCAGATAAAGAAAAGATACGCAGACTGAACAGGGAGCTCTAAGCGATAATACAAAAGATAAGAGAGGAAGTGAGCATGCAGCTGAAAAGATAGACCTTCAGTCCAGCACTGACACATTCCCTTCATTCATTGATACAATGTCAAAAAACAAACAAAGAAGTGTTTTATCAATGAACTTTTGAAGAATATACTGCCTCCACAAGACGATTAGAGCAAAAATAAAGTGAAGCTTTTCTGAGACAGAGAGATAATATTGTTAATATTTTGACGGGGTTAGTGTTCCAACAAGGTTCTGTCCTGAGACGCTCTGACACATGGAAGCATTCCGTCATCTCCATGGTTTTAATAAAGCATGAAGGTAGTTCTCATAGCATGACGCCTATATCCTAGGTTTAGGATAACAATCCAAATTCCGACCCTACTTACATGAAAGACTAGTACTAGTACAGGTTATTGAAGTTAGATTTATTAATGAACGGTCATGCCAAAAGTACCTCCTTTAAAGGCTAAAGTTTATAGCGTTGGAGGTAGAGACGCAGAGCTCTTTGGCCCGTCCGTCCAATCAGCTTTAGACTCTTACGCTATCGAGACAAATCCAAACGAATGGCACTTCAGAGTCAGAGCATCGATCAATGCCTACACTGGCCCGTTTGCTGTGATCTGCATGTAATGATATGTTCCAGTTGTGTTTATA
The DNA here is from genome assembly GCF_949316345.1 of Pungitius pungitius. Taxonomy (NCBI): domain Eukaryota; kingdom Metazoa; phylum Chordata; class Actinopteri; order Perciformes; family Gasterosteidae; genus Pungitius; species Pungitius pungitius. The sequence goes on along the minus strand of NC_084917.1, from coordinate 14,765,711 downwards.
TGATGAGAATAGAAACATCGATTCAAAGAGGTTTCCTTCTGTTGGTTCAGAGGTGGCCAGGTCTCAAAGAAGTGAAGGCATGTTGAGTTCAGGCTCAATGTTTCTTCTTTCTCATTCTTATTCTTCTCTTATCTTCTCTCTTTCTTCCTTTCTTTCTTCATTCATCCCTCCCCTCCTCCTCCCATCCCGATGGTTTGACCCATTTCTCTTCCTCCCCGACTTTTCCTCATGCTGCTCGTCTTCATCTTGTTTTTTCTCATTCTGTGTGATCACAATTTCCACTCCGACTGAAGATCACTGTTAGCTCTCTGCTCCAAACTGGATTCATCAGGCCGTTCACACTCTTGTAATATATTCATGGAACATGGAGTCAGATCAGTGAATATCACTTTGACACAGAAAATAACAATAAAACCTACCAATCTGCTTGTATGTACACTGTAAGAAGTTGTTTCACGTCATCTTCAGCAATAAGATCATTGAGAAACTGTTGCATTGTGTTTGGGTTGAAAACAGCATTTAGCTTTTGAGCATTAATAAAACCGAACCGGTTCTCCTCCTGTCAGCGAAGGCTCTGATTGTGTGAAGTCCCTTACGGATGCAGAGAGCAGGCATCACAATGTAGTCAGATGAATCCTGTAAAAGCCTTTCACCGGCAAAGGATTCTCAGTTGTCTGAAGTTTTAACTTCAGATCACAGTATTTCAGGCTGAGCTCACTTCGAATCACTTTTTCCTACAATGGAAAACCAAAAAGTATTTTTTTGTTGTTGATCACGGCGACATTACCAAGACTCACATTATCACACAATAATATACAGTAGTTACAATAGGGTAAAGGTAGTTTTAAAGGTAGACATTGAAACTTAACACTTACAATTGCATCTGGCCGTTATATTTGCATAGGACGAGGCCTCCAGGGATGAAAGTCCCCTACATGTGACAAAAATAAGGGTGTGTGTGTGTGTGTGTGTGTGTGTCTGCAGGCAGCAGGGAGATCCACAGAGGAACAGACAGCAGCTCAACTTATATAAGACAGTGAAATTAAATTCACAGCAGCGTTGCCGTCGCCTCCGATCGGCGTGATGTCACGCACGCACAAACCTGCATCCAGCGGCGGTTAATTGCAGCGACTTGACATGACATAACAGAACAGAAAGTTAGTGTTTGTGTTAGAATTGCGTTTGCAGGTTTGTGTGTCAAGGTGAAACAGAAGAAACAGGATCTGCTTTACACCAGAGAACTCACAAGCTGCATTTATTTTTCTCATGACGGATATTTAGCATTCGGGGACACAAAGATAACTGCAGAGTAAAGAAATACGCCTACTGATACTTCTAATGCACAAACATTTACTTTGTTTATTTAATCTGTTCACAGGCAGAAAGAAAACCTTTTTGTCGTTTTAGTATTTGAAGTTATTTTACATGTATGGAGAAAAATGACGAGTAATTGGGTTGAATGCTCATTTCAAATGAGCAGCGCGTCTTTGGCCAGTTTCTTCAGGCACCCAGAAGAATTTAAATATTGTAAAATTTTCAGCGACTTTCACAGCAACACCAGTCCAAAGAAGCAAGTCTTCCCTTTGTTGCTGCTGGGTTCTAAAAGCAGTACATGGAGCAGTACCAAGGACAGCGCTAATTGCAGTACTAAGGATCGCGATGCCAGCATCGAGTCAAGCAGCAGTTGATCGATCCTCAGCACAGTCACAACGGTTCAGTTCAGCTAGTTCAGTTCACATTTTATTAGTTGAATTCACATTTTGTGTTACTGCTGTGTCATATGGCTCTCTGTGAACTCTGTGACCTGGAGATTAATACAATAATCGAATCATGATGTACATGCTGGAAATATTCCATGCCATCTGGCGCGACGAGTGGCCCTCTGGAGTGTAGTTGCCTTCGCTGCACACGAGTGCCAGAGGGACTGATAAACTCTTGTTTTGTCACGGATACAATCTACCAAGTATTGATTATGTCCCCCTTTGATGGAGCAGAGACCTCCCAGAAAAGAAATCCGTCCCAGACAAATCCGTTCTCAAACGATGTTATCCGTGCACGTTTGGGCTTTTGGTCTCAATGCTGTGGCAGGTCTCAGGAGGCCGGTAGAACAGAATGTACGCTGGCATTGGAAATATTCCCATTTAATACTTAAATACCAACCCCTTTAGACCCACTATAAAGTTCTGGAACAACATCATTGCGGGAAAGAAAATAAGCTTCTCTTTATTGAATTCTTGACATGCCTTGAGAGTGTAGTTAATCTACCCAGAGGCCCCCAGGAGGACATGAGCAGGCGTGAGCTCCACATCACAGAGCGGGCGCGCTGTGCTCTGCTTTCTGGTACCAGCGTGCGCTTACGTGGCTCCAGGCTGTTTGTTGCTGAGGTGCATGTGATCAGACAGGAAACGGCGTGTGTCCTGAACACAGCGGGCTGGTCCACCCTGTCCCTGTCTCTCTGCTTTGTTGTCTGACTTTCATCTGTCCTCCTGTTCTTACATCTCCAACTCGGTCTCTCTCTCTCTCTCTCTCACATCCACACCCGTTGGGCCTCGCCTCCCTTTCCTGTTCCATCCCTGTCGGTATAATTCTCTTCCACATGTCGACCTGGAAAGCTTTAATGCCAGCTCACTACTTCATGTCCCCCCCTGCTGCCGACGTGTGTCCTTAGTGACACAGACAACACAGAGACGAACATCAGCACTAAATAAGGCATTAAATAGATCCACAGTACTACCAACAGTACTACCAACAGTACTACCAACAGTACTACCACCCACGCTAACAACATTAATAACAACAGCAATAACACCGGTAATCCAGTCGTCATTGTATTGGGGGGCTCCCTCCTTTTGCTTGACGCACGCTCCCAATCTAGAATCTATAATCGATTGCTAATATTTTAACGTACATCAGATACATCATTTCAATGCATTAATATTCAGTGCTAGAAATTCAACCACCTTTTTCTTTCAAAATCCGATGACACAGATTTACTTCCATGGCCCCAGGTCCGCTGCATGGCTGTAGTTGCTTCGTTCGTTTCAGTGCACAACATTACGGTGACGTTTTCACAGCTCAGCCCGTTTAGTCTACAACAGTTTACTAGGCTTGGTACAGTATCAGGTAGTAGTTAAGTCCAGAGTGTTTCAGACTCACTAAAGAGTACTTATTTTCACACTGGGAGAATTCTCTCAACCCCCCATTTGTCCTGGACTCTTTGCAGGTCCGCTCAAGGTGGTCGTCCCCACCGAGTCCGTGTCCTCGTACCTCGGCGATACGGCCCTGCTGCGCTGCGAGGTCTCGGGGGACCCGACGCCCGTCATCCGCTGGCAGAAGAACCGGGAGGACCTCCCGTTGACCTTTGACCAGGAATCCCGCCTGGCTGTGCTGCCGTCCGGCTCCTTGCAGGTCAGCCGCGTCCAGCCGCCAGACTCGGCCACGTACCGCTGCCTGGCCGACAACCCGGGCAGCACCAGGACGGGGACGGACGCCGAGCTCCGGGTTCTCCCAGGTAACTCAAACCCCCAACTCGATTACATATTCAAGGTACTTGTTCTACATCGACTCCTGCTTAGGGACAGGGGGGGGGTGGGCATCTGCCCAGATTCATACACTCCACGTGCAATTACACAAGAACATATACTGTCCACTTTGTCTCCTTTAGTGGTTAACACCCCTTTGAGTTGAGCTGCTGGAGTGTTCCTGCGCTCCGTCCCAGCGGGGGGGGTCACTAAAGCCGCAGTGCCGACCTTCAGCAGGATAATCACATGCACTTTGCATTTAGACTGCAGGATAATCACATGCACTTTGCATTTCCGAGTTCATTTTTCAAAAAAGTGGCCCCTATTCACCCTCAAACACAAGACAACTCAGAGGGGACATTTAATTACCCCATCTGGCTGTTGCATAAGTGTGCAAAATACATTTTATTTTCAATGTCAAAGGAAAAGAGATGAGATTATTTCAACTGGTTAATGAATCAAACAAGAAGTTACACAATTGAATAGATAAATCTATAATTGAGTAAATAAAAACAGTAGCATTTTACATACAGTATAATTGTCAGGGATCGTCCAGGACGGGAACCCAAAAGCAGACCAACACAGAAAAACCAAAATTAAAGGTGGGTATTTATTTGGGATTGAATGTGGGGAAGGTCTGGTCCGGTTGGTTGGTGATGAGTGGGGCTGGAGTGGAGTCCACGGCTAGGCGGGGGGGGGAATGGAGATCCAAGTGACGAACTGTCGGCAGGGAAACGGGAGCAAACAAACACACTGACTTTACACAACTAAGAAATCGGGTTTCAGGAGCAAGACCGTACGCGGTACGCTAACGATCCGGCAGGGACGGGTTGTCTGGTCACGCCTTAAATGGTGAAGGGGATGGTAATCAGGACCGGGTGTGCAGACAGCAGCAGGTGTCGATGGTTGAATAATCAGTCAGGATGTGTTTGGGGGAACTCAGAAGAAAACAAACTTCAGGTCAGATTGGCAACGTTAAAGCAAACCGGTTCAGGAAGCTGAATTCCTGACAATAACAAATGGTTTGGTTAAACTACATTTTTTTCTAAACCATGTGGCAGTAAATGAAAAAAGTGAATCACTCTTAAAATCATTAATATTTGAAAATAAAAGTTAGATTGAGCAAAGTATGTGTGGTATAGAAATTAATCAACGATCAAGGAAATATAACAAACCCTCCTGTCATTGTGCTAAACATGTTCCCGACTTATATCTCATAAACTCATATGTCTAACGACAGGATTTAACCTGCTGTTGTAGTTGTGCTTCTTTTAGCAGGCTTCACATCATCCTTTAAACTGGTAAATGTCACAGAAGAGCTCTGGTGTACTCATCTAGTTTAGCATCAGGTGTAACCATGTGTTAACACGCTGAGAATAATGTGTGGTTCGTTATTTGGGCCTATTCGAGGTCTTGGATGGACATGAAACGTCAAAGGGGTAAACCGTGCATAACTGTGCTTAAAAAAATCTGTTTCTTCTAGTGCCAAATGTACACCTTGCTCATGACTGTGATTTGAAGTAGGAGCCAGCAGATAGTTAGCATAGCTTAGCATGAAGACAGAAAGCCAAAGGGTGGTTCCTCAGTGAGGTGGTCTGTGTGTGCCAATGTAGCTTTTTATTCCACTCTGGATCACAAATAACAGTTAAAAACAGTCAAAACATAAACCTCTAAAATGACTGGATCTAAAAGTAGATTTCACACAGCCGTAAAAACCCAATAAAAGAGGTGCACCTCTACTTAAAAAGACAACTTCTTGATGTTATTTAAATTACAGAAATTATAACCAGCAGCGTAACAATTCATGCTTAAATGCAAAAACACCCACCTTATAATAGATGAGGTACCATGACAGCGATGAAATTTGTATCCATCCAAGAGCTTGTTTGTTGTTTTTTCCAAGCCGACCAATCACTTTACAGAGCTGGCAGCTCTTCGTGGTGTTCAAGTATTGGTTGACTGGCTCCATTAGGTGCAATAAATTGGTCGTTGCTGTTCACAATTCTCCCAGTAAGCTTTCTTGTGTGCATGTAGCGTATTATCCATCTCCATCCTCAATCTGTCCCTCAGCATGTAGGACAGCGCCTCATCCACTGTCCTCAAACAATACAGCCTGTACCGTGCAGAAGGGGCTTTGGGATTGGGTTACAGTATTAAGACAATAAAAGGACACGGGACACACGCGTGTCCCTCATTGTTTTTGTGGATTTGATTTATTTAGACAAACCTCGTACCAGCTGACCCCCCCCCCCCCTGAGGCCCCTGCGTCTGGGAACAAATCCCTGCAGTTCTTTTTCTAATTACTAATTCATTTCCACATCTGACCGTAACGTCTTGATACATTTGGCCATGTAAACCTTGTTTTGGTTACTCACATCCTCTCTCTCTCTCTCTCTCTCTCTCAGAGCCCGGGGTGAGCAGGAACCTCCAATTCCTCCAGCGTCCAACCAGTGGAACGGCTTTGCTGGGGACCGACGCCGTGCTGGAATGTTCCGCATCAGGATATCCGACTCCGAGCATCCGGTGGAGGAGAGGAGAGGAACTGATCCAGAGCTGGTCCGTCCCACCTTCCGTTCATATTGCCTGTTGGCCTCAGCTAATCCACGTTTAATCAAACTGATAACCTGTCACACTAGTTTAGCCCCACAAGCATCCCAAGCCTTCATATAAGTCCAGTCATTGCATATTGTGTCAATTTCCATCAACAAGCACCAGTAGCCGTGTTTCCATTGAAGTATTTTTATTGATTTGCAACCTGGAGTAGATGTAGTACTAAAAGTGTCATGGAAACACCTGTGTTGTGACGGAGCATTGGATCCAGCGGCCCTTTTCATGGACATGGAATCATTGCGTGATTTGGTCTCTGACTCAATCTCCGTGACAGAAAAACACTCTGCGCCACCAAATGTGGATTGACACGCAGCTAAAAAAGAGTCCACAGAGAAGCAACGATTTCCAGTTGGGGGCGGATTGCTTTCGGAGTCTTCAGCAGGAACCAATGAGCCTGACTAAGACCGTGATGGTTTTGGCCTTTTCACAAGATTTATTAAGATCCAGAACATTTCAGGAGGAACTAAATGAACTTTTAACTATGAAAGCTGAAATAAAGAAATTCACTTCACTCTTCCTTTGTTTTGTTCTAGGAATAAGAAGTACTCTCTTCTGGTCGGCAGTAATCTGATCATCAGGAGTGTCACTGATGACGACTCTGGCAGTTACAGCTGCATAGCCGCCAACAAGAATCACAACATCACTGCACACACAGAGCTGAGTGTACTAGGTGAGCTGACGCACTTCTGCTTTTCACTTTGCATGGGACAGTAGAGAGGCGACCGGAAATCAGGGCAAAGAGAAAAGATGCAACGAAGGTCCACAGCTGGCAGATGTTGTGTGGGACGCCACAAGCTAAAACTACTCTCCAAAAACATGCATTGGAGCCTTACATGGATAGAAGTAAGAGCACACACGCCCCTTCAGTGCTCTTCACGGTGTGAACATCAAAGATTAGAGGTGTCACCTGTCAAAGCTCCTGAGGGAAAACCAGACTGGAAAGTGTTAACCGCTACAAAGGCCCAGAATATTACAATTAAACACAAATCTCTGTATCCCTCAGCTGACAGAGGCCCCGTCTTTTTGGCAGACACTCTCAGCCAGATCACCTCCAGAATCAAAATGATGTCATTAAATATAAAATTGGGGCCGTCTGTTTGCTTCAGGAGGTTTTCATAAATATCATATGTTTGTATTTACTATGTGACTGCTCCCCAGCTGCTGCTGGTTTCACATGAAGGCTGCTCATATGCTCAGGTGTGTTCAGATGGACGTCAGTGGCTCAGCCAGAGAGGATCCGACACAGACAAAGCAAATGAATAGTTGAATAGTTTCTGCAAAATATCCGTATTTCTTTATTAGATTCGATTTTCACACAGCTAACACAAAGTTGTGTTGTTTAGCAACAGCTGTTTGCTTCCATTATTTGCCAGATAAAAAAACAGATGAGTGTTCAGAAGATATATGGCTTGAGAAGAATGGGTGCGTTTGAGGGTTGCTTTGGCCTTCTCCTTTGTGCATTGTCTCTGGTGATGGACTCGGAGGGTTGTATTGAGGCATCATTTCTTTGGCCCGTGGAGTGTATTTGGTTCTAGCAGTAATGCTTATTCTGTATGCAAGAAGTAGACACCGTCGGTGTCACCTGTTGGGATTTTTCATCTTTGATTTTTGCAACGAGGGAACGGTAGTAACCACATCTGGACTCAGGAGGATTAAAACTGTGGTCGGGACTAGATCAGATATGTAAGGCACTTACAGATTCGCTTAACGGTGAGGATTATTGTCCCCGCAACTGTCCAGTAAAATCAGGGTTAATAAAAAATAAATAATAATAATCCCGATTGAGAAGTGGAGGTTGCCACATGATTATCGTCATGCCAACCTGATAAAAAGTCTAACAATGAGAAATGAGTATGGAATGAAAGGCATTTGTTGATCTGATGTGTGACACCTTTAATTGATGGATGGCTCCAAAGATGTTGATCCCAAATGAATATACAGGCCTCATCACCAGGCTCCACCCATATGTGATTTAACCATTAGACAGTATTTGTTTTTTTTCTCAAGCAGAGAGTTCAAATCAGACAGAAGCAGCTGTTATTTGTTCGACTCGGGAGAAAATGAACCTTCGGATATTTTCAGCCTCCTTGCAGCTGGGCCTCATCTGAGTCCTTTCATGTCTTTGTCTCAGTGTCCCCTCGGAGTCCGTCCTCGTGTTCCACACCGCATTCATATTCTGTCTACGCTCTACTCTCAACAGTCGCCGCATGCAAACCTCACATGGCGTTTACAATAACGCGGTGTAGTCTGAAATATGTCACCGCTCAAGAGATCGCAAGATTGTTTAAGTCGCTCCAGGTTCTTGAAACGCAATAAAGTACTCTTAATTTGAAAAGAAATGGATCAACAAATTCAACATTTTACAAACATTTGTCAAACACTGTAGAGCCTACATTATTTTGTATATTGCCAGTCCAAGCCCCATCCGCAACAGCAGTTTTGGGCTTTGTGCGTGTCACTGGGTTTGAAAACCACTGAAAATGCATTTCTCTCAAAATGAAATTAAGCGTGCAGTTGTTGTTGTTATTTAGTAAGAGACAGTGTGTGATGGTTTTTCCAAATAAAGGAAATCAATTAAAAGAAATCAGATGAGAATAACCCTTTTGGGTGTATTCAGCATTTATGTTAAACACGTGGAAGCTAATTCTGTAGATGTCCTACACTTCATGTATTTTAATCTGTTTTTCTGTCATTTCTTAATATTCAATCGTCTCTGATAAAATGCTTCAGGGCTGAAGCAGACCGAGGATTCAAACTGAGTTTTTTCTTATCAAGACGAGCCTGCAGCGATCTGACTCCACTCCGGATTTGTTTATTCCGTCCGTCTCCCTTTTATCTCTCTCTGACTCATCTGCAAATTCTATTTAGTTGATAAGATGAACAGTTTACTGGGACACTACATTTATGAAAACTTTCTCAGCTTATTTGTAGACTTTGATATAGGTTTTAAAAAAACAGGTATACATGTTAATTGCTAAGCATAACAATGCTCTTTTCTGGTTGGCTCTTAATGTCAAACATTTGCATTCAACGATGGGTCAAATTGGCCCGTTCCACCCGAGGGGTGCCCTAAAAGACTGGTCCAAACACAAAGTATTACAAGAGTCATTCAATATTTTATGCAAATGAGTCCAGAAATTGTGTACTATGCAGTGGAATAGTTGAACAGTCCTTTGAAGTTAAAGGCTAACACGGAAAAACAATACGGAAAAACGCTAGCCGACATCACACTGAATTAAAATTATTAGATTTGTACCCACTGTTTATGGGGTTTAAAACGTTTTACTTATATTATTCTACATTTAGTGATGCCAAAGGTCCACCAAGGACATGCTATGGGAATTTAATATTGGAACCAATAGAAAAAGTAATTTGATGGAAACTTTTAGCTGCCTTTCAAACATATAATAAAATGGAAAAGTGTCTTTCTTGCATTTAATAAAGAAGATATATATATTGTTCTCTTATGCCCCATTACACATTTTTTGCCTAATAGAGGCAGTTAGATGCTGATGAATATCCGCAGTGTGGTGATGAATGGAGAAGTGTGTTTTTTGACTCCACAGGGCAGTGACCATGATTAGATGATTAGGATAACAAATGTGTGTGTTCTCCCCCATAATAATGAGGGTGGTCCGGCTCATTAGACGGTTCCTGTTTGCAGCTTAATGAAAGCAGTGAAAACGTAGCCAGCACTGCAGCTCTCAGTCATATGCAGTATGCTTCACACAGGGCTAGCTGCTGGTGCTAGTCGCTACTGGTGCTAGCCGCTGGTGCTATGGGCTACTGGTGCTAGCCGCTGGTGCTATGGGCTACTGGTGCTAGCCGCTGGTGCTATGGGCTACTGGTGCTAGCCGCTGGTGCTATTCGCTACTGGTGCTAGCCGCTGGTGCTATGGGCTACTGGTGCTAGCCGCTGGTGCTAGGGGCTACTGGTGCTAGCCGCTGGTGCTATGGGCTACTGGTGCTAGCCGCTGGTGCTATGGGCTACTGGTGCTAGCCGCTGGTGCTATGGGCTACTGGTGCTAGCCGCTGGTGCTATGGGCTACTGGTGCTAGCCGCTGGTGCTATGGGCTACTGGTGCTAGCCGTTGGTGCTAGGGGCTACTGGTTCTAGCCGCTGGTGCTAGGGGCTACTGGTGCTAGCCGCTGGTGCTATGGGCTACTGGTGCTAGCCGTTGGTGCTAGGGGCTACTGGTGCTAGCCGCTGGTGCTAGGGTGGGATGCAAATGAGAAACAAAAGAGACTGGTAGAGAGTCAAGGGGCTGGTCCAAAACAACAAGTAAAACATCCATTTAACCATCTGGTTAAAATGTCGTGTTTTAAAGTGTTCTAGTATTGTACATAGGGTTTTAACGTGTTGTTAGAGTGGTCAAGTATTGATATTTTTAGGGTGTTCTAGTATTGTTTTTATGATTATAAAGTAAAATGTTTAGAATTGATATTGACTCATAAAGAGCACGAAATTAAAGGTTTGAATACTGGAGTCTACAGCCAACGTCAGCTGTAGATGGGCAGAAATTCCTAAAAATGTAATTTGATACAAAATACCCCCAAAGTAATGTATTGATAATGTCATGTAATGTAAGATACTCGTGCCAGAAAATGTAAAAAATACAATACATGCATGCTGGATCAAGGGGTAGAAGCTTTCTTTCTTGTTGAGCTGCCTAGGCCGTTACTGGGGGAGCCAGACCTCTTCGGAGTAGACCCAACGAGGTTCGGAAAGCGTGGGGTTTAGGAGGCCTAACACCTGAAAGCTGGAGAGCCTGAATCTTTAATCCTATCGTTCAACAAAGGCAAACCTGAGAGAAAGTCTGGATACTGTCTTCTTAGCCTCTCACCGACGAGTGTCGGTGCGGAAAGAAAGAATTTGGAGGAGAAATCTCTGATCATCACTCAGCCCAGAGCACAGGGACCCCTGTGGTGTCTGTGGCTTGTCCAATCAGAGCTCAGGGCTGGTTCACCAATCACGGATCACACATAGGTGCGAGGACCAATTCAATCCTTTTGATCCTATAGGAGCACTGCAGGCCCAAACTGAGCCTTTTCTTACGACATGGTGGAAGCACAACAATTATCTATTTTTCATGGTAGTCGCACCAACCTCAGGTGATTTAGTTTCAAAGTAAACTTCCTGTGATGGAAGTATATTTTAAAAGGACTAGATTCATGTAAAGAGCCATATTGACAATCCAAAACTGGGACGCAAGGGATGTTTATAGTTTGAAGCTTAAACAGGCTGTAAAACAATCCTCATACAACCTGGTACATGTACCACAAGTGACACAAATGAATCTTATCTGCCATGCAAGCTCTTCTAAACCTCAATCTTCACCTGCTTGTATTTTAAGTGAGCATGGGGCGTGCCATTAATGGAGGATTTCACAGCAGTCGATCAGACACACGCGACTTAAACACTCAACACACACACACTCTAATTCTCAGCAGACGGTTTTAGTCTGCGGTGATTGTCTTTCTTCACTTTGGGATCATGAAACCCCTCTCAAGGAAAGACGACACACACACACACACACACTACTGCTTGGGCCGCGGGGCTCCTCTCCTGATTAATTACAGGCTCTGTGAATTACTGTGGGTGTTTCAGAAAACATTTAACGAGCTGCCAAACTCCCCCACTGAGCCACCGGCCGGCCTGCTGCAGCTCGCCCGAAGACACTGAGCCGCCGTTTGAAAGGCATGAAAGAGAGAGACTGGGCTCCTGTGGTGAGAGGGACGTCTCTGCTAATACAGAGGGAGGGTCTAAAGTCTGTCAATATGTTCAACAGTCCAGCCAAGGCCAGGACGACTTCAGTCATAAAAGCAAGAATCTTCTTGTTAATAAGAACACATTTCATTTAGCGCAACATTTAATGGCCCCTTTAATTCATCATAGCCAGCATAAAATCACTATTAAAACTATAAACAACAAGCGGCAATAATAAAAACATCAGAAAGTCAACAGTTACACACTGTATGGACCATTGAGCACAAATTGCAAATCAATCAAAATGGATAAACTGCTCATTACTCTGATATAACATTTTTCCTTTGTCTCTCCATATTGAAAAGAAAACACAGCGTCCTAGAAGCTGTTTTCTGTCCAAGAATAACTTAAATTCAATTTAAAGTTGGAGGAAACAGAGGGTTAAATATCTCTGAAAGCCATGTAAGTAAGTGCACACTGTGTTATACAAAACCTTTAATAAAAAAGTAGTGCTGCGTTAGACTTCCCTGTCACCTCACAGCAATAACTTCTTCAGATTAAATTCACTTTCATCAGTGCAGAGATCACACGTGGAGTCCAGAATGTATTTAACCTAGTTTAGCACAACAGCAGGAGCCCTACGCAGGAGGGGCTGTGAGCTTATTCTGATATACATGGCTTCATTGAACAGATAAAGAAATAAAAAGAATAAGCTCAGATCTTGTGTACTTCCAATCATCCCTTATCTCCAAGCTATGAAGTGATTTCACTTGATGTAACAGTTATTGGATCTAGCCTGTGCAGCCTTTTTTAAGGTTGCCTTCATGGTTATTTTTTCCGTGAGTATAGTTGCAACTCCACCCAAGTTTTGCACAATGTTTTGGGGTTCCATTTACTTAGGGTTCAAAAGCTCAGGAATATGATTTTCCCTATGCCACACATGACAATCCAAAAAGGTATCTTGACGTTGAAACCTCCAAATATCAACAATACTTTAAGGCTGAACAGAGCTGTTCCTTTTTATTTAAATGGCCGTGCATGCAGTTGCAATGTGGTTTATTGATAAATCAACCTAGAGGAACTGGCCGAGGGAGTGTTCACTGAAGCAAACACATCCAGTGTGACATGACGCACCTCTACTCAACAGTTAAAACACTCCCAATGGTCTGTCTTGGTCTCCCTGTGGGCTTTGACCACATCTCATATGAACGAGGTGTTGCAGATTAAAGGGTCGCCGTGGTCACGTATTTTCAGACTGCTTAAGCTTGTCCATTGCTGCTCATTCTTAACAGGTCTTTATAATGTCCCTGCTGGGACGACCCCGTAGACGAATCAAATCATCTTGACCCAACCTTTTTTTTCCCCTCTCTGACTTGATTGAGTTAAAATCCTGGATTACAAAGCTTAAGAGACAAAAGGACTTAACGTGACTTTTCGGGCATGACCTGACCCCGATATGACCCAGGCCCGCTCGTTTTTTACCACCCATCGCGTTCCGCTCCAGCTTAAAGTCATCACAAGATATCCCTCGCCACGTGTGACCTTGTGGAAGAGCCGCTCTCTCTGCTCGTCCCGGAAGAGTGCGCGTCTCGCCGAAATGGGAAGAATGATGGTGATGGGTTGCAGACATCTGTTTGATGCCTCCATCTGCCGCCGCCTCGGTGTCTCCGGGCGCCGCGCATTGTTCAGATGTTTGGGACCGATCTGGGGAGATTCCCGCTCCTTCTCTTCCAGAGGGACGGAACGTTTCTGTTCGCAGCCCTTAATCCTGCCATCTGCCCGTATAGTGTTTGGCAATTGATATTATGTAAAGTAGAACTCAGGGTTGGTTGGAAGTCTGATATGAGGATTGCTTTATGATTGAAACACAATCGATGTTTCTGGTTCTTATTCCCCTCCCCTCCATCCTTTCCTCCTTCTACACTTTAACCGTCTCACAGTTTGTATCGAAAACTCAGCTGTGGTGGTGTAACTGTAATTACAGTTTATCTTTTAACCATCACTGTGTCAAATAAAGTTTTATTCAGCAAAAATTCAGTAATTTGAGATGAGGACATTTACACTTTTCTGAACTCTGATCTTGCATAATGTTTACATAGACAAAAGGAGAGCAAAGTTACATTTTGCTTCGTTCAGTCTCTGTTCTGTGCAAAGATCAATTTTAACTTCCTGGTTTTGTTAAAATAATCTTGTTGTTTGAAGGAGATGTTTTCAAAGTAATATAACACTTAAATTGAAATGTGAGCCGTTTTACTAGCGCTAAGGGGCTTTTAATACATTATTAAACTATAAATGATAAGAATCAATACAAATACAATCTTTTATGTTTCTTTTGTTAGAAGACTTTTTTTTCAGGCTTCAGATTGTTTGTAAAGATTGTTTGGACAGTGGTAAAATGAATGAAAGGGAACAATGAACAAATGACTGTATTTCGCAGGCTTCCTCGTCTGCCAGACACAGCGATTACCTTTACGCACGTTTCCCCTGTTTGTCTGGTCCTTCAGAAGAGCTTTTATCCCAGAAACACAAATAAAACGTATAATTGAACATAGCTGGTTTGGAAAAGTTGTTGCTGACTCACTCCTACAAGAACACAATCAAGATATACTCATTCCTCTGCTTCTCCCAGTTGACCTGTTTTTAATGAAATGCCTTTAATCATTGATAAGCCTCTATCTGAGAACTCCCTGGAAACATAGAAGTGGAGGCAGACATTGGTTTCTGTACTGCCGTTAATTAGTCCACACATTTTGCACAATTGATGCATATTTACACCTGTCAGTAGATCAAAGCTAGAAGCTAACAGCAAACGTGCTACGTCGAATCTCTAGCGCTTTTTACCCTGAATATAGTGATATCCTTCACATTTGTCTCAGACAAACCTGGCAAGTTATGGGAAAACTAAGCAACAAATCATATCATGCCACCTTTGGCAGGGAGCATAGAATTTAATTATTTTTTTACAGTAAAATGTTCAGCAGCCAACCTGTGACGTGGTTTAGTCACTGTCGAGTGTCATTTCACGGCTTGAGTTTAACATTTTTGCTCACCGCTCACTGTGGCTAGTGGTTATAGCCACTCAGCAATTTCATTAGCCACAATTTGTTGTGAAATTTAGTTAAGTTGAATTAAAGTTGATTACTGTTTGCTACAATTACTTAAAGAACTAGATTTGAAATCCTTTTGAATGTAAATGACCATTGTAAACACTCGATTCAAGACTACGTAAAATGTTTGTGTACAGTGACAAATGGAGCTTTACCAAGTATGTAAAGCCAAAAAGAGCATCTCTTTGCAGCAAAACAGAAGTTAGTATGACATCTCTGATGGAATTAGTGCAGATAAAAAGTTAAAATGTACCATGACTATAGGACAATAGGTGTCTTAAAAAATAAACAGTAAAATCCAATTTAAGGTTGTCTTTATTATCATTGAGTTTAAATGAAAGCTCAATTCTCTCTGTAGTTAGAAGTACGTCCTCTTTCATTGAGAGGTTATGTTGTTCCTGTGTCTCTGGTGTTTTGTCCTTCAATGATGCTGTAATTGCTCCTCTCTCGGTGATAAGAAAGTCATGTCGCCTCAATAGGCAGCCAATCCGATAAGTCATTGCAGCCTAATAATAAACCTAGATTTAATTAATAACATGAATTTGCGGCCTCTTCCAATTATGTACTGAAAAGACTGTTACACACTTTCAGCGGTTCCCCGGGGGGGGTCAAGTGTAATGATTCAATATATTTGGGGAATTTGGGTTTAAAATGTCTCTTGTTTTGTGGATTAAAAAGGTAATCCACTTTTCTTTCTCAGAAGAAACATAAACATCATAAACACATTGTGTTTAGTCTCTTAGCAACCAGTTGCCACACAGCGGTGTTGTGTTTGAGCCTTAGCCTGACTGAACAGTACACAACCCGCCAACTACTTCAGACACCACCTCCACAGAGAGAAGAGTCTGGGTGTGTGTGTGTGTGTGTGTGTGTGTGTGTGTGTGTGTGTGTGTGTGTGTGTGTGTGTGTGTGTGTGTGTGTGTGTGTGTGTGTGTGTGTGTGTGTGTGTGTGTGTGGAGTGAGCCTCCGTGGATGCACCTAATGACAAATAATTGGTGGTCAAGTGCAAATATAAAGAGGCGGCTAACGAGTTTCTGTTGACACAAAGAGAGTTTAACTGTGTGTGTGTGTGTGTGTGTGTGTGTGTGTGTGTAACTAGCTGTAGCTACGTGTGTTCGTATGAGTATCCTTCACTGCTATCACACACACACACACACACACACACACAGCAGATGTTCAGTGAAATGAACGATTGAGCTGATTTCCATTTGAATGCTGAGTGGTACTCATTATCGTGCAGCTATGAAGATGATACCGTGTTGTGTGTGTGTGTGTGTTGTGTGTTTTTGTGATATATACATAAAGAGATAGAGATTGATACCCCACCAGGACGTTATTCCCTCCCTGTCGTATATTGTCTTTGTTCCATCACATTTCGTAACCTTTTTTTACGACAAACAGCACCATGGTGTTGCGTCTGGCAGAGGTCAGTCGGTTGTTGATGCATCTTTATTACCATATGAATGGCCGCTCTCAGCGGTTTCCAGCAGGAAGTGGAATGGCATTAACGGGCGTCCTGCCTTTTGCAGTTTGGCATCACAAAGACCAGCCTGAAAAACACGCCTTTGTTAACACGTTTCCTCACATGACCACGCAATCAGCTCTGCAAAAAAAAAGACATCCAAACAATCTGTGGACGCTGAGGGAGTTCCCCGAACACAACAAAGGCTGCTGGGTAATCTGTAGCAGGGCGGTCCTCTTCCATGGCAACGAGAGAGATGGTGGAGGACGTAAAAACACTGATTTGTACTCTTCAGGTTCCTCTAACTAATGAGGCAGACACGGGAGGGGTCATGTCGTAGCATCTGATGTCAGATGAAAGGTATTATCGCTTCCCTGATTCTACTTCTAGCTGTACAAGAACATATTCTCAACAAACCCATTTGCCTGGATATCTGGGGTTCACTAACATCTCTGATAAGGCCCATATCTCAGATTTGTTTAACTGTTTCCACACTAAAGCTAACAGTTCTTACATCAGAATTGATGTTCATCAATCGCTGGACGCCCGCACAATGATACCTATTAATGCGCCATAACACTTTTCAATGTATTCCCTATTAGGAATAGCTTTTTATATGCGTTATTATATGTTTTACCCTATTTTTTTTATTTAAAAAAAATCTTTTTTCTTTTTAAGTTTAATTTGTTACCATATTGAGATACAGGCAAAATCAGCAATAAAATGAAGGTATCAGTCTTTCTTCTTTTGCAATTGATACTTATTACTCTTGTTATTCTATTGTTTGTTGGTATTCTTTAATGATATTCAAGAATTTCCTTTTTTATCTTATCTTTCTCTATCCCCTTTGTGTTGCATTGTGTACCATTTAATCTCCTCTCATCTGATCCTCTCTTATCGTAATTTATCCCATTTTATGCAGCACCATTCCTTGTCAGCACCTTACTTGTTTTTAGAGGAGTCTCTCCCTGCTGGCCTGTAGAGAGAATGCAAGTTTTAAGACACTGCTTTTGTGGATTTGGGGTTATACCAAGGAGCAAACTTCCTTCTAGTAAGCATTCTCCTTTCTAGAGGAGCAACAGCGCCCAGCGCCACTCTCCAAGAGCCTGTCACACACCTCCTGCCTCTGGTGTTCCATGTCCTGGACATGAGACGCAGCCCGTGTGCTTGGTGCAGCGCTGTGGAGCTGCTGGCTGCAGCGCTCGGCTTTAAGGGAAATCATTAGCTCTTAATTAGAGCATTACCACAGTGGTAAAGTTACACCAGCAGATAATGATGTATTGATGGGGGGGGAACACACATACACGACTCCCCTCCTCTGCTAACTTTCTACCTTTCCTCTCTTCCTCTTCTTTGTCTATCCATCATGTCCCCACCTCGTGATATAACCTTTTTGTATCTTCAGTAGGTAATAAGCAATTTGTTTTCTTACTCCTATTTCTTCCTCTATGACGTGTTAATAGCCAACAGGGCTGCGGGAGCTGTGACTTTGATGTGTGTTCTTTGACAGTTACAGTTGTGTGTGTCTGTGTGGTGGCTGACGGGGAGGAAACGTTTGTTGCCGCTGCTCCCGACGCCCTCCAGGCTTCGGAGCTGCTGTCCACATGGCAGAGGACAACGTTCAGTGACAGCTGGAATACGGCGCACGCCTGGCCTTACTTGTTTGCTGTTTACGACTTGGCGAGCCTGTAGACGGTGCACCAGCAGTCACTTCGTATCACAAACAGGAGGCGGCCTTCATGGAAGTCATTTCAAGACTTGTGCCTCAAAGCAGACAATTGAAGTCGTTCATCATCGGCCAGTCTGTCGTTGTTTCACAACAATGGACAGGCCTGTGTGTAGCGCTCTGTGCATTGATGTTTAGAAAAATGTGTAGTCCAGGAAGCGTTCTAGCTGGCTTTGCTTGGATGCAGGTGAAATAACCCTAAATGCTATGCTATTTAGATATTTGAGTTTACTCTCAATGATCCACAAAATCCTCAATTGTCTCGATGCAACTCAGAGATGCTCCTCACAATTTGTTTTTAATAACAGTAACACATTCATTTTTTTTAATTACACAGCAGCACAAAATTCTCTGAGCAGATAATGTGGCCCGCATCTTTCCGCCAAAAATCCAGCACATTGCACGCCAACATTGACTGTGTTTCAGAACCGGGCCTTATCATGTAAACACAGCGAGCACATAGCAACTGTGCGACCTCACCCCGGAGCGTCAGGCTCTGAGTCACGTTGCTTGGATGCAATGCGACCTGGAACACTGGAAACAGGGGAACACTTACCCTCTCTCCAAAAGTTGTGCTTCAGTGGGGATGCTTGAGTCACCGCTGGTTGCCTTGTGTTCTCTGGAGCTGCCAGATGAGACAAGAGCAGTAACTAAGATCGTAAATGCTAACCATTCTAAAATGTGTGGTTACTGTCGCTGACGCGTGGCTTTGTCCATTTGCGCAGTGCCTCCTCAGTTCCTGAACTACCCGACCAACACGTACGCCTACGAGTCCACGGACATGGAGCTGGAGTGCGCTGTGACGGGAAACCCGCCACCGGTTGTCCGCTGGATGAAGAACGGAGAGGAAGTCATCCCCAGCGACTACTTCCAGATAGTGGTGAGTCACACAAAGCCTGCAAAATACACACATATGATCAGGGATCCTTATTGCTTTCCCACTGCCTTAAAACAGTAATAATAGGCTAGATTTGGGTAACCAGCACGAGTAACAGCCCGTACCCCCAGTCCTCCCCCAAAAAGGTGCCAGACTCATTTGTCCTTTTTCTCGGCATTGATTCTACTGATTGATATGATGAGAATTAGTTTTGGAAGCACAATACCAACCGAACAGTGATCAAAATGAAATGCTAAATAGAAATAGTATTTTTGTTGGAAAGCGAAAGGCGGAGCAGCAGAGTGCACAGTATAATACTCCTAATCTGATATTATGGCAACACACTATAATCTGGCTATCATCTATAATCTGTTATCCCATAATCTGAGATGATCACACACACACATATCCCCTGACCCTCTGCCCATATTTCCCATGTTTAAAGCTGTTTGAAGGCCTCTATCCACGTGTTGAATGTGTCTCATTCAGGACGGCAGTAACCTGCAGATTCTGGGTTTGGTGAAATCGGATGAAGGTTTTTATCAGTGTGTTGCTGAGAACTCAGCTGGCAGCTCGCAGGCGATGGCTCAGCTGCTTCTCCGAGAGCCAGGTAGGAAAACACACACACACACACACACACACACACACACACACACACACACATGCACACACACAGCCGATGAAGTGTGCTGTCCCTTTCACTTCTCATCAAACAACCTGTTGTCTTCATTCCTGTCGTGACATTATTTCCTGGCCTGTATTTCCTGTATTAACGTACAGCTCTGTTTGCTTCTCCTGTTGTGTTGCAGTAGAAATGAATACTGAATATGAGCAGCTGTTAGGTACATTGTTGCGCCAGCAGAGTTGTTCCTTTTAAATATTTTCCAATCAGATAATAATGCTTATTTTCCAATTTTCATGAGAAATCAGAGCGTAATGAGTCTGATTGCTCACCCTGGCTGGTGATCTGGTTTGCTTTTTTAGAACTAACAAATAATACAGCACTGAAAGGGATTCATCAAAAGACAAACAATTGCCATGTGTCCTCAAAGCATTAATTGCGTTTGCACAGATGGTTCTGTTCAATCATGGAATGTGCATCTCATAATTATTATTGATTATGATCATCTAGAATTTTTTATAAAATATGAGCTTATAAAGAAAAAGCTCATCAGTTAAGGGTAAGCCCCACAGAGCCAGTTCTGATCATCAACTATGAATGAATGAACTATGAATGCTACACACCACTGGCTGCTAAGTCTGGGGGTCAGAAACAAAATCTGTTTGAAAATGCTCCAAACATAAATCCAACAATTGTTATACTAGTAGTAGTTTACTGGTTTGTTTTATTGTGATTGGTCTTCATCAAGGTGTGAAAACCCGAGCCCCCACGGTTTATTAGCTTTCAAACGAGCTTTACCTACTCTGAATTTTCATCACAAGTCCTAATCAAAGTAGATCATACCAAGGTCAAATGATCACAGTTCAGCCGTGTGTCGTGTGCTTCAATATTTGAGTGACATCACAAACCGTGCTGTGATTCGCTGAGGAGGAAGTGCTCTGTTTGGCTGTCTCAGTACGAAAGGACAGCCGGTCTGGATATTTGTTTATTGTGTTGTGTTTTTGTTTGCGTTTGGGTTAAAATTCAGTGAGTCAGGTGGTTTACCAGCAGTTACAACCGTCTGACAGAAACACGCACACACAACAGGACGTGGTCGTCTGCAGGATGCTCTGAGTCAGCGCGTTGGAATCACGCATTGATTGCACCTATATTCAGCCTGTATGTTATTATGTTCGTGATGCTGTTTCACATTAGGAGCATCACATCACTCTTTCAAGCTTTTATTGTGGAACATGTCGAAGAGGAATGAATGATTTAGCTGGTTAGAAGAGAAACTCCTGGTATACATCGGTCTGACTGGCTAAGAATCATGTGTTTAAGCTAAGTGCTAGATACTAGCAGATATTGGCCCCCCGATAAACCAACCAACTACACTCTCATGTCTTTACTTTGCTCCCCTTCTTTCTTCCCCCCTCCTTCTTATGGTCCCTTTACTTTCTCTCCTTCTTGCTTTCTTTCACTCATCCTCATTGTTCCTCTTTACTTTCTTACTTTATTCGTCTTCCTTTCTCCCCTCCTAGTTGTCCCCCCTCTCTCCCCCCTCCTCTGTCTCGGCTTTAATCACTGTTCAGCGTGTTGCCTCTCCCCTGAGCCGATGGCACAGATGGCAACACACACGCAGAGACATTAAGAGGGTCAGATGGTTGGTGTGATCGCCTGGTTACTATCGCCACGGGAACCGAGCATCCCAGCAGGCTCACAGTGGCCAATCAGACCTTCCCATGAGAAATCACCACGGGAGTGTGTGTGTCTGTGTGTGATTGTCAGCATACCACCTTGTTACCCTTGACAATGCCAGGCCTCTTGATACCTCGAGTGACTCTTCACACACACACACACACACACACACACACACACACACACATACACCCACTGCGTACTTAAAGTCTCTCCAACATACAATTATACAAATGTATCATTCACTCAGGTCAAATGCCAGCACACACACACACACACACACACACACACACACACACACACACACACACACACACACACACACGCACTATCAAACGTTGATGTAGGGTGGCGTCATCAAGGCGGATCACATGCAGATGGTGATGCTCACATACCTTTTTACCATTTCCTTTAGATTGGTTTGTCATTGCAGAGGAGACGGCCTGAGCTCATTCTGGTGACTCCTGGAAGCAGAGGAGGAGGAGGAGGAGGAGGAGGGGCAGCTTCTCCGACAGGCTCCATATCCTCCCCCCCCTCCCCCCTCCCCCTTCCCTCTCTCTTCTCACCCCCAAGCCCTGGGGCGCGGAGCGCAGGTTGCAGGCGGCTGGTCTCTGCCGGAGGCCGCTACAGTCTGAGCTGGGGCACTTTCTGGTGAACCCTCGTGGTTTTGTCTGAGCCTGCGGTGCCGATGACACACATCAAGTATCTATCTATAAAGAAATCTCCTGTCTGATGGTCTTTTGTACTGAGAAAGCTCTGTAACCAGTTCAGAGTCCTTCACAGGAACATGAAGAGTACTTTTCAGGCTCATCTTTGATTCCCATTCCCATTCATCATTTAGCTGACACTTTTATCCACAGCGACAATAAGTGCATTCAACCAAGAGGGAACAGAACCACAACAAACATACACAAACATTTTCTTCAAGAAAGCCAAACTACAAAGTGCCTTAAGTAAGAGCCGTCATGAGTGCTAATAAAGGTCCAGGTGCAGTCGGTAGTTCATAGTGTGCGTTGGAGGCTGTGGCTTTCTGCTGACCTTATGAATTAATACAATAATTAAAGGGGGCTCATGATGCGTGTGTTAATATTCATTCTACAACAAAAGGCATTACTCCCATCTCTATGCCTCAGTCCTCTCTCGCACCCCCTGCACATCAATCCTGGTCTGGATCTTCGCTCTCAGTTGGATCAGGATTTTGAACATTTAGACCACTTCTCTAACATCAGACCAGGGTCTGGTCCTCCTTCCCGAGCGCCCTCTGCTTCAGTGTATCCGTCTATTCTTTCCATCACCTCTTTGCTCTCAGGGTGGATTCGCAGTGTCAGTGTGTCGTCTTTCAGCGATCGTGAATTTCTTTCTGCTGGACGTTAATGTGTCTTAATAGGATACACGTGACCTGACTCAACGCCACTCTGTCCACTTTTTTCACTTACCTCTCTTGTCTTTTTGCAGCAAACCGCTTGTGTCTGGTTCACAACCAATTATACCAAACAATTGCTAATCATTGCTAATTATTGTTATAGTTGGACTCATAAAACATAAATTGACTGAAATTATGTTGGAATTGAAAATGAAAGGTTTATCCCTCTATCATAGAATTATCCATTATCATGTTATGGTTGATAAGGTCTAAGAAAAGTCATCTTGATTAATGTTCCTGCATCCTACTGGGAGCATATTGACTTGCCATGAGAAGGAGAGCATGTTGTTGCTATTGAACAGTGAAAACAATAAAGGGTGGTTTTCCTCCCTCGATGCTACTTTGTCATTTTCTCCAGTGTCTGGTTTCTCTGGTTTGATGATGAAATAGTGGACATCTGGTTCTGGTCTCAAGATGTGTAAAATAAATGTTGAGCCTTTATGAGCCAGATAGCAGCTGGCGGTGGTCCTTAGGTGGGCCCCTCCTGGTGGTCCATTGTGGAAGTGTTGTAGTCACACCTTACATTTTGATTAACATACCTAAGATTTCATCTTCATCTTCAGAGGCGATGCATGTAGGTGGATTCTGAACAATCTGAACCTCCACCAGATGCTCAAAGAGGCACCATGAGTAGACCAAAAAGCAACAGGACGTTAGGAAGACATATTATTTCTCCATTTATCCAATTGGAAAAAGACACTTCTTGTCTTGTAGTGTTGTTTCACTAAAGTGGTGGTTGTCTTCTCACCCACTGCTCCGGCAAGAACAAGAACCAGATCAATACACATGCATACGGGACAAAAGCTTTACAAATACCATGATGTCGCCTACAGCTAACTCACTGAGGAAAACAATCAATGATCAGATGTAACAATACAAATAATGCAAGATTTATTTATTTCCCCTTTTCTTACTTATCCCCCTTTGAATTAAGCATTCCCCTGTTTTATTATATCATTCATTAACGTTTTAATGCTCTCTTCAAACATTCAAATAGCCCTGATGGAGGATGACGTCTGCAGAGCAAAAGACAGGAACAAAACCAAAGTGAAAGAGAGAGAGAGAGAGAGAGAAGCTCAGATCATTGTCAGGTGGCTGGAGAAGAGGTGGAGGGAGAACCGGGGTGGATAGAGAAGGAGAAATAAAGACCAGGAGGAGTATAACAGAGAATAATGAAAAGGACACAAGATAAGGGATGAAAAAAATGAAATTGCCTCAACACAACTCTGGAAAAGATGGAGCGAGGGAGAGACGAAGAGGGAAAAAAAGAAAGTAAGCGACGGAGGGGTCAAGCGAAGGGCAGGGCGAGTAAGAGAGAGAGAGGAGGAAGTGTGTCAGCCATGACAGATTTGTATTCCAGAGTGAGCGTCTGACCTTACACACACACACACACACACACACACACACACACACCTTATCTTTCACACAGAAATGCTTTTCTCCGTCACCTCCGCACTTTCTACACACACACACACACACACACTCTTTATTCTAACCCCTACAACAGTGGAGAGTGTGTGTGTGTGTGTGTGTGTGGGGGGGGGGGGGGGTGCTTGGGGTGTGGGACTCTCCGTCTGTTGCCATGGTGACGGCAGTCTCCTCTCCTCTTCCATCCTCTATTGAGTGAGGACCGGTTCATGATGATCATGTGAGTGCGTGTGACAGGTATAGATACATATTAAGAGCATGTGTGTGTGTGTGTTCTGACCATCAGACCGTTCTCTTACAGCAAAATACAATTTTGGCCAACCCCATGATCATAAATGAAAGAGTTAAATCTTTAGAACATTAAATATAAAATATGAATATGAAACCCAAATGTTTTTCTTTTTGAGTGTCCACACCGATGGATGAGTGTGATCTTTGTATTGGACATCGTGACCTGTGAGTCAACACTGTCTGTAGCATCCCTGGCTGAATTATGGTCTAGTCTTAAACTAATGGTCCATAGGTATTTTATTGAACATACTGTATTTTACAAACTTGAACAGATACTAACCTTGTGCCCCTGTCAACCGGGTGCTAAACTAATAAAACCTTGACCTTTTTCGTGTTTTTATATAGTTTTCCCATCCTTTTAACGTTGTTTAACCTCTCACTCTCTCTTCTAACTGCCCAATTCCGGTTTCGGACCTTCAAAATAGAAGCGCAACCGAAAATACTCTGATTGCCTAAAACAAAATGCTTTTAAAAAGTAACCATATATTCGAATACTCCCCCTATCAGAGGTCCTTTACACTGTCCACTGCATCCTAATTAGTGTACTGTACAATAGTAACACAAGTAGGCAGTGGGTATTTAATCCACGTAATCCTGAGGCAGGACAGATGACCTAGTTCAAAGAATTCGGTGTAGGGAGCAGGTCTGGGTAGGTGGTCGGGTCAAATCAACAGAGCTGTGCATCAGGAGGCAGCTGGTCGGCTTCAGGCCCAAATCAAAGCTTTGATCTGTTTGTTATGCAACGACTGTACATAAGTGAACCCAACCTCCTCATGCTGCTGGGTTGATAATGGAGGGACTGGATCAACAAAGTGTACGGAGCCTTTCTACCTCCCCCTCCTTCTCCTCCCCCCCCCCCCCCCCCCCCTCCCACCATTCTACCTCCTTTTGTCCTCCACGTTTTTCTGCTGCTCTCCACGGTGCCCCCCCTGCACCCCCCCTCTCCTTCTGACAGACAGGTGCTGCTCTCACTCTCTCCCTCGACTTCAAAACACACCAAAACAAATCGACACCCTTCAGCTTGTTGGTGTCTTCTGGGCGTCATTTCCATCCCACAAACGAGCGAGAGCCCAGCGAGGCGCGGACATCCAGACATGGCTCCTCAGCAGGAGGCCTCTAATGAAGGCACCTGTTTCATGTGGAGAGGACATCTATGTACAGCATCTATATATGAGCAGTACATGGATGTGAAATACACAGATTGATATTTTGTTATATATTTTTACATATTGTTATATATATTTGAAATATATATATTTATATTTGTATTTCCGAGTCCATTGAAAAATATGAATGTGGAATTTTTTAATGCATATATAGTATGCTACTCTTTAAAAGCCAACACATCTCTTTGATGGGAAGTTCATGGTGCCACCAGAATATTTTATGCTTCTGCTTCTCATTTTGATGAACATTCTTCACTCATAGAACAGGCCGCTGGTCGCCGTTTGGTTGTTAAAACGCAACACTTTCGCATTAGAAGCACAATAGTGAAGTGAAGGATTTGACCCTCAGTGCAGTGGAGGAGACTCAATTCCCTTTATTCATGGGATGTTTGCGCTCTGCTTTGGTAGTTTGGTTTCCACCCCCCCACCGCCTTTTCCTCATAGCCATAGTCCCATAGATAGATCGATGTTCCCCACTCTATCATTAAAACCTCTACGTAGAGAGAGGGAGAGACGGAAGCGGGAGGAAAATATTTATCTCCTCTCTTCTCCTGGCAGTTTTTGCGTCGTCGGTCTCTATTGATTGGAGAAAGTGGAAGGTCATCTATATACTGTGTGCGTGTGTGTGTGTGTGTGTGTGTGTGTGTGAGTGAGTGCTTGCCCTCGCCTATCGATTGGTTAGAGGGTTGGAGGTTTGTACCTCACCGTCTACGCCTAAACGTTTCACCTCGCTGTGTGTGTGTGTGTGTGTGTGTGTGTGCATGGGTGTGTGTTGTCACTTCCAACATTGATCCCTTTGTGATGGAACACCTTCCCATCAGCCCCTTCATCATCACTCAGCAGGAGGAGGAAGAAAGAGAGTGTGTGTGTGTGTCCTCTTCGCGTACTGAATGAACCCCACTGTTCAGAGAGAGCGGAGTTCCCAGAAATATTAAAAGAAAAATTATTATTTCACTCGCCCTCTTTTCGAATTCCACCAGGTTGGGTTGCCCCCTGCTGCTCTGGAGGTCCATTTGTCTCACCAGTTGCTCGTTTATCCTCGACTGGATACTTCCTGGGTACCTGCAGCTGGGGACTGGATACAGGGGGCAGTGGGTAGTCCTCCTTCATGCGTGCTGGTCTACACACAGCGAAGGATGATCACTCGGGCTGTCAAATAGAAAACGTGATTATCTATGCGATTAATGTCGCAGAGATTAATGCAAAACAATTTTTTTAACGTAAATTTGTTTAAGACTAAGAGCGAAAGCAGAGAAAGCAAGACAGTAGCTGAAGATGGAGAAAGCTGTTTCATATCCATTCATTAATTCTATGCGTTTTCCTAGAAGCGCGAGGACACGCACACACAGAGCCTCCTGCTGCCTTTTCACCCCTCTTGCGTGCGTTGACCCATTTTTCAAAAGGTACGTGAGCTCACGCAGCCCAGAAGGCTGTGATTGGTCTGCTAACTGCATCCTTTCAGGAGTCTCACATTTCCAGTTTCATAGCATAATTCTACCATTATTAAAACAAAGATTTTTTTATACTAGAATGAATCAGTTTGAAGAGTTTTTGTCGGTAGAAGTCATTGGTGGACTATAAGGACGCGATGATGGCGTCCTGATAGTGGACGCAGATCGGTTTGCAGGTCGAGGGGTGAACAAAGTTGTGGAGGAAAATATGAAAGCAGCAGTGGTGATGCGCGGGGCAAAAAAGTATCTCAGAAATGAATAAACAAACCAACGACGCATGATGTTTGGTTACACATCACAGGGGTCACGACGCTGACCCTGCAGCCATTGTTCAGATGAGTGATTTTTACATCTTTGCTTGACAGATGACTTGTTCTTCTGCCACGACGGAACTCAGCAGACTCTCTGAACATGTTTTTTTTCAATCCTGCCTTAACCAGGGGTGAAATGCAGATGTTTCCTCTGCACCAGTGGAACAGCACCAAGCCTCCTGCCCATCAAGATGACAGGCGCTTCAGATTTTCCCCTAATTCTTAACAACATTCCGTCAGAACTTTTAACGCAAACTCATTGGATCATTCCTGGGTGACAGCAGCACCTGCTCCTTTACATGCTTATTTATAGCGGCGCTCAGGCAAAGAAAGAGATGCATTCAGTCAAAAATGAGCTCTCTGTGTCAGTTACTCATCCGAGTACTTTAACTTTTCTGTAAAAGTTTGTCAAAATCCACCGTGGTTCCAAACTTCCTACTGTGATCAATTATCCTTTTTATCTTGTGCTGTCAGTCCTTCATTTTGTAGTTTAAAAACATAATAGTGAGATAAGAGCAGAAGGCTGCACATCTGGTAGAAAGGAGAATGTGAGGCAGAGAAGAAGCATGAGAGGAAGTTAATTTATTTTCACATCACGCTTTTAGTAGAACATTTTTTTTTAGTCCTGCTACATGTATTCACTCCTTCAGGTAATTATAATGATTACTAGCGCTAACCGAGGTGCAAACTTAAGCTGTTCTCAGCGTTATATTTTTGCCAGACGAAACCTTTGAAACTTTGCTGTTGCAGCGTATTACTCGTGATTATTATGGGCTGCTCAGCTGTCCAAGTTCACCGTGCTGCGGCCGGGGGTTTTACAGCACTGATGAGGGTCCCAGGGTTCAACGTGTGAGCTGTGTTTGCTGCTTTCCAACCCCCAACAAACCTTGAGGGCTGCAGACACAGAAATGCCACATTGCACTAAAAGACCCCGGAATTAGTGAGTGCAGACACACGGCACAACCACACACTGTAACCATCTACAGACACACACACATTTACAGCTTTCACAACAGCTTTTACAACCACTCACACACACACATACAGTATATATATATATCTCTTTTCTCAAACTTTAAATAATGTCAAAAATATGAAAAGTAATGTGTATTCTACTTAACGTCTATTATATGTTTCTTCTTTTTTTTACTTTCAACCTTCATCCATTTCAATCTTCAGATGAAAATGTGCGCACATACACACATACACACTCAATTCAAGAGATTATACTCACACACCCGCAGCCCCAGTGGCAGAGATTTACAGGAATAAGTATCCATTTTAAAGGAATTTAAAACTAGAGGGCGGACAAGAGTGTGTGTGTGTGTGTGTGTGTGTGTGTGTGTGTGTGTGTATGGACGTGTTTAACGGCAGCTGGCTGAAATGAGCCCTGAAATTGAGTGCTGAGAGAGAGGGAGGAGGGGGGGGGCGGGCAGTGTAGTTAAATTCTATTTTATTTTTGTCTTTTTCGTTTGTTTAAAACTAACTACTGAGACTCAGCTGTTGGTCCTAACAAACGTAACTCAGCACGTATCTGCAGTGGAAGCTCTCCAGATGCTACTGAGGCTCTTTACATCTGCCGTTGGTTATTATGACGCATATGTAATGTGAACTTGTTCATGTTTGTTACTCAGGTAGCCGATGATCAGCTGATCTTGATGCTACACGTGCCTTAAAGTTCGGGGCTGAACAAACGCTGGTTTGATGTTTGATGTATCAATGATTTTTCAGACTTTATTCATTCAGTGGTACTTACTCCTGGGAGCAGTGTTTCTGGAGCCTATATCGGTCTCCATATACAACGTCAGTAGAAACGTAGAACACTGTGTTTTCTCTATTTGTTCATAAGTTATCATTTCCAGTGCATTTTATTTTTGATAACAAACAGGCGCACACACACACACACACACACACACACACACACACACACACACACACACAGACAGCAAAAACCAAACTCCCCTAAAGATCATTCAGGCAGCAGAAACAATATAAATGCAGAATAGCTTGTAGAAAGTGGACTGAATGATAGGAAAAAAGAACGTGCAGGTGTGTGTGTGTGCGTGTGTGTGTGTGCGCCCGTATCATGGGCCGTGTGGCGGACAGCGGTGTTATTTTCAGCACTTATTCAGATTGTTTTCCAGCTCTCTCTCTGTGGTGGCTGGCTCTATTATTTAGCCTCCCCTTCTATTTTCGGCAGAGAGGGACGCTTTACTGCTCAGCGCCGGCTCGGCTTTCAGGTCCGGGTCACCGAGCAGGAACGAATCCGCCCTTCACACCCCGAAATCTCATCTCACTGAGACGAACGGAGGTGTGTTAACACCCCCTCTGTTTCCATCTACCGTCCTTTTTCCTCCCAGTTCCTCCTCCCATTGTTCACTCCATTCGTCTCCTCACCTCTTCTCCTCTTTCCTTCCTTGTAGTGTTTACTTCTTTGCTCTCCTTCCCTGAGATTCTTCCTCTTGTTCTTGTTCTCTCTTTATTTCTTACCTCATCCTCTTGTTTCTTCATCCACCTCATCCTCTTCCTCCCATTCTCTTATTTATCCCTCGGTCTCCTCTGTCTTTCTTTTCATCATATTAGATAGTGTGAAATGTGAGTATGTGTGTTTGGGTGTTCAATGAAGCTTTATTGACATGTACAGACATGTCACAGGCATTTGACTCTGTGCAGTCACGACCTCTGACCCCAGGCACAGATTGGATTTTTCTCAGCTTATGATTGAGAAGACAAGTGGTGGAGTTGTGATGTTTGTCTTCACATCATCACATTTCAGTTTGGACTTGTTCTTTTTTGTCTTCTAATAACCTCCCCTAAATGATCACTTCAACATTAAAACATAATACAACTCATCAGCTTTGTGTGTGTGTGTGTGTGTGTGTGTGTGTGTGTGTGTGTGCTACATTGATTGTTGACGTATCATCTACCATGGGGGCTTTGCTTTAAACAACTAGTGGTAACTTTACAAGAAGAACGGCTGTTGTCCACACGCATGGAGCTCGTTTAAAGGGCTCTTTTATCTCGTTCTGCGTTCCTTGGGTTCCTTGGGTTCCTGTGGACTTGTGAAGGTCGTCAGAACCTTCATACGTTCACCAACAGTCGCGAAAGCCCGTTTCATGTGTGATCCTTTTTAGAATCCCCAAAATTAATTTACTGTGTTTCCCCAAATGTCAACACTTGTTGCAGAATGTTTGCAGGAAAAATGAGGAGAAACTTTGAAGTGAATTGTCAGATGAGGATTAATTGCAGTGCAGTTTCCAAGCATGTAATCCTTGTCTACCAGCAGCAAACATAAGCCAAATCCCTCACAATGTTCATATGCTTGTTTATACTGCCACCACAATAGGTCACCAAATGTATTCCTGTCATTCTTTTGGCTGGATGATGGTCAAATGTGTCTTTATGAATGTCTAATGTTTTGCTGTTGTTTTCATACAAGCGACTACTTGCGGTTCTGCGGAGTGACAATACAAAAACATGCATTCTCTTTACTGACCAGCAGGGGGCAACACCTCCGGTTACAAAACAAGGGATTTTAGGGATGTATATGAGAAATTGACTCTCCTTCTCTCTTGAATTTTTCATGCGTTTATGGTCTCAACCTCTATCTTCATGTATTTTTCAATACAGCATGATTTTCATAAATCATGGTCCATTTAGAGCAGAAACAGGCGCGTCCTTTCCACCAGGACAAACACAGTAACTCCCACTCATCGGTTGAGAGACAAACCACATGGTGACGGCTATATCCAGAGATGGCAATCTGGAGGCTTTGTTCTGTTTGCAAACCATAGCCACGCATGCCTTCACGTATGTCTGCATGTCAGCACACACATTCGTCCACATTACACTGAGGAAAACATTTGTTACGGTTCGTTGGTTGTGTATTCGGGAATGATGGCGTCCCAGTTAAGAATCAGAATCAGCAGCCGCTAATTGACACGTATGTTACACATAGAGGATTTGGATTGGTGGCTGGTGCAAGAAAAGGAGACGGATAGAGAGACATTCCTTTTTGGGCCGTTCACTTTCCCTTCGTCGTTCTGGTTGGTTCTAGCATCTTGGTCTGTAGCATCTGTTGAAAGCCGTTCATCAACAGGTCCACGGAAGGAAAGACCAGAGCACTGTTTACCATCTGTCCATATGAATGTCAGGCCATGGTCCTTCACATGATCCGTAATACGAGAGCTGTTCAACCTCAAAAGTAATGAAGAATGTCACCAAGCATCAAGCCACTCGACCTCATGACGTGTTCATTTTGTTTTCTTTTTCATTCTTAAGTGCTCGACAAAGATTGACCTATTCAGGAAAATAGGTCTTCCGCTTTTATTCCAAAACCACATATTTCAACTTTTCCCCCCCAAAAAATCCTGACTTTGACTGACATATTTGAATGTTTGAATGAATCCCAAAGGATTAAATGTCAGAAGGAGTGTTTATATTCAGATGATATCTGATTGATGACTGAAGTCTTCAAATGCCACTTCTTTTTCTTGCCTGTGATCTTCTCTACTGCTCTTCTTCCTCCTTTTCTTCCTCCCTGTCTCTTCCACGTCCTCCTCATCTGCACACCTCATCCGTCATTTGCTCCTTTTTTTTATTTTGCTCGGCCCCCCGCACCTCCACCCTCCACCTCCTCGCCTCCGCTTCTCCCCGCTCCCCTCCCTCCCCTCCCTCCCCTCCCCTCCCCTCCCTGCCTCCCTTGTGAATGAACCCGTAAACAGAGGCCACGTCCACTGAGTATAGACCCGGGCACACACCTCCTCCCGCTACTCCTCCTGCTCCTTCTGGCACCCCTTTGACTTACTACTCCTCCTCCTCTGATCCCCCACCAGTGTCCCCCAGCCCGGGCGTTACCCTCCCCTCTGCCCCCCGCGACCTGGTCCCTGTCCTAGTGTCCAGTCGATTTGTCCGGCTCAGCTGGCGCCCCCCGGAGGAGACCGGAGGAGTCGTTCAGACCTACGGCATTTACTACTCCCAGGATGGAGTCGCCAGGTAAGATCCTTTAACCTCACAAACCTCTCTCTACGTTTCAGTTTTTCCGGGGACAGATTTTTTTATGCAGGTATTTGATCCTGCATCAAATTTGACCTGATGACAAGGTCAAAAGACAGTTGTATAGCGATAGATGGGTGACACAGCAAGCCGTTGCATTTCCCTTATCAAGAAAATGATTTCTGTGACAAAGATAAGTTCATGGTACTCAGGCGGTTATTTCCATGTTTGATGGGGATAATAAATGGGTTGATAGAGGCCTCCATGAAGCTAAGCCACTCCCGCTTCCCAGCACATCTGATGCAAATGAAGCAAATGAGGTAGTAATCACAAATGGTCCCACGAGTAAACGCCTGTGACTAACACAGCGCAAAGATTCACCAAAACTCCCCATCAGCATTCATCCTGTGTACCAACACTCACACCCTGCCGGCATATTGCTGTAGCTCTATTCCACCGCCTCTTCGTGGGGCTGGAGGAACCACACGGGATCCAAGCGTCATTGGGATCCATCCTCTAGGGGCCACAAATGGCTCGTTCCAGATGTTTCATGAAAATCCATCTGATTGTCGCTAGGATGTCTTAGTCCGAACCAAGGTTACAGCCTGACAGAGCGACCCTCTGTAGGTAGCATGGCATGGGCGTGAGCTGTGTGAACACAGTAAAGGTCTGTTGTTAACTCTTAACCTTAAAGACAACCCTTTCACTTATTAACGGCTCCGCTGGAGCGCTCTGCAGTAAAAGCTCTGTGTGACATATTGGCGAGTCCCCCGCTGATGTTAAATAGTAACCTGTGACAGTCGGGGCTCCAGCAGAAGGCTTTCACACCCAGCCTTTTAAGCTTTGTTACCTCAGGGAGCGAGCGCTTTAGGCCACAGAAGTTTCCTCACCAAAGGAGACAGAAGGTTTCTCTCTGCTCTGAGGACTGGGAGAAAGAATCAGAGATTCTTCCTCCTGAAACAACCTGCAGGGAACAAGAGAGAAGGTGGGGAGGTAAAACAATGAGGATTATAGGAGAAAGGGAGGTGGCAGGAAGGGAGAGTGACCATGAAATGTTTTATTAGACCAAGAGAGAAATGGGAAAACATGGGGCAGCAGGAAACATTAGAGAGACAAAACGATGGGTTTTCACTCCCTCACGCTTTTGGCTTATTAGTTTCTGAATATAATATGTATTCATAAACAACAATGTTGCATCTCAGATACCTTACCAAGTCTAGGAAACAAGGTTTTTAGTCAGTCGTCCTTTGACATGGCAGTGGAGGCATGTCAAAGCCACGTCCCATCCCACCATCAAGAAGGTAGTTGACCCAGGCGATGCTCAGCCACTGCTCTCCGT
Source organism: Pungitius pungitius (assembly GCF_949316345.1). Lineage (NCBI taxonomy): Eukaryota > Metazoa > Chordata > Actinopteri > Perciformes > Gasterosteidae > Pungitius > Pungitius pungitius. Next base: position 14,732,000 of record NC_084917.1, on the reverse strand, counting down.
GAATAATTTCATCTCTGAATAATTTCATTGTACAGAGCAACTGGTTAAACTGTACACATGACAATAAATATCTTGAGTCTTGACATAGATGATTACCTCAGGAGGCTAACATCCAAATGTACAAATGTTCATCATCAGGTTTAGCTCCTTAGCTTACTAGTATTTACTAAATAGTGTCAACGCACCGCTGAGGCTGATGGGAATGTCTTTAGTTTTAAGGTCAGTGATGACCCAAATACTGAACAAAATGGCAAAGCAACAGTTTGTGTTCTGGATGTCCCTCCAGTCTCCTTGTTGCCACCTGGGTCACTCAGCTGTAGAAGAAGAATCAACCGGGTCTGTTTTGGAGCGGATATTTCTTCTTGTCTTGTTGATTCTGATCAATGACATGTTGCACTTTGTGTTGGTGCTCTAACAACAGGCAGAAAACAATCAGAGGATGGCTTTAATCCTCAAGAATGCACCGGAATGGGATTATCTCCAGGCGAATCTCGAGAGCATCTCTTTACTATTTAATCAAAAAGCACACCTGTGCTTGTAAATGCTACGGCCGGCTGCACTCTGGCTCTGAAGGATAAACTCTTTGAAATGCATCATTGCTGGTGCAAGCACGAGGTGGGAAAACAGAAAGATGTCAATGCAAAGAAAGAGGAGGAAACTGAGCCGACGTTCAGTTTATGGGAAAGTGAAAAGAAAGACTGAAAAGGTTTTAAAGGACAAATGCCAGCGGCTGAGTGACCTCAGACTGTTGTCCAAGCAGGGCAGAGCGAGCCCACTCTGTGACAGACATTGACCCGCTGGTTAACTCCTCCTCCAGCTCAACCTCACAGGGAAACATGGATTATAAAACCCCAGAGCTGCGCTCACCTTGTGTCCTTCCTGTGACCTTTGTCCCGCTCTCCGCTAATGCTGCTGAGGATGATGATGATGATGATGATCTTAGTTGGTTCGACGCCCCGTCGGCTTGTCTGTCCAAGGCTCCGGTCCAGTGACAGACATCTGTCACCACAAAAGTCACGTTGAAAAAGCAAATGTAGCCACAGTTCCTTCCAGCAATGAGCAGCAGACTTTTTATCATTACATGACCTTTTGCTTGTTGCTCCAATAATCTTTCTAAATAAGGTATCGCTCACACACCTCAAAGCCAGTGTTTTGGTCTGAGGTCGCGGGATTGAATTGAGAAACTGCATGAGGTCAACGTGAGAAAGATAAGACATGGAACTGCAATAGAAATCTACCGGATGGAGTTCCACATCCGTTTTGTGGCTGAGGATCGAGGGGCTGCAGATGTGCTGTAATCTGAGGATTAGCGGCAGTAACTGGAGGATTACTAAAATTACATATGTTTAGGGCCCAGATTATCTTTATTTCCTCGGAATAAAGTGTTGTTTGATATTCTCATTGTAAAGAAAGAAATGAAATAATAATAATACAAAATAAATGTGGTCGTGATCATAAATGATGTGAATACAATGCAAATCTGCAAGTGTGTGACGCTGCGTTTTCCTTTTGCAGGGAGCGGTCAGTGAACGTGTCAGAGCCGGAGTCTCTGGAGCTGATGGTCTCTAATCTGAAACCAGAGGAGAGCTACAGCTTCAGAGTCATCGCTTACAACGACGTGGGACCAGGAGAGAGCTCCGCCCCCTTGAGAATCACCACCAAACCGGACCGTACGACACACACACACACACACGTCAATAATGCTGTCCTTGTTTTGCTAGAAGCATGTACTGCTAGACTTGAGACAGTGCTTACAGTTCAGCGATGAGTGGATTTTATTTTGTCCATTCTGGAGTAAAGCTGTTGTCTGCATGAGGCATAATGGCTGCTTTAATGCATGCAAAGTGAGCCAACACTTGTGCATGCTGTGCTTTTTGCTCGTGGTGGATAATCCGGTGGTTACTTTTCACTGACCAGCTTCTGTTTGAGATAAAAATCCCAGAGACTCATCAGGGGCTTTTTGTGGCATGCTGGGTAGCGGGTGATTGAAAGGATATTAATTACTTGTTTAGTGGGAAGACAAAACAAAGCACTCTTATGTCAAATCAGAAATTCGGCACCTCTATTTAGCCAGAATGGAATGATCCTTTGCGACTTATGTCACAATCGGACTATTCACAGTTCCCTCTGGTACATTATTTTGAGACTTAAGATAAGACCAATCAAAGTAAAACATAAGTCACATTTTAACATATTTATAATGTATGTATGAGCCCCCGTTAACAATTAGAAAAGCGCTCATTGCAGCACACAGTCAGTGTGCAGTATCAGTATCTGTGTATGTGTGTCTCTCTCCAGTCCAAGCTCCCAGCAGGGTGGAGTCCCTCCAAGCCGAGGCTCTGTCCCCCACCTCAGTCCAGGTGAGCTGGGACCCCCCAAGCCAACCCAACGGCCCCATCCTGGGCTACAGGCTGCTGTGGACCGAGAGCCCTTCCGCCAAGGAACAGGTCAGCGATCAAATGTGCTAGTGAGGAAAGCTGAAGAAAGGATTGGTGGGCATAGTCCAATAAGTGTTCCCCAATCAATAAGGTCTATTCAGAAATATATTAAATAAAATAAAATTGACTGCTTGAAGAAGCCACGTGCATGAACAAGTTTGTCTGTTAATATGAAACATATAATTAGGTACTTCATACAAGTTCAAACGTGAGTTTACACGTCTTCTACCATTTTTTTCAGCACTTTCAACAACCTGTGTTCAGGCTCTAAAAATTGAAATCATGCAGCTATGAAATATCAACATTTGTACATGTAATGATTCTAGCTGTGTTGATCACACCTGCACCACAGGTGCTGCTGTCATTCATGTTCATGCATGAGCGTGTGTGACCCATGTACTAGAAGGTCTATCTCCTCTTCTCTCAATCGCCCCGCTGTGCTTGACTTCAGAGTGTGGAAGTGAACGGACTCAGCTACAAGATGGAGGGACTCAACAAGTTCACGGAATACACAGTTCGGGTTTCAGCGATCAACCGCTACGGGCCGGGCCCGGCGCCGGAGGCCGCCAGCGTCACCACCCAATCAGACGGTGAGCTGTACCTAGCCTGTCCCCATCCACAAGGTGCACGTACATCGGTCAGTGAACGCATCGCTGTTCACTACCCCGCGATGACGATGTTCATGTGGGTTAATCACTGGGACCAGTCCGTGGTGAAGCCCATCCTGGAACTCCTGCTGAGGGTGACAACGTCGTCCGTGAATTGGTTCAAGCTCGTACAAGAGTTTTACTGAAGCTGCCCACGCTTTTAAAAAAAGCTTTTAATATAAGTAATCAAAGTAAAACTATTTGGATTCAGGTAAACTCAGACTTCTACTGAATATGTCCGATATATGAATCTGAAACCTTCCTCTGGATTAATTAATACCCGTAAGAAAGGTCATATTTTCTTGATTTTATCCACGTGGAGCTTATAAACTTCTGTCACCCTCGTCCTCCGAATGGTTTAAGGACACCTGAGTAGAGAATGAGGACAAACAGCTGTTCATTGCAATGATCCCAGTGGCTATGAGATCTCCTTTTGCCGTTTATCCTACAAAAGTCAACTAATAATGGTTTAAAAGTGGTACCAGCTTCAGGGATTTATGCTTTAATGCACCACAGGTTGGATCTATAATACCTCCCCTGAACAGAACCGCTGTGACTCAGACGGGTCTGTCGTGGTAAGCAGACGTCCACAGGAGGACGGCGTGGCTCCATCTGCCGTCTTTAATAACACACACACAGATGCGGAGAGGCTGCTCGGTGAATCCTCCGTCTGCGTCTCAATGATAACGATGGCCGCGCGGCTAATTGAATCCGCAGTAAACGTGACACGCAGCAGCTGAATCAACAGATAAGCTGCCGTCGGTTAATCAGGCGTCTGGTTGGACGGACGCGGGCCGCATGCAAACCCAAACAGCGCTTTGATCCTCCACTCCGAGCGTCGCTCCCAATCGCGTGGCCGCCGGTCTCCGGCCTCTTCGTCGTCCTCCTCTTCCTCCCCTCTGTCAGCACATTTGTTCTTTCTCCTCCTTGTCATTGCCCGGTTTTCTGTCTTGTGCTTCTTGTGAATCTTGTTTTCTTCCCCTTCGTCATCCCTGTTTGTCATCTTTACTTTTCTCCGTTACTCTATTTGTTATTCTATCCCTCTTCTTCGCCTTCACCTCAAATGTCATTTTACGTCCTTTTCACCAGTCTTCTCTTTGTTTGTTCTCTTTCCTCTTCCAGAACTGACTAACAGTGTGTGTGTGTGAGTGTGTGTGTGTCTAATGACGCCTGTCATGCATCCCGCGCTAATCTTGTTGAGCTGCGGTTCCACATTCAGATCTCGGAGGGCGAATGCGTCGCTGCGTCTGCGCCGATATCATCATCAGGGTGATTGATTGACAGCAGCAATCTGACAGCCAACAGAGTCAGCCAGGCACTCAGCCAGCGCGCCCACACTGTAAAGGATGATGATAATAAGTGGGTTCTGGTCCAGTGTCCCCTGAGAAACCAACTCTTCACTTTTTAGATGAGTTTAGCACAAAGAGAGGAAACTGTTTGACTCAGAACCAGTCGGATCCATTTGTAATTGTGGTCTTCTTCAATTCAGCGTATTCCAAAATTTCAGCTTGTTGACTTCACCTCCAAATTAGCTTCTGTAATATTGTAATTGTAATAATATTGTAATAATAAAAAAATCATTCTGCACTGGCTTACCCACTCGGACCATTAACAGCAGCCATGTCATCATGAGCATTTTGGGGGAGTGGTTTTGGAGGGAGGTGAGATGTCGAGGTATCACTTCCCCCCCCGTGGCAATATCCCTTACTTCAAGGTCATAGTTTTCATTGTCTTACACTGGTAAGTTTATGTCATGTCTATGCAGTAATGTAACGAGCTAAACGCTCCTGTGGGTTCAGTTTCCATGTGAATACATTTGGAGAACATATTATTGGGCCAATGATCAAGCTTCCATATTTGTATTTATGCGTGGGACTGAGAATTGATACGAATTAAAAAAAGACAAACAAGGATTACTATTTACAGCTAACAGAAAAACACTGCATTACGCCTGATGAAGGGAAAGTGTCTTGTTTTAATATTTGATATATAAGAGAACATTATGTTTCTAAGCAACAAAATAAACCTGCTTGGTGAGGTACCATGAACACCTGATCTAAATATTAACACTGTGTCTTGTCTTTGTCTCTGCAGTCCCCAGCGCTCCTCCCCAGAACATCAGCTTAGAGGTGGTCCTGTCCAGGGTGAGTTCTCTGTCCACATCTGGACTCAACTAACCGCTCTATTCATGGTGCTATGAAGTGAGAAAGTAGGACACTTTGGCAATTTTACTATTTTGGGATGTTATTTTATTAGGGCCTTCAGCAGCACTGGGGCTTGTTGCCTACACGGACCATTTAACATTGAAAACACATCATCTCCACGGGGTCCCCGCTGTTATCAGTCAACAGTCTCTGCTCTCTGGTGATCTGGCCTCATTGTGCTGATTGATGTGACCCGTGTCCATAGATGTTCTGCATGTATTCTGCCTGTCCAATCTGCTCCATGTGATTCATTGGTGGAGGATATAACATATTGCCATGATCAAAAACATCTTGCCAAGCCCTTGGCCAAAGGGGAGAAAGGGTCAGGTGTCGTACGGCTTGTGTCTAAAACGTGATCAGAAGCACAAGAACAAAGAAGAGCTTCATTTCCCGTGAATGTGACTTTGTTTGTTTGTGCTGTTGTTAAATCTAATCCCAGTGCGGACAACAACCGAGCCCAGACCGCTTGGAAAGGTGGACTCGGGTTTGTTTGTGGTGTTAAATCAGCCAATCAGCCACAGGGTTTTCAGATAACAGATATGTGATTACATTTTCAACCTGCTGCATGCAAACCTCATGTTGCGTTAAAGCAGCTTTACAAATAGAACACAGGCCTTGAAATGCTTCAGTTAAATATGTACAAATGACCCAGACACTGCTAGTTGTGAATAGGAGCTGTGTATGCTGGTAATCTGTTTGGCAGGTTGATTTGTGCACTGACATGTCTCCAAACTGTCTGCAGCTGCAGCAGATGTGATGCTGTGGAAGATGTTGCGCTCTCTCAGTGGCCGATTGCCCCAGTTTCTGTCAGAAATGACTTGTTCTTTGAGTCGTTACTCATAGTCAAATGTGAACACACAGACTTAATGCATCCTTTTCTAGATTCAGTGGGACCTGCGTTGGGAATAGATGTCTGTAAATCATTCATACGCAGTTAAAAACCAAAGCATATACCTACAGAAGTTTTGTTTAAGTGACAGCACAGAAGAGTACATTGCAAACAGGGAGGGCTTCAAAGACTTTGTTATGCTTTTAATGGTGCCAGTTTGCCAAAATATATAAATGTAAGATGAAAACCAAGTGGGGAGACATTGTCTCGAGGCCCACAGTGACTCATAAAGGGAAAAAAGGAGAAAAAGAGAAGGTTGATCAACTGTGTTGTCATCAAAGGAAAATGAATTTCACAGCAATGCAGATGAAACAGCAGACTTTGAGTACATAAATATGTCAAACCTTTAGAGATGGAAACAACCCAAACCAAATAGTCAATAAATACATTCTGTAACAGCCAATCACATCAGCTCTGTTCCTCCCATAAATATTATTATGCAGCATCGCAGACACACCTTCAACGTGCTTTCAAAGAAAACTTCAAGTCGTTCATTCTGAAAAACATTCAGATCATTGTCATCTCTGTGCTGCATTCGGGTCGGTTCAGGCTACATTTAGATGAAAGTTAGGGGATCCTCTTACATTAAGGGAGTGATTCGCCCACAATGAATGCCGATGATACGGAGGAAATGGGCCTTTGAGGTCTGAAGTGGAAAAGTCTGCTGCTGCACAGCAAATGATCTCCCTCAGACCAGGTCTTCACTTGAATGTGTGGAACAGCTCCACCGTGCACGAAACCACCTCAGATCCATTACTGTGGGATTGAAGTGTCGGCTCTGAACGTTAAAATGATCAGTGGGGGCTCGACAAATGATGCAACTTACATCTGCAGATCTACACGCTGCTGGTATGACCCTGCTGCTGATGCTTGGAGGTTTACATTTAACAAAAAGGATTGCTTTGCTTCTGGTTTAAACAGCTTCCTCCCAGTAACAAGCGATGCCATTTCCAAAGGTGATTATATCCAATTAACTGATGATAATTTACCAAGGAATTAATTCATGTCTAAAAGTACAATGTGCAGGATTGTTTTTCAACATTCAACAAATACACTGTTTTACCAAATGTTTTACCAAATCACTGCTGACGGAGCTCATGTGCGTTCTACATACTACACACAGACCTGTAACGTTAATTAGCAGCCGGAAGTGTAGGCTCCTATCAGCTGTAACATGAATACACAACACAGCTAGAGGTGAACAAACGTTACACTGCAGTAACGCTGATATGTGAAGATATGAGCTGGAACATTGGATAAACAGTGAAACCCCAGTGGTTCTAATTGAATGGGTGTTATCGACCTGCTAGATATTGATTAGAAGGGCTCTGGGGCCGTACTAAAAGGTTCAGAAGGCCTGCTTCAGGGTTCCCCCCAGGTACGACTATAACAAGATGCTGCCGACCTCTAGTGGAGGCGATGATCAGGGAGGGGGCAAGAAAAAGGCCAAGGTGGCAACGGGCGAATCGTTAAAACTGAAGGCTTCAAAAGGAACAGAACCAATGGGTGACGTCACGTTGACTACACCGAACCTGGAGCTTTCCTTCGTAACATACAACACATGCTTCACTTCCACAATGTGGCTGGTAGAGTTTGGCTGTTCGGAAGGTTTTAAACCGTAGTGAGAGCCAGCGATAATTCAGCATATTTGTTTCAAAGAGCTGAACTTAGTGATACAGCTTAAGCACAGCCAACCTGGTGCAGGGCACAACTGCATTGGCACTGTATAGAAAACACATGGAACCCTCTGAGGATAAGCAGTATAGAAGAGGGCTGACTGATAAAAAGGAATCGATCCGTCTGATATTACTCTGCGTGCATAGAAACTGTGAAATGAGCTTTTTAGCTGGTTTGAGAAAATGGAAACAAAACCTTTGTGACAACGTGGAGGCACCTTGAGCTCCACAATGTATCTACACGGGCCACACGTCAGCATCCAACTCTGCAAAGTTTGTCTGTTTAGTAGCATCAAGTTGTTGTAATGTAGGACCACAGAGAGGAGGAGCCCGCTGTCTGTGTGGCGCTGACCTCATTTAGTCTCTGTCTGCTTATTTCGCTGCATGTGATTGATAATTCTGGGGCGCTGGGCTCTCGGGTCGGGGCTGATCAATCAGTGGTGTCAGAGCATGACATTCAAGCCTCACGATGCCAACTCAAAAGGGCTTCCTCTTTTTGAAATGTTGGCGGATGCAAATTGGGAAATAATGTTGGAGTAGATGCGCACCGAATACCAAACGATGTAAAACCATAGACGTGTTAATGGCCAGCAGCACACACTCTAAGTCAGTGATGACTTATTGTACCAACTTACGTCTATAAGATATGTAACAAACAATGGGGTTTTTAACCCAACAATGTCCTAAACCTCAGCTCCAGTGCTGCTGCTGGACATTCGGAGGAGAACACATGGATGCATGATAGCATGCATAACAGCAAGTAGATAACTTGAGCTCCTAAATCCCAGCGTGAGAGCTTTTTAATGAAAACTTCTACAAACAATCTGCATCTCTGAACTCTTAACTGTGCTGAACTGCTTCCTGCTCACTCCGAATTGCTATGCACACGGCCAAGTGTGTGTGTGTGTGAGAAGGGGGGTACCAGCGTCAGTCAGTTTCCCTGCAGCTCGCCACCGAAGGAGAAAATGTGAATCTTTCTGCTCTCCGCATAACAACAACAACTTCTTCAGACGACCCGACTTCCCTGCAGTGACGGGGGCGTTATTGTCAGTGAGCATGTGTGTTTTTGTAAAGCTTGTTTGAGGAGCAGCAGAGTGAGTATACATGGTGCCAGCCCGCGGCCCTTTCCTGCCCAGCTAGGGTCACGGTTTCTGGGTGAGTTCGGGATCCGGAGCAGCTGCTTGGAGCATCCAGCTCTCTCGCGTATGGGAACCGCTTTGTGGATCTGCCCCTGTTGGACTGATTAGGCCTCACAGTGTCTCCGCTGGAGTCAGATGCGTTCATCCAGAGAACCTGGAGACTCATTTCTTCATTAATTAAAGGCAGCGGCGGCGGCCGAGGGGCCCGCTGAGCTCAGTGTGAAGCATTCATTTGACTTCTGAGGATGATGAAAACGGTTTGACGGGGTCCGTTATGAAAACTCTGAGTTAATATCTGTCTACAGGACGCTGTTCAAGTCATCATGCATTCAGCTCTTTCAACAAGGATTCATTGTCTTTTCCCGGTCGACACATTTTTTCTGTCTTGGCTTGCATAAAACACGAAATCTCAGGAATGTTGAAGGATGCAGGTCCAGGAGAGGTGGAGGCAGCAGGACATAGCCTCTCTCTCACCTGGTTTTCTTAGTTGTTTAATACTCAGTAGTCAGTACAAGATGCAGACATCCCACATCTGACTTCTGACTTCAATGTGTTGACAGAATTCCAGAGATGGTCTGAATTCTCTTCAAGGCCTCCAAGGCCAGTAAATGAATATTTGAATAGTGCAACAGAAACTATAGTAACACCATGTTTTATGCATGTGAATATCCTGTAAACACACACACAAACCCTAAATCTAGAGTAATAGTGCGCTGTCCTTTTATACCAGCCATGAATAATATACATATTGTGTCAAAAAAGACATTGTCTATCATTTAAAAAGGACTCAATTATTTAAAAGTGTTTCCTCTCAAGCTTCAAAGGTCATTCCTGCAGAACATGATGACCAGACTGAATGTCTTCTGGTTTTTTCTTACTGTGATATAATGGAATTACGTTTTTGACATCTTTCACTGGCTGCAGTTATTTTAGGAGAGTTTGTGATCCATTATCATCTTTACTGTCCAAGAGGAAAGAAGAAAGTTTCAACATTAAGAGCATGTCTGTCAGATAGTGCTGATGTCTTGTAGGGTGTCATTTATTCAGTCAATTAGTTTAAGATCCACACACACTCACCCATTCATCTGTTCATTAGTTCGTTATTTGTGTGTCACTCTGCAGCAGATGATTGCGGTTAATCTCGGATTCCCTCGCTCTCATATTTAGCGAATAGAGTCGTCGTGGTAACAGGATGATTACATCATTATCAGGTTGGTTTCACCCTCAAACCGACTACCTCTACTCTAGATCAAGTGTCACCCAAACTCAAACTGAAGCCCCGCCCACCTCGTTAGGAGCACCTCTTCTGATTTGTCAAAGCAGTAGAACAACAAGATGAAAAAATACATTATTTGGTTTAGAGCTGCAACTAACGATTATTTTAATAATCGATTCATCTGTCGATTATTTGTTCGATTAATCGATGAATCGGATAAAAAAATAAAAAATGTAAAAACATTAATTCCCAACCCTTTATTGAAAAATAGAACTGACTGTGCACTTTCTAAATATGTTTTGCACTAACAGATTGCTCCTTGAACATCCCTAAGTAAGCAAATGAAATGGACTAACTAAATAAACTAAATAAAAACTAAATAAACTAAATAAAATGACAACATACACACATTGCATGATGTATACTTTACAGCCGCCAAATTAAATATATTAGGCACAAAATCATGAATCATTGCCGTGGTGCTCCCGTGCCAGGCCATGTCACTTTTGCATATCTTGCAATCAGACATGTCAACCCTCCCGAATTTCAAAGCCCCTCCCGAAAATATCCCGGACCGACCTTTCTCCTGATTTCCACCCGGACATCAATATTGCTGCACCACCCGTCACTGGGCGCGCTGTTTCAGACCGAACAATAATAAAGGTTACACCCTGAAGTCGAGCGCGGCGATTAGAACCTAAAACCGCAGCACCCCCCCCCACCCCCCCCCCCCCGTTGCCCGCTAGGACCCGGTTGGTTTCTCTGCCTCCGCATGTTTCAGAACAGTATTACGGGTCTCTCCGATGGTCTTTCCTTTACCTCAGCTCTGCTCTTTTATATTTATTTTTCTTAGCAACGCTCTAAGACGCAACGCGTCTTAGCAATGTTTTTTTCTTCTGTTCTGCTGCGCGAGCGCTCAACTTTTTTTTTCTCAGCTCTGCGCGGCGCGCGCAACTTTCTTTTAATACTCAAAGATAATAGTCGCGCGACACAACGAATCGATAATGAAATTCGTTGCCAACGCTTTTAATAATCGATTTTAATCGATTTCATCGATTTGTTGTTGCAGCCCTAATTTCATGGGAGACTACAACTCCCATGATGCTTAAGGTCTCTGGTGGGTGGCGGAGGGGGGTTAGAAAAAGAAAGAAAGAGCCTTTCCCTGCATAAATTGCAGTATCACATTATGATAAAACTGGGTATCCTCTTTTCCATAAAATTGGGCGTCCAACAAAAGATTTGAATACTGAGGGAAAGAAAACGTAGGCATCTACTTGAAGTGACATTTATAGGACTCAGAAATAATGTTAGGGACATGCTTTCCATCCCCTGTGGAAATTACCCCCTTGAATGATTTATATATATATATATGCAGGATCATTTTGTCACCATGGTAACACTTGCCACACATCAGTATATGCAGGGAATTCCCTGTAAGAGAAATAAAACATTTACTTTTGTGTAAAGAGCTGAAACGATTAGTTGATTCATAGATTTGTTTACAGAAAACAGAATCATCAAAGAAAATTGTAAAAGAATAAATTGAATGAATTTGTCACCATCTGAGATACTATTTATCCAGTCAAGAGATCAGATTTGAAATGCGCCGACTGCGGGTCTGGTAACAACAGCCTCCTGTCAATCAAAGTAACCCCGCCCTAAAGCACATCCTGCTTTAAGGTATTTCTGTCCCCGACCTTTTTGGCCTCACGGACCACAGAATATTTTGCGGTCTGGTCTTCAAGGTGTGGCGCAAGACATAAACAAATTAAAAGATACCATCGGCCTTAAAACATCTACACATATAACACAGAGCGGGCTTTTACCTGACGGAATAAAGCATATTTTAAGTATGACTCGTGGTACTGCCTGGGAAGTTAAGCTGTAGGATCGTCTTTGTCTTTCCAAAGAAGGTCTCCAAAGATGTTCGTTTAATGCTCTTTTTCGCTGGCTTGTGAAATTTTTTTCACCTGATGGTCAGTAGAGAGAAGGCAGGTCAAAGACATGAAGGAAGGCGGCATTTAAGAGCTCAAATGTGAGTTTTTGAATGTTGGTTTAAACCAGATGTCTTCAGACATCTCGTCATGTCAGGGGAATTTTGTTGTTGTAGTTTCATGAGATATTTTATGTAGGCTAATTAACTAATTTATTAATAATTCAAATGTATGCTTGTAGTATTTAACCGTTTTAAAGGCGCATTTAATCTGTTTGTTGTATTAACACAAATACAGTCAACAATTAAAGGAATGCTAAAAGTATGTGACATGCTCACACTCACACACACACACACACACACACACAATGCAGCATGCAGCGTGGTGTTGCATGTTGTATTAAAGAGCAAATAGAGACAATCTGCCCTTCATGTGATTGCTCCTTTTACCCAGAGGACATTAACACTCACACACATGCACACACACAGTCGATGTGATTGGAGCTCTCACCCAGAGGACACGAACAAACAATCACAGATTGAATTCAGGGAGTGTTTACTCACCTGGTATGTGTGTGTGTGGAGGTCACAGAGTGGATGAGGTGCTCTGTATGCAGCTCTCTCACCACAGCTCAGCATAAAGAAACACAAGAGAAACCTCAGAATGAATTCCAGATTCAGTTCAAAGTTGAGTTTTTTTTCTTAAAAGGTTTTTCATCTATCGATTGGACAAACTGCTCAGCAGCACACAGAGTCAGCTGGAAAATACAACACCGCCTGAACCTACTTTCAAAGCAACTCATCTGTTCTGTATGAGACCCCCTCAACTTATTTAGGCAACTAAGGTTTCTACTTGACATACTGCTATTACTACTTATAAACAAATCAACAGGGATAATCACAAGAAGCACTACTCACTAGTCATCTCCACCTCCGTACGTTTGCCCCTTGTTCTCCGAGGAACAAGTTAAACAGACGGACGCCCTCGGCCTGTTTGAAGGCAGTGAACAAGGCCCCGGCTTCACTTGCCCCGGTGAATTACAATGTCAACTACATGTGAATACAAAGCAGCTGCAGGAGGCAATTCTGCTCCAAACCCTTTCTGCTGCACCCAGAACAGAGAAAAAAACGGAGAAATGAGCCAATGTTACAGTACAGCCTGAAGCCACTTCACCTCTAATTTACACAAGGAAAGGTAGTTCATCTGAAAGCCCCTTAATGAATCTGCAGAGCCCATTTTGCTCAGTGAAAGAGGGACTCCAAAACTCATTTGAGCCAGTTGGATGGTTAGATATATATATAAAGAGAGAGAGAGGGGGAGAGAGAGGGAGAGAGACATTAGTAGAAGCAACCATAGTAGCAGCGGAAATAGTAATAGCGGTAATAGCAGTAGTAACAGCAGCAGTAATGACAGTAATAACAGCAGTAATAGCAGCTGTAATAGGAGCAGAAACAACAGCAGTAATAACAGCAATAATAGCAGCAGTAATGGCAGTAATAGTAGCAGTAATAGCAGTAGTAACAACAGCAATAATAGCAGCAGTAATAACAGCAGTAATAGCAGCAGTCGGGTGTAGTGACAGCACAAGCAGTAAGATCAGTGATAATAGCAGCAGCAGACAGTAGAAGGTAGATGTGTATTTACTGTGATTTCATTGGTAGAAACAGTCTAATTAAGGAATCCAGATACGGTCGTTGTACAGAGGAGTCATTCCCTCCCAGTAAAGACTGTGTGATGATGGCGTTGTCCTCCTTCATGGATGGTTTGCCTATGTGCTCTCCCGTGGGAGTTAATATAACATGAATTGAACTGCTACGTCGTTTCCATGGAGACCTCACATCTAACTGTGTTTTGTCAAAGTGGCTAATTAGTTAATGAAGCGCACTGTGACGACGGCCCAGACCGAGTTTGCAGAGGAATTTGGCCGGCAGATACATTAATTCAACATGCCCCCTTCTTCTATCTCCCTCCATCCTTCTCCCCCCCTCCTCCTCCCCCCCCGTTCCTCTCGGTAATCAGTTCTGCTGTAATCAATTAGCAGGATGAGGAGCAGCAGAGGGAACAGGTGCAGCTAAATGTTAATGAATTCCTCTGTGGCTGTTGTCCCAGTAACACTGACTGAATATTTAAACTGCTCGTTGGCCCGATGACTTACACCTCAGCTGACGGAGGACGCACACACATCACTCTGAGTCTGGCTGTGTGTGTTAATGGGAAACATTTAAGGGATGTGGAGACGTCTGTGATACAATCTGCACATGTGTAATAGGCGCGTGTTTTGTATATTATGACGACCCACCTCAATTAATGCTGTGTGTGACAATTGTCCAACAGCAACAAGCATATACTCATTTCTGATTGGCTGGCAGGCACGGGTCTTTTAGAGTTGACCTGCACAGGTTGCTTCTATGTAAACAAACAAAATGGGTTGTGTGTGTGTGTGTGTGTGTGTCTGAGCCATGTTTGATGGCACAGTGTTACTTTTCTCGCTGCATTACATTGCGTCCTTTTTTGCATGCATTGATATTGTGTCCCTAAGATGCTTGGTTAAAAAACCTCTGCTTGTGTATATACGACACTACACACTCGCTGCCTCCAAAGAGTTGTTTGTTCCCATCTCCCCCATCCACTGCACCTTCTACGTCCTGTCTGAAAGATTAAAAGCAGATGGGGTGTTATTTGCATTATATTTTTCTTTTGGTAACATCACATATTTACACAGCTAACCTGTGTAGCGTTTGTGCGCTCAGTGAGCTGGGGTTTGTGGATGTGTTGCTGAGAGACAGAACAAAGTACATTTTCTCTTGATTTAACTTTCTGATGCCCTTTCATTGTCAGCGTGTTTGGAAGATAAGTGGCATGTAAAAAAAGATGCACTTTGACGAGTACAGAGGGAAACCGTCTGTGTTGTCTCTCAAACTGGAGTCTACGGATGAAGGAGCTGCTGTTAGTCTTCTAAGGGGACACTTCAGGGACAGTGACGCAGAAACAACTGTGTCCTTTAAAAAGCATTGATCCATAGTGCTACTAGTGGTTACACCTATATGTCAGCTGATGTTACCCACACATGAATTCAATTCAATTGATTTTATTTTGTATAGCCCAAAATTGCAAATTACAAATTGGCCTCAGAGGGCTTTACAGTCTGTACACATCAGAAAATTCTGAATCCGAAAATACGTAATTTCAAGTCTCTGGAGTAGTACTAGAACAATAAAAACCTGCACAACTAACATTCATTCATGACAAGGCAAAAAAGAGGGAGGAGTATAAATCATGTCTGACTTTTCTGATTCGATAATCATTGTTAATGTTCACCTACCGTACACAGAGGTTGGTGGCAGCTGCCTCACAGAGCGAGCACACTGGGGGCCGAGCAAACATCTGCTGTTTGTGTGTGTGTGTGTGTGTGTGTGTCAGAGGTGGGTTGTTAACATGCAAATAAAGCAATTAAAATGCATGCAACACACATACACAAGCAAACAAATATACACAGATTCAGAACAGACAGTATACGTATGTATGTATGTATATATATATATATTTATACACCGTTCCTTTTAACAGAAACATTCACTGTGAACAGGGAGACGCTGAGTTGTGCTCAGCATGGAGCCTCTCTGCTGAGTCACACCTTGCTGGGATGAAAGCACAAACAAGCTCAAACATACTGTGTCTTCACATGATAGCGCTGTGTTAACAGGCGTAAGACATTTTAAATCCCTTTAGCGCTGTTTCGTATTTCCATTGATGAGGGTATAACCACACAAAAACACATGCTTTCTTGTTTTGTCTGTAGTGTAAATATGTAAGAAATGGACAAGCAGAAATTCTCCTTGTTTGTCGCTTGTCTACAATGTGCATACAGAACTTCATGTTGATGTGGAGACTTCAGGACCCAGCATTCCTAGCAGTGAGCTTTCTGCATGAGCTCTCCAGGAGGCACCAAGCCTGTAGATATATGAAAAAGACACAAAGAGAAGCCAAGCCACTATCATGAAGATACACAAACAACCACAAAGTGACTCAAAATGACCACAAAAGACATGTCAAACTACTTTAATGAGCACTAACTACACCCGGCCTTCCCGTCCCGGGGCCTTTTGCCCCATGTGAGGGGGTCCGTTGTCTCGATGTCCGTCCATGTACACCGTGTTTGCGGCTCAATGTTCCCTGTCCTCGTTCTCTTTCAGAGCATCAAGGTGTCGTGGCAGCCGCCTCCGCCCAGCGCCCAGAACGGCATCATCTCAGCCTACAGGATCAAATACAGGAAGACCGGTCGTCGTGGAGACCAAGAGGCCATCGAACCAAACAACTTCTGGTTCCTATTCACAGGTGGGATTTATTTATACGAATATGGAGGAACGGGACTGAAAAAGTTCCAAAAAACAATGCCTTTTTAATTAAATACATTATGGAAAGAATCTGTAGGCTTTTAGTTATTAGAATAAAAAGAAGTCTTGTGCCTTTTGTACAACTGGTAGCAGTTGGGTTTATTCTTCATTATTCACAGTAAATCTATTCACAGACATCTATTCTGTATGAAAAGCACAGATGTCAGGTGACTCTCATTCACCTTTTAGGTCATCCTGATCCCAGCATTTGGCAGATGGGTGCATGGTTGGCTTACACAGTAACATTATACCTGCTGTGAGGACAACGTGTCTCTACCTGTGGACGAGTCCTCTGATATCATCCAAACTGTTGAATTACACATGGGCGTCAGCTTGTGTCTCTTTTGTCTTTTTCTGTTTGAATCTTTTTCTTTGGAAGAAAACTGAATTTGCATGAGTCTTAATCTGCATGTTTGTGTGTTTGTGTGTGTGTGTCAGCACTCAAACTGCCACCAGCTATTATTTCAATTTGAGGTTTCAGGATTTGAATGAAACTGATCTCCCTTTCATTATTTTTCACAAATGGTTATCTTCATGCGCCTTTCTGCGAAAGAAACTCATTCCCGAGTGGCAGGTGTGTGTGTGTGTGTATTGAATCAGATCTCCTCGCTGCAAGCCTGGCTGTCAGCTATTATCGCTGCTTTTTACTGTCTCAGAATAACAATCCAAATCTCAATAGATAACATGACAAATTGCTGCTGAGGAGACAGGTGTAGAAACCGGGCCAATTAAACGCGTCTGTTAGTCTGTGCCTTCAAGCTGCTTCATTTACACACTACGACACTACAGCGCCTTGTTTGTGGGTTCAGCAAGGAGACACTTCACTGTCTGAACAATCCAGACAGAACCCCATCGCAGTGGAGAACATCGACCGACTGACATGAGCCCCAGTGGGGGGGACATGGTGCGGGCGCCATGTGACGCAACAATCGTGCATATCGGTTGTGCGTTGTTGTGACGTTGTTGTGACGTTGTTGGTAGGAAACTCGTTGATGCGACACAGATGGAAAACGTCTGATCTTCTTCAGATTTTTTTCAAGAACTAATAAGTGGCTCAGCAGGAATCTGTGTTTATATGCAAACACATGGTTCTACGTTTATGGCATTGATTCTCAGGCATCACTAAGTGAAGTACGTTTCGTATAAACCTGCCTTTCTGATGTGACTCTGCTCTCGACTGGAGACGATCTTAAAGCACGACTCGTCCGCATTGACCTCGGACTTGCCTGCCTTGTTTTGGGATTACCGTTGGCCCAACGACCCGGTGCCACCGCTGCCCCACGCTGATCCAGGATCTGTTCCAGAACTGGCTGCTGAACGTTTCATCAGGTCCCTCGTGTGAGATCTGCAGCTAATGTTAAATGCCAGCATGAAAGAAGCGTAAGCTCTGTGATTAGCTGGTTGTTCGTTAGTGAAATCCAGCTCCCTTCATGTCCACACGCTTGTTCCTTTGACTTTCTTCTTGTTCTACTACTTCATTTTCCTAAAATACCACAGAGCCCTAACAGTGTTGGTGGGGGCTTGTCCACATGTCCACAGTTACCTTCTCTTTCTGTTTTGAGCTTCCATCCACGGACAAAATAGGGTTTCTTGACACTGAAAACTGGGTTTTTAAAACTCGGGCCGGCGTGAATGGGTTTCATTCATTTGAAAATTGCGTTTTTATCTTTTAATGTCAGTGTGTGTGCTGTTATCTCTTTTTTTGAGGCCTCGCTAATAACGGCACATGCCGTCCAACTCGGCGTGGCCAAATAACATGGACTTAAAGGAGGACAAAATGCACTCAAAGGCAAATCTCATTGGTGGACACTTTAAAGTACCGAATGAACACACCCACACATCTATCTTTTTCCCTTTCTGCAGGTCTAGAAAAGGGCAGCCAGTACAGTTTCCAGGTGACGGCCATGACAGCCAATGGGACGGGTCCCCCTAGTGACTGGTACACCGCTGAGACGCCGGAGAACGACCTGGACGGTAAGAACAGAGAGCAACTCAGAGGGCGTGAGGAGTGATCTGGACAACAGGATGCAAATAGTCCAACTGTCCTGACCCACATGTCAATATTTAAAAGGACAGACGGGAGGGGGGCAGGAGGGACGACAAGGCCGAAAGGAGAATTAGAGGGGTGGAAATAAAAGGAAAGGAAGGATGAGCAAATTCAATGATTTTCAACTACAGTAACAACGAAATGAAAATAAATACGTAATTTAATTGTCTTTGCAAGTGCAGATAGAAAAGAGACACCTCTTTCTGCCTCTTCTTTTACAGTTAAAATGTGGTCCATCGTCTAGGGGTTTAAAGACTTTTCAACTAACAATAAATCCCTGGAAAGCTTTGATGATTTTACAAAAAATAAACATGAATGTCAAGTGGAGTGTTTACTAATGTCACTAATTCATTTCACGATAACTCCACTATAGAGCAGTAGAGCAAACTCAGTTATGTTGATATCAAATTTGTATTTTTATTCAATCATCTCATTAAATATTCTTATAATACAGGTAGTTGCAGTCCAGCATCCGGGTTGGTTGAGAGTCACGGGGTGTACATTATACCTGTTTACATTGACGTGAGCCTTCTATATCACTGTGCACTCAAAATAACGCTGACCGTTACGTTAGTTGTCTTTAAGATTGACAGTTAGCAAGCAATAATGTTAAAGGTCAAAGGTGGCCTAGCACACTCGGACTGTAACATTATTTGATGATAAAGTACAGGCTCTCCTACCTTATTGCTTAAGTATACTGATAATCAATGTCAAATAAAGGGATGTTAAGAGGATCTTTACACTAGGTCTATGATGTTGTAAACATTCTTGAAGTGCATTGTAATTGTCTTATAGCCCCTAGAATTCATATATATTCATTTTACTTTAATTACCCATCATTAATTGTTATATAATGACTGATAAGGTCAAGGGCCATAATTGCTGGTCAATTCCAGACATTTTTGTATACATGTATATTTAAATATCATGAATACTAATATAGATGTAGGTTAATGTTGAGTGGACTTCATTTTGATTTTGTGTGAGTGAGTGACCATTTAGTCCAATTATGAAGTGAAATGGTACTTGACCTGGTGAAACACTATAATGTGTGTGTAACGGGATGAAAGGATAAAATAATAATAGAATCTCAGTAGGACGATGTCCCGGTCAGCAGGAACACATCCATGCTAACCGTGTTCCCAGAGCGGGACCCAGGGACCCCGTGATCTCGTTTTGATGGATTATCACTCAATTGAAGTGATATGAAGCGTCGTCCCACCCCCCCACCTGCCCCGAGGACAGAGAGCCCACTAATTCGATCCTGTGTGATACTGAAACAACAGACGGTGTCAGGGCTTGTTAGGGCTGAATCCGCAGCTAACAGGGTTAGCATCAGCGCTGCATTGACTGTGTGTGTCCCTGCAGAGAGTCAGGTTCCCGACCAGCCCAGCTCCCTGCACGTCAGGCCGCTGCCCAACAGCATCATCATGTCCTGGACTCCGCCCCTCAGCCCAAGCATCCTGGTTCGAGGCTACATCATCGGCTACGGCGTGGGGAGCCCCTACGCCGACACCGTCCGAGTGGACAGCAAACAGAGATACTACTCCATCGAGAACCTGGGTGAGGACCGGGGGGGGGGGGGATGCTAACCCGAACTCAGCAACATGTCACAGAAACATACTGTATATAGATGTGAAAAAGGGAAAAGCATAGACCATGATCTATTCAATAGATCTGCGTGATATTTTGGGGGGAGGGGCAAAGGGCACGTGGTGATCTGCTGCTTGGTTTTCACTAGGTGGGATAATAACACACAATGGTTACATCTTACTAAAAGTCCTCTTTCTTATTCTTTGCACGTTTCCCTACAAAAGTCCAGCAACACTTATCAACCTCCCAAGTCTTTTCAAAATAAACTTCCATGTTTACAGGAATCACATTAGTAAGACAAAATGATGGTGTAACACAAACATAGTTGAGTAAAACATCGTGAGAGACTTGTTTAGTTCAGGCAATAACGATGAGTTTGCTTTTGTAATAAATCGTAAAATACTTACTTTGATTTTGTCTAATATTTTTTAAATACATGGTTAGGTTTAGTAAAATATCATAAAATGCTTAGTTTAATAAAAAGATTTAACATTTGTTGTTTGGTCATCAAAAGGAGGCTAAAAGAACATGTTAGCATTTAACAGCTGACACCAGCCTACATGCGGGGATGGATGTCTGGATGATCGTAAATGTATATTTATATTTGTCACAAAATATAAAAAACGTGATTCCATCAACTCAAGTTTGAAAACGTACCTATCAACACCAAATATTTCATATTCCTCATGAATCCAGCTACAGCTGCGGACAAAGAGCCAATATTGACTCAGTGCCTCCCCGTTCTAGTCATTTATTGTGATGATGGCGTCCCCATTTAATTACCATCAATAATTCAAAGAAATGTAATAAGAAAGCAGCTTTAGGAGCAAATCTAATTGTGGAGGGACAGCCGAGAGAAAACATCCTCCCCGACGACTGCGACAAGCAATCTGCATTCCAAAGAAGACAATAACAAATAGGGTGGCGTTCCAACGCAGATGAAATTTCCCGTCTCAGGGCTCTTACTGGGAGTAATGGAAAAATAAAATGTGTAGCTTGCACACACGGGAGCGAACGCACACATGTACACGACATTTATAATTCATGGCGATCATTAATTGATGCGGCGAGGCGTCTGGGGGGCGCCAGCGTTTGCTTAACTGATGCGAGCAGTTTTCACGCTGCGTCCTAAACCAGCAAGTACCAACATACTACAGGTATATTGGGGGAAGAATGACCCTCTGCACCCAAACCCCCCTTCGGCAGGCTGGAAAACCAAGAGCAGTAATCAACAGTACGCTGTTTATCCAAGCTCTAAAAAACATCACTATTGTCACATGTGCTGCCAAAGCCAATTTCAAAATGTTTATAGTTCAGTCTCATTCAGAATCTCAACCAAATACATGTTTTCCTTATCTTTTTATCATTTGTAGCATTATAATTGTTTCTAGCCATGGTTGTGCTGTTTTAATGGAATTGCTGGACTGAAAATCGGAAAAAAAGGTAACGGCAGCCAAAATAAAAAGTTCAAACTGCTTGGTGTATTTATTCATTTTGGATATGTGAGAAAAGAAGGTCATCATAATCATCGTGAAGTCCAAATGAAACTGAGTTCACCGTTAACATCTAAATAGCATGTGGCTGAATTACACAGCACACCAAAGAGCACAAAGGTATAATGGACTATGACATTATTATTATAATCACACGGACTAAAGGCCGCTTCAAAAACATCGAGGCTAAAACCACGATAAGCGTGATCAAAGGAAAAAGGGCCCTCGCTCCCTCGCTCGATGTGGCCTCCGTGGGAACATCACAACAGGGCCTCTCAGCGCACACACGCCGTGCAGCTGACCAGCTAACAAGCACTACATTTTCACACACTGATGACAGGAGCTAGCGCACCCATCACACCGTAGTCATAGCTACGGGCACGATGTTGGGGTCAAGTGCCCGAAGACACATCAACATGTGAGTGTGTGGAGGTCCTCTGATTGAAAGACGCCGTGCTCTCCACTGACCCACAGGCAGGCGATTAATCCCAGCATTAGTCAGAAAAATGTCTGCAAATGATTTAGCTGTTTAACAGTAAAATAAAGGTTTTGCTGAAATGTACACAAGGGAAGCAAAATAAACTGACTGCTTGAAACGTACTATTGGTCCTTTAAATCAAATAATGATTCTCTTTTTGTCTCTCTTTGCTCTCTCTCCCTCGCAGAGCCGAGCTCGCACTATGTGATCTCCCTGAAGGCGTTCAATAACGCTGGCGAGGGCGTCCCTCTGTATGAGAGCGCTGTCACCCGATCCCTGACAGGTACAATCACACACACTGATAATCACAGTGATCCTGTGCTTAGGGCACACTGCTACATGCGAGGAGGAAATATGAGAACAGGCCACACATCAGTCACATGATTACATCAGTTATGTCAGTAGATGATGCAGTGCTGTGATGTGACCACAGTACTACTGTGCCTAGAATAATAATGGCCCTGTGTAAACCTGTGATCATCTGATGTACCTCACTTCCCCACTCTTCAGGCAGATTAACACTTGCATCCTTTTTGTCTGCAAAGATCATAAGCGCTTTGGTTTTTAACTTCCTGGAGGCAGTGTTTCTCTTCCTGTGCCTTGTCTGCTGCATATTAAAGGAAGAAGAAGAAAAAGAAATGAAAGAAACACACTGGGACTATTCTTTGGGACACCTATTGGAGTATTAAGATGGATTAAGCATTAATATATAGTATAAATAGTTATTACAACCAAAACCATTTTTAATTAACTTAACATATACAACATTACACACATGTATACACGTATAAGTATTGAGAATTTGTTTCATGTACGGTTCTGAGTAACTCATCTAGTGTTCTAGAGGAGTGTATCCGTAGAGACAAGCAGCAGAAAGGCAGCTGGTTTCCTAAATATAGGCTAGAATTCTCTTTTTTCTTGATATTATCTACTATCTCACCTTCAGGTGTTCGATTGATGTTCGTGCAGAATTTTGTACTTTGTAGTAAATTCAGTAGAAAGCATTTTAAAGAGACCCTAACCCTTGGGCCTCAATCTGAATCCAACAGCGCAGAGTCCTTAAATAGTCATCCAGAGTAAATCAAATCCGTCCCAGTCGTCTGTCTGTGTGTGTGTGTGTGTGTGTGTGTGTGTAACATGTATGAACTGTGTGTGTGGTTTGTGTAAAGGCCCACGTCTATCGCCATGACTGTGGGAGTTAATGTAACTTATATATATAGTTTAGCTTCTCCTGCAGACTATGGGCTGCAGAAGTGAGATAAATGAAACCCATCTAACTCACAGCAAAGTTTCATCTTATGAATTAACCAGCTGTCCCTCCTCTGCTCACCCATGCAGCCCATGGCAGACATAAATCCTTTATAGCGCTCATAAATATGCCACGTTCCTGAGGTCTTTCAGGCCCTCATCATGTGGTGATGATAGTCACAGCATCTTAACCTTCATTACGGGACGCTATTATGAACTTTAACCAAAGATTATTTCTAACGGGCTTTTGTTGCCTTTGATGGAGTTTTTGTTGAAACGAAGAAGGGAGGAGCGATGAACAGTGAGAGGGAGATAGGGAAGATGAAGCTCGGTGTAGATCCTAAAAAGAGAGAAACAGCGGGGGCAGCACAGAGAGACAGATTTGATGGACCTTAATCAGAGCTGGTGGGAGGAAGAGGGAATGGCAGCATGGAGAGAAAGAGGACAGGGAGGAAAAGTCAGAGGGAGAGGCGTGGGATGTAAAGACACGGTTTACTTCAAACACAAAACCAAACACACACAGCTGGATTCATAAAGAAAAGTCTCCTTTGACAGCTTGTAATGTCACATGTTTACACAAAGGAACAGGACGACACATATCCGCTGGATGAAAGTTCTCCTTCTGGCTGAGTTTACTTGAAAGGACTCCCCTCCAGACATATTCTGAGAAATGAAAAGAAAAAGTGTCTTCCCTGAATAATAATTTGGTCTTACAGGGCCTGCTCGATTGTTCCCCCTTATTTGATAAAGCAATTTGAAAAAGTTCAATCATTTAATTCCACAAAAAAGTGAGCTGACATCTCTGTGTCCTTACTGTAGAGAGACACCTGGAAACATCTGGATTGTGTCAAAGTACACTAGCGTATATTTAGAATTATAAAGAGATACATATACCCTGGACACATCTGGAGCTCTGTAGAAATACGTAGACACACTGGAATTCTATAAAGGTGCTAGTATACACATCTGGAGTGCTAAGTACTAAAGAGTTCCATTTAGGCATCTGGAATTCTGAAAAGTAGTAGAAAAGGTGTGTAGACACATCTGGAGTTAATTAGAAATACATATACATATCTCGAGTGCTCTTGTTTTTAATTCATTCAATTCATATATCGGGGCTGTCAATCATTTTAAAAAATTACTAATTAATCACACATTTTGAAATTCATTTATCTTGATTTATGGTAATTAATGAATGTTGTTGTTACAATGTTGTTTTTAATGAATGTTTGTAATGAGTATTCTAGCCGCCATAGTAATAATTTTAGGAGCCTGTATTTTAGACACTGTTGTTTAATTGTTAATGTTGTTTTGAACACAAATCTACACACATTGGATCATCTTGGAGGCAGAATTCCACCGGGTGAAACATGTTGAACTAGCGACTCTTCCAGCTAACTTAGCCTAGCAGCTAGCTTAGCATAGCGATGCGTTGGGATCCGTTTCCCCCTTCTGTCTGACACGTGGAGTAATTCCTGTGCACAGTTCTACGCTGTAGTCGCGCTTCTGTTTGTTTTACTTCCAATGCAAAAAGCTCTCTCCATCTTGAGCTACTTGCTTTCTCCCATGTAACTGACTGCAGCTAATGGACAGTCAACTTCCGGTTTACTTACGTTAACTACGTTAAAATATTTTGTTGCATTAATCTCGGCCACATTATCGCATAGATTAACACGTTCAACTATATAATGCTCCCTGTGTAGAGAAATAGTCTCACATGGAGTGTGACAGTCTGGAGTTGATAAGCTGAGATCCTGAGGCCTGAGACAGAAACTAAACCCATTACTGGTCTGACAAGGTCATCAACAGTGACACCGCCCCCCCCCCCCCCCCCCCCCCGCACACACACACTCACACGCGCGCACACACACTCTGTCTGTCTTGTCACGGCAGGACGAGCTGCATTCCCTGTCTCTTTATGGTGGCTGGCTGCAGGAGAGTCTTTTACGAGAGCTTTAAAAAACGTCTCGTTAACAGTGGGATCCTCGTTAATATACTGCCTCGTCCCTCGCCCCGCCGCCCACACACTGCAGAGGCAGAGCTGATCCTCAACCAACCGCCACAACGCCATTTAATCAAGAACTGGAGGACCGCGGAGAGGGAGAAGTGGAGGGAGGCGGGGGGGGGTAGAAGCAATATGAAAAGATGCAGGGAGAGAGAAAAGAGGAATGGAGGTAGTGAGAAAGGGCGGGGCATAGGTAATGGAAGCAAAGGGAAGGGAATGAAAGAGCAATGAAGGACAGACTGGGTGCGATGGAAGGAGAGGACGGGATTGAGGCAGTCGAAGGAAAAGAGGGAGGTGTGCAGCACGGGAGGGAGGGAAGAGACAAGAAGGAGTGCAGAAAAATGTGGAAAAAATGAAGAAAAGGGATGGAGAGAAAAAGGAGCTAAAGGACAGATGGAGGGGAGAGTGTCGTCCTTATCAGTATTCCGTACTGACTGCAGCTTTATTGTGATGCTGGACGACCA
The DNA here is from genome assembly GCF_949316345.1 of Pungitius pungitius. Classification (NCBI taxonomy): domain Eukaryota; kingdom Metazoa; phylum Chordata; class Actinopteri; order Perciformes; family Gasterosteidae; genus Pungitius; species Pungitius pungitius. Next base: position 14,706,135 of record NC_084917.1, on the reverse strand, counting down.
GTTTAACCACGACTTCGCCTACTGCAGCTCGCCCCGCAGCTCCATACACCTCTCTCTCTCTCTCCCTCTCTCCCCCTCTCTCTCTCTCTCCCTCTCTCTCTCTGTTGGCCTGCGGCTGAACATCTCTCTTCAGCAGCAGCACATCAGGTGTCAGTGTTGATCCTCTCTGAGGTCTGGTTTAGAGTTCAGACACAACAGGACGAGCCCCCTTCCTCTCCCCGGCCTGTGTTGCCTTGGCGTGGTCTCCCCCGGAGGGTCAGGGCCGTGATGAGTTTGCCGTTCGGCGGTGTAATCTTTGCTTATCCCGACGATCGGGTTTACAAAGCCAAAAGAGCTGCAAGATTTATGTTCAAAATGCCGTTTCTTAACAGCTTTTCTGCGGTTGGGGGTCTTACAATGTCCCCTTATCCTCATAGGGGGCCCTGACAGAAAAGGTTTGGGATCTACTGCCTTATGGTAATCCTGCTGTTTTGCATAGCCAGTCAGCCCAAAGTTTCTGTAACCACAGTAACTGCAGAGTCAAGCCTGACTGAAGCCAGGCAGGTACTGCAGTGTCCTCCATCGTTTGGATATAATCTGTGACGTCTTCGTGAATTTCATAGTATTCAGTGAATAATAAAGTAGATTATGAAGGGAAAATGATGCCTTAATACCATGTAAACAGCAGCGATAAAGGCCCTGAGCCGAGAGTCGTACAAAGCGGCATTCTTTACATAAACTGTGTGAAAATAGAGCTGCGTGTTTGGCTCTTTTCCTGCTTTCCATAATCACGTTGACTAAAGGCAGAAATAAAGTATTACAAACCATGTCTGTTGTCACGTGATTGAACAGGTTGAAAGCAAATAGTTCAATCCTGTTTAAATAAACCACCACTGAAAAGTCATTTATGTCTTTTACACAAAAATATAAGACCAAGTTGAAGAAATGTAAAATAGTTTTAGTACTGAATAACACCAAATAAATGTCAATAGTTTCTTAACTGTTTTTGAAACCTAGAAATTGTGACCTGGTATATCAACAAATCTGAGGCACTATGTCTGTCTCTCATGTTTCTTACTTTCATGTTTCTTCTAACTATGTTGAAGTTTGACGTCCCCATCATTAGTCTGGCCCACTGGACCACGATGGTCTGTGGAAGCAGCCGCCAATGAGCTGCACCTGCTTGACAAATCTGATATGTTGCCTAAGGGAGAATAGGGTTAGCCACTGCTCTACTGGTCAATACATGGATTAACCAGAACCATGGTAACCAACACCATTTAGGAGCTTCTCTCTAACAGCGGTGAAGGAGGATGTTGGGGCCCGAAAGAGGCTTCGGATTTAGAAATGATTTGTTCCATTTTGTTCCATACATCTTTAAATCTGTGAATCCTCCTAAAGAATATTCATATTTTATGAAGGCAGCATCTCTACACTCATTGGTTGGAGACACTAGCCAGTAAGGAAACAGACTGGTTTCATCCGTCCGAATGGGGAAGCGAATGGTGCGTCAACTGCCTCAGGGTAGCTCCGATTTTTTATGGATCGGATTCCTAGAATATATCAATTTTTTTTTAAGTCAAAGATGTTGATTTCAAGAGCGGCACGGTGGCGTGGTGGTTAGCACTGTCGCCTCACAGCAAGAAGGTCCTGGGTCCCACTCCACCCAGTGGCCTTTCTTTGTGGAGTCTGCGTGGGTTCTCTCTGGTACTCCGGCTTCCTCCCACAGTCCAAAGACATGCTCTGGGGATCAGCTTGATTGGGAACTCTAAATTGCCCTTAGGTGTTTGGATGTGAGTGTGAATGGTTGTTTGTCTCTGTGTTGCCCTGCGGTTGGCTGGTGAACGATCCAGGGTGAACCCTGTCTCTCGCCTGAAGTTGGCAGGGATAGACTCCAGCCCCACCCCCCCCAACCCTGAGTACAGGATAAGTGGTTTGAAGATGGATGAGTGTTGATTTCACTTGTGAAAGAAATTAGATAAGTGATTCACATGAATGTTGAAGGGCACGCATGGAGTAGTGCAAATGGAAAATACAAACTGTCCGGCTTTCTGACACTTTCCTGTGTTGTGTTTCAGCAAACTGTGTTGTGTTTGGTCCTCTGCCTCTCTGTGGGTCCTAGGCTCCACTTCCTGTTTAAAGTAAAGCCTTTCACCTTCTTACCCTTTGTCTTTTTCTCTCCTCTTCCCTCTCCTGTTTTTCACTACCTCAACCATCTACTCCTCATTTCGTTCTTCCCCCTCTCAATCCAACATGGCTGCCTGCTGAAATCCCAACTTGCATGTCATCTCTTGTACTTGTTCTATTGTTTTTCTGATTTTTCATTACTTGTCTGCATATGGACACATACCAAACCTTTATTAATTGGAATGAATGCTTGTGTCACACTCGTCTGGATACATTTATATTCATTATCACACATTCATCACACTGAATTGTCCCCAAACATCCTGGTTGCGATTAACCCACTCCGAACCCACACACTCAGATCCCATAGACCCATCTGAGGATGACCTCTTCCACCTCTTTGATAAATACCCCACTCCTATGTCAGATACCAGCACTCCCATGATTCCCCCAGTGGGGGTTCAAGCCGTGGCTCTGTCCTCGGACTCGGTCCGCGTGTCCTGGGCCGACAACTCCATGACTAAGAACCAGAAGTCGTCCGAGGTCCGGTACTACTCCGTCAAGTGGAAGACCAGCTACTCCACCAGTGGAAAGTACAAGGTGAACACACTCAATCTATTACGCTATGTGTGTGAATGGGGAAGACTCGAGTCATGGATCTGGGTATGACTAAAAACAGTTGACTCGGGACTTCATTTGGACATCATGCTTGAAATCCCCCAGCACACTTCCTGCCTCAATTTGGGTCCATCTTTGCCTAAAACATGAAGTTACACTTCGTTGACACTTGACCCAGGGATAACCTCTTGTCTTGCCTTGCCTTGCCTTTAATAAGACTTACTTGTCATGAACTTTGACTTGTCTGGACTTAGAACTTGACTTGGAACTGACCTGACTGTACTTGACGTGGGACTTAAAACTAACCTGCTAAATAGATCACTTCATGAATTTGACTTAACGGTTTATAAGACCGTCGGGAGGAGACCTTTGCCATTACCTACAGATGGAGGATGGATATATTGACTTGGGAGCACATATCAGTGCATGTGACAATTGCAAAACAAGTCTCACATGCACTGATTTGAAGCATGAGAAGCTATATAACAAAGGGAGTTTTTGGTCTCCTAAGAAATGATTCTCAACTCACAAAATAATTGTTGAGCAGTACTAAATCACCACATGGAATCATGAGAAAATGTTTCGCTGAACTTGTCATGTTATCTGTTCACCTGCTGAGACATCCTTTCCTGTAAAAACCTTGGAAATAGGAAATCTATACAGTCTGCTCACCTTAATAAAGAGTGATAAGAGTCCGTCCTTATAATTCTTTTTGAGAATGAGACATTTTCTCTGTGCCACAAGGACAAACACATGGCTGCTCCGAAAAGGAGTTCATGAAGTCTTGGATAGAAACACAAGGACAGACTGTGTCCACAACGTACATGGAATGATATGCTCGGAGGAGTGGCATTGATAAACTCATGTCTTGGATTAGTCTTTCTTAGAGGCAGCGAATATCTTCTGCAGCTGCTGAGTTGGTCTTTTCCTTCTGTGTGTTGTTGGAGACTTTGAAGAATGCATATCTATCTGTCTGTTGTGTGTCCAGTCTGCAGACACCACGGCACTCAGCCACACCGTCACCGGCCTCAAACCAAACACCATGTACGAGTTTGCTGTCATGGTAACCAAAGGCCGCAAGTCCAGCACTTGGAGTATGACGGCGCACGCCACAACGTACGAAGCAGGTAGGTCTCCCAGACACAGGCTTCGGTTTCTAGTTCTCTGCTTGTGGGGGCAGAATTGGAGAACATCCCCAAAACCACGACCTGAATCCAAATACACATGTACATACAGTAAATGTCAGTGAAATGAATGATGCACAAGCACAAAAGGAACAACTTGCAGGGTCCTCCAGCACCAAATGGACAGAACATTAACATATCAACTAAGAGTTATGCTCTAAAGACCACGTTTTACCACAGCATGAAGACATTAGACATTTCTATAATCTTTTGAGGTGAATAAATGTTCCATTACAAACAATTGAAGATCCATGCGCCTATTCCCCCATCAACTTATGCTTAGTACTTCTTCAAAGGCCTGAGGCTCTGGATTCCAAATGTCCCATTTCCCAGCAAGAGGCCAGATACATAGTGCCGGAAAGTCCAATAGGCATCGAGATATGATGCTCAAACTCCAGTCCCATTCTCGCACAGGATCAGTAGCTCTTCTCTATGAAGGAGTCCTGTTACATCAGCTTGGATCAGTGTTCTCATTCCTTTCGTCCTTCCTTACTTCTGAAAGGTCAAGATCATAGATAAGGGTCAGAAGTTAGAAGGACTGGACACTTGATTGAAACATTGGGTCCAAAAAGCTGCAGAATTCACAATAAGCCAAATCCAGAGATATTTTCTTCATGTGACTCAGCCATGGACTCATTGGCTGGGTCATGGGGTCAAAGGAAATGCAAGTGCCTTTGGACCCCTGGATGTTCCTGTAATTTTCTCCTAGGCCGTCAAATTGGTGGCAACCTCCATGTCTTGAAACTTGCATTCGTTCTACTGCAAAAAAAAGAGATATTAAAAGGCTCTTTGTTGCAGGGACTTGATTGACTTGAGTGACTTGATGGTCTCAGTCATGTATTTTAAGTTGTTTTAAAGACAGAATGGTGGTTATTTTGTAGTTACGGGTCCATTTAGAGTCAAATAGCCCATAAAGCACAGTATGCTTTAGGGCGGGCTTACTGTGATTGACAGACTGCTGGTGCAGCCACAGCCGTATACTTATTATTGCATATATGGTAACTTACAAGTAATTTGGCTTCATGCACAGCAGAGCAACCAGTGTGCTACCAGGAGCACTCAGACCCCGCCTCCAACCCTGTGTTCAGTTGTCTTTATATAACCGTGGAACTAACATAAAAAAGGAAAAATTTAGGTTGTCAAACTTTTGTTCACAAAGACAAGAAGGAACTTTTCCTAGTAAGTGGCTGATTATTTTTCCAGTTGTGCTAAAATGTTCCTCCATCACTTGCTCTTCACCGACATGCAGAACAATCAACTGAAGCAGACAGCTCCGCCTTTCTCTGGAGGATTTGTTGAAAGTAATTCTCTGAAAAACAGGAATACACTCAGCGAAACAAGGCTTTACCAAAAACAAAATGGGGGGGTGGAACCTTGTTGTTTTCTTCCCCTCCTGAACAGGTATTGCTTCTAACACCTCGTTTTAGAGTCAGTGAGGTGTAAAGCAGAAAGTCCTCTCTCCCCTGCACCACTGAAACCCGAGCACACACCCAAATCAAAATGTCAAGGTATCTCTTTCAGGATGTTTACAATCATGTTTGTCGGATTTGTCACCCAATTAAGCGTGAACGGCATTACCGCTGCCGGCTCCCCGGGGCCCGCTGGAATACATTGACATTCAGAGCGAGCAGACGGGCTGAGCCCACTCAGTCCCTGCAGTCATCAACAAGCCCCGGACACTGACCACATTTTTTACGACAAAACACAGAAAGCTTCCTTTACTCGGGCTCATAATGCCTCGGCCTTTCTGTGGGAGATAAAGACACAAGGTGATGGACATTTTGTTCCAGTCAAGGAAGTGTTGACGCCAGTTCGACAAAGTCAACTTAAGGCTAATCCACATTAAATCCGCAGGATGAATCCAAAGGATTTTGATAATTCTGTGACCTGACTGAAATTTTCATTTATTGCGCACTTACAAACATGGAAACGTAATGGGAAGATTATCGTGCAATTTTCATGCTTCACACAACTACGAGTGAATATTGAACTCCCTTCGATTCGTTCCTTGACTGTTGGTTTAAAGAGTTTAGATACAGGGCCTTATATTTAATTCCCAACTCAGCTCCTTTAACCTGCCGAATGGCTCACGACACCCAAACCGGCCTCTTTTACTCCCTGCGCCAGAATGACACCTCATTGAGCCAGACCAGCACTGACGCTGAACTGCAGAGAATTCTAATAATTTAGTTTGCAGCACTGGAGCCGTTGTGTACACAGCAGCGTTGTGCAGGTGTACGGTCTCCCTCAGTAGTTCCTGAGAAGAGCAGGTTGTCACCGTCGCTAACAGCCTCAGCTGCAACTTGTGATTTCCCGCAGCGCGGCGTGTCAGATTTAACAAGAGGTTTGATTCGCCGGTGCGGTGAGCTTTGAGGGCCTGTGTGAAATTTAACATGTTTTTAATCACATCTTTAACTCTACGTTTACAGTTGAGGAGAGAAAAGAGTTGTTTTAGGGAAGACAAGTGGTTGACATGCAATTCAGGAAACCTTCTGCTCAGACAGGACAGTCACAACTGTGTAGCTTGTTGTCAGGAAGTTCAGGTAAAGAACTACTGTCCACCTTTCGTTGTACTAGGACAAAGGACAATGATTATTGGATGGATTGCTGTGAACCCTACTGACTGTTTTGATCAGCTGACTTCAGCTGACCTCCATGGGCTCAACTTCTGTGGTTTGGAGTCAAATCTCTAGGTGTGTGGCCATGAAGCGTGATGGAGACGTTCTTGTAGGCTTCCTCCTCCTCTGACTTTACACCCAGATACCTGCACAGCTAATGACATTCCCATCCGACTCGGCTCTACTTTGTGTTCAGCAATAATTGGCAAATGCTAGTGCGCTAGCATGTTCAATAGCATTGCTGAATGCATGCTGGCATTATCGTTTCCTGTCTAATTACAGACTCACAGAGCCGCTGACTCTTTTCTCCTGAAGTTGTTTTATCTTTGGAGCTTAGTTGTTTGGCCGTGCTGACCAGATGAATAGTCTCCTGGCTAAGGCTTCACACTTAATGGGCAGGTGCAGATTGGGATATTTGCACTCTAAGCATAGGAAGATGAGTTGATGGGACTTTGATATAAGAACACCTTTGTTAACATATATTTAGAAACTGAAGCTAAGGGAAGAATTATCTCATCCTCCTTTTCCTGATCCTCCGTAACTTTCAGCTCCCAGCTCCGGCCCCAAAGATCTGACGGTGATCAGTCGCGAAGGACGACCCCGCGCCATTTTAATCAGCTGGCAACCGCCCATGGAGGCCAATGGCCGAATCACAGGTGAGACACTGCCAACACGGCGCGTATACGCCCCCCCTCCCCCCCCCCCCCCCCTTACCCGAGGTACACTGTCTGCACAACACACACCATCCATCAGACAGAAATGGTATTTCCAATTAACCTGCTCATGAATTATTTCCAGTGACAGATTAATCATTGTATTCTGTAAAGTGTCAAAAAGTAAAATTATGTTCTTATGAGATCAAAAACTATTAAAGATATTTAGAATTCAGTTGTGCACAAAAACACACACAAGCGCACTTTCCTCCATTGTTCTCTCTCACCTCCTCTGGGCGATCGACCCGCCTGTAAACCTGTCTGTTTTAACGAGCTCTGCTGCTCCTGAAGTATCCCGGTGAACAAATCAAGCGCTCCCTGCAGGGATAACAGCACAACACAGCGCCTTGTCCACACACACACACGTATACAGATGAGGTATTTTTGGATCTTATACTGTATGTGTTCTTTTGATTTCCCAACATATGTCTGAATATGTTTCTGCTTTCATCTTGTAATGAAACATTCTGTATATAAACATGTTCAAGTATTAAGTACAATATGGTGGTATATGAATAATTAAATAGATCAAATAAAATATTAAAATGGAAATATTAGATGACATGTCAAGTCTTAAACTTTGGATTTTGGATAACAACAAATGAAGATTAACCATACTTCACTTGCCCCAATATTATTTGTGTGCTTTTTGGTCTGCCAGGTTACATCCTGTACTACACACTGGACAAGAACATGCCCATAGACGATTGGGTGATGGAGACCATCAGCGGGGACCGTCTGACCCATCAGGTCGGGGACCTGAACCTAGACACGGTTTATTACTTCAGGATTCAGGCCAAGAACGCCAAAGGAGTCGGCCCGCTGTCCGAGCCCGTCCACTTCAGGACTGCCAAAGGTCTGTCGAGAGAGCGCGCGAGCGTGTGTGTGCATGTGTGTGTGTGTGCGTGTGTGTGTGTGTGTGTGTGTGTGTGTGCGTGCGCGCGCGCGTGTCTGTGCGCAACTGAAGATCAAGACCTGCTTTATTCAAAAGTGTTTTGCTTTGTTTTATATTTTCAGTGGAACATCCAGACAAGATGGCTAATGATCAAGGTAGGCTCTCCCCCTTACTAGTGTGTGTGTGTGTGTGTGTGTGAATTTGAAATATGTATGTTTTTACATTGCATCAATAAGCTGCCAGGAGCAGGCATGCAGGTGTCCTTCCGTCTGTCCTCAGCTCATCCTGCACGCTGCTGGGTTTTACCAAACGGAGAACGTTCCTTACGTTTCTGACAGTTGGCTGAGGTGAAAACAGGCCACAAGTAGCATTCAGTAGCTATAGTTAGTTATACATTCTCTTTTTTAATTGTTCCTTTTGTTAGTGCTTTTAAAAGGTTTATAGGACCCCAAAACAGAGTAAAGATTTGTATAAAATTATACAAATCTTGAGTTAAAACAGTATTTGTCCACATGTTCAGTAGTTCAAAAGATAATATTTGAATATAGAAAGGAAAATGAGAGCAAATGTGTGAAGAAAAAGACCGTTAGAGGTGTAATTGTAAATAGGAGAAGGGAAGGAAGGATACACTATGCATGTACACTGATGAACAAATAATTAACAAGAAAAATAGACGATGAACAACCTGCCCGACTCATTTTCTTGGCAAAAGAAAAAAAAAATTCTAGTAGAGTAGAGCTTTTTGTAGTTATTAATTCAGATTAATCGGGGCGATGGAAAAGAGCTGTTTACCATATTAAAGATCATCAATTGAACTGAGACATAATTAACGCTGTGTTCGCTGGTTCTATTCGTCAGCCGGCAGGCAGAAGGAGACGTGACGCTGATGATTGAGGCCCAAAAAAGCGTTTTCTAATTTGCATCTTAAGGCGTTCAAACCTCACAGCAGCTCAGAGAACTTGACAGATCATTTTGTAGCTTGTAATCTTGTGTTTTCCTAAATGCCCTGTGAATGTGTAATGAGGATCGACGTCTGTTGTTACACTGTTATGAACACTGAGCACAGAACGCAATCAACCCAACAGTTTTGCAGGATATTTTAGTCTTGAACCAAAGTGGACCGAACTCTGGAAGCCACGACTTTTCCCCCACGCTGTGTTGTTTTTCTAATAATGGAAAAATAACCAAGACAAAAGAGCCAGGGAAAACAACATGATGAAAAGGGCATTTTTAGTTGATACAACAATTACCTTTATTTAGGATTTTTTTTTAGTTAAAAAAACGTGGACAACCCTCATGCATTACTGAATCACAGCCTGCTCTGTGGTCTACTTGTCTCCTAGTGGACCAAAGTTCACAAACGAACATCACGCTGCATTTCTTATGGACTTCTTTAGAATCAGATGATTTGGAACCAGATGAGTCATCGCTTTATGACATTTCTCTAAATGAATTAGGGAAGCGAATGAGTTTCAATGGGTGCTACAAATTCTAAAGTCAACAGTAGTGATCCTTTTACCTTCTGATGAAGGCAATTTGTGAATTCAAAGGAGCGTTTCATTTTTAATGTACCGTTTTTAGTGCATCAGAGGGTAGAGAACATGACTCCAAGCTTCCTATGAGCGGGAATCAACATCATCAAAGGTTCGCCGAACACACAGCAGCTCGCTGTGATGAGTGGAAATGGCACCGAGACCACCTTCGTCCGAGCAAAGTGCTCACTGCTCTCTACCAATGCATTCTGGGAGTTTCCAGTGCAGCTGGACTTGGCATAGTGAAACGATGGGGACCGTGAACTCCAGCGCCAGCCTGTTAAATGGTGCTGTTTGTCACTGACAGATGTGTGCGTCCGTGTGCCCATTTGAATGTGTGTGTGTGTGTGTGTGTGTGTGGACACAAGTTCCTCCCCATATAAATCAGACTGTAAGGGGAGAAGGGGAGATTGATGTTCACCCTTGTTAAAGCTGGAACATGCTTCTGCTTCTGCGACTTGTGTCGACGGACTCCTTTCAATTCACGGTTCTAAAAGGCTTGGACATGTTGTAAAGCATTTCACCTCCAGAACACCAGGTGGACTGACTTTTTTTTGTCAAAGACGACCTAGAGAGTGACGTCTTTGTGTGTGGAAGTCGTTGGTTTGTTTATTCATTTCTTTTTTGCCCCGTGCATCACCACTGCTGCTTTTCAGCGCATTTTTTTCCGCGTACATATTTGTCCATGAATTGGAGGCCATCCGCGTGTCCTTATTATTATCCACCAATGACGGGTCGTATCAGTGGTCAAATTTACAGATTTATTCTGACAAAAACTCTTCAAACTGATTCATTCTCTCGTAAAAAACCTTTGTTTTGTTTTTTTGTCTTTGTTTTAATAATGGTAGAATTATGCTATGAAACTGGAAATGTGAGACTCCTGAAAGGATGCAGTTAGCAGACCAATCACAGCCTTGTGGGCTGCGTGAGCTCACGTAGCTTTTGTTTAGAAAGTTTAGAAAAATGGGTCAACGCACGGAAGAGGGGTGAAAAGGAGGCAGGGGGCTCTGTGTGTGGATGTCCTCGCGTTTCTAGGAAAACGCAGCACCATAAACTAGGCTTTACTGGTAGCCTTTTACTGGTAACACACACACGCAGAGTTTAATGTACAAAGATTTCAAAATCCACTGTTCCTATGTCATGTAGTGGCTCGACTGCTGGTGAGCAAAGACATAAGACACTCCTGATCATTTGGGGATATATAACATGAACTAATCTTACAAAGAGTAGAAGCAAGACGTTTTGGCATTATTCAGTGGCTATTCTCCTGAATGCTGGTAGCTAGTAAGCTATGGAGGAAAATGACGTCCTGTGCTTAAACGTGTCCACTAAGCTCTGAGTCTCCAACCTGCTTAAACTGCTCCCCTAACAGTCATTGGTGGACATAACACATAAATTAGAACTGTGTAACAAACCAGAGATGTGCAACCTGGCTGGAATCAACTCCTTCAACTCTCCTGGAATGGTACCAAAGAACATTAGGTCCCTTCTATGTGAGCCAATTCAAATACCCATTTAGTGTTGGTATCCAGGCAAGTTGCTACAAAGTGTGTGTGTGTGTGTGTGTGTGTGTAACTTAACATTTGTTTCCTAACAAGGAAGCAATCTCTCCTTAAAGTGACTTTTCCATCTTCATCTCAGCCATTTATGTTCTTTTTTTTGTTTGCTTCAATCCTGATGTTCCAGTTTATTTCTCTGTCCAGGTCGAGGGGGAGACCACGCATACTGGCCGTCTGACACCAACCCTATTGACAGGAGCAACATCAACGGTAGCACACACACACACACACACACACACACACACACACAGTGTTCTTCTGCTTGGCTCAAGGTGGAATTACTTTTGTGTTTGCTCGTGAAACCTATTTGCTGCGTTGGAACCAAATGTCCTGGGAGTGGAGCCCATTCCCAGTGACTCAGTCGCTGTCTTTGATCCGTCTGCTCAGTGGTGTCTGAACGGAGTTTAATGACGAGGAGCTGCAGGCCGCCGGCAGGGAGGAAGCACTAATCCCAACACGCTATCTCACCATTAATCAGTGTTTTCTTTATCAGGACAAAATATGGATGGAGGTAGAAGAAAAGAGTGCTGTGGTGCATCGATTGCCTGCTTTAAAAAAAAAAAAGATAAGGCAAAGAACAACAAAAACATTACTGATGATAATTAATCAGTGCAGGAAAATGACAGGAGAGAAAATTAGCTTCTACTAGAAACAATATAAAATGTTAAGGTCATGAACCTGAAGAGGACACATTATTATTATACAACATCTTATTTACACTTTTCGTATTTACAAAAGAACATCATTATTTTTGTTAAGGTTTTGAGATATTGCTCACTCTGAAATCAGTGTACAAAGACGTTTTTAAGGTTATTATTCATGACTTCTTTAGTAATGTTATTATTTATAATTTGTTTTAACGTTATTAATGACATTTCTAATAAAAGGCCAATGGGGTTGTTCTGCTGGACAACATACAGTAAGCTCTGTAAACAAGAGTTTACATTCAAATGTAATGCCAAAGGTGACATCCATGGTAGAGTTACTACTAATCATTCTAAACATCCAAACCAACGCTAACATTAAAGATGCTTAGCGTACGTACTATGATGCTAAAGGAAATGATCTGCTGCACGCAATGCTAATTCTACGCCTGAAACTACTGCTAAAGCTGTTGCTAACAATACAAACCATGGACCATAACCATAACTCTCCTCTTAGTTCTCTTAAAAGAAAAGCTCCTCCCCCGCAAAGAGGTCAGAGGTCAGGGTCTGAATGTGGAACTCATTGATTCAGTGTCCCGCTGGAGGACAGTTGGGCAGCATGCGTGTGCGTTGTTGTCTGGGGGCGCTTTGTGTTGCTGCCGCAGGCGATCATAAATCTGTCCTCTCTGACCTCTGACCTCCTCTGGGCTTTACGGCGGGTCATGAAGGGCAAAGCCTCGTTGATCACGTCCACCGTATTTCATCTTTAACACAGTGTCATCAGTTATATTGCCCATCTTCCTCTCACTTGAAAACGGCCCACAGAGAGTACCGCAGGTCAGACTCGTTGCACCAGGTCACAGTGCTGCAGGTGGGTCTGTATCTGCACAGGTGCCTGTACACAGGAGCCATCTGGAGCCATAGAGGTCAAAGCAGACCACAGAACACGCCTCAGCAATAGAGAAGACAAAGCATATTGACCGCCTCATGTCAGCTGGTGGGACATGGTTTCATGTTCATGTTAGGTAGTTCCTATCATACTGACCATGGTCTTTATGATGAGTTTAGTTTTGATCCAATGGAAGTGTGCTCTGAAGTCTTAACTGACTGCTGTGGCTGTTCTTCCGTCTCTGTTGGTTTGGGACGCGTCATCCATCTAGTCTATTGTCTGTGGTGCAGAAAGCACTCAAGGAAATGTGTTCTCTCCCAGCTCCTTTCTTTGGAGGGGGGGAGTCAGCTTTTGTCACAGCTGAGAGCTTCGTACTACTCAGCCAATTAAAGTTAACAACATATCTGGCAGTTCAAAGGGGTTTTGAGATCCGCAATCTTCATTTTCCTTGAAACTTGACTAGCGTCTCTGTGTGATGTAATTTCTATCCTGTTCATGATTTAATGACATAATCTAAATTTCAAAACCAAAGTCAAGACCGAGACAGTGGAGAGGCAGTGAGCAGCCCTGTAGCCCAGGTCTTCTAACGTCAGCATGCTACTATTCTCAGTCTCCGTACACGTCTTGCGTACAAATAATAACCGTCCCATTAAAATAGGCCCTCCTGAACATTAACCTTACATTGGTTTGATTACTTGGCTCTATATTTTCTACTGAGAAAGTGTCCAATGTCAGCTTGATGACTTTGATAACTGCTTGTGCGAGACCTCTCTGATCTGCCTGCCGGATTGTTCTGGGCTTTATGAGGATTTGGCCACTTCGTATCACTTGTGGGATTTGTTGATGCTGTTGTGGCTTCTGAACCCACTGAGCAGCTGAGAGCTTTTGATTAGTTCCACGCAGTGTCTCCGAGCCGCTGGGATGTCCAGTGCCGCAGCGTGGACCTTCCCTCCGTCAGTCGCTGCTCTTAAAGCGCTACAACTAAAATACTAGATGTCTTGTATCACAGCATGTATCACGTGTCCAGTCTGTGCGGCAGGCTCCTCCAGAGAGACTCAGGAGTGGCTAGCATCTCCATAGCTCCGCAAACCACCGCGCCCACCTATTTCTTGTTGCCTGTCTGACACTGGTCTCTGCACTATTGCGCAACACACGTAATGCCCCGCCCCCTGGTCCCCAGCGCATTACATTACACGTCATTTAGCTGACGCTTTCATCCAAAGCGACTTACATTGCATTATAACCCATGTGTTTCATTTTCACTGGGGAGCAAGTAGGGGTTGGGTGCCTTGTTCAGGGACACTTCGACATGGCACATGGGGCAGCAGGGAATCAAACCACCAACCTTGCGGCTCTCAGCGCATCACACAACTCTATGGGCCACCATCGCCCGCAGCGCATACGGTGAAAGGCAGTTCAAAGCTATTAGGAAAGCTTTTACAACTTTTAGGTTTTATTTTAGGTTATGATTCACATTCAACCGATGAGCTGCTCAGAAGCTGCTTATGATTTCTTTCTGGGACATTGTGAGGTTAATAACTAAAGCGCTGCAGTTTTTCTATCCCAATGGGATGGATGAAAATCCCTCTCCACGCAATCAAAATTCAGGTGTAGAGATGCTGAATAGTGAAAAAGTGTTATCTTTAAATGTTGAATTTGTGGAACTCAGTCACTTATCTTCAAAGAGCCTGGACCTTCTTGCTGTGAGGCGGTGGAGCTAACAACCACACCCGTTGGTCCCAGCCGACAGGACAACTGATACGTTTCTGCAAACCGCAGATACAGCGGGTGAAATAAGTATTGAACATGTCACCATTTTTCCCCAGTAAATATATTTCCAAAGGAGCTATTGATATGTTTTATTAACAAACCCAAATAATACATACATACAATGAAACCAAAACAAAGAAGTTCAGAAGTTATGTGTAATAATGTGAAATGACACAGGGAAAAAGTATTGAACACGCTTACTGATATTTATTCAATACTTTGTACAAAAGCCTTTGTTGGTAATGACGGCTTCAAGACGCCTCCTGGATGGAGAAACTAGTCTCATGCTTTGCTCTGGTGGGATTTTGGATCATTCTTCCACTCAAACACTCTTCAAATCTTGAAGGTTCCGTGGGCCTCTGCTATGAATCTTCAGTTCTTTCCATAGATCTTCAATGGGATTTAAGTCAGGTAATTGGCTGGGCCATTCTAGCAGCTTCATTTTCTTTCTTTGAAACCAGTGGAGTTTCCTTGGCTGTGTGTTTGGGATCATTGTCTTGCTGAAATGTCCACCCTCGTTTGTGCATACAGGCCATGGTGGTGGAGAGCATTACTTACTGTTCTCTTTGAGACAACAGTACCTGCTAATTGCAGGTATTTTTGAAGCACTCCACAAATGGTCCTTGGTTCTTGGACAACTCTTGTGATTATTCTTTTCACTCCTCTTGTCAGAAGTCTTGCGAGGCGCACCTGGTCGAAACAAATTTATAGTGAAATGATTGTCTTTCCACTTCCGTATTATGGCCCCAACAGCGCTCACTGGAACATCCAGAAGCTTAGAAATGCGCCTTTAACCAAAGCCATCCATGTGGTCTTGAGACAGCTCTTTGCTTTTAGTTCAGTTGGGACTGAACCAGCTGACAAGGGTCTGGATTGCTTTTTAATTACTGATAGTTGTTGTCTTTGCTTTCATACCTTTTTGCACCTCCCTTTCTTCATGTGTTCAATACTTTTTCCCTGAGTCATTTCACATTATTAAACATAACTTTATTTCTGCTTTCTTTGTATTATTTAGTATTATTTGGGTTGTTACCAACATCTGGTGAAGATTCCATATCAATAGCTCCTTTGGAAATATATTTACTATAAATGGTGACATGTTCAATACTTATTTCACCCGCTGTACTTAATTTTCTTCTTATTTTTTTACGTTGCGTCAGAGCGGGTGACTTTGATTAGCGAGTGGTCGTGGTTGAACGCTGCGCCGCATAATGACAACTATAAAGAGCTAGAACGCCCTCCTAGAGCGGAGGAGGTGTGGCTGGCTTTCTAAATGTTTGCAACTGGTGAGGCTCCAGGGAAGCTTATATGATGTTTTTGCCAGGTTTCTCAAAGCACCTCACCAGGGGGCTAGTTTCATTTCTACTGGACACTGCGGACGCTTTATGTACCCGTACGGTGGTGGCTGATTTGAAGTTGGTGGGAACATTCTCCTGATATGTTGAAAATGCCAGAGATGATTTCAGGTGGTCGACACCATACCAGCAGGAATGATGTCAGACTCTGATTCACTCTCATCAGGGTTTGGGGAATAAAACATGGACAAATGGTGCTCAGCTTATCTGGCAAAGAGGACACACGATGGCATGTGGAAGCTGGCAAATATGATGTGAGGGAGTCCAGCAGTCCTCTGCAGCTCTTTATGAGGAGCATACTGTACACAAGTGGACGTAGTCATCGGGACCTCACTCAAGGTTCAACGATTTAAACGGTTTAAAATGTGTTCAAAAAACATGTAAAGAAGGCGAAAATGATGATGAAATGAAATTCAACTTTTAGGAAAAGGAAAAGATTGAAAGTGATATTATAGCCCGTATGCTTCAGCTCCACGCTGTGATGGATTGGGCTCTTCATTGAGGGAGACTAGAGAGAGAGAGAAGCTGAAGGAGGGAAAGACCCTCTCACACATTCTTAATTTATCCGTCTTCCATCTCTCCTCTCCACTCTGCCTTTTCTCTCTCTCTTACTCCTCTTCATCCCCCCTGCTCCTCCTGCTTCTTTCTCTTCCTCCTCTCTTTCTCTCCTCATATCTTCCCTCTCCTTCCCGACCCTATGCTTCTCCCGTATATTCCTCTTTGCTCTCTCTCTCGACTCCAAGGTCAAGTTAATGAATGACAGAGCTTGTCATCAATTCCCCTTTCTCCCTCTACAGATGTCACCCACACTCACACACGCACACTGACCTACACACGCACACAAACATTGTGTATTGATTGTTACAGCAGCAGAAGCATCTTTGTGTTTCCAGCCAAACCACTCGGGGTTTCATTTTGGTGGATTTCCTTTGTGTTTGTTTAGGTCAGAAACATTTCTACACTGCAAACGGGGTAGTAGTCCCTCTGATCTCTGCCCTGCCGCTGCGAGCACAACACAGACACATTCGCCACATATGAATGAACTGACCGCGGTCGAAAAATAACAAAAATGATAAATCTTTTTTTTTAATGCACTTTTTCAAGGGGGGCGTCCCCCTGTTATAATGGTAGGGGAAACACTGTCAACGTGTATTCATTCAATGTCAGTGTTGAAAGTAAGAAAAGTGAAATTGTATACACATATATTGAAGTAAAAGATCATCTTAATTGGATCCATAATACCTTAGTTATCTGCCACACATCACACTAAATCAACTTTTGGTCTGATGTTTAATAATTCCCTGTCCTTTAACATGTATTTCAGAGTCCCCAATTGGTCAGATGCGTCCACCGCACGGCAGCGCCACGCCCCAAAAGAACAGCAACCTCCTGGTCATCATCGTGGTCTCCGTGGGCGCCATCACCGCGGTCGTGGTCGTCATCGTGGCGATCATCTGCACCCGGCGCTCCTCCGCCCAGCAGAGGAAGTAAGACCAGTACTTTGAACCAGTCTGTCATATTGTTTTTCTTCTTGTCCGGTTCACAGTTGTTATTGTGTTGAGTTATGTAATCTATATCATCTTTCCTTTTTTCTCTGTGTGGAATACACTACAGCACACACATGAGCACCACTCAATATAAAGATCCAATTATAGATCATTATTATTGCAGATAAAAATGAATCATTGAATCGTTGAAACGAGGTTTGATTTCATGAACATCTTATAGATTCAGAATTATTTTGGTATTTCAATAATTCAAAAAACATCTTTTTTAATTATTAATCCAGTTTGTGACATTTCACATGGTGTTATTCAATAGAGGGTATGCTAAATAGTCTGGTTAATGAGGTTAGTAGTATTTCATGTGTATTTATTTCTATATCTGAATCATTCTTTGATCAGGTTCATGCTACTTAGGCGTCAGTGAGGTTTCTTTTCACAGTACAGTTGGTAACATGTCAGTTGGCATTGTTTTGACATGTTTCACTGCTTTTAAAGCTCTATTATCCAGTTTTAGGCTATTTTATATCTTCACAAAAACAAATTTTCAATTTTCAATTCAGATGAGCCCATAAACCAACCAATTAGTTTGTCTTGTTGTTCCAGCTTGTCCGTGTAAATTGTAGGATACATGAGAAAGTCAAGTGTTTCATGGTGGGTGTTTATGTTCTGCCAGGATTTTCCTGGTTGCCTGGCAACATGACTCTAATAGCCATCCACCCATGGTAAACAGTGTTGTCCTCTAACACCTTTAGTCTGTTCCTCCTTCCTGCCCACTAACTTCCTCACCTATCTCACCCTCTCTGCAGGAAGAGAGCGAGCCACAGCGCCAGCAAGAGGAAGGGCAGCCAGAAGGACCTTCGGCCCCCTGACCTCTGGATCCATCACGAGGAGATGGAGATGAAGAACATAGAGAAAGCTCCCAGTGTGGCCCCATCCGGACACGATTCGCCCCTTCAGTCCTGCCAGGACCTCCCCCAGGTCGCACACAGCCAATCAGAGAGCCACATGGGCAGCAAGAGCAGCCACTCGGGTACGTGAGAGAGGAAGAATCATTCATCCATTTATACACCTACCCACCAACCCTATTTGTTGACATGTAATCATTTTATTTCATCCTTTCATTGTGTATTTTTTAAACTGTTTACCAACTTTTATTTCAGTATGGGTGTCTCCCTTTAGGTTGATCATGTATTATGTTAGGGCTCACCCTGTTGCCTGGCAACATGCAAATCTAAAATTAGAAATTAAATTGCATTTGTAATCTGCGTGCTAAATATAAGAAGTCATCTTATCCTCGTTTCTGTGGTGCTAAATGATTCATCTCTACCCATTATGAGTCTGACTATATTATCTGTATAATGAAGCCTGTATTACTTATTAAATATATAAATCATTTCTCCGAGTGGAAATAGTTAGCTGAGCACATTTCTAAATGATCTTTTAGCAGCAAAAAGAGAACACATGTGACTCCCTGCTTTTCATGTTGGAATGTTGTTGGTGCTCCAGGAGCTGATGGCGACGAGGCCTCTAGCAGTATCTCCACTCTGGATCGCTCCTTGGCGGGCAGGAGGGGAACGCGAGGCAAGATGATGATTCCAATGGACTCTCAGCCCAGCAACACACGTAAGTAACACAATGTGTGTGTGTGTGTGTGTGTGTGTTCACTGGCTACTAAACACTAAGCTGTTTAGCATGCAAACAAGTCTCTGCAATCAGTGCTTTGAGCTAAATGCTAGCATCTGCATGCTAACGTGCCACCATACTGGTGTTGAGCAGGTGTAATGTTTGCTATGTTCACATCTTAGTTTTGCGTGTAAGCACCCAACGTCACATTTTAAAGTCATTTAGAGCCAATTCCCATATTAAATGTTTTTCAATGGTTAATTCTGAGGACCACAGATCCTCAGTAAATACCTGCACTGATTCCACAATCCAGGAACCAGACCCAACATTTTCTCGCTAATGTTGCATGGAACGTCACATGGTATTTCTGCAGAAGTTGGGTGTCTCAGGGTGACAATGAAGGTCACATGGTTCGTCCCTCACTTTTCCTCTCGGTCGGTTCCTGGGTGCTTGAAATGTAAAAAAAGCTTTTTTACAAAGGTCAAGATGGGGGGAAAAGGGACACACGCTCTTTCCCACACAGATAATCACTGGATAGATAAGTACTCAGAGGACTGAGGGGGGAGGGATGAGGATGGGGTGGACAAAGAAAAAGAGAGAAAGGAATGAACAAGAAATGTGAGAACGTTCCCCTGCATTTGTTATCAAATGCACAACAATGAACAGCTATACAGAACAAGTTGAAATAAAGATCAAGTATAAACAAGTAAGACAACATGTTGGTTATGATGTGGCAGGGGCGTGGTCGGTCATTAGCAAGTATAGAAACTAAATGATTGAAATGAATATACAGTATAAACCAAATTAAAATAATTACAGGGCCTGAAATCAGGAACCAATGACTAAACCGTCTCATTATTGGTGCCAATATGTCAATAGTCAAAGTGCTGTTACTACACAACCCTTTAAGTTTGGGATTCGAGCACAGGCCACCCTATGTGTGCTGTGACATTATGATCACAGCACACACAAAGCAATCAGAAATCTGCTCTTTAAAGAACAACAGTTTATTACATTCTAACAATACTACTTATGCCAGTACTATTTTAAATCAACAATAATCACTGTACAATTATGAGCCTGCTATCTAAAAACAACAACAACAACAATCAATCATGAAGTGAGAGTGTGTGTGACAGCAAGGGGGGAGTCTATAAAACTACCAAATGGCAGAGACAGTCTTGTACATGGCTGTGTGTGTGTGTGTGTGTGTGTGTGTGTGTGTGTGTGTGTGTGTGTGTGTGTGTGTGTGTGTGTGTGTGTGTGTGTGTGTGTGTGTGTGTGTGTGTGTGTGTGTGTGTGTGTGTGTGTGTGTGTGTGTCTCAGTAAAGCAAAAAGAGTGAAGGAATGATGAAGCCTCAAAGTGAAGCAGACCTTCACCCCCACAGTTAGATACAGAAACTGGTCCTACAGGACACAGAAACCCAGAGTCACACTTGGCAGATCGTGATACTGGTCTTTAATAAGTACAGTTCCCAACACTATCCTCAGGAAGGGAGCAAGAACGCTTCAGAAATGAAGGTTATTTTCATCCTTGAGTAGGAAGATAAAGTGTCTTCTGCAGGCCATAGTTGGAGTCAATTCGTCTGACAAGAAAATTTAAAACTGTTCCTAGGTTTTACTTTTTGAAATCAACATGTTGAGCATCATTCATGCAAACCGCACCACATGGGATGGTGTAGAGCTGGGGGTCACACTGGTTCCATGGTCTCAGTCCTTGGCCCACTGAGAGCCGAGTGTCTGTTTGAACCAGAAATCACACGTACTGTAGGTGTGATTTAATGTCCTGTGGGGTTTGGTGTGATTTTTACCCAAGGCTGCATGTTTGCATGTGTTGGCCCAACTGCCAACTCCTTTCGTTCCAACCACACAGTGAGGTCCCAACAGCAGCACTGCAAATCAATGCATAATGAGAAGTATGCTCGTTGGAATGTCTTAAATTCACGTGTAGGATGGCAAATATGTATTTACAGATAGATAGTAAGTGTACATGCGTATGAAAAGTAATAAAGATATATTATTTTATTTGCAGTCACATGATGCCATATAAAAAGCAACGAAGAAAACAAAACTAAAAACAAGAAAAGCCGACAGACATCTGTTCCAAGACTAAAGTGCAACGAGGCATATCCGTCCCTGGGCTTTACAAGCACTATGCCCGGTCTGGAGAGACTCCAGTGTGCGTGCGTGTGTGTGTGTGTGTGTGTGTGTGTGTGTGTGTGTGTGTGTGTCAGATTCTGACAGCTGAAAGTATGAAACCCACTAAATTAAAAAGACACTTGGACACCCACCACCCCGAGCATGTGACCAAGCCCCTTGAGTTTGTCGAGGAGGGAAAATATATGTTGTTTCCACTTTTAAGTTCTTGCATACTTATTTGAACCATTGGTTTCAACTTGTTCCCCACTTCAATTTGAATATTTGAAGTACAGTTACTTCTAATATCAAATATTTGCCTATTAAATATGTTTACAAAATCCCATAAAGCTGTTAAGTGGGTGTGGAAATGAATGTAGTCTTATGTCGCTGAGCGTGCTGGTGCTGGACTAGGTTGTGTGCTAGTGTCTGCAGCAGGCCCGACAGTTTGTGCATGTGGTTTTGGGGTCTTTTATGATCCCGTTGGCCATGTAGCTCAGTGCTCAGTCCTCCTGAGGATGCAGCCAACGAAATGAGACATAGCCCCTCTGTGGGGCTGCCTTCCCCTGCAGGTGTTGGAAGTGGGCGTGGCCAAGGGTTGTCAGGTTGTATTGTATGCACCTGGACCATGGACTCTTTGTGCCAGTGTCTTCTGCTAAAAGCCTTATTGTGCCCGGTGGTGGGGTTCTATTTCCTGTGTTTAGTTAAATATTTAAGCTTGTTTCCCCATTAAACACCATTGCACTCACCTACACTAGTGAAATGGCCGACACTACTGTTAGTTTAAGTTGCCTTTTAGGTTTATTTATTTAATCTAATAAATTCTTGATGTTGTGTGTCTCCCTCTGTTGTCGCTATATGCAACAGTTTGTTCCAGGGGGTGACTGCCCGCTTTCTGAGGGTATGCTAATACCCACAAAGACTGTTGACTGGTACCCGAACATCCATCCAAGACCCTCATCTCACCTCAAAAGAGCAATTCTAGCTAATGAGAGAGCCTTCGCTACTGGGCACAGAGTGGGGGGGAAAGCGCAGGCTAAAGGAGGTGGGGGGGTGGGGGGGGCATATTCAAACGGGGAAAGTGTTGACTATTTCACACTCAGGATGGTCCTGAAGTGCAAAAGAAAGGCTTCAGCAGGAACTTATGGGATCAAGGAGGACATGAGGCGGGTCCTGCAAAGGTTTAACATGTCAGAATTGCTAGTTCTCTGTCATTTCTTCAGCCGCCCTCTCCAGTAGAATCACCATCACTGCTTTCCAAAATAAGACCTTTCCCAAAGAACAACCATCCTTCAGGGCTGAACAACTACCAACCACATGGACATTGGTCTAAAGTATGGAGAAAATCCAAAAGTTCAAAAGTTTTGTTCATTTGCAAAAAAAATGTTTTGTTCCAAACAGAAAAAAAGATCAGAATCCGAAAATATAAGTTTTGAATCTGAAAATATAAAAACTGCAACCGAAAAGTCAAAACTATATTCAACCCAAACTTATTTTTATTTTGAATACAGTGTTGTATTTTTCAATGTGCAACAACAAAACTTTGAACTGAACTTTCAGGTTCACATTCTTTTTTTCAAAAGAACAAAACTTTTGACCTGGATTTTGCTCCATAGTAAAGCGCCTGGATCGTCGCGTAAGTAAAGCCTCAGTTTCCCAGCAGACAAATCTCAGTTGAGATGTAGTGATGTCGATACTACATCCCGCTAAGAGTCACCATGCCTGGGATCGTGTGCATGCAGCTCATCATCCTCTGCGAGGGGTACAGGTGGATCTCCAAAAATAACCTTGGACTTTAGACTTTCTCCTCCAACGTGAACTGCTCCACCTCACCTGTCATGGTCACACCCACCGGCGAGTCCCAGAGGGACGGAGATTTACCAATCCTGCTTCTGCTCAAGCTCGGGGGCTCTTACCAGTCAGCAGTAGATCCAGAAAATGCTGGGGGGATTTTTTTTATCTTGTCTGGCCTTGAAGGCCTAAGGGATCCCAGGGAAGGGCTGGAAAGCTTTGCTGGCTATGGATCAGCATATTGTGAATGGGTGGGTGGGTGGAGGTTTTCGCCCTGTACCAACGACCTCAGACAGGGTTTACACTATATCAGCATTGAGTTTGCATATCCTATGCGTTGGTTGTGTGGGGAGAGCTTTTACTGGCGCCAAGGAACCCTTTATCACTCGTATGAGATGCATGAGACTTTCAGCTGCTAGGGGGGGTTCTTGTTCAAGCGTTGAAATATGACAAGTAGCGTTGAGCTCTGTTAGGCCTCTTAGCAGACACAACGACCAATCTAGAACTGAAGAACTGCTGCTATAGTAGTGACCAGAAATTCCCTTTAGTTGGCAATAAATATCCATTTGTCTGCCCCATTGACCCCTCTCAGTGTAACGTCTTTAACGGCACATCACTCCTATGAGACGTTTTCCTCTTGGTCCAAGCACATCCTCTGGTTAACGCCTTCTCCCTTTTTGATGTGTATGTGCTGTGTGTGTGTGTGTGTGTGTGTGTGTGTGACGGCTCTCTGAGCTGAAACTTTACTTGTGTCCTCCTTTCCTCCTCTTTGTATTCTCTTTCCGTCGGGTTGTTTGCTGCATTTGTCTAATTGAAGAGCAACAATTAGGTTACATCGGCAGGCGTTCTTTTCTACAGAGAGTGAGTCAGTAGGTGACGAGCCCTCCTGTGTGTTTAGATGACTGCGTGTGTGAAATGTGGGTCACGGTAAAAAAGGAAAAGGCCTTCAGGCTTCTTCTGCCAACACACAGACCTGTTCTCCGTTTCTTTTAGGTGTGGCTAAATGAACTGCCTGGTACATTCTTTAATAATAAATAATAATAATGTTATCAATGTCTCTTCAATACAGCATCATGTTCATTAAGTAAATGATGGTCCATTTAGAGTCAAATAGACCATGATGCCTTTCAAAATTAATATATAATTACAAGAATTTACAGGATAGTTTTGTAGATGATGGAGTATACTACACCTCTAACAACTTTTAGAGGCCTTCAAATTTCACTATATTCAGAAGACCTTCTTTTTTTTCTTTATACACTCTCTTCTCTCACAATTAATTTCATATACTAATGGTGATCCTTTTTTTAGTATCTCGTTATTAAACCAATTTGAACCAACCAGTTGTACATCCTTTTAATGAATGCAAGAGCTAGTAAACTTTTGGCTTAGTTTAAGATTTCTTTTTATAGATGATGCCAACTGGACAAATTTAAATTATCACAACACTGCATTTTATGGTACAAAGAACTTTTTACTTTTACCTTTTTTTTGGTTCTACTCTGCTCCTTTGCTGCCAAATAACTGGGAATAAATGTGAAATGATCTCGGCTCTGAATGGAATTTTTTGTTTGTGTAATATTGAAATATTTGAGCCAAACTCCAACGTTCTTCAGATAATGACCTTGTGATCATTTAAAGGCTGTGCAGGGTGTGTGCTGTTTCTATCTTGGCTCTGCTTGATTAGCTCTCTCTACAGAATCTGCCATGGCTCTCTCCACCATGGAGGTTGCCTAGTTCCAGACCTTTGTATTTTATGAATAAAGAGCACTTCTCTTTGGTGCGGCAACGATATTGATTACCATCTCGCTCAACCGATCGCTGCCATTGCATGTGTTTGTGGGCGTTGACGTGATGAAGAGGAGAATGGTTGTGTTACCACTAAACCGATACACAACACAGTGGTTTGTTGACTATGCCAACGACTTGAGGAAACCAGACAGGAAGCTCGATGCATGGCATACACGCTCAGGTATCTCGTTTATTTAATGTTGGTCAATGTCATTCATTTTAAGACAGACATCATCTGATTAATAGCTTCTGTTTGGTTGCCCTACATTAAAAAAGCTGCCGGTGATGCCTGCTAGTTACTTTCACTCTCACCCCTATGAAGAAAGACCAAAAGTTAAAAGACTTACAATTAAGCTCAAGACCTGATCAAATGCACTCAGTCAGAACCACAGAAATATAGATGTTCTTTGGTAAAATGGGCCATTAACAAAAACTGCAAATTACAGTTTAATGACATTGCAATAATTGACATATTAATTTAAAAAGATATTGCTGAAAACACAGTAAATGAGAGGATGACTTGATTTTCAGATTGTAGTGTAAATCCTTCCAATGACCATATATAGAAGCAGGGAAATCAATATAAGATACGATTTTTCAGCCCTGCATTTGTGAAACTGCACACAGCAGGATTCCTCACTGCCTCCGTCTGCTCGACGGATGCCGCCTCTTATCTTGTGTTTTGATCTCTTTGTGTCTGCTGTCTGGTTGTCTCCTCTCTCTTTCTTTTTACAGCAATTTGGCTTTCCTGTGTGTTAAAACCATTCATGGCATCTTTCTCCTTTGAACAAGCTTGTAATTATACCTGTTGCAACCTCCATCGTCAGCCTTTTTGTAATTTGCAGTTTTCTTTTCTTTTCAGAGTTTTTTTTGTCACCTAATTTCAAGCATTTTAAGCAACCTCTTTTTCTTATTCTTTTTCTATTTCTGTCTGCTCTTCTCTGGTCTGGCACACACACACACACACACACACACACGCACACCTCTCTATTAGCCTTTAGCTCACTGCACCACCATCATCAATATTCTTACTCAATAATGGTATTGTTCCATCTTGCTCATCTGTGGTTGTGCCCTGTAATCAAACCCTGCTTCTCTTTAAATGAGTATAGTACAAACACTGTAAACAGCACACACACACACACACAAAAACCCACACATACATACACTTTCTAAAGTTGCTGATGACAGTCTTGCTGCTTCAAAACTGTCAATACTTTTCAATCAATACTGGTATTGATTGAGGTTTAGTGGAACCAGACCGATTGGCTGAAGAGGAAGTTGTGGTTGTGGAGGAGCACTGTGTGTTTTGTGTCAGCCGCTTACAATTCAATTGAAAGAGTTCGACATGACATGAGTGCTCACCCTACCACAAAGGGTCCAGACGTGAATGAAAGTGGAAACAGGAACTCAAAGCGACGTAATGCTGTGTCTTACAAACTCACGACGCCGTAAAGGTACTAATCTTTAACATACTTAAAATGAACTTTTGTCTGTAGAGAAAACAGCTCAGTTATTTGGCCTTGGACAATATTGAGAATACTGAATATTCACATTTCACATGTGTTATGAACTGAAGACATAACTAACAGAAAACCTAGAAAATGGAAGACAGATGAAATAACTAAAGAAAAGAAAAAACAATAAAACAACAGGCATAAATGGTGAAAATTAGATGAATAAAAACAAAAAGAAAAGAAAAACATAAATGCCGATGTTGGAGGTTGCAACAAGCTTGATCAAAGGAGAAAAATGGAAAACAAAACTGAGACCGAGAGAGGAGACACCAGACAGCAAACACAAAGAGAATGTGTGACAAACACACTAGTATTATTTAAATATTTATGCTATATGAGATGCTATGAGATGTTAAGTTAGAGGACCCAGGTCTCTTCTTGCTGTTTGTCCCCTCCTGTTTAAGGAGCCTGGCTTACTGAATGTTTGGCCCTTCTGTTTCAGCGGTGGTCAGTGCCATCCCGGTGCCAGCTATGGACTCCTCTCAGTACCCTGGTATCCTGCCTTCACCATCCTGCGGCTTTACTCACAACAAGTTCAGCCTGAGACCGATGCCTTTCCCAAGCCTGACCGTGGACAGAGGATACACACCAGGTACTGCAATAATACTGCCACTAAATGCATCAAAATATGTCTTATGCTACTGTTGAGACAGAGATGCCCCAAGAATAATGAAACAGTTTTGACATTATTGATTTGAAAGTAGTTCTTAACAGTGCAGTGGTTCATGTAAGCCTAGACACCAACGGTGCTAACTCTCAGCCGAAAGCGTCCACGGTTGCTTGCGTTTTCCATCTAGGTGTCCTTTTGAAAGCCTTCACTCATTTTAAATAAAAACTTAACTTAACTATCAACCATTATCTACACCAGAAAATTACGTTACAAACCGCCCTGTCAGCTTAAAGTCACCGGTTAACACAGTTAACCAACTGCTGTTGCTCGTCATCCTGTTAAGATTCTGTAGAACTGTAGAGTCTGCTGTCGAGTCTCACAACCCAACATTGACAGACACTGGGAACGCTTTTATTTTTTCTATGCCTAAGGGTTTCTAACTCGTGTTGGCCGGGCAAAGCGTCATTTCCATTGGCAGCGTGTCCAGGCATATTTTTCAATGGCGAAAGGTCGACCTTTAATATATACGACAGGACTCATACTGCAACATCTTCATCTTTCCAGCTCTCCCTTTCTCTCCACTGCTCGCCCCCTCCTCTCCTCCTTCACATTCGTATTTAAGCCCATTTCGCTGCAGAGCTAAATGCTAAACGACATGCTGGGGAGCTATAATTCGGTAATTGGCTAATTCCTGGTCGGCTTGTATCATTGATTTAACAGCAGCAGAGAGACGAGGGGGAGCTTCTGAGTCATTGAATTAGCCGACACAGTGGGAGACCCGATGGCAAAACCAACACTTTCAATGAGCTGAATGGAGGGGGGGAGGGGCAATGTGATTGAGAGGCAGCTAGTGGGGAGATTTACTAATATTAGTAATAATGCCCACCTCTTGCAGATCCCTTAATCAAAAAGTAATTCAGTGGTTGAACTAATCTGATTTCACAACTGCAACAAAAGCTTTTCCAAAGTAGTCAGGTTTCCATTGAATTGGCAAGGGTTGTTGATATTTCATACTTTCTAACAGGGAAATCAATATAATTATATCCGGATGGGCCATGGGGCTGATGATAAAGCGTATTACAACCAAAGGAGACTTGCGGCTTGACTTGTAAAAAGGGCTTCGTGTGCATCTCTGCATTTAACAATTGGCTAAATGCTGTCTGGTCTGGTCAAGACACATTAAGTTAGTAGCGGGACTTTGAGCCGTGAACAGTTCACTTCAAATATTTTCCCAAACTTTTTACACCTCAGGGTTCCAATGAATAACACAGACAGGCAGTACTCGTTCTGTACAACTTGATTGGCTGAAGCCTTTATTTGCCCTGCGAAAGCTCAGACCAATCAACCAACTTTCGAAATAATGTAAGTCGTTTTTACAAAAACAACAGTTTAGAAAAATACATTGACGTGGGAATCGATCGCTACTACATCCCCCCGGAATGTGGAGGAATAGACAAACAAAACATCTAGAGGCCACTTAATACTACACACTGTTCCTTAAACAGGGCAAGCATTTCAGAGCTAAATCAAAAAAGGCCTTTCTCTGTTGAGGAACATTTAGGCGAAAAGTAAACATATGGAACCTTGTAGGAAAGTAAAGATAAAATATTTTCACACTGTTATGAAACCATTTGTTATCCATGCGCACAAACACATATAATGTCTTGTGTCTAAAGATTAGGGCTGTCAATTCTTAAAAACGTACTAATTCAATCTATTAATTGCAATTAAAAGTTAGCTTTTTCTCATTTAATAATCCCCAAGCCATAACAAAGTGGAACATGTTGAACCAGCGACTCTTCCTGATTTCCTCAAGTACTTTTCTCTCAACTCTCCATCTTTTGACGGCTGTAATTGAAGAGCCAACAATGTCCCCACATTTAGCCGGGACGTTTTCAAAGCACTTTTAGTCTTTTAGGGACACAGTGGTGGTCCTCTGCAGGGTACACATGAGATGGAAATAGCCAAGCCGCTAGCTTAGCCTAGCGGCTAGCAGCTAGCTTAGCCTTACAGTGCTTAATGTGGTCCGCTTGCCACTCACCCCCCTTCTGTTTGACAGGTGGATTAATTCCTGTGCACAGTTCTCCGCTGTATGTCGCGTCTCTGTTTGTTTTACTTCCAATGCACAAAGCGGTCTCCATCTCAAGCTACCGTTTCGGTCTCTCTTGTCTAACTGACTACAGCATGCTGGGGTTTCAGGGGTCAACGCACACCGGAAGTAAACAAAGCAGCATTCAAACGTTTTAATTTTAGCGAATTAATCTCAGGGTTGCAGTATATTGTAATATGTTAGCTTCAAAATGAATTCCCATATTGTGCTTGCTGGCACGAGGGGGATGTTTCCATTACCGGTTGAGGAGGGAGTTGACTTGCTTTTTGCTATAAGCAAGGTTGTCGCAAAGTATAGGCAAAGGTATTCGGTGTTAGTCATTCTGACAGTTGATGCAGAGGTGCTTTTCATCTGCATCAGTTATCTTCAGTTCTTGGATTGTTTTGATGCAATCTTCCATCATATAGGTAGGAAGCTTTTAAAGATTATAAATAAAACTCCCCTTTTGTTGCCACTTGAGCAGATCTTTTGCTATTTTACACATCTTTCTTGATCCAACCTACACATCTCAAATTAGTCAATTGTCAGCCCAAAAAAATGTTTTGGCTTTTCTTTTTGATTTGCTGTAGAAGTTTCAATTGGGCAGCGTGATTTTCAGAAATCTAAAACTGTACCATGGATTGAAATACATGAGCTTTTCATGTTTTTACTTGGCATCTTTTCTGTATTAGCACCCTGTTATGTTGATCAATTTGTTTGTGTCTTTAAATGGAAAATGGTTTCTGAGGGGGCAGCTTATTCCTAAAGGAAATGTTCATCATCATTGAGGGCACGGTACATCCGGATTCCTTTAGCAGGAAAATCTGGCATAATCTTCTTGTCTTTGGTTCAGAAGCATGGTAACCCTGAGGGCTCAGATCACCCTTGAACCTCAGGTGAACACCACATTTGAAGAAATTCCCTAAAGCGGTTCATGAGACATCACCTACGCGACCTTCTTTATGATGTTCTATTATGTATGGATAGAACAGACTACCATGGAACAAAACGCCTCTGGCTGTCTCAAAGGCACAAAAACACAAGCAACCACAGAGACATCTTTTTAGAAAGAGCACATTGGGAGAGGTTTGTGGGGGTCATTGAAAAGGGACGCCCACAGCTCGGGTAGGTTTGTTGTCTAAGTACGATATTGATCATTGTTATTACACCATTCAGATATTATAATAATAACAAACATTAGGCTAATGCTTGGTTAATTTTAGGAAATTTGGCAAAGCCACTGACAGAGAACCAACTTTATAACCTTCAAAGAGCGCTACAGAACCAAGCTGTGTGCATCTTATCAGAGTTTCCCCTTGAAACACTTTGCTCCTCAAACGTTTTCTATCACGAGCCACTTGAGAGGAAGTAAAATGTTCATGACCCAGTAAAATTGAACATTTTGAATTTTTATTGAAACAACTTTTTGTGACTCCTCCAATGATGCGTTGCAATCACTTTCAAGTAAACCTGGTTGCTCCATCAGAAAAAAACAAATAAACAAATAATGTAGAACAATAGAAGTTCTACCTGTGCAAAATATAACAAATATTTAGCAGTTCATTGTGGCTGTAAATAGCCTGTTCTTTTCAAGAAAATACAAATAAAGTGCAACCTGTGAAAAACAAAATCAGTTAAAATATATAATAAGGGTTTAACACTGCATATCCTTTCACGTAGCAGCCATCTCACATAAATAGATAAAACCATCTTTCCAACACAAATCTTTTCAAAACGTGGTTGCAGACCCGTTAGGGTCTCAATGCATGCTCAATTCTGTGATTGGATCTGTGTTTTGAGAGCAGTCTGAATTTCCCCATGCAACCCACCTATAACACTAGTGCGACCCACTAGTGGGTCAGGCCCCCACAGTTTGAGAAACACTGCTTTTAGTTGTGTTGTGAGCTTTGAATGCCACGCATGCCGTCAAATCGGTTAAGCTGTATCGTCATTTCAGATGAATCATCATTTCTCAGCTCTAAAGACAGTGGTTCAATAAATATGAAATCAAATATAAGTATAAATATCGTAAAAAAACAAGCTTGCCCCATACCAGGATGGTTTTATCCAACCTTTCCCTGCCGCCTTGAAACTCAAACAATGGAGTCGTGGTTAAAGCGAAAACATGAGAGTCAGAGAAGGCCCCATAAATAAATGAAATGCTTTTTGCTGTCACAGGGGTGCATCACTGAAAACATATTTTTGAGTTAAGATAAGAGAAGAACATTTCCCTTTGAAATAAAACCAACCAAACTCTGGTGTTCTCTTTAGTGTCTACCCCCATTCTCTCTCCTCTCCCATGGGGAGTTTCTTTCTCCCTCCCCAAGCTTTTCCTCTCGTTTCTTCCTCGTTTCTGGGCTGCTTGATGAACCTGCACAGTGACTCCACATGTAATTACCGCTCCCTCCCACGGCTGCTGCCATCTAACTGGCTGTGGCTGCATAAGGAGTTTCATCTCCCACATGTCACATGTCAGGCTGTGTTGCTGGATTTTCTATACCCCCCCTGTTCAACAAGATTCTTCTTGTTACTCCTCTTTTCTTCACTCTCTGACAAAATCAAAAATATGATTTATCTTGCAAATGCAGAAAACACTAGAAAGAAAGTTCACACTGGATAATAGTAAAGTGCCAACCTGGAAGAGCTCTGGTTGGAGGAAGTAATCAATGGTTTGAATTCCATTATTCCGATCTCTGAGTATGTCAGGAGGTAAATGAGACACTGTAGCATTACAGTACTCGTATGTTGTGGGAATGAAACACATGTGGAAGGGTCACAGGTAATGAAACATGGAGGGGAAAGTCCATGCAGATCACATCACATTTATATTTTAAAATCAGAGACCCTCTCGATTCCACACTGATTCACACAATCCCATTTTACTGCCTACATCAAAGCTGAAGCACTTAAGTACATTCACACCTTTGAAGTTCTGCTGTCTTCTCTTTTTATATATATATATATATATTCAGTGATTTTTTGGTATTTCACAAAATGTCTTTTTACAATTACTAGATGTGTTGTCCTTTGTCCCTCTCTTGTCTCTGTCCCCATTCATCGCCTCCTCAGCGATGCCTTCGGAGTCCTCCATCAGCACCCTCCTCCAGCAGCAGCCCCAAACCCAGCAGGCTGCTCCGCTCCTCCTCGGATCCTCAGTGCCGCCAGGGGACCACATCCCAGGCCCCGTCCCGGGGGCCCCCGTGGCAGTCCCCGGGGCTGCTGTTGAGGAGGCCCAGGCCAGCGGGGGTCGCACCATCCCGACGGCGTGCGTTCGCCCCACCCATCCGCTGCGGAGCTTCACCAACCCGCTGCTGCCACCGCCAATGAGCACCATCGACCCCAAGGTCTACAACTCCATGATGCCGCATTCAAGTGAGTGCAGTGAGTTGTTTCGCAACTCAAAGGTCATAACGTCCCGTATTCTGTTGTTCGTTTTCATGTTATCATGCAACATTTCCTCAGAAAACATTTTACATTCCTCACAAAATGCTATGTTTTTTATTTGTCTGTTGTTCTTTGCAAACTGGTAAGTGGTGTTTTCAAATGTTAAGGGAACTATTTTGTCTGGTTTAGCAAAAGATTGAAAAATATTTACTTTCTTATTTTTAGGTGTAGGGAACAGTACAACATTATTCTCGGTAGGTGTTGCCAACGCTAGTCGTCTGCATGACTCAAGGCTGTAACAGCACATTAAACATCTAAGTTGCTTCTTCGTAGTCCATCTTCAGAGAAATTGTAGTTTCACCGCTGCAGACGGACTTAGTGAAAGTGGAGTCGAAATCCCTAAACAGCACGGTTCTCTTCTCCTAAATCCTCATGAATTCTCCTAACCATCTTTCCTTGACCCCATAACGTTTGTTTCATGTCGGTCAAAGAATGGTTCTTTCAGCCCCCCCCTCCCATTCCCCCGTTGGCCCACACAAAAATATTTTTTGTATATTTCGTTCTGGGGGATTTTAATTCAAGTTATTAGTGTAATACACTAACAAGTCATAATTATTTTTGATAAATAGGTAATTTATGAATTTGTTTTCACTGAACCCCCCCCCCAGTGTCTCCCATCCAGTTGTTTAGTTAGCATGCAGTCAGGAAATACTTTTGTAGAGGTAAAACGGGATGATGACATGGGTTTTATCACACATGATGCCAACACCAATATGTTTGTTTGATTACTGCGGGTCCGGTAGCTGCTCCTGAAGCTCCTGTTTGTTTTTGTTTGTTTTGTCAGATTTCAGTTTCTCTTTGTCTATCTGGACTCTCTCTGGTGAGCAGCGCTAATAGAAACTAAATATGTTAGCCTACGGGTGTGTGGGGGGGAGGTTATATGAAGATGCACTTCAACTGGCCTTGACATGAGCCAGAGGGTTGGATCTTAGTTGGAGCGACCCCTCTCTCTCTCTCTCTCTCTCTAAAAAAAACATCGATACAAACATTATGTTGCTGGCTAAGGTAATGTTACTTATTATTAATTTCCCTTTTGACTATGTAAACAATTAGTTGTTATTTACTGTCAATAGATTTTTTTAAATATTAATTAATCGCACATTTTGCATCAACAATTGCAATTAATCACGATTAAATGTTTTCCTTCTAAAGACTGCATCTTACAAGTGAGTGAGTAATCACTCAATTTAGTAAGCTTGTATTTCAGACACTGTATTCTAAACTCATTTGATCACCTTGGAGGCAGCGTTTCACCGTGTGGAACATGTTGAACCAGCGACTCTTCCTGATGTCCTCGTGCACTTTGCTGTGCTCTCAACTCTTGAAGTGCCAACATTCAGCAGGGACCTTTTCCAAACCACTGTCTTTTAGGCCCACAGAGGTGGTCCTCCCAAAGGGTACATGTTGAGATGGAAGTAGCCTAGCAGCTAGCTTAGCCGTGCGTCAAGTTGTCCGTTAGCCACTCACCCCCCTTCTGTTTGACACATGGTGGAATTCTTCTGAACAGTTCTCCGCTGTATGTCACACCTCTGTTTGTTTTACTCCCAAAGCACAAAGCTGTCTCCATCTTAAGCTACCGTCTTAGTCTCCCCGTTCTAGCATACTGCAGCTAGCGGTGGTTTCTTTCCCAGGGTCAACTTTGTCTACTACACCGGAAGACCGGAAGTAGACAAGCCGTGTCCCACTAGGGACGCATTCGTCGACTTTGGGTGTAACTCAGCTACAACTTGGCTGTCCCATTCTGTCAGATTTGGAGGACACATCCTTGGTCCTTGGTCCTTTGCAGCCCAGCATATCCCAGCATGCAGTCTGAGCCGATAAGAATTTAATTTATTCACGACAAAGGCAGGGTATTATTATTAATATAATATATATTATCACATCTTCATAAAAAGGCTTAAGTCATGTGACGTTGGAAACCAGTGTTGTGTTTTAAATACATACAACATGGTGGAATAAACTGCTCTTAGTTATAATGTTAACATGTGGCGTAAACGGCAGCTTGTCTGCCCATATCTTCCCTAATTAAACAAAATAACAAGATTATCTTGTCTATCTGTATATATGTTTTTCGGGATTTAAGGTTTTTATTCATCGCAGCAGGTTGCTAGGCAACGAGTGGAGGTAATTGATGACGCAATCAGGAAGTCCCCCTGTAGGCCAGACGTCCCATTTCAGAGACTGCTTCAGGCTACAAGGATGCAGCCACTGCTGCGGTGTAGAAGTGTCTTCAACCTGCATTCTGACGTCTATAAGAAAAAGACTCCACTTCTCTCTTGAGTTGATCTCTCAATTGTGGTCAATCTGTATTTTTCTTTGTCCTTCGATACAACTTTTATGTTCCCATTAAGACTAAAATAGAGGATAATCAAAATGTGAAAACAATGCCAGGAGATATTCCATCTCCTTATTTAGCTTTTGTTTTACATTCCCATTTTACTTTCTTTTGGTCTTTTCATGTCTCATTCCTCTCCCTCGGTTGCTCATCCTGTATTTTTCTCTGGTCGCCTGCAGCAGAAGAAAATACTTGCCTACAGTATGATCCCTGGACAGAATGTGTGTGTGGAGGTGTTTGTTGTGTCTGCTTTCTGTAGGTGTCTATAACCTCTGTGTGTGTGGGGGGGGGTGTATATCCTTCCATTATGGTTCTGTTTACACGCCCAGGTGGTCTCAGATTAACATTGATTTTCAGCTCCTGGAAAGCTTTTGCTCAGAAATAGCGAGCCCGAGGCGACGCTCGGCTCGACTCCCAGAGACCTTCCTCCCCCTCACACTCGCTCAGTGACCTCCCCCCGCCACTGCTCCCACCCCCATCACACAGCACTCCGAGCCGGGGTAGTGCTACCTCCACCTATCCCCACCTCCTCCTCCCCATCAAGGATAGGAAAAAAGCGACGGCGTTTGATGTTCATGGTTGGCTTTGTTTCTGTGTGTTTATCTGGGCCTGAATGAGAGGAAGGAGATGTTTTCACGGCTTAATTGGATTGTTTGGGTGAGAGGAGAGTGAGAGAGAGAGACTTGAACAGACGAAAGGCTGATACTCCAGGATGTAAGTTGGATTAAAAGGTGGGGGGGGGCGGCGACTTTTTCTATGGCAAAAAGAAATACAACTTAATTTTCACTTAGTAAATGATGGTTCATGTAGAGTCAAAAAAGAGTATACTTTAGGGCGGGCTTTCTGTGACTGACAGGTTGCTGCCACTACTTTAGCCAAAATATGGTAACTTATATAATTGACGAAGAAATCCACATGACAATGAGGGTAAACCAAGATGGCAAAATCACCGAAATCAAGGCTTCCAAACGATAATCCACAGACTAATGGGTCGCATCGCAATGATCCATCCCCCTCACACCGTATACAACGTCTGTAGCAACATTTCTGTCTGAGCAAGGAGCCCTAATAAAGACACTGGTGAGATGCGTAATCTTATGATTCAGTATTTCTGGAGCTTTAATAACGATAATGACAGGGAAATGTTGCATCCTTTGGACCTTTTATCTTCCTTGTGAGTCCTGTACAATATGGAATTGCGTAATGCTTTTGCAGAGTAAAGTTGCATCATACTGCCCATTAGAAAGAAAACAACAGCAAACGCATTCCTGCCATATATACTATTTAATAGAAGTTTCATGAATATCGTGATAATAGAAAAACATATTTCATATTTTTGTTTTGAAATAATCTAAACCTCTATCATCACATTTTCTTTGAGTCCTTTAAATTCCTGTATTGGTCAGATGTTAGGGGTATTTTCGTCTTCCACTCCCTGCTCACTCATTTAATATCAATATTTAAACTAAGGCTTTCTCTTTTTAAATGGAGCCTCCAAAGCCATTCTACAGAGTAAAGTATAATGGTGGGCAGTTACTCACCTAAATTGGCCTGAATGTGCGGCTTAATGCTGGAAGCTGTAATGGGATTGTCTGGCTCAATGTCTGATACGGAGAAAAAGACATTTCAAACCACAGCTGGAGGTAAATGCAGAGCCGGCTGTGATGGGTGCTTCAAGGTGGACACCTTCATCTGGCAAAGAGGGCTCAGGCTATTACCAATAAAAAGCTTTAAGATCGTTAAATATGGTATGTCAAACATTTATTTTGGGAGACACAGATTTCTTTTTATCGGCCTTCTTGAATGTATTTCAATAGAAAACCGCCCACTATTCATTCATTACTGCACTGAGAACATATGGCCAAGAAACAGATTACCTTAGTCAAACATGAATGATGAATAAAACACAAATATGAAGATGACTTGAACGCATAAAAAGTAATTATCTGAGAACTAAAGCATTGTGCTGAGGATTTGAGTCGGAAAAGCAGGTAAAAGCTGTGCTGGTAATACCCACCTCATGTCAAGAAGGTGAGATGGGAGATAAGGCAGAAAAACGATTTTTCAAAAGACTTTGAACCTTCAGGCGTTGCGTAAAGATGGAGCTGTGGGGGGGGGGCAAATCTGCAGGCATCTGACAGAATCTTTTTAAAATGCTAAATTGACGGTGAAGTGGTCCGAATGTGCACTGAAACTGTAATACAGCTACGCTTTGCAGACTTATATCAAGGTAGCTCTTGTCCAATTTCTATCAGGAAAAGATGAAAAGAGGATGAAAGGAATCACAATGAAAAATATCAAAAGGAAAATTATGGGATACTAACAAAGAATTGTGAGATGGGATAAAATATTTAAGTAATATAAGATGCTTTGTTAAGATTGTGAGATACTTAATCAATCCATTGAAGTCAGAATTATGCGATATATACGCAAAACTATGAACTTCTTGATGGAGATGATGAAATGAGTTAATTCTCATTTCCACCTATTACCTCATAATGCCTGGCAGAATATGACTTCAGTTCTCGTCATTTTGAAATTTTCTACCTCGTTATCTTTACTTGGAAAGAAATTCCAAATTTGATTTGAGCCAATCCAGTGAGTGTTTTTATGTTGATTGTAGTATTCTTTCCTAACTTTCCAACCCATTTTCTTCTCCACATTTAGAATGGGCAAAGCTTGAACATTTGTAGTTCTCACAGATTATCAACAAATTAACAGGTAAAGGTACTGATTTGGAAAATACTCAGCGCTACGTTCCGAAAGTGGAGTGCCCCCACCACTCAGTCTGTCTGCGTAGCTGGCGTCCTGACGGAGGGGGGAACCGGGGGCCGCTACGGTTGGTATCAAACAGAGAGAAGAAATACATCGCAACAGGCACACAAAGAAACACTGCTGTGAATCGGAGGAGAAGCTGCTCTCTCTCCCTCCAGAGACACAATGTCTCCTCAAAGACGCTTCTCATCCTAAACTGTATTTACTTCAAACCGTCCTCAGGATCAATAACCTCCCCCACCTCCCATCCCTTCACATCTTTCCATCTCTGCCTTCGACCCAGGAAGACAGACACAGCTCATGTGACCCCGGCGGGCATTTCACACCTCCACTTGTGGTTGTCTGGTAGATATATCCACCTCTTTGAGCAGGAGAGCCGGCGCTGCGCCTCCCGTCCTTCTCTAACAACACCCCCCCCCCCTACTCCCGAGGGCGGGCCAGGCACCATGAAACCCCTTTTATGGCTTTCTCCACTGTGGATGTGTAACCTTTGCTTCGTCTCTGTGCTGCTGCAGATCATTGTGGGGTTTTTTCCTCCACAAAATGTCTTTTTTTCCAGAGCTCCGCTCAGTCTGGATTCAGTCCGACAGCAGCGTGGTGAGAAGTCATAAAAACACATTTAGTTCTGTTTCATTTTTTTAAATCAAGCTGGCAGGGATTTCTACGGCATTTTACAGACATTTCAAGTCACATAGGATCAGTGCAGCTGTGAGTAAAGCAGGCCCACTGCGATGGTCTTAGGCCTCTCTGGCAACAGGCACCAGGAGGCTTAGGAGGAGTAAAGAAGAAATGGACGCCACCCTTGTGACCTCACGCAATAGTTTCTAGAATACGGTTCTTGAAGCCATGAGTTTGGCATTTTCAAAGTCTTGACTTTTTGCTGTGAACATATTTGGACTGCAGAGGAATGTCGTAGGGAGGCCGAATGAGAGTCTGTGGCTACGACCAAATCAAGGTAGCCTCACCCTATAGCACACCCTGCTTTATTTATCTGACTCTATATAGACTATCTATTATGCAAAAAGGTTTAAGGTTGTTCTGGTTGATGTTGTCATCAGATCACAACAGGGTATGAATTTGATACGTACACTTCTTACTGCTCCCCCAAGAAAGAAAAGTTAATGAGTAGCTACTAACTCTTCTGCCTCTGATTACCCCAGATTCACAGGGGTACTTCAATGATTCCTATTATTAACATATATATGGGTCTACAGCAGGGGTAGCCAAACGGAACAGCAGCGCTGCCGCCAGTCAAAGCGAGCATTAGCAAATCATTAGTGGAGGCTTAACAACAATGTCTCCGTGATAGCATTCGCTGTGGTCCTTTCCAACTCCAGCAGATCCCCAAAAACGTGTCAGGCAACCACAGTTTTCCCACTGACTCAACAAGCACACTTTTTCCTTTGTTTACAATGATGTCATCAAGCATCTTTTTCCTCATTTTTGTTGCAATATGGTCAATAAGTGCAGAACTTGGCCCATGTTCACTCCATCCAACTCTTTCATCATTGCATCGAACGCCATTGGATGCAATGGTCTTTGACAGCGCTTTGGAGCACTGGATGTAGTTCGGTGTTCAGCTGAACTATAAGTGTTATCACAGTGGAAAGTCCTAAGCTTTAACTTGAAGAAATACTTTTTCTAGGGGTGTGGGGTTGAATTTGAATTACAATAAATACATTTAGGCCAAGGGCATGGTTTTGTTCTGATACAGTTTTTTGTCTTCTAGTTTTGGACTAAGGAGTTAGACAGATTACCTCCTAAAGCCATTTTTTTAGAGTACCTTGCTGCCACTGCAGACTGGACTTATTAGACTGTGGTTTTTCTCAAATTCTCTCAAGCGTTTATATTTGACAGTTTTTAAAATGCAATTTTGGAAGGTTTTGCAATTACTGGTTACAGCCAACGATTGTACAATTTTGACCATGTGAAAGCCAATGTAAAAACGACAGAATCTTCCATGATAAAATGGGCTCTTTCAGTTTAGAAGTACACACCACTTCATGTATCTGGGTCGTGTACATTATGTGGTTTCTTATTTTGGCACCTGAGACCAGCAGTAGTGAGCCTAGATGCTATTGAGGCTGTTCCTGGTGTTTTGTTTTGGAGGGAGGAAGAAGAGATATTTATTGATCAGGAAGTGTGGGGGTGCTGCTTAGGAAAAGAGGGAAGTGGTTTGTAGGTTGCAGACGTCTTAGGATGTGTTCATACATCAGAGCGCTGTTTCGGGAATTGGAGATGGGAAAGAAATAGACGTTGCTCTCTCGTCTCGTATCTTCCTCTTCCATGTCGTTTTCCTTTTCTGTCTTGCTTTCTAACAAAGGATCCCTATACGTTACTTCCTGAATGTTACAGTGGAGACAATGCGGTTGTTTGTTCTCTTCTGTGTCTGGTCAATTCATTCCCACGTTGGTTCACTTATCTGACGTTTCAATGTAAGCATGAGTATGAACGGTTTATCACACTGGGGAATTCTCCACCATTTGAACAGATGCTCAGTACAAGTATGATACAAAGTTATTGAAGATGTGAATAAGCAGAATTGATGTCTCTATCCAGTGGCAGGTTATCCTATTTTGTAATGTGTGTGGCTGGATTCTTCATACTTTAAATAGTCGTTGTTGAACTTCAGTTGAGGGACAGTCATTCTATGTAATGTGTAAAGTGAAAGTAAATGTCCTCATTGTGAAAAAAGACAACGTCCTTTATTTGATACCAACCATTTACTGGATGAACATTGAAACATGAATTTACTAGAAGCTAAAACAATAGACTATTACTAGTCTATGTGCTAAATGGACAATGTGAATTGGCTTTGCCCATGCCTCAGGTACTCAAACGATCAATGGGCCACTTAGATGCTTCTGAACTTTTCATTAAGATAAATCAATATTGTTATCACATCAAACTGTTCCCGTCCTACTTGTTCTCACTCCCGACTCATCAAATACCGAAGCCTGTAGTACGGAGACACAGATGAACCCTGCAGCTTCAGTGCCAGACCACTTTGCATTGGGGCCAGGCTCCAAAACAAGGCCAACAACTTTGCTCAGAACTTCTGTTGTAAAAGAAATGTAAAAAAAATACAGCAAGGTGGGAAATAGTGAGTCCCAATGCTATTATCTATTCTACACTCTCTGCATACTGTTACTGACAAGAACTGTTTCTATTTTTCTTACCCAGCTGCGAGTCTCTCGAAGCCCCAGGTGAAGACGGCCTCCCTGGGCCAAGCCGGGAAGGCCCGCTCCCCTCTGCTGCCCGTCTCAGTCCCCACAGCGCCGGACTTATCGGAGGAGGGGGGGGGGACCAAACCTGCAGAGGATTCAGCCGCCAACGTGAGTCCATCGCTGCTCACATGGTCACTGTTTGTAGAGGCGGAAGGCTTTTAATGTGAAACCCAAGGGCAGGAAGTGTTCCATTGAACTTTGGGACCAATGGGTGTTGAAACAGTAAAAGTCAAAAAGTAATGGCAGCAAAAGGGGAGCATGGCGTGACTGTAGATGGAAATTGTGCCATAGAATATATCAACAATACAGGAAAACATGGAGGTGTTTGCTTTAATTAGATTCAAACAGATAAAACATGCTTCTTCAAATATTCTGGCTGTGGAAAAGGTGAAAACTGCTTCAACTGGAGCTAAGCAATGGTCCCCAGACTGTGAGTGTTGAATATACAAGGAAGCTGGATATGATGTAACCAGATTACATTTACACCTGATGAGACTAGCTGACTCATCAGCCTTAATAAAACACCTGAATCCACACTGCCAATGTTGAATCTAGTTGCACAGTATGTGGACGGAGACAAGGACGGGGACGAGGACCAAGAGCTGCAGCAGAGAAAGTGAACTATTGCATGAAAGGTTTCTGTAACTTTTTAACTCAAAATTCAGCGTCTTTTGATTTCCATCCGCCTGTAGCTGTGCCGTCCTCTAGTTAGCTCACGTAGCGTTGTCGTTTCTAAATGTGGATTGAAACATGATTACATTTACACTGGCTCAATGTGATCGCTGAGTACTGTTATGATTTAATCGATATGCTATAAAAGTACGCTTTATCATTTCTGCTTGTCGATTCTACATGAAAACACTTATTGGTCTTTTTGTTTCAAGCAAGATAAGAAAACACTTGATATTGTTTCACTAGTATTGCATATCAATAAATAATTTATCTTGAGCAGCAATACA
The DNA here is from genome assembly GCF_949316345.1 of Pungitius pungitius. Classification (NCBI taxonomy): domain Eukaryota; kingdom Metazoa; phylum Chordata; class Actinopteri; order Perciformes; family Gasterosteidae; genus Pungitius; species Pungitius pungitius. The sequence goes on along the minus strand of NC_084917.1, from coordinate 14,664,450 downwards.
AGAAATTCTCAAATCATAAAACAGAAGTTATCTAGAAATCATCTTTCAATAGTTATTGAGGACAGACGGCTGCTTCACCAACAGTAGAAAACCTTTCTACACGTGGATGTTAGTGTTGGGATAAACTGCTGCTGGTCCCCTTTGACTAGAGAGGGTTACATGTGTATCTACTGCAGGATCACAGAGCCACACCTTTCTCTTCTCTTCTGTACCTGCTGTGAAAAACCCAAAGGATATACCTCCCTCGATAGTTTCTAAAGAAGTGATAGCAGCTACATGCTAAATCCAGAGCCTTAACTGTTCGACATTACAACCACGTTTCAGATGGCATCCCTACTTTCCCAATGTGTCTCTGTCAGCTGCTTTGATCAAAATATAGATGTCCTCAGTGCATCCTAGTTGCATTTACTTTAAAGCGCTAAAGCACATTTCACATTCAGAGTAAAGATACCTCCATGAAAAACAAAAACAATAGGAAAAAAAGTAGAGAGAAAAGCCATGGGAGGATTAAACAGACAATGTGAGAAAGAGAGAAGGAGGAGGAAGGGAGGTGCTCAGCTTTGCCTTCCCTTTAGGAAGCTGGTGGCCTTTCAGCTGGAGAATGAAACCAAGTTCATTAGTGACTGAGGCTGAGTAGAGGAGGAGGAAGGGGAAATACATGTAGGAGGATGAGGGAGAGATGGCTGAAGATAGAAGAATTGAGGAGAGGAGAGCAATAAAGACACAGGACAAGGAGGAGACGGACAGAATCAGGTATGGGTAGAACAAAGGAGAAGGACATAGAGGCAGGAGGAAGGCTACATACATATAGCAGCAGGGGAGGAAGGGTTAAGGAGAAAAGCATGCAGGAGGAAGAGGAGAAATGGAAATGGGGAGAAGAAGGATGGTTATGGGAGGAAGAGAGACAAAATGAGGCAGGAAGACAGGAAACAGGACGGGAAGGGTGTGAGGAAAAAATAAATAAAACATGGGACAGGGGGAGGAAGGCGAGGAGAGTAGGGGGGGGGGGCAGAGGATGACAAGTAGAAAGATAAACGACAAAACATGATGTGGAGGGATGCCGGACGTTGGGACTGGTTAAATATTCATATGGGACTCAATGACAATAGGACAGGACAAGATGTCGCCACGGCAACTAGAAGAGAGGAGAAAACAGAGGATAAGAGAAAAGAAGAGAGGGGGGCTGAGGTACAGAAACATAGAGCAGAAAATAGGAGGAGAGAAGGAAGGAACAAGGATAGGAAAGCAAAGGAAAAGCAAGGAGAAGAGGTGTGCAAGGAAGAAAAAAGGTAGAGGGTCATGATGCGTTGCCATAGCAACAGGAAGAGAGATAGAAGGGGAAAGAAAGAAATTAAAAAGAAGAAGAAGAGGAGGTGGTGGACGGGAAAAGAACAGGAAGAGAGGGACGCCATGACAACAGCTGGAGGAGACAAGTGCAAAGGAAGGAGGATAGAAAGGAGAGTCGAGGAGACCACGAAAGTCTGGAGAGGGGCCAAAGGATTGATAAGGAGGAGAGGAGCAAATGAGATGGAGGGACAGGCAGGAGGAGGGGGGTCTAAAGGTCAACACGTCTTTCTCTTCATGCTGCTTTGTCTCTGTACTTGATCTAGTCTTTCCTCTCAGGCCTCTGGCATATCACACACACACACACACACACAGCTAATGAGACATAATCTGTGAATGATGTAATTAGAACACAACAGGTTTTTTTATGTTGTTTCATCTGTGACAAACAAAGAGCAGTAGAGGACATGTTTCCTTTGAAATCTTCTGTTACGGTAACAGTTCCCCATCAGAAGTTCAATATTGTAGTTAGATGTTAATGATTCATTACATCTGACCAGCAGACTTCCATTGTCTTTCAAATCACAGCGAATTAAAATCATTAGTTGAAAAATCCCGTTCACCCAGCATCTCTTCTCGACCAAAATGACATTTTAAAAGATTGCATCCGACCACTTAATAATAGCGTTATAATTAACCTTCACAGGAAATGTAATTCTCCTGAGTCTCACTTGAATGCTCCTTAATGCGAGCCAATGCAACCTCCTCAACGTCAGCAGACCAGCCCTAAATGTTGTACCTAATGTCAGAGCCCGGTTTCCCCGGTAACACCGTATTCTGCATGACAAGCCTTTGCTTTAGTTTGAATACGTGGACTGAGAGGATGAGACATTTAAACACATTGTCACTCTTCCACTGGCTGCTGTGTGGGAATAAATCTACAACGGATTACAGCGGAGCCTCAATCCAGGTCAGCAGGCCGGTAGAGATAACAGGATGTGGGGGGGAGTAGGGGAGTAGGGGGGGGGGGGGGGGCGAAACATAGATCATGGACAGCCGTTTTCATCCCAATGATGAAGCGTTTACCACCTCAGATACACTCTGCTGTTGCGGGTCAACAAATGAGATCTGGAGGTCACTGCCTTGTTATACGCAGTTGTGATTTTTGCAGAAGCCTTTTTGTCCAGGAGGAAGATGGGAAATGTCAGGTGACGTTGGGCTTCTAGATGAGCTTTCATGCCCTCATTCAGGGCAAAAGAAGGGGGTCAAACCGGTCAGGCGGTCTGTGTATTACACAGATAAAGGACAGCCTGTCAGTCCTTTTACCTTATATATCAGAAATCTACAGTCAGAGATCCATGGCAACGCTTGAAAAGCCTCTCTGTGGTTTCCTCATCCGTCTAAATGGAGAAAAGACGCTTTGTACAATACTTAACATGGAAATCAAATCTGTAGCAAGCTGTTGTGAATTAATGTGGTTCTGGTGTGATAAAATATTGTGGACATAACAAAAGCATAGAAATTCCCAAAAATATAATGATGAAAGATAAATGGTGTTTTGAAGTTGCATATTGCCACCAATTTGGCCTTTACAAATAAAATACAACAAAGAAGCGAGAGCAAGCTTTCTATGGATTATCAGATGAATATGGGCCAACTGTTGGGTGTTAACTGGTAAACTTGCTGCTGCTGGTGGATGCAGGACACTTGTGAACTGTTCCAGCGTCCTGTTTGGGCCCCACTGATGGGCTAAATGGGGGGCAATATAAAAATCTATAAATGACCGGAGGTTTGCTTGCCCTCAGGCAGAAAGCTGATCCAACGTGACTCTAACCCTTTGAAAGCTTGTAAACCTGACCGGGCGGATTATATCTTTTTCAAATGTGGGAGACATGCAGCACATATTCAGAATTTCCAAATGAAAGTATGCTGTAGGTCTCTAAATGCTTGAGAAAATAGTCAGACTTTTTAGAAATGCAAATGTTCAACTGTTTTCACAGTTTTGCTACAAGCAAAGATTAATACTCTGTAATTAATATGAAATAATCAATACTATTTTTAGATGTCAAAAACACTCATATCGGTTTTGTAAATTAGCCCCAGCTTCTCCAATATACAGCTATGTTTATTGAGGTGGAATTTGAAGTTGATCAATTTATATACAAGTCTAGTCATGTGACTACAAGGAAAATGTAAATGACCCTGAATGCAACGCAAAAAATATCAATATAATGTTTCATCTCAATTCATCAAGAGGTTGAAAATGCCTCTTTTTTGAAAGACTTGTCCGCCCATGTCCTGTTTCGTCTTGCAGTAATTACCAAAAATGCTGGCTATAAATTCCCTGATTTAATTACTCAATTATAAATATCTGATCAACAAAATACTGTAAATCCTCCTCAAAGATAAAATCTCCATTTCTAAATTATACTGCCATATATGTACAGTATATGACAGTAGAATATATTATAGTATACATAGCAGAGGTGTGGACTCGAGTCATGTGACTTGGACTCGAGTCAGACTCGAGTCATGAATTTGATGACTTGAGACTCGACTCGACAAAACGTACAAAGACTTGCAACTCGACTTGGACTTGAACACCGATGACTCGTGACTTGACTTGGACTCGAGCCTTTTGACTCGAGAAGACTTGCTACTTCCCATGAAATCTGGGGGAAAACATTTTCACACGCGCCGCTCTGTTTATCTGCATCTGTCAAAAAAATGTGCGCCACCTGTATGCAGAGAGCGCGCTGCCTGCACGACATCCAATCACTGCAGTCCATTTGACCGTATCAACGAGACAGCTCGTTCATGGTTACAAAAATCGGGATTTTTGAACCCGGATTCAGACTCCGATGGAAATCCTCGCCAACATTATGTCAACGTCCGTTTTAAAGTACTGTAATGAGCTGAGTTAAAGTTATTAGTTAATCAGTTATGCAGATGTTGCATGTGTTCACGTTATGCTCTGTTACCAGCTGTAGTTACGCGAGACAACCCAAGTTTTGGGGGGCCGTGTATGCGGAAGTGTTCGTTCGGCGTGGTGACGGCCAACAGTGACCGAAGTTGAGTTGTTTTATATAAATAAATGCAGCGGAGTTGCAAGCGATCGCCTCCTTATTTACGCTGCAGCATTGGGGTGAGCGTTACAGTACTATAACACAGTCACAGTCGATCCACCGTTACCCTTCCCTTCGTAGTCTATGTCTGTGAGGCAGCGCAACATCACCCAGGGGTCCCCGTCCCCACTATAATAAAAGGACTCGAAATGACTCGACACTAAAATGGTACGACTTGTGACTCGACTTGAGACTTGTTGGCTGTGACTTGGGACTCGACTTGGGACTTGCTTCGTCTTTGACTCGACTTGACTCGGGACTCGAAGGCAATGACTTGAGACTTGCTTGTGACTTGCCTAACAGTGACTTGTTCCCACCTCTGATACATAGTATATAATATAATACATTATATATTATATCTCCTATTATTATATACTTATATATATTGGGTTCATTTCAATTTTCTTTTTAGTAATTTTTTAATAACACGTACAGGTTCTTAAATGTAAGGCTTTTCCTCCAAAAGCTGAATACGAAAGCATTGTTGTGCACGTGGCAGGAGCCTGTACGGTCAACATGAAAGAAGGCATTGGTTCACAGTGTAACAGAATTATTAATGTCTGTAAGATCATTCACAGATAATAATAATAATAATAATAATAATAAGTGGGCACCACCATGGAAAAAACAACCAAACGACGGGGTCTCATAATTGGTCTCCACCCAATATGTCAAAGTACTACTTCACACTGAGAGCGAACAATGAAGGTCTTAATTCATAGCACAGGCTATATATCCAACTAATATTCCATTAAACGCACAATGTAACAGAATACTGCTCCATAAAGGAACATTGGTGTTTTGTCAACAACAACGATCAATTAGCTGTTAGCTGTCTAAAAAAGTAGTTTGACCAGCAAATGAAGTCTCTTTAAAGAGCAACAACATGTTTCTGTACCTCCTTCCAGCCACCTGAGTCTGAGGCAAAGGGAAGTGGAGGTGTAGCTGGTATTTATTATCTCACAGCACAGAGACTTCCAGGGTGTCTATGGCGCTTGTCCAAAAATCATCCATGTTTGGAGTCATCTCTAAACAGATCAGGTTGTCACATCACGGGCAAAATTTTTCTTGCCGGTGGGTAATACATGTAAATTAAAACAGAACAAAAATGTCTTCAAATATACTTGGTCAGGTTTTGTGCATTGAAACCTTTTATTTAAATATTTAAACTCAGCCTTTATTAGTTCTCCACAGCTTGCTGAGGAGGATATTGAATTTTTCATTTTTTAAACTGCATGAACGTTTGAGAAAGTGTGTGTGTGTGTGTGTGTGTGTGCAAATAGGTGCACTGTCACACAAACAGACGGAGGCACTTAAGCAGGCCAGAGGTGAGCCTTCGTACAGGCGGGCCGCACACACCTTTACGCGCTCATGTCTGCGTTTGAGTCCTGCTTCCGCACCCTGTCGAGACAACTTGTATAGTGATCAACATATCAAAAGACATCCACATGTGTAGCTTCAACACAGACCAAATGTATCAACTGTGGAATGGCCAAAACAAGTCAGCGATACTAGTACTAGACTAGGTCTTTGAGTCAATGGCTTGAAAATGCTAGTCCCTTGTCAATCTCCCCAGTTCTGCTGGGTAATGTTTATGTATCCTCACACAAGACACTTATCCTCGCTCTACTCTTGTTTTTTTCCCGTAGATTTACGAGCAGGACGACCTGTCGGAGCAGATGGCCAGTCTAGAAGGGCTGATGAAGCAGCTCAACGCCATCACCGGCTCCGCCTTTTAACCTGTGATCCCGACCCCAGCCTAGGCTTCAGCGGCGGTCCAGACTGGAACCATTCTTCAAGCCTTGATATCCCTTGTGCCACATGTGCAGAGGTCAATCTAGGTTTGAAGAGGTATCAAATGTGCGTGCCGCGTTGGAAGTGTTTGGTTTCTGCTGGTTGTGGTCTGCTAGTGTCTATAGTTTTGGATCGGTAAACGGATGGAAGATTTCAAACAGAGAAAAACAACACTACAACAGCACAGCATCAACAAGGACATGACGAGGGTGGAGGGCCCGAGAACTCCTCTTCAAACTCAAACAGAAAATTGTAAAAACCTGAGACCCAGCGCCTCAGCTTTTTGATGCAGGGTGATGGGATTATCACTACAACAAAAAAGAAGACAAAGATCCCTCCTGTTTCTCCTCTTTGTGGTATTTATTAGCGTCCTCCACAGGGTACCCAACAGTACCTCGCTTGTTTCTCATGATTGCTGTTGGAAGTATACCTTTTGTCTTTTTTTTGGGGGGGGGGGGATTCCATTTGTGTGCAGTTGCAGGATGTGCACATGTTCTGAAAGTGCCGCTGTCACCTACAGTACTAAATAGAAGGAACCTCAGCCACCAAAGTTTCACCGAAATCGGTTTCTCACCTGGATCTAACCGAGATCAACCCATTCCGAGAGCCTAGTTCTATCCCTCTCACAGCATGGTTTTCCTGAGCCAACCATGACTCATAACCCATGCGGTCTTTTCATTTCGGATTGGACTGAATTTGGAGGTTTAAAAATAAAATAATGTGTCAGAACAAAAAATGGATTTTAGGCGGAAAGTAACAACTGAGTCCAATCCAACGGAATCTACTCTTCTAGGACCATGTCGAAACCTTTGTAGATTCCCAGTGTGTTCTCTTGAGATAGCCTTTACTCTGCCTCACGCAGATGAACTCCGATCTTTGTGCCAAATTCTCACCATGGACAACTTATTGTAAACCATTGATTTTGTTTGCTTCTTCGCTGAAGTCCATCTTGGTCTCCAACTGATGACGAACAGTGAGCTGATCCGTGTGGAATCGTCTTGATGAACGGCTTCGGATGGGGCGGTTGGTCTTTTTTTTTGGAAACGTGGACAAATTAGGTCTGAACACCCCGTTCACAGTTGTTCACTGTTTCCCTGTGTGTGTGTTACATGAGTGCATTGTGTCGGCCCCACCGATGTAAACTGCAGAGCGATCTTTATGTGGAGAGTAAAGAAGAGCCACATGACGGTTGGGCTTGGCTTTTGGGACACCTGCTAATGGGTTCACAAAAGCCAATCACAGCATCGGCAAAAGTCGATAAGCTATTGCGAGAGAGATTGTGAAGTCATAACAACATTTCAATGAATAATTTTACCTTTATCGCTGGATCAAGATCTTAGTTATGAGATGACAAAATCATCCCAGTGTTTTCTTGAGAAATGACTGATGGAGGAATGAATTATGAAGGAGGTGTTACAGCAAGTTATTAGTGTGGGATTTTTGTTGTTGTTATGATCATTATTATTAATGTAATTAGATGTGTTGGGATTCGATGATGATGAGAGTGATCTCCACCGTTTTTTGTGCCGTTTCATGTGTTTGACAGAAGGTGACGCGTTCTATTTGGAGCCCTGGTTTTGATGAATCCATATTTATTTTTCCTGAGATGAACACATGCATACCTCTGTCCACCTCAATCGCACACATGGGATACAATTGCAAAACCGCCAGCTTCACTTTGAGTTCACTTCAGGGTGTCCTGTCTTTTTTAATATATAAGCGAAAGAAAAAAAGGTGACAAAAACTGACGCACTAATGATGCATATTCCACAAAGTATATTTTTACATTCGCTGTCCTGTCAGAACGGTGTTTTTTCAAATCAGGTTTTCCCAAACCATTTCCACAGAGAGCTGCTGTTCAGGGAATGATCCCCTTGAAAATCTGAAAAAGTTACATTTATGTTTGATAATTGAATTGTTTGGAGGTATTATTTTGTGCCGGTTCCATTCTTTGAGTGAAACCTGAGATGGTTTGCAGAGGACCTCTGCCACTTGAGGCCAGGATAGAGAACATCCACCTCTCACTTTAAAATAGATTTGTATTGACAGCCAGGAGATCAAAATGTGGTCTCGGGAGTAAGCGCGAGGTGGGATGGTTTGGGATGTTTTTTTGGAAAGACAGGAGTTTAAAAGAACAAATGGGTGAATGAGGGGAAGGGAAAGAAGAGATCAGGCCATCAATATGCTCCATGTTTGACTGTGTCACTCCAGTCACCATATTGTAATTTTCAGACCTTTATCTTTCTGTGATGAAAGGGGAAAAAAGCCTGAGGGAGACGGAGAGAGCGGGGAGAGGAGGTGAATTGATATTCTGGGGTGGTTTGTATGTGTGAGCTCGGTCACGGAGGAACGAGGCCCGGAATTCATTATCACGCCTTTTCAAATATTATGATTCAAGCTCACGCTCGCCAGGCTTTTATGGCTGCAGGCAAAAAGTCGCGAGGATGGAGACGCCGAAAGGTAACGTCTCCACAGAAAGAGTGTGGGGGCGGGGGGGGGGGGACGAGAGTTGGGCGGACACAGACAAGCAGGCAACGTGAGGGGGTCAAAGTCATCAGCGTGTTCCACAAGATGCATTCGGTCTCGAGCAGAGCGCTTCGGTGACTCCGTCGTCCTCCCTTTGCCAGCGGAGCGGCGTGCAAATGGAATCAGGCCAACATGGGTTTAAAGGTGGAGAATCGGCTTGTTGACAGAAGGCATTTCTCCTTTTCAGCGTGCCAATCGAAACATGAACATCTTAAGAGTAAAATGGCCATCCAACAGTTCTTGGGTTGATTCCATTCTTCCTGGTAGCCATCTCTTTACATGAAAATAAACATGCCGTGTTAATCAGCTGGAGGGCCTCCCAACCCAATGCCTGTGGAAGAGAACCACTCCGCTGGATTAATGCTATGCAAACTAAACTAACGGTGAGGACCTCTATGAAGCTGTTTTTGTAGATCGTCCAAGACCATTTGTTTGTTTGCTGTTAAAACCTCTACTTCCTCTTCTACCACGTTAAATGCAGTCATGTGTAAATTGTAGCCAACTTCTGACTGTAAACTACGCTGTAGCCAAGTTAATTAGTTAAGACATTTCAATAGTCTGCTTGAATTGAACTGTGGAATGGAAACATAACTCTGGACAAATTGACTCCTGTGAGTCTTGACTGAGATGAATGATGCATCTGTAGCTTCTTGGCAACCCAGTGTTTCTGCTAACTGAGCCCGGAGTCAGCATGGCTCTAAATGATATTAATCTGGTCGTGAAAGGTTCTGAATGATAATGGTGGGTCTCTGGGTTGTGTCTTTTTGTCTCATACCCAAGTGTCCTCTGTCTGCATTGAAATTAATGTAGTCCTGTTGGGTTCGCTCAGTGCAGCACCAGGTGTCAAGTAGGTTTTAGTGGAAATGAAATGAAACCCATAGTTGGGGGGTAAATGTTTGTTAAAGCTGCTTGGGGACTCAAAAGTCAAAATTGGCACCGGTTTGACATGGGACATTCTCTTGGATGCCATCTCCCTGCGGTTGATAAATTGCTTTTAGGCATTTAAACATTTAAATGGAGATTGTAAATTCCACATCTTTCGTCAACAATAGACAGGACTTTTGAGTTCTTGGGGTATCATAAACACCCGCTCAGGTAATATTCACTTGATATAACAATGTGTCATTTTATTCATCCTGATGAATTTGGCCTAAGAAGTTGTTGCTGACGCTGAGCTTATTAAGACATCCTACCTGCATGGTCTCCTGAAAAGGACTTTCCCACACTACAAAACTGCATTGTCAAGTATATTTTGAGGGGAATGAATTTACATTCGTTTTCCATGTGTATTTTGGACATATCATGACGACATAATCATATTAAGTGTGTAATGTGGAGGTTGGGGTGGACGCACATAGGACCTTCACCCCGGGGGCCACTGTTAGTGTCCCAAGGAAACTCAAAGCTCTGCAAGCTAAATAACCTCACAGACATATTTCTTCTGACTAAACACAACCAAGTACTTATTGTATTGTTTCAAATTTTAACCACCGATATTTTGTCCTGTAATCTGGGACAAAATCCGTTTTCATCAAAACGTACCTGAGGATACAGATTTAATTTGAGGACAAAGCGTTTGTGTCTTTTTGTCTGTATTCAGCCACTTGGTAAAAAGTGGAACACGTAGGAAACAAATGAGGCGTTCTGCTCTGCAGAGGGTTCTCTCTTTCATACAGGGAGTACTATGAAATGACTCTTTTTACTACAGTGCCACATATGCACGTTTCAGCAGCTGTCTGGAAACAGACACATCAGGCACGCTAAATGTGTGTAAATATTACAGATCAGACCCAAACAGCCAGTGTGTCCATCAGAATCTCAGCCACCTGTCTCCAAGACTCACTGCAAAAAACTAAGAAAATCCTCCCTCCTCACAAAATATGTCGTAATTTGACAATTAGACGGTAAAGATTGTTTCATTCTGCACTCATGGACTTCTTTTTAAAACATTTTTGCTCTTTTAAAAACAATAATGTGTATTTAAGACAAATGTTTTGGCTTAAAAACATAATACCATTAAATGGATGTTGTTTGAGCTCTCGTAAGTAATGCAAGCTTTTTTATTTTAACCCAGCAGAAGCAAGGGAGCACAAATCCTGATTCTTGTAGCCATGCAGGAGCTTGAATCAGTGCCACTGATCCCACAGGGAACACCTCAGAATCATTTTGGATTATAACATTTCTTTGCCAGATAGTTTCAGGGAAGACACACCAATCTCTATCCTCCAGGTTCGTATTAAACTACTAACACAAGAAGATGCAAAGCTCCAAAGACCCTGTTAAACTTATGATTTTTATTTTTTTGTATGTTTATTAAATAGGACTCATAACTCTGGTTACACCTCATCATTTTTTCAATTCTTCCTATTTTCCTTCCTTCTGATTTCCAATAATGTCTAATGAGTTGAGTTACTATTACATTGCCACACAACATCAATGCAGCATTGGCAGGAATTCCGATCTGTTTTAGAGCTCATCGAAATGCTGATTGATTACTTAAGAGGAAGAATGTTTTGGAAAATGTAAAGTACAAGTATGAGAATTGGAAGTTAATGACTGAAAAAGACCCCAAGAAATACTAGTATGCGTCTTCAACTGATCCCAGAACAGAGTCAGAAGGATCTAGATGTTCTGGGTTCCCCTTTAGTGTCAGGGACGCCATGTCAGTTTACTCTCATTACATTTAACAAATAATATTTCAACGTTGGTTTTCTGTGTTCTTAGGTTCACTTACGCAACAAAATGAATTAGTAGAGTTTAGGGAAATATTGTGATTTTGTGTTGATATTGTATGTTTACCTGAGATAAATCCGCTCGTTACATAACATGTCTTCAGCGTTAGTAAGTACACAAGTTACGTAGCATGAATATGTTCAAGTCAAACCTGACTGGATTCTAATGGGACCCCAACGGCTGTCTACTGGGGGAAAGTCCTGTGCTGGTCTGACCCAACTGTCCACCTCCTGTTTGCACTCTCCTGCCCTTTATACTCTGTCAATTGCTCTGAATTGCCTTGAGTGCAAGTCAAATACAAAATATTCAGTTTCATTACTTAGACAGTGAAGTAAAACTTTGGCTTTTTGTATGTGGAACTAGAAAGGAATTTTCTTTCAACACAATGAATAAGTGAACCAAATTTCTCGTCTCCGTCTCAGTCCAAAGGCTCTCCTCCAAATGTGTGACGCCTCTAACAGCTAGATGTTATTTTTCTCGTTAGCTCGACGTGTGTATTTTACAGTGAAGAAAAGCGTCACTGCAGCAGAACAACATTACAGAATGCTGCTTTTTTACAATGTACAGTTCCAACTAGAGTAGTACCTTTTTTATAACCAAATTTAATATATTATTACATTATTTAATTATGTTCAGTGCTCTTTGAAAGTATTATTTATAACCATGTGTTGTTTCTATCATTTTGAGGTTAGCAAAGAACAAAATGGAGAGGGCCTGTAGCTTTTTAAAACTGAATTTAAAGACCTTACTAATGTAGAAATACATTTTTTTTTTCCTAAAAAAAAATTAAAATGTCACCAAACATTTCAATGGTTTGTCACTCGGAGAACACACAGTCACCACCACCCATCTTGTTTATTTTTAAAACCGACTGTAGATTGATGGCATCTATGCAGTGATCCTTTTTAATTCTAACCAGTATTTAACAGTGGGCTTGAGGTTTAATGACTGGCATCCAGGGCGCCGGATCCTAATTCGCAAAGAGGGTGCAGTCTGAATGAAGCTGAGGTGTCCTTCAATATTGTAGAATCTTGTTTAACAGAGTGCAACGTGCAGAGGGACACATACAAACACCCCATCGTCTATCTGTAAGGCCTTGTGAACGTGTCCCGTGGTGACTGTGGAACTCAGAAGCACCAACCAGATCACTAGAGGTGGAAACCAGGAAGGTCAGGCTCGGCTCCAACATTTGTTAGAACTCCTTCACTAGGGGCTTGACTCCTATGTTGGGACCATTGAGGATAAAAAAGGGGCCAAGTTACACGGTCAAAAAAGAAGACCAAATGGACGTTGGTCAGGGATGTGCTGACTTTGAAAGTGATGTTGCTGTGAAGTGGACTGTGAGCTCCACGACAACCCTTTCAGGCCCAGAGCTAACAAAGAGAGAAATATGTTTCTTCAGGCCTCATCTCGTCAGGGTGAAAGGGGCCAAATTAAAACGACCCTTATCTTCTCAAACAGACAATTACTTCATTTCCAGAACATCGTTGTTTGACAGGCTCCTCTGAGTAAATACAGTTTGACTTTGCCCTTTAACATAATGTCCAATCCTAAAGTCATTATAACCAAATTAGCTTAGTGACTGCAATATTTAAGAGCGTAGATTTTGTTCAATTGAGTGAGGGGAGAAAGGATGGGATGATGATGATGTTAAGGATGATGATTATGAAGTACAGCAAAGTTTCTATCCACATGTTGTATACAATTGCTGGTTTTGTAATGCACTGTAGAACAGGCCCATAGTCCTTTTTTATAGAAATGTTATTTCAATGGTGCATTCTTTTTGTTTGATAAATAAAGTTTTGATACAAAAGCAAACACATTCTTCCGTCAGTATTCATGTCACTAGTATCAACCGTGTGAGTCCGTGTGAAAGGGTGAGGGAGGGATACGGTGAACGTTTGAATAGAAAATAAGGCTGGACATAAGAAGTGGCCAACATGACATCGCACACTGCTTTGTGGATTCAAGTTTTGAAGGCCGTCGCCATCTGGTTTACTTGTGCACTGTTGACAGCCAGTATACAGTGTCATTTAAGCCTTCTCACTGAATATATATTATAAATGGTTTGATAGTTAGCCCCTGATAGCTCAGTGGTGCCTTGTTATTCATTTATTGTGAATAATTGTAGGGATTCTTTTTTCTGTTGATGTCAATCATTTTGTTTCACACTAGCTATATTCCAAACACGCCCCCTCCTGAGCCCACCACTAAGCACCAGTTTATTTTGACACCTACACGCAAAGTGATTAGAATGGTTGCTGGAACAGACTTCAGGTGATTAGCCGTCATTGGTGGTAGTAGCATGTTCATTCCAGGTCGGCTGGAGCTCTTGTATTTCAGCAGCCCTGGCGGAATAATGCAGAATAATGATGTGAGAAACAGCTGGATATTCAGAACAAGCCCATTTGGTAAGAAGCAACCCCTCTGCAGCTAAGGTGAATACAAGTGGTGTAGGAACAGGAGGGGACAGCAGCAGATGCCAAGGACTGAAAGCAAAGACAGGTAAAAAAGAAGTAAAGAAAATGGAAAGAGCTGTGAGGAAAGGTAAGAAAATGGTTTCGTTAGAGAGCTGTTTGTAATGCAGAGGTGGAAAGAGTAACAACATTTTGTACTCAAGTAAAAGTACTGTTAATTAAGTCAAATTTGACTGAAGTACAAGTAAAGTTAACAGTCTAAAAATTAACTCAAGTAAAAAGTAGCTCATTAAAAATGTACTCAGAGTAAAAGTTACTGAGTTACTTTTTTAACAGCTGGGTGGAGTGCAGGATGTAGTTAAAAAAAGACAAGGGTAAACCCGTGGGGACGTATGCACTCCAGTGGCGGAGCGTTTACTCTGCGATCTCCTTAAACTGTCTCTGCTCTGCTCACTGAAGCAAAACAGTACGTGGACAATAAATATCAGAGTGTAGTCACCTACTGCTGCTAACACATCCCGTCAGACCAGGAGTATTTATTTATATCCGTTAATCAACTTTTCTCCTCTTGTTACCCTGGTAACCGCTGTCATCAGGGTTCGAAATGACTTAGGATTCTTGGGGGGTCCCCTAAAAGGTAACTATAAAAATACTCAAGACTACCTTGCTACACTATATAGGACCCCCCCCCCCCACCCCCCCAAAAAAACCTCTTCGGATCTACATGATTCACGTAGATGACATTTTCCCATTCAAAACTCAGACTTGAATTAAGTCCTCGCTATCTTTGGTAATCACTGACTGGACAATTAGGTTGGTTTGCTAGCTTTGAATAACTAGTCTAGCTAACTGCTACATGTCTGCTGTTAGCTGGCAGGTTGTTTGGCTTCATACACGTACAGCAAGAAACGTTGACACTCAGGTGGCGGCACGGATCTCTGCATGTCTGACTGACATCTCTTAGCGGATGTCGACTCATCACCTGAAGATCAACCCAGACAAGACCGAACTACTTTTCTTCCCTGGAAAAAACTCCCCGACCCAGGACCTAACTGTTAACTTTGGCGACGTGTTAACGCCCACTCTGACTGCTAGGAACCTCGGCGTGACACTCGACTCCCAACTCTCCCTGACTGCCAACATAACAGCGACAACACGATCCTGTAGATACACGCTCTACAACATCAGGAGAATACGACCCCTTCTCACTCAGAAGGCGGTACAGGTACTGATTCAGGCTCTTGTCATTTCCCACCTTGACTACTGTAACTCTCTGCTGGCAGGTCTCCCAGGTACCGCCATTCGACCACTGCAGCTCATCCAGAATGCAGCAGCTCGACTGGTCTTCAACCTTCCGAAATACTCCCACACCACACCGCTTCTCCGCTCTCTTCACTGGTTACCAGTGGCTGCCTGCATCCAGTTCAAAACATTGGTACTGACGTACCATGCTGTGAATGGATCGGGTCCAGTCTACATCCAGGACATGGTGAAACCCTACATCCCAACCCACACACTCCACTCTGCATCTGCCAAGCGGCTTGTTCCTCCCTCACTGAGAGAAAAGCAGTCAAAATGTGGGCTGTTCTGTAAAACACACTAAGTGAATTTCACATGATGGGCCTGGCCTGCAGCATCAAAGAACCACAGCTACACCTGATATGTGCATGATACATGCCTTCGCTCCCTTTAACTGTGACAAACATGAAAAAAAAGATATCACATATCTTTCACCAAAAAACTGTTTTGAGTAGAGACTGCTGATGACCAACAAACAATGCATTTTAATATCATCCATTTGTTTGGGCTATACAAAAAATGTTTTGTACCAGCATAATAAAATGACCATATTTTGAGTAAATCTAGCCACCACAGTGTTATTTTTATTTTTTTCTTAATGGATGCTTACAGCCAATGTGTTCACCAGTCTTCATTTTCTTGTTAAAGGCAACCCACTTTTAACAAAAGGAAACAACAAGACAGCGTGACTGAGAGCCATTACCAGTAGACCCTGCCCAGTGGGATTGACTGGACAGAGGTCCCACAGTAAGAGCTGCATGAACACATGTATGCGATCCAGCCACAAACTAAACAGAAATGAGACTAAGCACAGACTAAAACACACAATGCTATTGCAACACAATGGTCAAATTAGCATACCAGCTTTTGGCATTATTGACCATAAATCATAGAGAGAGTCCAATGATAAAGATGACTGCTGCAAACCAACATTCATTTATAGATAAAAACATATTCTACAACCCTCCTTCCTCCCTGTTTAAACTCAGGTCCGACAGCAACAAATCCCTGAATCGACTCTCCACCCAGAGCGCTTCCTGTCTGCACCCTGCTGCTCTGACGCCTGCTCATTTTCTGTTCAGAGATGGCACCCTGCAGGGCATCACGGGACGGCTGTGTGTGTGTGTGTGTGTGTGTGTGTGTGTGTGTGTGTGAGTGTTATCCAATAGCTCATACTAACTTTGGGGCTGGACTGTGGCAATTTGCACCAGTTCATAGCACAGCATGAGGCCTGCACACAGACACACACAGACACACACACTAACAAATGTCCTTCTCTCCCAGACTTTTCGACTCAGTCCCATTGTCTTCAAATTGAAGGAAGAAGTGGAACAGGTTGCATGCCACTAGTTCAGCTCTCATCTCGGGCACAGAGAAACCAACAGGTCCTCTGGTCTGTGGAGTCAGTAGACGACACACATATTCCACACTATCTATTCAATATCAATGTGTCATCATTAATGTTATGATGTCTTTAAATATTCATTGCAAGGACCACAGCCTTCAGTCTTCCATTTAGTGTGTGCAGAAAGAAAGACTAGAATAAGAGGACAATAGAACTATTGTGGCAGATTTCTCTGCAGATCATTCCGGAGGTTTCCTTTCAACCTTTTTATTGATTCACAAAACCTCAAATTAAAATAATTATTGGCAATAATGTTCTATTTCTTGCCAAAGCTAAATGACATATTGTTTTAGGAAAGAGCCAGAATGACTAGATAACAAATTGGCTTTTTATTCCTTCACAGATGTAATCAATCAGAGACATTTTCTGTAGAGCCTGTAGCACCTTCTGAATGTATCGCTACACTAAACATATTTCACAACTTATATTGGACATTGATTTTTCTCCACACTTAAATACAGCTGTTTCTGAGTGTGGTGGAGATGGATAACTTCTATTACGTCCTCATTTGTCCCACGGAGAGAAAGAAGCGAGAGTCTGTCTGCATCCATGGTTGTGTTTTCCTTTGTTTTCTCTATGGCACCACTTCCTTTCTGTTCATATTATCTTTGTGATTTGATCGTTTTTGTTCAACGTTTGATTCAATTTCGTTATTGTTTTGAGATGATTTGATCAGTCAGCTTGTTGAAGCCCAGTTGGCAGAGAGGACCCGTGACCCAGAATGGCCCTGCACTGCTAAGAAAGGAGGTCACCTGACAGGAGGAGTTTATAGAAATTGACGCTCAGCCTTCAAATTTGAATTCTTAGTGTGTTCTGCGCTGTGTAGAATCTAGAAAGGTCCTCTCCAGACCTGCACCCAGGGGAGATTCCCTCACAGCCGCCGTGGTCTGTGGCAGAGACGGAGAGGGAGCCGTCCAACACCGAGTGTGTTCACTGTGGCTCATCAAAACGCTTACATTCAAGTAATTCAACTCCAATGTTCCATGTAAGTAAGTCAATGTGAAGCAGCAGCTGCAGCATGTGTCGGCACGGTTGAGACCAAAGCTTGTGAGGACGTGAAAGGCAGGCAGAATCTGGAGAGCTCTTCTAGTGGAGATACGTTGACTGATTGCCTGATATGATTAGATTCAAGCTCATTTAGGGGCTGCTGTTTGTAGCGCAGTCCCTCAATACTGGACCACTTTAAAAAATTGTTGTCCCCATTAGTGAGTCAATATCAATCTCATTTAAAGGCATTGCTTACAAAGCTGAAGTCAGCATGCGGTTAGCCTGGTTAGCCTGGATTGGTAACTGTTATTGTGTCCAAAACACCACCTTTATGGATGTGTGGATCGCAGTGGAAAAAATCTGAATCATGACTCAATTCACAGAATCCAGTTAATTCTAAGGATTAATAGTTAATTGTCAGAACTACATTTTAATGTTACGATGTGTTAAGGAGAGTGCACTTCCTTCCTACATGCTGCTGTCAGACTACACAACAGTAATCTATTATTTCTATATCTACGATGAATGGCTGTATTATTGAATATGTCTGTATAATTTATTTCAGTTACTGTTATTTTATTATAACTGTTTCCATCTTGTTTAACTATGTGTGCACTCTAACCTTTGCTGCTGTAATCCTGTTATTTCTTGCCGCAGGGCTGATGTATGTATGATCTTATCTTATCTCACTGTACAGATTTCACTTGCGCTCCAAATCTAATCCAGCAAAATGTTTTGTTTGCTTAATTAATATAATAACACAAATGCAAGAAATTGTTTTTTGGCATAAGGGGGAGTTATGTGCTGGAGCTGTTTCTTGACAAGTGGCTTCTTGTCTCTGTTCCCCAGCTGTAGCCGTTGCAGCAGAGATGCGGCAAAAAAAAAAAAAAAAACTGTTCATATTGCATGAAAAAAAGTATTTTGTTCTCTTTCCAAAAATATCCCTTACAAAACTTTTAACAATTCCAAAAGTTCTCAGAAAGGTATACATAGAAAAGCATGCACACATTCTTATGCACCTCCATGAACCAAAAACATACTAACACCTAAACACACACACACACACACACACACACACACTTGGAAGAGGCTCATCCCTGCTTCACCGCGGCTCGTTAGCTGCGGCTCGTCTCGTTGGTTGCTTAGAGACAGTCATTGTCTACATGTGGGAGGCATTCACTTTTTCTGGTTTTCACATACGTCCTCATCCTTTTGGACTGGGACTTCTTGCCACCTTTTCTACTGTTCTGTTTCTGACAATAGTTAGTTTTAATCAATTCTCAAAATATTTATTTATATATTTATAGCACACACAGTTGCCTACATTCTTTGTCTCCATATAACAAATACAAAGGGCACAAACCAGCTCCGCTTCCTTCCCTTTTTCCTGCCTCCCTGCATTGTGTTTTCTTTCAATGGATTTCATCCTTCCAGATATGTTTAAAGAAGCAACACCTACTAGAAGGTTCCAATGAGGACGACGTCAACCTCCAGTGGCTCGTATATATGATGGAGAAAAGGAGGAAGTGTTGAGGATGGACGTGTGAAACAAACAGGCCTGTCACCCTGGACACCACTGTACATCAGTAACCAATAACGTTCTTTCCAAATCGACGCCACACAGGCAACGTAGTGGAGCGATTAGCTTTTCATTGATTGTAACGGTAAATAAAGAGCTACCCGGCCTGTCAGGTGATCTGTGGTTTCATCCACAATCTTCCTCTTTTGAACCACTTTTTGGATCCACATTCTGGATGTAAACACACATTGCAGACGATTCTGTCTGCTTCTCCTGTAAAGGCCTATTCTGTTTCCTAGCAGGGTGCACTTAGGGACGGTGTTGGCTCGCTGGTAGCTCTGACAGCTCAGACGGCATTGGGGGGGCAGGGCTGGTTGAAGGGTCCGATGTTAACCCACCTGCAGCAACACTGGCCGAATTGTGATTCGCCGACTGCCGTCCTCACACGCTTTCCACTCTCCACAATTCCTTCACAGTAAATTCCCTTTTTCAAGGCTTCTGTTTCAGCCAGATTCAGTCTCTTCTTTTATTTTGTCCGAGTCTCGCTTTTGTCTTTTGTTGAATCAAAAATCTTGCCGTCTCATTTAACAGAAAGAAAGGTGAAAGATAAAATCAGTCTGAGTTCTAGCCCTCAATCAGACTAAACAATCCCTCCAGCTTCACTTATTCATTGTGACTCACTTGCACTCTCCCTTCTTCATCAAAGCTGTCCTCATTGCTTCAGTAGATGCTTTTGGGGAGTTTGATACAATTCATTATTTAAGGAGACTTGTAATTCTGAATGTCACTGAAGAAAAGCAACGTTTGCACATCTTCATACTTTTCTTACTCTTCTCACAATAGCCACTGTATTGTTTTTCACTATACACGGTTATGTACTGAAGTAGTGATATTTCAGCTCTCCCTGAAGCATTCTGAGGCTTTTTTTAAAGGTAAATGGACCACCCTGTATGTTGTTGTGTTGATTAATAGTGTAAAGTGTACACTGTCTTTTTGGAGGATGTAGAACTTGATGTTTTTCCTCATTTGATTTGTAGATCTTAGACGTAACCGCACAACTCTGTGGATGTACTATATGACACTTCATTTCCCTTATTTGGAAAAGATATGAAGTCATTTCTATGTTGTCATGTCATGTATTAATAATTGTAGAAATAAATCCTCAACTTCAAACTGTCTAAAACTTGAGCCTGCATTAACCAAATGTAGCTTAAAATTGTCTGTCTAAAATTCATATTCACCTTTTTTTCTTGCAAATTTGCGTTTTTCCGCATTATCTAATCACTTTGTGCGGACGGCAGCGTCCGTCAGGCTGACAGGCAGCAGATGGGGGCTGACATCTCAGCGTGGAGAGAGGAGACGGGCTGTCAGATAGTTTATCCTACAGCCTTGTCCTCCGCTAACAACCAGCTCACCACAGGCCTCATTCATCCGCCTCGTCGGCCTGCAGACAGCAGCGGGCTGTCTTAAAGTACAGTATGTCCAAAAAGAGTGCATTTGGACTTGGGGACTTCATTCAACTAGGTTTACCTGGAATTAGGCAAAGTTTGTGTTTTAAATTGGCTTCCATTTTAAATTACCATTGCACCGGATCGGTTATCTAGACTGCTAGTAGGTGCAGTTTGTCTGTACATCTAGACGTAGATACTAAAGGCCTGGCAAACCTTTTCATGACTACCTTTCCTCTATGATGTATCCCACCGGCTTTGCACATGTCCAACACCTTGTCTCAGGGGGCCTCTGGCTTTGCTGTACAGCAATCGCTTGACTTGCTCACTGAGACTTGGATCACACCAGATAACACGTCACAAATGCTGATCTTTCTTCCGCCTTCTCTTTCAGCCACCCACAGGTAGGGGTGGTGGTACTGTTTACTCATCGTCCCCAAACAGAGTCTCTCTACCTATGTCCACATTTTACCCCAATGTCTTTGAGTTCCACGTTGTGACAGTCACTCGTCAGGTATAACTAAACATGTTGTTCTTCCCAGAAAACGACCATCCACCCGTCCTTCCGGGTAACATCCAGACAGAAGTCATGTGACCTACTGCTCTTACTTTCTACCTTTCTGTCACTCACCCCTTTCCTTCCTACTCACTATGCCTGCAACCACTTCTTCATCTCTTTCTGTCTCCCACTTTCTCAAACTTACATCCGTATCACGTCACCTGAAGTTCTACCTGTCCGTAACATTTGCTCCCTCTCTCCCTCCTCTTTCTTATCAGCCCTGCCTTCAATGGACTCCTTCACTTTCACCCAGCTTAACCCACAGACACTTTACTTTCTACCCATTCTTCCTCTCCTGATTCTCTCTGTCCTCTTACATTAAAAAAAGGTGTGCAAGTCCTCCCTGACTCTGCGCGTCGAGAGAGTATTCAAGCAGCAGAAAGGAAATGGCAAAAGATTATCAATCTCTTCTCTTTCTCTTTTCTTTTCTTTTCTGATGCCCAAAAGCTTGTTCTACCAAACGTCTCTGTCAACTATTTCTCAAAAAGACAGATGACACTTTTTTCAGCCCTGACCAGGCTCTGGTAATCTCACGGCTTAACTGTTGTAACGCCCTCTTAGCAGGTCTCCCTGCCAGCGCCATACGACCTCTGCAGCTCACCCACTATGAATTCTCCCACACTACCCCACTCCTCTGCTCCCATCATTGGTTACCAGTGGCTGCCCGCATCCGTTAAAAAACATTGGTATCCGTGAACTGATCCGGTCCAGTCTGCATCCAGAACATGGTCAGCCTTACGTCACTGGTCACTCACTCTGCATCCACCAATCTGCTTGTTGTTCCCTCACAGAGAGCTCAACAACATCCAGACTGTCTGCTGTAGAATGAGCTTCCTGCAGAAAGCTGATAAGATAATATTTTATTAGTCTCCCACTGGGAAAATTCAATGGATTACAGAAGCAAAGGTAAAAGTGCAAGCAGAAAAGCAGTAAAAACAAGATCAAAACCATTATGAATGAGCAGTAATAAAATATGAACACAAATCCAATACAACTGAAACAAAATATTATACATACAGATATTATGAATACAGACCTAATAATTACAAACACAAAGTTGTTGCACAATGTTCATATTGCTTAGATATTTAGATTTCGTATTCAGAATATGCCAGCTTCTATTGCTTTCGTTTTTATTTTTCTCTCCGTTTACTTGCTTACTAACTTTATGCGAGAGCTATACTCTATGTCAGATTCATTGAGGAAATGATTATTACACTAATCTACTGATCGTGTCATCCAACTTTCTTTGTGTAGGTTTCAGTCTTTGTGTCTGTGTGTTTAATTATGCAGCTTGTCTCTTGCGTGTCTGAGTTTAGCTCAAGCTCAAACGGTTGATTCATCACTTTCAGAGTCAGACCGGTAGCTGCAGGCTGCAGTCCTTTGATCAATAATGGAATCATTTAGTCAACAGCCCACTTTTTAAAGCCGTGTTCCTGAATATTAGCTTGTGTGTATTGCTATCTCTGTGTGTGTTAAGAAGATGGAGAATGTGTAACTCCCACCAGAAATGGCACAGAAAGCATTTTAAAAATGTTTGAAGAAAAGCCGGAAACAATATTGAAGGCCAGTTCGATGTCCTTGCTGTCTGCCAAGTTAAGATGATCATTTTTGTTGTCATTGTGAAAAAACATAATTAAGTTGGCGATTCTAGGGTCGCAGTGTTCATTACAGCCACAACATGAGAGCATATGACAACATAGTGATGGTTTAGCTATTCTCTGATTCTTACCACCAGTGGGAGTCACAGAAGGATGGAAAAGGTACCAATGGTAGGTCACTGGGTCCGATGGCATGTGACATCCCAAAAGCCATTGTTATTCCATCACCACAGTATGCATTATTTATGTTTGAACATTTTGAGCTTGTGTAATGCTTGACATACGGAAAACCATGCTTTTCTGATTGCTTGGTTATCTGACAGCTGATGTCCTCATTGAAAACCCCCCAAAATGACCGCAAGGAAATAATGATTGAGCATGCGTGAATATCCTCTGACCCGCAAACTGGGACAGAGGATGTTCAGGGATGTGACTTTACTTTTTTTTTTGTAAATATGTTTTATTGATTTTCACAGTTTTCATCCCAGCAGGGAAGAGGATTCACACATGTCTGAGGGAAATTACAGATTGAAATGATTGGAACTTGATCATTCAGGTACATTCACGTGACGGAGAAGTAGACATAGTATCAAATAATTGCATTCATTTAACAAGCAGTATATCAAAATAACAATAATAATAACTTTTTAAAGAAGAGGAAGAAAAGTATATTTTGATGGGGGGTGTCGTGAAAGCTATGACGATGTTAGCATTATTCGGTAAACAGGCACAGAATTCCTCTGGTATAAGTCAAAGATTGCACAAATTGGGTCCCGGTCAAATAAAGCCAAAACATATGTATCAAGTCTGCTGGCTGGCCTTTACATTGAGTATCCAATTTGGGGTTGATTCTTGCCAAATGTAGCATTGTAATAAGCCCTATGTACCACTTTTAGCTGTATTAATGGAGAATCAGGCCGGTAAGACCAGGTCCATTTGGTATCAGGAATCAGGAATCAGTAAACGTGTATTGCCATCATGTCAGACGTACATGGAACTTGACTTGGCAGTTGGTGCATGATGGAAGACAGTACAATAATGGACAACAGACCACTAGTGCAGGAATAAGATAAAAATATAATAAAATATGCTATGGGTTAGTACGCTAAAGGTATGGGTTATTGAATTAAGAAATAAAGAAAAATAAAGATAAAGTGCACCAGCTAAACAGAAAGTGACAAAGTGTACGTATGTACATGGAGTGAGAGTCACTCAGTGGGGGACCCGGGCTCTGTTGATGAGCCTGACCACCGAAGGGTAGAAACTGTTAGTGTGGCGGGAGGTCTTAGTCCTGATGGACCTCAGCCTCCTGCCAGATGGAAGGGGCACAAACAGTTCATGTCCAGGGTGGGAGGGCTCGGCTACAATCTTTCTGGCCCGCTTCAGAGTCCTGGAAGCAAACAAGTCCTGGAGAGACGGCAGATTGCAGCCAATCACCCTCTCTGCAGAGCGGATGACACACTGCAGCCTCCCCTTGTCCTTGGCTGTGGCTGCAGCGTACCACACAGTGATGGAGGAGCAGAGGATGGACTCCATGATGGCCGTGTAGAAGTACACCATCATCGTCTTTGGCTCGTTGAATTTCTTCAGCTGCCCCCAGGTGATGTGGAAGCTGATGCTCAGCTCCCACATCACCCTGCCTTCGTAGCGTAAATATGAACTCCCGACCCCCTGTAGGCGAGGAGACCTCTCCCTTGTGCCAGCCACATCATACGCTGCTTCGTCTGAAAGTGATGACTGCAGGTTTTGAACGGACAAGGCACGCCGTGCGGTCTTCTCTGGATGGCCACCCTGTGCGCTCTGTTAACGGAAAAACTTCAGAGAAAGTTAGCGTCAGATAATTATTCTATGAGGGATTCAATGAAGGTTGTTGTTACGCTCCCTGGTGGCTCGACCTGGAGCGCAACAGGTCAAGGCAAGTGAGGCGTTAGCCACACAAAATCCAACACACAAAACGTAACAAAAAGGTATTTATTGTTAAAAAAAAAACGACACAGGGATCAACAAGGACTGTCAGTGGCACCAAAGAAAAGAACATAAACAAACCCCGCCCCCCTTGACCGGTGCTTAGCACCCAAAAATACAGTGGGTGGTGCTCACTCTAGCCTAGGGTACTAACAATAGGTACACCTACGTGTATGCAATATGTAAACCCCGGAGTATCTTACCTGTCCTCATTGACCCTGTGCGCACAACCAAAACATATCACAAAACACCAGTAGGCTGTTACCAATACAATTCCAACACAAGACAGAGCTCTTCACAACACGGGCCCAGCTCAACACAAAAGAGACTCTCCTCTCCACTGAAAACAAACAGACTATATAAAGGGAATGGTTGACGGGAGATCTGGAACAGGTGTGGTGATTGGATGAGGGGAACCAGGTGTGCACATCTGTGAAGTGAGAGAATGGAAACAGAAGGGGGAGACAAAAACAACACAAACCAACAACACAAAATCTGTAGACCTATCCCCATAGAGCACTGTACGTAACAGTTGTTCAGGTTGCCCGTAATATGAATATTGCACCTCCATCACATTTATGTGGTGTTTTTCCTGTGAGGGTTCAGAGGCAAATTTATAAATTTGTGATTTTGGGAGAATAAAATGAATTGAATTTAGATGATTCACGATGGCTAATATGCAAGGTAATACCTGCCCTTCAGGACCCTAAATAACACTCAAACAACATAGTCACAGCTACAGGGGCAATTGGGGTTAAGTGTCCTGCCTCAGGAAACACTAAAATAAACAGATGTAACCACCTAATCTATGAATGAAGGAAGCCCCTGGTCTACAGAGCCACAGTCGCTTTGTACACCACATTAGTCACCTTCTCCTTTCCTTTCCGTTTAGTTTTGTGTGGCGGCTTGTTGAGTTCATCCCCTGAGGAGCAGGAGATATATAAGTGCATATCTTAAAAATCCCACCTGCATTTACCGTCAACTTGGCAAACATATGGATATCACTATCACATTTTAATGTGAGCATTTAAGTTGCACCTGTCCTTTTAAATCATTCATAGACCTCACTGGTTACTTTTAGCTTTGTCTCACATACAATTGGAACCTTACAATGAGCCTCAACACGAAGGTCATTCAGAACACATGTTAGTCATCATGCTGGCTGTCGAATAATTCATGTGATTCATTATTCATGATAAATCAATGTCTATTTGTCAGTGGAGATCTCCTCGCAGTCCGTTGACTTGGTGATGTTAGATTTTATTGAGAGAATTCCTGCCATCTGGGGATAAACCGGTGGTCAATCTATATATTCTCTGTGGCTAACTTTTCTGTAGAAACATAGACAGGTGCGTGGCCTTGGAGACCCGTGTAAGTATTTGGAGATGCTATTTTGTGCTCCAAAACGGAATCCAACTGAATTTAAGGAAATACACGTTTTGAGGTTTAGGGCTGTGTTGCTCTTTTGAAATGGCCAAAAAGAAAAGATTGGAAAGAAAACAATGTTTATTTAACATCTTTAGCTTTTTGCTTCTGTAGATTTTTTTTGGTATTTCATAAAACATTGTCTTAATGAAAGTACTATTCAGAGTATGCGTCAGGATGGTATTTATGAGCAGATTGTTATTCTGAAACTCTACCTCAGTAGCACTTACATACGCCAACATTTTCAGTGCCGTTCATATTTGTGTTATGAAGGGATTTGAAGGTTTTGGCTCTGTGCTTGCTGGCACTGTACCCAAATATTTTAATTATGTTTTTCAGCATTCATCTCTTCCTCTCATCTGTCTGTCACATTATTTTTGCTTAATTTGTGCCGCCCATTCCCTCTATGTGTTTTTTTCTTCTTTTTTTATAAATTGAATGGGGTTTTTTGTGTGAAAAGATTAAATGTGACGCCAAAAGAAAATTCTGTTGCATTTATTGTGATTATGACATGAGCTATGGGCTAAGGTGTTATTTAATGTATTTAGATGTGATTTATTGTATCAGGTACCTGAGCTTTCCTCATTTCCTTATTAATGTCTGTATGATACATAACATTACAGCTTTTGACAATTTTTCTATGTTTATAAAAAAACACCGAAATGAACAATAATGTGGATTATATACAGATGTGATATGGAATACTGGTTTTCTCAGAAGAAAGTGTCTCTGTTGGAGGTCACAGATTCTTAATGAGTGTGAAACCAGTTGGAATTCATTTTCACGCGGCGTTAATGAAAGCCACCATGGTAATGGATTGGGATTGGTCCCGTAGATGATCTCAGGCTGACGTGTGAAAGTCAAAACTGTAACCAAGTGTCCACAGAAACTAGGGAGAAGGACCACCATGATACACACAGAAATTGACATGTCAGTGTCACCTTGGAGTCAAATCAACACCTGAGCATCTTTTGACAAGAGAGACCCCTCCTCATTGGTTCATAGAGTCTTCCATCAATAACGAGTTACTTATTCTTAAGGTCAGGATTAGAGGAGGACAAAAGTATCCTCTTACAATGTTTTTTAATGATAAAGGAAAGGAAAGATTTCTTGTTCATACACAATTTCTCTATTATATCTGTATGACAAATGACTGTCTGCCTCTGTTAAGTACTAAAAATCAAATAGAGAACGTCTCTGGGGACCATCACCTTATCGTAGTGGAGAGGTTTGTGTGTGCCTATGACCCTGATGACTGTGTTGTCGTGGCCTTGTGCTCTTCTTGGTAGGGTTAACCTTGGCAAAGTGGTCTAGGCTAGGGGCCAGACCAAGGATGATCCAAAAGACACTAGGAAAAAGCGGAAAAGGATCTAGCTGGCCCGGAAGAAGCCCGGGGCCCTCATTTGGAGCCAGGCCCAGACGGAGGGCCCGACAGCAAGCGCCTGGTGCCCGGGTCTGCATTGGAGCCCGGCCAGGCATAGCCAGAAGGAGTGACGCGACTTCCTAAGATTCTAACTCTCATGGGCTCACCACCTGTGGAGGAAATCAATGGGGTCGGATGCGCTGCTACAAGGGTGGGAGTAACAGTGAGGGGTCTAGACGGAAACGGACCTGGGCGGAAGATGCTGGCTCTGGGGACATGGAACGTAACCTCTCTCGGGGGTGAAGGAGGCGGATCTTGTGTGAGAGGTGGAGCGTTATCAGTTGGATCTGGTGGGGCTTGCCTCTACGCACAGCCTCGGCTCTGGAAGCACACTTGTGGATATGGGATGGACTCTATTCTACTCTGGAGTGAGGCGTGAGGCATCAGGAAGTGTGGGGATAGTCCCTGGCTGAATGCTGCTACATTAGAGTTTCCCCCGGTGGACAAAAGGGTTGCCTCCTTACGCCTTCGGGTGGTGTGGGGGAAAACTCTGACTGTTGTCTGTGCATATGCACCAGACAACACCATGACCCACCCGGTCATACCTGTTGCATGAGTCACCAGGGCCCTCTGCTGGTGCCCTGGAGGCCTACTCAACGATGGAGGAAGATCAGGCAGATTGTTACTAGGACCTGAAGGAGGCGCTGTTGCAGAAGTTCGACATCTCTCCTGAGACCTACCGTCAGCGGTTCCGGGAGACGGCCATACCTCTGGGAGAGACACCTACAGTGACCTACCATCGGCTCAAGGGACTCTACATACGGTGGATACGGCCGGAGGAGCACAGCAAAGAGAACGTCGGAGAAGCCATCATTCTGGAGCAGCTGTTGCAGGTGTTTTCTGGAGACATTCGGATGTGGGTGAAAGAGCATGAGCCAGAAGACGGCCAGGCTGCAGCCAAGCTGGCCCAGTAGTACCTCAACGCACGTAAAGGGGCACCGCCACGCCACTACTCATCAGGGCCTCGAGGTACCCATGATGGCAGAGACAAGCACAGCACTGGAGGTAACTCCAGGGGCTGGGAGAGCAGAAGGAGAGAGACGAGCAGAGAGATACATCTGGAGCGAGTAAGGGACTAATCTGTTTTTATTGCCAGCAGCTGGGCAATAAAAACAGAAGAGAAGCTGGGAAACCCCTGCAGCATCAGTCCAGGTAACATGGGAGTGGTGCAGTATGTTTTGCAGATGCGGGATCGACTAGAGCTGTACCGTGAGGAGGCCCAGAATAACCT
Source organism: Pungitius pungitius (assembly GCF_949316345.1). Lineage (NCBI taxonomy): Eukaryota > Metazoa > Chordata > Actinopteri > Perciformes > Gasterosteidae > Pungitius > Pungitius pungitius. The sequence continues at coordinate 14,635,709 of NC_084917.1, read as the reverse complement.
GAAGAAGGCTCAGCACAATCAGAAACGCTGGTACAGCGAACACGCTCGACGGCGAGAGTACCAGCCGGGTCAAAAGGTCATGTTACTTCTGCCCTCCTCAGCAAGTAAACTTCTAGCAAAATGGCAGGGGCCATACACCATCACCCGGAAGATGGGACCGGTCACTTACGAACAAGGACCACAAGTCGACCTGCAGCAATTGTTCGGGAGGTTCCCGGTCCAGTTCCAGGAAAGACCAGGGAAGACAATGGTGCTGCAGCGTGTTATACACTTGAAGGAGTCAACACCCATCCGACAAAGACCCTACCGCATTCCGGAGGGAGGAGGTGGAGACCATCAAAAAGCTTGGAGTAATCAAGGCATCAAGCAGTCAATGGTGCAGCCTTATGGTCATTGTGCCAAAATAAGACAGGACACTCTGCATGAATTTCCGCTAACTCAACACCGTATCAAGGTTTGACGCTTACCCCATACCTAGGATAGATGACCTGATTGAGAGGATTGGCCGTGCCCGGTTTATCACCACGGTAGACCTCTGTAAAGGGTACTGGCAAGTTCCACTGGAGAAGTCCCGTGAGTACACCACTTTTCAGACGCCGGTGGGCCTCTACCAGTTTACGGTAATGCCCTTTGGACTTCATGGAGCTCCTGCCACCTTCCAGCGGCTAATGGACCAGGTCCTTCAAGAAGGGGAGGACTGCTGTTCCGCTTATCTTGACGATGTGGTGATCTATAGCGACACATGGGCCAATCACCTTCAACATCTGCAACGCGTCCTGGGTCAAATCCATGATGCCGGATTGTTTGAACCAGCGAAAGTGCGACTGGACCAGAAGTGATGCTCAGTACCTGGGATACCATTTGGGCGGAGGCCAGATCCGACCACAGGTGGACAAGCTGGAGGCCATCCGCAACAGCCCTCGGGCTCACACGAAAAAACAGGTCAGGTCCTTCCTAGGGCTGTTAGGCTGGTATAGACGATTTATTCCGGAGTTTGCAACCATAGCAGCCCCCCTCACAGATCGTACGACCAAGGCAGCCAAAAATCTAGACTATGACTGGACTAAGGACTGTGAACAAGCATTTGCCACGCTGAAGAGTCGCTTGTGCTCTGCACCGGTCTTGCAGAGTCCGGATTTCACCAAACGCATTCTGGTCCAGGTAGATGCCTCTGCTGTCGGCGGTATTTGAACAAGGATAACCTGGAGAGGAGAGACCTCTGCTGTACCTGAGTCGGAAGATGCTGCCACGGGAAACCAGATATTCAACAATCGAAAAGGAGTGCTTGGCCATGAAATGGGCCCTGGACAGCCTGTGCTACTACATGCTTGGAAGGAAGTTTAAACTAGACACAGATCATCTTGTTTGTGCGTGTGGGCATTCGCTTCATCAAATCATATGTTTAATTGTATCCTGTAACTGAAAGTGATGAATTTGGTGACACCCCTACATGTTTTGGTTGGGAGACTGGGTAGGCCTGATGGGAGTTTTTTTTGTTGGGATTGGACGCTGGGACCCACAGCGACAATGGAGATAACTGGAGAGGCGTGATTGGGAGGAATGGCCTCCCTGATCTGAGTGATTGTTATTGGACTTCTGTGCCAGTGAAATTGTCCATAACGAACACCACTTTCGAACATAAAGATGTCTACATGGTACCAGAGCACCCTAGGTCAAAGATCAATGTTTGATTTTGTAATCTTATCGTCTCATCTGACGCCGCATGTTCTGGACACTTGGGTAAAGCGGGGAACCATACAAGCTGTGTACAGTAAGGATGGGACCCTGTTGACCGCGACTGAGGAGGTTATCGGGCGGTGGAACACTTTGAGGAACTCCTTAATCCAACTACCACGCCCTCTTTGGTAGAGGCGGAGCTGGAGGAGGAGGAGGGATTTTCGTCAATTTGCCTGGTGGAGTTCACTGAGGTAGTCAAACAACTCCACAGTGGTAACGTCCCGGGCATTGATGAGATTCGTCCAGAGATGCTAAAAGCAATGGATGTTGGGGGGCTGTCTTGGATGACACGCCTCTTCAACATTGTATAGAAGAACGGGACAGTGCTAAAAGAGGGGCAGACCGGGGTGGTGGTACCTCTCTTCAAAAAGGGGGACCAGAGAGTATGTGCCAATTACAGGTGTATCACACTACTAAGTACCACTACCCTGGTAAAGTCTACTCCAAGGTGCTGGAAAGGAGGGTTCGCCCGATAGTCGAACCAAGGATTGAAGAAGAACAATGAGGTTGTCGTCCTGGTCGTGGAACAAGCTCTTTACTCTTTCAAGAATCTTGAAGGGGCCCTGGGAGTATGCTTATCCAGTCTTCATGTGTTTTGTGGACCCGGAGAAGGCGAATGACCGGGTCCCCCCGAGAGAGAAATGTGGGAGGTGATGCGGGAGTACGGGGGGGCTCCTTACTTGAGGCCATCCAATCCCTGTATGCCTAAAGCGAGAGCTGTGTTCGGGTGCTCGGCAGTAAGTCGGAGGCGTTTCCGGTGGGGGTTGGCCTTCACCAGGGATGCAACTTATCACAAATCTTGTTTTTGGTTTTGGGACAGGATATCGAGGCATAGGAGGATTTCATCGCTGATATTTGTGGTGTGGTACGTTTCGCAGCCGCGTGTGAAGCAGTTGGGATGAGGATTAGCACCTCCAAATCTGAGTCAATGGTTGTCAGCAGGAAACCGATGGATTGCCTACTCCGGGTAGGGAATGTATCCTTACCCAAAGTGAAGGAGTTCAAGTACCTCGAGGTCCTGTTCACGCGTGAGGGGAAGATGGAGTGTGAGCTTGGCTGGTGAATCGGAGCAGCGGGGGCGGTATTGCACTCGCTTTACCGCACTGTTGTGACGAAAAGAGAGCTGAGCCAAAAGGCAAAGCTCTTGATCTACCGGACATTCTTCATTTCTACCCTCACTTATGGTCACGAAGGATGGGTCATGACTGAAAGAACTAGCCACTCAGGAGAGTGGCTGGTGTTGAGGTGTTCCAGGCACATCCAGCTGGGAAGCGGCCCCGTGGAAGACCCAGGACTAGGTGGAGAGTTTATATCTCGTCTCTGGGAACGCCTTCGGATCCCCGAGTCAGAGCTGGTAGATGAGGCCCGGAAAATAAGAGATGTTTGGGGTCCCCTGCTGGGGCTGTTTCCCCCGAAACCCGATCCCGGATAAGCGGTTGAAGATGGATGCATGGATGAATGGAGAACCTTTAATCGACAAATTTACCCTACAAAAAGTAATAAGTCAATGCAGACTTGGTTTCTTCGTTTAATCGTTTAGTCCTGAGGGAAAGTTCCATGTTATTTAGAGCCGTGGATCCATCCGTCCTCCTCAATAAAAGGTCTTTGTATCTCTTTAAACTACGTCACATGGCTTTCGTAGAGGCAGCACAACACGTGCTGGCTCACAATTACATGTTTCTACTTTATAGAAAGTCCATTCACTTTGTTGTAAAAGTGGTACCCAGTGGTACCCAGAGTCTTTATCCACAAGAACCAAGTACCACTGAATTGGTTTCCAAGCAAATATCAGCAATTATCTCTAATTACAGTTTTTCTCCATTGCTTTGGCTCAATTCTTGAAACAGAAATTACATTCTCAAAGCTCTTAATGCATTTGGTAAAATAGCCTATATGGTTCAGCATAACTACATAGATCACCTTCAAAAGGTCATATCTCACCCAAAACAGTTAACTCAAGCTTCAAAACCAAATCATTTTCTCATAAAAATAGTCAGTGCCCCCAATTGAAAACTTCCTTCTCGATTGCTGTGGCTCATCTATCTCTCGAAAAAAATGACATTCTCAAAGCTTTAAATACATTTGCCAAAATAACCTAGATGGTTTAGCAAAACACTATGGCACACCTGCAAAAGGTCATATCTCTCCCAAAACAGACAACTCATCAGTCACAACGAATTCCTTTTCTCATACAAACAGTCAGTGCCCCCAAAATGAAAAGTCCTTTTGTCATTGTTTAAACACTGCAGGTCAAAATGTTTAGTTGTTTTGTCACTATGGCAGAGGACCATTGAAATCCCTCATGTCCACCAGTCTTAGCCCAGTCCTTCATTGACAATGGTTACTGTACTGTTTTTTTTGTCTGGCTAACAGAATAAAATAGGATTTTAGGGTAAGATTAGCCTCCAAGGTTTGACATCACACATTGCACTCATACTACCGGAAATTCACAAACATAAAATAACTTCCATACATCAAAGTAAAAAGCAGCATAATATACTGTAAAATAAACACAGAAACAAAAACCAATGTAAATTATATGCATCCTACAGTGCTGTAAATAAAGCCGGTCAAAGAATAGATAAAATAAAGTTCTAGTTTCACCTGACTGTCAATTGTTGTAGTACTGTGAATTTATCAAATGTTATTCATGGTATTATGTTCTTGAGTAATTTTGACAATTGAACAGACTATTGTGCATGTGATGACTTATACAATGAAAATACGCTGAGACGTTTTGGAGCGAAAAACAATTAGACTGAGAATCAACAATCAGTTTAGATCAACAAGATCTATTCACTTGGAAATTGTGCTAAACGTAGGCTACATGTACTTAATCATTTGTAAAGATGTACTGAGACATTGAGACATGTACTTAGACATTTACAATTTAACCAAATGAATGAGAAATTCAATTCTGTATTGAGAAATTGCTAAGTTGTTTGGAGGTTTGTCCATGTTGTTTTGAGAATGTCATTTCTGTTTCAAAAAATGAGCCAAACCAATGGAGAAAAACTGTAACACCAACTCTTTCATTACATTACATGTCATTTAGCTGACGCTTTTATCCAAAGCGACTTACACTAAGTTTATTTCCACATAGAGATACAAACTCAGAAGAACAAGTAACAAGAAAATACAATTTTCATCAAATCCAGGCACATATCACGCATGTACTATTGCAACTTCCTCTTCGCAGGAGCACCTGCGTTCGCCCATCAGGTTGTGACGCACTCCTACCATTCCTTCCGATCACTGCTTACATCAAGTACCGTATTGTGGTGGTAGAGCTCCTCTCGGTCCAACATTTGCTCTACTCTGGCCTTGGAGTGGTACTTCACAGGCAAGTCTTGTACGGGTGTCTCTACACCACTCCACCTGAGTCTAAGTATGGTCACTTTTGTCTTTGAGCAAAAAGCAAAGAGGGCGAGGAGGAATGTAACCCAAAATGGCAACAGCCAAAATGCCAAACCAAAGGTGTTAAAACCAGGGTGCACAAACCCATAGGTAATGTCACAATAACTACTTATTACACATAGTCCATGGTTTGATTGCACGTCTCATAGTCATTCTGAAAAAAAGCATCTGCTTATTGAGTGTTGTGTAAACCTCAATTAAACTCAGAGTCCCTTGGAAACTGCATTATTATGATTAAACTGTTGAATCTCCAACTGCAGATGAAGCAAGGACCGTAGGCCCATAAATATTGTTTTGTCTGTCAACAAATGTAATTCTTTTGTTTTCCTTTACCATCTCTGTGCTAATCTCTGTGAAACACACACACAGTTTACGTTCTATTGTTTTGCTGATATAATTGTGTTGCTGTTGTGTTGCATTTTCAATTTAAAACAAAAACAGGCGAGCTGAATGAATAATTCATTCACCATCTGTGCATATATGCACACACAACCACACAAGTACATGTGTGTGATAATCCCTTCAGTTTTGCTGCTGATTTCCTTCGTCAAGCGTGAGAGAGTAATTAATCAGATCTGAAATGAGATTCTGGAATTAAAACCATTGAGTGTGTGTGCATGTGTGTGTGTCCAGTTTAGCCCTAATGAATTCTGACAGGCAAATTATATCAGCTTCCTCCTCATCAATAATTTTTGCTGCATCTCCTCTCTGTGTTCTTGTTTAGCTTTTCTGCTTTTTTTTCCTTTTTTCTTATCATCTGTATCTTTTTCTACATCTCTCATTTAGTGTGGCTGCTGTGCAAACAGGCTGCAAAACGCCTCATTGCAAAACACACTGTATGCAAATTAGCAGGATTCTTATTCCTATTTTCTTCCTCCGTAAAAAAGTTGTAGGCGCTGCTTGTCCTACGAGTGTCAAAATATCCAATCCAGTGCTTTTGGGGGGGGGGTAGGCAGTGCTCTGATGCTCTCTGTCCCCTGTTGTGTATGTATACGCATGTGCATACACGGATATATTTTTGCACTTACTGCGGAACTGTGTGGGAAAATGTATTTTTAAATCCAGACTCAATATACATATATATATATTTCTATCATATATTCAGTATATGATATAAATACCACATCATTAATATATGTTATAGAAGAAAATATTACATTATAAATACATTTATATAAAACATACAGAGTTAGCACGACAGCATCCAGCTAGCTAAACCTCGTGCAGCAGTGTCTACAGAAGCTTTGCATGTGCGGCTTTCAGATTGGGTTGGGTTTTCTTGGAAGAATAATGCTCACCATTGCCATGTGCCAGCTCTAGAAAAATTCAAATCTTAATTTTCTTTTCTTTTGTGGCTCAGGGTGGGGCCAGCCTCCACTGCTCCTCTGTGAAGTTGATTATATTCATCCTATATGGTGACTATCTCAATATGCCAGCTGGATTCATAGTTAAGAGTGGCATTGCACGGAAATCTATAATGGAGATGGATGAAAACACTTTCCAATGACAGCTGTGTGTAACCAAAGCCGAGTTTGATTTATTTGCCCAGAAACTAGAAACGGTAGTAGGCATCTCCGTGGTGAACCTGAGAATACAGCTATGGAATGAAAAACAGTCATGTTCTTCTGGTTCCTATTTGACCAATGCTGCTTTTCTGTCAAATCCAACGTTCCCCAAGGTGCTGCTCACAAGGTCATCATGGAGCTTCTAGATCAAAACAGTCTCCTCACCTTCCCATTTGTCACTTGGCATAATGATTGTGAGAAGCGGACCGATGCAAGAATCTTTGGAAGAATATGTGGCATTGACAGCATTGTTGACTCCACCGATGGTAGGCACATTGAGATTTAGAAGCCACCTGTCTGGTGGAAGGTGTAGCTGACAACCAGAGGAGGCTCATGAACTGGGTTTTTGTTGAGGGTTGATGATTGTCTAGATTGTTTGGGGCTTCTTTAAGAGCAGGTGGAAGTAAATTGAACATTTTTTTAACTTGAATAAATGAACACATCAGTTAAGGTCACGGTTTTCAGTGAGACACTGAGTAGGAGTAGTGCAGACGACTGGAATCGCAAATTAAAAGGTCTAAACGCGAATGGTTTAATTGAAACATTTTTCTGTGTCATTTCACATTATCACACATACTGTTATTTCTGAACTTGTTTTGGTTTCTTTGTATGTATGTATGTATATTACCTGGGTTGTTACGAACATCTGGTGAAAATTCCATGTCAATAGCTCCTTTGGAAATATATTTAATGAGAAAAATGGTGACATGTTCAATACTTATTTCACCCGCTGTAAGTAAAAATGTTAGGTGAGGTTGAGGAAGAAGTTCTGTGATCATCCATTGTATCGGTATTTTGTCATGGCTGTTGTGATTAAGAATTAGCCCTCTTGGTAAGGCCTTCAGCAGTTCCTTTTACAGGGGAATCAACAACGTGATGCCCTCAAATTAGCTTACTAGTTTCACAATCAAACTGAAATTGAATTTTTATTGAGTTTTAATTTTCATATTTTTTTCCCAACAGGCATGACTAGATACTGGCACAATATACTGTGTGAGCTTAAAATTACTACCTTATAGAGGCTGTTAAACTTGTGTTAAACCAGTGACAATTCATGTCAATGTGTCCTGAATGCTCTTATAGTTAACACATTTGTCTCAGATTTCCCAAACAAATTAATACTAATTCAGATAATTTTACACCACAGGAATGTTGGTAAATGAGCAGCTGCTCTTGATTATATTTATAAATTAATTGGTTAGACTGAAAGTATTTTAAATTGGCATTTTGGAAGGTTTGCAGCACAATGTCATCAGAGAGACCTGGCTACTCATAAGCCTGGAACACACCAAGCTGACGCCGACGGACTAGTGGCGACCTGAGCAGACTCCAGAATCGGCTCACGTCGGCAGCGTCTGGGTCCAAAGTTGCTCTGTCACACCAAGCCGATTCTCAACACCCGATGGCCAAGTAGCACGTCCGTTCTGCGCCTGCCGTTTTTTTTTCTTCTAGTGCACTGGTTCACTAGCTGAGCAGCCAATCAGAATGATCAGAAGGCCGACTGACAAACAAGCCCCGACGCCGATTCAACATGTCGAATCGGTCGTTACAAAGCCAACGAGGACCGACTTCGGCCGGCGGTGCGGAACACACTGAGGAGATTTAGTCTGCCGACGCACAAAAGCTGCCCAACCGTCGGCTTGCTGTGTTCCAGGCTATACGCCACGATTGCAGATTCTAGTCTGCTAGTTCTAGCAGACTCTTTTTCCTGAAACCGTATTGAGAGGGAACAAGAATATCTAGTTTTTGAAGACAGCCACTGAGTCTGGTGTGTACCACTCTTTCTCCATTACATTGGAGAAAGTGGGTATAATTGATATGGGCCGATAATTGTTCATATCATTTCTGTCACCTGAGTTAAAATCTCTTATCTTACTACATATTCCATCTGCACCTGCAGTATATGAGCTCCTCAAGTCCAAAATGATCTTAAGGAGCTCAGTACTATCTGTTGGTATCATAAAAAATGAGTTAATGTAGCTACCAGAGAGAAAATGCTTAAAGTTCACACCCTGGGGTTGGTTTGTCTTCTCAGCCAGGTTTGCACCTATTGAAGCAAAATGATTATTAAAACTCTGTACAAGATCAGCTTTTCCATTTCCAAAGTCAGGCAAAGTAGTAGGTTTGTGTCTCCTGTTGAAGACTTCATTTAACACATTCTATGACCTCCTGCTATCCCCCTGTGGAGCTTGTAAAAGTTCGATGTAATGGAATTTTTTACTCTTTCTTATGATCTGCGTTCATTTTTGTAGGAAATATATTTCTTTCTAGTCAAGTTTGAAGGATTATTGATGTAGGATTTGTAAAGCCTACTTTTATATTTAATAGACTTTAAAATCCCTGTTGTAATCCAAAGATTCTGGAGGGTAGTACTGCAGTTGATAATCTTCTCAGTTATTGTATCCATGATGAATTCTTGGATAATCTTTATCAGGCTGTCATATGCTGTATCAGGTCCCGCGACTTGGCCTGTAAATTATAATTTAAGTACTGTAAAGTGCTGTCATTGATGATTTTAGATTTAATTTTAGAGAGTGGAGGAGAGAACGATTTTCCAGAGCCAAAAAACATTACAATGGGAAAATGGTCTGTAATATGGGGCGATGGTGGCGCATGGAGTAGTGTGATGCGCTGGGAGCCACAAGGTTGGTGGTTCTAATCCTGGCCAAGCCATGTGCCATGTCGCAGTGCCCTTGAGCAAGACACCTAACCCCTAATTGCTCCCCAGGCAAAATGTAACGCATGGGTTATTGTCACAGGGTTCGGGCTGGAGCAGGCAGGACTCAGACGCAGGATCTTCAGAATGTGCTTTTTATTCTGCACAAAAACCAACAGAAGCCAACGGACATGCACCAACGAGGAGTAACATGGACAATGACGCGACAAAGGACAACTGGCACACAGGGCTTAAATACACAAGGGAGGTGCAGGTGATTGGACACAGGTGGAATCAATCACGCAATCACAAGACCACGCAGGAAGTGAAGTTAACCCAGGACCACAAGAGACATGAAACTTCAAACTAAAACAGGAAGCGAAGCCAAACCGTGACAGAACCCCCCCCTCAAGGACCGAATTCCAGACGGTCCTAAAGGGGAGCAGAACCGGAAAAAATCAGACAAGGGGAGGGAGGGTGGGGACCCGACGATCCTGGACCGCGCGGGGAACTCCGGGTGATGGCGGCCATGTGTCGGGTCCTTCGGGGGGCCGGCCGGGCCTCAGGGTCTCGGGGGGTCTGGCGGGGCGGCGGCCGGGCCTCAGGGTCTCGGGGGGTCTGCCGGGTCGGGGGCCGGGCTTCAGGGTCTCGGGGGGTCTGCCGGGTCGGCGGCCAGGCGTCAGGATCTCGGGGGGTCTGCCGGGTCGGCGGCCGGGCGTCGTGGCGGGGGGCGCCGAGCAGTGCGGCTCCGGCGTCGTCGTGGCGGGGGGCGCCGAGCAGTGCGGCTGCGGCGTCGTCGTGGCGGGGGGCGCCGAGCAGTGCGGCTGCGGCGTCGTCGTGGCGGGGGGCGCCGAGCAGTGCGGCTGCGGCGTCGTCGTGGCGGGGGGCGCCGAGCTGTGCGGCTGCGGCGTCGTCGTGGCGGGGGGCGCCGAGCTGTGCGGCTCCGGCGTCGTCGTGGCGGGGGGCGCCGAGCTGTGCGGCTGCGGCGTCGTCGTGGCGGGGGGCGCCGAGCTGTGCGGCTGCGGCGTCGTCGTGGCGGGGGGCGCCGAGCTGTGCGGCTGCGGCGTCGTCGTGGCGGGGGGCGCCGAGCTGTGCGGCTGCGGCGTTGTCGTGGCGGGGGGCTCCGGCCCAACCCCTGACCCCACCCTCCCTTCAAGGACCGACTTCCAGGCGGTCCCAAGAGGGTGGGAGGGAGGGGTCATGGTCAGGCGCCGCGGGGCCGGGACCGGGGGCGTGGTTCTCGGGGCAGGAACGGGCGCTGACCGGGTTCTCGGAGCAGGAACGGGCGCTGACCGGGTTCTCGGGGCAGGAACGGGCGCTGACCGGGTTCTCGGGGCAGGAACGGGCGCTGACCGGGTTCTCGGGGCAGGAACGGGCGCTGACCGGGTTCTCGGGGCAGGAACGGGCGCTGACCGGGTTCTCGGGGCAGGAACGGGCGCTGACCGGGTTCTCGGGGCAGGAACGGGCGCTGACCGGGTACTCGGGGCAGGAACGGGCGCTGACCGGGTTCTCGGGGCAGGAACGGGCGCTGACCGGGTTCTCGGGGCAGGAACGGGCGCTGACCGGGTTCTCGGGGCAGGAACGGGCGCCGACGGGCGTCTCGGCGCCGGAACGGGCGCCGACGGGCGTCTCGGCGCCGGAACGGGCGCTGACGGGCGTCTCGGCGCAGGAGTGGGCGCTGACGGGCGTCGTGGACGGTGTTGCTGCCGCCGACCTCGGAGGTTCAGGACGTGGGGATCGTACCTGGCCTGGAGGAGGGCGGCCAGCTCCAGCACCTGCTTCCCGCGTTCGCTGAGGGCTGGAGGCTGAGCGCTGGCCTCCCACTGCGAGTCCCAAGCGGTGTCTGGACAGCGGCGAGGGCGTCGACCGGAACGCCGCCCGGAGCCTGCTGGCGAGCCGGGGTCGGCGTTACGCCTGGCAGCCTGCTGCACGCTGCGGGGACCGCCGAGGGCCAGACGGGTTCCCAAAAACGGGTTCACAAAATTGAATCCCGCTGAGTCCTTCCATGGTCGCGTCATTCTGTCACAGGGTTCGGGCTGGAGCAGGCAGGACTCAGACGCAGGATCTTCAGAATGTGCTTTTTATTCTGCACAAAAACCAACAGAAGCCAACGGACATGCACCAACGAGGAGTAACATGGACAATGACGCGACAAAGGACAACTGGCACACAGGGCTTAAATACACAAGGGAGGTGCAGGTGATTGGACACAGGTGGAATCAATCACGCAATCACAAGACCACGCAGGAAGTGAAGTTAACCCAGGACCACAAGAGACATGAAACTTCAAACTAAAACAGGAAGCGAAGCCAAACCGTGACAGGTTATAATGCAATGTAAGACGCTTTGGATGAAAGCGTCAGCTAAATGACGATGTAGTAGTAATGTCAGAATGCACGACTCCCGACATCAGCATGGCATTTTGAATATTGGTAATGATATTGTCAATAATCGTTTTGGAAGTCGGTGTAATTCTAGTAGATCTATTAATGGTGGGGAAGAAAGAGGAGGAATGCAATGTGTTCATGAAGTCATGTTTTACCCCATCTTCCTTTAAAATATCAACGTTAAAGTCTCCAAGGAGTATACACTCTTTCTTACGCTTATTCAGTTTATGCAATAAATCTTCCAGTTTATAGAAGAAAGTGTCGAGAGCAGCGTCTGGTGGGCGATAGAGTACACCGACAATAAATATTTTGTCATTATTGTTAATCTCAATAAATAAGGACTCGCCATGGTCATCCTCTAGATAAAAATCACACGTTTTTACTTGGAGACTGTTTTTTACATAGAGGAAGACCCCTCCACCAGTTCTATTAGGTATATTTTTAATGTATAGTTTGTACCCATGGAGGTTAAGTAAATCTGCATATGAGAAGTCGTTAAGCCAGGTTTCACTACACCCAATAACATCAAAATGAGAACTTGAGTTAGACAGTAAAGAAGCTAAATCAGAATGATGTTTGTTTAGACTTCTGATATTTAAATGTAACAATGAATAATTATATTTATCATTTAACAGTTTTAGGTTTTCAGGGTCAAGAGTATTGCAAAAAATATTCCCATCCATATCAATGCAGTGTTGGGAGTCTTCAAAGATATTGAAACCATTACAACCCATCATATAAACAGTACAAATTAATCATGGAGTTTTCTTGAATTACATAAAAACATTGGCACAGGCAATAGCCGCAAAAAATCTTGGAACAACCTAACACACACACACACACACACACACACACACACAAAATAATTCAGGTACCATTGTGTAAACAATTTGTACCACGCCGTGGTCAAACATTTTAGTTTCTTGTAAACATAAATGAAAAGGAAGAATAGACTCTCAGCTCTCAAGGTACGAATCTCCCGTAAAAGGGGACAAGCTATAGGAAACCTTTAATCATAGCAGAGAGTCTGACTTCCGTAATGAATCAAATATGGGCGAACAGGTCACCGCTGTCAATAAAAGATGTAACAAAAAATTCTACTCCATGGAACAGTATGCATACTGGCCTGCCATCCTCGTCCCATGGATTTGGGCTGATCTGGGACTTGGGTGTTCCGCGGTGGCAAAGATGCGATGAAGGCTTCAGCCTCAGCTGCCGTGGGAAAGTGTTTCCTACCTCCCGACTCCAGCTTGTGACATGAAGCCTGGCCGGGTACAGTAGGGCCGGCTTTAACTCTCGCCCGTATAACTTCGACATGACCGCCTTGAACTCATTCCGCTGCTCCATAACCTCTGGAGGATAATCCTCAAACACAAGGATGGGGTGATCGCGAAACTTCAGTTTACCCCTCATGGTCCGGGCATGGGGGGAGGATCTTGTCCTTTATCTGGAACCTGAGAAGACGAATAATGACCGGTCTTAGTCGCTAGTTAGGTGGAGGTTTCAGTGCCATGGCTCGGTTGGCCCGTTCACATTCCACAGGTGAATCGAGGACCCCTCCAAATACCTCCTCGAGCATCCCAGCAAAGAAAGCCGTCGGCCCAGGCCCCTCCACAGATTCTGTTGCGCCGGCTCCGTGACTCGAGGTCGACAACTTTAGTTGCTAGTTTAGCATGGTCTCTTTGTAGCTTGATGATAGCTTTGTTGGCAGCCTTCAGGCATACCTCTCGTGCGTTCGCTTCACTCTCAAGTATTTCGAGTTTCTCAGCATGTTCGGTCACAGTAGTTAAGACACCGTTCAATTTAGTCTCCAGTCCTGAGAAAGTTTGTTTAAAATACTCGGAGATGGAGATCCTTCAATTATGTGTAGTTTGCCAGTACCATTAGCTGAAAAGCAGCCTCACACCATGATGTTCCCACCTCCAAACTTCACTGTTGGTATGGTGTTTTTAGAGTGATGTGCAGTGCCATTTCTCCTCCAAAAATGGTGTGTATTATGGCATCCAAACGTTCCATTTTGCTCTCAACTGACCACACTACATTCTCCCAGTATTTCACTGGCTTTTCCAGATGTTGTGCAGCAAACTTTAAACGAGCATCAAGATGCTTTTTTTCAGCAATGAAGTCTTGTGTGGTGAGCGTGCATACAGGCCATGGCGGTGGAGAGCATTACTTACTGTTCTCTTTGAGACAACAGTACCTGCTAATTGCAGGTATTTTTGAAGCACTCCACAAATGGTCCTTGGTTCTTGGACAACTCTTGTGATTATTCTTTTCACTCCTCTTGTCAGAAGTCTTGCGAGGCGCACCTGGTCGAAACAAATTTATAGTGAAATGATTGTCTTTCCACTTCCGTATTATGGCCCCAACAGCGCTCACTGGAACATCCAGAAGCTTAGAAATGCGCCTTTAACCAAAGCCATCATTGTGGTCTTGAGACAGCTCTTTGCTTTTACCCATCATGGGATGTGTCTTGTGTGACACCTTGGCAATGAGACTTTTTTGTAGGCCATCAGTTGGGACTGAACCAGCTGACAAGGGTCTGGATTGCTTTTTAATTACTGATACTCAGCTGTTGTCTTTGTTTTCATACCTTTTTGCACTCTCTTTCTAAAGTCATTACTCATTACTTTTAAGATTTAGTCTTTAGAAGAAAAACAAACTTTCATTAAAAAACAACATTGGAACAACAACAATATTCCTTAATCTCCATTAATCGGGATTAATGAATTTCAAAGTGTGAGATTAATAAATTATAATTATAATATCTTTCTCCATTTTTGGTCATTTCCATTGGAAATGGTTGTCATAAATAGACATTGTATTTGATGTGCAGGAAGTACAGACTCTTAGCAAATCAGCTAGTGGTGTGGTTTGCGGGGGGGAAGGAGATTCCGGTCGCGGTCTCAGCCGATCTCTGAGTTGAATGTTTAGAGGCCGTATGGATGCATGGATGGATAACAGGACATGTAAAAAAAAGGACTTCAACAATGGTATATGGGCAAGATTTTCCCAGAAATCGTCAGACCTAAATAGTGGGAATTACATAGAGAACTGGTTTCAGTCTGTTGGGTGGTACACTTAAGGTCTCTATTTGATCAAATATTTTATGAGATTCAAGTTGTAACTTCCCTCGATCGATGAAGTAATAAATTACGCATCACGGTGTGGGTCTGTTCCCTGATTTATTTTGTAGTTTCCTGCCTCTCATGTCCCTGCATTAACTTCCCTTCCTACCCTGGTGTGTTTTCCCACATGAGTGTGATTGTTTCCTGATGTGTCCAATCACCTGCACCACCCCAGTGTATTTAAACCAGGTGTGTCCCTTGTCCCCTAGTCAGTTTGTTAGTCTATGTTGGTGAGTCTATTTGGTGGTTGTGTTGTCCCTGTCCATTTTGATAATGTGACGAATATTTTTTTCTGTGTTTGAGTCCTTCCTGTCTCCTGACCCTGGACTTCCCTGTGAAAACACAATGTTTGACAAAACAGAGCTACAAATGACAAAACTACTTGCCAGTGTTTCATGTTAAGAAAGGCACAGCAGAAACTCTCCCCATGTAGACTGTAATTAGAATCAGCTTTTTGTTACAGTGGAATTAAAATAAAACGAGCTCCGCTAAGCAGTGTGACAGTGAAACTAACCCTGAATACATGTCGATCCACAATCCAAGAATAGTCTCTCTTTAATTTCTGTATGGAAACTGGGCTAATTGGGCTGTCAGTTAGCAAACAGAGCGCTGTCAGATCCACTCCTCGCTCATTTTAGAGAGATTAACAAACAGCCTGTTCATACTGCAGCAGGGAAGGAAACAGCATGCACAGCTGATGCTCTAATCCAGAGTGACCTACAGTGATTCAGCGAATTGCTGAAGAAAATTACTTTTTAAAACGATTGTAGGAAAATTAGAATAGGAGAGACTGAAGTGTGTTCCTGTCAGATACAGTTCTTGGCAGCGAGCAATTTAAAGGGCCATACCTGATGTGTAAAGCACATCGCTTTCAGAAGTCTGTGAAGAAACAGAATCATAAAAGCATTCCTGATAAAACTTTTAATTTCAGGCATTACATGTGTTGCGCAATAGTAGAGAGGACAGGAAGCTGACTGCTTAACTATATAAGGTACTTATCATAATAATAATATTTATTTACTGAGCTTAGTTTTTGACATTACATTACATGTCATTTAGCTGACGCTTTTATCCAAAGCGACTTACAATAAGTGCATTTCCACATAGAGATACAAACTCAGAAGAACAAGTAACAAGAAAGTACAATTTCATCAAATAAGCAGTTTCAAAACATATTATAGAAAAGTGCCATTATAAGTACAAAGTACATCACAACTGGTTTGGAAAGCTAATGTAACTCATTATTTTAATGATGTGTGGACACTCGACACATCCGTGTCCTGGTTGCGATTTCGGCAGAAAATTATTTTATTTAAAGAAAGAAAATGAGTGTGAACATTTAGAAACAGAGGATTTCCTTAACACTGAATAGAGGCTGCCAGCCTTGAAGCCTGACGGATCCTTCATGGAGGCAGATTTCTTAGAGGATGCACGGTGGCAAACAAGAAATTGGTACACAATATATAGACTTTATGTCAGCATGACAAATTACACCAGCCCACAGTCCTGTCGGCTGTTAGCAATCAGAAGAAAACTCAGCTTTTTGAAAGTTAATTTGAAGGTTTATTCATGACATTATTGGACATGTGAATAGAAAGTGAGCAGCTGCTCTGTTCTGTTTCAGCATTCATTATAAAAGAAGACTGATTGAATCCACCAGTGGAAGCGTGTCGGTGATGATTTGATATCTGGACACAACGTCACATTAATTTCCTGCTTGATAAAAGAAAAATGCTAATTAGCTGCCAGACAGACTGCAGAATCCGTTCTGTTTATCAGGAACGCGGCTGCAGATTATTAAAGAATGTCTGCAGCACAAGCACAAGCATTTCTTGGAGTTATAAATTTCATACTTTTCAATATCTGAATGCTACAAATACATTTATGGATGTATTCACGTTTTACAGACGCTGATCGATGACTCGGCTGAACGTACAAGCTTCCCTTTGTGCCGAGAACAGGTCAGCTGTTCATCATCAGGTTCCACTCTCGTTATCTGTTGAGTTTGACCAACACTTTATTTATAGATGCAAACTAAGACACCAGGAAATTCTAATTTGGTTGTTTTTTTTAGTCATTTTTAGCAGCACATTCCAATTTGTGAATAAATATTTTGCAAAAAAACTGCTAGGCATTGTTATGCTTTCAAGTACTGCATTTTAGTGACGATTGCTACAGGACAAATACTTGTCTTATAATTTTAAAGCCCTTTCAAAATTTCGCCACTGAGGCTTTCAGGTGGTCTGAAAGTGTCAATCACTTGTTCTCATGTTTTCGGCCTGGATTTAAAAACTTGTGAATATGTTAGGTTAAAAAATGTGAAATTATGGCTTTGAACTTGACAAGAACTACAGTGTCATGGGTGAAAGCCAAATTTCCACCTCAACCTTCTCCTTAAGTCTCCTTAAGTTGCTCTTTATACTACTTTAGTTTACTTAATACAACAATCAGGACCGCTAGAGAGAAATCTAACTACGTACTTCTTTATCACAATAAACCTTTGTTGGAAGACGGATGTTTATTTTGAAAAGACCATATTCATCGGACGTTGTACTTTCGTAGGACAAAAACAAGTCCTTTTTTTATAAGACATCATACGTTGTATGACAATACATTGCTGCTGCTGTTGTTCAAAGTACAGATCCTAAAAACCGTTGAATGAATCCTTGTCAAGGTTCTAAGTACCGACAGTGTGCTCGAGGGGGAAATCTATGAAAGGCAGGGTCACCGCTGGGCCCTTTAACCAAATGAGCTTAGCTGAGTGAAAGCTTTAGCGTGTGGACAGGTTCCATAATGAGCCGCTGGGAGCTGGTGGCCTGAAATCCCAGAGCAAACAGAACCACCAAAGAGGGGATTCTTCAAGCCGTTTTATTTTTGCACTGGTGCAGATTCCAGCAGATAATGCAGAGAAAGCAGCCGACGGATGGCTCACCGCTGCCCCCCGCTGATCAACACAAACACTGCACACGGATGTGCGCAGACATCGCTGTTACTTGAATGTATCTTGGAGGCTGTAGATCCTTTTGGGCAACTGTTTTCATGCGCTGAATGACATAATAATGTATGTCACAAAGTTGAAGAGGTCAGTTAAACATTGTAGTTCATCAGTATTTTTTAAGTAATTTTGTTAAATGTGAAAATGAGTCGAACCTTTCAACTTTTGCAAAGCTGCTTCATGTGTTTCCCAGTGGGATAAGATTGTGGGTCCCAGAGGAAAGTAGGATGAAAGGAAGAAGGAGGCTTTTCAAGGTGACAGTTTTTATTATATATTTAATGAGATCCACATTTCCTGTTTTTGGTTGAGAAGATATCTTTATTTTTCATTATTCAATATTATCTGTCCAAGATTGTGCTTGCAGCCAGCGTTTTAGTACTTTTGGTCAAAAGTTTAATGCAATCTTAAGTAAAGAGGTAAAAATGAAACAACTAGATTCATCCATTCATCCTCAAAGCCGCTTGTCCTTCATACAGGGTCAATCCAAGGTAACATCGGGAGAGAGACGGGTACACCCTGCATTGGTCACCAGCCAATTACAAACATTCCTACTCACATCCACACAACTAGTGGAAATATAGAGTTGCCAATCAACTTGATCTCCAGAGCACGTCTTTGGCCTGTGGGAAGGTGTATCCGGAGAGATACGGAGGGGACAAAGTCCACACACAAAGGACACTGGGTGGAGTCCAACCCAGGACCTTCTTGCTGTGAGGCGTGCCCAGGCTGTGTTTTACATTTTGCACTTGCATCTGTTCATTTAAACTAAAGTGAATGAAAAAATAATGTCAGACGACATCTCCCAGAGAGAATGAGAAATTTGTATCGACGCAACACAGACACTGTAAGGAAAGGAAAGCGAGTGAGGGAGAATATCCTCATCATTTTCTAGAATATGGAGTAAAATAATGTATATGCAGTTCAAACATAATAGCCAACCAATTGATTTAAGCTTTTTGTTGGATTTTATGTTTGCCTTATAATCACTAAATTTCTTTACAGATAACACACTGGTAACTTACTCGACTGTACCGCAAGCCAGGATGCAAAACCTCAGCTATATATCAGTTGTTTTCTCGAAACAGGTTGTGTAAATGTCCTTGGCAGAACTTCACATCACGTACATTATAAACGACATGTAAATCAGCGTTTGCCTTACATTTGCTGGCCGATGGTGGTGCATGGAGTAGTGTGATGCGCTGGGAGCCGCAAGGTTGGCAGATTGAATGCTGGCTTTCCGAAGTGTCCCTAAACAAGACACCTGACCCCTACTTGCTCCCCAGTGAAAATGTAACACATGGGTTATAATGTAATCTAAGTCGCGTTGGATAAAACCGTCAGCTATATAACATGTAATGTAATTTGCTTCCAAACGTTTTTGCAATTCCAACCCATTCTTGGTCAGCGACCCTGCGCCTCTCGCCACGCTCACACACCCTCCCTCAGTCCCGTTTGGACGCATCTGTCACGGTTTGGGTCTGCTCTGTCTTATTTTGTAGTTTTCATGTCTCTGGTGTTCCTGGGTAACTTCACTTCCTGCCTTGTCCTGTCTTCCCCTGTAATTGTCTGCCGTGCCTGATCGTTTCCACCTGTGTTCAATCACCTGCACCTCCCTTGTGTATTTAAGCCCTGTGAGTCCCTTGTCTGGTGTGGCGTCATTACATGTCAACGTTCATGTGTCAAGTCAAGTCAAGTCAAGTCAAGTCAAGTCAAGTCAAGTCAAGTCAAGTCAAGTCAAGTCAAGTCAAGTCAAGTCAAGTCAAGTCAAGTCAAGTCAAGTCAAGTCTGTTTCGTGTTTTCAAGTCCAGGTCCCTGTTTTTGTCTGTTTTGTTTTCTCCTCCTTCCTCCCTTTTTTGGTTGGCGCGATTTTGATTTTGAGCTTTGACAATTAAAGTCCTTTTATTTTTCAACTCCGCATCTGAGTCCTCCCTCCTTGCCCTCGACCGCGTCCCCCCCTGACAGCATCACTCTTTTCAAGCTATCTAGCAAACTTTTTGTGAATCCTCTTGTGTTGCCACCGGCATCTTCATTGCACATGGTGGTTTAGAATTTGACAGTTACAGTGGTTCAATTACTTGCTGTATTGAGTTTTCACCAGGAAACAATGTTTTGATACTTATGACCTTGTTGCCCAAAGCAGGATGTTGTCAGGACCAGCACCATGTCTAAATAAATGATACAACTTCCAGAATAGTGCACTTAACGGTGTGACACTGCAGGCAATAACACTGCTTTCCCAATTTTAAGAGTTGGAGATGGATTTTTTTTTATTATCCCAAAAGGTGCCTTCTCTCAAACTCGTGGAAAGAAAACATCCGGAATGCACATTTGAGGTTTTTTATACATAAAGTCCGGGGAGTTCACTTAAACTACGCTTAGATATTTGACAAATTGTTAATTTGCATATTTAAGCAATATATTTCAGTAAATGTGTCATTAAAATACATTTTTGAGAATTTTTGGAGCACAATGTATTAAAAGTTATTATGTACATTTTGTATTACTGAATAAAACGATTGAGTAGCTTCAGAGGGTCTCTCAGAGCGTCATCATCACAACCCACAGAGTAGCTGATTTCTCTCTGCTTGTACGCTCACTGTGTTTTCCAGCAGCAGGTTGTTCTCTGAAGAGCCGCGGGTTCCCCACATAGAACAACATCACCTCCTGCTGGTGACACCCCACACACGTCAGCCAGAGTATGACGGTTCATGTGTATACCCACTGCTATCCAGTGTTAATTTTGGCAGCTATTTTTTATTAGTTTTAGTCACATTTAGTCATTTTAATCCTTCTTAGTTGTAGTCTAGTTTTAATCGACGAAAACTAATTACATTTTAGTCTAGTTTTAGTCACATTTAATAGCCATATTACAGTAACCTAAATGTCTTCCCTTCTCAGGCCCAGGGAATCCCTGTGTGGTGTGTACAACTGCATAATAGTCTTGCTTACAGTAGGTTGTCCATTAGATATCCCTCCTAGGATAGGTCTATAGCAAAGGGGGGCAAACTTTTTGACTCCCAGGAGACAATGGGTTCTAAAATTTGACAGAGGGGCCAGGAACAAATGGATGAAGTGTTTGTGTGGGCTAATATAGATGACATGTGAAAAATCATCACATGAAAGGATTTGGCTTTTAACAAGTAGCAAAGGAATTAATTTACAAGGCAATTTAACAAAGGGTATAAAGCTCCGCCGACTTTATGAGAACCAGGAACCTAAACGCAACACTGTTGTCTTTGTCCGTTTACTTGCTTTTGGCTTTTGACATGGCCAACGGAAACGTCATGGTCCTTTATTGTTTCCGTGTGCTCGCGTGTTCTTTGTTGCTTAGTAACGAACGTACGGTGGCCAAGACGGTTTAACATAGTCTTCTCAAGATGTGGCGCGTGAACTGGTTGTCTCGAAATGCTGGCTTCTGTCACCAGAAAACGGAGCAGCCAGGTCCACATGAACATCTCTGCTGGCCGACCAGCCTCGAGCTGTTAAACATGTCTTCATCTCCACGCACATCGGTCTCTGGTGTTCCGCGGCTTTAGCCTGCTAACAGTTAGCTAAACTGAGACAGCTGTGCTAAACCAAGGAAGCGCACACTCACTGAAGTGTAAAATAGTTGTCGCCATAGTCATAGTTTTCATTAACGAAATTAACACTGCTGCTTTCATATAATCGTTTGGCCGTATTTAATTTATTTATGGTGGCTGGGTTTCTCATTTTACAGATCAACTGCTCACTAAAATATGTTTTCTGAAAACATTTCAGGAGAGATAGAATCTTGATGTTGGGTTATTAAAATTCACATTCAGGATGTCAGGACCACATGTCTTTACCTCCAAGGATCAAAAGCCTTATGATATTCAACAACAATGATAGCTGATGTAGCTCAGAGAAACCTCAATGCTCAGCTGGTTGAAATGTTTCTGCCTATGAGGAGGGCCAATGCGATGTAAAGGAGACTCCCACCTGGTCTGCTGACGTCGGCAAACTCCCAAACAAGTTGTTTTTATTCATATCAATTCATTACAGGAATCATTGAATATTAATCATATTACCATTACTGTCATCATAAACCAACGTTACACTTTCCCAAAGACTTTGTGCTTTCCCTCCCCACAGAAGCTTCTGTGGATGGTGGTTCTACCTGATGGTGGTTGTTTCTGCAGTGGTCCTGCCGTACACCTGGCTTACTACTCGCAATCATCTGTTATAGAAACTGATTGTTTTGTACATCTTTACATTGTTTCTTCTGTACACATGACATCCATTGTAATCTGTCCATTCAGGGAGAAGAATCCCTCCTCTGATGTTTTCAATAAGGTTGCTTCCCTTTTTTAGCCATGGAAGGGTTCTCTTTATTTGGGGAGTTTTTCCTGTGCCGATGTGAGGTTTCGAGACAGAGGACAAACTGTAAAGTGGTTGATTTGTGTCAGTACGGGCGGATCATGGGCAAGGAGGGAGGACTCAGATGCAGAGTTAAGAAAATAAAAGGACTTTAAATGTCAAAAACGCTGAAGAAACTCACTCCAACCAATAAAAAAGGCGAGAAGGAGGAGGTGCAGGTGCAGGTCACAGCTGGAAACGGAGCCCGTCCTTTATTTTGATATATGGCTGCATCAGAAAGGAGACATGCCAGATTCTCTTGAAGTCTGACATTTTCTTGTATAAATTGGATTGCACTTACCACTAGAGAAAATGCCGACCCATTGTTGACCACTAGACAAAATGTTCAATTAGAGTGCATCTTTGAATAATAACCATGTTGTCACAGCCTGTGTCTCGTCAATTATTTGTCTCCGCCCCCTCCCAGGTGTTTCCCGTTCCCTGATTGCCTCCCCTGTGTGTTTAACCTCTGTTCGTTTGTCGGCTCCCTGCCAGATCGTCTTGTGTCTTTTGCCAAGCCTTCCAGCGTTTTTCTCCCTGTCTTTCCCGGCCTGCTCTTAGTGAATGATCCCCGCCTGTCTGACCACGCCCGTCTCCTGCCTGACCCCACCTGTCTGACAATGCCTGCCTCCTGCCTGACCCCCGCCTGACCACCGCCTGTCTGACCACGCCCGTCTCCTGCCCGACCCTTGCCTGTCTGACCACGCCTGTCTCCTGCCCTCGCCTCGCCTGTCTGACCGTGCCGGCCTCCTGCCTGACCCCCGCCCATCTGACCACGCCTGTCTCCTGCCTGACCCTCGCCTGTCTGACCACGCCGTCTCCTGCCTGACCCTCGCCTGTCTGACCACGCCCGTCTCCTGCCTGACCCTCGCCTGTCTGACAACGCCCGTCTCCTGCCCGACCTTCGCCTGTCTGACCACGCCCGTCTCCTGCCCGACCCTCACCTGTCTGACCACGACGTATCGTGCACCCGCCCAGGTCGTGTTCATAAATACAATTTCTGCATCCAGACCACCTGTGTCCCGCATCTGCTCTTGGGTCGTTTCCTGCTCGACTCTGACACATGTAGCTTACCTGCCTCACTCTCAATTCCCTCCCAGGTGCCAGGTTTCTGAATTCTGCATTGATCAGTTTATATGGACCCTCTTTTTGACCCTTTTGTATTGCATTTACAGTATATCAAGATATATGTGAAAATACAGAAAACCCTTGTGATTTTAATTTTTTTTTCAATACCTGATGGTGGATGGTCAGTTGGTAGAGTGAGATGGAAGAATTGTATTGAAAAATTGTTTGATTGATTGATTGTGGGATAAAACAGTGTTTACAACTTCCTGCCAAACATGACATGAACGATGCTGGGTTGTCAATTGCTTTTGATATTTGAACAAATTTAATGCAGGACTTTTCGTGGCAACTTGAATTAGGGAAATACATTGTCCCTCCTCCTCTGGAATACCAGGACAGCAACTAGAAAGAACTGAATGGGCCATTTCTCTTCACATAGAGTGGATGCCTCAGCCAGAGCACAGTGATTATACAAGAGTTATCTATGTCCTTTTCAACTTGTCTCCCCAATAATCATTCTAACCCACTTCCTTACAAACAACGCTACAAGTGTTTACAAGATTGTGTAACTCTAACTGACTCCTTTTAAGAGGAACCCTTTTTCCTTCTCCACCACCTTTATTTTTCATTCCAATTTCCTGTCATTTCACTGATTTGGCTTTAGAACCTTTTCTGATGATGACCGAAAACTCGACTCGCATTAGATGTTGTTGCTGACGCTTATCCAAAGCAACTTACATTGCATTATGACCCATGCGTTACATTTTATAACAAGTAAGGGTTAGTTGTCATGCTCAGGGACATTTTGACATTGCACATGGGGCAGCAGGGATTTGAACCGTCAACCTTGTGCCACCCAGCACATCCCACTAACCTATACGCCACCACCTCTTCAGACTATACCTTGACTAACACACTAACAAACAGTAGTACTAACAAATCGTAGCACTTAAATTGTACTTATAATGGCACTTATCTATAACATGTTGTGAAACGGCTTATTTGATGAAAATTGTACTTTCTTCTTGCTCTTCTGAGTTTGTATCTCGATGGTTGAAATGCACTTATTGTAAGTCACTTTGGATATAAGCGTCAGCTAAATGATGAATTGTAACCACCCGCACAATGGAAGCATTTACTGCCTAAAAATGCAAATATCCGATGAACTTGCCCATGTAAGGGGAAATCGTACGGTAGCTTACAAACAAGATTTGCTTTAATGGTCAAATTTCCTCCTAGTTACCAGGTTTTTATGAATCTGTGGTGAATAGTTTATAAGGTCCCACTTTTACAAGATCATTTCCCTTTCTGTATTCTTAAATATCCTTGAGCTGGTAATCCAGAAAATGTTGGTCATTTGTAAGAGTCTATAGCATTTGAATTATTAATGTCATATTACCACAGATGGGATGACTCTTCTTGTAGCGCTGTTTCATAGCAGGAATAAGGTTGGCAACCTTGCTTTGTAAAAGCGATGTGTAATGGAGCAGGGCTGCACCATGAGAGTCGCTAACTTTAGGCTTGGATCCTCTCCTGGTTCTGTCATGGAGGTGATTACCTATAGACGCAGCATGTCTCTCATGTTCCCTTTTAGGAAAATGAAAGGAATTACTCTTGAGATTTCAGCACATTTTGGCTCTGTTTTGTACACTTTTTGTTGGTGTGCCAGTCGTTCAAAGACTTCCGCCCTTATAACCATAATTCTCTACTAACTCCATATAAAGGTATTATTCTCATTTATGGGAATTATTTCCCCTGAGACCGTAAATATTCTGTATAGCAGCCACTTAAAAATATATTCTTTAGCTCAGTCCTAAAACACAGTACATGTATAAAGCCAAATAAGAGAAAATGCTAAAAAGAATGATAGAAACAAAGAGGTAGAAAACACAAACAACAGCGTGAAGTACATCCAAGGTAATGGCGACCCTGTGGAAACAAGTAGGTGCAGCTGGGGATGAAGTGGTGAGTTATGATGAAACACAGGTGTGGCGTAACACAGGACAACGTCAAAACAAAATATAGCAGGAAAGAAAACAACGTTCATGCGAGTTGTCACACACCAAGGGCTTCACATTGTCTAACATTCACCTTGGATTCTATTTTGCAGAATACATGTTTGCATTTGGAGAATTGCTTGATGAGCAACATTTGTGATTTTCGACACTGTTTATCAACTCTTTGTATACAACAACAGTAGTACAAGAGGTCCAAAAGCTCTGTAGTTTTATTCTTGAAGGGTTGGCTTCTGCCCTATTTAACATTACGCCAAAGCATGGATTCCCACTCTCTGTACCAGTGAGCATCATAAGGGGGTTAATTGGGTTGTGTTTTGTCTTTTCTTTTAGACCGGTCCACTGAATACTGAGCTAGTGAAATACATGTAGGCCTTTGGTGAAGCAGAAACAGTTTGCCACAGTGAAGGAGAGTCATCTCATAAGTGTGTATTTGCTGTAATTATCTCATTAGAGCATTGATTTGTCTAATTGTTGTCTTTTAACAGCAATTAATGGCAGTAATTGTAGCTGATCACAGCAGGGTGCCTCTTCATTCACAACGGGAGCCATAAGTGCTGCTGAGGATCTCTTTAAACTCCTGATTTGCATCAGCCACCCTGAGTAGCACCTTCACAGAATGTTCCCTGTGCTTCAGCCTTCTAAAAATGTATGTTAAAGTACTTTTATCATATAATACCAGAAATAAATTTGGTTATAAAGACGTTTTTTACCAAAAGACCATATCAGCTCACAAGAGGTGCAGCAAAAAGGGATTGCATTATCCCACACAGGAAAAGAGATTTCAGGCAGTCGGCATTTTAATATAAAACCTTCACTAGAATGGAACTCTGAGCCAGTGACCATTGGAGAGCTGTCTGCTGTCACCTGTCCGTATGTCGGCCAAGTGCCAGTGGACACTCATGTGTGTATGGATGTCTTTTATGTTTGTTTGGCAGGGTCAGACAATATCAGTCGGACCCAACTCAAACAACCATACAGCCATATACAGTACAGTGTATATATGGAGAGAGTTTACATATTTCACATACGTTTATGTTTTTGATTCTTGTCTGTAGTGTCCAACAATGGGTCACAGTTTGGGTTTTCTTCCTATTTTATTTTGTAGTTTCATGTCTCTTGTTCCTGGGTTTAGCTTCACTTCCTGCCTTGTCCTGTGATTGTCTGCAGTGTCGATTGTGTCCACCTGCGTCCAATCACCTGCACCTTCCTTGTGTATATAAGCCCTCTGTGCCTGGTGCCTCTTGTTGCGTCATTGTTTACGTTACCTGTTGTTGGTGCACATCAGTCCACGTTTGAATTTATTAAATGACCTTGTTTTGGAAAACTCTGCAATTGAGTCCTGCCAGCCTACACCAGCCATTGTGACACAATGCAAACATGTTTTCTTTATATAATATTTAGACATTTCTATTCAACACAATTATCCCTAATTTATTTACTGTGTT
The DNA here is from genome assembly GCF_949316345.1 of Pungitius pungitius. NCBI lineage: Eukaryota > Metazoa > Chordata > Actinopteri > Perciformes > Gasterosteidae > Pungitius > Pungitius pungitius. The sequence goes on along the minus strand of NC_084917.1, from coordinate 14,608,916 downwards.
ACTTGGCTTTATACCCATAGTGTATTGTTATTTCTGCAAGCTTTCTTTTATTGATGCACAACTTTAAAATTGTTATATTTGCTAATTTTCTATAAACCCTTGTAAAGCCTCTCCAGTGAAAATAGGCTGGTTTGTTTGTGCATCTAGAAATACAACTCAACTTGGAATTGTTGGAACCGTTACATTATCAAGACAGTTTAAGATGAGCTTCATTCTGTTGCTGTCACTTTTGAAGGAGGTGTTCAACAATGCACCTGAAACCTTCCTTCTAAACGTGATTCAAACGCAAAAAGCCGCCTGCAAAGCGATAATTTTCTCCATTATGGCACCAAGAAGGACAGAACTGAAGGTGTGTGCTTTGAGACAGAGACAATGCTAACATAAATAATAATTATGGTCTTTATTATGGTGACGATATCAAACGCACAAAAGCCCATTTTGACATATTTTGTCATAATTGTACATCAGCATTGACACGGATCTTAAATTTAGACTTAAAAAATAAAAAAGTCTTGTAAGCTAACTGTTATTGTTTCTTTCCTTCAGTGTCAAAACATCAGGTTCATGTAGATGTGTATTTCTCCAAATCGCATTCCTAAAAATGCCTCCTGAACCGCTGATCGTCCAGTGCGAGCCCGTTGGTGGAGGAGACGCTGTAATGTTCTCCATCTCTTTCAGGGGGAATCCAGCTTCCCGAGGCACTGCTGAGCCTTCCGAGCACGCTTGGTTCTCTCCTCGAAGAAGCTCTGCTGGTGCTGATTTCTCTGATCCAACCTGACTAACCACTGCTGCCTCAGACTGCAGAGAACAAGGAATGATGTTTCGACCAAAGACAAAGTGGTATTACTTCACAAAGAGTAGAACACAGATTAAAAAAAGAATCCCAAACGCTTAAGAATCACAGAAAGGAGGGTTAAGGTTAGCTATTGCAGAACAGCGGAAGAATTGGTTCTGCTCTTTATCAGTACGAGTGCAGGCACTTATTAGCTCTGACACAGCGGTTTGGCTCAAATGACTGAGGGATTTTTCTCCCACTGCTAATATTAGTGGATGACGGCTTAAACATGGTCAAACCAGAATTTGAAACGGCAACATTTTGTAACATTACATGTCATTGTATTTGGCTGACACTTTTATACAAAGCGACTTACATTGCATTATATCCCATGCGTTACATTTTGCCAGGGGAGCAATCAGGGGTTCGGTGCCTTGCTCAGGGACACTTGGACATTGCACATGGGCCAACCTTGCTGCTTCCAGCGCATCACGCTACTCCATGCGCCACCATCCCGTCCACAAATCAGAGGGTGCTGTTTCAGTCGTGACATGCACCTCTTATGTGCAGTCTGTGATTATTAACTGGTATGTCACCGAGTTACAGATGGGTTTCTAAATGATTTCATTATATCCAGTGAGCTACATGCTCACTATAACAATGCAGGTGTGTTGCATGATAACTCCTGCTTTTCTATTTAACATTTGTTTCATCATCCTAGTTTAAATGTTCATGGAAAAACTCACTCTTAAAGCTAATAGACTGTGTGTCACGCTTTACATAGGCTCAATCACGCAATTGGGAGGCTGAAATGAGTGGGGCTTTTGTCAGCACTTGTGAGGCCATTATTTACCCTGAGACCATAACTCCTGGGCTTTAATTAATCGTGCAGACACGTAGTGAAACTTGATCTGCAGTCATTGCTGTCAGGTCTAATTGTGTTACAGACAAGTAGGAGCTGTGTGTGTGTGTGTGACAGGATTCAGATGGTTGTGTCTGTGTTGGCGAGCATTCGTCCGTCAGCACGCTCCGGCGTGTGTTGGTTAATCTGCAGTCCATTCTGCAGATATTCACACTGATCTCCCGGATTCAGATGTAGGGCCACGCGGCCTCCTAATCAACATTCTCAGGCTACTATGTGCTGACGGACGGCCGAGCTGGAAACACAACCAAAGGCATTTATCCAAAACTAATCAAGTTATGACTGAGAGAGACGGGGACAAACGCTGAGGCTTTGATGCTCTTCTCTTTTCCCTCTCGACCAGCTTCACGCCCGTCTTCACAAAGTGTTCTTACAGACACCTTTTCTTAAATATCTGCAGAGACCTCAAAGGTTTCTAAAGATACAGAGTATGTCTTCTAAATGGATGTATGTGTGGAATTTTGCCATCTGATCAAGCGGTTTGGTCCCAGAGGTTTGAATAGTTCCCTGTGTGTTCACCTCGCATGACTTCAATGCAGAGCTGAAACAACATGACACGGAATGTAACATGTGATGCTGTCAGAGCCAGCGGAGAAACAGGAGCTGCACGTAGCGCTGTAATCCCCTGAACAACAAAGGTTCATCATTACCAAATCGTCAGATCTCTCTCATCGTTTGACATGAGGTGCCCAAGTAGCCGGATAGTATGGTTTAGCTTCACAGTAAACAGCCAGCGGGGAGAGGGGGGACTACAGAGATCGACAGGTTCAGCAGTCAGAGATGAAGTTCTTCAAGCCATCTTTTCCTAATCGTAGGAACTGGAAGATCAATACTCGATGATATGACAATTCATATATATATATATATACACCCTGTACTCAAAGTGTGGAACTTGACTATTGCCATATTGTGCGAGCAAAAATGATGAGAATTCAAGTTTTGTTATTGGTTATTGGTTATTATTATTTATTAATGGTATTGACTGATTACTATTTATTCTTCATACTTGCTAATAACCAAACGCGCTCCCAGCTGTTTGCACCAGATGTATTTTCACTCAGACTGAATTCATCTGTGATTTTAATGAGACTCGAGCTGACCGCTTGTGAACTGCACAGTGAGGAGCATTTGAGATGACATGTCTGAAATGGAGCGTGACCTCCAGTTAATAGCGTTGCCGCTGACCTCGCCAGCGCGCTGCTCCTCCTGCGCTCCTCCTCCCCGTCCATCTGCTCGCCATGCTGAACGATCTTCTGCTCCCAATATGACACCAGCTTCTGCTTGTCGTGAATCCGAGCCGCGTTCATCACCTGCAAACGGAGAGAGCAAGCCGCTGTCCGACAGACGCAAATCTCCTCTGCAGGAAAAGGTCGGCCTTCTCGAACAATGAATAATCAACGACAACATGGGTTTTCCTGGAATACTTACTGCTGTCACTGGGCTCCTTTTCACTTTGTTCTAATTGTGTTTCTCAGGCTTCACGTTCAGTTGTTGCTGTTATCTCCTCCACTTTATGTCTTTTAAAAATCGATTCATGCCTCCTCTCTCCTCCTGTCCTCTTTTATTTTCTCCTTCACCTCCTCTCCTAACTCCGCCCCTTTTCTCCTCCTTTCTGTCTTGTTATCTTTTCTCCTCTCCCCCTTCTTTAACTTCCCTGCCATCTGTTGTTCTAGTCATTAATCATATTTCCTCTTTGACACTACATGTCCTTCCTCACTTCAATCTTTTTCACCATTGTCATTGTCTCACTTGTTTTCACTCCTTTTCAATTCTCTCACGCTGTCTTTTAATGTTATTATATTCTCTGTCTTACTTTTCAACTCCCTCTCTCTTCTCTTATACAAATGTATGTCTCTCTCTCTCTCTCTGACACACAAGTGTAACTCTTCTTCCCTTCTCTTGTTTTGCTCAGTTTCGTGAATTGGTTGGTTTAGCTGGATCGAAATAAGAGTCAAATAGTTTGTCACATGACCTTCTTCATTGAGCCCTCGGGAGATTTGTCCGAAAAATAGTTCATTTTTGTGTGGATTAGTTTACTCGCCAGGTGCAAGTAATACTAATCTCTAAAGGGACAAAAAAAACATCATGTTGTCACTGGCATGACACCCGGGTTATGTCATCTTTGTCGTAGACCACATTTATGACAGACAGCTGGGGTTAAAGGCCGAGGTATTTGACAGATGTGGAAAATGGCCAGGCAATGTGTGTCTGTTGAGTGGCATGTAAGAGCTAGTGTTTTTTGAGCTTGACCCAAAGTCTTACTAAACTCTAGATATATTGTGTATGAAATTTACCAAAGAACTAATTAACCGGCTTGTTTTAATATGTATAATTGTGTTGTTGTGTTTTTATTCTGCAAGTAGATCAGCACCATGAGGAGTTCTGTGTAATTTACATTTAGATTTTTCTGTCACTCCTCATCTGTCATCATAGTATTATTATTAAACACACACACGGTACTGTACATGAAGACAGATGTCACATGGCTTAACCAAATGGCACCAGGATCTTAACTACAGCTTACTCATCTTTACACTCAATGTTACAGCAAGGCTTCTTTACTCACCGCGGGTCTGCACCCGTTTTTTCACCGACGGAGGCCACCCCCAATCAGCTGGATAATGAACATTCATCAAATACATTCATGCATAAAATAATTAGCTTAAATAAAAGGATTTAAGTTCAGAACACCTTTTAGGCTATTTCTATGCAAGTGACGGAGAAAACAAGGAAAAGGGAGCATAGCTGTTTTTATTCTGTTAATAAGAAGGGCTAAATTTTAAACATTCTGAGCCATAATGATGTAGAAAACATTTAAATGTACAGTGGAGTAATGCCTACATTGAGAAGATGATGAACTCTCTCTCTCTATGTAGTAATCGGACCATCTTCTTGCTTTGCTGCAATAACCTCGCCAGCCAAACGGGTAAACTATCACAACGGGGCGGCAGAAGCAGGACCCAAACCTGCAAATAATAAAGGCTTTGTCTTAATTATCAAAATGCCTGGGCGGGCATAACGGGGATCAGGACACGAGCAGACAAAATACCTACAGACTACTCAGGAAAGACATTCAATGACTCAACCAATGGTTTCAATGGTTGAAATTCACTGGGAAGGTGCAGGACACCGGAGGAAACAATTAGGGACACGGCAGACAGTCACCTGCAGGAGAAAACGGACAGGAAGTAAAGTTAACCCAGGGACACGAGAGACAGGAAACTACAAAATAAAACCGCAAACAAACCTACATAAACTGTCTGTTTTCTGTCAGCACGTTGGCCATTGTTTGCACGCTGTTAGCCCCGTTAGCTTAGCTTCAACCGCTGATGTTTGGAAACCAAAAACTAAGCCAGACAAATAGGTGTAGTTATTGATTCAGACATGAATCTGAACATCCATATAAACAACTGCAATACAAATACAGGAAAAAGGTGCTTTACAGTAAGAAGACCGTGGCGGATTCAATACACGAAAGTGGATCACATCACTCCAGGTCTTTACACTGGCTTGTGTGTACACTGTTTCTTTCACTAACTACACTGCAACGTTTAATTCTTGTTTATTGTTTTAATGTCTATTTTTACTGAAATACATGACAGCTTTCACAGCTGGACGCAGCCCTCACAATATATAATGTTCCTCTTGGTGTGTTTTTCCCTATGTTTCATAAAGCCACAGGTTTGCACTCTTACAGATTCACAGACTTTGAGGCAACATCCCGGTAACTCCTAGAGCGTTTAGTTCTGTCACACCATTTAGCGAAGCCGTAGCACTGAAGACAAATATAAATATGATTTCTAGGAGACACCGTCCCTTGTTTACTCTGTCTCATTGACACCACAGCTGCTGGGGATAAGCTGACTGTTAATGTCACGGCGGTGCCACACACCATGTGTGATCCCAGAGCCACTTATACACCCTAATAGCATTATCATCCAATGTCGTAATAATGAGGTGATTCACACATGGCCTGTGTTCTTTCACACCCTGTGAGAGAACATCTCATTAAGATGAGAAAAAATGATAAATGCTTAAAAATGATCAAATATTACATTATGGCTGTAACTCATTTGAATTCCCTGTGGAACATGTTTACAGCAAGGCGTCGAGAGGTGTCACAAAAGAAGCAGCCGCTTCAAAAACGATCCTTTGGAAATGCGTGTCGGGCATAAACAGATGATTATCTGGTGGGGGGGGATGGGGGGGGGGGGAGTATGTGCAACCAGACAAGCAAATGTCATTTGTGATTGAAAAATAGAGTCAAATAGATTTCCAGAAAACAGAATTTATTTAAACTAAATAAAAGCTAAAAGCAATATTTTGCTATGATATCAGGAACACTCCTATTTTTCAAATTGATTGGCTGCTTAGGCAATCATGCCATTTTATTTAAATTTGTATTGAGCATGAGCACTGTTTTCCAAAAATGTAAAGAAATCACAATTTCTGCAAAGCCATAACTTAGCTAAACAGTGCACATAAATGTACTTCTTACATTTGTGATAAACACCTGACCAGTTCTTTAAACAACAATATAGAGACAATATTGTTTAAACATTTTAAATGCAATCTTATCGTCTGTTTTTAGGTTATTTTGAAACATCTGCCATTTGGGACTAAAGATTAAAAATAGCCTTTTGGCTAACTTCACAGCAATATTTTATTAATGTGCACTGTCCCTTGTAAAATATCCCAGTAAATAAAATAACTGTGCGTGACTATGAATAAAAGTGTGTGTCCTGATAATCCCTAAACAGGCGAGTCAGAAGGAAAGCACGACGAGACTTTGATGTCACGTCACACACACACACACACACACACACACACACACACACACACACACACACACACACACACACACACTGACTTCTGCTCCAACCGCTGAGCGACAGAGATTAAACCAGCTGACAGCAGTGTGTGTGCCGGTGTTTAATAAAACCGGATGTCATTAAAAGGACCGTTCTGAGGGTCATGTATGTGTGTCAACTAGAGTGGCAAAGGGGCGGAAAGGTCTTCAAAGAGCCGTTTGGTGACACACGGTGTCTCCCCACGGGACAGTTCCCTCGGCGTGGAAGTATGACGTGGAGGCGGTGAAGTCCGCTTCCCGATCCGAGCCAACGAGCTATCAAACGGGCTGAGGGCCAGCCAGCACCATCCAAATCCCATTCATTCTCCATGGTAGTGCTAAACCACTACGGATGTAATATATTTTTGGCCACCTGTGACGCTGTAGTGCCGGCCGAGCGATTACCCGAAAGTATCTCCAGACATTCTCCGTCAGTCTAGCCGGGAAAGAGCACCGAAGAGACGGCGCACCTTTACCGGACCTCGCGCTGTGTGGAAGCCACGCTGAACTGTAAGTACATGAAATGTAATGTGTAACAATTATTCAGATAAATACGCAGCGTTTGCTGCTGTATGTTATTTAATATAGATTCTTAATAGATTTAGAATATGGATCTTAGATTCTCACCAGCTGTTCAGCCTATACTGTTTAAACATTATGTTATAATGTAAATGTACTTAGAACAGTCAACTTTCAACGTCTTTAGCCATAAATACTGTACAAGTGTTACGTCCAAAAAATGCATTTATGTTAGTGTCACGTCACCTACTCAACTAATGAATGAGGATCTTATTAAAGTCAGTCAAATGTAAACACATGCCTCAATGATTAGAATAATGTATGATATATATATTGCATCACGGCTACTTTTGTTTTAAATCCTCATTGTTTATTTTGATGCTCACTTTTTTGTCTGTAGACTTTGATTAAGTAACAAGTAAGTTACTTGAATGAAGGATTTCTACTTATAAATACAGTATTTACAGCAGGTTGTGGTGTTCTTACTGTAGTACAATATCTGCATCAGTGTGAATGATAGAATGAGAGAAAAAATGAGAGAACAGATGGGCAAACATGGTTACGTTGTTTATTACGTAGTTTAATGGTCAGAAGGTGAACTTCACTTCACACTTCAATACACTTCAACATGTCATTCTCTTCATCGTGACAGATAAATCTGGGCTCTGCACCCTTCATCCTGAAGAAGGGTTGTTCTCCAGATACGAAGATGCACAAGCTCCAGGTGTATCTCCAGAAGAAGCTGGCTCCTCCATACACACAGAAGGAGATGCACTTCATCATGTTTGCACTTCAGATGTTCATTTTAATGACATGTTCATTGTTGTATGTTTACATTACAGTGAAGGATGAAGAGGAGGAGCTGGGGAGGCCCATGTTGACCATCTTTCCTTCAAAGCATCAAGTGCAGAGCTGTGAGTAAACTTTTGCTCTCTTTTAATTCTTTGTTTCTACCACATGAAGATACTCAATCACTTACAGTTGTGCCAGTTTGCTGTAAACTGTGTATTCTATACCTGCATCCTAAGAATATTCACAAATAGTGTTCATCAATCAAAAGGTCTTCTTCCCAAAGACTGGAATATGTAGCTGGAAGATAAACATTAAAACTTAACTTAACATTAAAAAGGCCTTAGGAAACACCGAGTGATGGTAATCATCTTTAAATGTATGCCATCATGCTGTTCACCTTAGGACACACATTTACCTCACAGGTTCACTCTAGATCATCTGGACATTGACACACAAACATCCTGACTATCAGCAGACCCTGAACACAACGTGTTCTCTGTTGTCTAAGTCAATATTACTTAGACAACAAAGACAAAGCATTATTTAAGTTTTTCCAACAATTCAGCATTAACTAGAAGTAACTAACTTGTAAGTCACGCCCTATCACATTCATTTATATTTTTACCCACAGAAGTGTATGATTCTGTAGGTCAGAAGGACTTATTGTACTCTGTCTTCTGTTTTTATAGATGCCACGTTGTCCATCTCTGCCCCTGCTGTCCTCACCAACTGGACCTTTGTAGACAGGAAGGAAACTGTTTGTGTTGGACCACAAGCGATGGAGCAGCTTTCCACTTCCTGCTCTATGAACACAGTGAGCAGAAGGACATGCTGAAGGAGACAGGAACTACGATACTCTGTATTCAACATGGAATGTCCCTGTTGTGTTTAATAAATACATCTAATTCACGCTGTCTACATGTCATCAATGAGTTTTGAAGCCATTACACGGGTTGGAACTTTAGCTTCATTACATCCTGTGAGTGAATTGTAATCATTGTACCACCCATCAAATTATGCTGATCATAATGAAATACTGTTTTCATGTTGAAAAATAGCTAAAATGATTGTCATGATGATGCAAACGATTATGTCAGGGGTACGTTAACTATTTTGAGACATCACCTGAGTACAGGCAGTGTTGTACAGAGCCAAAATAATGAAAAATGTGTCATTGTCCAAATATTTATGGAACTGACTGTATGTACTATATGTGCAAATGTGAGGAGTGATATGTGCTGATGTTGGGAGTGGTCTCTCCCATGTTGGGAGTATTCTGTACCAATGTTTTGCCAAATTAGCACAACACCGCATCTTGAAAGTAGTGCAGCGTCTGGCAGCACATGTGAGCATGTGCCCTGCTGCAGTGGTGTGTAGAGGTCTGCTCCATGAAACGACATGACACGTTTAACAAATGGATAGAACCCGTACATCAGTATTAAAACTCATTGCAATTCCTAGAATTTGATTGTTAGAAAAATTATATTAACAGAACATTTGTTAAATAACAATGAATCTCGCAAGTAGGAGACAGAGTTGACAGCACGAACAAGTGATTCTGCTCTGAGGTCTGCATCTCATCCTCCACATTATATAGTGAAGATGACACGCATACAGGCTTTGCTTCAAGGGCAAAGATCCACATCTGAATGTATGACATATACACCTTGGACATTGAGTAAGGCTTCTCCGATGTCTGCGTCTAGGTGAGATAACACACACCTGTTGCACAGCCAGGTTTCTCTGCTGGTAGGTCACACTCTACAGAGCTCTACAGTAATACGGCTTCAACTACTGGGACTATGACAAAACAGTAGTTCACTTTTCCCATCATTTATTTTACTTCAGGCTCTTGATGAACTGAGAGCTTTCAGTTTGCAGCCTGTAGATGTCAGCGCAGAGATGTGTGTGTTTGTGGTACTGGCAGATATGTGCAGTGTGTTCTCTCTGATTGCTGCTATCAGCCCGTGGAGTTGTATGAGGAGCCTGGAGAGATAAGAAACATTCACACAGCTTCCTCCTCATTATATTTATCTCCACTTTCTCTCTCTCTTCCAGTTTGTTTGCCTTGTTCAACGCTGGAACTGGGATTTAATCAACCTCTCTGAGCTGCTGCAGACTGGCGGTGGAATGTGCCTTTCTCTCTGTCTGGGCCCATGAGTTGGAGAACGGATGAAGCATGAGAAGATGAGGATCTGGAGGAGGACTTGGGATTAAGCCGCTGAACTGATCTCCTGTATTAACATGGCCCATAATCTATTTAAATCTGCTCCCGTCTCCTGCTGCTCCGCCTCTACTCAGACTGCAGAAGCTCCTCCGTCTCCACCTGCACCTCCACAAATCCCCTCTGATCCTGTTAACCTCCTCCTGAGGAACATTCAGGAACCAGCAGACACGGTGTGGGTTAAAGCGTATTTAACACTTGTTCTTTAGAGACGATATCTGTGCAATCAGAACGCTGCCTTAAACAAGCTGTTCTATGGATAACAAAGGAGGGGCTGATCGGTACGAAGACTGAGAGATTCTACTGAACAAAACATACTAACGCCCTGACTTCCACATCTGCCCTCCCTCGTTCCCTGTAGTCTTCTCCAGTAACAAAGCTGGAGCACTCTTTCCCCCTTTAGCACCTATATACAAAAACACTTGCCTTTATTCACTTTAAAATAGATTAAGATTAAAACATGTTGTGAATCATGTTGGTTGTGGTCCTTTAAGGAATTATGTTTACGATTTGTGAGACTAAAAACGTATCATTGTGTTTACTTGAATAACAGCACTAAGGCTGAAGCTTTTATCAATTTCTACCTCATTACACATCAGATTTATCAGGCGACCCCGGCTTCTTTTTTGTGGCACCACCGTGTTTCCAAACTCAAAAGGCAGTGTTTAAATACAGGAGAAACTTGTAATACCAGAGAACAAGATGCAATACAAAAGAGGGCAAGAACCACCCTTTATGCAAATTAATTTCAATAAAGGGCTTTCATTCCACTGGTTTATTTTAGAGCTGAAGCAGCTGGCAGAGACAGGCTGCAGAACAACAGGCTGATGTGTTTGCTTAAGATAAGAAAACCACTGATAATCAATACAAACCTCATCAATAAACTCTACTGATAAGAGACACAGCCCCCAAAGAAAATACCCACAGATAACTGAAAATTACAAGTCAGTCTTTCTCATAGTTAAAAATGACTTTGAACCTAATGAATTTACTTTTAAATATAAAACAAGTTCACTCATGTTACTGCTATCCATACTGCTTTCCATTGTTTTAATGACATTGGATTGAATTATTTCATAAAAACACACGTTACAGCTCAAAGTTTGTGCAAACAGACAGAAAGTTCAAAACCAGAACAATTTCTTATTTTACAAAGATAAAAAAGATCTCCTCAAGCTACAGAGCCTTGAATCACAAAAAACCCTCATATTTTTCATAAAACTCTTATGTACAGCTTCCTTCATATACAATTCATTCATCGAGATACTGTAGGCACACTGACAACGTCTCTGATAAACAATATTTACACATTGTAGAGCATCAAGGTTAACTTCCCCTGTCCAAATTTTTTTTAGAAAATGTTAAAGTTGTTCCAGTGATATGGTTCAAGTCCATTCAACCTTCAGTCCTTAAAAAAAGATCCCCAAATATTTCACAGGCCCATCTTCCAGATGTGTTGTAGTCTGAACACCTCAGTTCAGTGCAGAGGACCTTGTGTGCGTCCCCTTAAAGCACAACGTCATAGAGGGTCCCCTAAAACCACAACAGCCTGACTACAGAGTTTAAAAACCAGGTTTTCATTTTTACACTTAAAAGTAGGATGATTCGGAGTCCAGCCCGATAAAACAGCTCGAGATATATTGCATAATTCTGTTGGTGTCCAGAATCCATGTTGTTGTTGTTTTTTTTTAAAACATCATCGAAGACACAGCAGGGGGGAAAGCAGCACCAGGAACAGGAAGTAGCCGGGCCGAACTGTCCTCATGGCTGAGGAACGATACCAGAGGACCTCGTCTGAATCATCTGGGAAACAGAGACAGAAAAGTAGTATTGTAATGTACTTCATTCATTTCAATAAACGTTGTGGTTATTATTGTATTGAGGCTACTGTGTACTTAGTAATAATACACAATGTGTTCAGTATCACAATAGGGTGCATTTTATGTGTAAACATGCACTTGGTTAGTTAACGAGACACATTGTGGGAAAACTGGATAATATGTAGGCCAAAAAAGTTTCAAGTTTAAAATATTCTAATAACACATAAATAGAATTAACAAAATATGGCAATGAAGTATTTTTTCCAGCCTTAAATACGGTCTTCCATTTGTCAATCAGAGGTTTGGAACATCCCGCATGGCGCGTAGAGAGAGGACAGTCTCTAAAGTAATGTGTCCTTATTTAGGGATGTTGGCGCAGGAGCAAACTGCCGTGAGGCCGCTTTGCATTTCCCAATGAAAGCCTTGGAGCTGTAAATGAGTGGGCGGGGCCGGTGTTCCTTCAGAGGTGTGTTCACACAAAGTGGGGATTCACCACGGACACCCAAGTTGCGCCTCTTTTGTCTGGGGCGAAAAGTGCGAACGGCTCGGTTTCTAAACAAGCCAGCCGGGGCGTCGCCAGCGCCTCTTTCTGCTCCTTTTCCCTGAAAAACAGCATTCCTGATCCAACAGCACAAACACACTGCACCGTCGGGCGCTTCTTACCGCAGTCCTTATGGAAGACGTCGGGGAAGCAGTGCAGGGCGCCGTAGCCGCAGCGGCAGTAGGAGCATCCTTTCTGAGCCCATTCTCCGTGGGGAATGGGACCACAGCTCCTGCAGACACACAGGCACAAAGTGAGCGACTGCGCGAGGACACGGCAGAGAGCGGCGCGGCGGGTGTCGAGGCGCTGCTCACCGGATGCGCTGGTCGTACTCGCAGCTTCTCCCCGTGAAGAACGGAGGGCAGGCGCAGAAGCTGCCCAGGATACAAGTGCCTCCGTTCTTGCAGCAGCTACGACTCTGCTCAGCACCTGCAGGGAAAAGGCCCTTTGAGTTCCAAGTGAAGTCCTCAATGCATCCCTTTCTCTACTGACTCACGTGGAAGCCTCCAAATATCAGACATGGCCCAAGATCACACATTGGAGGTCCCTTATTTAACCCTCATTTACAGTAACTTCTACAGTCCAGAGAGCAGTGAGAGCAGCTGGGGGCCGCAGCAGGGCCCTCAGACCTCAGGTTGAGCCCACCCCCCTGCTTGTAGCTGTGCCTGTGACATAAACCAGAGTCTCCATCTGGCAGCACATTCCTGCTCTCTGCTTCACATCAGCAGACAAACACCGAGAGTCTAAACAAACATCTGAAAATAACAGAGAAACACTAAAACGAACTGAGGTCAGTCCCTCACAACGTGTCCTTTAAAACTTTCCTTCTATGATACAGAGATTGTATCCCGTAGGATTTTACGAAGCTATTTTGGAGCTTTATCAAAATGCTAATTATAACCGACCAAAATGTGTAGTTTAAAAAAAAATCACTTCCGCTATGACGAATGTGAAATGAGCAGCATTCTACTGCTGTTCAGGGGATTGTCTTCATTTTCCAAGTTGTTGACCTAATCATTATTTACCGGAATCACTTCCAGTTGAAGTTTGTCAGGAAATTGTTTGGTGTATATCTTTAAAACTTTTGTTTTAAATGCATTTACTTTCATGCATTTAATATTAATAATTGTAAAGATAATGCCTTGTCAGCAATTGTGAAATAAACCAGTGCGCTATTTGAAGTATCAAAGGGTTCTGTGCTTTAATAGATACTTTAAATACAAATCTTACTTTTTAATTGAATCTATAAAATACTTCTTCCTTTTAAATGTGTGCGTGTTTCTAAATTTGATGTTGATGACTCCTATGATCGTATTTCAAACTTTCATGTTCTGAGGGAGTTTGGGGTTTTGGGTTAAGAGGTGAACTTTCTTCTTCGTTGGTTTTTGGGCCTGACCTCCCCCATCTGTGCATACAGAGGTGAAGTGTGAACTTACTGCCTGTGAGGCCGATGAAGGGCAGCACGGCGCTGGCGTCGCGGTGTTTACGGTCCCCGCTGTTTGGCGAGCTCACCTGGGTCAACTTGCCCAGGAAGTCGTGGGAGGGCTGCTGGGATTTCCCCACCACAGAAGAAGAGAGAGGAGAGGAGGAGGATGGCGGCGAAGAAGTGGTCTGGCCTCCGCTACAGTCCTCTCCTTCACAGCCTGAGAAAGAAAAGGGAACCAATTTAGGGTTTGTCCTGAAAAGACCCGATGGCGGGGGGGGGGGGGGGGGGCGTCCCACTAAGCATTATATTACAATGGATCGATACCTTACACCCCCCCCCCCCCTTTACTCGCTGGTTTACTGTATCAGTTGTTCCCTCGCTTACAAATCCCACATACGATAATTCGTAGCTAATTGAATTCAACAATTCAAGTGAATCTTTGTTCATTGCCTTCTCTGAACAGCAGAAATATATGTTTCATTTGTTAAACCCCCTGCTGAGGCTGGCATGGGCTGACGGATGTGTCCAAACAGTTGACAAGAATCCTCAAACTGAACCACCTAAATTTGGAGGTGACTGTAGTAGCCGCGGATTTGGTCCCTCAAACACACATTTTGCCCCAGAAACATAGATTCATCATCAGCCTTCTGTTGGGAAAGAGACTTCCTTTTTACCCAACATGACACCAAATGAAGAAAATAATGAATCCTAAATAAGTATGGAGTGTTTTCCCAAGTCATTTAATTCTTTTTGGTTTGATTTATTCAATTAAGCTTTTTAGTGGATTAACCAAGGCATTTAAAGACTCAAAGGCAGTTGACATGAAATGGCACGAGATAGTGTGATGGACGTGTCTTACTGACCTGCAGCAGAGTGGACACAGGTCACGGCCCACAGCACCAACCTGAAAGGAATCACATCTTTAGAAATACACCACGTCTAACAATAAAAACAGCGGTTGTCCTTAAATATATTCACACAAGACAAAGGTGCGTGGACTCACCCGATCAGCTGCGTCCTCATTTTACCGGAGTTATTCCAACAAATCCAACGATCTCTGGTCCTTCAACTCAAACTGAAACACGGTTCCAAAACAAACGGGCATCCAACAAGAAGTCCACAAGCACCAGCCGGTTTGTGTTCTTTCCAAAAAGTTCAAAGCAATACTTGTCCACGGATGATGATGAACGGATCGACGCCAATGCGCTCCGTTACGTACAGACCGGACGCACGTGATGGGGGGATCGGGGTCTTAGTTTTCCCTGAAGCCTCCCGTCTCTCCAGGTGACTCTCATACAGGGCGGGGCTTCGGAAGACACGCCCACTCCCGATCGCTCTCTGTTTCCGTCCTGTCTGATGTTTTCAGGTGGAATCAACAATAAAAAGACTGATGATGATAATGGACGAAGTTGCTTATTTAGATGCACCCAGAAGAATTCTTATTTCAAAGACCTGCTGAATTCACTTGAACAAAAGTTCAAGTGAAACAAGAAAGAAACTACGACCTAATTAATTTTGCCTCTTACTTTCTTACAAATGTTTAATGTTTTTTCTTAAATTAAATACATCATTTTGTTTGGATTCACCAGCTTCAACCGTTTAGTGAGTGAGCGAAGAGAAACATTTCCCAGATTTTGTTGTGGAATTGATTTTTTTAAAAGGAGGCTTTTATCTATCTCCCTATAGACATTCGATATCTTTTTTTGGAGTAAAACCAGAAGAAAAAACCCTCCTCCCCTCCATTCAGTCCCAGTTAAGCTGTCCCTGCTTTGACCACGGGGGCACTATCAGAGGTGGAAATGGGTATTTTGTAATCTGCGCAGCATCACAATGCAGTCTGATCTCATGCTAATACACAGCAGGAGAGTCAGCAGCAGGAGGGAAACCTGGACCCGAACACAAGAGGAAATCTGCATGTGAAAGCTGCTAGACACAGAGGGGGAGAGGAAGGCGCAGATATGTGAGAGAAAGCACGGCTTTAACTTAATGCGATGATGCAAAGAGACTTGATGAATGTCTTGATTCCTGACTGCTGGGGGCCATCTCAGCACGGACCTCCTTCCATCTATCCGAGAAGAGCATCTTCTAACCTCCACTTATATAGCTGATTTTTTATTTTAAATTAATAAACATATTTACGTATGAACTCAAAAAGAAGTCATCTTAATGAACATAACCCCAGCTAGTAAAAGTTGCAGTTAACCAGTAGAATTAATTTTACATGATGCTAATAGAAACATTGGAGACTTTAAAAGATGAGGGGAAAAATTCAATGAACATTATTTTCTAAAGATGTAAAAAAAAGATTATTTAAAATAAATCATTTCAGTAAATCCCTCCCTTACCTGCTTCATTAAGATTGATGCTGTATTAGATTCAGAATTTAATAAACATCTTCAAATTGTATATTACAGGTACATAGTTATCAAGAGAAAACAGAGCACCTTTGCTTTCTGAAAAATGATTCAATGACACTTTGCAATACAGCACTTTTTATTTATCCATTAAAACCCTTTTCATCATTTAGACAAATTCCTATTTTCTGTTAACCAACCAGGACTTTATCTTCTGTGAAGTCAAAGTATGACTGAGCTTCTGTCTCTAACCGGTGGCTGATTTATTCACAGGATTTAATTTCCCCCAGGATTGAAAATATCCCCCTCACTAGCCCCTCCTAGAGGCCTCCAGAGGAACTCGTGCAGTTTGACCTCAGCATTTAACCCTTGTATGGTGTTCACTTTTGTGTTACTCAGCCTGTTGTGGGTCTGTTTTGGGGTTTTTGATTAGTTCATCCCAATTAGAAGCAATATAAACAGCTGATATGGTTAATATTGGGAGCTCAAGCCTGTTTCTCCTCATCGTTCCCACCAGTCAGCCTCCTCATCAGGAGCTCCTGTCCCAGCTTGTACAAAGCAAAACAATTATTGCATGTGATGTTGCGTCCACCGAGTTCCTTGGCCATGTCCAGGACACCTCTCATGCCTTGATTTTTCTCTGAGTGCCCTCCATCAGGATTCCCACTGTAGACTTGTGAGACTGAAGGTGCACAGGACCTTCAATTTCAATGTATGTCACATAAATGTGTAGGGAGGGGTCACGGTGGGCGGTCGATAAAAGTTGCGCTGCAGAAAAAAAGCCATGCCCAATAAGTCTGAATTTGAGAAAATAACGAATCGGATTATTTTTGTTTTTATAAAAGATTAAAACGGGTCTCAAAGACCAGAACACCATAAAAGGGTTAACTTATCCTAAGTATTTAGGGGCAGTGGGTTTAAAGGAGACCTACTCTTTTTCACTTAACCACTGCTGTTTTTGGCACCCCTAACGTGTATTTGTGTATATGCTGCATCTTGAATCAGGTACAGCAAAAACCATCAATAGTTTGGAGTGCGAAGGGAAGTCACATGCTGGAAATATGTGACGGTGTCTCTTCTCTGCCCCTGCTTCCAGTCTCTATGCTAAGCTAGGCTAACCGCAGCCTGACAGTAGTGGACGACGTGGATGTCCACCTCATCTCACAGAAATCTTGGCAAGAAAGCCAAAAAAGTTCATCATGCCAGAGGTTAAGCTACTTACTGAAAAATGTAAACAGCTTGTCATTTCATAAAATACAGTGACATATTCACACATTGTCCTTATAGTGTTTTACATTCTGGCAGCACTGAGCCTCATGACATTTATAACATACACATTTTACATACGGCCGCACTGTCACAGCCTCATGTTTGAACTTATACATGAACATATTTACTTCACACCTTCAACATGGCGGTCTCTGGGGAGTGACTCTTGTGGCTATTCAAAGAACTGCGTTTCTTCCGGGTTGAACTGGTTTGTGGCTGCTTGGTTATTTCACACCTTTTACTGTGTCAATTGACCTTGCAAATGTCTCAATTCAAGCTACACCACGGGCAAAAACATGTATTTATTTAGCAATGGGAGAAAAGTTACAATGTGCAATGCTAGATCCACATGTGGGGCAATAAACTCTTTCACCAACAAAGGCAGTAACCCTAGCTTGGTGCTAAAACAGGACGGACACGGCTACGTGTCTTAAGACAATGCAAAGTGTTTAAGGCCACCCTTTACATCAGAGTTGTGTGGTTGTGAACACTGTTGAAGTAGAAAACATGCACATTCCTCCAGACTCTCATGCTCCCTCCAAATTGTCTCGGATTGGAGCCCTTGTTGACCATTAATGAGTGGTCTGAAACCCAGAAAAACCCTTTTTATGAAGTGGGTGGAGTAGTTTCTACTCAGCTCATTGGTGAGAGGACCAGCGTGTTTAAAGCCAGAGGTCAGCATTTGCTCACATATTGATGTTTCACAGCCAGTGACTGAAAGTAAAATGATTGAACTGAGAAGTGTCTGAGGAGACGCAGTATACGGCTCTAGTAGCGGTAGAGACTTGTCAATCATAAAGTGATATATCAAAGCCAGCTCTATGGACACAATTAATGAGAATGAGGGTCGTTTACCAATATCTAACTTTGCTGGGCTCCAATATTGAATAAAAAATCAATGCATTTCCCATATCATCATTTGTGAGCTATTAGAATGTTTCCACTTTCCTCGTTTCCTTCTGCATCCTTTGCTGCAGTCTTGTTCATCTTCCAGCTGAGAGTCCACTCCCTGTTTGGCATGCCGTCGTCTTCGTGCGTCCGTCCCATGTGTCTCTGACTCCGGTGCTCGGTGGAGAAACACACCACCTGGTCCTCGTCCGGCTTCTTCCAGCGGCAAATCCTCCACGACTCTCTCCACGCCATCCACTCCTCCATCTCCTCCTGCTCCTGCTCCTCCTCCTCCTCCTCATACTCATCTGCTCCCCTGTGAGCTACTGCCACCATCCACGACTGCTTCCAGGAGGAGAAGGAGGAGCTCAGTTTATGGAACTGCAGATGGAGTGGGACATCGGATTTGCATTTGATTCTCTCGTTGTCTTTCTCCTCTTTCTTGTCTGCGTCCTCGAAGCCGCCTTCCTCCTCTTTTAGTTGGACCGCCATCCCCTCTGTGTCCTCTTTCCCCGTCTCCTCCTCGTCTACTTCTGCCTCCTCGTCTACTTCCTCCTCATCAACTTCTTCTGTCTCCTGGTCTTTGTCTGCTTCGTCCTCTTTCTGTTCTTCGTCCTCTTCTTCTTCTACATCCTCCTCCCTGGTATGTTCTTCTTCATTTCCCTTCTCCTCCTTTTGGTCTACCTCTTCATCATCCTCATCCTCTTCATTGTCTTCTTCGTTCTCCTGTGCGTTTTCTGCTGCTTCTTCCTCTTCATCCTCTTCCTCACCTTTCTCATCCTCTGTATCCACCCCCTCCTCTTCCTCTACATCATGCACCCCCTCCCTGGCTACCTTTTCCTCCTCCAGTATTTCTTCATCTTCATTATACACTTCATCAATGTCCTCTTCATTCTCTTTTTCCACCTCTTCCTCCTCCTCTGTATCCACCCCCTCCTCTTCCTCTACATCATGCACCCCCTCCCTGGTTACCTTTTCCTCCTCCTGTATTTCTTCATCTTCCTTATACACTTCATCAATGTCCTCTTCATTCTCTTTTTCCACCTCTTCCTC
This sequence comes from Pungitius pungitius, assembly GCF_949316345.1. Classification (NCBI taxonomy): domain Eukaryota; kingdom Metazoa; phylum Chordata; class Actinopteri; order Perciformes; family Gasterosteidae; genus Pungitius; species Pungitius pungitius. The sequence continues at coordinate 14,589,484 of NC_084917.1, read as the reverse complement.
CTCCTCTGTATCCTCACCCTCCTCTTCCTCTACATCATGCACCCCCTCCCTGGCTTCCTTTTCCTCCTCCTGTATTTCTTCATCTTCCTTATACACTTCTTTAATGTCCTCTTCTTTCTCTTTTTCCACCTCTTCCTCCTCCTCTGTATCCACACCCTCCTCTTCCTCTACGTCAATTCCCCTGTCCTTAGCTATTTTGTCCTCCTTCTCGTCCATATTTACCTCCTCCTCATCCCCAGCCACATCTTGATAGTCAACGTCTTTGTCTTCTTCATCCTCCTTTTCCTCTTCTTCAGCATTGTCCCCAGCTGTATCAACACTGTTCTCCGTTTCTATCAATTTGTGTTTCAGCTCCCTGTAAATATTGTCCTCCTTCTCATCCTCTTCGTCCGCCTGTCCCTCTTCTTGGTCTACTTCTTTCATTTCAACTTTGTCCAACTCTTCCTCTCCATTTACCATGTCTTCTTCCTCCTCCTCATCTACTTCTTTGTCTTTTTCATCCATATAATCATCTTTTTCTTCCCCATCTACTTTTTCTATAGCATCTGGGTCATCCTCCTTTACTCCTTCTTCATCGTCCTCTTTTATGTTTTCCTCATTATCAGATTGTTGTGTGTCCTCCTCCTCTTCATCTTCATCTTCATCCTCCCCAAAATTTTGGTTTATGTTCTTCTCCTCCACCGTGTGTGCTTTTTTGTCCCACTCCCCCTTGTGTTCTCCCTCATCATCTGCACCCACCTTATGCATTTCATCATCGTTCTTCATCCCTTTCTCCTCTTCCTCCATATTTTTATCTTTTTCTTTGTCCTTTTCATCTTCCTCCTCAATTTCCTTGTCTGCATATTTTTCCTCCTCATGTTTGTTGTTTTTGTTTACTACTTCATCCTTCGCGTCACTGTCCTCCTCCGCCTCCTCCTCCTCCTCCTCCTCATCTACCCCTTCATCCTCATCCTTATCTTCTTCATCTTCTTTGTTAAATTCTCTCTCCCCCTTCACTTGTATTTCTATATCCCTCTCTTCATTGTTGTCCTCTTTGTTTTTGCCAATATCCTCCTCATCTACTCCTTCATCATCATAGTCGTCCTCCTCTTCCTGCTCTTCCTCCTGCTCCTTCTCCTGCATCTCCTCAGCTTCTTCGTCATCCTCCTCATAATCCACTCGTTCATCCTCCTCCTGTCCGTCTGTGTCACTCATCATCTCGTCCATTTTGTCCTCCTCTGGTTCGATCCATCCTTTAGGCGTCTTCCAGGCCTCCGTCCACTCTGTGCTGTCCATGATCTCATTGTCCAGCGTGGACACAAGGAAAAGGTTTTTGTCTTCATGTCTCTTAGTCAGCATGGCACTGTGTCGATGATGGGACTGCAGCGAAGACTTCCACCACCTGTGGATACATCATTTGAGAACAATTGAGCATTGTAATAGCAGCAGGAACGTTTGGGTTCAAACTTATACATGTATACTTCTGAATATACATCCAGTGAGCTGTGGATTGGGTGGAGCCATGCCGGGAATTATGTGATTTAACAAAAATATATGCACTAATCAACAACATGACCATATATTTAACACAATACAAATTACACAACAAAAGACAAAAAGTTGTCTTGGTTTCACACAGGACGCAAACGGTGGTTTCGTGAAAGTCGTGTGTTAATTTCCTCTGACCATCCTATGCTGACTTTCTCCCTCTTTATGCAATGTCAGTTTCTCTAACTGCCTGATGATGGTGACGATGGGTTTACATTGAAGTTAGTTAAAAGCGTAGTTCCCTTATTGCTTAAAGTTGCCTCGGTGCGTCAGTATAATAATCTGAAAGCCCCTGAACAAGCACCAGTACTTGATTTCCACTGCAACAACCTGAAGATAACCAAACCCACTTAGATTCCTTTGTAAAACAGAGACAAAGCAGCTCACACTGTACAGTGTAAAAAATATACAAACCATGTGTGAAAGTTTAATGGTTGAAGTGGGACTGTCTGATTCAGCGAGCTACAGTGACTTGAAAACAATGTGTGCAATTGCTGGTGTGAGTCGAGAGCTTTGAAGAAGGTAACCTTCCACAATGTACTTCTGGAACAGGCTCATTGGTTGAAGTGGAGGATCATCATTACGGTGATTGAAACCACCCACCTGGTCTGCTGCCTGAACCCCCAGCAGGAGCTCCAGTGTTTGCGGCGTTCTTCTTCTTCCTCCCGAGGAGCAGCAGAGAGTAGCCAGGAGTCGCACCACCCGGGCATGAACACATTGTTTATCCTCATCATCACTGTGGTTTCAGAGGTTGCGGTTGTGACGTCTTTGGTTTCAGGCTGAATAACGGACATTTTCCATGAACCCTCCCAGTCGGAAGGCGCTTCCTATTTGATAATCACAATGCACATTTGTAATATTCTGGTCTCTCAGTGATTATGAATCACGGTATCTGACATTTTAAAGGCATAAAGATGAATAGAAAAATGATTTCATCCCCACCTGCTCCTCTAGTTGTTGTACTTTGTCAAACTTGTTGCTGCAGATTTGTTGATAATCAGGCCAGATACGATCCCAATTCTTCTTTTCCTGTCTGAAGGCAAAGTTCATCATCTTCCAAGTACCAGCCCAGACAGGAAGAGAAAACACTTCTATCTCAGTTTGGATATGCATCATTCTTTCAAACAAAATGTCCGACTGGGATTGTTTCTCCTCCGAGCGCTCCAGCTGGGCAGGACTCCTCACCTGAATAAGTGGAACAGTGAAGACACAAGATGATTGACAAAGTGTTATTTGGTGATTTTGGACCTATTGACCAGTTGTCTCGACTCTTGTAATCTAGGAAGGTCATGAATGAATCAGTGTGAGACCGAGGTGGAATGATTAATTAACAGACGGACGGCACCACATGCTCAAGTTTGAACAAATGTCTTAACACTTGATTGAGGTGGTTTAAGGAAGAGTCAAGAACAGGGGGATGAAACCTTTGTTCTGACATGGCACTGATTTAGTCTTTGATGTTTTTGTTGTCTGCATCTTCACTAAATTATATATATATATTTTAGTACTGTCAGTTAAACGCGCTATTAACAACGTTAATGCAAAGCCATTTTAACAACATTCATTTTTTATCGCGAGATTAACGTTTTCTTTAAAAAAAAAATATATATATATATATATTAATTCGTTCATTCAATGAAATTACTTTATTGCACGTTAATGCAGTTGTAACAAAATAATTCTTTACAAAGTTCGTTGCTCACTGGCTCATAATACACACACAGACAAACTATGGGAGGAACCAATGAGAGCATTTGGGGGTGGGTCTTAGAATGCTGCAGCGTGAAACAAAAAAAAATGGAGAAAGGTACCAATCTCTTGCGTGGACATTTTTCTTTTCTTTTTTTGATGGAGATTCTCCAGAGGAAATCCACATGGACAACACAGACTAATGAGTCTCTGCGCTGTAATGTCCAGTACTTAGTGCTTGACTTACTTGTTATAATATTATGAACTTGTTTTTCTACAACAATATGAATAAAACAATATCAAGGGTCAATAAATAACACATGCACAAGATAATTCACAATGTAAAATGAAGGAGGAATAGGACCTGGGTTTATAGAAACACATGCGTTTGAGCTGTGAATACATTCACGCAGGGATGCATAGTTCAGGATCTATCGTCTCACAATCTAGATCATTTAATGAAGTTTAAGTTCAGATTAACAAGTAATATTTGAACTGCTACCATATGAAGGGAATGTTGTTGCTAAAAAAGTGTTTGCACGAATAAAAGTGAGCAATACGCTATTGTGTGTGTAGCTGACAGGAAAGAATAACCACAACTAGCCAAATTAAATACATTCCTGAACACCTCTCCATCTTCTCTTGCCGATCAACTCTACCCGCCCATTCTGTCAGCTTGGCTTGACCCGACTCCTGATACCGGTACTTCCTCTGCAGGGATCACCCCATCACTGTAGTTGGGATTCTTGGCTAATTATCATAACGATGTCAAAACAAACTGCTGTGACATCATCTTTAACGGGACAACGTACAGTGCGTCTTTTTCCTTTTGTCTGCCACCAAGCAGAGAAATGTCTATAAATCTGGCCAATCTGACGACGTGCAGCAATGGATTTTGCATGATGTATTCCCTAAACCTTTTAGCACTATGAGTTACACACTTTTCCCAGAATATGGCACTAAAAGTCTCTTTTAGTACGGAATCAGCAGCTAGTACCTGTTTCCAGGAGTCACTCCATTCATCAGCAGAAGACGCCCATTTGGCCTCCAGTCCGTATTCCTTTGGTTTGTATTCCCCGTTGTTTGTCATCTCTATGGTTGTGAACCCTGGGATCCGGGGCTTTGCCTCTTTGGCCTTCAGGTAAAGATACTTTGGTGGCTTCAGGCTCATCCAGGAGTCTTTCCAGCATATCTTAAAAACATCCACTTCAACTTTACGTTTTGGTGCACGAAGTTTAGGCGAAGCTGCTTTCTTTGGCGGCGGAGGAGGAGCGCGCTCATGTTTGGGTTTGGGAGGAGGGGGGACTACTTTGAATTTGATTTTTGGCTTGTTTTCCTCTTCATCTGCTCCGCTGGTGAGCTTCTTAAAGTCTCCATTGGAAACGAGGGACCAGTGATAATTCCACTTTGAGAAAGATCTGCACATTAAAAAAAATAAAAAGAGAAACAAATGCAATCAACTCATATATATTCCCCTAATGAGAGATCACATAGCTCTGGCAAATACAGACGTGTGTTGCACTCTTAGCTGTGCTGCCAATGTGAATAATACGGCCTAAATAATACCCCTGATTGCCAGTGGCTATTTTAAGTATTGGTTGAGGCACCATTTAGGCACAGGTATCATTTTAAAAGTATCAGTTTAGTTTAGTATGGTAAAAACCCAAATGATACCAATCCCTATTTACTACTCAGTCATGTAGTGTAAAGGCCACAACGACTTCAAGACTCCTAATTACAAAACCAGCGCTCTGAATTACAGAAATCTGACAACTTTAAATGTCTTATAGTGTGAAGGTGACTAAAAATGTACATGAGAATGTCCAGTTATAATTTTGTTTGGCAATATTTTAAAGCTCTTTACTGTTTAAAATTAAATTAATTCATTTTTTGATGGTGCGCAACATGGTCAGTATCATGATTCCAAAAAAGGAAAAGACATGACATATGCTCACATTTTGTGGTCACTTTTCTTCTTCCATTCGGCCTCCTGTTTGCACTGCTCCGCCACGCTCTGAGCTTTCTGCTCCCATTTGTCTCTGAGCGGCCCGTTGCTGAACGTCCTCTTCGACTCCTTGTTTGACAACATCCTGACACACAAGCAAAAAAAAAAACATGCACAGAAACCCCAAGGTATATGTCACTCGTGGTGTTAAGTTGCATTTCTACAGTTCCTTCTCTATGCGGCTGTCTATGGTTCGTTCCAGTGCCGAGGAAGGATCACAAGACATGGGATACTTGACGGTTAATTTTACTGTGGCGCAAGCATCAACTCATTGAGACTTCAGTTACCTTTGAGTAATCCATCACCTTATGGCCCCCACTAATGATTATTTTAAAGAACTCTTAATTTCGCCATAATTGTTTCTATAATATAATAAAAAAAATCCATTTCATGAAAAGTCTCATTCGCTACTTTTCTGACTGCCTTTCCGTCCTGTTTCCCCAGTGAACATTCAAAAAGTGACTGGACAGATGAATAAATCCTTATGTATATGCAGAATTCATACATACCTACAAAACAGGAAAGATGACTGTATTAATCCACTTTTGGTTCAGTCTTCAGTCAGTGCAGTCGATCTCTTGTTGAAGACCGACTGGTCAAACTATGACGCAACACAACAGGCGTCACTATAATTAAACACAGGTCGGCAATGTACTTCAAGGAGCAACAACATCCAGGACACACCACAGTGCTGGGTCTCCAAAGATGGAGATGCGCTTACTATTGGTAGGTTTAACCTTTTTAATAAAGGTGTAATGTGTGAGTTCTAGGAAACGCATTAGGTCTATACCTTATTAAATGTTGAGTCATTAAAAAGAAGCAAACTTCTATCAGCATTGCTAAATGCTAAATTAATTTAACTTGGCGGCGGCCTTCATCGCCACACCTGGCGCACCTACACACCTGCTGACAATCACCACTGCTTAAGAGCCCTGGGTACCGCTCCACTCATCACCAGATTATTCCTCGATCAGTGGAAGTGAATCTCAGCCTTCTGCGAAACTGAAAAGTTGTTTTGTATTTTTTGGTGGACATGTAACATTTGACCCTGTTTCTGTTAATCTTCTTTTTTTTTATGTGGAGCGATCCACAAACAAACAGTTTGTTGTTAAATCTCTTGATCTAAGGATCTAAATATAGCTTGGTCTTAAATTCCTGCCTGTCTGGAAGATGGACTCTGGGGCTTTGCCGTCTTTGTGTGGATAATGAGGCTGACTTATCCAAATAACTGTGACTCAAAGTTAGGAAATGAGCTCATGTCTCAGGCCCTTGCATGTGATGATGGTGAAGAAGACCCCCAATGAAATCTGCTGAGCCTCAAATAACCGTGACCTCAATATCTAAAGTGTGACTTACAACTATGGATACAAGTCTCTGCTCCTGAGATACACCATGTTTTATGTGTCAGAATTGTTGGATGGTGGAATTTATAATCATCAGAAATGCTTGAACGTTCCAAAAGCAGTGGGTGAATGTCCGGGCTCAGATTAATGCGATAAAATATTTTAACGTATTTAACCAAACTTTGTTTACTTCTGGTGTCCGTTCCGGTAACACAAAACCCTTGAATGCTGCAGTCAGTTAGATGAAGATGGAGAGAGCTTTTTGCATTGGAAGTAAAACAAAGGTGCAACATACAGCCGAGAACTGGGCAGAGGAATTCCTCCGTGTGTCAAACAGAAGGGGTACCACTCTAAGACTGATAGTGCTCGAAACATTTTGTTAAGATACTAGGATAGCTGCTAGGCTACTTCCATCTCAACATCTTCTCTGCAGAGGAAAACCACTGTGTCCCTAAAAGATAGTGGTTTGGATAAAGTCCTGTGAAATGATGGAGAGTTGAGAGCAGTGCATGAGGACAGCAGTGATATTAACCAATTAGGTAGTTTAACAAGTTCCACCCAGTGGAATTCGGATGGGTGGTTAAAATAATAATAATAATTTAAGGAATTATTTAAAGAATTTTTAAAAAGTGTCTAACACATATATATGTAGCATGTATTTTAGACACTTTTTAAATATTGTGTACATATGTATGTGTGTGTGTATATATATGTATACACACACACACATACATATGTATAAAATGTTGTACAATCAAAAGAAAACAGATCCGGACCTACCTGACCTCTTTCTGTCTCTTTCTCTCTCAAAGTCTGTTTGTCTGTTTACATTCCCTGCTGTGACCAGTAACAGTTAACATTAAGTTAAACGACTTACACTCCGTCTGCCCTGTATATCTGCTGTGTGGAGAGCAGACTTCCCGGCCTGCTATTTTTACATCACATGTTAAAACGTTCAGAGCTGCAGCGCTAATTTTAGTGTCAGGGTGAGGCAGCGGCAACCATGAGCAGCCAGGAAATGCAGAGAAGCGGCTTGAATTGAATGAAAACACATAAGTGAAATCAACAGGTGCCACAGCATCAACATGTCAGATGTAAGCCTGTCTGAGCCCGTCAGAGACCAGTGCAGTGTGCTAACCAAAGTCGTTCTGAATGCTTAAACAGAGCCTTGACATATACAGTATACTGTCAAGTGTCCAAGTAGGAGCTCCGCCTTCCAACCACCCTCCCCCAGGAAAACAGCCAATCAGTTTACAGCTTGTATCACACTTCTTGGCATACAGTTGTTACAGTAAAGTTTGTACCCCAAAACACGTTTAGGTGACTGACATTTGGTACACTTCAAGATTTGGATTGACATGAGACTCACAGAAAGGTCAGAGACAAATCTTTCGACATAAAAACTAAAAAAGAAAACTAAAATCAATCAAGTGATTTTCAGAAGAAATAACAACTCTGAACCCAGTCAGCTTGAATCTTTTACCTGCTGATGGGAAACATTGCAGAGGTGTGCTAGACTTGTCTTCAATTGCTAACTAAGCGAATCTACACCCCTAAAAAACCTTGATCGTGTGTGTGTTTATGCCAGGCTTCGCGTGTCTCGGGTGTCATCATTGAGATCTGATTGCTCTGTCCAGCCCAAACAACCAAACACTACATCTTAATCTCCTTGTTGTACATGGATCAAAAGCATGATTGCATTTACATTTGTGTTCATAATGCATCCCTGACCACCTCTGACAGTGGGTGGGCCGATTGCAGTACACCTGTACTTTCCCGTGGTCTAATAGCAATCCAATCCCCCAAAATACCTTTTAAGATGTAAAGGGGGTAACAGGGTGGCCATATATTTATATAAATATTTATTTTACTTCAACTGTCCACTAGAGGAAGCCACAGGTCTTCTGATTGTTTCACCTGATGTCGTGACATGTTGTGTGATAATCACTTATCAATCACCACGCACCGCTGTGGTCAGTCCTGAACCTTTAACAAACAAATGCAACATAGACAATAATGTGGTATTAGGAACATTCTACTGCGCAATTAATTGTGCTATTTAGTTTAAGTGCATTTCAATAATGAATGCATGCTTTCACATGCAGGACTTTAACTTGTAGTATTATCATTGCCATGATATCAGTCACGATTGGGAACTCGCTGCACTTTTTTTTCATCTCAGGCAGTCAACGCGGCGCAGTGGGCGGATTAAAAAGTTCTGGGCCCGCACACGGATAATACTGTGTGCTAGTATTTGTACTTTTTCCAAAACATCTCGTCTGGCTTTTCCATTGCCAATTGTGAAAGTCCGAACTCTTCTCCAACTTTATACCACACATTTTTGACTTTCTAACCCTTCATTCTTTTTTTTGTTTAGAAGGAAATGGGCTTCTATAGCAGAGAGAACAAGCATTTGAAGGTATTTAAAGAGCTGCAGAGATGAAAAATGAAGCCACAAAGCTTAAGGATGTGCAGCTTGACTCTGACTAATGTAAGTCATAGATGTTTGTTCTGGACAAGTGGCCTGAATAAAATATAATGTGACTTAAAATATGAAAAAAGGAACACTGTGGATGTTGTTCTAGTTGTCCACTTTGCAGCAGAAGACCCTTTTACCTGTAACAGGATCCTCAGGTCACCCTGCTACTGATGACAGAAAGCCTCACGCCAGGAAGCTCTCAACCAGGCTTCACTACTATTTTTAAAACAACCCCTTTTGAGTTATTCAGCAAGGACCCACTGTAAGAGCCGCTGAGTCAATACAATTTATCTGGAACTAAATCGTACCACAAGTTGCTACATGAAGAAATTCTCTTTAACTGCACCTTGTTGAATATTATTTCAACACTAGTAGGTGCCCATCTAGCACAAATCTACAAGTGTGATATCCACTGATTGCATCTTCATTTCTAATTCTTAGTTGATTGACATGTTGCTCTTAATTTGAGTTACGGTGAAATATTTTTTTTGGAAGATTCAAGGCGATCAGTAAGGACTTCAATGTTATGTCACTGAGAAGAATAAGAAGTTTGTCCTTGTGTCACCCCAGGATGGAACTTTATGCTTTCAGTTTCTGAATAGCATACCTTCCCTTCACGCCCAGGTCCATTTACCTGTCAGTCAACCTCACAGCTAAGTTCGTCCTGCAGCATTTTGTTGGGTGACATTTCTCTGATTCTTGACCCTGAGCCAGAGTATTTGCAGTCAGAGATCATCTATACAACTCTAAAATGGCAAGGTGACAAGTAAAACTACAGCAGATGACTACCCCTAGCTAATTTAAAAAACATACTTTAAGTTGTTTCTTCAGGTTGGGTTGGTTTCTGGCAAGCAGAGGTTGCACTGCACAGTTCCATTCCGTTCTCCCTTCTCTTTCTTTAAAACATTTATTTCCAATTTTAGGTCAAGTTTCTATGTTCAAGCATATTCGGCAGAATACACATCCCTTCATAATTCACAGACTGTGAATTTAGATTTGTTACTTCTGTGTTTTTTCAGCACCATATCCTGGACCATTTACCATTGCTGTGTTTGGTAAGAGTGTCCAGTTGAAGAACACCATTGGAAAAAGGATCCTCAATGATGATTGTCCTTTTAACAATTCGTCCACCAACTTTGTCATGGAAATGAACAATACTTTCAAAATAATAAAGACGCCTGACCTCTTTGAAAAAGAACATCCGAACCCAGATCAGCTGATTATTGACTTCCTGGCACACTGTCATCCATCCCCTGATCTGTTCATACTGGCCATCGATACAGAAAATTCAGAGGAGGAAAAAGTTGTGGATCAAATCAAGCAACTTCAAGAATTCTTTGGAGAAAATTCCACAGAGCATTTGGTCATTCTGTTCGAGGACATCAAACGACTCCCTTCGCACGATCATCTGAAGAAAAAGTTCAAAACCCGTTTGGCGACTGCCAATGAAAACCTCTCCGTGGAATGTAAGAAGTGGTGTTCAGACCGCCCACGCTTCGTATATGACTACAAGAACTACAGTGAAGATGTTGTGAAGAGAAGAAAGGCAGCCCTAGAGAAGATAAGGTTGTATCTTCATTACTATGAAAGCTATTTGGGTCACAATGACATACGTCACCAGTCAAAGGTTTGGACACAGTCCCTCATTCAATGGAATCCAAAAGTGTATCCATACTTTTGACTGGTGCTGTATACATATGTATGTTCATTTCAGACATTTTCAGCCTCTCATACTCCCAATAAGTGGAATAAATCAAATGGTGAATTTGTTAATTTTAGGTATACGGTATGTTAGATAATGAATGGTAGATTTTGTTGGCCATATACAAGGAATGAGTAGGACCAGCAGAATGTCCTTTTTGTTCAGACTGTACTGATGAACCTGTGGCTAAATCACGTTAACACTGGATTTAAAAAACGAGGCTTCATGAAGCTAATATGAGAGACTTGAATGTACAAAGCAGGTTGGGAGGTCTTTATATTTCTATCATCCTGTTTATTGTCTATTTCAGTCAAAATGGCGATCCACTGGATCAACATGGGAGAAAAGGTGCATATATGGATTATTGTTACAATGCATTATTGTAGCAGCAACTGCGACAAAATTCTGTCTTTTGTAATTTGAGCATGTTGCACACTCATCCAACACCTCTAAATATCTAAAAATAAGATATAATAAAACAGTAAGAAACTGATACAAATATGTTGAATCAAATAAGAAAAGCTGCATGTGCAGCGCTTCATACTAAGATGAAACCTTAGAGATAGAGACCCCACTAAAATGTACTTCAGCTCACTGCCTATTTTTGGAAAATGGAAAGAGGCAACAAAGCCAACTAGCTGTGAGAAAGTTTAAAAGCCCTTTATTTTCATAATTGTTTGTTTTTATAAACAGCACGATGTATGTTGCATCCTCACAGGAGCCTATCGCGTGACTCCGCCCACCTCACAAGACGCCTCGGCAGTAGCAGCACCCGGACATCCCGTTGGTACAAAACAACACATACATCAGAGCATAAAGAGATAGAAACTGTGACAGATTCCACGTCCGTCTGTGTTTTGCAGCATGCCTTTGCTTTTTTTGTTGCATTTGCTGATATTCATAGATGTCGGGTTATTAGCGAGGACGCTGTGTGACGTTGTTCTGGTGATGAAATTATTTTAACAGATACAGTGGCCATTTTGCTCTAACTTTATCTTACAGGTAACAGTGTCAGTGAGGCGGGAGATGACATATTTAACATTGTTCTGCTGGGACTAAGTGGGACGGGGAAGAGTGCATCAGCAAACACCATCCTTACTGCCCTCGGCACCAAAAATGAATCCAAACACCTTTTTAAATCTGAGGCAAACTCCATGATGACAACAACCCGGTGTGAGGTCAAATATGTGAAGAACTCATCAAGGGGAAGGGTGAGACTGGTCGACACTCCGGACTTCCTTGATGACACCCTGGAAGACGCTCAGGCGCAGGTCGATGAGTGCAAGAAGTACTGTCAGCGAGAGCAGTGCGTGGTGCTTCTCGTTGTGCAGGCGGGCCGGTTCACGGAGAGCGAGAGAGACATTTTACCGAAGCTGGAGGACGTGTTGGGCTGGAAGATCAGAGAGAAGACCATTGTCCTGCTGACCCATGGGGAGGAACTTGAAGAAAGTCTAGATGATTACGTGAGAGCACAGGCGGGCCTTTTGAACCTCGTTGAACAGTGTGGTGGTCGTTATCACCGTTTCAACAACAAGTCCAAGAAAAATAAGCAAGTCAGAAAGCTCATCAAGAAAATTCCAAACTATGAACACAGTTCTCAATTTTAAGACACAAATGATCATTGCATATTACTTTAGCCTGTATGCGCTGATCAATGCACTACACATGTGCAAATAAAAGGCCTATAAACAGATGTAGAAATGTATTTAACTTCTTCAAGTTTCTTTCAATTGTGCTTTATTATTATTATTATGAATTATTTCACAAGTATATTACATTATGCTGGTAGTGGTCACTGCTACTGCTAATTGTCTAACTTGCAGCAATATGAAAATATAAATATGCCGATAAGCATATAGGAAATCTAACATTGTCTTCTCTGTATTGTCTTAATTGTATTGGTTTAAAATTGCTACATTTCTCTTTTTTCTGTTTTCACAAAGTCATTTTGGGCTCGCTAGAACGGCTTGCTTAGCTTGTCAATTAGCTTCTGAAAGCATCAGTTTGTGCAAGATGAAACTTTCCACTACCTACCTACCTAAATACAGCAGAGAGGATGAATATATAATATAAATATAGCATTAAACACATTATTTTTTTAAGTTATCGTGTGTGTGTGTGTGTGTGCATCATTGTTTAGTCTTTAAGTTGATTCAAAGCTGTTTCACAGCTGCCTTTAAAAATATTTCACAATCAGGAGAAAACAAGATCTGTTCAGCAAGATGTTTAACGTCAGTTAGGCAAAGATTTAAACCAGTCCATTACTTCTTCTGCAAAGTTCCAGTTCAGCATCAAACTTTAATTCCTCCAGCTTGACCAAAGTTTTTGGTGGCAGCGTTGCTTCACCTTTTCAGTCACTTCAGTGTATTTAACATTTTTTTTAACCGCCAAAAGACTGTTACGACCAGCTCGGAAGCCGCAACATAAAGATGGACACCAAGGTAGCGCCCCCCCCCAAGGAGACAGTTTATTTCAACACAGGACCAGCATAAGGTGCAACTCAAACTCAAGACCAGGATCTAGTGGCAGGCAGATGAGAGAGAGATGGTGAAACAAGGAGGCGCTTATATAGGTGAAGTCCACACCTTCATCCAGGTGCCCTCAATGACTCATCAGGGAGCTGCACCCATGACTCACAGACATCGAATACACACATGTGCACACAGACACGCATTCACAGCAGGACATTGCATTAGACGTAACAAGACCCAGACACATTTTCTCTCTCAGCTCCTCCTGTCCAGAATGAGCATTCACCTCTGCCAAAGTTTGAACAGTGTTTCAATATTTCATGTAATAGATTCATGAATCTTTTCTCTGTGGAATAGCAGCTGGGGCTCAGTTTAACCGACTTCATTAATCAGAGATTACCAACACAAGTTGAGTTTTGTGTGGCCTAAAAAAGAAAGACTCTTCTCCCAAACAACTTTTGCTCACATCGTCCTGCACTTGATGTTATAGATGAACAATAAACACATATTCGGGGTCTTGAGATGTCTAGTCTGGTATTTGAGTGACTTACTCGTGTTCCTATTCAGAGGTTGGACCTGTTACTTGTGTCCTGTTATTGCCCACCAGATGTCACTCTTGTTTGATTTTTCTCTTTCTCTTAGTTGCAGCCCAAAGTCCTCTGTCAGAGCTGTGAGCGTCAAAGCTGCATGAAATATGAAAACACTGTTCAGCACTGTCTGCTGTAGGGCAGGGGTTCTTAACCTTTTAATCTTTGAATTAATTTGATTAACGCTTCAGCAGTCCTTTATATCTTCTTCACATGACAACAAGTGGTCATCTCACGGACACATCTTTCGAGTTGCGCAATCTCCCAGGACCTGAACTAGGCCTCCAACATCAACAACATCAGGAAAAAAGCCCCGGTCAATAAACAGAACAGACTACACCGGATCATCCTTCTTCAGGTCTAACGGTTTAGGGGAGTAACAATGTAAAAAATAACCGATTTGTTTTGACGTTGTGTGGGTGACGTGACATGTATGGATGTAAATCTGTGTCATCGGATTTTGAAAGAAAAAGGTGATTGATTTTCTAGCACTGAATATTTCCGCATTGAAATAATGTATCTCAATTATGTATGTATCTGAAATAATTAAACCGCAAAAAATTAAACCGCAAATAAATCTTTATTTTAACGTTGAATTATTTGCGGTTGAATTTTTTGCGGTTGAATTTTTTGCAGTATTTTAACGTTTAAAAACATTTAGATACATAATTTCAATGCGTTAATATTCAGTGCTCGAAATTCAATTACCTTTTTCTTAAAAAAAAAAACCCCGATGACACAGATTTACTTTCATATATGTGGCAGCAAAGTGCTGTCCCATTCCCATTTACACCACTAAAGCCCTCAGAGACACTCAACCACTTCCCAGTTGAGTTTCGTCAGTTAAGTCCTTGAGGGTACAGGTTTAGGGGGAGAGTGGGGATTGGGCCGTCATCTTTTCGTCAGGGCCCGCAGTGATGACGTAAGCAGCGTGCGACAGGACCCGCACCAGCCTGAGCTCCGGAGCGGAGTTGGCAGCAGCGCCAGGGAGACAGACATGGCTGCCCCCACGCAGCGCTGCCGCCGCAGCGGAGGGTTTGCTGGGTGTCCGCCGACGACGAGGCCTCGGTGGTGGCTCGCGTTGCTCCTGGTCTCCGTGTCCTCCCTGCCGGCGGTGACCGCGCTGGTGGACGGCCTCTACTGCGGCACGGAAGTGTGTTACGATGTGCTCGGTGTCAGTCGGGAGGCCGTCAAGTTGGATATCGCCCGGGCTTACCGGCAGCTGGCCCGCCGGTACCACCCGGACCGCTTCAGGCCGGGAGACCCCGGCTCGGAGGGGGAGACCCGTGAGTCCGCGCATATGAAGTTCCTGCTCATCGCCACCGCGTACGAGACGTTAAAGGTCAGTCCGGTTCTCTGTGAGGGAGTTTCATTCAGAAACCACTTGAATGCGTCTAGTCGGAGAGACCTTTCTGTTCCGGTGTCTCCTCAGTTCTTCATAACTCCTCTGATAGTTATGGAATAGTACAGAACAAGTACAGAACCACGGCCCACCGTCTCCTTCCTAACCAACCTGTAGCAATGTGTACGTTCACATCGATAATGTCCACGCAGGGACAGAAGTTGCCTAATGATGACGTGTTTATCCCCGTTACCCCGCGTGTATCGTTTAAGAACCAGGCTACTTCCACTCCCTGAAGTCCTTTGGACATAATAATCATATTAATATGATTGAGTATTATCCTCATGATACTTGTAGGATCTGCTAGTGTCAAATAGCGTTACTATGGTTTCCAGTCTTCGTTTTCATGAAATCACTTTATATTATACTAGTCTGTGTTTATATCCTATGGTGCCTATTTATCATGATCTATGAAGGAACTAGTAGTTCTTATATATTGTATTTATTTTGGGAAATTTGTTAATTTAATGTACAATTTCACGGCTTTGTACAATATACAAAAAATTACGTTTTTCCACAGCAGTACTTTCCAACCAGTTTAGGCAGAGCAAGAGCTGATGGAACTCAATGTGTTTTGTTGAATGGATTTTTAACAGTGATAGAATATTTTTTGGCTGAAAATACAATAAAAATCCTTTTTTATATATCTTAAAGAGGTTTTAACACCAATTACAAGAAAATCTGATATGAAAAATGTTACTCCCATATTTATTTATTCATTCAGGTTTATAATATTTCCCACACTGGCAAACAATAACAAAAGGGATCCAACAGAACGGTGGTTAAAATGTTCAGAACCTCAGAATTTAAGGTGGTTCAAATTAAACAAACTCCTCGCACACATTTTCTGGGAGATTAAAATATATCGTGTGGCTCCATTCTGAGTTGGACATTCCCTAAGAAAGACAAACCAACCCGTCCGGTGATTAAGTTCTGCAGGTACAGAAACGTATCCTAATACTTAACCGTTTTTAGTGTTTTCTCTGCAAAACAATACAAATATTTTAGAACCCCAGCTTGACTGAGCTCCTCCTGCAGGTCTTTATCAGACCAAACCTTCTAAAAACAGAAATTTTGTCTGTATGTGCAGGACGAGGACACTCGGAGGGACTACGACTACATGCTGGACCACCCCGAGGAGTACTACCAGCACTACTACACCTACTACCGCCGACAGCTCACCCCCAAGGTGGACGTCCGAATCGTCATCTTGGTCACCATCTGTGCCATCTCCATCTTCCAGGTACAGCCAGAAGCGCTATATATATATATATATATATATTTTTTTTTTTCCTTTCATCAGCACATCAAACCAATTATGGATATACTTTACTAGCAAGTAGCACATGTGTTTAGCCCTTCTTGATATCTCCATACCAGTGAACCAGTTACTTCCTTAACCATGATCGCACACTCACTCACACATGCACTGTCACACATGCACTATTTCCTTCCTTTCCTTGAGTGGCATCGACTGAAACCTGTTATCAAGAATTTCAGAAATGCTATGTCGGCCATTTTAAAGATTCTTCAGCAGGATGAAAAAAAGCAGTGGTCAGAAACCGCTGAGGCGGCCTCTCTTTAATTGATGCAATAAAGATTGTGATCAAGGATATTTACTCACTTATTTACACGCAGTTACAGCTGAAGATTGATTTTCATCTGCGGTCCCATGTGACCCGAGCTACTTCTCAAACCCTGCTGCTGAAA
This sequence comes from Pungitius pungitius, assembly GCF_949316345.1. NCBI lineage: Eukaryota > Metazoa > Chordata > Actinopteri > Perciformes > Gasterosteidae > Pungitius > Pungitius pungitius. The sequence goes on along the minus strand of NC_084917.1, from coordinate 14,572,569 downwards.
AGGTGTGCGTGGCATGAATAATGAGCTATCGTTGAATACATGTTCAGCTTGTTTACTTATTCTCACAGTACACCTTGTTACTTAATAATGAACTTTATCCAAACGTGATACATTATAAATGTTTTACTTCTCTGAGATTAGACTACTTATTTAGGGAAAACTGACTAGAGTAACCAAAGTGAGGCCGGTAAGGCTAAAGTGGTAACACCCGGTATAAGACACACACGCGTATGTCTGACCTCCGCATTTCTCCTCCAGTATTACAGCTGGCACAGCAGCTACAACGAGGCCCTCAACTACCTGGTGACGGTGCCCAAGTACCGGATCCAGGCCACGGAGATCGCCAAGCAGCAGGGCCTCCTCAACCGCACCAAAGAGAAGGGCAAGAACCGCCGCTCCAAGGAGGAGATCCGCGAGCAAGAGGAGGAGGTGATCCGTGACATCATCAAAAACAAGATCGACATCAAGGGCGGCTACCAGAAGCCCAACGTGTCGGACATCCTGCTGATCCAGATCGTGCTCTCCCCCTACTACCTGACCCAGTACGTCTCCTGGTACGCCTCCTGGTTTTACCGCTTCACCTTCTGCAGGGAGGAGTACGGTGAGGAGGACAAGTTCTACATCATCAGGTCAGTTCTCAAGGGGGCGCTTGAACCCGCATGGATGAGATGAGTCGCTGTCAGGTGGTCTCACAGCCCACTCCTGTGTTTTCACACCCAGGAGAAACATGAAGATGTCTCAGTCCCAGTTTGACGGCATTGATGAAAACACCCGACAGTCTTTCCTGGACAAGCGGCTCTGGATCAAAGAAAACTATGAGGTTTGTCGCTTTAATTTCTCTCCGAAGAAGCCTTTTCATTCCATTGTCTCCACCTGTTGGGGTGTGACCGCTCCCCACGTGTTTCCAGTTGTACAGAAAGGAGCAGGAGGAGGAGATGAAGGTGAAGATGGCGACCGACCCGAGGATGAAGAGGTACCGCCGCTGGATGAAGAACGAGGGGCCGGGCCGGCTGACGTTCGTTGACGACTAACGAAGCCTCCGAGTCACGTCTGGGACGTACACACCTGCCTCAGTGCCAACACACACGTACCTGTACAGAAACATTACCTGTGCCTGTTTATATGGGGAGAGATATTTTCATAGTGATTGGGACATAGAGACGACAACAAGATGGAATTTACTGCGTTCTTTTTTTTTTTTTTTTTTTACATCATGCTATTTTTTTGTTGTGTCAAACCAAATGAAAGCCTATTGATGAATGCTGTTTTTTAGAATGTTTGGCTCTGTTCTGCTGTTGAAAGCAGACGGATGAATGAGTTTGGTGATTTTTGTTGGACAGGTGACACCAGTGTGACCTCTGTCAGAAGTGTCCTTGGGCAAGGCATTGGACCGCCATCTGCTCAACCTGTATGCTGTGTTAAATTAATGAAGGTGAATTAGCCGTTCCTTGCGGTTCTGATGGATACATAAAGGTCAAGAAGTATTTTGTAGGACAGCGATCCTCACTCTCTCTCATCCTGGGAAGCAGGCAACACCAAAGCGCTCTGGTTTAGTTCTTAATCAAGCAGGTAAAAAACTAGTCGTGTTAAAAGGAGCGGCTGGCTAACAAGGTAAAAGACGCATGTGTAGTGACAATACCTGACAAACGGCAGGTTCCTCTGAATGATTATGTCCCATGTAGGGACTTAAACAAGAGTGCAAACCAAGGACATTTTAGTTATTGTGGTTTCTGCTCCAATGATCATCACTTTTTTCATATAATTTATTGTTTCAAATTTCACTGGTCTTTTTGTTTTTATTTGGTTGTGTTAATATGAACACATTTCTAAAAAAATAAATACATTTTGGAAATATTCATTTAAAGTTTGTTGTTGTGTAATCCATCTTGTTAAGCGCATTCACCACCTAGCAACTAGTTACTAGTCAACGCAGAATATGTAACGTAGGCACTGTGTTCAGCTCACAACTAGCAGTGCACACAGACTGCTGAGTACCATATACACTGACCCGCTGTGTAGATATATGTATACAGGTACAATATTAATTCAATGCAGAAGTTTGCTTACAGCTAACTATAACCTCAAATTCAGTATCTAGAATTTGAATACTACATAGCCTAATTTTATCAGAAATGTTGTCCTCCTGAAAAGTATCTCCATGAACACTATGCAGAATGCGCTCTATACTTAGCCGGGGCTCCTTTTGCTTAAACTACTGCATCAATGTGGCATGGAGGCCATCAGCCTGTGGCCCTGCCTTCAGCTCGTCTGCATTGTTGTCTCTGGTGTCTCATCGTCCTCCTGACAAAACCTAAGAGATTCTCTACAGGGTTTGGGTCAGGCCCTCATCAAGCACAGTGATGCTGTGGTCATTAAACCAGGTATTGGTACTTTTGGTTCCAAGTCCTGTTGGAGACGGCTGAACCTTTATTGTGAGCCTCTGCGCTCCTCCTCCAGACTCCGTCCCCTTGACCTCCAAATGAAATGCAAGATATACTTTCATCTGAAAGGCTGCTTGAGCACTTTTTTCTTACCACACTTCTTCCTTTCACAACACTCTGAACAGCCAGCTTCTCTAGCAATTCACTTTTTAATTAACCTTTGGGATGTTAAATAGTTTAAAAAGAACCTCGCTGAAAAGAAACCAAGCCATGTCAGGTTTTGCATCAACAATAGAAATTATTTTTTACATTAAACATTAAAACATACAAAAACAAAGATACAAGGCAGAAATATAACAAAGGCCCATGTCATTCCAACATCAAACACCATAAATTGAAATTAACCAACCGACTTGAACATAACACCTCTGCAGATCAAGTCTCAGATGACGCGTTAAATTCAAATAGTGCATGTTGAGATGATCACGATGTCTCTGCGAGAGTCATTATTTTTATTAGTGCGGTTACATTAAGAGCTATGAACTGCCTCGGAGACTAACTACATCACAGGAAGTACGCAGGCTGAAGTCTTTCCAAACACTCGTAGTGTACTTTGGCCGAGGCGTCTAAATGGTTCACGCCCGACTCATCTACCTTTACAGGTTTGGTTTTTTAATTTGCAGCAGAAAAATAAAAGGCCAGTAAACATCACTGGACGATTAGACAAACATTTTATATTTCTGTAAAGGAACTCTGGGTCTGCAAATCTAGATATTTATATATTATTAATTTTTTTATATATTTTACTCAACCCTGCACACATACTGTAGGGTACTAATAAAATATGTGCTGTCCCTCACTTTTTCTCTTTATACATCCAGCCCAATGTCATGTAGGAGTTTCTGATTGGCTGGAAGAGTTTTTGTTTGTTTCCTAATCAGATTATTGCATTTTATTCCAGGGTTTACTAAACTTACACATACATATCAAATAAGTCATAATACTATTGTGGAATTACATTTTTGAGTTTACCTCACCAGCCATACATTTTAACTTAACGAGGATTCTGAAAAATCTGAAAAATGTGTCTTGTTGACACTGAAAGTGAACTCTTTGATTTATCAATAAAATGTCAATTATAAAATATACATTTCTTTATCTTGTCCAAACAGTTGCCTTTCACCTGCAACTTGAAATTCATACAGAACACGTGTTTGTGGAAATCCTTCAGACCCTTGTAAATCCAAATCAATATGCACATGTGTATAAAAAGGATATTTAAACAGTCATTGGTTGTTGATCTCTTCACACACACACACACACACACACACACCGCTGTTTTCAGTCCGGATCCCTTTGTTTGTGTGCAAATACAAACCGGGATACTTTTTGTCTTTGTATTAGTAATATTTTCACTGATGACTTGAATGAAACCTGTTTTTTCTTGTGAATTGCGGTGAGACTTTTTAAGTCCAACATACTCGTGAACTGTGAGGAATATTCTTCTTCACCTTATCCACATTTAAGGTGCATTAAATAAAGTTCTCCAGTCCTTAAATTCACAAAGAGCGACATTTAGAACCGTCCTTTGTGTTTGAATTTTAAATGGGGGAAGAAGAGCCCAAGAGATCCAGATGTTTACTAGATATTTAAAACAAACTACCAGGAGAGTTTTTGTCTCTGCGTCCTTTGACTCCTTCCATGACGACTTAGAAGACACAACACAAGAGCAAATCTAAAAAGGCTTTAGTGAAATCACGAGGAAAAAAAAATTTTTTGGCAATGAAAAAAACAAAAAGGGAAAGAAAAACTCTTTTTAGAAGAGTTTTTAGCTGCAGACGTCTTTTGACGAGTCGAGAGGGAGCCTGTGTACGTAGGAAGCTACACGACGAGGATATCCTTATCGTTCTGTAGCCGCCACACGTGTCCCACTTCATTTGAACAACAGCAGGTGCCATATATTACATTTGGGGATATTTCAAAAGTTTCCCTCTGAGTCCAACATAGAGGAAAACAAGATGACACGCCAGGAATGACCAACAGTAAAATCCTCCTTGTGAATCAGAACAACAATAATTTTAGAATAACGAATACAAAGGTGTCAAAATATAAATTTAAAAAGATCTCAAACCTGTGAGATAGTAAATGAAAAAAAGAAAGTAAACAACTCTGACAACTAAACCAAATTAGGAATTCCCTGGAAACTGAATGTGGATGACATCATTTGAATAAGTTGAAGTTGGATCACTGCATTGAAAGTGAAGCAGCTTGAGTTGTTTGTTAGGAACTCAATTCAATTCAATTTGGAATTGAATTCATACAATCCTCACCTAACATAGTCCAACTCGATGCATACTTCCCCACTCAGCTCTCATTCGTTTCAGTTTACCGAGTGCAGAGTCAGGAGCTCTGGTCCCAGCGTCGATTCTCAAGGGGCATCTTTCCTATCCCCTCCTCCTGTCCCTTTGGTTTTTGGGGGGCTTGATCAAATTCTCCAGAAGTGTCAACGGGTGCTGTGATGAGTGTTAAGTCCTACGAAGTTTTCACCAGGTCGTACACGTAAATGAGGAAGTCGTCGTCAAACTTAATGAAGTAGACGGAGGGCTTGGCCTCCACCTGATGGATGACCATGCCCGTCCGTTTGCCGCCGTCCTCTTTGGCGTACTCCACCTGTTTGCCCACCAGGCTGTCCAGCACCTCGCCAGGCTCCCTCTCCGCCGGGACGCCGTCGTCTGCAGCGAGAAGGACAAAGAGAGAGGGGTGTTAGCAGCAATGGGTTGAGCAGATGGAGGGCAGGAAGTGAAGAACACAGTCATTGTAGTTGTGAATGAATGAGTAAGTGGTCACCGTGTGGGTTGCTTAGTTGTTCTGCAGCTGGCGCACTAAATGGCTCCCTAAATCTGCACAGACACAACAAAGGCCGCATGGCGGTGTTTCTCAACCGTATTACCTATGTAGGTACCAGAGTGCCTCCGCTCATTCACACTCCACGAGGGATTTCGATCTCTGATGTGTTTTTGGGGGACTCCAAAGCAGCGTTTTTTCCCCCGATTTAAATGGGTTGGAGCAGCCGTAAACAGCACAGGCAGACCTCCAGATGCCTACTATACATCTGGAAAGCACAATATGGCTGCAATACAGTGTTTCCCCTACCATTATATTATATGTAACCACCTCCATCCTCATTTATTAAATATCACCATTTTCCATGAAACAAAATATGATGATATTGCTGCTCTGACATTCCAGTAATGTTTCTCATAAAGTGGGCACAGTCCAGGGCGAGTGCCTCTCACTGATGTTTTGTGGTGAACTAACTGTGAAATGGCAGCGTCTCTGGCTTCCTGACGCCGGGGTTGGTAGTAGGAGGGTGAAGGGACCAGGTGGGTTTAGTGAACGGACAGTACTTGACTCACTTGAGTCGGGCATGATGCGGAGGTCTCCCTCTTTGTAGTCGTCCAGCAGCTGGTACATGTAGAGGACCGGGTCTTTCTCGTAGGTGATGTAGAACCAGTTGGTCATGATGGGAGCCCGGGCCAGCACCATCCCCCTCCACTCCTCCTTCGGACCCTCCTCCGTCTCAAACATGTGCTCCACCGCTTTCCCAATCATGGAGTCGGCCAGGTTGACGTCTGTTAGACGCGATTTTGCTGAAGGACAAACACATCCTCAGTTCAAATCTAGCGTGGTGCCTTTTGTGCTTTGTGAGACCCTCTCTGCGCCCCTTTCAATGCTGACTAAACAAAGGTACACAAAACCTATTCACATTACAAATAACAAAAGAAACTATGTGTGTATTAATCCTTACTCTGGGTCTGACTCACTTTGTCTAACAGCTCTACACTGACCACTTGACTCCACTTTCATTAATCTAACCTGGACTTTGAGCTAAATACTGATCTTAGCATCCTTATATGCTACCATTAGTATGTTTACACGCCTATGGTAAAATAAAACAGCATGATAGCATACAAATATATACAAACAATTAAAAAAAAATCAAATATGATACCAAAGTTTTTTGCCACTGCCCGGTTATTATTGTTTTTAAATTTAAACCTCTTCCAGAGCGGTGAGATGTTTATAACCGGGATCAACTTTTGTTTTGATGCCCCGGCAGAGACAATTGCTTTGGTTTTATATTTGATTAAACTCATTTTTATTTTTCAAATTTGTAATTTAATGAAGTTTAAGTTGAGATTCACAATAATGTTTTAACTGCTGCTGTTTTAAGGGACTGCTGTTGCTAAAAGCACCTTATTTGAAGTCTATCTTACTTTATAATTAATATAATTAATTAATATTGTCAATTCATTCATGAGACTATTCGCAATTACAATTTCTTTGCGTTGCCCAGCATTATTATTATTATTTTACACTGAATACTAGGGTGACAAAAAAAGAAAAGAAAATTGTTTGTGAAAATATTTTTTGCAAATTATCTTTCCTGTTGTAAAAAATGTTAAATATTTAACACCACTACACTTAACATTACTGCTCAATGATGCTAATGCTAGCATGTTATCTTCTGGTAACAAGTTGTTGCAGAAAGTAGGTCCTTGAGCGATAAAAAAATAAAACATTTGAATAAAGATTTGATCCAAAAACTAGAAAACTACATGAGCTGCGTTTGATCATCAGTTGGGTCTTACCCAGTCGGTCCGGGAGCACTTCCAGACCCTGGACCCGCTCATCTTTAAGGAGCTCCAGACCATAAATGCAGTCAAAGCCATCGTACTTTATCAGATAGAGAGACGGGTTCACTGGAACCTGGTGGGAACAAACATTGATATCACGTGTGTATGTCCTCACACAGTCCTTTAAGATGGTACATTTGACAACGTAGCAGCCTCTACTGATCATTTTGCATACTTTTTTGATTTGATTAAGCCCTCTGTAGGCTGAAAAATATATTTCTATCAAAACATGTGGCCTCCTTTTGATCCTAAGACCGATCAGTGTATACATATGATTAGAGATGTCCCCTGAGCCGAGTCATTTCAGCCCACCTGGTCGAGCACGGCTCCTTTCCACACCACGTGTCCTCCTCCTTCTTTCCACACGTGTTGGATCCTGCAGCCGACCATGTTGTGACTGGGCTGTGACAGGACTTTGGTGGCCGGACTCAGACTGCTTTTCTGTTTCCTGTCAGGAGATTTGGGTTTATTAAGAGTTGCATCTACAGATCTGATCTTATTGGCTGATCTTATTGTTCTATTTGGGTCCAATTATTTTGGCTCACTTGTGGGGATTCTTCCTCTTCATCATGTTTTCAGAAACACCTGCATGCCCTGAGGAGAAACGGCACATTAGTAAACCCAAGTTACAACTTGCTGCTTGGGTTTAAAGGATGGTTTGTGGTCTCCCCTATTTATTAGAGATCCTCCTAATTGATATATAGAATTGTTCCTAAAGTATTCAAATAATAGTAAAAATCAGTGGTGAGTGGAAGCTGTATTAAAAAAATGTTCTAAAAATAGTTTGGTTTAAAGTCAAATACGTCCAACATGGCTGGGGTGAAAAGGAAAAGGAATTTGGTCATTTGTTGCATTGAAAATACTCCTGTTCAAGCAAGACAAAAGTACAGTTTACCAAATAATTACACAGCATTGGATTACATTCAAATAATCAGGGGTCAGGGTCTGCCAGTTGAAGGTGTATGTGCGTGCCCTGGCGGTGGGGATGACCTCTGACCTTCATCAGCCGTGTCTCTGTGTCCTGGAGGGCTCTTCATTCATCTGCAGGCTGGGAGGCAGCCAGGCTGCCCGGCCGCACAGCTACAACACAAACGCCTCCAGGGCCTAAACAACAGGAGAGAAACACAGGGCATGTGAGCAATGACACAAAACGTGTCTGAATCCATGCACTCTCCTGTTAAAGCCTTCACTGACTACTGGTGGTACAAAGCAACGCCATTCCCGTTTCACCTTGAAATGTGTGTCCTATTCACGTAAACGAGCTGGTTAAAATGCTAAACGCTGCGTGTTATTGTGTTCAGTGGAAACTCGCAGCCACCGGTGCCAACAGGGCTCGCAGAGCGGGGACTGGAGGACGCCATCCGCAGCGAGCATGGAACAGACAGCAGTATTTACCTGGTGTTGTGGAAGATTTCAATAAAAGTTCGGGAGAAGAGAATGATTTGTTTCTAGGTTCATCAAATAAAACAGAGTCTTAATGAGTGATCAAAGTTGCAAAAGTCCATTTATTGCTTGCAAGCAGGAGGTCAAATTCACAGGCACGTATCACGGTGCTCTGTGGAGATGGCGTCTTCGATAAGTGGAAACGCTGAGCTTTTATACGCACACATGAAGGCCATCCTCCGTGGCAGGTATGAAATGTTGCAAACCAAGTTGAGATAAGAACCAAGGTTAAGATGGGGTTACAGAGATCCTTTGTTCCAGCATTTGTGAGAAAGCGTCCTCCTTTACACGGCTGCTAAAGACAACTTTTTAATCTCCCTTTTCTTCTCACATTACTACAATAGAGACAATAATCACTCTTTCAGCATAAGACTATGTTATGACATATTTTACCATTACACTGGCCCCCAATGTTCAGCAGGTTTTCAACCTGTGAGATTTACGGCTCATCCGCTGAATCAAAGCTGGGACAGAAGGGACAGCGAGTTTGAAGAGTGTGTCCTAATGTGATGACAACTGAGCAATGGAAAGGTCAAGAGAGGCCAAGGAAGAACACGAGATGTGATCCCATTTCCGAGGGGACGCGTGGACACGGGGCCCAGTGACCTTTGACCAACACACCTCACACTTGAGAAACTCGCTCAGGCGCTCCTGATATCAAGGGTACGGGGACAGACGTGAGGTCACCTTGACCTTTGACCTTCTAAATCTAGAGCCCAGTTGGACATTTGTGGCTAGAAATGGCCTGAAGGACTTCCTGACATGATGTATTCTCTATCTGTAGTATGGTCAGAACCAGTTTAAACTGATGAGTGTCTCATGGGGGATCCGGGGATTCGGCCCACAGTGGATCGGCTTTCAAAAGGTTCCATGATCCTGATCATGAGTCATCAATTATTGATCAGCGGAGCCAGTGAGGAAGGTTTTGGATTATTTATGTTTAACACATCCGACCCTCGGACCGCTCACTGCTCCGTCACGGTCGGCTCTGCATAAAAATGTATCATTTTAAACCAAAAGAAAACAGTATAAATGAGAACAAGAAATATTTCAATTTGTTGCCTACCCAAACCATAGCTGCATCTTTAGGCCTTGCAGCTCAATGTTTGTATCACTCCTCTCATGTTCACCAGTTAATGCAACTAAAACAACAGGTAAAGACATTTCTGGTATAAAACGTTTTGAAGATAACTTTCTAAGGAAATTTAAGTTGAAACAAATGCTTCTTATTTTTGATGATGTGGATCACTTACAATAAGCCTGAAAGCGTATTTTGTGACGGGCAATCTCTGCCCAAAATAAATACTTCATTATTTTACAGACCAAACAACTATTTTCGTGGTCCCATTGGTCTAGCTGTTTTTTGGGGTCATGGTTTCAGTTACGTTTGTGATTGCGCATTAAGCAGAAGGGACTCTTGATTGACTGATTGATTGTGATGGATCTTTATAGATCATATGAAGCCATAGGATTTTATACATGACAGGAGGCTGGCTACCTGGTTGTCTCTTCTACGTCTTCACCTCAGACAATTCGTGGGTATTTTTATTGTGCTGCCACAGATCAACTGGCCCTCAGTTTGGTTTGTAAGTAGCCATTGCTTGTGTCATTTTGTATAATCATCATCATTGGGGCCTTGGCTGAAAAGTTTTATCACAGCAAAACCCAAACAAGCTCAGCAACACAAGACATTTTGCAGCATTCAAATGCAGCTGGTGTTGATTTGCCTCCTGTTGCCGGGGGCAACGTATGGTTAGCATGTCGCCATAAGGGGCAGCGCGGCCCCCAACTCATTCTGCCCACGGCACAAAGTCAATGGACTGAAATCAGAGTGGGAAATTGGGAGCAAACCGACATTGTTCTTCACACACACACACACACACACACACGTCTCTCTGGTCTCCCCTAACCATCTGGATTTCATCAAGATCCACCACCGCCCAGACGTCAACACCGTGATTCAACCAGTACAACAAGGCTACAGTTTCCTGTTAAAGATTAGTTGTTGTACTTTATCGCAACTTGGCCAAAACTAACTCGTTTCATTTGGTTTTCTGCATTTAAAAAGTTACACGTTTAAGTGCTTAGTCAGCAGCGCGGTCTGTTTTCTTTGAGTTATTTTCATTACAAACCAAACCCTCATCTCAATAATGAGCAGGAAATGTCAAAGGCTAAAGCTGTAACCGTGGAAACAGTTCTGGTTAGCCAACCTGCTAGAACAGGGAGCTATTACCATGGAAATGTTTTTGCGTTACATAAGTTAATAAATTTCCCTCTGACGTGACTCAGAATAAGAGACTTAGTGGGGACTTCCTGTACTGCAAATAGACTGCAGGTGGTGATCAATGATGTGCATCAGGTAATTGCTGACCGGTACCAGTCACTGTTGTTTGAACTGCTCCAGAGAATCTCCTTTTCCTAAAATAAATATACAGAAACTATACAAGATGAAAGAATACCGAAAGCCACATTCCTCAGTCAAATGTTGCAATAAAAACCCAAACTGTGTCGAGGGATAGTATAATTTTATTGTTGTTTATTTATATTTAGCTAATCTACGCGCTGTAGGAATAACTATTACAGATATATTGAAATCATACATGTTTGGGGTTCCGCAAGTAGACAACCAACAGACACAAAAACACATCCGTAATATTTGACTACTCTAATCTCCAGTTGATAGGAGCAGCAGCAGGTCGGTGGGAGGCCTGTGGCTGTACCTGCCCCATCGGACTGCAGGTGACCTTTGCTTTGGTCACATGCTGGTAAAGGGGCGTGGCCGTAACCAGACCGCAGCATTCAAAGCAGCTTTCAGCAACTTTAACATATAAGTTATCACTTAATTCAATGCATTGGGTGCATTTTCTTAAATGCATCCAATGCATCTGCAAAAAGCGGTCGCAAAACAAACTCTACTTATAGGTTTAAAAGGTTTTCACTGGCTCCGTTTCCACTGACAGATGTTTTAGCCACGTGTTTGCGGTGTTTCATTTATCAGTACGGATGAGGTTGCTAGTTCGAACACCACCTTGCTACCTCGCTAGGTAAATATACGTGTATTTATAGAGGCACCATCCACACTGACAAGCAACCAAGCAGGTTCTGAATGGCCCGTGTCAGCCATGTTGCTCGGCTTTTTGTTACTTTTACTTACAGCCCCCAGACCAGGGGTGAAGGTGGCGGGGTTAGGGAGCTCAGAAAAGTGCACCGCGCGGGCACTGTCGGGGAGGATTTCTGCGGCAAAGGAAGGAAAAACCCTGTCAGAGAGACAGCAGCGAACCGGGTTTGGTCGCGCGCTGTATGCCTCCGCTTCCCCGCCCCTCCCCCGGCAGACCAACAGTCGGCGGGAGAACGCCAGCGATAAAACGAGCGCTCAGTGTGTGTTTCTTTTGGCTGTCTACCTGAGGGCTGAATAGCTAACTAAAGAGAGACAGGTGCGTATGTGTTTCTGTCTTACCGTTGTTATTTTTAAAAATTGGAGTTCGAAGCGAACTGCGGCGGGTTGTCTCGCCTCCTGCTGTTTATCCACAGAGCCCGTTTCTACTTTACAGGAACAGGAGAGACTCCACAGCCATCTCACCACGGAAAGTGAAGATGTAACGTTATAAAATAAAAAGAAGACGTCCGGTTCCGCCCTTCACAATAAAAGCGCAGGTGACTGCGAATACGCAATGCCGGTAGATAAATGTGCCCGTTACAAATGTATTGAATAATATCAATTAAATTAAAAAGCTGGCTTGAACCGTATGTCCCCTAATGCTACCCTTATGGACATGATTATCATTAAATATAGTCTTATGCCAGGTGGATATCCGTTGTATATATGTGCATCCATCCAAGATATACGTATATATGTGTATATTCACCAACAAAAAATAGAATGTGCAGTGGTGTTTCGCGGGGGGGGGCGGATATGTTGGCCGATATTATGTGAACGAAAGACACAAAATATGTCTGTAATCTATTACTAAGAAATACAAAATCACTTTCTTCTATTCTTTTCCTTTTTTAACCTTTTAGATTTCACAAAAATCCAACACTCGCCTCTTATTTTTTCGATCGCCTTCTTTCCGGTGGTAAAGCTGCAGAGTGACGCTCTCTCTCTCTCTCTCTCTCTCTCTCTCTCTCTCTCTCTCTCTCTCTCCGCCCATGCTGCGCTCTGCCAGATATTGGAACCCAGAGGAAATACAACGACACCGGCTGGCGCATTACGCTATTTTACTTTGCTAAATAGTGATCTGCCTGCTGTTGAATGCGACAGACAGACGTATATGAGACAAGCTGAAAGGACAACCAGGCTGACGTGATGTTCTTATTTAATTATTCCTCTCCGAACTATGATAAAAAAATTACTCATTTACACCGTCTGACCTTTGTAATTCAGTGTTTATTATGTTTTTGTGACATCTGAATCAATCCAATCCAATGATTAGTCAAATGTTGTTTTATATTACAGCGTTATGAACACTTAACAATACAAGGTACAAACTTTTGAGATTCCATTTTTTCTGCGATATATTTTTATAGAAGGTGCTTTTAATCCAGTTAGTTTCCCCTTTTCATGGAATCCCCATCACAAGAACGTAAAGCCAAGATGGTCTAAGTCTTTCTCCTTCTAACCATCTCACATTCCTTTGAACTGCTGCATGATGGAAAGAAGGTGCTCGCTGCGTTTCTGGATGCTGTTCTGCTCCTCCTTCAGCCTCTCCTGCTCCTGCAGCACCTCCTCCTGAGGACCAGACAGTGGACAGAGTTCATTTAAACGCACAATTCCAAATATAGTTTCTCAGAGCTCTTGTATTGTGTGGTTTTCTTCCATCCTTTTAAGAAGTAGAAGACCTTAACAAACAGCCATGTGACAAAAAAAATAAAAGTGAATGGGTCGGGGTTGGAGTGTGCAGGTTAACCTCAATTAAATAAACTGTCCTGGGGGCTTTTGTGTACTGAGCAGCCGCCTGACAGACAGTCCATAGGAAATGGAGAAGAGGCTGGCGTGAAGGGATGTGTGTTCACTGACTCTGAGTCTGCAGAGCTCCCTCCTCTCTCGGTCGTTCTCCTCCGCTCTCGCTCGGAGCCACGCCTCATTCTGAGAGCGGTGTCTGTCCAGCATCTCCTGCAGCTCCTGACACACACACACACACACACATGCACAACTTGAATCCAAATAGTCTGTGTTCCTGATTTAACATGCCAACATGCCCAAAAGGGTTTGACAAGTTAGCAATAACGCATTAACAATCTTTTAGAGAGAATGTTTTTCCGTTTATTAGATTTTGTTTGGATCAGAATAAACTAGCCTGATAGAATGCAATAAGTTCAAATGTTCAAATAGAGGAAATTCTACCTGTTGCTGTTGTTGTCTGCCGGCTTCATGACCTTCTTTCTCTCTTTGCAGAGCTGCAGCAGCTTGAGATAAATCTGACCTCTCTCTGGGAGAAAGAATACATTCAAGTTTATCACTTAACCAGATGATCTCTACCGCAACTGTATTCATGTTCTACTCAAGGTCAATTTGTGTGAGGCATTGTTTTTGTTTAACAGATTATGATATCCGTTGGATCTTTGTATTTAGTCTCAGTGAACCGACGGGCTCGAAGGGCGGCTGCCCCTGCTGTGAAGAAGGCAAAGAGTGGGATCAGTACGGAGTAGCTGTGGAGAAGGACTGCAGCACCCCAAGATGCTTCTGCCCACACATTTTCAATCCACCAAGTCATGGTGATCCACCCCCCCCCCCCCCGTAAGCCTTCCCAGGTTCTTTCAACCAAATGGAACAACAGCGCATGCTGTGAGTGCTGATTTAAAACAACGAGCCTCTCATTTGTCAGAAGCGAGGGAAGCGTCACAAACCATTCCACACATTCTTGGTCATTAAAGTAAAGGTCCCTGTTGGAGGGAGGTGAAGTAGACAAACAAAGAAACATTTACAGTTATACAATGATTTTGAGTTAATGTATTGCTACATTAAGGTATTCATAACGCGTTAGTGTGCCCAGCCCTATTACAGAAGAAATGAAATACTGAAACATAATAGAAAATATAAACTAAGCAAAGGCAAACAAAGGTGTACATTATACCGCTCCATGTTCTGGAACTCCTGGTCCAGCAGAGTAAAGGCTGTCTGGATTTTTCTCATAGCCTCATCTCGAACTGCACTGAAGTCTCTGTAGAAAACCGCCTGCAGAGGGAAACCTTACATTACCAGTGAGTACTACAGGTACTACAGGTTATACTGCTACAACCAGTACTGTGTCGCCTTTGACTGTCCATGCTACTACTGCTACACTGCTGCGAACCACTGCCAAGTACTAAGTATTGCTACTACTGCTACAAGTACCACTTCTGACCTTAGAAGGCTACTTCTGCTGCCACTATCTGCTAGTACTGCTGTTACTGTTGTCCCTGCTGCAAATACTGCTACCACTAATAGTACTGCATCAACTACAACTAACAATTTTGCTAGAGCTGCTGCCACTGCTTCTACTGCACAAAGTACAAATATTACATCTGCTTGTATTGCTGCTGTTGAAATTACTGATGCCACCGCTACACAAGACCCCAACAATTATCACTATTTCTGCAACAACTACAGCTACGTATCCCTTTTTCTGGTAATACTTCTGCTGCTGCCCCACTACTACTATTACTGCCACAAGACCAATTACTACAGCTGCTAGTGCATCTACTACTACTACTATTGCCACAGATATGTGTTACTATTACAACTATACTTTCACAGGTACCACTAATACTGCTGCTACCACTGGTGCTACCAGTACACCTACTGGAACTACTACTACCATTACTACTGATAGTACTTGTGCTAATACTGCTTTACTTTGGGATTCTGTGTTACAATCCCTAAAGCTTTCTCACCAAGTCACCTGTTAAAGTTGAATGCTGTAACCTCAATAGATTGATGGTCGTCATCACCTGTGCATTAGCCGCCGTGGTTGTGGCCTGGTCGAGCGGAGCCCACTCGCTCAGCTCGTAGCGAACGTTGGGAACCTTCGTGGGTGTGAAGCTGTTAGGGGTCAAAACCCGAAAACCAGGTTGTTTAAAGTGAGAGATGAGACTCAGAGGTGAAGCGAGCTCTGAAACTGCAGACGCACACGACACCAGGGATGAAACACACCTGTGGCTGACTCCCTGCAGACCGAACTCTGACAGGATCTCCCTCATCACTGTGGAGAAAGACAATGCGAGGCCCATGGAACTACTGTATCACCATGAATAGCGTTTGGGTCCAAAGGCCTGTGATAATGGCCGTAGTCGATGTTCAGTTTAGAGAAGGTGAATGAAGCAGATGTGAGTAAAGTACCTGGTTGTCTCTCTGAGGGGTTTATGAGTTTCATCACTTTCAGGTCATTGAACTCCTGCTCCTCGTTCTTCCCTCCAAACACATACAGCTGCCAGCCACACAAAAAAAGCGTTCTATTATGAGACTCGATGACAATCAAACCTCTCCGACGTGGTACTGACGTGGCTGTGGAGAATGAAGGCGCTGTGTCCATGGCGCCGGGCCGGAGGTATTCCAACGTACAGAGGAACCTTCCACTTCATCTTAGCTGAAGAGAAAAGATGTGATACGTCTGAGAAACACATGTCAAACTTTACATAACTCCTGCTTAAAATTGTCAGCTCACAACTACTCACAAATACTGAGTTTATGGATTTCATTGGTAGGCGTCGCCGTGCCGTCCTCATTTGTGGTTTTGCCGCCGAACAGGTAGATATCCTGCATGGGATGGAGGCATAGTGAATTATTAATTATTACAACTTATTTACCAGCACTTCCTTTGATTTCTCCTTATATATTATTTGCATGTGCTTGATGACATAATCGGATAATTTAAAAAATAGTTCTTTCCACTCAAAACTGATGATAAATACGAGGCATATTCATCACCATCAAACTAAAAAGGAATGCATACATGTGACAATATTTGCGCTGCTACCATCCATGTTGTACCATTGTATCGGCAGCAGCCTCAGGTCAGACTCCAGTTCATCCTGTCCCCTTCCCCTTGTCCATCTCAGTAAGGCAGCCTCCCATGGCGACAGGCTTAAAAGGCTTAGCTAGCACACCCTCTCCTAACTGCTGCAGTAAGCTCCACCACATTCATTTATTACCAGTCAAATGTATCAGAGCCCCAATTAACCTGCTCGTGTGTGTGTGTGTGTGTGTGTGTGTGTGTGTGTGTGTGTGTGTACTTTATCGTGATGTGCAGACAGTGTTTGTCCTCTGCAGGGTGCCGGTGAGTCTCCCTTCACCTCCCACTTCTGCCACTGCAAGGTCTCTAAATGAACAGGTGGAGGTATGAAAGTCAACCATTGACTGCATTGATGGGAAATCACATCCCTCATTACATTATATTCCATTTAAATTCTACTTTCAAACATACTATAATTTGTTTAATTCTTTGCTTATTGAATTTGAGTCAAAAGCATTTGTATTTTAAAGTATAATCCTGAGATGTTGGAAAATGTCTAATTTCAACTGGCAGATGAAGTGCTAATGGAAAACCCTCAGACTTTTCTTACCTGTATTGAGA
This sequence comes from Pungitius pungitius, assembly GCF_949316345.1. Classification (NCBI taxonomy): domain Eukaryota; kingdom Metazoa; phylum Chordata; class Actinopteri; order Perciformes; family Gasterosteidae; genus Pungitius; species Pungitius pungitius. Next base: position 14,555,496 of record NC_084917.1, on the reverse strand, counting down.
ACATGGAAGTCATTACAGAAAACTCCACCTGCTTCATAACCTCCAGACATATACACCTGATCTCCCACCAGAGCAAAACTCTGACCCCACCTGCACACACACACACAATAAACACACACGTGCGAAAATGGTCGACAGTGTGTGTCATTGTTTATAAGATTCAACGACCCCTGAGCATTTTAATATAATCCAATAAAATACTCCACCCCTGTGAAAGTGATAACAAGTGGCTTACAGGGCAGGAGGCAGCGATCCGCTAGTTTTTACCGGCGTCCAGGTGAGAGACGCTGAAACAGAGCAGAGAGAAAACACATTCAGTAAACTGCACCTTAACAGCCACAGGTATGGCCCTTCAGTGAGGGGATGATGATCATGTGACCTGTGTTGAAGACCATGAGGTCGTCGGTTGGATTTCCTCTCAGAATGCCTCCGTACGCGTAGATGTTGTCTCCCACGGCAACAGCGCCGTGTCTGAGGGTTCTGAGGGCCACGCCGCCGACCGCCAAGCGATCCCAAGTCAGAGACACTGTTTAGAAATGGAAATACCGGCACAGTGTTGTCAGGTTTTATTTCAATGCAACGCAACAGCAAAAACAAACAGAGGCGATAGCACAGACCTTTTTTCCTCCCCCTGCTGTGAAGTTCTCACCTATGTCAAAGCTGTAGACTCCCGGCAGACACTCTGTGGCGCCGCGGCTGCACGCTCCTCCAAACAGATACAGCTTTCCTTTCACAACACTTCAAAAGAGGCAAATGACACTAAGAGAAGGCCGGCCGACCCCTTTCAGCTCCCCACATGACTGCAGACCGAGGAGCTCTGGACAGCAGGACCTGCACCTGCAGCCCCCCTGAAGGGGTAGACCTATCGAAAGCTGTCATTTCCAAAGTGGGTATTTTCGAGTTGAGGCAGCTTTGAACTGGGTATTTCAAACATCAGGATTTATTAGCTCTATATATTTGCCACTTTCTCTTTGGTTCACACAAACATCCAGTTAACTCAGTGCTGTGGTTTACCAAAGCGTGTGTCCTTCTCTGGCTGTGGGAACTTCTCCGCGCTGAGGTATCTCCTCCCATGTCACGTCATCAGGAGAAACTACAAGCAATGACAAAATCATTGATCATTTGTTCTTTTGTTTTTCACATGTGATGCACTTTGGAGGACACATTTTACTTAATGAGAAAGGATGTGTGAAGAAGTAAATACATAAGTAATAAAGTAGTGTTGAAATGTATCCTGATATGCACAAACTCAAGAATGGATTCATGAAAACGTTTGGAAATGAGATATATCCATCTGCTTAGAGAATCTAAAGCATCAGCTGCCGTAGCAGCTGACTTAGACAGCTTCTTCACACATCCTCCACCATAAACTACAGTTGTGCTATATGTATGGTCTACATTTCCATCTGTACCTGTTAGCATGTAGAAGTCGCTGAAGTAAACAGTCATGTCCTCCTAAATGAAGGAGATGAAATTCATCACACCATTACCAGATGTTTTGCCATTTTTGGTGTGTGGATGAAAAACAGGCTGCTCTTGTGAAATCCCCTTAAATTAAAAGAAGCTTTGGAGAATAAAGTGAGGACAGTCACCTCTTGGTTGATGCTGGAAGCTCCTCCGAACAGGAAGGCCACGTTCCCTGCCAAAGCTAAAGCGTGGCCATGTCTGTAACATGAGCCATTGGACGACACAAGGGGGGGTCTGTCAATCTAATAACCACCAAACACCACTGCAGAAAACCTTTTCAGTTTCATCTGGACAGCAGTCCACTTAAAGACTTAAATGAATTCATGTCGCCACGTGGCTCGGTAGCGTCCTGCAGAATGGACGAATCACAAGTCTAGTTTTAGACCGTCGTACACAATAAAGAGACCCACCTTGGACTCGGAGCTTCTCCCCTCTCCTCTTTCTCCAGCCAATGACCGCTGGCTAGAGCCATCTTCTCGGTTCAACTTGTGGGTCTGTTTGCTGATGTTCTCTTTGTTTTGCTGAAGCTGCACTGAACCACTGATGAGTCTTATAACGCAGTCAGACAGCCTTCCTGTGAGTGTCGATTTACAGGTAACAGCACACACTTTCCTCTGCAAGTGCCCCGTTGCCCAGCGACGCCTTTTGAACACACCGGAGCAGCTCAGCACAGGACAAAGCCAGAATTCTGATAGAATTCTTAGATGCTGCTGAAAAAATCTATATCTAACAGTAGAAGTTCAAATTATTTTCAGCCTTTTGGGGTAAAGTATTCTTAGTATTAGTTACAGCAGCTACTCAAGATAAGAATTATTATCTTGAATTTCTCTCTGTACTTATGGCTTGTGTTTGATGATTTGTGATTTTTTTTATGTTAGTCTGTAATAAATACTTAATCGAGACCCAGAAGCAGTACGGCAGACCATGTGTCGGACTGTAAAACGTTTATTACATCATTAACAGTTTTTCACTTCCTCTGATGCCTTCATGACTAAGCTATGTAAATAATAGACAATAATATATCTGTATACATAAATGAAATAATGATAAAATATTGTGCAGGCTAATTATTACTTAATCAAAAATGTTATTTTAATAATAAGAATAAAAAATATATGTATATATACAGTATATATTTCTAATGTGGCTGTCTCCTTATTCACTGCACTTTAAACCCGTTTTTGGTGACACTGTCATCATTATTTTCCAAATTTAGCATCATATTCCACCAGGACCTTTCAAAACCCACATGACCTTGATTTCAAATGTATGCGTGCCTCTTCAGTGACCGCATAGGTTAAAAAAATGTGACATCATTATTATATAATTCTAATTGTTGAAGATAATGCGAGTGTCACCGAGCTTTAAAACGTCTCGTTCAGTATTTGATTCCCTGCAAATTGATGACAGAAGTCAACTGGTCACGTTCACCAACGTCACCGCTTTTTTAAAATTATCATATTTTATTCATGCAGACACGCACGCACATGCAGCCACAACCTCAGCCACCAACACGTGATATACACTGCCTGTCAAGCTCTGTCTACTACCGTCAGAGCAACCGGAATCAGTTTATTTTTCAAAACAAAAACAAACATACTGTGCCATTTTTTGTTATAAAAATGTCCCTGTCCATGGATAGATGGCGTGTTTTTGTATTTGATGTAAAATATTTTTTGCGTATTTGTTAATGCCAGACTAATTTAGTCCAAACAAATATGTTAACACTTAATGTCTGTTTTCTAACGTAGCGCTTTTATTGTGAGGACAAGAAGAACTTATTTCCGGTCTAGTGCTCGTCCTACTTGCAGATTTTGAGAGAACGAGCCGATCGATCCCCGGGGCTCCTCATAGAGTCCTTAGTGTTTTCATTGCGTTAATTGGCAATATATACTGTACTTTTTGGGGTTCACAAATAATTGATTTTCTGTGACGTCCTGCAATTACCAGTTAAGGTTAAAAAAAAACAACCAAACCGCATTTGAAGTGCAGTTAGTGAGACCGGTAGAAGAGCAATTTGACTTTCAGAATAAACACTGATTTCTAGAAAAAGACGGCAAAACGAAAAATAAGGTTTATACAAGTCATTAAGTAGTAGACAGTTAATCAAGTAACAATTAAGTTTCTAGTCAGTGAATACTAATTAATACATACATGTTGCACCATTTACACAATTAATATTTGACTAATATGGGATAGTGATGCATTTAATGTAACTTTATAATTACTTGATCATATTTGAATTTATTAGAATTATTTCATGGTCTAAGAACCATGAGGCAAAAACTGCGGAAGAAACTCATCAAAATAATAATACTCTGATTCTATTAATAAAACAATTAAGGTTATATTGTTTGAAAACTATTTAACTCAAGATTGAACATTTGGATTTTAGGAATTTGATAACAAAAAAATTAGATTTGGCGTGTAAAAACTAATTATTTTAGTTTGAAGAAATACAAACCGGAAACAATGCCCTGTTCTCTGCGCAACTTGACGGTGTGAGCGTGCCTGCTGACTGCGGACTAACGGCTGACCTGTCGGCGGATCCAAAGCGAGACGTTGTGGACAGTGACGCCATCTCAACACGGTCAATATCACTGTTACCAACCGTCAGCTCGGTTTAGCCTCTTCGGGGCGACTTATTAACCAGGAAAGCTGGAAGCACCCGGAGAACCGCGGATATCTACGCGGCATGGATGCTTCGTGACCCGCGGCAGGTGTGAAGAGATGCCGGGGGAGCAGCCGGTGGGAACCGGACGGGTGGTGCTCGTCAAGAAGATCATCATGAAGGATGAAGCTGGGGTGGGTGGATAACCGTTTTAACGATATTTTAGTATTCATTAGCCCGCACGATGGGTTATCCTATATGAAAATGTTATTTTTATTTAGATACATTCTTCTAATTCTGTAGCCTGTTCTTATTTACATTTTGCTTTTAAAATGAGCTTCAATTTCTCTTTAAAACAACAGCATAGAACGACCAGTGTGTGTGTGACAGAACAGCGTATTAAAACATGACGTACGGCTCCTTTCTTTTAAAATTCGGTGCTCATTTAATAGCAGACATCAATAATAAACACACTTATGTGGTTGATGGATATGAAACGGTTCATAAACAACCCCCCTCCGATGAAAAAAACTGTTATTAACGTATTAAATCACACGATGGACAAAATGTTCGAGATGATCCAATGAATGAAACCCTACGAAGAAAATGAGACGCTCAAAGCAGCTGTGGTCCAAAATGGCTGTGTTTTGTTGGATGGAGGTGTGTGTGTGTGTGTGTGTGTGTGTGTGTGTGTGTGTGCGTGTGTGTGGTAATGGAGACAGGGCAGAGCGGGTTTAATGTGGCCCACAGACAGCTCGGCTTAGTGTGAGGATGATGTAGTCAGGATGGATCAGTTATCTGTTACATAACAGTTCTGCCTGAGATGCAGAGGGCCCCGTCAGCGTCCATCTTAACATCTCCCCCAACAGCGACTGCATTGTTTTAACACCAGCCAAACGCCACAGAGACAGGCTATTAACATCTTCACATGTTGTCATGATGGTAAAGTAATAGATCTATTGGGCAAAAAATGAAAAACATATGTAACCAGTTGTTAGTTGCAACAGGACATTAGACAACGAAAGCATAAAGAGGCCTGAATTGAATTAAACCACACTACATTTAAAATTGGAATAAATATACACAAGGTACAGTGAGTAGTTATTTAATCAGAACACGTTTATTCATTGCTTATTATTAAAGTAATCTTTTACTTTACTTTTTTTTTTTACTTCTGAAAGCAAAGATTTACAGATTTGTTATTCTAATCAAATGTTAAAAATGAGTTCAAATGAGATTGGGGGGGGGGGAACCAGGCCTCAGCTACGGCCTAACATGCAGCGTTACCTATGCTGCGTTATAGCATACAGCGTAAACAGATCATAGATCATAGTCTACATGTTAACTTCAGTTAAGGTCATAGCCTACAGTTTAACCTCAGGTAGGTCATAGTCTACAGAATAACCTCAGGTAGGTCATAGTCTACAGAATAACCTCAGGTAGGTCATAGCCTACAGTTTAACCTCAGGTAGGTCATAGTCTACAGAATAACCTCAGGTAGGTCATAGCCTACAGAATAACCTCAGGTAGGTCATAGTCTACAGAATAACCTCAGGTAGGTCATAGTCTACAGAATAACCTCAGGTAGGTCATAGTCTACAGAATAACCTCAGGTAGGTCATAGCCTACAGTTTAACCTCAGGTAGGTCATAGTCTACAGAATAACCTCAGGTAGGTCATAGCCTACAGAATAACCTCAGGTAGGTCATAGTCTACAGAATAACCTCAGGTAGGTCATAGTCTACAGAATAACCTCAGGTAGGTCATAGCCTACAGAATAACCTCAGGTAGGTCATAGCCTACAGAATAACCTCAGGTAGGTCATAGTCTACAGAATAACCTCAGGTAGGTCATAGCCTACAGAATAACCTCAGGTAGGTCATAGCCTACAGAATAACCTCAGGTAGGTCATAGCCTACAGAATAACCTCAGGTAGGTCATAGCCTACAGAATAACCTCAGGTAGGTCATAGCCTACAGAATAACCTCAGGTAGGTCATAGTCTACAGAATAACCTCAGGTAGGTCATAGCCTACAGAATAACCTCAGGTAGGTCATAGTCTACAGAATAACCTCAGGTAGGTCATAGTCTACAGAATAACCTCAGGTAGGTCATAGCCTACAGAATAACCTCAGGTAGGTCATAGCCTACAGAATAACCTCAGGTAGGTCATAGCCTACAGAATAACCTCAGGTAGGTCATAGCCTACAGAATAACCTCAGGTAGGTCATAGTCTACAGAATAACCTCAGGTAGGTCATAGCCTACAGAATAACCTCAGGTAGGTCATAGTCTACAGAATAACCTCAGGTAGGTCATAGTCTACAGAATAACCTCAGGTAGGTCATAGCCTACAGAATAACCTCAGGTAGGTCATAGCCTACAGAATAACCTCAGGTAGGTCATAGCCTACAGAATAACCTCAGGTAGGTCATAGCCTACAGAATAACCTCAGGTAGGTCATAGTCTACAGAATAACCTCAGGTAGGTCATAGCCTACAGAATAACCTCAGGTAGGTCATAGTCTACAGAATAACCTCAGGTAGGTCATAGCCTACAGAATAACCTCAGGTAGGTCATAGCCTACAGAATAACCTCAGGTAGGTCATAGCCTACAGAATAACCTCAGGTAGGTCATAGTCTACAGAATAACCTCAGGTAGGTCATAGCCTACAGAATAACCTCAGGTAGGTCATAGTCTACAGAATAACCTCAGGTAGGTCATAGCCTACAGAATAACCTCAGGTAGGTCATAGTCTACAGAATAACCTCAGGTAGGTCATAGTCTACAGAATAACCTCAGGTAGGTCATAGCCTACAGAATAACCTCAGGTAGGTCATAGTCTACAGAATAACCTCAGGTAGGTCATAGTCTACAGCAGGGGTGTCAAACTCATTTCAGGTTCGGGTCAGGTACTGCCGACTTCGACCGAACGCGGGCCACTGACGAATCCTCTTGTTACCCTGGTAACCGCTGTCATTACAGACGGTTGCGTCGATTCTTACTGTGAAAATCTACGTACTTCTGGTTTAGCGGCTACGCTTCTTATTTTCATTCTATGGGAAAAACTACAAAAAAAAATTAGTTAGTTAGTTGAACGATGATAAGGTACACAACGAAAGTTGACACCAGCAGTTTGTAATACAGACTGTGAGGCGACGACACACGGAGAGTGCATTGTGGGATTTGTAGTATTATGGTGATGCGTGCGATATACTGGCGGGCCAGCTCTAATAGTAAATAGATTTGATCATGCAGGCCAAAGATAATTCATTCACGGGCTGGATATGGCCCGCGGTCCATGAGTTTGACACATGTAGACTACATGTTAACTTCAGGTAGGTCAGAGTCTACTGATCCGGACCCAGAAGCCATCCAATCTGGACCTGGATTCACATCCTACAATTTCCATCATTCAGTTGGATGAAATCTTTTGTTAGACTGCAGTGTTAATTTTGTAGACGAAAACTATGACGAAAACTATTTGTTAACAACCTTTTTCCCATGACGAAAATAAGATGAGACAAGAACGGATCTTAAAAAATTAAAACTATGACTAAATATATTCTGATCGTTAACGAGACGAGACGAAAGCGTTGGTGGTGACCAAGTCACAATACTTTTTTAATTTGCTTGCACCTAACACACACGGGCAACTTACGGCTTTTGATAGAACTGCACAGTGCAGGTGAATGATGTGGTGGCGCAGAGCAGGTGGAGGAAAACCCGGAGGACAGAAACGAGAAAAAAACTGGTCATGAAACTCAAAAATAAAGAGGAGAGAAAGAGAAAGAAAAGACTTTTCAATAAAAAGTGGGGGTCCAGTTGAGAATGGTTAGTTCATGATCCAGTCCAAAAAATAATGTATTGCACTGATTGTAGGACATTAAGGGGTCTTTTGTTGGGACACGCAATTTCACAGTGGAACCAATGAAGGAGCATGACGTTTCCGTTAGACATGTCAAAAGTGAGTAAACAGACAAAGACAACAAAGTGGTTCTCGTCGACGGAGCTTTACACCATTGCAAATAATTGCTTTGCTACTTGTTAAAAGACAAATCCTTTCATGTAATGATTTTTCACATGTCATTTACGTATATTAGCCCACACATACACTTCATCCATTTGTTCCTGGCCCCTCTGTCAAATTTTAACATGCATTTTCGTCTAAAATACTAAGACTAATTCAAAAATAGCTGCAAAATTAACTCTGTTAGACTGTAGGGAAACAACCACCTTTAAAGTCCTTCCACTCAGTGGGCTTTCTGTTACCATTTTTTTTGTGTCTAGGTCCTAATGACGTAGCTTAGCTGACGTAATAATAGATTGATGGTGTGAATTTGGTGAAGTGGCCTTTTAATTGTCCAGTCGTGTGTCTGTTTGCATTCCAGCTCCAGCAGGGCATCGGCAGGCCCAGTGTGTATCACGCTGTGGTGGTTATCTTCCTGGAGTTCTTCGCTTGGGGATTACTTACCACACCCATGCTCACTGTGAGTAACACCCGTTATTAGTATTATTTCAAGGATACGAAATATTACACAGCTCTAATATGTGAGAGAATGCTCTGCTGAATGAATGCAGTGTTTTCCATACCATTACATAGAGCCCCCCCCTCACAACGTTGTAAACCTAGGGGTCACACTGGAATGCCCCTTTCAATATCAACATTCATCTGTCATGGTGCAACGTAATAAAACAAGTCCAGTGGATTGAGGAGTGTATTCCCTATTCCTTTAACTTCTTGGACCACTTCGTTGCCTTAACTTAATCTGTTGTTTTTACTGATCATCTGCGTTGTTTTATTATTCACAGGTCTTACACGAAACCTTTCCCCAGCACACGTTCCTGATGAACGGCCTCATTCAGGGCGTGAAGGTGAGATCTTACACAGTCTCTTTGCACTCATTGGAAACATTTTATTTCAATTTGTTTTGTATAGTCCAAAATCTCAAATGACAAATTTGGTCTTTACACTCGGCACACATGCGACATCCTCAGTCCTTGAAACCCTCACATGAGAACGGATCTCTGTCCCGGGATGGACAGAATGCAATGGATGTCATGTGTACCGAATGAACAGCGTAAATGATGTACAATACGTTCTGCGACGGAAATTATTTTAAAAGAAAAACTTTAGATTCAGCCACTCCAGTTGGATGCCGATTGTTTATTTTTCCACTGACCCTGCTTCTCCACATCAAGGGTCTGCTGTCGTTCATGTCTGCTCCTCTGATCGGCGCCCTGTCGGATGTGTGGGGCCGGCGGACCTTCCTCTTGGTCACCGTCTTCTTTACCTGTGCTCCGATCCCGCTGATGAGGCTCAGCCCCTGGTAAGATGATCCTGATCAGAGTCAGAGGGAGGTGGAGGTACAGCAGAGTAGTGAAGTCAAGGGGAACACAGCGAGCCACACAGTGTGTTATGAACGTGGACATCAGAGTTCTAATGAGGAAGTGTCTTTAACTTGCGTTCTTTCTAATGACCTGCAGGGGGCGACTGTTCTGGAAATCGGATTGTGTAGTGAAGGCGGCGACTGTGGCTCAGTGGAGAGCAGGGGGCGTCTTTCAATCAGTGCATCGGCAGTTTGATCCCCAGCTCCGCTAGTCAGCCCGTCTATGTGTCATTGGGCAAGACGCTTAACACCATGTCGCTCCCGTAGTTTTGGCTATGGTGTGTGAAGGGGATGAATGATGGCATGTTGTGTTAAAGCGCCTCAAGTGGTCAGAACACTAGAAAAGAGAAATACACGTACAGTCCATTTACCATATGTATAAATAAAATGACTCAACTTCTTCACACGTTTATACATTTACAGTAATAAGAGTTCTCTTTGGCGTTGTTGAAGTCGTCCGACTGGAGCTCTCAAGTGTTTCTCCCTTCCCTCTGTAGGTGGTACTTCGCCATGATCTCCATGTCCGGTGCTTTCTCCGTCACCTTCTCCGTGATCTTCGCCTACGTGGCCGATGTGACGGACGAAAGAGAGCGGAGCACAGCCTACGGCCTGGTAAGCAGTCCTGTGTGGTGGGTTTTTGAACTAAATGTGCATCTTGTGTGTACAGTATGCAAACGAGACTGAAAGAGGAGACAAAGCAGATTCAACAGATAAAAGTATATATAGACGGGCGACTGCCACGATTTGAACATTTAAAGGGTTTCCATGTGTACTGGAAAACCTGGAACACAATTCACCAGGTTTCCCCTCATGTCTCAATAAATAGGCTAAAAAGAGCTTTTATTAAATCGATGGGTTCATTTAAATATTGCAGCACCAATGTCCATTATGAAATAAACTCAACGTGACCCTTTTTAAATTCAGTTTTAAACAATCTAAAAATAAATCTAAATAATCAACATTGGTCATGATCAAAAACAAAAAAAGAGCATATTAAATACTATTTTTGGATCATTTTTTACAGTGGAATGAGCTTAGTTTTGTCCAGCACTCTAAAAGGTTGTTTAAAGACACTTACATCATCATTGTGAAATCAGCATTTACCTGAGAGTGGAAACTGGATCCCATTAGAGCGTTTTCACTAGTGTCTGCCATGACGAGGAGGTCTCTCTGTTGCAGAGACAGGAAGTAGTGCCCCTGCTGCTCGTTCCATCCACCGTCCTTGTCTCTCTCCTGTCGACCCCTAGGTGTCAGCTACTTTTGCGGCCAGCCTGGTGACCAGTCCGGCCATCGGGGCCTACCTGTCGGCCTGGTACGGAGACAACCTGGTGGTGCTGGTGGCCACGCTGGTGGCCCTCGCCGACATCTGCTTCATCCTGCTGGCCGTGCCCGAGTCTCTGCCGGACAAGATGAGGCTCAACACCTGGGGGGCGCCCATATCCTGGGAGCAGGCTGATCCCTTCACCGTCAGTACCCAATAACCTACACGGCAATATATTCTATATCCCCGTTGATTTGTTGTGTTTTTGTTTTGTGTTTTTTTGAATAACATACTAAAGTGAGACAGTGGATGTGAATACAATTTTGTTTCGCAGACTTTGGCCCTTCGACTCCCTTGGAGTCCCGCTGTTACCTGACGGGGCCTGTGTTGTATTTCCTGTCTCTCTCCTTCAGTCTCTGAGGAAGGTGGGTCAGGACCCGGCGGTCTTACTGATCTGCATAACTGTGTTCCTGTCCTACCTACCAGAGGCCGGACAGTACTCCAGCTTCTTCCTCTACCTGAGACAGGTGAGACACTGATGCAGTGCTTCCTAGCATCACTACAAGTCCCTGTGTGTAACATTCAATTATTTTGCAACAATAGTAAATATTTTAACTCCGGTTAAATACTTACTCAGATTTATAATGCATTAATAAGCTTAAACGTAATAAAGTTGCCTGGTAAGAACAATCGTTTATCTCGGTGTAGAAAATTTAAGGCAACTTTTTAGCCGTGGGCAAAAGTCAATGTGGAAAAAAGCTGTGTTGTAGTGAACCACCATTACACTTTCTTAAATATGTTAATTGGTCTTCCTGGTAAAACTCAGACTATTGGGGCCAATGGTTTTATATCAAGTCAGCAATTGGTCCCCTGGTGTTTAGTCCATAGATTGTCCTATTTATTTGTCAGAACAATTGTTTTTCTGATGACTGTGTTGGTCACTGGCTCTAAACAAAATAACCAGGCCTTGTTACACATGTTGCAGTATGCTTTTAATCTCTTTGGTCCACATACGCTTTTAATGTGATCCTTAACGTCCTCTGAACATGCTCTATGCTAAAATATCTGTATGCATGACGTGTTTAAGCTGGTGTTATTGAGTGCATGAAGTGCTTTTGACAATGAGCGGTTTAGAAATGACTAAATAAACACTGTCTGTCTGTCTCTTCAGATCATAAATTTCTCCTCCACAACCATCGCTGTGTTTATTGGAGTGGTGGGCATTCTGTCCATCGTTGCACAGGTAACAGACACACAAACGCTGCAGAGGACGGACAGGATAAACCCTATTTACACAAAAAGGCCCATTCACACTTGTTGTTTCTAGTGTCAGAAATCTTGATTCAATTTGGATCCAATTTTAAACACCTTTTAGTTACACGTAGCAATATGAATGTGTGTGTCCTCATACGTCGTAATTCTAACTGCATCTGTCTTTGGTTGCCTACAGTATATTTGTTAACCAGAAAAGCAGAGTAACTTCTGCTCTTTAAATACCAGAAAAAGACTGTTTATCTAGGTAGCTAACACCTATCATAAATGTACACAAACACACAAGGGGCGTTTAGTCACATCTGCACATGCTCGCACAGCTTTTACTATCTGTTCCTATCCCTCTCCCTCCTCAGACTCTCCTCCTCACACTGCTGATGAGGACTCTGGGTAATAAAAACACCGTTCTGTTGGGTTTGGGCTTCCAGATCCTTCAGCTCGCCTGGTACGGCTTAGGATCAGAGCCATGGTGAGATCTGATGCTTACCGCCTACAAAATGTCACCATTGTACACCTATGCAGAGGAAATGGTTAGGGAAGCGTACCCATTAGCTCATGTTTACCATGCTGTTAACAGTACTGAGGTATTGAATCAACCAGCCATTCTCTACTACGCTTTCTGCAACCAGAGAAATGGCTCTCTGCTGGTCAGTAGAGAAAATGCAGATTTTAAGAGCTTTCTGCATCGGCTTCGCTCAGCAGCTACGCAGGTTTCCGCCTGGTTCAAAGTAATTCCATCGTTGATTCAAATAAAACATGTATACACATGAGTCCGAGCCAAACTCAAGAGGCCATTTGACTTTTTTTGCACTTTCACAGTTATTAGTCTGTGTTTAACTATTAAGGGTCTTACTCAAAAATCTGGAGTGATTTATATATTTTTTAGAAGTTGAAAAAACAGCATCGGATTTCTAGTGAATGAAATTGTTGCAAGCAAATTTTTTAGCTGTGGCTAGCTAATTAAGCTAGCATTAGTGGTTGAGTCTTGTGATATTTTTGGTAATGCTGCCAGCTATAAAGAGTTATTATTCTAACCTGCTTAGCTTACTTAGTTTGTATTTTTAAACATAATGTTACCTTTTAAAATGAGCACAGGACAGAGCTGCTAATGTTAGATGATATGCTAACTCTTGTTTAAAGTTAGTACTGCGCTAAGTGATTAACTACAGATCCATGTGCACAGCTTCAACCCGTGTGCCTAGCAACATTAATGTCACCTGTGATTGGACAATCTCTGTTGTAGGGAGGGGTTTGGCACTTAGCCGATCGGTCAAATCTATAAGTAATATCAAACGGATGTCAAATGGTCAACACACCAACAGTATCACAGGGAGATCTATGCCTTTAACTGTGTGTGTGTGTGTGTGTGTGTGTGTGTGTGTGTGTGTGGGTGTGTCTCAACAGGATGATGTGGGCCGCTGGTGCTGTAGCAGCAATGTCCTCTATAACCTTCCCAGCTGTCTCTGCTCTTGTGTCACAGTCTGCTGATTCCGATAAACAAGGTGACAAGGAAATGTCTTGGCTCATTTCCTATTTTCCCTCCTCTTGACTCGTCCTCTCCTATCGTCTTCTCTCTCATCTTAGCTTTCTCTCAACTCCTCTCCTCTTCCCCTCTTTTTGTTCTCTTCTTTCTCTCCACAGAACAGTAGGTCAGTGTGATGGATTTGTTGAATATAACTTTGTGTTACTAAACAAGGTGGTGAAATAAATCCTGCAGCACTAAATGTATGCTGAGTCAGCAGCAGGAGCATGGCTCCAATAAGGCCCCCCCTGTCCTCCTCCTGCAGGTGTGGTCCAGGGGATGATCACAGGGATCCGAGGTCTGTGTAACGGGCTTGGTCCAGCTTTGTATGGGTTCATCTTCTTCCTCTTCAATGTGGAGCTCAACACCTTGGACCCCATCCAGGGAGAATTCAACGTGGACCCCCTTCCTGTACAGAGTCCCGCTGAGGTATAGTACATGTGCATATACCCACACACACAACCCTCTCCAGCAGAGGTACACTTCAGCCCTGCATGTAACAACATTACACATAAGTGGATGCATCTTTTTCTTCAAAACACCACAAATTAACTCATTAACATTTACAATTACTCATCTGTCTGTTTTCTCTGTTGAGCACACACCACTTAACTCCTACGTTGAATTACCACAAATTACCTCTGAAAGCCCACGTTAAATTAACACCCAACATGAATTCCCCTGAAGGCCGGCGTGTGTATTCTCGTAGCATAGATGTTAGCTTTGTGGTTAGCTCGCTGCAGCCAATGGACGGCAGAGGAGAGAAAGGCATGAGTCACAATGCTGATCTCAGAGCCATGTTGTACTCAGAGAGGAGCTGTGGCACCACATCTGAGTGGATGTAGCAAAAACAATGTTGACCACATTCAATACAATAAAACAGTTAGCAGGATTTGATGACCCATGAGCTGCTCAGCTGTGGCTCAAGAAGAATGCTCTTTAAATTACGCCTGCCTGTGACATTAGGAGTTGGGCACAGCCACGTCATGCAGTTTAGTTGATGTCCATGTTTACTTAAATGTGCTATATATAAATGTACCTCTCTCTTTCTCAGCGAGGCCTCATTCCCGGCCCGCCATTCCTGTTGGGGGCGTGCAGCGTAGTCGTGGCCTTCGTAGTCGCACTCTTCATCCCCGAGAAACCCCCACCCTCCTCCTCAGCCTCCCAACTGTCCCTCGGCGACAAGCCCCAGCTGGACAGCAAGGAGTCCATGTCCTCGCTGGCCGGCGTCCACATCAACACGCCCCTCCCGGGCAGCGACGAGGAGGCTCCGCCCGCCGCCACCGACGGGGACTTTGAGCCGCTGCTACACGACAGCATCGTTTGACGGAGGGCGGGGCCTCCATTGCAGCTCGACTGATTGACACATTTTCTTTGCTGCAGGGCAGAACTTAGTGTACTTTATTTTTTGTCAGAAGAGGGCGATTGGCAGCAAGAAAGCTCCAAAGGCTGTTGTTTTCAGAGTCAGGGGGCGGTGCTACTTCAACTACCAGGAGGAGAGGAGGTAACATCTTGTGAGCAACCAATGAGGCTGTTTCTTTCACCAGAGAACCGGAGCTAAGATGTGCGAATAAGATGTTGCCCTCCAACTTGACGGAAAAGACCGAGACGAGGATTCGACTGCCAGAGAGACGCCAGGGGACGCCAGGGGACGCCAGGGACCCCGCAGTTTAAAGGGCCACCATCTTTGATCAACAGAGTGAGGCACCAGCCAGGTGGCCAGGTTAGGGACATGCCCACATGAGATGGGGGGGAAAAGAAGTATTTTAGCGGAAGGGAAATTGTTCATCTTTAAGCTTGAAGTTGTTGATTTTTTTTTTTTTATGATAAACAAAAAGTGTATTATTATTTTTTATCTCCTGTATTATTTTAATGCTATGGTTCATTTCTTATTGGTTATGTAAAAAATGAAACGTCTGCTACGTTTTTACAGCAGCCAAAAACAACGTTTATTCATACTCTTTATTTGAATTTCATTTGATGTTTGTTTGTGGCGGGGTCGAGGGATCTCCTTTATACGTGTACAGTATCTTCTCAGCGTGGTGTGAATGTGCCGAGCTGAGCTCACATCCACGTTCCCTCTGAGTCCCTCAAAGAAACTTTCACTCGTACTTCCAGAGGTCCGCGCCCCCTCTTTTTGTCGCTCTACCTCAGATCAACTTGTTTTATTAATTTTTTTAAATCTCACTCAATCTTCATTTACTCATCTAGTATCACAATTTTTCTTAATATGAGAGTCACTTTATCAATGCTGCTGGAAGAACCTGTCAGCTGCAACGTGAGCTCCAGCTGTGTGAACTTCAGCAGTGTCCAAAACCACAGACGGGCTACGGCTACAGTGTCCCGAGTTTTCATTTCTAATTTCTGATTTGAAAGTAAAATCTGAAATTTGGAAGTCAGACAACAGAAAGACACCTTTTTAGATTTAGTCGAACGATAGCTGCTTTTAAAAAACATTTTTTGCTGTATTGGTGCTAATTGGACAACACGTGTCACGTGGTACACATTTTGATGACATAATATAATATAATGACAATTGCTTGCGGATTCTTTTTTGGTGACATTGAAAAGGATATATTTTAGAGTTTTGGTCTAAACAAGGAAAGTAATATCGGGCTGTTGGAAATACATCAACATTTTTCACACTTTTCTCATTTGTTACAGCCCTGATAAAGAACTTAATGACTTTACAGACTTTAAGGTTCTACCTAACAAACGGAGTTCAAGCCTTTGGGCAACCCTAACCAAGTCCTTGGTGGATTTGGAGGCACTAAGACACAAGGTTGTTCTACTACTTTGTTTAAGCGTTAAGTGATCTTTGAGGATTGTGAAACCATAACCTTGTGGTTAATTTGCACGCCACTCATCTTCTCATGTCGTCCTGCTCTCATCTAGTGCTTCTCCAGAATGTAGGTTTAGAGAAAACGCTGAGCTGGCAGCAAGACGCCATGAATCTGTTCCAAAATGACGGCTGACACCACATGCTCCGGTGCTGAGGGGGAAGTGGGCTCACTTGTTGCACACGTGAGGCTCATCCCCCGACAGCAGTGATCCTCCAGCGGGTGAACTTGCACTTGAAGCATCAGACGAAGATGTCTGTGAGCGCTTTAGAGAGGATTCAGGGAGAAATGCCCAAGAGTTCAGCAGAATAGAACCGACACAAACACAGTTATTTACTTTATTAGCTTGAAATGTAAATGCACATGTGAATGATATATGGTTTATATATAAGTGGATCGGCGTGTTTGTTGTGGTTGATACGAGGGTTGTCCTTCAGTTGTCAGTCTTGAGGCAGAAGGAGTTGGGTTGTCAATTCTCCAGGAGAAAAATATAAGTAACATCTTTTTTTCATACCGGAGTATGTTTATATGCACACTGATATACAAGTCCTCATTTTAGTTTGATATGTCTTTAAAGCACGATGAGAAAGAAACAAAGAGAAACTGGTTATTGTTCAAGAAATATATATATATATATATTTTTTAATTAAAATATTAGATATATGCTTATCAGTTTTTCTCCAATCTAAACTCCTTGCCACTTACATTAATGTAATTTTTCTGTAATGACCACTAAGACAGTCAACCCTGATGCTTTCTTTGTAAACCAGGATGAGCTTCAAAGCAGATCACATATGACGATTGTACGAGCAAATAGTCCAAAACACAGATGTACCAGAAGTGTGCATGTGGACACCTGTAGGTGTTTAACTGACGAGTTTGTTCAGCCTCAGTGAGAGTGTAAACAGTGTAAATATTGTACATGGATTAAATGTTTGTTGGAAATTAAAAGAGAACAACACTTGACATCTGTTTGACAAGTGCTTTTGAAAAGAATTATGGTGGTGGTTGTTGTTCCCTGCTTTCCTCCCGAGGACCAGAGAAAAGGTTTCTCTCAGCCTTTCTCAGCTGTGGGATGTCTCGTCTCATTCAGCGATACTGTGTTTCACTTTGCTGCATCATTGGAAAATTCTTAGTGCCTTTAACAAATTGCACACACATTTAATTAGATAAACTCACAGTTTAATTCATTCTGCTTTGTTAACTAGGTATAATAGCTTAATTATTACTGTTATCAAAATATTTTTCAGTCATGTTTTGTTATCATAATAGAATGATCTGTTTGATTTCTAATCCTTCAGTGAATACATGTGAAAGTCTTGATAATATAAAACATAAAGTTTGTTCTTTAAACGATCAAAAGCTCAACAACAAACCGCTAATTAAATTTATATTGAAATAACCAATAACCCAAATTACATTTCTGTGTAAAATGTCAAAGAAGTCCATTTTATTTTACATTTGAGCAACAGCTGAGGAGACTCGACAACGACCTCTACTGGGCAATGCAGCATATTGCCTTTGGTTATTGCCCAGTAACGTCTGTCCAATGATGAGCCTGGAGGCTGGATCATGTGACCTGGTTGCGGTGTACAGGAAGGAATGTAAGGCAACAACATGGAGGGGCCTACGTTCAGCTTCGCACCCGAGCGGCACTGGACGGTGGATAAAGAGAAGGAGCTCATTGAGTTTTTCTCCAGTAAGTCAAACGCTCTACGATAGCAACTTGTCGTTATTTAAAAGTTGTCTTTTTGATTGATAGGTTGTCGTAAATTGCAACAATTAGGGGCAACCGTTGCTCGACGAGACCAACGGAAACGAGCGATGCAGACAGAAACAGCAATGGCGACTAGCAACCCCAAGTAGAGTTGTGTTTTTTTTGCTATATACCAACTTTACGCTGGCCCTCACGCGTTACGCTTAAAATTTTATGAATAGTTATTTACTATCAAAACCAGCAATTTGGTCAAATACACTCTTAAATCATCAGAAATTAGAAATTGCTTTTTAATGCACAAACCAATTGGTCTGAATTGAACAGAAAGCAAATGCTAGTTACTATATATAGTAAACACATTTTTTTATAGAATTAATACATTGGCCACCGATACCGATCCATCTATTTGAATCAGACCGATATCCCATACAACAAAATATATCCAATACAATAAGGTTGTGGCTGAGTAACTTGTTGGCCTTCATTTTCCAGAGCACAGCTGCTTGTGGAACCACAAATCCGAGGGCTACAAGAACCGCCAGCTCCGGTGGGAAACCCTGGAACGTCTGAGGTGCCTCCTGTCCGCTCGCCACCCTCCCGCTCCTTTCACAGGTGGACCCTGTGGTTGCATACTTTGATCTTCCCGAGCTGCACTTTGTCTACGAGGCCCAAAAACATCTGCTCTTTCTCTCCAGTGGAAGACCTCAAGAACAAGTTCAAGAACCTCCGCACCACTTTTCAGCGGCAGTACAAAATGATGAAGGCCAGCGAGGTGTTTTCCCCGCAGTGGAAGCACTACGAGCAGATGATGTTCCTGCAGGACTGCTGGGACGTGGACGGCGGCCCGGAGGAGAGGCCGCCCTCGGCGCCGGAGGAGAAGCCGCCGGAGGAGAGCCCGACCGTCAGCCCGGCCGCGGTGCTGGGCGACCCCAGCACCCATGACGTGTCCACCTGCTCCTCGTCCTCCTGCGTGGCCTCCAACGCGCCGCTGAAGTGTTTCTGGACTGAAGAGAGAGAGCGCGCGCTGATAGCTTTCTACTCTGGTAACGAGAGAAAAAAACAACAAGGCATCAGTTGGAACTGCAAAAGGCACCGAGATCCAAACCCTCACTAGGGCTTGGATCCTGGCTGACTGGGTGTTGTTGTTGTTGTTGTTGTTGTGTCACAGAGCACAGCTGCCTCTGGAAGAAAAAGTCCGAAAACCACAACAACCGTCTGCTGAGGCTGAAGCTGCTGGAGGCTGTGAAGAGCCAGCTGTCCGACGACTCGGTGCCGTTCTCAGGTACGGCTCACGCGACCCCCTATAAAAGACAAAGCCGATTACACTACGTGCATGTCACCTTTCCTGCAGGCGGTGGAAGTAAACGGAGCTGCTGGGGAGTCCCTTTGTGTTTTTGTGTGACTTTGGAGTATTTGACGGCTTAGTTTGGATTCACCAAAGGCAGGCAGCGTTCGACCGGCAACAGCCATGTTCTGCGATTCGTCAAATGACCTCTCGCTCTATTGTTTTGTGTCTTTGAACGGACACGAGGGCTTCGGTCCTCCATCAGATGGAGCTGCATGATGAAGCTGGAAATATGGAAGTGAGTGCTAATGCAGTAGATGAACCAGGAGCCGGGGATGTGACTCCTCTCCTCTCGCTCTTTTGCAGTTGAAGACGTGAAGTGCAAGTTCAAGAACCTCCGGACCATTTTCAACCGGGAGTACAAGGCGGTGCAGGCCAGCAAGGGGGGCGACAAGCTCCACGTGTCCAAATGGAAACATTACCAGCAGCTGCTCTTCCTCTGCGAGTCCTGCGACGAAGACGAAGGCACGGACGACCTGCCGGTACCGCCGCCCCGGGAAGACCGGGACCTGGCTCCCAGAAACCAACCCCCCCCCTCCGCCCCAAGCGGCTCTGCCCAAATCAAGTTCAGGGACCCCGCAGACATCAAAGCCAGCAGCGGCGCCCCGCTCAACGCCCCCGCGTCCTCTACCCCGCAGGACACCCAACCCTGTGCCGGCCCCTCCCCCCTTCGGTCCTCCGGTTCGGTTCAGGCCGACAGCAAGCGGAGAGCCGACCCCCGCTGCCACTGGAGTGAGGCCAAAGTTCAGCAGCTCATATGGTTTTACTCCGGTTGGTGCCATCGTCTGTTGTTGATTCTTGATTTGTTCCGCGTGTTTACAGTCTTTTCAGGGCCACATGTTTTTATAGGTGTGATTTTTAAAAAGTATTTTTATCCAGCGTTGTTTGTTGTAATACACATTGCTGCCACAAAGGGCCGTGTTCTATACAGGGCCAAAAGCCTTCCCGTTTTCTTCCAGGTGTTTTTTATTTTATTTAATCCAACGTGCGGTCTGTTTCTAGAGCACAGCTGTCTGTGGAACCACAGGTCCGAGAGCTACAAGAACAAGCTGTTGAGACAGAGCCAGTTGGAGAAGCTGAGCAGCATCCTGTCTGACGACGGGTCGCCGCCGTTCTCAGGTAACGGGGGGTGGGGGGGGTTATGCCAACTGGTACTTGCATGATCGCTGTTTCTCGGTCATGATCGTTAATTCTTGTGAACGGCCGAATAATACATCACAATATAAATATTGCTGCCGCAAGGAATTGTGGGACGAAATGATCTCTCATCCTTTCGTAAAGGACGGCCCAGTGGTTCCTGCCAAGAGCCTTTCCTTAGCATTAGAGAATTTAAACAGCTGTTATCATGGCAGCCACTTACACTACTTCTGGTCATCTAGGTAACTGTGAATCCAGCCAACTATTGTACAAATGTGGGGGGGGGGGGGGTGCAGCGATGGAGGGTTTGAAGCGATGGCTTCCTCACGGTGGAGGCTGACCGTGTCTGTGATGCTTTGTTCCTCAGCGGAAGACATAAAGACAAAGTTCCGTAACCTGCGGACCATCTTCCAGCGTGAGCACAAGGCGGTGAGCTCCAACAAGACCTGCGGGTCGGAGGACTTTCACCTCCCCAAGTGGAAATACTACTACCAGCTGATGTTCCTCTGCGAGCGGCCCGAAGACCCCCACGCAGCACACATCCTGGAAACCCCTCCCTCGCCCACTCCCCCGGACTCCCAGCACTCCTCGCCCTCCTCCTCCCCACCAAGGCAATCGTCCCCCGCCGACAGCAGCGTGTCGGGAGGACGCAAGCGGGCGCCCTCCGGCGAGGGGCCGGGCGCGGCGAGGACGCTCTGTCAGAGCCAGGCGCCGCACGCGGGCTTCCTGAAGTACGTGGAGGAGTGTCTCAACGAGACGCCGGCGGACAAAGTGAAGAAGCTGAAGAAGATGATCATCGAGACGATCCACAGCGCGTCGGAGGAGGCTTAGTGTTTCACGTCTCTCACTGGGCTTTTGTTTTGTCAGCACAGTACACATGGTGCTCACCTTTAGTGTCCAGTCATCAATGTTTTCACTATGGTGCACCTGTAGGCAGGTTTTTAGAGGGACGGTCATACACATGCAAAGAAGTGTTTATATTAATAACTTTATCTCTTGATCATAGATTTAGAAAGACATTCTCCATCCTAAAAACTGTTTTGCAGAAAGACTGCACCAAACTGATATGGACAGTGAAGGTGGCGCATGGGCGACTCCTGGCTGTGTGAGGGGTCCCTGAGCAGGATACCAAACCCCCGATGGCTCCCCAGGTAAAATGTAAACCACCTGAGCCACGTCTGCACCCAAAGTTTCTTAAATTAGCACCACCTTTGCCTCGCCCGCGTCCTCTCCTTGTGTCGCTCCAGTAGAAGGGGGGTGAGGGGATGTTTTTGGATTTCGAGCCCTGTAAAGGTAGAGAAACATTTCACCTTCGTTCCCTGTCCTTAGCATTTGTTTTTTGTTTGTTGTTAATTTTCACAGTTAAAAAGGGCTGCATCGACCATAAAATGTTAAGAATTCTGTTGTAAAATAATTTTGTGGTAAAATACAGAAACTGAGACATAACATCTGAGCTGGAATGGGCGTTTTTATGTATTAAGTATGTCAGTCTGAACATGCTATTTACCTTTTCTTTGATCGGTAACATGTGCAGGGGGGTATTGCACAAAAGTAGAATAAAGAAATCGGGGCTAAGTGATAATGCTCCACTTGCGCTGAGTCGATCCAGGAGCACATATCTGGGATCAGTGCACGTCCACGGCTTCCTTAAGTAGACCACGATTTCCATCACAGATTTACTGATGCGGAAATGGAGAAGACGCCGCGCGCAGCACATTTCTCACCCGCTGAGCAGCAACTTAAAATGAAATGTATGAGGAATTGAAGCATATCATACGCAAAAAATGGAATACGCAGCTGTAACTAAACAAAGAGGAAACAGACAATCACGGACCGACTGAATGCGGAAGGATTTAGAAATATCTCCTTACTAGGAGAGTTGTACACTCTGTTTTAATTGCTTTAATATGATTGTTGAGGATACGTTTTACAACCATATACACAAATCTCTATGCTGTGTCCAGTTCTAAATATCTTTCTACAATTAATGTTCATACAGATCAAACATGACTGGACAGCAAAGATCCTGGCAACAAGTCAAGATAAAATATAAAAGCATTTTGCAGGCTGGTAAGTGCCTTAACAGAGGATGTTGCATGTGTACGGACTGTGGAAATCCTCTTTGGTGTAACACGTTCTTCTGTGGCCAGGGAAGGGATGGTGAGAGCAGGCTTTAGACCCAGCAGTCTATACAAAGGTACTCGTGGGGAACAGCTAAAGGTTCTGATCTGTCCCAGAACACCGTCTCACGTCTGAAAGCACGTCTTAATATCAGCGCTTTTTCATCCAACACGTCGTTCAGAAGTGGACATCACGGTGCAGGAAGAAACACCGGTGAATGGACTTTATAAATCGCCCTCATCACAATTTAGTCAGTTTACAATTGTTCACTCCCCACTGCACAGTTTCGCCCACCAGCGGACCCCCCCCCCCCAACCCCGCCCCGTCGGTCGGTCCATCTGGAACGACTAAACAAGGCTAACTTCAAAGAATAAATCGCCATGGTTACTTGGCCGGGTTTAATTCAACCTGCTTTCGTGCAACCAAATCGGAGCTAAATTCCTCCAGGATAACCTGGATAGCCCGACTTAATCCCTTATCCGGGTTTCGTGCAATAGCCCTCTGCTGACCCCTAGATGGCGAACTTGGATAACAACAAAGTAGTCTTTGATGGCAGGTTAAAAGATGCTCAAAAAGGACCACAAAGACTGCAAACGTAATAGGACTACAAAGAGACCAAAGCAACATACAAGGAAACACAAAACAACAAAGAATCGACACAAAGCAACAAAAAAGAGACTGGCAATGACCATAAAGAAACACAACACCACTACAGAGACCAAAACAACTAGAAAAGTGCTGAGTGAGATTTCACCTGAAACCCCCTAATTTACTGCAGACTCAAACATCTAATCACCTATTCGGGGGATTGACAGGACATTCATGGTCCCAGATGATAAATCACGATGACTTGTGACCCGCCAAAAAGGCTGAGACGTTTGTGTTGAAGTGGCATGTCCCAACAGGTGTTTGATGGATACCCCCCCCCCCCCCCCCCTCCTCCTCCCTCAGCATGCTCCGCCTTCTTTCTGGTCATCTTCTGACTTTTTTCACCTGGTCGAAGTTTCATTTTGTCCAAAACTCTGATTTATCACTGAATTCTTGAACAGAGAGGACTTTGGCTGCATGACCCTTCGCACCAAGGGGACCGTTGGGATGATGATGATGATGATGATCATCGTGTGTTGACTGTGCGACTGTGTTTAATCCATTTTATCCAGCAGGAGTTTGACATGTGACATGTTGTCCACAGTAATCTAGTTCCAGTGTGAAGGGAGCATGTTCAGCTCTGCTGTGGAGGATTGGATCACATCTCATCAGCACACACACACAGGTCCTTCTCTTTTCTTCGTTTGGATTCTCCTCTCTACGTGTCTCTTCCTCGCCTTCTGTCTTACACCCTCCCTTCACCTCATTTTATTTATTTCTATTTTTTTATCTCATTCATCCTCCCTTGCCTTCCTCTCCTTCTCTTAACACCCACCTCCCTTTCCCTCCCTCTTTTTGCCTCTCTCTCCCCCCCCCCTCTCTCTCTCTCTCTGTGTTTCTCTCTTTTCTTTTCGCTCAGTGAGTCGCAGTAAATCCTATTGTGATGCTAAACTGATTTCGGAAGACCGAGAGAGAGAGAGAGCGAGGGAGAGATAGAGAGCGAGGGGGGGAGGTATGGATTCATGTTTGAGCGGATCTGACCTTCGCTCATGTTAAAGTTTGTAACACTTTCTCCTCTCAGTGAACTTGTTAACCCCCCCAGACTCCGGCGGGTGCTTTGGGGGGCTGGAGGACTCTCTTCCGCCGCGGTGTCCGCCGCTCGGTGCCCTTCAGGAATGCAATTTACAGGAAACGCAGCGCGCTGCTCGTTACACGTCCTCCTCTCACTTTTTCCTTATCGGAGAGTCATAAATGAATGAAGGAAATGCGCTCGTGAAGGAGGGATCGTTTTCTGAAGTACGGTCCCGGAGCAGCAGCCGGGCTGACGACACAGGCGCACAGGGGTGAGCGAACCCCGTCACCGGACATGGAGAACGGGGTCCGGGCGGGAGGAGGTGGTGGAGGAGGGTGGGTGCTGGTGGAGGCCCGGCTGCAGGGAGGTGCGCCGTGGGGCTTCACCCTGCAGGGCGGCCTGGAGCACGGAGAGCCGCTGATCATCTCCAAGGTACGAGACGGTTCCTCGCGACGTCATAACGTGTCACACATGTCATGGTTCCCTCTGACACAGGGGCCCCACAAAGTAAACACTACTTGTGTGTGTGTGTGTGTATATATATGAATATGGTATGTATACAGAACCAGTATACATTTTCTCATTAAAATCAATGAGAAAGTACTGTAAATATAGAACATGTCATCGTGTAATATTATCTCTTTGAGTTAGAGATCTTGTGTTTACAACGTCTTCTTGTCAATGGCAGCGGTTCCCAAACTGGGGGTCGGGGTGGGACAGGTTGGCCACGGCTTCATCAACCCTGAAAAAACGCAACCGCCATGAGGACTTGACATGCTTTGTTTGAGCCGCGCCCCTCAGAGCGGCTCTGGTTACAAGAGTGAGGGAGAGAAGGTAAAGGGTGAGGTAGAGAAGGTAAAGGGTGAGGTAGAGAAGGTAAAGGGTGAGGTAGAGAAGGTAAAGGGTGAGGTAGAGAAGGTAAAGGGTGAGGAAGAGAAGGTAAAGAGTGAGGGAGAGAAGGTAAAGGGTGAGGGAGAGAAGGTAAAGAGTGAGGGAGAGAAGGTAAAGGGTGAGGGAGAGAAGGTAAAGAGTGAGGGAGAGAAGGTAAAGGGTGAGGGAGAGAAGGTAAAGAGTGAGATAGAGAAGGTAAAGGGTGAGGTAGAGAAGGTAAAGGGTGAGGTAGAGAAGGTAAAGACTGAGGGAGAGAAGGTAAAGGGTGAGGGAGAGAAGGTAAAGAGTGAGGGAGAGAAGGTAAAGGGTGAGGAAGAGAAGGTAAAGGGTGAGGGAGAGAAGGTAAAGAGTGAGGGAGAGAAGGTAAAGGGTGAGGGAGAGAAGGTAAAGGGTGAGGGAGAGAAGGTAAAGGGTGAGGGAGAGAAGGTAAAGGGTGAGGAAGAGAAGGTAAAGGGTGAGGGAGAGAAGGTAAAGAGTGAGGGAGAGAAGGTAAAGAGTGAGGGAGAGAAGGTAAAGGGTGAGGGAGAGAAGGTAAAGAGTGAGGTAGAGAAGGTAAAGGGTGAGGGAGAGAAGGTAAAGGGTGAGGGAGAGAAGGTAAAGGGTGAGGGAGAGAAGGTAAAGGGTGAGGAAGAGAAGGTAAAGGGTGAGGGAGAGAAGGTAAAGGGTGAGGGAGAGAAGGTAAAGGGTGAGGAAGAGAAGGTAAAGGGTGAGGGAGAGAAGGTAAAGAGTGAGGGAGAGAAGGTAAAGGGTGAGGGAGAGAAGGTAAAGAGTGAGGGAGAGAAGGTAAAGAGTGAGGGAGAGAAGGTAAAGAAGGTCCCATGACTATGGCAGTCATGGGACCTTCAGATTACGACTCATTAAAAGTATTTTACCTGAGTCATGTTAAATGTGGAAAAATAACATTTTGCACGGTTGCACTTCAATTTTAAAGTCATTTTACTTGGAAATATGTTTACCACCATATGTGCCTTTTTTACAACATCCCATCCATTTTCACATCTCACTCTGTGAATTATAGGCCCAATGATTTATTTTGAAAAAACACAGATGCTGAATGGTGGATCAATGGAATCACTTACCCAGACATGCATTATTTTCTTTCTTTCTTGAGGTGCAGTTGGAGCCATGAAGTGTATTTTAAAATTACACATTAAGACAATTAAGATCATTTTAGTTAACAAAAGGATGATGCCATTCAAAGCAACAGAGGTAGAGATAACCAAATGTTTAGGTATGCAACGAATAATATAATTATATTTGAGCCTACCAGGTTGATTTATTTGCTTTCAAACTTTATGTCTATGTTTTTAATGGAAAAATTTTAAATTTTCATTTATGAAAAAGGAGTCTCCAAATTCAAGCACAGTATCCCTGATGATATCAGCTCACTGTAGCCACTAAGCTAGCATTAGCTTCTCAGACAACACGCAATCAGAGCTTGAGCTTAAAACAAAGATACAATGCATAAATGTTGAAGTGAAACATTTAGAATACGTTTGGCAATTTGTCTTTTACCCTCAATCACAACTGAAAAGAACACTGTGTTACTGACAAACAAGATGGTTAATCCAGGAAGTCTGTCATTTCGAACACCACAAAGACAAGAGCCCACTTCCTTCCTTTTCAAACCTCAAAATGATACAAAGCGTGTTGTTCTTCCTCAACAAACTGTCTATAAGTGAGTATAAACAGTTCAGACTCATTTATGTTTTACAGAATGAACTTCATCTGACAAAACAGTTCTTATTTTAGCCGGCAAAATCAAAGGCTGCTGAATAATGGTTTCACCTGTTGCTAAATAATGTAAGATGTGGCCTAAATCAGATATGACACTTTCAAAGTGTGATTTTGAAATAATTAACTACTCAGCCTTGACTATTTGAATTGAATTGAATTCATTTTATTTTGTATAGCCCAAAATCGCAAATTACAAATTTGCCTCAGAGGGCTTTACAGTCTGTACACATGTAACATCCTCTGTCCTGAAACCCTCACATCGGCACAGGAAAAACTCCCCAAAATATGAAAACTGTAATACTGTAATAAGGAATGTGACTGTTAATAATATCTGTCTCCAAAGCAATGTGGCCTCATTGTTATTAAAATGCAAATGAGTAAGCTATTTTGGGATGAGGCCAAACAGTATGCTGTTAAATAGGACAAGAATGTTATGAAGAGTTATGAAGAGATATGTCCCGAGTGCTTTTAAACATGCTCGTGCTTTTATTTTGTAACGTAATCAGATAATTTCTAGCAGGGTGTTTCATCGCCTGCGCCTTTCTGTTTATACCATTCTTCTCCCTCTCTATGTGTGTTTGTCACTACATGTCCAACTAATGTCTCCCTGCGTTTGTTTGACACACAGTGAATAGGATTTACGTCCACATCAGGTCATTTTTGTGAAGCTGGCTCGGCAAGAGAAATACAAAATAGATTATGGTCGATTGTTCATTGACAGTGCAGTACGTTTATTTTGGTTCTGAGCCAGGGTCAGATGTCACAGTGAAGGTTTCTATTAATCCAGGTGGTTTGGCTCAGGTTAAATACTTTTAATGAGTCGTAATCTGAAGGTCCCATGACTGCCATAGAACTTGACGTGTGCAATTACATTGCCAGGGTCACACCTTCAAAATAAAGGACGATGGTTAAGCTGTAACCATAAACTCTATAGAAGAGAGAAGTAGAGTCGTCTTCACGTAGACTTTTCAACAACAACAAGAGTCGCCCCCTGGTGGACCGAATAAAGGTTTCACGTTTCATGGTTCTTAAAGGGGCAAACACAATCTCTCACATAATTGATAATGAACACACAGATTTTGATGGTTTTGATGGTTTTAATATAGGTGGACCATCTGAAAAAAAGTTAGACTAAAATTTTGATTTTCAGTCGCCAAACACCTCAACCACTGAGGCTTAAAAAGTGATGAATAAAAATGAAAACCTTTCAAAATAAGAGCCTGCTTATTTCCTTCCTTCACTTTCTTTTACTTCTACTCTGAGTAGACAGTGACTCACCCCACCCCCCATAGACACTGCTGTATGAGTATATTTTCCCAAATCACACGGCCTTTATTGATTAGAGGAGGTATGTTGTTTCAGTCACGGTATGAACAGGCTGAGCCGCTCTGTTTGGATATCACCGTCTGCAGGATAATGAATTTCAGCTGGAATACCAAAGTCAGTGATACACACACGCGGCGTGTGTGTGAGTGATTCTGCGAGCGGGCCTTATTTGGGTGTATTTATTCCTGAAAAAGGCCAACAGTGCATGCATGTGCACCGCTCTACGAAGCCCAGGAGTTGTTTACAATTTAACACGCTGCTTTTCTTTCCCAGCTGTGATGGATGTTTTCTATTTCCTTAATAGCAGCGCTGCTCATTAGACACATCCCACATTTGTGTTACTCTGTCAGTCCACCCATCTTTGTCTGTTCACACCAAACCCCCATTTGTTGCAGGGTTTTCCAAAACGTCCCCGTGTTTTCTGTAATGTTGTTTTGGCCTTGAAGCCCAACTCACGGGGCCATCAAGGCCAACTCACGTAGGTGCTTAATGTTTCTCCGGATTCACAGTACTTGGGTGGGAAGACCCTTTCAACTCTCAGGCCTGGTTGGATCTGAACACACTATGCTTTTGTTGAAACATAACACATGGTGTAATTCAGAGAATCAGGCACACCCAAAGTGAAATTCTTGGCAATTTTAACATTCAAAGAGTGCCAGATGGGAAGGTTTGCTGTTTCTGAAAAGGGCCAAAAAAAACATTATCAAAAAGTGAAATTCTACACATTGACACGTTGTGCCTGATGGAAGGCGGCATGCTGACTGCATAAAAAAAAGACTATTCCCCAACTTTCAACTTGCAAAAGAGATCTCTGTATCTCATCTCATTTTAAGGTAATAACTCATTGAGGAGGAACACTTGAATAACTGTTATTGTTAGTCTAAAAGTTGTTAAATGCACTAATTGCCAATCCAGAGTTACCTTACTTCCTCTATTGATGTGAATGAGCCTCAAGCCATAGCTTGGGGCTTGAATTAAAAAAAACACGCACTTCTTGTATGGACCTACGGATGGCGAAGATAGCATATATTGATGCTGAGTATTCAATTTAGTTTGACTGACAGGTTTTATTCTCGGAAATTTCAATCGTTTCTGCACAGTTTCTGCATTGGCAAAGGAGCGACTTTCAAGTCTGTATCCGGTTCTCTGTGTCATGGACAAACCACAATGCACACTGATAACTGTGTGTTCTTTGTTCATCTTTGCATGCGATTTTCCTTGTCTAAATAAGATGTGCATATCATATGGTAATACTATGAGAAAATCACACTCCCAATGTAGCGCTCATGTCATACGATCAGGGCTGAAGGCCTCAGCATTCATGATGATCACGTCCAGAAAAAGCTTTATTTTGAGGACACTGAACTGAAGTTATCTCAAGCATTGCACATCATCGTATGTGGGCCAATTCAAGTGGCACAACAACACAAACCCCAGAGTATGTCTCCCTGTGCTGATCTGTGGCTCACTACCCGATTTCCCCAGTGGACAAATCTCTCCTGCATTGACTAGCAGTCACAGTATCAAGGCCCACCTAGTTTCTTATTCTCACCCGACCCACACAGCAAGCGTCCGGGGTTCCAGTCCGAGCAGACTTTTGTTGTCTGGAGACATAATTTGACCACCATCTCAGGATTTAATTGAGATTATGTCACAGAGGACATGAGCGCAAGACGACGTGACCTCAAAGAGGACAGACTCAGTGATAAGCACACAGACGTGGACCAAGGTTCTGATACTGCGCACGCACACGGCTGAGAGGCATCATTGGGACTGCTGATAATGCAGCAGGGTCACGCTGACAGTGTGTGTGTGTGTGTGTGTGTGTGTGGAGGCTTATGTGTCTTGAATCCCATGCTGCCGGTTGTAGTTCTTTTGGCACTCGATTGAGCTGCTAGCTTAAATCATTACAGCATTTTGGCTCCCACACGGCTGATACACCAGCCATAAAAGTGCTTCAGTCAAAGTAACCTGTAATTAAAATGCTATAAATCGTGGTTTTGCCAGTTTACATCATGTCACTGTAGGTAATAAACTAGTTTGATACAAAACCCTTATTATTGTTTGAGGAAAGGAGTAATCCTTCTGTGTTGTGTAGTATTGATATGATTGCATAGTGAAACGGTTTAAGTAAACAGTCAAATCAGTTGTAAATTGAATAATAATAATAGGTATGTGAGAATGATAAAAGCCACCGGGGAAACAGTCATGGCTTACTTCTTTTCTCGCCATCAACTACTAACACATTATGAAGAATAGAAGCTACAGAAGCCATTAACCCATGTTTACAATGTTTACAGAGGTAATAAATGCAAGAGAGAAGTAGAGTCCTTTTCTCATAGACATTCATACAATAAGAGGAGTCACCTTCTGCTGGTCAGTAGTTTAAGAAACTCCGCATTTGCTTAACTCTGCAGAACCCAGGCTACGGCCTGGTCGGGTCCTGCAGAGCTCTCCCTCAGCAGCACACTCATTGCCTAATCCTGAATTGTTTTGATGACCTGTACAAATAGCCTCCAAATGGTAGACGTCCTGTGGTGCCTATTTTGGGTTGGCTTCCCGGTAAATCTTTGTTTGTGTGTGCGCAGGTCGAGGAGGGGGGCAAGGCGGACAGCTTGGAGCAGCCTCTGCTGACTGGGGACGAGATCATCATCATCAACGAGGTGGAGCTGACCGGATACAGACAGGAGGCCATCGCTCTGGTCAAAGGATCATACAAGACTCTGCAGCTCACCGTCCGCAGGTACTGGATCTGTGTCTGTGTGTCAATGTTCTGTCAATTCTAAAACTGAGAAACCAAAACTAAACTTGGAATCAAAAGCAATGTTTTTCTTTCTATTAATCCAATATTGATCTTCAGCTGGCCTGGTTGGTTTGGCTGTTTTCAACCCGATCGAGTAGGAACCGAAGGGCTGAGTGTGTTTGTGTGAGAGAGAAAATAATAAGGATGACATAATGTATTGTGCGTCAGAATGATTACTTCAATGACTGCTTGTTCTAGACGTGCCTTCATTTGTTAGGTGGGGGTGCGGTGCTTAGTCAAGGAAAGGATGTTGCTGAGTTTCAGTTACCAGCTCTGCAAAGAGGTTTCAAACTTCCGTCTTCATCGCGCTGGTGTCAAAAATGGTGGCGCTGCGAAGACAGTGGTTAGAGCATTTCTGTTGTGTTTCTTCTTCCATGCATATTCTGGGCGACAATGCAGAATCCCACAGGTTGTTTTCTGAAGATGGGAACAGCTCAATCCTCTCCGCCATCTAGCTGGATTGAAGAAGACTTGAAACTTGGGATTGAAATCATCAACTCGGTCATTTTCTCGTGGACTTCTATATTATCTCACCGGAGGAGTTGCCTCTGACTGGTCCTTTTAACAGACTTCTGCACTGGCTTTGCGTGGGTGACTGCAGCTTGTCGCCTGGCTGAAGTGGTTTCCAATCAGACAGGTGTTTCTCTTTGACCAAAGATAAAAAATAAATCAGTGAAAACAATGAAAATAGTGACGGCTTAAGACGTCACTTAAGACGCCTTCTATTGTTCTTTCCTTTCTTGCTTCCTGCCTTCCTTCCAGGGAGCAAAACTAATCTGTAACTGTTCAGGATTCTGCCGAACATCCTGGTTCATAGTCCAAATCGGAGCTGGTCATCTAGACTGCTATCTATCTGCACACACACACACACACACACACACACACACAAACGCAAGTGAACACTGCATTGTTGCTATGGTTGAGTAACGTTCTTTGCCAAAATATGCTGATATGACAGTTATTCTCATCTTAATTTGTGAGACCTATTATTTGGATGATGATTCATTCAACCAGTTCTTTGGCATTTCCTGCAGCACTGAGCGGAAGGCAGTGTGTGTCACCAAAGCTCTCTGGGCCCGTTGATGCAGAAGCAATGGGGCCGTTTTTCTTTGTCACTGAGCATCTTTTAAAGGACTGAACGGGACACATGCTCCACCTCTACGCCCCCCTTTGGCACAAAGACAGTGAAGTGTTAGCTACACTGTAGTGCACACTAAATTATTAAAGCGGTCGCATGGATCACTGATGTGAGCTGGTGGACTTGGATCTACAGAAATTACAAGAGTTGTTTGGAATCTTTTTCATGTCATGAGATTTCCCCATGTTGTTGTTGGAGGAGACGCACACAAATAAATAATAAAATGCCCGTTATAAGACTCCAATCGGGCTCATTTGGCCAACCCAGATCAGCAATCCCAAAAGTTTATTAATTGATTTGATCGCTTTCTGTAGATGAGGCTGCTGAAGTAGACACTGTGTGATGATTAGTGCGGTAGCAAGCCAGGTAGCACCTTTTCTCTCTCTTATTGAACACATGGGATGCATTTGCTCCACTTTTCAGATCCCTACTTTTGCTGAATCTATTTTCATACTGCGGTTGACACCTGGCCAGGCACAAAGCCAGGTATGTATTTGGGTTTGGGGCGTGGCGGCCACTGAGGCTGCTGTTGCTACTGCGGCTTTTATTCAAGTGGAGCCGCGTGAGAGGCACAACACAATGCAGGACTTTAGACTTCAGAGACACATAGATACACACACACTGCAGGACACATGTAGATGCACAAATGGCTTTCTGGAGAAGGTGTGGCAAGGAAGTGGAGGCGTGAGAACTTCTCTCCCAGAAGGGTGGAGTGCAGCGCTGCCAGTTTTGGTCTGATGGGCTTCCTGCTCACGTCTGATGGGGACCATTCGTGACCTCTCTCTTCCACTGGGCTTTAAACAGTGGACGGCCGTGTGCAGCAGACTGTGCAGCTGCTGCATACCTGAGCCTCGATCACCTTTGGACTTTAGTGTCCTGCTGAGTTTACTAATACACTATAGCTCTTCTCTTTTTCAATACGGTGTCAAGAACCACAATACTCACAAGACTGGGCGTCCGCTTCTATGAAGATGGGGTAAAGCCGGGGCGGTATTAAATCCACGTCACTTTGTTATTGCAGTTTGGAACTAAACATATCCCGAAAATAGCTAAATTCCTGTGGAAAGCAACACACTTTCCACACTTCTGTTGTTCTGATGTGCAAGCAGGAGAGTTTTGTGTCCTTCCCATCAGTCGCTTCACGTTGTCTGATGACACCAAAGAACTCCTGCAACATGGGGACTCTTACGAGGACACACAGTGTGTGATTCAGACATCTCTGGAAGGTGGGACTTTCCCTTTTTTTTTAAAGTGTTTGACTGAATGTGTTGATTCATTTGTTTGTGAGTTTTCTCCGACCCACTCTTCTCTTTCATCACTTCCTACTCACTCACATCAGATCTCCTTCTGGGGCTGCAGAGTAGCCGCCTCTCAGGGGCAATAAAGATTAAGTGAATGGAACAGATGGTAAAACAAGCAATGACTTTGTGTGTGTGTGTGTGTGTTTGTGTTTGAGATGGTGCTCCATCCAGCAAGGGTTATAAAAGTGTGTGTGTGTGTGTGTGTGTAAATGTGGCAGGTGTGTGAATGCACTGCGTGGGTAAGAGTCGATGGTGCTAGCTCCTCCATCCCCGCGGTCGGTGAGACAAAAGCAGACGCTAGTCTGACACCACCTCACTCACCCCGCCTCTCTCTGTCCTCCATACCTGACGTCTTCCTTCTAATTGGTGTGTTCAGGGGAGCACTGATTGGCTAAGAACACAGTAAGACAGAGAGGGAGATAGCACACACACAGAGACACTCAGAGAGAGAGTAGCATGGCTTTAGTGTCCTCACAACAAGCTGAAAACCAACCGGAGGGTTTTCTGAGGAGCTGCCGGTCAGAGCTGTAAGTCTGTGTGTGTGTGTGTGTGTGGGTTAAGACGCATGATAGAACATCAACATTTGATTTTGTTTGAGTTTTTTATTATTGTCAGGTGGACTGACTGACATGCTTACTGACATGTTAGATCTCCTTGTGGTTAATTTCCCATATGTCAACACATGGCTTGTGCAGTTTAACGAATGTTATTGCAACGGATAGATCATCATCTAGCTGTATAATATGGCTATGCAGCAATTAGTTATAAAAGTATTTTGCGAGTGAGCCCCCGATTGGTTGCCAATGACAACATTGTTCGGCCGGTTACGCCTGTTTCAGGCTGTTGCGCCCGGTTGGATTGAAATGGCTGGGTGAATCTAACAGTAGGAATGCAGTTTGTTACTGGGATTAAGGCTTTCATAGGAAATGTATTATTGGCGTATTAGGCAAAACACTGACCTTTGACCTCTGTGGAACAACTTTGTTCTACACCAGCTGTCTGCAGGGCCAAAGTCCTTTGTGTTTACGTCTGGACCTGTTCACTTATTTGGTGTATTGGCCCTAAAAAGCAGTTTGCCTCATTTCTTGAGATCCATTCTCATTCAAGCCCTTGTTAGAATCCTCCAGTTGGAACTCTTAAACCTGCGAGCAGGTTGGAAGGGTATGTTTTTCTTAAATATTTGGCCCAGAGAAAAGCATCCATTGTGGTCTGAGGCTGAAATCGAACCAAATCGAATCTTTAGATCTTGATATTTCATTTAAACGACATAGTTCCCGACCAAATACGACCTTTTCCCTGAATGCATCCTGTAAAATCCTTTTTAAACGTGCACTTCTCAGTGCATGTGGGCGAGCGCGATTGACTCGGGGCAGACCAGCAGCATCCGCAAAGACTTTGGACAGACGCACAGGGTGGCTGTAATGATGCAATCGATCCATCGATGACTTTGATTCGGAGGTTTTGTAAGTGTGTCTTTGATGTTCAGCCAGAGCCAGGCTACCTGTTCCCCCCCCCCCCCCCCCCCGTTCCCAACACACAACCAGGATCCGTACAGGTCCCTAGATGTCGAGCTGGTCCTTTATGTGTCGGCCGTGCTCTCAGATGCAGTTTGGATGTGAAAGCCTTCTCTTTGTTGATACCTGACACTGGCTGTCCTCCTGAGGTATCAGCGCTCACCGTAGCTCCGGCTGTGTTTGTTGCCCACGTCACTCCCTGCCGTGCACCTTGCAGCTGTTTTTCCCGCATGTCAGTTCTGTAATCCGCGGTAAGCAGCGGCCCGCCCTTCACTGGTGTTACGTTACACATCAAGAGCTTTTGTTTCCCCCCGAGGCACAATAAGAAAACTGGCACCTGCTGCTCAAAGTGCAACCTCTCTCTTGAGTGCTGGTCATAGTGGTGGTATTGTGTGTCAGGGCATCGTCCCATTGGTTTTTACAGTGAGTGTGGTCAACTTAATCAAGAAATTCCTCAATCGGGGCGAATTTGACCGAGAAGATTGATGTCACAGCTGCAACTGTTGTTATCCCTGCATCCTGCTGGGTCATTTGGGGAGACACTGAAGTAGATGGATGCAATGAAGACCTACAGGCTAGTTACGTCTCTTCTCCTGTAGTGCAAACCAGCTACGTTCAACAAGGGTTCTGAAGAGTGAAGCCGATGTGGATGTGCATCTTATTTAGTCCTCCTAATCAGGGGGAGAAACTAGACATATATTTGTATCGAATTCTGTAAGAAAGTGGCTTCTTTCTCCATTGCTTTCCCCAGTAAACACTGTGAGCATGCGTTTCCCATGTCTTTAGTGTCCGTTGGGACCAGACTGCAGTCAGTCAGGGAGCATTCTGTCGAGCAGGTTTGGCAGCTGTCTTTGTATTTGCATGTGCTTTGTTTTGTTTTGTGTGGCTCTGTTTTGTGTGCAAAGTTGACCACCCTCATCTACCCAAACAACAGAGATGAATCACTCCACGGGATGGTGAAATCATTTTTCCATCATGATGCTTTGATGAAGAATTCCGTGCTTAGGTTGTGGTTCACATTGGGCCTGCTGCTGGGCTTCCAGGGTCTGCTGCTCTCAGCGTTGTCTGGGGGCTTTCCCATTGGAGCCGCTGCTGACGACATAATAACTCAGTTCCCTGAAGCGCCGACCTGCTCCGAGCGCCATCTGTTGTTGATTTAAAGTTTATTGATATTAACTTGTATGAATCACACTCATTTTGACACATGAAGCAATACAATGGCCAAGTGTGAAGGAGGTCTGATGGCCGGCTCTCGAGCTACGCAATGGACATAGAGAAAGATATTCGTTGCTTTATTGTCCCATTTTGTCATGTTGTGAACTAAAGGTTAGTAGCCTTAATTATTACAGCCAAAAGTAAATTGACACTTAATTTAGATTCCGTCGCATTCAGATTCCCTGAATTAGAAGAACGGGGCACAAAGCAGGAAAGTCATCTGGAGGTCTGCCTGAGTTACAGAGCCGACGAAAGCAGCAGATGAGTCAAGATGTCAAAATGCTGCGCGGAGCGTTGGGAGGTCACACGTTATCGCCGCACAGTCATCATCTGCGTGTCACAGCGAGTGTGACGGGACAAGCGGCGGTTACAATAACAGGGATTTCTGTGGAGGTAGAGATATTTGTTCCAGCTGTTTGTCACGGTGCTACGACCTTCGACCTCCCTGCATTATGCTGTGATGTTGATGATCCATCAGTGGTGTAACTAGGGAGACTCGCCAGGATGCGTCTGAGAGATTGAGTAACCTCAATGGAAGGATTAATGATCAACTGTAGCTTTAACTTTTGCTTTTTTTTAAATTGTTTTTTCAGACTGGTTTCTCAATATCGATAATGATATATCAGGGTTGATTGCTTCTGCAAAATATGCACACAATGACATTTTTGATGAATAATGATTAGTAGTGTAGATGTAATGATTGAGTGGGTACATAAAAGGACATGACTTAACTATACTGCAGTCTTTAAAAACAGGAAAAGACAACATTGATGTAACGTTTTGCCTAAATGCGTCTTAGTCTTGTCAAATTTGAATCCACAGTTGGTCCTCCATCTATTTCTCACTCTTCCTCTATTCATCTCCCGTGACTCTGTCTTTGTGCTCCTCCTGTCGCCGGTTGACGTAATCAAGCTCAATGAATGTTTGAGTTTCTCCTCTGAAAAAACAGAAGAGGAAGAAGCCATTAAAGGCTCAGGCCTGTGTCCCATGGCAACTGCTGCTCTCAATGTGCGTGGCTTCGCGTGTGAGTTGGCAACACCGTGGGGACACAAAAATGTTCAAACGTTGACTTTGTGGGGACTCATCTGTCCACCGTGTCGCTGTTGGAACATTCTGCGGCTTCCTGGGGGTGACTGTACGTGTGGATGTATTTTAAAGACCACCTACAAAGGCTGCTCTTTGTTACTGTTCTATGCATTAATATGTATTTCATTATTTCTACCTGTTCATTATTTACAACATATCCTCTCGCCGTCTATACATGTGACACCAGAGAAGATGGATGAAAACAATTGATTATGAGTCCATCTAGTGTTGATTATGCAGGATAAGGTTTTCAGTCTATATAAACTTTATGCTTAAATATCTTGGCTTGCTCTATAAGAGGAATTCATAGATAGCATCGCGTCTCCTCCAACCCTCTGTTGGACAAGCACAGGAAATTTGTCCCCAATGGGTTAAACGATCAAACACGTCATCTTTTCTGAAGGCTTCTATCGTTTTCAGTTAGAGTTGAGCTGTTGTTCAATATTTGTCAACTCCATCTGCAACATGGTCCGCTAAGTTTCCCTTTTTTGAATCCACATGGTGGTGGTTCAGACTCAACATATGGGTTACCACACGACACCTCCGGCCACTTCCTATAAAAGATCAGGTGAGGTATTCGCGGACCACAATGATCGGATGTGATCTGTTTGGCTGTCCTTCATGTGCTTGCACCACGCTGTCCATCCATGCGGGGGACGTCTGAGTCCATCTTGAGTCACCGCGTCATGAAGATGGGGATGCAACGCGTGTGGCTAACCGCTAATTGCTGAGGGAACAGCACTCGCAGACTCATCTTGACACAATTTGTCTACGTACACATACGTTGCGGTGAGTGTAAGGAAATGTCCTGCTCTCACGCATGTCACAACTTGGTGAGAAAGCTGTGAGTGTGTCTTGAGATGGAAAGTGGAATGTGTCCCTCCTCTCCAAGGAGAGTGTCTTGTTGCTGACACACATTCCCCTGACCAGCTCAACAAGTTTCACTTGGGCCTGTTTTCCGTGCACCTATTTGTGTGTGTCGGACGGAATTGTGTTGTGAATAATCGTCGGTGGAATGTCGTCGCTTAGTGATATCAGCCTGGGTGTGTGTCTGTTTGCCAGCTGTGTATTGTCCCCTGTATTCATCTCTCTGTTGAAAAGGATTGTGGATTCAAAAGGGAGGGCAGGATTCCCTTCACTCACTTACTCTCTTTTACCAGTTCATTAGGTATTAGTTAATGCCACTGCTGTCTTAAGACAGTATCATAGTTTTGGGGAATAAATCACTGCCCCACATCTTCAACCCGTGAGTCAACCTGTTCATCCAATGTGTGTGTGTGTGTGTGTGATTGTGAG
Organism: Pungitius pungitius; assembly: GCF_949316345.1. NCBI lineage: Eukaryota > Metazoa > Chordata > Actinopteri > Perciformes > Gasterosteidae > Pungitius > Pungitius pungitius. The sequence continues at coordinate 14,516,846 of NC_084917.1, read as the reverse complement.
AACAGGTGAATCAATTGGAGCAATGAACAAAAATAACTTATTAAGGATGTATTTCTGCTTCCAGAATCCTGTGACCTTTAAACTCGCACCTTTCCACTGTTGTCGTACTTTTACCTTACATTTACCGTTACCTCACACCTTTGAGCTGCATCACATTTATTGTAAAAAATGAGGAACAACTCAAACTTCTGCATTACACTGTACGAACACTGAACCAATACTTCCCAAAAAACAACAAGCTATAAAACTGTGAAAAATACCGTATTCTATAAAATGGCAAATATTTAATAGATTGAATAATGAAAATGAAAATGTGTGCCCTATTTGGAGTGTTTCAATTAATTCCCCCATAGCTGTATTTTAACCTTCATACATTTACCATCACAATGATGGGTTCGGTCTGGGCGCCGATGCTGGATGGGCGTTAGGGTTCTGTGATTCGGAAAATACGGGACAAACCCCGTCCCGTATTGATTCAAAACGGGACGGGCTGTTTTTTTCTCAAATACGAGACGATTCCGCATTTGACGGGACGGGTGGCAACCCTAGTCATGACATTCCTAGTTAGCCTGTGAGACATGTCCTTTTTAACACATTCTACTGTCAAGCAACACACCGGCCTCGTCTCCAGCAAAACTCTCTCTTTGTGGCCGTTGTCGACCGTGAACCCGCAGCCTCTCCTCCAGCTCACAAATCTAGTTTGTGCTTTGACACTTAGCACTAACTTCAGCACACAGTGCTCACAGCTAAAAGCGTCCAGGAGGAATTTGCACGCGCTAACCATGGTCCAACATTGCGTGCATCAGTCTGCATAAGGCGTATTCTGTGTTTGGCTGCTCGCTGCTAATACAATAACTGCTGCACCTCCGCTAGCATAAATATCATTTCATAGGAATAAAGAAGCGTTCAAGTTGGACCACATTCCCCCTGGTTTGGCATCTATGTGGTGGATCTGTAGGTGTGATGCTTATTCATTAGCTAACCTGCTCTGAAGGAACCGTACCTGACTTCATCCGCCTCAGGTCTCCTTCTTGTTTTCACAGAGTCAACGGCTACTATTTGAGATTCAACAATCGTTGGATTTTGTCTTCCCTTTGAGATTTGACATTATTATGCAGCATATGAAAGCTATTCACTAAATTCATTACAAACTCATTATTTCAGTGTTTAATAACGGAACACTGCAGGAGGAAGAGCGATTTCTCACCATCATTTTCCATCTCTCTCTTCAGGGAGTTTGATCCAGGATACATCAAGGAGTTTGATTATCCACATCCCTCCCTCCTTGCCCTCCCTCCTGCTCCTTCATATTTTCCTCCTCCATCTCTAACACCACCACCACCACTGCAACAAAAACAACAAACACCGTCATCTCACCAGAGCAGACCATGTTCAGGTGGAGGAGTCCAACTACGCATCAAGAACAGGTAGGAGAGAGCCTCCATGATCCCTCCCTCAACCAACGCTGTCCAATCAGTTCTTGCAGGTGTAATTAAGCACAACGGAGCGGTCAAGCTTTTAATTCACCAATCAGGAATCAGGAAACGTTTATTCCCATAATATGTTGGACACACATGGAAATTGTCTTGGCGGTTGGTGCAGGACGGAGGAAGAAAGTACAATAATGACAACATAGTGCAGCAATAAGATGAAAATAAAATAAAAGTATAATATAATATATGCTATGGGTTAGTATGCTAAAGCTATGGGTTAGTAAGTAAGAGGAGATAAGATAAAATTAGAAATAAAGATAAAGTGCACCAGCTAAACAAACGTTAGCATGTTTGGCTAACTAGCGTACTTCAGAGTAAATCAAGGGTTAGGGTGAAAGAGCATTTCATACTACATTATGTTTCATTAGTGTGCGGCCCTCAATTACACAAACAAAGTTAAGGCTAATGTTAGCACCTCGGTCCGGTTTGTGTTGGACTTACATCAAAAGGCAAAATGAGATGAAAATAGAATAAGCAGACGGAGAGCAAACATTTCTACTGGGTCATGATTGATGGTTGAGAGGGGATTGTTTTTCAGACTCAACCTGCTTTTTATAGGAAAACTGCATATTGTTCCTTTTGAAAAGTTAGCTGGAGACATCATTTCCAGCCAAACCATGAATCTCAGCTGGCCAGCTACAGAAATAGACGACATACATAAGAAGAGGATGTAATCATCCAGACGTCACCCCGTGGTCTGTTGCCCAAGATTTTGAATGCTCAAGTTCAGCTGTCGCCATCTTGTTGATGGTCATGAACGTTTAGAAAAAGAGGCACATGAAGAGGTCAAAGGGCATTCAGGGCAGCGAGCATGTGAGAGACCAACACAATGGACGACAGGTCCTCCCAGTATCAATAAATGATTGGCATTCGTCTATATGATGGAAGGCTTTGTGTCTTCAAACAAGAAGTGAAGTCCCCCCCCCCCCTGGTGTTAGGAATGTCCTGGCTGGCCTTCCTTTGCGTGAGAGTTTGTGTGTTATGGTCAGAGGATTTATTAACTATTAACTATGATCAGCAGGGAAATAAACACTGTAAGCAGACTTAGGTTGCTATAACTACCCTCCCCAAGTGCCGTCATGAGGCTCAGCCGAGTTATTCATTACACTGAAATACTTCAAACTAATGTCCAATTAATTTAGGATTTTTTTCAATTTTATTAATGTTTAGAAATGCGGAGGAGAGAGAATGCTTGGACATTTGAGAACAGTGGATTAACTGTGAATTACATGCTGGGTTTTTATGTGTGTGTGAATGTATTAGGGCCTCTACATCTAATCTACAGTAGCTTCCTTCTCCAATACTCCATTGTCATCCCTCACTTTCTCTCTCTCTCTCTCTCTCTCTCTCTCTCTCTCTCTCAGCTCAGTCGTCTTACAGAACTAAACAGTCTATAAATACTGACACGGCTATCACCAGTTTCATCCTAATATGGAGGTCAGATCCATGAAGTACTCTTTACATGTGTGTGTCATGAACATCCCAGCCTCAAGGGGGTGCTAGCGTGACTACAGATATTTGCTGTAGTTGATTTGTCTTGTGTCCTCAGTAAAGAGTCTTTACCTTTGTCCTCCTGAAGTGCCCGTAGGCCCAGGTGATTGGACCAACACCACAGAGCCATTAGAGTATTCTCTAGTGTTGGTCTCATTGAGTCAGATAAGCAGCCAGAATGACTCTATTCTCCCACAATCCCCTTGGCTCTGGGTGGTTATCAGATACCTCTGAGGAGAGAGGAGAGGGAGTAATGCTTGTCTCTTATTGGTCCAAAAACAGGAAGCGGGCCATCACAGCCCCATGAGGCTGGTTGTTATTATGAGAGGACAGACTGAGACTGATTTATCCACACACACAGTCTCTTTCTCTCTCAAGACGTCTTCTCTTCTTCCCTCCTTCCTCTCCTCCTTTCCTCCCTGTTACATTCCCTCACTTTGCCTTCTTGCTTATCCTTATTTCTCTCTCCTTTATATTCATTTCCTCTCCCGCCTAGTTTCCCTTCTTTTCCCTTTTCGCTTGTCTCCTTTGTTCAACTTCCCCCTGTTTTTCTTCTCCTCTCTTCTTTCCTCCTCGGATGTTTCTTTTGTTGGATCATCACATTTTTCTGGGACGACATCAGCACGTAATTGCTAGAAACATACACACGTGCAAATCAAACAAACTCCCTCACACACACACACACACACACACACACACACACACACACACACACACACACACACACACACACACACACACACACACACACACACACACACACGCACAGAAAAGGTGCAGTCTAGTGTTGATCCTTGCATTAACAGGCCTGTTGCTGGCTTTGACAATTATAGTTGTGTTCAATCCTGTGTTTTGGCGATGCTGTTGGACAAACATTTACCCAAAGCAAAACTCACCTACTGATAAACATTATGGAAAACTTCATATAAACATTTTTTGACATATTTCTCAAATACAAATTTGACACTCACCAAATATGCACAAAATCCACATTTATTCACAAACCTGTTGTGAAACACAGAGCTCAAGTATGTCCCCAGCTTCCCCTTTGGTTTCCGAGCAGATTTAAGGAGATTATTATGCTGAGCTGGAGGAACACTTTCCCACGGCAAGAGATAAGGTCTCTGCTCAGAGAGACACACCCTGAACCCACGCACACACACACACACACACACACACAGGAAAGTAAAGATGGCATAAGTTTATGCCAGACCGTGTCAGTGTAACATTTTCTATTTCATGGTAATATATGTACTTTCATTTCACACGTTTTTCTTTTATACAGTAGCTTTTAGAAGAGAGGGTGCAGTGTCTTTTAGTACGGGTTGCATTCTAAGTAGTTCTAAAACACAGAACTAGTTTGTTAGTAGAGCTTGAATTAAGCCATTCATCTTCTGCTTTGAGTTAGCTAGGTGTAATTTGGTGACACTATTTCTTTCTTTTATCTAGCCTTTCACTTCCCTTCACAGTAAATTTAACACTAAAAGTTACTTGGAGTTACTTTTTTTATTTCTAGTTTTCATTACATGTCATTAGCATAGAATTGGCATTGGTATGGTGAGCTTCTGGGAAAGGTTTTGTTTTACGCCGCGTTCAAACTGGAGCTGCAGCCTTTCATTAGAACGTCCTGACACCCGATTGGAATGCTGCAAAGGGGAAGGACATCCTCCGCATCAACCGCATCCTTCTGTGATCTCAGATAACTAACAAACTAGATAACTAACTTGCTGACATTTACGTCATATTTATCGTGTTCATTAACTACTCTGCGAATACAAGAACTGATGAAGTCATTAGGCTTGCATGTAGGCCTATTTAGGCATTAACCTGTTAACCTGATGAGCATTTTTAACCAATCCATCCAAAAAAAGTCAAGATGTGAAGTAAAAAAAAGTTAGTGGACCGAAAATGAAGTTATGGTTACGCTATTTTCCAAGAAATAGATAGAAATGTGTATGTCTGCCATTGTTTTTGGATTCCAAGCCATAGCATTGGTAATCAAAAAATCAATAACAGTCGATTCATTGTTCACTGTGGAATCACACGCTGCACCACGGGACGTCCTTCTCCCCACGGCTTCAGAATTGGCTCAATCACCCACTGTGCAGCTACTCTCTGCTTGTTCTCGTCCTCGTTCCTCTATCAAGCTTTATTATTGTGTATCTCTTTACCTCCTCAAGTGATTCTCTTTCATTTCTATATCACTATCTGTTACAGGAAAGACAATCTTGGGTAGTTCCAACTCCCTCACCCCTCTGCTTTTTTCATCCTCCCCTTATCTCTCCCACCATTTCCTCCTTTCCTAGCATCTCTACATCAGTCTTTATCTGCCTCCATCATCCCTCCCTCACTTGCTACTCATTCGCCCTAGCCATTCCGTACCTTACCTCCCACTTTTCTTTCGTCCCACCCCTGTCTCCCTCTCTTCTTTTGGATACTCTGTCTCTCTTCCACACAACACATCAACAGCTATGAGTCGGACCAACTAGGGAGAAGGATGTTTACTCAATGCTTTTATCATACGGCCTAATGATGTTTAATTGCTTTGTTTGCTTAATGAGCTTGGGGACGGGGACCAATGAAAGGGATGTCTATCCAACCTATCAGCCCAAGACTGGATCTGCAAAAGGGACAGATCAGAGCGTGGTCGAGGAGTGGCGAGTCTTTTTGATGCAGATGAACGCAGCAAGGAAAAGGGTGGTTTGCGTGGAACTGGATAAGGACCTTTTCGAGGAGGACGCAGCACATAGTGGAACGCAGCATTAGAAACGCATTTGATTAAGAAGGGAGGTTTTAATTTGTGTTGCGTTTTATTAGGGTAGAGAAGATGTAGACAGGAGAGCAAAGGAAGTTCCCAGGTTAGAGGTCAAGTAAGTAAGTACAGCAGAAATTACCCAAAGACTTGGCAAACCAAGACGGCCGAAGGCCCAATCGGGGGTAAATTGAAGTAGCGGACGAGTGCTCATGGACTTATCTTGTACACAGGAAAGCATGTAGGGTAATCGTTGTGTTCAGTTGAAATGACCAGATTACGGGGTTTCTAGAAGGAGATACCAAACAAACCCGAAGTAAAAGGCGTGGAAATTGAACTTTGTTGGATTTTCTGAGAGAGGAAGAAACAAGTCATTAAGAAGAAGAAGACGGAGGCAGTAGATCAGAAAGTAAAGTGGACTTTGAATCTCTGGAGCCATGGAGTTACTGGAGGCGTTCTACCGCAGGAAGCTCCGGAAAAAGCAGAAGAAGGCCGAGCTGGGCCGGTCGGAAGGGGCTCTGTGTCGGTCGCCATCGGAAGCCAGCGTTAACGGCCTGGCTACCGGCCTCCTCTCCAGAGTCCTCAGGTTTACCACCAGGTAAAACGGGTCACAGGTCATGTTCTTCACTCAGAAACACGGGATATGTTCAGGTCAATGTTTGGCACGTGGGATCAGATGAGGAGGGTCTGATGTTGGGAGTGGAATATTTGAGGTTTTTGACTGGTACAAAATTAGTAAAAATAGTTTTGTTCTTGGCAGCCATTTTCAAGTTTTTCCTAAAAAGGCAAAAATTGTCAGTGTTGTTGAAGTGAATGTTTTTTCTGGAGTAATTGAGTCTCAATAGTTCCACAGACTCGATTGTGCCCAATGTTGAACACAGCAATTGCAAAGCGATTACAATTAGCCTTGTCTGACAGCAACTATGCAAGTGGCAGGGTAAGAGTACAGCACTCAAGATCATTTCATTTGCATCCTTTTATTGTGCCCAACGTGTAAAATGTTTTAATAATGAATGAAGAACTTGTGAATATCATTCTCTTATTTTAAGTTTTTAAGGATGTCTTTTAGTTTATTAAGTGTGTTTCCTTTTTACGAAATAATCATTTGAAAAATAACATGTTAAAATAACATGTCTTTTATTTTTCCAAGACTCCTGCAAACTGTCTCGACTTGCATGCAGATATTCAAGATTCAGGATATTTATTGTCATGTGTACAGTTTATCATAGTTACTCTATACAATGACATTCTTATTGTGCTATGACCATCTTCCACATAGCTATTAAAAGAGATGTGAAAAGTAAAAAATAAATACATACACTCACACTAAAGAGCAAAATATATAATTATGCCTTAGGCATATGGCTATCTCTAAATGCAAATTAGGTGAACAGGTTGTGGGACAGTGGCGGCTGGTGAGTTTTATTGTAGGGGGGGCTAAATACAGTTTTTTTTTTTCACATACAAACGAATCATTCTGGTGCATTCTGACAAAATAATAAAGACAAAATAGAACATTTTCTTACAAAGGCAAATGGGGCCAAGCTGACTTAATTTATTTGTCTTGTAGAATTAAGATTAAGGGCAAATACATCAATAGAAATTGGGAATTATACACAAGTTAACATTCTAACAAGTTAACAGAATGTGATTCTAAAATGAGTGAGTGTGTTACGGCCAATCCATGTTGGTAATATCCCCCCCCCCCCCCCTCGCTCCCTTTGCTCAGTTACGTATGACGCAAGCGCGTAAGTGCGAGCCCCAAATCCTCATTGAAAATGCATCGAAGGCTCGATTTTCGAGAAAAAAAAGTTTTAACATGAGAGTCAACGGGAGAATGCTTGGGCAATTTTCCACGTCAATGAATTCGAGAGAGGCGGGACCATTTGAAACGTGACCTGAATCTGACGCATCTGATTGGACAATGACAGATAATATGTCTAGAACACTGAAAACTACTTTTGCTGTGATAGAATTGGTTGAACCCCCCCCCTCTTTCTCCCAGTGGGTGGGGTGTTGCCCAAATCGCCCGTATACCCCATCCGCCCCTGGTGTGGGAGTCTAGTTTGTCTACATTGTCGGCCATATCCGTATTCTATTTCATCAGCAACAAGTCTGCTTAATGTTTGCTATTCTTTTGGCATTTCTTGGAGCGACCCGGGGAAAAAATGACTGTGCTCCACGTTACAAATAGACTTGGATCTGAAGCTCAAACCAAATCATTCCATTCCGCACTCAGCCCTGCGGGAGCTGATGGCTGAGGGTGAATATGTGAACACGTGTAACGGGGGCGATAAGGCGCTGAGGAATTCTAGTCACGTCCCGTCATTACCCAGAGTTCCTTGGCTTCACAGAACCGTGGGCTTTTATGTCTCTGTCTCCTACTTACGCTGATACAATCGTTTCCTGTTTATCTGTGTGGATAACTACAGAGCAGCTAAACATGTCAAACATGACGAGGGATGGGATTGAAACCACCAAGTTGTCCGACGTCTCTCTTATCTCAACTGGTTAGATAACGCATTTGAAAATGATGATGGGGATGTCATAAAGATTATCAAAACAAACAATGACATCATCCATTCTTTTTTATTGTTTTTCAGTTATTATAATCAAAAGTCATCAAAGTCAGCGGTTACCTGGGGGTTAACTGGGGGTGACGCCTTCATCTTGTGTTCAAACCAAGCAGCCAAGAGAGGAGAGAGAGGGAGATAGTGAGGCACGTAGCATCAGAAAGACTGCAAAAAACACCTGTTAAATGTGGAAATATCATTTTTTGTCCTTGTTCCCAACTTTAATTTAATGTGAAGTAAATTTACTTGAAAATATATTTTCAAAATGTAATAAAATTGGTCAGTGGAAAAGTATGGTGATAATTATTTAATGAATAAAAACACTCTTAACACACTTATAGAGTTTATACAGTATATTATAATGCAATTATTTCAAAACAAAGAAGGAACAACCTTCATTATTTTGGGAGGGCTGTCCATTTTAAATCGCAAATAACTGAATAGCCCTTATAGCTCACTCCTCTCTTTCTAAAACTAATCTGAATGCAAAACCATGATAAGCCATTTCAGGTGATGTCACACCCATGAAAACACATTGTAGCATCTGTGTGGAAGCAATGTAGCCATCAGTTACTTTTTCTGGCGGCCTGAAGTTTGAAAGCTTTTGAACATTTTTTCAACTGGAAGGGAAGGGAGAGGCAGAGATAGGAAGACGCCTGATCTCTGTGGACTGACATCATGCAGCGGTGTGTGTGCATGTGTTTGTTTATGCTGTGTTACCATGTGAGGACACAGCAGGATCACAGTTCAGCTCTGTGGTTCAGGCTGCTGCTCACAACGTTTTCTGAGTTGTGCTTTGTCTATTACTTTGACATTTAAAAACAGGAAGAAGTATCTGTTAGGATTATTGCTGAAAGTGATAGACTTTGCCTTTATACATAAACTGATAAACATTTCCTTAATGCTGTCAGTGGCCCTTAGATACATTATTCTGTTGTGATTAAAGTATTGAAAAGATAAAGCGCTGCTTGAGGACAGACAAGAGGGACATCCACAGTATCTGAAACCTGATCTACACATTAATACTTTGTTCAATCACCACACAGATAGTTGATGATCAATCAGCAGCTAATTACATCATCAAATATCCTCAGTCATATGGTGAGACCTTTAGTATTTATCTGGAAAATGTACTACATGAGGCATTAATGTTAACATTGATTAGCATGTGCAAATAAGGCCTAAATCCCATCAAATAATGGAGCATCAATCTGTGGGGCTCCACATATTAATCTAGCCTCAGTTTTGCTGCATGTGCTTCCTCTGGTGTCCATAGACGCTTCGACAGGAGTTGAGAAGGAAGTAAGATGGAAGATAAAGTCTGCATGGGTAGGACGACTTTCACCCAGTAGACGGCTGTTTGCGTCCTTTGTGAGATCTTAAACGTTTTCCCACCGTTCCTTTGAAGTAAAATACTTGACTTACAAAGGTAACGGGTCCTGACCAGGCATCTGAATGCAGCTCACCAAATAACACAATCCATAGGAACATTTCCTGTTTTGTGCATTGATTGTTTTATGTCAGACAATCTCCGCTGGCGGCCTGGACTTCATTGGAACGAGAAACGTTCATTTTGTAAACTAGTTACCTTTGGAAACTAGTCCTTTCGCCCCAATTCAACTCCTTATGCTAAGTTAAGCTAAGCTAACCATCTGCAGGTTCAGCTACATACAGCATGTACAGATATGAGGGTTTCATGGATGTTGGTATACCTTCTATGTGTTGCAGATTGCATAGTCACATTGAAATCCCCAGTCAAACACTGCACACACACTAACTCCGTCCGTGTCTTTCCACGCGCAGACGCAGTGACCCGGCGTCCCGGCCTCACTCGTGGCATTCAACGAAGCTCGGGGAAGGTCAGCAGCCCCCGGATCAGGGAGGGATGGGCACCATGAGCAGCTCCTGGCACCACAGCTACCACGCCAGGTCAGTGATCAAAATCAACTGTGATAGATGTCCACCATCGACCCCACCTTTTGTGGGCCTTCACGCCGGCAATGTGACAGGAAAGCATGCAGGTGGTCTCATGAATTATGCTGAAAAGGATTTTTGGACTAAAGGACGCAAACCAACATCTTGTTCCAAAGCCGTAGAAGTTAAACTTGCATGCTAGTATAGCACAGTACATTTATATTTGTTTTCTGCACATAAATTGCTGTTACAGCTTTGGACAGACGTGTCTCACTCCCCCTCCGCCCAGAATTCTATTTCTTATTTGGCCGTAATGATTGTTACATTCATTTTACTTAACATGTGTTTTGAGTATTTCTGTGAACTTTTCCATCAGTAGTATTTAGTATAATTTAGTATTCCTGGCAGTGGGATTTCGGTGAAGAAAGGTCACAATAAAAATATTAACATCATGTTTTGATGTCTTTTGTAACTCAGTAACAGTAACAGATGTTCAGCAGCCAAGGACATGTACAGTTTGACTTCTTCTGTGTGGAAACATGTGTAGATATGAAGACAAAAGCACTGTGGTCACAAACGGAATAACACAAGACAAGAAAAACAATGATCTATTTAATTATACTGCTGTGTATGGGGGAAGTAGCTATGTCTGAAGACAAAGATGTTTTGAATATTGGATTTTAGGTTCATCGTGTGCCGATGCAGAGGGTCAAAGTTCATGTTGTCATGATGATGATCTCTGACTAACAGGAACCGGTCTTCCCTCTTGATGAGATCTCTTTCCTCAGGAATTAATGGGCAGTTGAGGTTTGATATAATGACACAACACCAACATGTGATTGTCCGCATGTCAGCTGACATGGGTTACTGTTGCACAAGCCAGCTCCTTCACATTCCCAGTGTTTGAGTCACGCTCTAACAATGTCTTGTGTTACCATGCCAGGAATTTGTTTAGGTTGAAGGAAGTCCAGAGACGGATCAATGTGTGATGCTTTGAGCTGCTATTTGTCTGTTCTACGACGTGACCTTTGACCCTCTGCGCGGGTTGTTTTGATTCTGAGGTGTTACACTGTCCGTTTGTACCAACTCTGACCTCAGACATTTTGGAATGTGGAATGTGGCACATTTGTTTTTGGGAAAGTGAGGACTTTTTTCGAGAGAGGGAACTAGAGCGGACAATTTGTGAGGACATTTTTCAACAATGTTCTGTGTGTGTGTGTTGACATTACGAAGAGTGTTTTCCATGTTCTCTTGCAGAAACACTTTTAGGATTCCAGTGTATTGTCTCAGATTAATCAGAGCTCCTGCTAAAGTGTCTGCAGTGATATGTTGAGTCATCGCTGTGGCACTCAACTTGTGTATTCTGCAAAGCGGTTTGTGTCATCAGATGAAGTTACATCACTGTTTCTTTTAAACAGCAGTGAAAGGCAATTAAAAGCCTCTGGTGTGGCTTTGACGGAGGGGGCATTGACGTCGATGTCTGTAGAAAGAGGCATTCCTGACTCCCTTCCCCCCTCATCTTTGGGTCTCCCATGGCAACCCCCCCCCCCTCCTCCTCCTCCCCGGTAAATTTAGGATCAAAATAAATAGTTTGACGCAACACTTTAGGATCTCTGCAATTAAACAGAAATTAAGGAGCAACCGGAGACAGAAAGTCCACTGGGGACAGAGAGTAAAAGAGCTAAAAGAAACAAAGCAGACTCAGAGGAGTTAAGGACTCAGAGAATAAGACAAATGCAGACAGAGAGTGTCCCCGTTTCCAGAGCGGTAATTGCATTGTGTTCGGTTGGAGGAGCTGGTGGGTCAAACTGTGACGTAGACACACTCGCACGCACACATCTTACATTCCGGGCAGTTATCTAGACGGAGGAAAGCCTCAAATTTACAACCAACGGGCAGAACAGATAAAAGCCCTTTCAGACCCGCACCTGGTTACGTAACCGCTGTGACAATTTAACTCGCCGTCATGTCTGAAGTCTTTTAATGTAAAGGTCTCAGATGCTATCTGAAAAGGTCGGATCTGTAACATTTCTGGAGTAGTTTGACTCTGAAATAACTATTAACTATTTATTTACCTGACACCTTGTTCTACCTCTTTTAAAACATTAAAACGCATTCATGGCTTACTCATCATACACTATGTCCAGATAAAGTAAAACTAGCTTATTAAACCAGGAAACACTTTGAGGGAGCCAGATATAAGTTCTTCTTAAATTTTACACTATATTTTCAGAAGATGAATTAAATGCTCCCACAACAATGATCAGTCCAGCACTTTTCTTCCGTTGCCATATGCATGAATTAAGATATGTATATCTAGCAAAAAGGGCATTTCTGCAAATATGTGTGGAATAGGAATCCAAATAATAATCACAAATCATTGTGTTGTCTGTCTGTGCTCTTGCACTGCTGTTATGAATCAGGCAGACAAAGGTTCTAATAAAGTGATGAAACCGATGAGAAATTCCAAAATGGTCCCCTCTTTAAAAAAAGTTTAAACTTTTTCAGTCTTACTTTCCTCAAATCTTCCCCATATCAAAAATGTTCCTCACTTTCCTTTTCATTTGCAATGTTTGTATGTCCTGGATTCACTGTGAGAGGAGTGAGGGGGTGTCCCTAACAAAACTACTTCCCCATCAGCCTCAGCTGCTAATTAGGAAATGTTAGCATTCTAACACCTTAAATGAAGATGGTATTACCTGCTAAACCTCTGCATGTTAGCACTGCCACTCAGATCATGTTAGCATGCTGATGTTGGCCCCAGTCTCCCTGATCAAGATCTCATTCTTTGTCTTCTTTGTCTCTGTCTCTCAGCGCCTCGACCACCGACCTGTCCGGTGGGTTTGATTCTGGCGGCAACTACCTGAGGAAGAGTCCGGACCAGTACAGCTCTAGGGGCAGCATGGAGAGCCTGGACCCCCCTCAGTCCTCACAGCATCACTCCGGAGCTCAGCATCACCACCCACTGGGCAACCACACCCACAGCGGCCCCCACCCGGCCTACTCCTCTTGCCACCAGCTGTCCTCTGGCAGGTCCATAAAAACAAACCTCAGCTCATCTGTGGTGTCTAGTGTAACTCAGCACAAACCTGCTGGCCTAGCTTCCATCATAAGAGGTGCTGCATTTGGCTCATTGATCATTGGTTTTTAGCAGCAGTTTTTGAGCTATTCGTCGGGGGCAGTGACTGCACGTTTCAAACGACAAGTCCTCATAATAGGGGCCCATATTTTTAGCTGTGTCCAAGATGTACTCCTCAACAGCCTTTTCCATTTTCACCAAACCGCAAGGAACAAGAGAGTAGCATAAGAACGTTATTTAGTACAATGCATGATGAATTTACAGCTTCACAGCTTTCAAAATCTCAATGTCATGATATCAAATGAAATCTCTCATCATGTTCCAGGTCCTCCAACAGCATCGACCACCTCCACAGCAAACGGGACTCTGCCTACTCTTCGTTCTCCACCAGCTCCAGCATCCCAGAGTACCTTGCCTCCAACCCCTCCTCCAGCCCGGAGCGCTCCTATTCGCTGGAGAGCGTCCCTCAGAGAGAAGGAGGAAGTGGAGAGATGCAGCAGGCTGATATATGTTACGGCCGGATGGGGTACGATGCCCAGCAGGGACACGAGCTGAGCTCCGCCCCCAGCGCCTTGCTACCTAACAGTGATTCCAGAGGCGGGGGAGGTGATAGGCCAGGGCCCAGCCGAGATGTGCAAGGTGACGGTTCTGCTTTAGGAATGGATCTTGGGTAATGCAACGCTGATGTGAGGACTTCATTGTTTTTGTTTCTGTACTCTTGGCAACAGGTTCAGTGGGCGGGGTCTGTTACCGTGGAAGCAGCGGTGGCAGCAGCAGCGGTGGCGCACCGGTTTCAAACAGACACAGTGTGGGTCCGATCTGGGGCCTACCAGCCAGCCGCAGCTCCTACGAAAGCCTGAAGGGGGCGCCCGCTCCGCCGAGGCGCAGTGACAGCTACACGGCCATCAGGAACCACGACAGACCCAACTCCTGGTCCAGTCTGGATCATGCACGCTCCCTGCGGTGAGTAGGGTCCGTCCAATCAGAGGGAATTATGACTAAATATTTTTGACAAAAATAGACCATGATTGGGCAAAGAGAATGGTGATGAGGATTTGTTACCATCAAGAGCACAGAGTCTGCCCCCCTTTCATTAGTGTGTTCAAAGCCAATGTTGTTCTTAAAAGGTAAAAAAAGTATTTGTTAATGCATTATTATATGTAAAAGCGCTATTCTACACTATAGTGAGCTGTGCTATGAAGAAATACCATTGATACCATTTTTGATTTGATTCAATTCTATTTGATTTGATTTGGTACAATACAATCCACTATAATACAAGATTATCCAGTAAGAGACAATACGGTCACCAAGGTCTAATATGAATGTTATATTTATGGTATTGTACAATATTATATAATTCAAAACTATTCGGTTGTTGAAAGATAGATATGGTATTTAATCTCATGCTGTTTTTATTCAGGTCTCTGCAGAAAGGTTCCTGGCATCACTCCAGTGGCCCTGTGGCCTCAAGTTCAGGTAAATAACATTTACACTCTATGTCCATGTCTATGACTCTACTCATTTTCGGGATTCAAATATACCATTTGTTCTGAAAACAATGACAAAATACGCAGCAGTCAATATGCCTTTGATGTGATAATTGAGATCATCGTTCCCTGCATTACTCACGCTGCCATCGTTGCATGCTGACTGTGCTTCCAGCTAAAGGCTCGTACGGCGCCGAGGGGCAGCTCCACACCGTGATAGAGAAGAGTCCAGAGAGCAGCCCCACCACAAAGCCTCGCCAGGGTGGAGGCCTTCCTCAGCCCTCTTCCCCTACTGGACCCTCCCCTACTGGACTTCCCGACAGTATCCCTCATTGTGGCCGGCTCATTCTGCCCACGGGCGTGAACCCCGTCCCACAGCCGGAGCCCCACTATGTGCCCAGCACCAGCCACGGGCCAAAGCCCTCGGGAGCCTACCCAGCTCCGTGCGAGGAGGGCGCACGACTGCAGCAGCAGCTGCAGGGTGACGCAGGGAGAGAGGAAGGAGCAACAGAGAGGCGGAGGGATGGAAGGATGTCAGCTAATGAAAACGGATACCAAAACCACATTTCCCTACACCCCTATTCCTCTCCTTCCTCATGTGCCTCTACACAGACAGACAGGTGACTTCTATGCTATATTTGAACAGCTGTAGTGTCATGACCTTCGACCAGTATCTTTGAAAAAAACATTTGTTCTGTCCAGATGTTGTGGGGCATCTGAGATTCTAAGTCGTCCCACACAATGACAGCTGATTTGGAGTACCTGATTCTGGCATTGTCATACTGCAGAGCAGTAAAACACAGGTTGTCTCACGTTAACTCAGTCTTCTACTTTTCTCAGGCGTCAACAGGAAGACTGTAACTCAGAACTCCACAAACTCCACATGAAAACTGCTGGAGAGGAATCGAAGGTCCAGACAGGGACTCAAAGGCTCCCAAACCACCTGGGACCTCACAGTCAGAGCTTCCAAGGGCCCCATATTCATACAAGCCAGAGAACCCACAGCCATGTGTTCCAGGAACAGAAACAGGATTTACATGTTGCCCACATCCAATCGACTGCTGAATGCCGGCCACCCTCCTCACAGCGGGGGGAGCCCTGCACACCGCTCCAGTCCAGGGGAGACAACAGCAGGTACACAGGGACAGCTTCCAGAAAGTGAATGATTGGATGGTTCATACAATGCTTGGATGATTTAGTCATTTGATGGCATTGACGACTGTCCCACCTTTACTTACTACTTGTCTTCCAATTCCTCCCCCTCCTTCCCTCCATTCAGATCAATGGAGCAGGCCAGCAATTATTCAGAGCCCATGGCATCATCCAGGCTCCCCCAGGGACAAGTTAGCCAGTCCTACCCTCAGCCTCCGGCTCTGTATCCCTCTGCCTCCCATCCTCATCCCCGTCACTTAAGTGACTCAGCAGCTCTGCAGTACCAGCACTGGGACCACCAAGAGTGGGAAAAAGACAGAGAACACCCACTGACTCGTCTGGAGAATGCCCTTGCTGAGGTTCAGCGATGCGCCAGCCCCAACAGTGTAGTTTCTTCCAATAGCCATGGCAACAGCAGCCTTGGCGATGGCAGCCAGGGGCCCGTCCGCAGCCTCTCTGTCCTGGAGAAGGTCAGTTGTTTTGAGCGTCGGGAGCGCACCAGAAAGCAGCGCAGTCACAGCGCTATCAAGGTACCAGACAAAGCCGGCCATGTGAGTGAACTGAACCAAACTTTGTTTGGTCACCACCTTTTCTCAATATTTTAGCTGAGAAACAAATAACAAGCAATACTCAAAAGAAAACAAATGAGGTTGTTTGGCATTTTCTATTTACTACACAGTATTGAAATGCTTGAAAACTTGATATTTTCTGACTTTGAATCAGATGACTGAGAAAGGCTCCAGCTCCCCTTGTGGAGCAGATGACCTCAGAAACATGCTGGAGAGAAGCAATAGCAGAACTAAAGCCCACAGGACCATGAGCTACAGGGGAGGCAACAGCGAACAAATGAAATACAGGTAAATGGGTTGTTGATAAAACTATATACATATATATATATAATATGAATGCATCACCTAAACTCTATTTCCATGACTGTTGGGACAATACAAATTGCATTTCTGTCTGGTTTTCAGGACCCCTGCGGATCCCAGTGCAGCTCTCCGGAGGAGCATCAGCACCTTCAATCTTGATGAATCCAGGGCGAAGGAAAGCAGGAAAGACTTTCCCCGGACACAGGACGTCCAAGAGATCTCCATGCAGGACACGTCCCTCAACAGGTCAGTCTTCCAACAGATCAGTCCTCCTGGACGCCCACCATTATAACAGGTCAGAGTCCTCTAAGAGGTCAGAGGTTGACTGGAAGAGTCCATCTGCAGGTCAGAGGTCACAATCTTTAAACCAGTGATGTTTCTTAGCAGGTCGGCGTACTTCCACAGTCAGAGTCATCACGTAGGTCAGATTACTCAAGGTTAGAGTCCTTCACCAACAAATCACAGTTCAGCAGGTCATAGGTCTTCAGAGCAGAGTATTTCCACAGGTCTACAGAGTTAACAGGTAATAATTCATTAGCTCTTTCTGCAGGTCAGTGTCTTGAGGTACTGTGGGCCACCCTGACAATGGAAACGTATCTCTTTTCAGATCTTACAGGGACTCTTTGAAAGATGCACAGTCCAAGGTCCTGCGGTCCACCTCCTTCAGAAGGAAAGACCTCAGTTCCTCAATCAGCCCTACACCTCCTGTAGCCCCTTCTCCGTTCTCCTCCTCCAGCAGCCACCTGGCTCCACCTGTGACAGCCAAGCACCATTCCCTGGAGAAAATAGGCCCCAAAACCATGCCCAAACCACAGGGCATTGTTATCACACCACAGTCGGTCACTACCCTTCACACTCCGAAGGAGCGCCACGTGGTCAGCCAGGAGACCAGAGGCCCGAGCCCACCAGCCCTTCCTACTGTCCCGCCAGTCGGTCCTTCTGCTCTGACCCGGATCTGCGGCCGCAGGCGTCTGACAGTGGACCAGAAGAAGCGATCGTACTCTGAGCCAGAGAACATGAACGAGGTCGGAGTTACAGATGCAGAGACTGCTGCCCTCTTCAGGCGTGGAGGAGGTAAATAAACGTGTACATTTTGTGTAAATTGGCTGGATAACCTAAAACCCAGATGATTGATAATGTGGGACAAATGTACACACAGACATAGAAAACATCTGTTCTGTACTGCTAGTCATGTAGCTAGATCTTGTTTCTCACCCTGGTTTTAATAGCACAAACCCATTTGAATTCAGTTTACCTTAATAGCTTTTTTACCTAAAAAGCTGCCCAGCTAGCTAAATCTAATGTTGAGCAGGATATGTCTGCTAATTTAGCAAAAAGCAAGAGGAGCAAACTTTGCTAGTTAAGAAATAATTACTGCATGCCAGTGAACAATTGGATATGTTTACAGAGATGACTGTGAAAGCCAGCGTTGCCGGCCGTACGGGTCGCTGTGTGCTCACTGCAGCTAGTTTTTGGGAGAATAGGGCTCGGATTATGGATAAAATGCACCTTTAGCAGCAGGTATTGAAGACTGTTTAGTACCACAGATTTGTTCTGACTCCTATACTTACTCCGATAATTTCTCATACAAATCAAAATGTTCCCATGTTAATTTCATGAAAGGTTCTCACATAATTGCTTTATGTTGACAAAATCGAGTATCTGTGAAGCTTCGCTTGTAAAAGTTTGCTTTAGCAAGCATGAAGAAAGCTAATATTCTGGTATTGAAACAGAATCTACGCTTTGCTTCACACAGCTAGCAGGTGGTTTGATTTTGCCTCTTCCACATTGCGGAGTGGTACATGGTACATCACAAACATCGAGAGTCTGTATGAGACTGACCTTCATCTTCTTGTCTGTCAGAGACCAGCGTGGCAGACCGGCGCAAGATGTTTGAGCTTGTGGCGAGTCGTTTTGGGGGCGGGGCTCTGCAAAATGCAACGTCAAGACCCGACCTGCGACAGCTTCAACAGGACGCTCTGGCTGAATACGTGGAGAGGAAGAGAAGCGTGAAAAAACGAGAGAAGGGAGAACAGAGGAGTGGACTGAGGCCGCGTAGTGCATATCTACCGCCTGAAGACAGCAACTATACAGGTGGGAGGAGTGTTTGATGAGTGGAAGATGGATGATGTATAATTAAATTGAACATTTAAGTAGATTAATCAGGTCTTGCCTTTCTTCTTCTCTCTTTTCTCTTCTGTCCCCCCCCCCCCCGTCCCCTCCTCTCATTCCTCGATCTTCTCTCTGGTCTCCTCCTGTCACTCAGACACCCTAAGCCTTTCCTCCGCCTCCAGCTTGATCTCCCTCCAGGACTCCGGTGCAGATCGGATCTTCTCCTCCGGGGAGAGGCGTCTCTGCTCCACCCTCCCTCCTGGAGCCGACCAGCACAGCCTCAACTCCAACTTCTTCTACCCGGGCAGGGTGACCATTCCGAGGGCCCCAGAGCACCCTTCTTCAGGGTAACCAAAACCATTCTGTCTGTTTATCACTCCATCATTGTGGTCCAGACAAGAATACATATGTATAGATAGATAGTATATATCTATATATATACTGTATCAGTCAAAGGTTTAGATATATTTTGTCCTTCAATTCAATAAGCAAACGTGTCCAAACTCTGTATCTATACAACAACACGGTTTGCCGAGCAAGGATGAAACCTCAGTTTTACTTGGGTCAATGGCAGTTGAAAAATCAATAGAAAAAACAATAGCTTGAATTTAGATTGTATATGAAGTTGAATTATTACATTTCAATAACTCAATCCTGTTTTTATTCTCCCAGTGCCCCATCCCCTGAGCCCAAGGCCCAGATCCTCCAACATATCAGACATGAAGCAGGGATTGGAAGAGACCTGGGTCTGGACCCCCCGCAGCTGGCCGCAGGGCCTCAACCCTTTGTGCAGAGGGCCGGGACACCTCGGGGCTCCGGGTTGTCGGCCTCTGCCGAGGATCTCCTGGAGACGTTTGACAAGAAACAAATGACTCCTCAACACCAGCGCTCCCGTTCCTCCCCCACAGTAGAGAGTCTGAGCCAGGTAACACTGCCCTCCTGCCAGCAGCTCACATTGCAGTTAACATTGTTGTAGCCTAAAAAAACAACTAACAAACCACGATTCATCACTTCAGCGTCATATTTGTCATTAAATCTTATACGACTTCCACAGCTCTTCTAATTAGAGTTTGATTTGACAATGACTCGCCGTTATGGGACATTTGGCCCTAAGTCACACAGGAAATGTCCAGAGTCCTCAAAGTTTCCTGTGGGGTGCCAGGAAGCTGGAGACGGCTGCTGGGCGCCGTCCGATGCAGACGATAGCAAAGATAACACCCAAATACATACATGTACAGTCTTTAAAGGAATGCGGTAAAGGTTGAAGGTCTTTTATCTCAGTGATCAGAGCAGGCGGTGTCACATAAACATCATTACACTTCAGACGGACAAACAGTCTGTCCTCTTACTTTAAACAGTAGATTTCAGCGCAGGGTTCCTCTGTCCTGCTTTTGTGGCGTTGTTGTTTTTTAAGCTGAGCAGCTGACAAATCAGCAAGAACGATTCCTACTTAACTTTTGGTGTATCATAATAAATCATTATTGTTCATTATCCTCATTATTATTAAGAAACAATCGTTTGACACTAAATAGACCATCAGTTACTAAATGAACATCGAGTGGTATTGAAGAAGACTTGAAACTACAGATTGACACCATAAACCCATGTTTACAATGTGAATAAATCAAGAAAAAAGTAGAATCATTTTACATTTCTATAAAATCGGAGGAGTTCCCTGGTGGCCTGTAGAGAGAATGCAAATGTAAACCTTCATACTTTCACATTGGCTTCATGTTTCCAAACTGGGGGTTATTCATAAAAAGATCACACGGATACAGCTTGTTTCCACATGGAAATGACATTCTTCTACTTCACCTTGTCCGTGTGTGTGTGTTTCAGGACTTTGTCTCTGAGCCGGATCGCCGCTCTCTGGACAGGTACGTCACATCTGCCTTCAGACCCACGAGGGTGGAAAACAGCTGGCGTTTTTTTCCTTTGACTTCTGACAGTTATTCAGCCGCCCCCCCCGTCGTCTCATTTACACGTCTCTCAGTTCAGGTTATATAAAATAATTATAATAATCTTCATGACTTGATGAAGCATGTAGATTAAAATTCAAACATATAGTCAGTACAGCGGCATCCTCTTTTCTCTCTGATGATTTGTTTGTGTGGCTTCTCCTTAATATGAAATGCTACTAATTTGAACTTTTTGAAGCAAAATGTTTGTTCCCTGCTTAGACCTGAGGCTTCATGGAGATACACATGTTGCGCCGATACGTCTAATAGCTCTCTTCCATAATAGGCTGTCAGAAGTCAGCCAGTATGTGTGAGAGCTTTAGGCTCTCTGCCATTTTTAAACCAACTGTGGCCTTATGAGTCCATGTGCCCTGCTGCTGGCACCTCAGAGAGAGAGAGGAAGCAAGGAGAGAGGACAAGGAATGAGAAGGAAAGGAGGGGATGAACAGGAGGAGGGTAAACAAATGGGGATGGAGGAGGAGGAGGTGAAAAGAGGGAGTGTAGGGAAAGGAAGGAGAAGAGGAAATGAAATGAGGGAGAATCACAGACGGAAGGTAAGGATTGGGAGGTGTAACGAGAAAAAGCTCAGTAACACAAGGAGGGAGTATATATTAGAGTATATAAGAAGAGGAGTCCAATAAGGGAGGATTCACACAAAACTCTCAAAACTGTTTGCTCTCTAAATGAGGTCAGAGGTCACTTCAGGAATTCTGTGTGCATGTTTAAACAGATCTGTCTGGTGTGCAGGAACGTGAATGCATCACTCCTCATTACTGAGGAGGACCTTCAAGGACCTACTACTATCTTTGTTCAGTTTTTAAATTGCATTCTTTCCATGCAATGTAAAATGTGAATCCTCCAAAGGGATCATCACTTCACAGTATTACCTCTATAATATATTTCTCTTTGCCATTGTTATTTTTATTTTATAATATTTCTGTGTCTCTCAGACTTGAAGAAGTGGAGCTATCGGGAGGGCTCTTCCCTCTGCGATACTCCCAAAGCAGTCTGGACACTGTCCAGCCTGCAGGACCTTCACAAGGTGAGCAAAATCAGCATATAGTTATTGTACTGTGTACTTGTGGCCTCCTCTTCCTCCGACGAAGTCTGTCTTTCTCATTTTCATTTATCCTCAATGTTTTGTATTATCTAACAGTTCCAACGATCTTCAACTCCTCCCGGGCCCTTCCTTGTGTTCTGATCCCAGACGCTGGCCCCTCCCACACACCTGTCCCTCGCCGGGAGCGACAGAGATACAGCGAGCGCCCGCGGACCCACAGCACTTCCACCTTGGCGGCCTCCGTCGGCCTGCCATGCCCCCTCTCCCCTCCTGGGACTCAGGACAGAGGCGGCGCGGGGTGGCATACTCCCGAGAGGCTGAGCCAGGCTGACCTGGACGCCATCACCTTTCCAAGCACCCCGCAACCCGGCACAGGCGATGGCGATGGTTGTAACCCTAGCGGCCGCAAGACGAGACACAGTTTGAGTGACGCTGGCATGGTAGAAGACACCACTAGGGACGTGTGGACAGGGCGAACCTTCAGTTTGGAGGCGGTTGAAGGGTATTCTGAGGAAAACGGTAGACACATTTTGCCAGCGATGGCAGACAGGAAGCAGAGCAGCAGCATGTCATCGTCGCCTCCCTCGTCCTCCCAGCCCCTGGCATCTCTGCGGATCTCCGAGTCGAGTTTCTTCGGCCCCGCTGACCAGCAGCAACCACCGCAATCCTCCGTAGGCCTATCACAGGAGGACTGCGATGAGGTCTTCCTCCAAAATCCTCCGTCACCTCCTCCGCTAATCAAAGAGACAAACGTCTTGGAGGAATTCCCTCCACCTCCACCCCTCGAATTTGACCAGGAAGCTGCTATGGAAAGGTTTGTGTACAACTTTTAAAATTAAAAAATGGAAATACTATCATTATGTACGTTTTTTTAATTGTTCTAATGGCTCTTTCCCATTTCTATTTCACTGTTCTCTTTGCTGTGTTCAATACTAGCATGGAGGTCTCAAACCCCTCCACCATTGCCATCAGGAAATCATCCCTCCACTCCCCTCCGATATCTCCTTCCTCCTATGTCTATCCTTCGCTTGTGCCTATCCTCCTTCCTTCAGTCAAGTCAGAACTCTCCACCATAGCCTGCGTCCCCACATCTGCCACCACCGATGACACCCTGGGTCTTGAGTACCAGCCCCTACCCACAAGGGAACAGACTCCCGAAGAGCTGCGAGTGGAGGCGCTGGCCCGGCAGCTGGTGGGTATCTTGCGTCAGGAGTTAATTTGGAAAAAGGTTGCTGTGCCTAGTTTAAATAATCACTATGTTATTGTGCTTACTTCTGACATTACATCCAAAGACGTAACTGTGGTTTAGACATTGGGATGGGTCCAAATGAATACCCTTCCCCATCATTTTTTTAAAGCGGGTATTGGGCTGGTGTGTGCAGGTGTGGTGTAGCAGTGATCCAGCGTGCTCTGGTTGGGCATTTAATAAACTGTTCTTCAGTACTTTCGTACTGAAGTTCATGGCTGAGGTTTCCTTTGTTAAAGTCCCCAAGGACAATAGCTAAGGAGTCCGGGTTGATCCGCTCCACACGCCGTATCTGGTTGAGTGTCCGCTGTGCCTCCTGCACGTTGCCCGGCGGGTAAACACCGACCAGGATGAATGAAGCGAACTCACGGGGGAGTAGAAGGGTTTACAGTTAATGATAAAAGATTCCAGATCTGGAGAACACTGTTGTTGGATCACTGTTACGTCGTTGCACCAGCTGCTGTTGGAGTAGAAGCAGATTCCTCCACCCTTTGTCTTGCTGCAGAGCTCTGTTTCACGGTCCGCTCTGAGCAGCTTGAAGCCCGCCAGCTGGAGCACGGAGTCCGGTATCGATCCACAGAGCCAGGTCTCCGTGAAGCACAACACGGAGGATGTAGAAGAGTCTCTGTTTGTCCTCACCAGCAGCTAAAGTTGGTCCAGTTTGTTGCCCAGTGAGCGCATGTTGGAGAGAAAGATGCCCGACTGAGTTGTGCAAGAACCAACGAGCCAAGAGACCGATCCATTGACAGGGTTCATAAAAGGAGAACATATATTTTACATATTTTCTGCTGTATATTGGGGGGACAGATTGGTATTTTCTCAATATTGGGAGGGACACGACCCCCCCCAATGGATGCGTGGTTACGCCTATGATTACATTACATGTCATTTATCCAAAGCGACTTACGATAAGTGATCTACCTTGATCAGGGTACTTAGTTTTCAGGGTTCCTTTTCCTCAGTGGCCTACTTTCTTCTAAGACTATTTTTGTCATTGTACAGAGTATGGCTTAGCTGTGGTCACTTGTTTATCATTGTACCTAGTTCTGACTTTATCTATGTCATTACTTAAATCAACCTTTGTTTCCAGAACCAAATTGGACTTCTACTGTCATACATACTTTGCTTCTTGTATCCAGGTGATGCAGGACAGTTCTCTGGTGCCCCTCCTGGAAACCTGGGGAAGTAAATCCACTGTTGAGCTTATGGAAGAGATCTTTCCAAACAGGAAATTGGTTGGACAATCACCACGGCAGCGTAAGGGCAGTAGCCAATTGGATTGCAGGTAATTTTGTCACGTGGTGTGTCTTTGAAAATTCATAGAACATAACTTTAGTATAAACAAAAACATTCCTCTTTTTAAAAATATTGTCATGTATTTCCTTGCTAACATTGACGTCAATAAGTAATTATTTTAAATCATAATACGAGTTGATGAAATCCAGCGTTCTCATTGGTTGAGAGTGAGTCACAGGGGGTGTATTATTCAGTGATAATGTACAGTTGCTGTTCACATTGACCCCAGCGTTTCATATCTCTGCGCACTCAAAGTCACACGTGGGATGGTGGACATTTTAGCTTTTAGCTCGGTGGCGATCGCCGAACAATTAAGGAGGACGTCCTTAGATGGAGCGGGACCCAATGCCGTTTAGATGCACATATTGGGGTCTATTTTTCCTCTGGACTGATGAAATGTGATACACAACGTTTGTTTGCTACAACTTTTTTGTGCTGAAAAGCAGCTGCGCGTCGGACCTAACGATGCCCTCGAACTGTTACATTATTGGACGATAAAGTACAGCCTCTCGTACCTTATTGTTTAATTAAATACCTATTTGCGCTTCTGGTTTAAAAGTGCTTTTTTTCTTTGGTTGTAGACAAGTTTCCCAACTTGACGATTACTGCTGCAGTCGTTCCCGTCCCTAAATAGTAAAAACAACTCCAGGATAGTGAATTACAACCAAACAATGCACATTACAGACTGAGGATGGAGGAGAATTACACTGGAAATTCAAGAAGTGTTTTATGCAACACAAGAATAAAGACCTTCCTTTTAAATGTGTTTATTTCAAGAAAAGACATTGCAGAAAGTTCCCGAAGGATAAGATAAATGGTTTGGGGGAAAATAGGCTTCCTGTAAACCAACATGTATCATTCTTGTTGTGTTGGCTGACATCTTCTCCTTCTATCTGCTGCTGACACAGAGGAGAAACACCACAAACCTCTACTGTGCCTGTTGTGGCCTCTCAAGTGGGCGACATTTTGAAGGTGTTTTTGTCTGTGAACATGTTGTACAGAGAAGGAATGTTTCCTGAAGGACACAAAGGTGTGCACTCATCGATGTAGTGGCTTCATTTCATGGTTTTATGTGGTTCTGTCCAGTCAGTGGCAAAAAGGGGGGTTTCTTTGAGCCTTGACTTTAGGTACATGTATTATGCAGCTTTTTGTAATGGTGCTTTCACGTGAAAGTTTGATAGGATACGAATGTTCGTTCTGTTCTCAACTCAAATATCAGCGTGACAGGTGTAGATATGGCTTCCTGCTAGCTAAACAGCTGATCAACACTGACACCTAGCTGCCAGAGTTTGTCTAATTGGACCTGTCAAATTCAGCATTTAATAACATGTTTATCATGTCCTTTTCTCCCTTTTACCTGGAATCTACTCTTTCAAGGATCCAAGATGGCGTCTGTGGTCCTGATCAGAGCACAGCGGCGGGTCTGGATGAGGAAGGGAAAGACCTGAGCACCAGGAAGGTAAAAACAAGAATTTACTCTCATTATTATTCTACTAGTGGTATTCACTTAAGCGTAATCCTAAAACGACCCCTTTTCAAACCTGTTTACCAGCTGGACCTGTGTGAGGCCCTGAGGCGCAGCATGGAGGCTCTGCAGCAGGAGAAGGAGGCGCTGTGCGAGGAGCACCGATGCCACCAGGCGCTGGGGGCCAACATTGACGCCCTGGTGCACGGACGCCTGAAACCCAACGAGAGGGACAAGTACAACGTGTTCATCGGTACGACGTGGGTCTTTGGGGACCACCTGCGGCGGAGGCACCAACTAAGACATTGACCCCTTTTCTGTGTTTGCAGGAGATCTGGAGAGGATCGTGAACCTGCTGCTGTCGCTGTGCAGCCGGCTGTCGAGGATCGACAGGTCGCTGCTGGCTCTGGAGAGAGGGGAGCTGGAGCAGGAGGACACGGCGGGCGAGAGGGTGAGACAGGACAGGATCTACACTGTTACCCAAAGGCCTGTTTACCTCCCCACCAGGCTGCAGCTGAGTCTGCCCATTATCTATTCCCCTTTGACTTTGTGTTTTGACCCAGTGAAAACCTGCTTTGTGTTTTAAAATACAAATGGAAGTAATGTAGAGGTGGTTGGTTTAGTTACACATATGCCATTAGCTTTTTAATGGGACCTAATAATATATTTTAGAAGATTTGCAGTATGACACTGAGATGGAGCGATCAATGATGAGATGAGATGAGCCTGACAGCTCAGGATTTCAGTGGTTTCCCAGAGGATTTCAGGGTTCATCCTCTGTGGATTATGTCTGTCAGCTTTTCCCAGAACATTTTTAGGCATGTACAGCACTAGGACCCTGAAATTGAAGCAGCTAGTAGGAATTTACCCATTATTCACTTCCCAGTGCTTTGAACTGAACAGGGGGCGCCTCTGCTGGTGCAAAAATAAGTGTAAATGACTCTGCTTTTCATTTAATGAATCCGTCAGTAAACATTTTTCACATGGGTTCATGGCATCGATCTGTAGTTTAAAGTTGTCTTGAATATTATGTTCATTTAGTAAATGATCCATTTAGAGACAAACAGATCGTAAAGCAGAGGATGACTTAAGGCGGGGTGACCTTGTGATTTACAGGTATGTGAGTCCCTACGTCAAGTCCAACATGGTCAATTCAAAGATCCAAGATGGCAACAAACAAAATACCTAACTCAAGGCTTCAAAACACTACTTTTATACAGTCTATGACCTCTGCCTTTCTAATTGTGCATGTCATTCATTCCACGGATCCACACTGCGATATTTACATTTTCCGTATGTGGTCCATTTGGATGTTGACATGCACATGTTTGAGGTATTAGTGAAAAGGTTCTGTTTAAGCTGATAGGCCCTTTGTCTTCTTGCTTCGTTCAGGAGTCCCTCCATCACAAACGCTCTCTGCTCCTCGGACAGACCGAAGACGCCCGGGAGCTCAAGGAGAACCTGGACCGGCGGCAACGCGTCGTCCACGCCATCTTGTCTGGCCACCTCGCCGAGCCGCAGCTCCAAGACTACCGGCTCTTCGTCAGCACCAAACCCTCCCTGATGATCCGCCAGCGTCGCGTCGATGACCTCATACGGCAGGCGGAGGAGCAGCTGACCCGTCTGGCCGAGGGCCTGCCGCCGGAGCTAGCAGAGGGTCGCGTTCGGGCCGGGGGGAGTCCGTTGTCCTCGTCGGGCGCCGCCCAATGCCCTCCGCCTTTTCTGGCCTCTGTGAATTCAGGCCACGCCTACTTAGTGAAGACCACCACTGTGACGTCACTGTGACGTCACAGACAGGCCGTGGTTGCACATGGCAGCGAAGGATGGGAAAGACAAGACAATTGGAGGGATTTTCCGGACTGAAGGAGCTCCACATGAAGAAGGAGCCTGAAACGGGCTCCGTTCCCGATGACACAACTATGCAGACTTCACACAACATGCCTCACATGTTCACACTGTTCAGCCGGCGCTAAGTGAACTAACACTTCCCATGATTCTCTGTTCTGAGAGGGGTTTGTGTTTTTTTTTTTTGGGTTGCAAGTTTATTGTCAAATACTACAAAAGAACAACTTAAAACACTTAATGTGTTTCTTTCAATGTCCCTCTCAGTAAAGACTAAAGTGACAATTCCAAGCTGTAAATGTAAATGTCAGCTTAAATGTATCCTCCATTTTCCAGATAGCTTGGAAAGCTAGAGGACCCCCGAGGGCTTTAATAGATCCGTTAGACAGCAGCTCAAATTAGAATGAAAAGGATCAGACATTTCACAAGTCCCAATCGCTCTGGAGTAGTTCTTTAGCAACCCCGGCCGTGCCTTCAGGAACTTCCAATATTCAGACGTTCTCTCAGAAACTCTTTACTCGCATGACGAAGGGAGCAGGTGTGTTAATCTCCCCAAGACAAAATACTATGTCGTCTTTAGGACAAGACATTACTCATCAAACTCTTTCCAGATTTTAAAACTCAATAAATATACACCAAAATCGGAGGGACATTTGTCGTTTAGTTTACGGCTACAACAAGAATGTGGACTCCATGTGAACACGATCACATGACACTGTAACACTACTACTGTCACTACTGTTTGTCTGGAGCTTCCAGCACTTTCTTTTTTACTGTAGCAGCCCGACTTCTGTTCGCTGCATTTTTTACACTGAACCATCAACATACTTCTACTTGGCATGAAGATTTAAAAAAAGTTTTGATTCCAAAGATTTTTCACAAGACATTTTGATGGAAGACATCTACTTGGTTTCCGGGATTTTAAATTTGAAGTTTTGTTTGTTACAAAAGTAAATTACACTTTTTTCCCTTTAAGTTTATTTCAATCTGCAATATTTACGTAAGAGTAATATCTCAGTCTGTTTCTTATTAGCAAGAATAAGTACCACAATACACTGTACCAAAAGGTATTTAATTTATTATGACATGAAAAGCAGAACAACTTAAGACAGTTAAGCAATCATTGGCTGACAAATGGACTGTCAATCATTGGATTTATTAAATTGACTCGTTATGATGTCATGGTTAAATACCCCAGGCAGACTTAGATCAAGTCTTTCAGGTTCCCATCATATCCGTTACAAGCTTTCTCACACTGTTTTCTGATCACATTTTCATTTGATTTCATTTGTCCTCCTTCTGGATATCTGCTAAATAAAACACTGGTTGTGTCTTTAGTTATCTGAAGAACCAACTTTGAAGAAAACCCAGTGCCTTGTACTCCACTTCCATAAGGAATACTAATGATTCATATCGAAGAAGTGGAGGCAGACTTTTTTTTGTCACTAGCATGAATCATGCTACATTTACCACAATACAACTCAATAGAATATTTGATAAGACTCTCCAAATAAAAGTTACGGACGTTTACCAGTTTATAACAAAGGCTCCGTGATGACCCTGATGATATCACTGACCTCCTTGGGGCAGTTTTGCCAGGCTTGTCCTCCCGGGCTCCACAGAAGACAGCATGCAAGTTCAGAGGCCAATCTTTGTGTTTAACATTGGTTGACTCCCCCTTTGATTTAACTAAACGGTCCACCACATGAATTTTTAACTGGTTGAATCAGGACATATTTTTTTATCTGAGAAAGTTAAAAGGTGCAACAGTGAATACAGATATTACAATGATAAAATAGTAATGAACTATAATGTTATATCACTCATCACAATAGTTATATTCAAGTTGTTGTGAAATCATTTGCTTTGCATTGTTTACCTTTGTTGTGCGAGCGCTGTCCTCTGGGGGCTACGTTGGCTCGGTTCTTTCACTGTTTTCCCTTGTCGAGCACCTTCTGAATACTCTCAGTGTGTCGTGTCCTCCGACCAGGACAGCGCACAGTCCGCCTCGTGTCCTTGGTTGAGCCACATTATGAAGTTTGTTCTTGTCATTTTCCCAGGCACTACAGGATATCAAGACAATTTATCATTGAATGAAATTCAATGTTCGCTTTTTGAAAGGAGGACAGTTAAGTAAAAAAAGCTCTGTTTTTTGTTTTGCAAAATAAATGTATTTTGTAAATGAACTGTTGTCTTCAAGTTGTACACACACACACACACACACACACACACAGAAACAGACACACAATGAAAGGAACATGTCTAGTACGGATATTGTGCAGTCTGAACTAAAGCAAATCAGCTGTAATCAACATTCTTATATTGACTTTGGATCAATTGCATTGTGTCATGTGAACGCGGTCACTCGTAGGGAGCGTTTGGAATGTTCTTTCCTGTTCTGGTTCCCTCACTGCCCTTACAGCCATGTTTCTGGCTGCACCGGGTGGCTCTGCAGCAAGCAGGACTAGACAAAGGCAAAGGTTGATTCATCAAGGTGAACATGTGCTATACAAAGCATTACTATATCACAAAATATTCTAAATGACATTTTTTGTACGGTATTGCAAAAAAAATCATCAAAACCATGCATTCGGATGGGACACACAACATGGAAGTAAATGCACTTTCAAATTAATGATTTGTCGTGTAATTTTCCATTTATTCATTTTAAATTGCTCATATAATTTTGTTTTTAATTAATCTTAATGTAGTTGCAGGGAAAACAAAGAAACAAATAAAATAGCTTTTCTTTTAAAAACACTGAATCTGTGAGTCCATTATCCAAATGGTTAGTTTAAAATACTATTCAGCGACTGTCTCCAGGGATCAAGTTAAAAGTACAATGCTTATAATTGTTTTACACACACAAAACATTTAATACTGCTAAAAACATAATATTAGAACATCTGTTTTACGTTGATATAGCATGCATATGCAAACAATGGACAGGTGGTGCTGTGCTAAAGTCCCGTCTCACAACATTACAGTTCTGTTATATTCTACAACCGACGTCATCCACACATCCGGGTCACGTGCAGGAATGCAGCAGGTACGGTGTGGGCGGATACCTGAGGAGGGCGGAGCTTGTCCGACCTTTGAGCGCGGCGGAGAGGAGTGAGGGACAGAGGGCCCGCGGAGCCGCTAAACACCCGAATGGCGACAGAGTTCACCCAGGACGCGCTGTTACATTTCCTCCAGAGCCGCGGAGGCTCGGTGAAAAACTCGGACCTGCTTCTGCACTTCCGAAACTTTATCCGGGACCATGCGGACCAGAACCACAACCGGGAGCTCTTTAAACAGTTCGTCAACTCCGTCGCCACCGTCAGACAGGTGGACGGCGTCTCGTACGTGTTCCTCAGGAGGAAGTTTAAAGGACAGGTCCCCGGCGGCGGCGGTGAACGGGAACCGCGTCCGAGTCCACCCACCGCCGGGAGATACGCAGAAGCCCCCCCGAAGAACGCCGCACCCAAACCGCGGCGGCAGGAGGTGATGCCACCCGCCCCGCCCGGAGTAACAATCCTCCCCGCCGCTGGGATCCTCCTCAACAACAACAACAATGTGGCAACAAACATGAACCTGAAACAGCGACAGGAAATCAGCCCGACCACCAGACCACCAGCCCCCCCTGCTGCTGCTGCTGCGGTCAGTCCAATCCCACAGAGAACAGACGCAAAGATCCAGTTTACGGCTCTGCACCCGGCCCCAGCCCAGCGCATTCAAGTGGCACAGCCCTGGGGGGCTCGTGGACTGCCTCCTGGGACCACACCTGTAGTCACGAGCCTTAGAGAAACCAGACAGCAGGTCCCGGTCCCCCAAAACGCCAGAGGGAGGGAGGCCTGTCAGCAGATCGAGGGGGGCTTCCATCAGGGGGCTCCTGTCCCACACCTCGGTCTTCAGCCGCAGGATACCCCACGACGCATGAGGTACAGACCAAGCTACAAAACTGCAGTGTCTTATGATGATGATGATGATGAGGATTACGACGAGGAAGAGGAGGAGGTCGAACTGAGGCAGAGTTCATCAGGAGGAAAGTGGCCCTCTGCCAAGCCTCTTTTAGACCAACCAATCTGCGCCTCGTCGCCATCCATCGTAGACCCGCATGGCCTTCCCACTGTCTACTCCTCGTCCTCTTCCTCCTCATCAGAGAGACAGGTACCAAAGGTTTTGGTCCAGAATGCGGAAACAATGCCCCCTGGTGGGCCAGGTCGGAGCATGCAGTCAGGGGTGTGGCCAAGAGGACAATGGGCCGGGACAGGGCTAGAACCCGTGTCCGGTCCAGTGGGGTCCACCAGAAGCATCCTGCCTTTAGATGAGGAGCGCTTCACCCCGTCCTCGGAGCCTCGCGGCAATGTCTCAGACCACCAGTACCCGCAGCACGTAGGTGTCCAGCCGGAGCCCAGGCAGAGGCCGACTCCACGCCAGGGGGCGTGGCTATCATCCAGCCAAAGCAGCATCTTCTCCCCCTCATATTACGAAAGCAGCCCAGGTGACCAGCTATCATTTGGCTCCCACAGAGGACCAGGAGGGAACCACAACTATGAAGATTCACAGGCCAGAGCAGGTCCTGTGTGTGTGTGTGTGTGTGTGTGTGTGTGTGTGTGAATACATTTTTGTTCTCTTTTCTTGTGAGCTCCATTGTTGTCCAAATTCTATAAATCACATCAATGAGCTAGACTGGTTTACTAGATGTTCCTTCATTACATAGAGCACACACACACACACACACACACTGTAGTTCCTTTTGACCCACATACTCCAACCTGCTGCAGGAAATAGTGACCAGAGCGAATGTGGATTAATCTGCTGCAGAAAATAGTCCCAAAAAACAGATTTCTATTTCTGATGCGTAACATTTGCTAAAATCTACAACGCCACGTGTCAAATATTAAAATGATAATAAGTGATAGTCAAACCTGAAAATGGACGAGCTTTATGGTAAATCCCTGCTGAAACCTGACTGATTAAAATAAACTAGCTGCGTTTTGTAAATATCAACAGGTGAGACTGTGGGCGGGTCTCAAATCCAGGAAGCAATCCAGCGAGCCCAAGGGAAGAAGTTGGAGCCTTTGCCTATGCATCATTACACAGGCCATCTCCATGACAACCAGGAGGCCACCGCTAATTTGGCACCATTCCATTGCTCTTCTGACCGTCTCCAGGGAGACGTGTACTCTACAGCCGGCAAGATACCGTGGCACCTCTCCACAGGTCAGAACAACCTTTTGTGATCACATGTCGTAGTGCGCAGCGAGCTTATACCACCCTAAATTTGTGCCCCCCGCCTCCCCCCCTGCAGGTGATCTCCACGCCGACCGAGAGGAAGTGGAGTCGAGCGAGGGCTCCACCTCCTCGCGGACGCTGCTGCGGGCGCGCCCGCCCGACGCCAGGCGGCTCAGCAGCAAGGTGAGGAGCCGGATGTGCCGCAGCCTGGGAACCAACCTCGACCAGCTGCTCCAGGAGGAGGTGAGGGCGGCGGGAGGAAGCGAGATGGCGCGCCTCAACCGCCTCCACCTGATCTCCTCGTCGCTCAGCCTGCGCTACGACCTGTCGTCGTCCTCCTCGCTGTCGTCCTGCTGCACGCCGCCTCGCGGCCCCAGCCCCGCCCACCTGGACGAGAGGGCGGAGGCAAGCGCAGGAGGGACGAGTCCTCCCACCGCCTCCCCCCCTGCTCAACGTGAAGGCTCCAGTCGGCAGGTGAGACTTCTGGGGTCACATGGAAGTATTGAACCAACTGGTGCTGATTGCCGTTTCTACTATTCCGATTTTTCCCGCTTTAAAGGATCTTGAGCAGTTGGGTATCAGGTGGTCTGATGTCACAATACCAAAAGTATGACTTATGATAAGATACCCGCCATAAATATCACAATACCCAATACTTACCAAAAAAAATGATTTGCTAACAGGGATTTTTTGAAGGTATTTATTTCATACTTTTTACTCTCTGATTTAAACACCTTTCAGGCAATTTCCTCCATCTTTAATCCTTGATGTTCTGTAATGACCGTCTGAACACACATGTGCCGTCCTCTTGGTTATATTATTTTTTGATATATCTTAAATGAAAGCCTTCATTAAGAAATCCTCATTGGGGGGCACCTTTTGGTTAGTTTGCTAACAATCAGAAGATCTTGTTTCCCTCATAATGTCTACTGAAGACAAAATGATGACATTGTTATTGATGAATTGTTTGATGTATGTTTCTTCAGTCCGTGGTCCCCTTGGGGCCCAGGGAGCACGCGTGGATGGTGAAGGCGGCGGCGGGGGCCTGGCCCGACATCTACACCATGTTCAGAGAGGACTCGTCCCTGCTCAACAAGCATGACTTCATCTCGGGCTTCACCGTGCTGCACTGGATCGCAAAACACGGCGACCACAGAGTCCTCAACACCTTGTGGTACGCGATGACCATGTCAGATCAACGCTTGCTGGAACTTTGATGGCCGCGATAAGCGAAAATGCACTTATCTATTTAATACTTAAAAGTAAATACTGCTCACTGCCTTCTCTGGTTTCAGGTACGGAGTTCAAAAGGCCGGTTTGACGTTCAACATCAACGCCAAGTCGACGTGCGGCCAAACGCCTCTCCATGTCGCCGCCATCCACAACAGCAAGAACATCCTGCGCCTGCTGGTGACCAACTTCCACGCGGACGTAAAGCTGAGGGACACGGCGGGGAAGAAGCCCTGGCAGTACCTGAGTCGCGCCGCGTCACCAGACGTCTTCCAGCTGCTTGCAGCGCCGCTGCGGCCTGCCGGCGGGGGGGAGGGGAGAGGCGTCGAGATAGAAGAGCACGACCGCGTACAGCACCAGCAGCCCCGGCAGCGGCAGCGCCGGCGGCATCACCTCTCCTTCGCGTCCCAGGGAGAGAGGCCGCCTGTCATGACGGGCACAACGAGGGTCAAGAGGTCGTCATCCATCGCGGCGTTCCTCAAACACAAGTCGCTGCAGCGGTTCTACGGACACCAGTCTGACTCTTCAGTTTAGAGATTGGTTTACTTGACTGAACAACAGATTGCTGGCCTCAAAGACCTTTGAAACATTTGTGGGACTAAAACACAGGCAACATCAGAATGGGTTTATTGGGGGCCAGTCTTGCTGATATCTAAGGGTTTATGTACACCTTTTTCCAAGGGAAAAAAATGCATATTGTTGTAGAATACACAAAGAGCCACAGTTGTGAGTTCCCTTGATCGGGGATCAGAGAGCGGACATGTTTGAGCATGTCTCCTGAAACTCAAATCCAGTTCTGCAGAGCTCTTTTGTCACATGAACCTCTGTTCCTGGTACTTCAGTTTGGGTCCATGCATGCTCCGGTGGGGGATTAACCAAGTTATAATAAATGTTGTTTAAAAATAAAAACGGATCCACCCCCTTCCAGCCTTGAGCACATTCCAAATAACTGCAACAGGGAGCACTGGTTTCTGCACCTGAACCTTGTTTCCCCGGATACGGCTCCAAAGAAAACATTGTTGGGTGTTCAGCGTCTTTGACATCTGGTATCGGTCTGAAGCTGTGATTCTCTCACGATGCCTCGGCGCTGATTCTATAGGCAATGAACCTGCAGTGGATAAGGTTTCACATTCACATCTTTACAATGAAATAACTAATGGCACTACTTTATTTGAAGTCTTTAAACCTGGTGGGACTGTTTAGAAAAAGGTAGTTGTGACTCACTACAGCGTGGGTTGTTCTTACCGTTGTACTCACCAAAGGGACAAGTGGACAAACGAGTGAGAAGCAAACAAACCCCCCAGGTGCTAATCGGAGGAAAGGACGAGAAAGAAGTGGAGGTCAGGTGACTTGCACAAAAATATTGCAGTATGATAACAATGTGTTTACATTACTGATTACTTTTTTTTGCTTGCTGGATCTGTTGCTCATTTTGTACTCACCTCTTTGAACCATTTCTTTATTAAATTTACTGTATCTTCCTGCATTTGGGCCGTTCCCCAGGTTTTTTTCCCCGATCGTGAAACTATTCTTTGAATGTTTGAACGACGATTACCTTTTTTGTCACATGGTACTATAATTTCATTACATATAGTGCCATGAAAATGGATTTAGTCAAAGACAAAGGTAACCCAAGCAAATACAAAATGCAGTTTTCATATGATTTATTAACCCTTTAATGTCCTCACCAAGAAAAAAGTAATGAAAAAATTATTTATTTGGATATTTTACTTCTTTGGGGCATTAATAACAACAATGAAAAAGAAAAATGTTAACAGACCTCACAGTTCTTTAAATACAGGCATCATGAACTGTCACTTTAGGGTAAAGTACCAAATAGATATGCAAATTCCAAAACAGTAGAAGTAGTCAAATACAATGTTAACTTATGACAGTAATAAAAAGCATAAATGTAAGATACACTTCACACTTCTGAAAATTGGTGATATGCCATCTTGTTTTTCATTCAAACAAAGGGAACAAAAAGACAGAAAAACTTTCATTTCTCAGATTTCAGTCTGAATACTCCTCATCTGTGCATTAGGTCCACTTTATTTCTCATGGTATGCTACAAAGCATTGCTGGTTCGCATTCAAACACAGGAAAACATTGC
Organism: Pungitius pungitius; assembly: GCF_949316345.1. Lineage (NCBI taxonomy): Eukaryota > Metazoa > Chordata > Actinopteri > Perciformes > Gasterosteidae > Pungitius > Pungitius pungitius. Next base: position 14,480,488 of record NC_084917.1, on the reverse strand, counting down.
ATTTCTGACATTTCCATCTCGACACACCCTTTGGACACAGGTGGCACCTCCCACGCTTGTCAGCTACCATCAAGGTAGCTCCACCAATGCGGTTTGGTGGGACAGTGCCAATGCACTTGACACCCAAGTTTGCGTTCAGCTTCTGGATCAAGTCGAAACTGGTGAAGTAGTCACAGAAGACAACAGAAAGACGTGGTTCTGTTACGGTTTTGCATAACGTTGTCACCACTACTTTGCAAGTAGCCCCTGCTCCTCCTCGCTTAGGGCAACATTGAAGCATGTGGATGCCCCTTGATCGAGCAGTAGGTCATGGATGATTCCAGATGAACTGGCTCGGCAGAACAATTTAAAGCCCCATTTATCTGGCTTGTTGGCAATATATTGGCGGAGAGTGCCAGCCCTTGTGCCCTTATATGCCACCATGACCTCATCCACACTGTATTTGTAAGTGGATGGAATCAGGAGAGGTAAGTAGACCTTCTGTAAACTATGTTTTTTTAAGTAGACCAATACTTTCAAGTACATTCAGAACATTGGTTATTTTTTCAGACGTGGTCTTAGTTACCCTGGTCCTTAAACCAGTCATCTGGTGCAGTGTGGGTTGGGTGTGGGTCCTTGTACGTCCACGCTAGCTGCTAATAGTTTAGCGTTGAGGTGATACTTGAGGCTCGATGTGAATTCCTTGTTGCACAGCTTGCACACAACCACGCTCTTATCGACGCTTCCATCCGTGTGTTTATTATAATAAAATTTCCAAAGTTGAAAGATTTTTCTTGATATTTTGACACTGACCTGAAGGCTGGCCACTGAAACTACATAAGTGGAGACATTCCCTGTACAGCGGGAACGTGCTCGCTGACTGAGGTCAGCACACTGTACTTGTGTTGCGTTGGTTAAGAGTTACAATTGTGTGACAAAATAAGGACAAAGAGCTCAGTTTTTTTTATAGTATTATCTTTTCATTTATTGGTGCCGTGGTGTGTTCAGGGACCCGAAGCAGCCATCAGCATCTCCCACAGCAGGAAACGGTGCTTTTCACAGGAACACAAATATATTAAACAGAACTTCAATAAAAACAAGAGCATTTTGTTTTTTTGGAAACTCCTACTGAAGCGCAGACAAAAAAACAAACATTCATTTAATAGCTTAATATTAAATAGGTGGAGGTTGTGTTATTCCATAAGGAGTAGCAGTTTGACTCCCTCTGTGTGAGAGCATTATTGGTTGTAATACATGGGAGCTTTTCATTAGAACGTGGCCAGAACCTCAGATTAAAGCAAGATTTCAATTTGTGGGGCATTAAAACCACTCGAAACGTGTTCATTCAGGCCGGGGGGGGGGGGGGGGGGCAGAGGAAGTCATAGGAGGGCGGAATCAGATCAGCATCTTATTGACAATCAAATTGCACTTCACTAAAAAGAAAGGCTGTGCGATACACAGAATTGTCACACATTTCTCTATGAAAGAGACGAGAACATGCAGAGTGATGAAGGACAGGGAAGGAGGTAGAAGGAAAAACATAAATATGTGAAAGGAAAGTTAAAGATGTGAACAACAAAAATAAGTTGACAAACAAGATAGAGTGGGCGGGGTCTCAATTCTATTTTTTTAAGGTAACTTTTCTATTTATATATTTTTTTAACCTTTTTGTTATAATGCATCTGTGTTCAACAAATATAGTTAATAACATAGCAGCAGCAGTTTTTTTAGTTTTTGAATGTTTAGCTTTTTTTGGGCTCCGATTTCCTGTTGCAGGGGACGATGGGAGCTGACCTCGGGCAGCTGAACGCCTCGGGGTCACGCTGGGGTCGTTTGCCCCAAAACCAAAACCCCCGTCACGGCCGAGGTCACCGGTTACCGCTGCTCACTTTAAATGGAACAAGCGGCAAACATGGCTAACAGAGATGGAGCTTCATTTCAAACGGTAACAGGGACGTCGGCGTGAAGGCGGTTTGGGTCACGGGCTCCGGTTTGGTCTCTAGGAGGAACCGACTGGCTGCAGAGGCGGGCAGGGGGATGAGCTGCCTTCCTGTCGGGTCAACAGGACACTGCAGACGCCGAGACCTCCTCCACCTGTTGCCCCGTCGTGGACGGCGTCTTCGTTGTAGAGGCGTTTGATGCAATCGTAGAAGTCGTCCACCTCCATCTCCTCCACCTACGCACACAGAGACCTTTCATCAGCACTCTTTCCTGATTTCATTACTCAACAGTAGGGCTGTCAAATGATTAAAAATTTTAATCAAATTAATCAGAATTTTCAGTGGATTAATCAGGATTAATCACACCTGAATCCTAACCATTTTTTCTTTCTGAAATGCATACTAAAGATAAATAACAGGACACAGATACATAATTATCATTATTATCATCATTATTACTTTTTACATAAATACATGTTATTGATATTTGATTTTTTAATTCATTCCAGAAAATAATCAAAGCAATGTTATTTGATAAGTTACAGACTGATTTCCCTGCATGGCTCTAGAAGGGTCTCGAGCCTCTGCAGTTTATCTCACTCTGCTGTGAGTTTGTGCTCCTGATGGTTCAGGGCTGCGATGACCAGACATGACCAGACATGTCAACCCTCCCGATGTTTCAAAGCCCCTCCCGAAAATCTCCCGGACCGACCTTTCTCCCGATTTCCACCCGAACAAAAATATTGCTGCACCACCCGTCACTGGGCGCACCGAACAATAATAAAGGTTACACCTTGAAGTCGAGCGCGGCGATTAGAACGACTGGCGCTGCAAAGAAATCTGCTAGACCCCCCCATGAACCTGACGTCCTGACATATGCCTGCAGGCGGCAGTAATGTGTTGTATAGGATGAAGTGCATTCCCTAGAGGAAGAGGCACTTTCCTGACCTGAATAATTTGTCACACTACGCATGCGTGAAATGCGTCAAAAAAATTGACGTAATTAACAACAAACAGCTAATTAACGCCGTTAACGCACTATTTTTGACAGCCCTACTCAACAGTAATCTTTCTAACAACAGCTCAAACAACGAGGACAACCAGCACACATTTATATTTGAGAAGCAAGAACCACTGCCCGTTTCCTGGTCCACCGGCAGTAGGACACCCCACCTCATCATTAGCCAATCACAGAGTTCCTGTTCTCTAAGTGAGAGTGTTACCTTGCGCTTGGTGGAGGCCTTGCAGCGCAGTGTGACCTTAAGAGGGCCGAGGTGTTTTGGGGGAGCGACTAGAACTGGCATGCTGCTGTTAGCGGTGCAGGTGGTGGAGACAGAGCTCCAGGGCTGCTGGTTCCCCTCCTCCCCACCATCAAGGGTGGCGGTGGCGAGGATGTGGTCCCTGGAATACTCCTGGGTGGAGGTGATGATCCCTTAAAGGAAAAAAGTGGTGGAAATACTTATTTAAGATGAATGGAACCAAAAAGTCAACTGATCCAGAACCAGCCACATGTGTCCATCTGGCGCCTAGATTACCCATCATGCAACTACTTGCAGCTAATGTGAAGACATTCATGAGACTCCTCACAGCCCCCAGGTTCATACGACTGTAAAGAGATGGAACTTACCCAGAGTGTAGTGGGGGAGGGCGGGGTTCGGGGCCGGAGGCTGCAAGGTGCTCTGGCTCCGGGGGGGTTGGTAGATGTAGACAGTGTTGGGAGGCAGGGAAGCTCTCAGTGTGGACAGACTACGAGCCACCAGCTCTCGACTCCGAATCAACTCAGAGCTGTCGATCTGGTACAAAGAAGGAAGAGCAGGGAGGGCGAAGGAGACACAGGGGAGGAGAGGGAGGAGAGACGGAGACAGAAGGGGATAACAAATATATATCAATCGGAGCTCATTAGTGATTTGTGAAATAATGTATGAAAAACGAGACATTTAAAAGGTGTTTTATGAAGAACAAGAACAAGTCGGAGTCAAACCGAAGAACTCCACAACTGATCCGAACCAGGGAACAGGACGTGGAGCCGCTTAGAGGAACTACATTGAACTTATCAGGAGCTTTCTATCATTTTAAAGAGGCTCTGGGTGAGCAACCCGCAACTGGTTTGTTTCGGGTCACATGACCGAGCATCTAGCGTTGTACCTGTGCCTTCCTCAGCAGGTCCATGGTAAGAACCAGCCAGTCGGGGCAGCAGGTCTCCAGCTCCAGGGTGATCAGGGCCAAGGCCAGCATGGATCCTCTGAGCTACAGGAGCACAAGGGACAAACCTGGTGAGTGGTTGACGTAGGCCCTCTGTCCTCTGTCCCCCTTGTTCTGGGACAGAGACCCGGTGTGGCGCTGGGTGGAGAGAGGGGGTGTGCACCTGGGTGAGCGTGTGGTCGGCCAGGCAGTGGTAGAGGCGCTGTGCGAGCAGGGTGAGGTGCTGAGCGCTCCTCAGGGCCGACACAGAGTCCAAGAACCCGGAGCGGCACGACAACACCATCGCATGGAACTATGGGAGGAAAGGAGGAGAATATAAGGTTCTACATCTCTATTCTAACAGTAATACGAGTAATGTTCCGTTGGTTTTACAATTCCAGCCCTGATTATGACACACACAAAAAAGTAGAAAAAAGAAAACGTCATTTCCCACAGTACTTAATGTCAGTACTGGTCCCAGTAAAGGTGAGATATTAAAAAGTATTGAGGCTGTTCTTTGTGGGGTTCAGTCCAGGTTGGACAAATGGCGCCCTCATGAGGCACACTCTCACATTACATTCCCTCTATAAATCAATTTTATTTTGTATAACCTTACCACATTTCCCCATTATTCCATTCAATTATTTTTATTTTATACAGCCCAAAAATCGCAAATTTGCCTCAGAGGGCTTTACAGTCTACGTGACCCGTAACCCTCACATAGGAGAAACTCCCCCAAAAATGAAACAAAACATGGGGATGGGGAAAATCGGGATAAAACACAGAGTCTGAGAGACAGAGGAGGAACCCTCTCCTAGGGTTTGGACGGACTGCAATGGATTGACAGAAAGAAAGACGTAAAAGATGTACAATATTTTCAAATCCTATGACAGAAATGATTCAGAAATGATTGAGCTTGGATCAGCCTATGAGGGACTGAGATAGCCTGACTTCAATCATCGGGTTAATTTAAGCTGGCTAACAGGACATTTAGTCGACTTAGTTGAACCACGTACAACGAACGGGGCCCTGATCAAGTGGTAAATCTGCTTTGTGAATCATTATTAAAACCAATAGACTAATGTCCCTTCAAAAGAATAGACCATGTCAGTTACCCTCAAAATATATTGCGGGTATGATCAAAAGAATCACCGGGATGTTATTTTCAGAAAAATGAATGTATAGTGCACCATTGCCTAAAGTTATTAAGAATGTAATTATGCGCCTCCTCCCCCGGCCAAGCCAGACAACATTAAGGGATGAAAATGAACATCTACAGACTCATCTACAAACTCATGGGAATTAAGATATTGACACATTATCATATGAAGAAAGAAAGTACAATAAATTTATGTAGCATGTAGACAGCACCAGCTCTTTGTCAGTAACGGAGTGAACTCTCCACACTGCATCAGCTGTACTACGCAGAAGAACCTTAGACAAGCACACTTCAGAAACACAACAACCCCCTTGGAGCCCCCACCATGTCCCACACAGAGAGGGTGCAGAACACGTACGATGTGCAGGAAGTCCAGTGCTGTGGCGGTGTGCAGATCCCAGCTCAGTTTGTCCAGGATGATCCTCTCCATCCTCAGGATCTCCGACGGAGAGCAGCCACAGTCGCTGGAGGTGGCCATCTCTTTGAGAGAGGGCACACGCTGAGACAGACACACACACGTGTATAAGGATCTCTGTGTGTATTGACTCTAATTTGTGTGTATTGTGTGAGTTTGTGATCACCTCATCCTCCTCACAGGTCTTAGCAGCCAGGAAGAAGCAGGTGATGGCGATGCAGCGCAGGTACTTGGGACGGGCCTGAAGACAAACCATCCCATGGGTCAGTAGTTCACAACATGCTCATCACTCACAGCTACTCGCTGCCCCAAACACCTGAGGACACTACCACTGTCAGAGCCTCACACACACACACACACACACACACACACTATCACTGTCAGAGCACATCCCACACGTTAAATTAGAGAACAGTACCTGCTGTAAGTGACTGACCTAGTATTCAGGGCTTCAGATCAAACCTAAACTATCAGTCTAAGATGCTTAAATAACTGACTCAGTCTGTTTCAGTTTCAGTGTGACGAACACGTCCAGCTGATGTGACGTTGGATACAGACACTCCTTTAGACGATGACGAGGCCTTTTCATTTAAAGTGAGTCACGTACACACCAGCTGTTTGTTTGTACAGCAAAACAACAGAAGAACACACAGAACAGCAGACATTGGTAATGTCATTTGTCAGCTTTGACATGACATTTTAAAACACTTTTAAAACAGAGGACTAACTCAGCTAAGAGTAAATCGGTGTGTGTCACAACATTCCTGAGGCAACACACAAGTTTCTGATGTGTTGTAAGCAGACACACACACACACAATGTGTGGTGTCACACTGACACACACTTGGTGCTGCCTACATACCCCGTAGGTCACATGACTTTAGCTGCAGCAAGGTGTGAGACAGTGGTGGAAAGTAACTAAGTACATGTAAACAACATAAAACTCATTGTTCTGAAGAGCCGAACTGAATGATTATTAAATTGTCTTTATAGCAGCCGGCTACAACATTAAGTTGCATCTCACATGGTACCGAATCTTGAAACCTATCTGGCTGCGAAGTTTCATACTTCTGGTGTGTTAATGAAACCCACGTACGATAAGCTGGTGCTCTGTGCCCCCCCTCTCCTCGGCGTACCTTGATGGTGGATAGGAAGCGGTCCAGGATGCTCACAGCGACCACCAGGGTCTCTGGGTACAGCTGCAGTTTGCTGTGGAACTCCGTCAGCCAGCGCACCGCCTCGTCCCGCTGTGCAGGGGAGACGTCTGTATCCTGCAACACGCAGCGCCGTCAGTTTTCCTCACGAGTAATGCGAAGCACAAAATGCTCTTCGTTGTCTCGTCCTATGACTTTGCATACCTTTGCTTAGAAACCAACCGAAAACAGTCAATGTTTATTCAGAATTACATGTATGTTTACTGAGGACACAGAATAAGGAAGCTGAATGTTCTGTTCTTACAGAATCATTTCAATCCCAGCGTCCACTAAGACGCAAGTTCAACTATTCTTTTCGGATTAATCCAGTCATCATTAAGTCTGTGCAAACATCCAAATTCAATATTTAGTTTGGCACAAAAACCCTCAGCTCACTGTGACGTGTGAGATTTCCTCACAAAGATGAAACTTTGCCTCATGACCAGATCAGGGAGTGCAATGTCAGGTTTTTGTTAGCACACTCTTGCATTATTGGTGTATGCAGGAGTCAGATGCATCTGTTAAATGTCCACCTTTGTCCTGTAATTTGTTTGGTTTTCTCGCCTCCCGACATCTGCACGTGAGTCTTGTTTTGCTTTCTGGATGTCACACAGCACTTCGATCTGCAGCTGATCTCATGGTGAAGCTATTCAAGCAAACTGGAATCAGCAGCTGATCGGACCTTTAATCCAGGTCTCCTGAGTCAGCGCTACAGCTTCACGTCTCAGGTCTACTGGCAACAGGGTTCAAAGGTCAGGTGAAATGTTACCCTGTCAGCCAGCTCACGTGCAACTTGACACTGATCGGCCTCTCGGGCCAGAGGGGGCGTGCGGCCTTTCATATTTGATTAACTTGTTGTGGGGTTTTGTAGGAAAAAGGGTTTGCTCCGAAAAAAGTGCGGCGTCAAAGAAAATAATTGTTTTGTCATCGGTGGGATCAACAAGCTGTTGGCTGGTTGATGTTAGCAATCGGATTGCGCGTTCTCTACCTGACGTACAGATGTTGTGAACGAGGCGACTCCTCATGTGGGTTTTTTACACCGTGCTCCCACCTTGACTACTGGCATCCAAAGGCTGGAGGCGGCTGCGATCAGCGATTTTAAGTGACGATGTACTACAGGAGGTGGATTGTGTTGCGTTGGAGAGACGTGGAGGTGCAGCGCTGACTCAGCAGACCTGGATTAACGGTCAGAGATCAGCTGCTGTGTGACATCCAGAAAGCAAAACAAGACTCACGTGCAGATGTCGGGACGCGAGAAAACAAAACAAATTACAGGACAAAGGTGGACATTTAACTTCTCCTGCATACACCAATAATGCAAGAGTGTGCTAACAAAAACCTGACTGGTGACATTTGCATTGTGCTATAGTTCATGTTAACGATCCATTTAAAGAAGGCTGTCAAACATCCTCCTAGGGTTTCAAATAAGCAAATTATTTCCCAAAACTTTCTGGAAACTTTCGATGGAAAGTTAATCTCAGGAATTTTGGACCCATAGGGAATACACTTTTATTTTCTTCATAATTCCCATGGATTGGAAGTTTCCAACTTTGAATATTCGAATATGAATCCTAATATGCCAGCTCTCCAAAAGTGAAGGCCCGCCTCCTCCGTGTGACCAAAGGAGACATGTTTTCAGTCATTTTAAGTACCTCTCAGAATGTAAATCTATGGACAAATGTGACATAATATTAATAATAGTTGTTCAAATGAAAAATGCCGGCGACACTAAAATCCCATCTAAAATTTGTCTTGAACAAAGAGGGAACAATAGTGAAAAGAAATAAGTCAAAAATAATCAAAAACAAATCAAAAACAGCTAGAAATAAAGTTAAACTAAGGTGAGTGGAATTTAAAGGAAGAAATGAATTGTTGTGTGGTCCCCTGTGTGTGTGTGTGTGTGGGGGGGGGGGGGGGGGGCTGTGAACCGGGTGTGAGGAAACCAAATGTATGTGACATCATATGAGGACGTGTCTCAAGACGAGTCCAGTGTTGCACGTTATGAAAAGAAAACCCTGTGCTCAGTGACTCACGGCTTCTTCACAGCAACGCTGTGTCTCTGACGCACTGGGATGGGAACAGACCACTTCCTGCAAAGGAGTCTCCCATCTTAACAAATCATAAAATGTACTAGGTTTTTAAAGGATGAGCTGATTAACCTTTCAAGTTCCATTATTAATACATTTATTCTAAATGTATTTAACTTTTCAACCTCAAACAAGTACACATTGTGCGATTTATAGATTATGCCACTGTTGTAATCCCTTTGTTCCTGATGTGAAGTGTTATTAAATTGACCATTACCATTTGAATAGATGCATTTTGCACCAGAGCTTTAAAATATATATATATATATATATCAGAATAACTGATCCCATGGAATCAGGAGCCTTCCTCGGGTCCTCGCTGGTGATCTATTAAAGGTCCGTCTGTTGCTATAGTTCCCTGAATCAAGCGGAGCTGGCGGAAACATTGGGCTGTGACATCGCTTCATACACACAAACACGCACAAAGTGATCGTCTTCTCGAATGGAGGCGTCCAGAAACGTCGACCCTCACCTGTGGGGAGGTCTTCTTAGGCAGGTAGACCTTCCACATCTGGGCTTCCCTAGAAGCTGCCTTTTCCAGAAGAAAAGCCAGCCTCTGGCGTCCCCAGGGTTCGAAGGACTTCATCCTGTCCCCTGGTTGAGCCTACCTCCCCACTGGATACAGCTACCTGCACGGGGACACAAGCACAGTGCCACACATCATCGAAATGAAGAAGTATCTATCCGTGGCCCCTCATCACTGCAGCATAATATGCTGCCAATAGCACATTAGTCATAAAAGAAAATAGGAGTGGGCAATATCTTGCAATGTCTAGAGGAAAGAGTTTTAGTTGGTACTTCGGGCATGTCCTTAAAATCTCGGTGTACCAAAAAAAAAAAATCATTCCCGTTTACTGTTTTGACAATTGCCAATAGTCTCTCGTGAGCATGTATCAAGCCCTGATATGTTAAATATATCGTTATGTAACAGAAAAGCGCTCCCGGGGCTGTTAGCAGGTTAAAGGCACACACGCAGCAGGCGAAGGTGACCGAGGACCTCTGTGAGGAGAGGTTGGAGTCATGTTTGCGTTTGTAGGGCATCGAATGTGCAACTGTAGACACGTCCACGTTACCCACGAGTACCATCTTTGAGTTAGCTGTCAAAAGTAACGTTACATTAAAGCCGACCGCTTTGACTACGTTGCGTTTACTTTGACGTTAATCGAGTCAGGCCCCGTCTAAAGTCTAGAGTGGCGCAATGATTCGGGCTACTTCCCACCTTTCCGGGAACTAATTCTAGTTCCCACTTATTTGTAAACCATCCGTCGCCCCGAAAACAGGTGTTTTCAGAACAGAAACTTCAGTTTCACCGCGAATGCGACTACTCCCCGGACGAAGCTAATTTCGACGGGCTAGCGTCTCTGCGGCGTCGCTAGCAACTCACTAGCTGGCCCGACGTCACTCCCAAATTCTATTGTAATAAACATGATGTTGAATATGTTCCTCAGAAACGTAGCTCTCTGCTGATAGTATCGTTAACGTTGTTGGGCATGTTTGTAGCGAAGAGCGCTAATATAGACATTGAAATGGTTGAATCCGAACCAGCAAGTAGACTGAGCCCAACGCCTTACCTCCCCTGCGAAGCGGAGACCACCACAGATGGATTTCATCCGGTCCACTCAAATCCAGGATAAATATGGGGTGAAATCGGGGACCCGTTTTTCGGTTTAATCATCCATCCTGGCCTCCATAACAGGTTGTGTTAGGGAAAGGGGTTATGTAAAAAATATAAAAATAAAAGAACGGAATAGACTGATGCGTCTACTTCCGAGGAGGGGACTCGGGGATAGAGGAGTCAGCGCGGCTCCGCCTACCTATAGGCTGACGGGAGGGACAAAACAACGGCACCCTCTGTGGAATTATCGCATTCTAATACAATAATACCTTCATTGGTACTCGATGGTCAGTTTATGGTGACCCTACTGTAACTCTAGATGTATTCGATGACATAGCTTTTAATATCCAGAAAGTGTGTAAAGTCAATAAAATAGATGTATACATATACACGCACACACGTATATGTATATAATACATTTTTCCAGTGGTTATGTCCAACAATTATCATAAAGTTGTTCAAAAACAGTCAAAATAGATGAAAATAACGCTAAGATTGAGTCAGTATTTAGCGCGCATGAGCCAATCACATTATCCAGTTTGAGCGGACTATTTGAACGCGCAAAAATGATGCTCGCTAATTGGCCAAGAGAAACATCAGTCGGAAGGGGGATCGGATCTCGTTATAGATGCGCTTCATCTCAATTCCAGTGGCGTTTATCGGTAAATTCGATTGTCGATCAACGAAAATGCAAACTTCTTGACATTGAATGTAAGAAACCAAGTCAATACGATATAAAAACCTTAAGTGTATACTCTACTTATGCCGTTGAATAAAAAAGGAAGTGATTTCTATTATTGAACGGAAGCGGTTTGATTGGTTCGCACTGCGTGCCGTAGGTAGGTGGGCGGGACCCTACGAACGTCAACAAAAGCGAGAACAAGAGAAAGGAGAAGGACAGAAGACGAGAAGGATTGTACGGTACAGCGGGAGACGACAGATATGTGGCTTTAACTCTCAATAACAGGTACAGTAAACCTTTGAAACAATTTATGGAAATTATACTCCCCTACGCAGACAACGTGAACTGACGTAACGTTAGATTCGCTATTTCTACCTAACGTTACCTCGAAAGTGAAGGAAGAAGGAACTGTCGACAATGGAACCACTACGTAGTTATTTTTATAATAAATTAACAAACAAAAGCAAATCACTATTGAACTTAACGTCTTTTTTTTAGTTATTCAGCAAATCTTTCCACCGTTGAACAATTCAGTCAGAACATCAAGCAATTACAATATAACGTTGTATACATAAATAATGGCATTTCGAATGAGGGTTTGATCCTTTGTGCGCTTATGGAGTGAAGTTTAAAATATATTAAACACTGTTTTAAATGTCCTTCCTCCAGCCAAATCCGTTTTCTATGCCCGTTTGTTGTTGGTCTACGGTAGTTCCGTCCGCTGCTAGCTACCGCCGCTAGCTACCGCTGCTAACGTTAACGTTAACATTAAACCCCCTAATAAAACACACAAGCACATCCGGAGAGCTTAAAGTACGTTGATACCGCTCTATAATCTAGAACACACGGTGTATTTGTGTTTAATGGAGCCGAAGAGAGGTTTGATTTAACGTCCCGGTATCACAGCCCCTCCCCCACGGACTGGAGAGGATTTAAAGACGTTATCCTGCATTCACTAAAACCACACAAATCGGTCTCCGTCTGCGAGGACGCTGCTTTGTGTGTGTGTGTTTTAGGTTTTTAGTAACAAAACCGTTGGAAAAACAAACAAAAAAGCCGTTGTTTTTTGATTGGCGAAGGAACAGAAATCTGACACCGGAGCTCAGGCTGGGCTCTGAGCAGCGACCCCCGCTAGAGAGCCGAGAGCACGTAGGCCCACCGAGAGCCCGGAGAAACGTCAACAGAGTTACGTCACTCCGTACAAAAGGCAACAGCAGAGATATGGAAGAAGAATCCATTGCATTCAATGTAGTAGTAAATACCTTTTATCTCCATTCTGGATTAGTTGTTTAGGACTGGTCACAGACATTAATCCGTGGCAGTATTTTGGAGCTGAACATGTGCGCTTGCCTTTTTTTGTTTGCAGTCAAGATACTGTGGTAAAAAAAAACGATAGTTCACATCCTCCAGTTCCTGCCCAGAGATGGACGCCTACAAGCTCATGAAGGAGCTGTGCGTGAATTCTGAGCAGGAGGCTCATTATCGGCCCAAAGAGACGGGCCTGAGGCTCATCGAATCCACTAAAGAGGTGAGCACATTTTAGTGGATTCGATCCACTGATCCAAATGATTTATTTGACCAGCCCACAGTGTTTAGGAGGGGATTTCCCCCTCTTCCAAACACATGGGAAGTTCAAATACATTTTGGTCTACTTGGTAATATGCCCTTTCAAATAAATGAAAAATGATCTGCTTTTGACAGGTTCATTAACAGCGCGTCTTTCTTTCTCAGGATGCCAGTCGGATCTCTGCAGAGGGCAGAAACGCCATAGTGGAGGACCTGTGGAGTCTTACCAGCTTCTTCCGTTACAGCACGCAGACCTTTGTCCTGACCGTGAACCTGCTGGACAGATTCCTGGCCATGATCAAGGTACGAGGAGCTCCCGCCCCATAGGACCAGCTCTGGCTTGTTACTCCTGATGTGGTAGTTAACTTGCTTAAATCATGCATCCACTGAATGATCACAGGGGATTAATAAAACAATAAAAACAATTATTTTTGCCTTATTAGTTGCTAAATAATGAACCATTCAGCTGGTTAAATTACTTTCGACGTCCATGCTCCCCTCCCCTTCCCAGGTCCAGCCGAAGCACCTGTCCTGCATCGGCGTCAGCTGCCTCCACATGGCGGCCAAAGTGACTGAGGAGGAGTGCGACTTGGCGCCCGCCGACGAGCTCATCCGCATTGGACAGTGCCGGTTCACCGCGTCCGACCTCTACCGCATGGAGGAGATTGTCAGAGAGAAGCTCAACTTCAAGTCCAAAGCAGTCACCGCCTTAACCTTTCTGCACTTGTACCACCGGATCACGCTGTCACACTCCACAGACAGGTGGGATCACCACCTTTTTAATTTGAGCTTTATTTAAGCGCCTTTTCCCCCACAACATGTCACATCTGGGTCCCACTTCAGACCAAAGACTGCATTGGCGGTTCTTCCACACAAACACTTGTATCGGTGATTCCAGCAGTCCGCTATCAACATCTGACTGTAGTGCACTGATAAGCTTCGCTCTCCTGCTGCTGCTGGCGGCGACACCTCACTTACATAACCCCGACCCATTTTCAGTGTCTCTAAAGACTAAACTCAAACATTTCTTAATGGTGTTTTTAGTTTGGGTGGTCTGTAAAGGGCCTCCACATCTTATGATTAGTTATTTTTGTCTTGCACCTGAAAACACCCTTTAAACTTGACTGTCTTGACAGGAAGGAGATCCTGAGCCTGGAAAAGCTGGAAGCTCAGCTCAAAGCCTGCCTGTGTCGGATCTCCTTCTCAAGAGCAAAGGTAGGAATTCCCATCAAGGGGTCAGAGGTCACGCAGGATTACACTAGCTTGGCTTTCTGGTAATTTATTTTTATTAATCACAAAAAAAAAACCTTTCCATTTTTGTTTGCCCCCCCCCCAGCCGTCCGTCCTAGCCCTGTCTCTCCTGAGGCAGGAGATCAAAGCCGTCCAGACTGAGGACATGTTGGAGATAGCCCAGCACATCCAGAGACACCTGAAGGTAAACCCCACCTTATGACACATCAACCACAGGGCGGCAGAGCAGCTCCTGTGGAAACTTAATGTCATAATTGCACACTTGTTGCTTTTTCTGAAAGAAACTGTCCGGAGTGGCTCTCAGTGGGAGTGGGACAAAGAAAAGGTGACGTCAGGATATTCACAATAAAACATTTTCAATGAGGCTCGGAAAGTCTTGGCCAATTAGCGTTTAGCTGTCTACATAGTCTTAATTTACCTCCAAATGTTCATGCTTTCACTCCAAATTGAAGTAACCACCAGTACTGTATTATAAATAGTTCTACATGTGTTGTGAGCAGGTATGAATGTCTTCGACAAACCCGAAATACAGTAGGGAAGTTTCAAATTCCACAGCTGGTTTCTGCTGTACATTTCTAGGCTCAGTTACAAACACACCTTACAGTCACAACAATTAACTTAATCTACCTGTGGCTGGGTCCAAAAGGGGAGTGGATGTGAATATTGATTCAGGGTTCTGCGTGTGGTGACGCCTCAAGGCTTTTAAACGTGCACCAGTGTTTCCACTCTGCGTTACCTGGAACATGGTTTCTCTTAACTTGAAATAGAAGAACACTTAACCTCCTGACCTGAAACCAGTTTACAGGAATGTACCGCTAAGTAACATGATTATTTCAAATGAACCGTCCCCTGAACTTATCCATGTGCTTTGGTTTCAGATTACAGACAGCGAGCTGCTGCTGTGGAGCGAACGTGTAGCTCCGTGTCTGTCCGACTACGCCTCGCCGGAATGCAGCAAACCCAATCACAGGAAGCTGCAGTGGATCGTGTCGCGGCGGACCGCCCAGAACCTGCACAGCTACCGCACCGTCCCCGGGCTTCCCACCATCCCAGAGGGCTGCTGGGATGAGAGCGAGAGGTCAGACCCCCCCCCCCCCCCCACACACACACACACACACCTGAGGACACTACCACTGTCAGAGCCTCACACACACCCACTGCCAGATCAAACCTAAACTATCAGAGTTGCTTAAATAACTGACCCAGTCAGTTTCAGTTTCAGTGTGACGAACACGCCCAGCTGATGTGACGTTGGATACAGACACTCCTTTAGACGATGACGAGGCCTTTTCATTTAAAGGGAACTAGGCACGCCCCGTGAGTCACGTACACACCAGCTGTTTGTACAGCAAAACAACAGAAGAACACACTGGTAGAACAGCAGACATTTGTTAAACGGAGGACTCATTCTGCTACATCACTAACAGATTAAATGTGTGTGTCATAACTTTTCTGAGGCAACAAGTTTCTGATGTGTCGTAAGTGAGCACACACACCTTGTCAGGGCCTCTCATATCTCCTAGCAGTGCATGATGAGATGTGTGCATGTCCTGCTGAGACGTTTCCATGACGTCAGCAGAGGACCTGGCATTTAGGTAACTGGTGTAGACGAAAAAACCCACGCACAGGGAGACACTGATCAAGGATTATAGGGCTGTTTGCATCCAATAAAAAACACATCTGACCCTCCAGCCCTGTACGCAGAGTCAGACAGCACCTGAAATCAGGTGATGACACATTTATTCTGTCCCAGTGTGACATCAATGTTCACACGCTCCAGCAGGATCAAATCAGTTCCTCTAGCATTTACTTCTGGTTTAGTCCTAGTAATAGTAAAAGTATGACCAATGTTAACTTTAATCTACATAAAACACATTCTTCCTTCATTTTAAACTTTTGGTTACTTGTGTGAATCTTATGCCGGACGGTTCTGTTGTCAGTAACATCATGACAGATGATTTACAACCATCTGGCCTCTACCCACTTTCCTCCATGAAGTATACAGGTTTAAGTTCGGGATCTGTCACTGCGATGAGATGTAACCACGGCAACAGATTATTGTTTTCACCCCAACATTAGAAACTGAGCTCAGCTTATCATGTGAGTGAATTAACTGACAGCCCAACCCTCCCCCTGTGTGTCTCTGCAGTGAGGACTCATGTGAGGACATGATGAGCTCAGGCGAGGAGTCCCTCAGCAGTTCTCTGGGCAGCGACGCAGACGGGGCCTTCTTCCCTCTGCACCTCCGCCGTCCACCACACCGCCACGTCTGACACCCCCACCCCCCCCTCACTGCTTCACCTGGAATCTTTAATTTATTAATGAGCTGTGGCGCTGGTAGTTTGTGTGTAGACGTGTTGGTGATGTCCCATTCCAGGAGGGAAAGATTGGAAGTATGCACAAACAGATCCTCCTGTCAGAAACGTCTCCACCTCAGGCCTCAAACACTTCACGTAGTCACCAGGATCTGTTTGCCAAAATGTTGTATTTATTTAATGAAAAATGGATTTTCCTTTCACTGCTAATGAAAGGGTGTTTTTTTTTCCTGCTGAGGATATTAAGTTATTGAGTGACCCTTCATTTTTGTGCATAACAGGAAGTGCAGCGAGTGAACACATCCCTTCATTTGCACAGTGTTCTTTTCCCTTTGAAGTGTTAGATGGGCACACTGGGCTGCCGTTTGTGTCAAACTTTTCACCGAGTATTCAGTCAGGGGGACGTGCCTTTGCTCAGAGGGAAAGGCTGTTTGGTATGAAGAAATGTTCAGAGTGTTTGTGGATGTGTGTTCATGTACGACCCTGGTTTCTATTTAAAGTAAAAATGTTAGGATGTAGCTGTTTGAATCTGAGAATGGTGTATAGTGGGTAAGAAAAAAACGTCTAAAAAAACATGTAAAATTGTAAATGCTGTACAAAAAAAAAAAATGTTAATAGTTCTTTGTAGATATTAAGTTATTTGTCACCTGTACTGAAAAAGTCAATCTTAGTAAAAATTGTATTTTTTAACAAGCTGCTGGGATCATTGTCTTCACACAAATGCAACTAGATGATCTGGATATGTTAGCATGAAATATAATTAATCAAGTCATAACTTCTAAATCAAAATATGAAAATGGTTGGTGTATGGCAAAGGTTTAGGGTCTAGAAATGGCTATGTCGGTGTAATTCTATTCAAATGCTCATTTGATAGAATTTCACCAATATTCTTGTCTAAAATCACAGTCGCAACTTGGAGGATTGTTCAAACCATCTTCCTAATCAGAAAGAACTTTAAAGCTTTTAGATGTATTGTTGCTCTTGTTTATTACATCAAACAAACTGAGGGACTTTTGTGAAAGAACTGCACAATAGGGCACTGAACATACACCCACAAGAGTTTGAAGTTGGAAAAAAAAATTATACTTTGATAGGGATCCATTTAAAAATGAGTTTCCTACTACTTTTAACTTCATATTTTAACTCTTCTGCCATCCAGAGATCAACGTCCTCTAGTCATCTATTGACCCTTCAGCTGAGAATAAGACAGCAGTGTTCATCTCTGAGGGAGTCACCGCATTAACCAGTGAAAGCCTCATTATATCGCGCACACACACACAGAACTTTCATTCAGTCCTACCAAACTGGTCTGCAGTCTTCTTGCCCCGTTAGATCCAGTCTGCAGGAACACTGTTTAATCCACGTCACAGGAAGAGTGAGTTCCGATCAAAATCCCATCCGAGACTTCTTCTTTGGCTGCGACGTCTGTGACGAGCCCGGGCGCCCCCTTGAACTCTGGGAGAGGGTCTGAGGCTGAGAGTGGGTGGCGTCCTGTGACAGGTGCAGCCAGAGGTTGCCCAGGGCGGAGGACTGGGCCCTGCGCGGCGGTGGTGGTGCCGATTGGTGCGTGGCGCTCTCCCCTCCCTGGAAATAACCATCGTGCTGCGGGGCCTCATCCTAGAAACACAGCGGGGAGTCATTTATTTAACACACCACAACCTGTAGAGCTCAACCCTTGTCACCAGAACCACAAAGGACCAGTAATGAGCACAGCTGGAACTCAGCAGTAGCTCTACATCGGTCGAGGCCGTTAGCTCAACACCTCCCTCTCACCTGTGGAGCAAACAGAACGTGGAGGTAGTCGTCTGCTGGACGCTTCGGTCTCCTCTGATTGGATGGTGTGGAATCCCGTCTTGGCGTCTGGGACAGGGCGTTACTGGTAGTCTGCTGGTCACCTGGCGTGGTTGTCGGCACGGCAACTGGCGTGCAAGTTTGTGTGGCGGGCGGTGTGGTGGGTGTGGTGGCTCTGGGAGTCCTGTCCTCCAGAGAGCTGTCTGCCTGGGACAGTCTCTCCTGGTTCTCTGACCACGTCCCCTGGCTCAAGACGGAGGACCAGCCCGACGTGTCAGAGAAGTCGCTCAGCTCTGACTGGTAGCTGACTGAGGAGGTGAAGCTCCCGGACAGATCCATGCGCCGGCCCGCAGCTCTCCTCAAGTCCTTCTCCCACCTCCTCTTTCTCTTCAGGGCCTTCACCTTGTCCTCCCGGTTCAGACCCAGATGCTCCCTCCACCATGCCAGCCACGCATCCTCGCCCTGCCAGGACACAGTCAAACGCTGGCTGATATTGTCCAGCCAGGCTTCTGTTTCCACAGCGCCGGGTACTGCCACCATGGGCGGAGCCTCCAGGGGGGCGGAGACTGCAGCGTGGAGCAGCAGGGCTCGCTTGGCCATGCACGCTCTCAGGTCGCCCCTCAGGCTCTGCACTCGGGCCCCTTCAGTGGGATCCCTCGCCACACTGCCCGATGGGAGGAGGGCCTCGGTTGGGACTGCCTGGTGCTGCTGACAGCGCCAACGGGCGGGCCCCTTCTTGCGATTCCTCTGCACCAACTTCTGGAGCCAATGTTTCCACACGACGAGAGCCTCGTTGCTGAGCTTTGGCGGAGGCCGACACTCTGCGGCACCCAAGCTGACAGAGACCCCGTCACCGGTGTTCTCCACCCCGCCAGTGTTCTCCACCCTGCCGGTCTCCTCAGTGTCATCTCTGCGATCCGGTACCTCAATACCTCGATCCAGCTCGGGGTCACTGTTGACCATGACCTTCAGACCAAAGTAAGCATTGAAGCGACCCCTGTGTCGGGGCTCCGAGTCCTGGGAGGAGTCAGAGTGCACATCTTGCTCCTCCTCCAGTGTTTTGGCCCCTGACGGGCCCTGGGTTGGTCCAATCACGTTCTTGTCGCTCAACGTCTCCGATACGACCAGCATAGGCCGCTGGTGGACTGCCGCCGCCCCTGAAGTTGGGGCTGCTGTTTGAGCGTCTTCTGCTGCAGGAGGTGGAGCGGCCTCCGTCAGCTCTGACTCCAGGTTATGGTAGAAGATGTCCCCTGCCTCCGTCAGCTGGAGGATACAGATGCACTCATCCCCACCGCCCTCTCTTGCCGCTCTCATTGGAATACAAGTCAGACCTAAAAAAATAAATAAATAAAAAATCAGTCACACCATACATGATCTACAAAAAGGATCTGACTTATTTCAACAAAAAAAAGGGCCATAGTGGTGAACTTTAAATGTCTTTAAACTCTGAAAAATGCTGCTTTAGCCTGAAAAAGGGATGAAATCTTATGCACAGGAGTTACAAGAATCATATAGAAATGATATGATGCATACTAAAATGTAGGTGTAAACAGGAAGTAAAAAGCTATTTTTCTAACTGGTTGTCTATCCGTACCTGCAGCAGGTGCAGACAACCTGCTTGTAGTTAGGTCCAGGCGGTGAGGGATCTGGACAGGAAGGTGTTGCAGACTGTCTTTGGGTCTGAGAAGCGCACGAGGAGGACCTCGACTGGAGGTGGCCTTCGCTCTGCCTCCTGAACACACACACACACACACGGTTACAAAGAGAACAGCACACTGAAACGTCATAGACACTTAACACCAACTTGTCGAGTAGACTAACCCAAAAACTGCAGCAGTGTGATTTCCTGAGATTTTTGGGAGCCCAGTAGCACCTTGGTAGCCCCAGCCCCACCCACTGCTGAGCCAGAGGAGGCAGAATCACAAACTACATGACAAAACATGGGTGGGGACTTCATCATATGATCCCACTTGAGCATGGCAATGCAGGGGAATCGCTCGTCTATGATGTAGGCTGAACACTGGGAGAAAGAGAGAGAGAGATGCTAACAATGACCATCAGGTTCAACATTTACAAGTTCTCCATCATTAGCCTGTGAACTTAAGAGCAGAGCCCCGACATATCAACGATGCTAACGGCACCATACCCTGTTTAAGGGCTTCTCTCAAATGCCTCGAAGGTGAACAGAGGACAGTGTTTGTCCTACCATTACAGGGGGATACAGTTCCTCAAATCCAGGAGAAAGAGTCTTTGGAGACTTAAGTATCTCTAGTAGGAATATAAAAGCCCTGTGGGTTTGAATCGTAGATGCTCAAGGGAGGGGGCTTTGGCCACACAGCCACTGTCCCGGCATGAGCAATCCGAGAGAACGCGTCCAGTCTTCCTTCAATTAAATTAGGCTATGTATATATATAAAAAATGATCGGGGTTACCTGAGTAGTGACGAGGTGCTGGAAGGTGTGGACGTCTCCCAGGTAAGTAGACAGTACAAGCCTCTCCCCGCTGCGACACTCTGAGGTGTTGCTGATACGAAACAGGGTGTGACTTGAGACGGGACTCTCCTGGAGGGGAACACAAGGAAGGGGACGGGTCAGAGCAGAATAAATGGAGTGAAAGCAACATTGCCCATCGGTTAAATAGAGCTTCCTGAACTGGTTCCTTTGTTCACTGTTTATGGCTTAGAAATAATAAATAAGGTTATAGATGGTCGTAAAAATGTGACGCTCAAATTCATTTCCTTTGGGTAAAAATACAGACACACATTGAGAAAACCCCGTCTCTCACCCGGATGTCTGTGAGCTCCACTCCCGTCCTGTCCGCATACACCATCACTCTCGGGTGGGCAGAGAACTCGCCCCATCGCCACAACGACTTGGCGTTGAAGTACAAGTTACTGTCTTCGTGCCGGACCCTCTGCATTCTGATTGGAAATTAAGTCCTCTGTCACTTTCATATGGAACCGAGAATGGCCGTAGCTGTGTGAAGAACCAGTGATCGCCCTACTCACCCTTTGCCTACGTGCCAGAGGTCCACCGCCCCGCTCTCACTCGCCACCAGGACTTCACCTAAGATGTGCGGACTGACAGGACATTGCGTTAGCACCAGGGTTTCCCCTGGGTTTAAACCTTGTGGGCAAACAGACCAGATGACAGGCGGACACGCCTGTACGCTATCTTTTTTTTAAATATTATTCCAGACTTTCTTGGGCGAAAGGGGAGGCACCCCTCTTTTTCCAGTGATAAAGGAACACTGAGCACCTTTTCCTTAGTCTACTCCCCCTCTGCTGATCACTTACCTGACGCTGACACAGGTCGCGACCTCTCTGGTGTTGACTACCTGCAGGAGGCGAGGCGCGTCCTGTTTACTGAACCTCCAGACTCCACACAGGTGATCAGAGCGCACAGCGACGCAACCTGGCGGCAAAACCAAGCGCACAGGTTGAGACTTCCCCCTTGCGGCCAGGAGCAGCGGCTCTTTGCACGGTCTTGTTCTTACAGTCGTTGAACAGGGAGGCGCAGCTGATCTGTCGGACGGGGCCCTTCAGCTGGAAGCTGAATGGGTCACTGCTGCTGACGTCCACACAGGAGGAACCCCCCCTGCTGTGCTGCAGCTCCACTCTGTGGAAGTCTGAGTAGCTCACGTTAAGAACCAGAGGAGGCAGAAAGGCGAAGCAGTAAGAGCACCGTATTCGGTCTGATCTCCAGGATACTGAGGCGGTCCAGGCCCGGGTTTCCGGGGTAGAGGAGGCAGCCACTCTGGGGCTCGCTGCCGCCCTGAGGGAATGGAACGAAGGCCAGGGCGCCACCTGTGGCCCCCTCGGAGAACAGCGCGCTGTCCCTTTGCTCCATCAGCTCCTCGTGCAGCAGAGAGCCCAGCAGCTCGGTGGGCACGGCGGGCACCACGTCATACAGCAGGGCGCCAAATGCCGCCAGGGACTTGGAGCAGGACGAGCGCGGACCCCTGGACAAAAAAAGACAACGGAGAAAAGTTTAACAAACCACCATCCGACAACTCCAGATGTTAATAAATTGAGTTCTGCTCACATTTTCATCATGTCGAGGGCGCTTCTCACACCGTAGACCGACTTCCTGGTGTATCTCTGCAGGAAGAAAAAGACAAAACCCTCACTTGCACATTCTGACAACCACGGCCACCTGCTCAGAGCAGATTCACATTCAAAAATAGATGGGTAGTAATGTACCAGTGACTGATGGCCAGTTGGTAAAATAGCAGCCGGCGAAGAAGCGCCAAACAATATA
Source organism: Pungitius pungitius (assembly GCF_949316345.1). Classification (NCBI taxonomy): domain Eukaryota; kingdom Metazoa; phylum Chordata; class Actinopteri; order Perciformes; family Gasterosteidae; genus Pungitius; species Pungitius pungitius. Next base: position 14,458,056 of record NC_084917.1, on the reverse strand, counting down.
AAGGGACAATAATAATGGTGATATGTGATGATTGAGAGAAGCGGTTCTTCTTTAATGGAAAGGGATTTTAATGCAAGTCATTACATATTCAGGGGAAGAGCAGCTGGCTAGATGGATATGCCAACAGATGGTGTGCACTTGATTATTATAGACCTATTATCTCTTCATATTTTATAAAATCAGAGAGCAAGCAGGGCCCTGACAATCATTATTTCTGGAGGACTTAAACAGGCTAATACTTGAAAGAACTCTGTTGAGTCACACCTTTTGTGGTGGTTGGATGAGATTCTCGCTCAGCATTTCCCCCATGAACCCGAAGGCATCTTGGCAGTGGTCCAAGTAGAAGTTCTTCATCTAAATACAAAATCCTCTTTATAGCATCAAAATACAAAAAAGAAAAATGCAAAACAATGATGAAATTATGTCAAATATGAATCTGATGTCTTAGGATGAATCATTATTAAATGTATTGGTCATTGGCTGAATTGTGCAGGTCAATTTCCCTTTGCTCCCCCCCCAGAAATTCCATTTAAATAAATAGTACGAGAGCAAAATTAATGTATATTAGTGCATATCACCATGGTCAGATAAATGGTGTACTTACATGTTCTGTGAAGTTCAGTGGATTTGGAGGCTCCAAAGGCAAAAGAAAACCTGCAAAAGAAAGTTAAAAAACAAAACTTGATCAATACAGAAAACGGCAAAGGGGATTTTTTTCAACCTCAGCGTTTTGACCTTCTGCATTGTCTGCTGTAATCCAGTTTATCATCACTACTTAAGAACAACACATATCCGATATGAAATAGTCTCAGACCTCCTTCAGCACCCCAGGTCTGAACTGAAGGGGGGGGGGGGGCAGGGAAGGCTGTCTCAAGACCTGAACAACCCACAGTAAGGCAAAAAAAAAGACTGTTAAGAACTCACAGCTTTTCGGGGACAGGAGGGGAACTGGTATCGGCTCTGTGAGACGCCATGTCTCCCCTTTGGCCTGATGTCTGGCTGTAAACGTCCAGCTGGAGGGGGGACCCGAGCTGCCCTGGAAGCACAAACACACCTTAAACCTTCTGATCTATTTGCACCGTTTCCCCTACAATTGTAAAAGCACCCCCCCCCCGGACCCGGTTGCCTGACCATTACCCCCGCTCGGACCGATCGGCTTTGGCTGACTATTACACCCCCCCTTTCCCCGAAGTAACCCTAGAGGAAACACTGCTTTGTTTATAATTCTAGAGGGTATTGTTTTCAACTGGTGGCAGAGTGCTTGGTTGTATAAGATCTATTAATAATTCATTAAAAAGGTATTTCAGAAATTGGCTTTTCTCCTGCCACTTCCTGTCCCATTCCTTACCCGATGCCAGACTATTATAGAACGGAACACCGTTCATTGATAAAGCACGTGGTGATAGGCAAAGGAAACGTTTATTAGTTTTTGTTTTTTAAGTCGGAACCTCAGTTTATACTAATATACCTCACTTAGTCGTCCAAGTTCTTCTCCGTGTGAAAAATATAATGGTTCATTATTTTATACGACGCAGTTCATAATTAACATATTGAGATGTTTTTTTTACAGTGAGTCATTATCACAAATCAGGAATACAAATCTACATTTATAGAGAGACAGTTTTACATATCAGCAGTCACAACAGAACCGCGTTATTATAAATCCGATACATTTCCAAAGCAGAGAGCTGACAGCTGACCCACCTGAGGGAGGACTCGGTCATAACTGCCCCAGTTACCTGCGCAGTGTTTTAGCACCAAGTCCGGGGGTCCCTCTGTGTAATGCGAAGGGAAAAGCTGCTGTGGGAACTGGTAATCCATTTTAAGGAATTAAATCATTGTCCGGGTTACGTGTCGTGGTCCTTTCTCTAACGCGGTCTTCGGTTCTAAACGCGTTGCTCCTCCGGCTCGGCTAACGCTAGCTCCTCTTTTAGCTAGCATGGGTGAAGACGTTTGTCCTCTCCCGATCACCGTGACACGCGTCCACCGCCTGGGAAGACAAGCAGTACGAGGAGAAGCAGACTAAATAGTCCGGGAAGAACCCAAACTGTGGTGGAAAGATCCGAAATCCTCAGTGTATCGTCGAACACGTGCAGACTCCCAACCGGAAGCTGTCAGCTTTGCTTGGCGGCATCTGGGAACTGAAATGATCAAACTTCCGGTTGGTCTTAGTTACATTTAAAGAAAAAAGACATTTAGGATTACTTGACATATACGATATATAAAAACAACAAACAAACACAAAAAATTAGACGAACTTCTTCAATTTCAATTCAATATTAATCCATTTTCCAAACGTTCGCACTTGAGCTTTTATTTTGAAGCCCAAATGCATGTATCAAGCAATACTTTAAAACACTTCAAAATAAAACCAACGCTTTGGAGAGTTAAAAAATGTATGTAGTAGACTCTTAATCTAATAATTGTTTTACTATTAACCGTTATTTAATTATTAACAATGGCTATACTTCTGAGAATAATATTGTCTTTCTTTATATTCTCATATCCACGGTCAAGTTTAGCAGTTAGGATGAGTATACCATTTGACTACAAAAATAAGTGTAGAAATGAGCGACTGAAACAGGAGGATTTGGTGCTAGTGCGCTTGTGTTTATTTTTTGGATCCATTACCTCAACTAATATCTGTCTCGATTAGTATTGATTGTTTTTTTTAACCGTCAAATAATTGCAACAGCCGTCCATACTTGAATGTATTTTCGAACTACACTAGGAAAGGGAACGCGGTAAGGTTTTATTTTGAAACTGTGTGACCGGATGTGGCTCTTAGTTGTCAGCTGACCGAACAGATTGGTCGGTCAAACGGACGAAAAATAGCGAAACCGAGGACACGTTCCGTATTTATTTGCTACGGGAGGTGACGTTCACCAACGAGGTTTCCATTAGAAGGAAATGTCCCAGTAGGACTCTTTGTGGTGCGTATATACCGTTTTCAACGGTGTGTTGTGGTTCCGTTAATCGTGTCGCTAACCCGGAAGCAGCGACATTGCAGGTACATTTAGCTTCAGCACCACGTACATCGCTTCACACGCAACGCCTGGTGATCCGCAGCAGTCAGATGTTTCGTTAAAATGTCCGCAGGAGTATTTTCTTGCGACTTTCTCCCAGTTGTCAGCAGCAGTTCTGCCTCTTGACGTTGCTGCATCGCATGCACACCTGGATTAACGCCCAGGTTAATTGTTCAAATGCATTGCAAACACACAAGCTATTGACGTTTTTGATGGAGACGCGTGTATTAATGCGCGCCCAGACGTTTCTTTCAAAGGCAACCAGTGACTCGTGACACACTGACGACATAGTGTTTATTAAACGTCCTGTAGGACCCAGGCTATGACATGCCCACTATTAATGCCGCATTGTACCGATGTGACCTGTCTTAAGGATTGAGTCCATGGGGAGTATTTGTAATGTCACCTTGTTATTACACTTAGTTCATGTAATGGGCCAAGATGCCATTCGTTAGCATATTAGCATGCTATCATGCTAGCATGCATGTTTAGCATATGTAACGAGGTATATTTCTCATCGGGTATCAAATGTTTCTGTAAATTGTATTGTAAATTGTAGGAATAGTGCATAGCAAAGAGTATTAAATATGGATAGTGTATGTCTGTGCGCAGCATTTTTTGGGTCTCTGTCTCATTTTGTCCCTCTCTGTCCTGCCGTCCTTCAGGACACACCAGCATCATGTCAGGGAACAACTTAGTTCTACCCATAGTGCTCTGGGGCCGTACGGCACCTACTCACTGCATCAGCAGTCTGCTGGTGATGGACGACTTCAACACCATCATCACCGGCTGCCATGATGGACAGATTTGCCTCTGGGACATGACACCTGAACTAGAGGTACTGATGATGATCATTAGGATTGCATAGGGGTCAGAAAGTTTCCGGTAAATTTCCGGCAACTTTCAATGGGAATTTTAGCTCGAGGATTTGGGGAATTTTTACCCTTTTTTTAGGCAAAAGCATGTAACAGGGAACTATGTACTAATGTAGCCATGTTCATTTTATTACCAAGTTTATTGGTATACAAAATTTGCAAACGGTTTGAAGCAGTAAGAGCAGGATGTATCTATGTCCACACTAAAGCACACCAAACCCTCCAGTTTTTCTATTCTGTTTGTTTTACATTTACTTTTATCCACTGGTCTCTGTGCGCCGGGGAGTTCCATCTCGATGTGCACAAACAGACACGTGCACGCACACTTGAGTCCGCTCCCACCTGCAGACAGAGAGTGCGTGTCCCGAAAATGAAGGGGTTTTCTATGTCACCTGTCTACCCACCTTTTTACTCTGCTTTTCCTGGGGCCTGTTTCAATAAGGAGGTTCAACCAACTCTGAGTTAAAACTTGAACTCTGAGTTGACTTACCCTGAGATGGGAAACTCTGAGTTTTCGGTTACAGAACAGCTGAAATGAGTTAGTTCAATCAACTCTGAGTTGACCTACTCTGAGTTAAGCGCGTGCACCACAACTATAAAAAGCCATTATCAATGGAGCGCAGATATTACGAGTCACCATGGCAACAGCGCCAGACAAAAAGAGGTCTTCATATTTTTCACCAGCAGAACTGGATGTGCTTATGCAAGCATATGGAGAGTACGAACATATATTTTTAAAAAAAAGCAACACGGCTGCAGCGGCGAAGGACAGAGAGTTAGCTTGGGAGAAAATAGCTGCTCGAGTCAATGCGTAAGTTTACATTTGAATTACTGTTATACAGTGTTGTGTGTAATTAATTTCTATGTAATCTAAAAACTAATTTAATTCCGTAATTTAAAGTAAAATCTGATGTAATTGCATTTAATGCTGCATAAACTATAAAGCAATTCTGTATAAAACAATAGTGGATTTAACATCAAATTTAAAAGATATATTTTTTCAAGAATAGTTCATGCAATTGTATAATGTTTATTTGAAAGCATTAAAAGTGCAGTTTCTTGTCTCTCCTTGTATTGTTCAAGTGGTTGAAGTTGATATGGGATTTAGAAAGTAATTAGTAATAAGTAGACCAATACTTTCTAGAGATAGTCATTATTACATTAATCTAATTACACTGTTGAAGAAGCCAGTTGTAGTTAGTAATATAAGTGACTTGCCCAACTGTTATAATATCAGAAGTGAAACTGGAAGAACAGTGTGTTATTCAACCTAATTTTAATTTTCATGTAGGTGCAATCCTGCACATTAATACTGTGGATGGACCTCCTGTTGACATAGTCCGCTTCATTTTCGGAAGGTGCAATGATGGGAATATGTGTGCCATCAATGCATCCAACCACATTCGGAAATCCTAAAAGGAATTCTATTATTAGTTTACTTCCAGGGGTCGCAGCAATATGCTCTTAACTGAACGTCATTTATCAGGTTAGCCTCATTTAAACCGATTTATACATCACTGACCTGCAATCCTGTGAAACTCCTCTTTGATGGCTTTCACGGCTTTGTGCCCAGGAAACAGCACAAAAATTCGGAGAAAGCGCTTAAGAGCGAGGCACACTTTCCTTACAACTCTGCAAACAGTAGCCTTACTGATATGTTCTGCATCCCCAATGTTATACAGAAAACTACCATTTGCAAAGAAACGTAATGCAACGCAAAGCATCTGCTCGGATGTTAGAGCACGGCCGCGATGGCTGATGTTTCTGATGTAAGGATGGATGAGATTATGGATGTATCTTATTGACTGTAAAGAAAAACGGTACCGCTCAAATAAAAATGAATATGGATATGACAAAAAATCCACTCTGGGTCTCAAAATCCTCTCCCGACGTAAATGCAACTCCCTACGGATTAATGCAGCCTCTTCATCCACAGGATCGTCCATAAAAGGACATGCCATTTCATTCACTTGATTTGATGCGCTCTGCGTGACTGAAATGTGCGCAATGAATGAATACCGAAAGAATGAATGAGGTGATTAAATACCACTTCCTCTTTAAAAAAGGGGAGGAGACGAAATAAACTCTGGGTTCCCCGAAGAAAACCTGCTCCCGACCAGGTTAGGTTCACAGAGTAAGTTGCCATGGTAACTGACTCTGAGTATAAGTTACCTCTCTTTCTGAAACAGGCTTGACTTACTCTGCTTTCTCAGGTTTAACATACCTCCCATTCTGAAACAGAAAACTCAGAGTTTCCCTCATTTCAGGGTTAACATACTCAGAGTTTTCACTTAACCTCCTTTCTGAAACAGGCCCCTGGTGTCCTTGTGTTTGTATTTTTAACGTGTGGTTTTCTGCTCAGATTTGTCCCAGGGCCATGTTGTTTGGCCATACTGCCGCCATCACCTGTCTGTCTAAAGCCAGCGCATGCAGCGACAAACAGTACATTGTCAGTGCATCAGAGAGCGGGTAAGTGCACCTTTTTTTCTGTATCATGGGTAGCAAGGAGTCACAATAGACATTTTCTAGATATTAACCGTAGTAAGTTTAGCTGCAGGCCATTTATTAATATTTGTCGAACTTAAGTTTATTCATGTTTCCAGAGAGATGTGTTTATGGGATGTTAACGACGGACGCTGTATTGAGTTCACCAAGCTGGCCTGTGCTCACGTTGGCATAGAGGTAAGACTTACTCCTACATTCCCCAAATTCATAAACAAATTTGCTATTAAAATGCTGTATTTTGATGAGATTTTGGTCACTTGACTCTTCCTCCTGTTTCCATCTCTCCTCACCCTTTTGTGTTTTCTCCCTTCTCCTCGCTCCTTGTGCTTCTCGTCGCTCCTCTGCGCCTCTCCAGTTCTATCAGTTCACCATCGGCACTGAGAAGGAGGGACGTCTACTTTGCAACGGCCACTACCCAGAAATCCTTGTTGTGGACGCCACCAGCCTGGAGGTGCTATACTCATTGGTGTCCAAGATCTCTCCGGATTGGATCAGCTCCATGAGCATCATCAGATCCCACCGAACACAAGGTGAGAGACGCTGGTGGAGTTGGACAGGAATCATTTCTCACAGAGCGTTGCATAATGTACATAGCAGTAATGTTAAAGGAACAAGTTTCCACCTACTTTAACACACGCATACTATATTACATATTATGTGTGAGCCTTTAACTTACCAAAATGTCATGCTTGTTTGGTTTTTGCCAAAAAATAGTAGTTTTATTTTCTAACTCAATTCGAACAAGAAGCACTCAAAGCCAAGTTGTCCATGGCTTCCTGATTCTTTTAGCTAAAGATAGCTCAGCGTTGGTTGCTTTGTTGCATTAGCTATTAATGTAATTAGCTAATGGCAAGCCAGACAATTTAGCAGCCATAGAGTCCAAATGAAATAGCGGACGTTATCCACTCAGGACAGTGATTTAATGTGGAAGCGACACACTATTAGCACCGTAGGGGAGCTGAAGAGAGGCAAGGCAGTGGGGAGCGAGCGTGTCAATATGCTATCTGGGTGTGCAGGAATCACGTGAGGTACTAACTTTGGCCTCTCTGTGTCCCTGCAGAGGACACCGTGGTGGCAGTGACGGTGACTGGTATTCTAAAGGCGTGGATCATCACAGCCGAGGTCAGCCGAATGCAGGTACACTGCCATGCAGATGTTTGTTAAAAATAAAGATGGATGAATACCGTGGAAAATCGTAATATAATAAAAAAATAAAATTATAAATAGCTGATAAAATGTTCTGTTTTTAATCATAAATACTGAGCAGCTGAAGCTTAAAATGTGCATGTGTGTTTGTGTTCAGGACATGGACCCTGTGTTTGAAGAAGAGTCCAAACCCATCTACTGCCAAGGCTGTCAGAGCATCTCCTTCTGTAGCTTCACTCAGAGCAGCCTGCTGGTTGTCTGCTCCAAGTACTGGAGGGTAAGAACCCACCGTACCAATAAGTACTGGACTAGATTACTTCCCAGACCCAGAGTCCAACCTGTCCCGAGGTTTTTCTATATTACTAAAAAATATCTTTGTTTTGTGTGTGTGTGTGTGTCAGGTATTTGATGCAGGTGACTACTCGTTGCTCTGCTCGGTGTCCAGTGACAACGACCAGGCCTGGACCGGAGGGGAGTTCATCGCTGCAGACAAAGTCATCATCTGGACCGAAGACGGTTGCAGTTACATCTACAAGCTGCCCGCCAGGTAAGAAATCTTGATTGTGGTCTGAACACTGCAGAAGAAGAGTGCAGACTCTGAGTCGTTCTCCGTTAAAGTAATGCTGTCAATGTTCACTTGTTGTGATGTGTGTGTGTCCGTGTTCCTCAGCTGCCTGCCTGCTAGTGAACATTTCCGCACTGATGTTGGGAAAACTAAAGAAGGCTCAATCCCTCCGCTGGTCTACAGCATTGCAGACCGTTCGAACAAACAGGTCAGTCCTCCTTGATGCACTCTCCAAATTCATCTTGCGTCATTTTTGTGTGTTTTAAATTGCCACCTGGTTAACTCATGCAACCAAATTACGTTGTTAAAGTGAGACAAAACATTGTAGTTTGTGTAATACTAATAATGTAGGACAACAACTGGGAGAAGAAAAAGCATGTCCATGTCGACCTTAATTAACGAGCACGTACTTGTACATTAATACACACCCGTGGTTTCCTGGGTGAAAATCCAGTGTATATTTGACACCCCCAGCTTCCCTTGTGGACTCTCTGTCTTTTTCAACTCGACCAATTGCAAAAACGGATCAGTGTTTTTGCTGAACCAAAACGCTTGGTTTATCAAACAATAAACGGTCACATTGTGGGAACCTTTTGTGTGGGCAGCTTGCATTTACGAGCTGCCATAAATATTCAGGAATCAGGAACATTTATTGCCAAAATATGTTAGACATACAAGGAATTTGTCATGGCGGTGGGTGCAATTAACTATTTCCGACAGCTTGACTGTAGTCATTTGGTTTTGAGGGAGGGGGCTGGGAAGAGAGGGAGCGAGTGCTCTGATTTCCATCCTCTTCAGAAGGAGAAAAGTTTCTCTGGTTTTGTTTACTAACTATTTCCAAAGACACCTGTCGGGACTCTGCGTTTAACATCACTTTACTATTGGCCAACAAAATCTCAATCATGTGACATTAGATGGTGAATGGCCTGGCTTAACCCATGTATGTGAGTCTGACCCTAGATGTTCTGCATAGTTATTTCATTTTGGACGTCCAATATGTCATGTCTATTTATTGTATAGTAGATATTTGTGTTGTATGTGCCTGTATGTTGTTTGTGTCTTTTTTATTTTGTTTTATGTTTTGTCTTCTGATGCTGCCTTGCTCCTTCCCTTCTTTGGCCTCCTCACTCCTCTCGGAAGGAAGGAGGTGAGGAGGAGGAAGTGGTTGTGGAGGTGATGTGCCTCCCAGCCAGCGGGTGCGACTTGGAGCTCTACACACCAGAGCTGCAATATCACCACCGGCCTCTAGAGGCACCAGTAAGCCCCAGACAATGCACACTGAATCCCAAAGGCAGGAAGAACAAGGTTCACCTTCTCCGCTGAGCTGCAAAGATAAAATGGAGACAATTTAGAAGCTTTTAGTTCAAATTTCATTTTTTTTATTTAAAGCGGTTGTTTCCCAAATGTGGCCACATTGTGCCATGTGAACAGGCCACACATTTGGGTATTCAATAAAAGTTAAATTTGTTCGAGCTTTTTATAAAGCACTATACCAAATGAGTGATTTACAACCAATTGTTCACTCTTAATATTGTTACTGAATATACAGTAGTTGAATATGACCTAAACTGAGGAGTTTGTGAATAGAATCCCAGACAGTTGGGCACCTTCCTTAAGCTTGAGGTCTAAAACAATGTTAAAAAAGAGCTACACATTCTCCCAGCTGGATACAGTCAATATTTCATGTTTTTGCTTTTCAGTTGTCTCAAAACCAATGTTGATTTCATTAAAAGGTCACTTTTAATATAACTAAAAATATTAGTATGGTCCCTTTGGTAAGACAGCTGGTGGCAGGTGTAATGCTCATTTTCATTTTGATTTAGAAAATATTTGAGTTTTGCAGAAAAATTCCTTGTGCAGCTCAGCCAAGAAGTCATGAGCTGTGATGAGAGGAGCAAACTGCGAGAACAGCAGAGAACACACAGACATCAACTCAGTGGCTTACGCTCTCCCTGCACCTTGGAAACAAACAAGTCACTCCCGTTTCAGGCATGAATAGTTAAATGCTGAATGACAGAGAAGCTGGGGGATGATGTTTAGTTTGCATTAATGAGATGAGATGCAGTATCAGGCCTGAAGCTACCTCGCCCAAGGAAGCGACATTTTTGGGTTTAGTGAATGGAGTTAATTCTTTAGTAAGAAGTAAGTAGTATGTAGACCAATGGGATTGTAGTTCTAATGAAGATTAATTTTAGGATGGGGAAAAAAAAAGTTGGGATATCTTACTTTGACTTTATTCATTAATGATTGGGATAGAAAGAGTAGAACTTTATAAAATTACCTGATTGTTGGAAACAATATTGCACATCAGGCCTCAAACCTAAAACACACATCACAAAGATTATGTCCTCATTTTTCTTGTCAGTTATCGTTAGCTGGTCAAACCTAACTTGAAGCTTCAGTACATCCAGCAGCAACTTCCTTTTTGCCGATTGCCTACAGAGCGGTCCAACTGGTCCGGCCCCATCACATCACATTTTAAATGCAAATACTCTGTGACGGCAACACTGATCACAGATGTGATGTCACACCATTAGTTTTCTCTAGTGCCTAATAAACCTATGGTTACATTTCATGAAAAAAGATAAGAGTTCACAGAAGGGCCTTTTATTTCAGCCTCCATATAAAATGAATCCGGAATCCCTCTTACAGACATGTTGCGTCATGACTCAATGGAGTATGAAAAACAGTGGGCCAGGATAAGTTGTAAGTTCTTAAAGTTTTGATCTAGATCCTGGAGCCTGGAGTGTTGGAGACGCATCGTAAGCCGCTGAGTCGATGACACGGAAGATAAAATCTGTTTTGTTTGTGCCGCTCTTGATTTTTCTTCCTGCCTGATTTAGAGACTGAACTCATTCTGGTTCACCTGATTTCATGCTCTCTTCACACTAAAAAAACACTCCTTCTCAAAAAGCACCATTCCTTCCTCATCTGTCTTCACACTGATGAAGGTGCATGCAAAGTCCCCCAGCTGCTTTTTCAGGTGACATTTAGCCTCCATGTTTCTCTGGGAATATTAATGATGCATTGCAGAAATAATTTTAGTAATAGTTTTTAATTTTCTGTAAGTACCTTTTTAAAAATATTTCATGTGCAAATGTTTTGCATTCAAAACCCTTCAAGGACATTCCGTAAATGTTGACCTCCATCGACAGCATGGTAAAAGTAGAAGCAATTTTAGGTAGCAAGAAGAAAAGGACCCTTAAGATGTTGTGGAAATCATTATCGTTATCCACCAAAAGGTTGCAATGCGTCCTTTTAGTTCAACACTAAATACAAGTCCCATCAGATTCTGTTCAAACAGGTTGATAATCTTTTACTGCCTTTCTACTGCCATCTGCTCACTGATGTTGGATTGATCCATTCACATCTTATCACTAGATGTGGTTTCTTTTGTGTGTGTGTGTGTGTGTGAGTTTACTGTGTGTTTTTTAAAAAGAGCAACATTTAGTAGCAGATTGCAATCTGTGATTGTCCAGTCACCTTGTCCATTCCCTCGCTATGTCTTTAAAGGTTTTAGTGGCCGGGGGGGCAACTGCCCGTCCTCCCCAATCTTATGTCATTTCCATCTTCATTCCAACTGTCCGTCTGTCAGAAACGTATTCGTAATCAGGGTGTTTGCCCTCAACCTCTTTCCCTAAAGCCACAGTGTCATAACCTGGGCAGGTGTGACGCCATGGAACAGATTGTTCTGTCACAGCACGATACCCCCAAACTGACTGTCTACCCGGCTGAGGTCCAGCAGCTGTAACCCACTCTGAAGCAGAACTACCCAGTGTAATGTTTCAGCTAAGGGGTCCGTTTTTATCTACCGCGCAATATACACTCGCTTGACAGGGTTCCTCATTGTTCAGAGCCTGCAACACCTGCAAAACTTATGCTAACATGTTAATATTAGAGGGTAAACATAGTAACGTATTCCTGCTAACAATCAGCATGTTAGCATTGCCGCTAAGAGCATGTTGGCATCTTGCTGTCAGCCTTGTGCTGAGAGGAGACTCACAGAGCCTTTAACATTACTAAAGCCTCCTTCTTTGGACCACATAACGGTTTCTGTTTAGCCAAACCTGAATCCATTTAGAAGGCTCAGCTAAGACATGAAGTACTGAGATGTTTCAACGGGTAAAATAGTTTCGGGCTGTGTTCGGTGGATGTGAACGTCGTGAAGGAAGCAAATGAGTCCTATGACCAGTGTGTGACTGTTTAACCCTTTACCCACCTGCTCCGTGTGCCACATCGACTACGCATTTCAATGTTTGTGATCATGGGACTGGAGCCACCTCTGACCCCATCAGTCCTGAGCCTCAGTACCGTCTTTAGAAGAGTCTTATGTCCTGCTGTGGTTGCGTTTCGCTGCAGTTTGCTGTGCGTTGTCCACCACAACCAACATTTCTGCTGCACATTGTCAAGCTAAAAACCGCTAAAGCATGTTAAGCCCCAAAAAACTTCTTCCAACCGTAAAGAAGGATGTGTGCTCTGATGAACACTGCATTTCCCGGTGTTCTTTGGGGCTTTGGGTTTTGAGGATGTTGACATGTCTTCCTGCCCTGCAGCTTCTGATCTGTCCTCCGGTGACCCGGTTCTTCTTCGGCCGACGGGAGCCCTTCCACAAGCTGTTGATCCAGGGAGACTCGGCGGGCAGGGTGTCCCTGTGGGGCATCCGGGACACATTACCTCCACAGTCCCACGCCACTGGTGAGGACCACTACCAATACCTCTTGGTAATCATTCATTTGCTCTGCGGAGCTCTCCCTTTGACTCGCCACTCTCCGTGTCTCCGTCTCGGTGCAGATCTGCAGGTGTCGTCCTCCGTCAGTCTGCAGGAGGCGTTTGACAAGTTGGCCCCCGTGTCCGCAGGGATCATCGACCAGCTGAGCGCTCTGCCTGGAAAAGAAGGACCCATCAAGGTCGGAGCCCACGCAATGGAGCGCCACAAAATGCTATCTGTTATTAAAAGTTTTATAGAAGTGATTTCTGACCGTGTCCGTCTGATCCCTCAGGTCACGGCCAGCGTTTACATCCCCTCTCAGGGGCGCCTGGTGTGCGGAAGAGAGGACGGCAGCATCATCCTGGTTCCTGCCACTCAGACCGCCATCGTCCAGCTGCTGCAGGGGGAGCACATGCTCCGCAGAGGTGAGGGAGGGAGGAGAACAAGCTGTAAAAAATAACATTGTATGAACAACTGTATAGAGGAAAATGGATCAGTGATGTTGAGTATTTAAACAGAAACTCATATGAATGAACAGAAGCACAAAAAAAGTTAAAAAGATTAATAAAAGCAATCGCCTGTTTAGTGGAGGGAGCAGCAGTGTGTGTGTGTGTGTGTGTGTGTGTGTGTGTGTGTGTATCATTCGTCCCGTCATCCAGCCCACCTGTCTGTGCGTCCCTCCTGCAGGCTGGCCGCCCCATCGCACCCTGCGGGGTCACCGGAACAAGGTGACGTGCGTCCTGTACCCGCACCAGATCTCCCCGCGCTACGACCAGCGCTCGCTGGTGTCCGGGGGGGTGGACTTCTCCGTCATCGTCTGGGACATTTTCACCGGAGAGATGAAGCACATCTTCTGCGTCCACGGGGGAGAGATCACCCAACTCATCGTCCCGCCCGAGAACTGCAGCGTAAGACCTCGGTTTCCTTTTTTCGCTCGTGTGTGTGATGTACCGCGGGGGGAGGCGTGTGGTGTTCATGACGTTGTGTTGTGGTCAAATGTTTACGCACATTCAACCAAATGAAATGATTTCCACTGAATAGAACTAGTCTGTTTACAAGAATCCTGCACAGAGCACCTTTAATCCCTCGGTTTCCTATCAGGATTTTATTTTGATATATCTGCAGGTGCCTATTCAAACACATGTTCACTTTGAGTCAATTGAATAAGTTGAAAATGTCAAAAATGTGATGAGATGTCCGATGCTGTTGTGTTGAACTAAAGTGAATGAGAAATGCTTTTATTTGTTTACGTTTCAACGTCGCAGTGCTGCAATCAGCCCGATCACTGAGCCTCGGGGGTTTTGGTCTGACTAAAACAACCATGCAATGAATAAATCCAAACGTTGAGAGGTATTCATCGTGTTCCTCTGCAGACCCGTGTGCAGCACTGCGTCTGCTCGGTGGCCAGCGACCACTCGGTGGGCCTGCTCAGCCTCAGGGAGAGGAAGTGCATCATGCTGGCGTCGCGACACCTCTTCCCCATCCAGGTCATCAAGTGGCGACCGGCGGACGACTACCTGGTGGTGGGCTGCTCCGACGGCTCTGTCTACGTCTGGCAGATGGACACAGGTGGGAGCCTCTTCTCATTTGGGGGGAAATGCTGAATCAGACTTGGGTCTTAGGAGTGCAGATGCCATCAATGTTATCACCGCTTTTCAGCCCTGCAACCCTACTTCTCAGAAGGCTACCAGGTCTGTCTTCTCAAGCAGCTTCAGTACTAATTCTGAGGTCTTGTAGTCTTGAAGGGGTCTGCCAGGTTTATTAGCAACATGCCTAGTTAAAGACCAAACCCAGCCCAGGTAGTAGTCTGATGTAAACAACTTGAAAGAGTGACACAAGGTAATGATGCAGAAACAATATCCTTTCAATGTGCAGCATTTTACACAGAAGCCAACCAGTTATGGACTTGAATAAATCATTTGATTTATTTACATTCACCATCATTTGGCATTTCTTACATTAACATAACAATGAATGTATAAAAATATATATACATATTTTAATAGAATTATAAAAACAAAATCTGTGATTGGTAAAGAGACGGCAGTTTTTTATATTGTGTATTATGTTTGCAGACTGAACTAAAAAGCCAAATTGTCGGTTGAGTTGTGTCAAGTTGACAGTTGTGTCCCTTGTTCACTGTGAGCTACCCGGGCTAGTGGTGTCCCCACATCCGGCCTCTCACGCTAAGCTAGTGCTGTATTTGTGCGTGTTTGTGCGCGGGGGTCTGCACATGCGACCTGAATGAGCTGTAGTGCTGGGAGATTGCAGGGTAGCTAAGTGTGAAATTAAGGTAGGTGTATGTGTGTGCTCAGGCGTCGGACATGTAATAGGGCCATGGCTCACAGGCCCTTCATCACACACACACACACACACACACACACTCACAGGTGTAATGGTACCACTTCTTCGCTCACTCAATACCAGAGCTGATACTGATGTGAGCTCTGTCGGCTAATGATGTCTCTAAGCCGCTCTTTCTTTCTCTCTCTCTGTCTGTAAAGCTAGATAATTACTGCAGTCACAAACAGGGAGGACTGTCTGTGACCTGAATCATATTCAAGAGACAGTAGATGATACCCGGCATCGACACGCACAGGGTTTGAGGGTTTGAGGTCTGTGAGAGGGGGATTGGAAGATTAATAGAGACGGACGGAGAGTGCAGGGACAAGAAGGGAAAGATTGATGGCCTGTGTGTAGGCATGAGGAGAGAAAAATAAAAATACTAGTCCTACTTTGAGGCACACAATAAAGGGCATGTTCACACTCAAACATGTGACTGACCATATGTCATAGCTAAACATGACGTTTCAGGAGCGTAGCTGTTAGATAACGGCCTCTAACTCGGCCACGAGAGACGCATTGAGGTCCAGCACTGATGTCAGGTGATACGTCTGATGTCTATGAAGGACACACTGAAGTATCATCACAGGTTTTAGAATGAATAAGCAAAGCGCTCAGAGCAAAAGAACACCAAGCTATGTGGGCAGGGAAGTGTGTTCGAGACATAGTTTGGATGTTTTTAAGTCTGAATTGCCTACAGGAGATGGTCGTCCACATGAAGAAACAGAACCATGATCTCTGCCAAATATTAAACTTCATTGATTAGAAATGTGAATTTGACCTCACAGGGAGGATGTCTTGCTTAAAGCTGCCTCCATCTGGGGTTTGTTTGTGGTAGTTTTTGTGTTTTCAAAGGGTTGATTTGAATTCATGTCATTTAGCTGACGCTTGTATCCGAAGCGACTTGTATTGCATTTTAAATGCATGGTTTACATTTTGCCTGGGGAGCAGATAGGGGTTGGGTGTCTCGCTCAGGGACACTTTGACACGGCACATGGGGCAGCCAGGGTTCCCGGCGCCTTCTCTACTCCATGCGCCACCATCGCTATAACAAACTTCATCTTAATACTGGAATAATTTCCAAATGTTTCACCCTCTAAGGAGCAGGTATTTGATTATTAAGTCTGTTGTAGAGCTGGATAGCAAAATAAATTTGATTGAAATTCATTTTTAAGGCATGGTTTCAGCGCCCTTTGCTTAACGGCAATCAAGACGATGTGTTTAAAGGCGCTCAGGACGTCATACGGTTTTATCCCCCTGGGAGCAGGAGCAGCACAGAACCCAACCAAATAACGATCCCTTGCTGGTAGCTTTTGGGTGACTTTGCGGTTTGTGGACCTGCTGCATGTTTTCAGGCGCCTTGGACCGCTGCGTGATGGGCATAACGGCGGTGGAGATCCTGAACGCCTGCGACGAATTGGCCCCGGCCACCGTGGACGCCCTGAGCCACTCGGCCGTCAACCTGAAGCAGGCCATGACGCGCCGCAGCCTGGCAGCGCTGAAGAACATGGCCCAGCACAAGCTGCAGACTCTCGCCACCAACCTGCTGGCTGCGGACAACGCCGACAAGGTACAGACACGGGGTGGGGGGCGTGGCTTAGTGTGTTAAGCAATGTTTACAATACGTTACATCAGTGAAAATAGGTCTAAGAACAACGTGTTCCCACTGTGGGAATACAAGGGTAGTCCCAAGGGACTACGGTTCTGTCAACAATGCCATGACGGCTTGAATATGCACACCTGATGCGTCCTCCCACAGCTGCAGAGCGAGGGGGGAACTCACCAGCAGGAGGCGCCAATGCTCCTTCCGCCCAGTCTGACAGAAGGGTAGACATGAAGAAGAAATTGAAACATAATACCAAATATCCTTGCATGTTGGTTGCAAAGGGAGTAAAG
This sequence comes from Pungitius pungitius, assembly GCF_949316345.1. NCBI lineage: Eukaryota > Metazoa > Chordata > Actinopteri > Perciformes > Gasterosteidae > Pungitius > Pungitius pungitius. The sequence continues at coordinate 14,440,992 of NC_084917.1, read as the reverse complement.
TTAGTAACTACCCCCCCAATATTATGACCGACCTATCCCTTTCCTCCCGTCTGTCTTGATTGATGGCTCACTCCCAGCTGACGGCACAGCGCTGTGTTACATTTTCTTTCATCATTCATTCATACATCTCTGATAAAAGGTTGAGAACCACAGTAGTAGATGTTCCAAAGTGTATCAATATTGAACAAGTCTCGAGTGCAAATTGCACCACATTGGTCAGGGCCCTCCAGGGGAGCAGCGCGTCTACAGATATGTTCACGCACACACACCAGATAGCTGGCTAAAGTCACAGACCAATTAAAACTGCTGCAGACAAACCAAAGGTCAACACTTGAGCTTGTGTGTGTCTGAGAGAGAGAGAGAGTGAGTGTGGGACACCACTGGTGTCTTCCAGGTAAAGCTCTTAAATGTCAAAATGGTAGAAATAAGGGCAGTGAGCCAGAGTCTCCAGGGAGCAGCTTTATTGGTTCCACTCTTTGGACTTCATTTTGAATACTAGCTGCTGCGTTTGTTCTTTTCTTAGTGTCTTTGTGCAGGTTAGGTCTAATAGCCTTTTTCGATGTCACATTGCATCCATAAAGTGCGTGGTCAAATACAGCAGCCAGACTGGCTGTCATGGCAACAGAACGCCGCGTTGATTTGTTTTCAGCATGTCAGCTCCCTACAATTTCCCAATTCAAACCACAGGTTGTGTGCGTCGGCTCCTAAAAGGTTCACCCGTCAGTCTCCGATGATCTGATCTGCCCTGATGGTGTAAGCCCCGCCCACCTGGGCCTCCCAGCACAGAAAAAAACAAACGCCATCAATTATTTAGTGTCGGAGCAGCGTTTAGTTCAGCCGCTCGTACAGTTTGACTTTTACAGTCCGACTCTGAATCCTTTTAGCTCAGCATCGCTCTCCTCCTTCCTCCTCCTCCTCCTCTTCCATTCCACCTTTGTCTGGTGTTTCTTTTTCCCCTCCCATGTGCCTGTTTTTATTGTGTGTGTCTCCCTCGTTTTTTCCTGCAATGACTTCTCATGATCACTGCTCCTCGGAAAAGGGCAACACACAACATCTGCTGCCCCCGCCACCTCCACCGCCCCAATCAGAAAGCCATCACTGTTATTCTCTTTTCTGCCTCCCACCTCCGTGTCCTTTCTCTTTCATATCTACTCAAATTATGGGGCTGAACCGGCCACTGTTCCCGCTGTGCTCCCCCACTGCGAGTAATGACAGATAATGACCCTGAAATGTCAGACTATCAAGTCCAAACATGACTCCCAGCCAGCTCCGAGCCCCAGTGTTTACAGCTTGTGTTTGTGTGTGTGTGTGTGTGTGTGCGTGTGTGTGTGTCAGAGGAAGTCGACGTGTGACTTCATCTTCTTCCTCTTGCTGATCTGTGAATGTGTTTGTCACAAGGATTTTTTTTTAGACTTAAGCTGAAATTGTTGCAAATCCACTATAATATATAATAACCATGCCTCCCTAAATATTCAAAACATGTGTTTTCTTTTTTACTTTCATTCCTTCCTTTTGACTTCATGCATGATGTAACCCACCGTTAGACATAAATAAGTTTAAGTTGGAACTGTGTGATTCGGTGTTTCAGCTTTTCCTTCAAACAATTACATTCATCTGTCTGTTATTGTCTGTGTGTCATGTGGCTCACCGCCTTTAGATGGCAGTGTTCTTCTACCGAAATCACACACCCACACAGAAAGACACGCACTCACGCAATCACTCGGAATATAGGGGGGAAAAAATGAGCTTAAACCGTGTGCCCTGGGTGTTAACAGAGGGGTTCCTAGATAAAATGTTAGCAGGCTTTCACTAACTATGTCACCCATTTCCCATACCGGATGTGTATGTGGCAAAGATTTGTGCTAGAATCAACCAGCTCTTTCAATTCATAAAGAAATGCATGAAAGAGTGCGCAGGAGGCAAAGCGACTATGGGGTAAGGTGGGGGATTGTATTCACACCCCGCCTTTTCACCCCTTTTTCCCCCTCACACACACACTGTGACATATAGAGTAGCACCACCATGGCTTTGACAGGAAAGTCTTCTCTGTGTGTGTGTGTGTGTGTGTGTGTGTGTGTGGAACCCAGATGCAGGTGTATTGTGTCTCTCGCTCAGTCAGGAGTCTCCCCTGCTACTGTTCACTCTGTCTCTTTCTCGCAGGCACAGTTCAAATCAATGAGCTTTAATTAAGTTTTTTTTTAAGTTTCCTTAACCAGTAGACATAAAAATACTCTTCTAATACTTGTATTAGCAACAAGGGCGATTTGCTTCAATCTGAAGCCTCTTAAAATTCAACGTTGAGTTTGAAAGAATCCTGGTTCTGTAAGTCAGTCATCGATTGATTGGCTGATGGACCAAAGTAATTTATGGAACCAGCTTCTATTGTGTTATTTCCTTTTTTGTGTCATCATTAACTGTGAGATTTTTGGTTGGAACCGTTTGGTGAATGTTGACCATGGAAATATTATACACTGCAATATATTCAGTGGTACAAAACACAACAGAACTACAGTACGTACGATCAGAAAGCTAAATGCATATGATAGTTTCCATGGCATATCTCAAGAGGCGCTCATCAGATCTTTTTCCCACTGGGCGGGGATTTTGTTGTGGCCTCATGACAGCCAACTTTTGGAAACCAAATCCAGCTTTTCCCTTTTCTTCTCCTTTTCCCTTAAACACTCCTCCCTACAACAAGATCACCCTCTCGAGTCGTTACCATATAAACAGACAGCGCTGTTCTACATACAGGCCCCCCATGCAGGTGTCTGGGATAATGCGATTAAAATCGAGCAGTCGGAGTATTGCCGGCACTTAGGGCTAATAGGTCGAGGGCTGTTGTGTGTCTGAGTGGCGCTCTTTGTTTAAAGGGATGACTGATTGAAATCGTTGCTCTCTGAAGAGATAACGACTGTTTTTTTTAAAAGGGATCAACCAGAAGTGGTTATTTCTGTTCCCCTAATCGGCTTAATTCTATATTCACAATGAAATAAACTATTTCCTCGTGCCAGATAGGTTTTTCTTGGAGGAGGAGACCAAACCTGGAACTAATTGAGGAATTTTCAGCTTCCATTCATCAAAGTAGGCAGCGCTTGGCTAACGTTTAAGCTATGACAACGTCAAAGTTATTTTACAGTAGGTCAGTGTTGGTTTCGGTTTGCTTCAATGCTCACATGTGGCCACAAAATCAATTCACACTTATTAATTAAGGTAAACAAATGTGCTGAGCCAGATACTTCCACCAATTTTAGCAGGAGTATTATGTAGATGATCAGTCATTGTTATCTTACCATGTGAGTAAATGCGGCAAGTTTTTAAAATAAAATGCTGCAAGAAGGATTAGAAAGACACTTCACAGATTGACCACCTTATTATTATCATGACCATTGCTCCCCTTTTCATTAGGAACAAAGTACACCTTTGGAAAAAAAATGTCTGCTTTGGGGACACTTTTCCAAATTCATTTTTTTAAATGATCTCTCTCTCAGGGCAACCTGCCGAAATACTCCCACAACGCCCTGGTAGTCCAGGCGATGAAGACCAACCTGACGGACCCCGACATGCACGTGCTGTTCTTCGACGTGGAGGCGGTGATCATTCAGCTGCTGACGGAGGAAGCCCAGAGGCCGAACCCCATGCTGGTGTCTCCAGAGACGCTGCAGAAGAGCCAGGCCGGGGCTGACAAGGGGGGGTCTTTCCTGGCCAACAAGATCTTTAAGCAGGTCAATAAGCACACGAGGGGAAAGGGGATGAACCTGTCGGTCCTGAACAAGCAAAGTTGGCATGTTTTAAATCCGCTTTTATAACGATGAGGTACCATTTTATTCATCCTGTGCTGCTCTTATATGCTAAACAAACCTGTGTTCTGTCCAAACCAGGTGAAGGAGACCATGAAGGAGACCATCAAGGAGCATCTTTTGGATGAAGACGAGGAGGAGGAGGAGGAGATGAGGAGGCGGGAGGAGAAGTCCAAGTCTCTGAGTCTGCTAGAATACAACCTGACGATGGACACGGCCAAACTCTTCATGTCCTGTCTGCACGCCTGGGGTCTCAACGAACAGCTGGACGGCATCTGTCTGGAGCGACTGGGCATGCTCAGACCGCACTGTCCCATCTCCTTCGGCCTGATCTCCAGAGGAGGTCACATGTCCCTCATGCTGCCCACCTTCAAGGTACTCATTTGTCTGGTGTTTCTATTCTCTTGTTGATGTAATCATTGTTCATTTTTCAGTCTGCCGTTATTTGCTTCGAGATGATGAGTATAGCAACTGATACTGATATCATTAATTATTGTCCTAAATGCCACTAGGTTTTTACTTCCCAACTAATAATGAATGAACATTCTTTGTTCTTTAAAAGAGTGTATTATATTGTCATTATGTAATCAGTGGCATGAAATTATCTAAAAGTTACAATAACATTGTGCTATTATATTTAATTTATTAAGATATTGCACAACAAATATGGAATGCCGTTTCATTCACAATTAAATAAATATATAGATAAATACATGAAATATGCATTTGAAATACATCGTGAAATAAATAAATGAAGCAATAAATACATAAATATTAAATACATTTAATAGTACGTTTATTTCATAAGTCCATATTTATTTATTTCAAGAGACTTTTATTTCATAATGCCACTTTATTTCACGTTGTTATATGCAAATCAGGGGGCGTGGCTATCTTTCACATTCAGAACAGACAACAGAGCCGTGTGCAAAAAAGGCTGGCTAAGGGACGTGAGAGTGTTGACATAATGGAAGACATCGGTGGGCTCCGAGATAGCATGCTAGCTTTAGCGGATCAAATCGATCAACATGGGTTATCTGCAGATACTATTTTGACACATATTGAGGGTTTTTTGGAAATACTATGGCGGATAAGTGCTCTTCAAGATATATACATAGACGACGAAGACTGATTGAGCACCGCCTTTTTGCCAGCCTTTTTTTGCACACGGCTCTGTTGTCTGTTCTGAATGTGAGAGATAGCCACGCCCCCCGATTTTCATTTAAGAACGTGAAATAAAAGTCTCTTGAAATAAATAAATATGGACTTATGAAATAAAAGTACCATGAAATAAATAAATATGGACTTATGAAATAAAAGTACCATGAAATAATTAAATTTATTTAATATTTATGTATTTATTGCCTCATTTATTTATTTCACAATGTATTTCAAATTCATATTTCATGTATTTATTTAATTGTGAATAAAACGGCATTCCATAAACAAAAAGTGTGACAGTTATTTTCTATATAATTAGCGTTCTTTTAGTATGCAGAGGAGTTGCTCCCTGGTGGTCGGTAGAGAAATGGCAGGTTCAACACGATTCTGCATTGGCTTCACGTGTTCACGTTGACCTGCTTACAGCACACCCCGGTGCTTCATTCGTCTGCCTCTGTATCCCAGGAGTCTTTGCTGCGGCAGTTGTCCCTGGCGACCGGTCTGAAGCTGACCCTGACGGACATCGTGGGCAAAGGGACGTACGGCGTGTCGAGGGCCGTCACCACACAGCACCTGCTGTCCGTCATTTCACTGGCCAACACCCTGATGGGCATGACCAATGCCACCTTCGTCGGAGAGCACATGAAGAAAGCCCCAGTGAGGTAACCGACACAAACAATCACACACAGACTCGCACTATTTGAATATGCTGTTGCATCTTGTTGTTTTTTTACCCAGTTGTTTCACAGCGCGTGTTGTAGTGTTCCATGTAACTGTTGTCTAACATGGCAGCTGAGGGGTTTTCGGACATGTTATTACCAGGCCCTCCTTCCCCAGGTAGCCTAAAAGTCAACCACACACCTGTTCCAGATTAAAGCGCATTAAATGTCAGGTCTTCATTTTGTAATAACTACCTTCGCTCTGTTGGTTTCCCTTTTATTCATTTGGAGCTTTTCTCAGAGGTAGTGTGAGCGCTGTCCAGTGCTGAAACGGCACATAGGAGATCAGCAACCGGCCTACCGGGGATCTAGCCTCGCGGCTGCAACAGGTTTTATGACGTGTGAATACACAACAGTGTTTCCCCATGGTTTACTACTTTGAGGGGGAGGGGGGTAGTAGTTGGGCAAACGGTTCTATATATATATATATACATGTTTTTTTATATAAAGAGTTTTTCAGCGGGGGGGGGATTTGGTAGGGGGACTTTGCACAACCAGCAATGTTTATGTACATTGGATAGAGACAGACTTTTTGAAATGGTTGAATATTGTTATGTTGCTTTGCACTTTTGGTTATGTTGCTGAAGTTGACGTGCTTGCCAATTTGTTGCAAGGGGTTAGGGTTTAAGAGTTGGATTTTAAGGAAAAACTGTATGTGAGTCAACAGTACTTTTTACATTGCTAGCATTGTCTCTACAAATTCCTGCATGAATTCTGTTGCAGTGTCTCACAGTGGGTGTGGTTAGCCTTGTAGAAGGCACTTTATAGTATTAGTAAAGGGGTTTAAATATAGTGGTTAACGCCCATAGCAGTCAGTGGGAGTTATTGATCCTGGAAAACCAGACTTTTGACTTTCAATTGTACATTTAGGTACGTAAAGTTTAATCTAGTTCCAGTTACTCATCCTAGATGAATGAGAGATGATTTCATAGGTAAGTAATAGTCATATACTGCACATCTTTTACAGATCTCCACCTTGTTGGTCATAGCATTTGGATCCTGGTAGATACAGAGTTAAAAAGTTTAAAAGACCGTCATATCTGGACTCACCAGGCGGAAAAAAACAAACCTGATTCCAGCTGAAACACAAATATCACCTGAAACATATGGAACAAAGTGAATTCCAAACAGAAGGTGCGTTCGGTGCTCACATACGCAGCGGCGTACTCGTGTGAAACTGATTGTTAAGTCGGTCTGTACTCTCTGTGTGCCGTGAAAGATTTAACACGCGGGTCCAGGTCCTGCTGCTGTAACACCAACACATCGTTTCATCATTTGGTCAACCCCGCAGGGGGGATGGTGAGTTAGAAAGAAAACACAGAGCGGGGGATGCTGGTGAAAAATGGATTATTACATTATGTTTACATCATTTTGTTTACATTGTGTTTGTTAAACAGATTTACAATGATATGAATATGTGAGAATTTCTCTGACGTTTTCAAAGGACCGGGTTGTAAGAATTCCTAAATCTCTTTTTACCTGTCAGTAATTTTTGTATGATATTAAGATATAGGCCTAATCAAAGAAAAGTTTATGTCTAGTTGAATTCACTCTGTGAAAAAGTTGTATTTCAAAATGCTGAAAAAAACCCTGTTTCATCCAACAACTCCCTCTCAGACTAGCAACGTGAGCTCGGGCCTGATACTGTTTGGCTGTTAGTCGCCAGCTCAGCTGTGTCGCGACAATCCCTCAATCATAGATTTGCTCTGAATTTTGAATTCAGCTTCTTTAATATTGCATCAGCTTGTCAGAAGAATAAAAACTGCCCGCACAGCTATGGACCAAAACCCAACCGGCATTGAAAACCACCATTTTTCTTTTTGGCCCTTGACAGGCCAGAAAGCTGCTTACAAGCTGCTCTCAAACAAGTACAACTTCTCTGGTGTAGTATGCCTCATGGAGACGAAAGACAGAGCCTCAGACTTCTTCTTCAGGCTCCACACAAACCAGCAGTTCTACATGTTTGAACATGTTCCCCCGTCTTACAACTACAGAAAAAGCTTCCTCCCTGTGTGCTGGATTTGGAAGAGAGGTCCTGACCTCTTAGTTTTTAGTATTTTATCACAACACAACCAGAGGCACTTCCTCTACCAACACGTGCTTGAGGGTCGAGCGCGTCCTGGAGGTCCTGATGCTCGGAGACAGAGAGAAGGTGAAAATGAGCATGAACAAGACCAGGGGGACCCATAGTTGTTTAACTCTCCTTATAGAGCCAACCTCCCCATGCCTTGATTTGTTTAGACAGTGTCATGGTTTGTGTTTATTTCCTGTTTTATTTTGTAGTTTCATGCCTCTTGTGTCCCTGGGGTAACTTCACCTCCTGCCTGGTCTTGTCATCCCCTGTGAATCTCTGCCGTGTCCACGATAGTTTCCACCTGTGTCCAATCACCTGCACGTCCCCCATGTATTTAAGCCCTGTGTGTCTTGTGCCCTTGGGGTCCATTTTAAGAAGTGGGTTTACTGGAAACTCAGAGTTTGTTAACCCTGAGATGAGGGAAACTCTGGGTTGTCCGATTCAGAAAGGGAGGTAACTAAACCTCAGGGTCAGTCGCTATGGTAACGGAGCCTGTGAACCTCACCTGGTCCGGAGCAGGTTTTCTTCAAGAAGAAACCTTGAGTTTCTTTCACAGGCTCCTCCCTCTGACAGCAGCCAGCCAATGACACAGCGCGCTTTCATTTCCTCATTCATTCATACGCTGAATCAGGCGGATTTTACCACAGTTTCCACGTATGAACAAAATAAGACTCTTTATGATGTCAGTTACATAAAGACTAACGTGTTTTCTTGAACATGGCACGTCCTTTTCTGGATCCTGTTGATAAAGAAGCGGTTTTACTTCACAGGGTGTTAAACGTCGGGAGAGAACTTTGAGCCTCGATTAGATATATTGTCATTTCCAAATAACTACTTGTTTGAGCGGTATCGTTATTCTTCACATAAAATATGTACAAAACTCATCCGTCATCATATAATTAACGTCTCCCATTGTGGACATGCTCTCACATCCGAGCACATTCTTTGTGTAGTATTACATTTATAGGTCCAATAATTCCCCTACACAAATCTTTTTCCTTGTTTTATATGTTTAGTGTTGCTCAGGTGTGGACGGCGGTCATCTTCAATGTATACTTCCGCGAACAGTGAGATCTTTTCTTTAGTTCAAATAAAATAGGTGGATTTAGATTTTATTCAGATAAAACCAACCCGTCTTGGTTTAACTGCACTTGTTATTTACACAGCGTGTCTCTTTGTGTTTTATGAGCCACATTGATACAAAAGGGGTGGAGGGAGGGACACCCCCCACCTCCCCCCCCCGCGGACAGGGGCATGCAGGTGCACATGTGCTCACTGGATGTTCTCTATAGAATGGGATTATTTAAGATGTGTGGGGCTGTGTTGTACTCGGGGCTATGATTGTTTGTTCGGATGAAAACACACATCTTATGTGAAATGTGTAGATCCATTAAATAAATATTTGATGTCTAACTCTAGATGCGTCTACACTGTGTAGCATTAAAGATAAACCGCATGATAACTATAAATACATGGCTGCAAATGGTTTGCATCCAAACTACTTCTACTGGCAGGTGCAACTCTTTTCAGGTTTCAATAGATTTGTGCAGGCAGTGGACCAACTTTTATTGTGAAACGCCTTTTGTCAATAGTGAAAGGAGTAATAAAATTTGCTATTTGAGTTTGGCCCACGGAATAAGTCCCACAGAACAGGATTAGTTGATTATCTTATTTGTGTTTTTTTCCTGAAAGAAAAAAAAATAAAGACATTTATTTATTCATGAGGAAAAACCACATTTTCAATATTTTGGATAAAGATCTGAACTGATAATTTCCATTTTACTATTTGTTCTGGTTTGTGAATGCGTATAAAACCCCATGCAGTGACATTAGCTGGGTGAATTCTGAAATCAGATTGTTGGACAATTCAGCCCACAACGTCCTTAACACCAACTGCTAAAGCACTTTCAAATGATGATCGTTCTTTCCTACTGTCTTTTGCGAATTTACGGTATTTATGATACATTTTGCGACACACACCATGTTGATGAACCACTGCTGCTGTTCAAGATTTAGATCTTTAATGATGACTTTTAAAAAAAAAAACAATTTAATTTTGCTCCATATTAATACATTGTAACATCCCTTTGTCACTTTTCTGAAAGTCCTTGCTATCAATTTTCTTTTTTTGCCATTTGCTAATAGCATAGATTAGCATAGCATTCATTGATTGTTGTATTGGAATTGTTTGGGTGTTAGTAAAGTTAGACCTGCCTATTGAGACTCATGATTGTGTCCTTTACCCATAATTCAATAGGCTGCAGCCCGAGCACACCCTCACTCTCTACACCCCCCCAAAAGTTGTTTTTGTGAAATTCTTGTTTTTGGTGTGTGTGTGTGTGTGTGTATGCGTTTGCACGTGTGCGTGCACGTTTGCCCTCCTCTCTCCCCTCTGCTCCTTTTTAATATTTCATGCCTCTTTTTTGTGATCCTCCTCCAGGCCTCCCAGACCAGGAGGAACCCCGGAGACTCCGCGCAGGATGCTGGCTGCCCCCCCTCAGCCTTCCAACCCGGCGCTACAGGCCCAGATCAAACAAGGTAACTACAGATAGGGAGGTGGGGGCGCCCGCTTTACACACCCCCAGGGCCCTGGAGGGTAGGCAGTGGTTTGATATTGCAGCCCAACAGCAATTAAACCCACAGAGAGTAGGAAAAAAAACTAGCCTATCACGAGATAGACATGTAGCTGAAGTTCACAGACTAGAGCGTTGTAGTACAAACCTCTGACTGCAGCTTGGCCTCTAATCACCCCTCTCAAAGACTATTCTCTACCTGTGAAAGACTCTGAATATGTTCTGTTAATAACACTGTGAGCAGTTGAACCTCCTTCTGTACTCACATGGGGGTTCTGTGCCATGCTCACTGTGACCTTGCTTTCACGGTCACATTCTTGTTGGCGGGCTTTTTTCTTCTTCTAGTTTCTAGATTCAAACTGGAAATATTCAGACCAGGGGAGTCTGAAGTGCAGCATTACCTTTTTGGGAAGAAGAAATTTGGATGGATGAATAGATGGGTCGCTGGATGGTTGGTGGTTGGGTGGGTGGATGTTTGGAGTGGATGGTTGGTTAGATTTATGGATGGATGAATGGTTGGGCGGCATTGGGTGGCGGATGATTGTGTGGGTGGATGGATGAATGGGTGGTTGGATGTTTGGAGTGTATTGATTGGCGGATGAATGGATGCTTGGATGGTTGGGGTGTATTGATAGCTGGGTGGATTTTTTGGGTGAGTGGGTTGAAGGGGGGTCCGTCCCCTCCTCGTCCAATAATCAACACAAGTTTGTTTTAACCATGTCTCACCTTAACCCAACTTTAACCATACGGGTTACAGATCAGAAAGTGAAATCAGTTAAATACTTGTTTTTTAGAAATGCTGATTTATGCACATCACCGATGTGTTGATGTCTTTCAATCTATTCAATTAAAGAAACTGTTGTATAATGTAATGTGTACGGTTGCACATAAAAGAGCCAAGGCAATGAACCAAGAGATGGAAGGAAAGAAAAACCTGCTCTGCTTCACTGTTGGGTATGTTTTAACCAGCCGTCACCATCTGCCCAACCCACACACACACACACACACGCACACACAGAGCTACCTACATCAAGCTCAATACCTACAAATACACACACACCAAAATCAAATGCTTGTGAATACAAACACGACACATAGACACACACACACACACACACGCATATGCCATGGGTGGCACCCTCAGTTGTCGCGGGGGGGGGGGGGGGGGGGGGGTAGTGCTATTGTCCCGCCTTAATGGAGGCCAAGCGTGACAAGCGTGTGGACTTATTCACGCCCATTCACCACCATTCAGGAGGAACGCTTTGCCGTGACCTCTGCTTAGCTAGCTCCTCCGACCTGGCACGTGTGTGCATGCATGCGTGTGTGTGTGTGTGTGTGTGTGTGTGTGTGTGTGTGTGTGTGTGTGTGTCGGAGGCTTTGTGAAGGAGAGTGCCGTTAACCCTGCCCCACCGTCTCTTTTCTCATGGAAATAAGTGAGTTGGCCCCTCTAATACACTGCAGCATTTACTGTGAGATTAACAGAGAGAGCAGGGCGTCGGCACATAATTGCCTAACTCTTCTTTTTACTATGTCACCATCATGTCCACACTAATTCACATACCCCCCAGCCCCAAACACATCTTTTATTTGTCGGTTTCTCTGTGAGGGCCCTCTGACCACACCCTGCCGATCAGCTGTTCTCTAAGACACTTTCCCTGGTGAATCCGTGAATAAATCCGCTTCATTACAAAATGTCAAAGAACATTTAGTACATCATTATTCAAAATAAGTCTACAGAAGTCAAACTTTAGTGAGTACAATCACTCAGCAGGAGGCAATTCACTCATCCTATTGGCCTCCTTCTATAATGAGTCTAGTAAAAAGAGTTGCAGACAGGAAGATGCACTAAACACTCACTGAAAAGTGAGAAATGAAAATCTGAGGTTTTTTTAATTGTTAAAAAGAAATGATCTCAGCCTGGTGTTAAACATATCCGGCTAATCGGTTCTAGTTCTCTACAGTTTGTACATGTTACTGTGATATGTTTCTGGTTATTACGGTAATTCATTATCTGGTCCAACTTGGCGTTCAGATACAGTGTTTGACAAAAACAATTTATAAAAAATTAAAAAATTGCACCCCCCGAGTTATAATGGGTAGAGTATTGTCAGCATACATTTTAAAGTACATGGTACATCATTAGAAATGTCGTGTTCCTCTCCTCACACCTTCAGCCTGCTGCTAGTTCTCCACAAAGAAACACTCTCTCTCCCTCTCTTCAATTGTGCATTTTCTCTTGCTTTTTTATTTCAATGTTGTGTTGAATGTTTTCTCTGTGTCAGCTCTATTTTATTGAGAGTCTAGCTTTGCTTCCTTAATGTGAGCAGACCAGGTGCGTGCTGCCTGTGTCTGCTTTGACACGTCACAATGTCATCATTTATTGAATCTTAGACATGTTTAAGACATAATTTGACTGTTTAGAGAAATGCAGGACCTTCTGCCTTCTGTTAGCAGAAACAAGATAGTTGATCATTCTCTCCACAGTGTAAATGTTTCAGGTCTGTGGCTCCAGCATGAGGACACCTTACTTCAGTTTACAGTGGATAAAAACCCAGTAACTGGCCGTTTATATGCAAATTTCAAATGGATTTCGTATTCCTTCCTGTTAATGGCCTCCTGATTTCTTTTCTTTGTATGTGTGTTTTGGGTCTGCTGTTCAGCTTTTTTACTTTTTCCCTTTATTTACAACTTCCTAACCTTTTCTTTGCTTCTTGACTTTCTCTTTTCTTCCTTTGCAAGCTGCTGTAGCTGCCACAGCCAACCCCAGCACTCTTACTACTCCCACTGCTGGGGCCCCTGGGGGCCCTCCTCAGAGGCCCCCTTGCCCTCCAAGCCCTAGCCCTGCTTTTCATTACATCCCCTCAGTCAACGAAGGTACAGACTGAACTGACGGGTAGCACTTAGGGAAAGTCTCGCAGCCACACTCCTTTTCCCTTTCTCTTCCTTGTGTTCGGAGATCTCCGTCTTTCTTTGGGCTTCTTTTCATTATGTATTTTTACCTCTATCTTCTTTGTTGTCTGCTCTCTTGTTCTGTCTGTTGATTTCATCAGTCTTTTCCCCTCTCCTTACTTGCAGTAGTCTTGTTCCTGCAGTCAATGTTAGTTAAGGATGTAGTCTCAGGGTTCTCGCTCCAGTTTTCTTTGTTGTCAGTCTACAGGTCACAGCTGAGATCAGTCCACTTTCATTCCAGTCAGACATGTATAATCTTTGTTCTTGAAAATGCCAATGCTGCAAAACAAAGTGTTTTATGTTGGACCTTGTTATGAGAAATGAAACCAGGTCTGCAATATCTGTAAGAACTATCCATTTTGCTTACCCTCTACATATTTCTTACAAATGATTTACTACACAATCTGGTAAAAAATGCCAAAGAAAAAAGCGTTTTTCTTTCACGTTTGTTTTCCTTGGCCTCGCATTTTTGTAAAATGCATGTTTTTAGTCAATCTGCTCCAATTATTTCTGACAATAATAATAAATATTATGCAGCAACATTTGGTGAGACAAAGAGCTGTGTAATCAGCAAACAAAGTCACTTTTCTCATGTTTGGAACTGAGAGTGCATTGACCACAGCCCTGACAGCCTGGTGTGTGCTATTCCTTCAGTTATTAGCAGTATTGTGTAATACTGTCCTGTGTCTCTGTCTGTCCATGTATTTGATTGTTTCAGTGTCTGAGCTCTGTTTGTATGCCTACCAGCTCCATTGTGGAGCTAATGGTTCCATTGCTTACTAATGAATGACATTTTGACATATAGCCGTTCCTCTGTTTCCACTCGCACTCAATCTGACGCTGAAGTCAATTTTGAAGAGGCAAACTTTGCAAAGCTTGACCGTCACTCTTGATCCGGAGTGTCTCTGGTGTCTCTCTGAGCTAAATACTGTTAAACACAAACTTAGGTTGGGGCTTTAACCATGACGGCCTGGTGGCCCATCCGCCTGAACAATGAATGTGAACTCAGTAACTGTTCTACCATTGTGTTTCAATGCAAAGGTCAAGGACCAATCCATAGTGGTGACGCATTGTTTACGGGAATAAAGCCGTAGGGCTTTTGTCCAGTGGCAAACAATGTTTTGGTGGTGTGTTTCTTACCACCTACAGGATTGGATGGATGAAATGCTCATGGGTGGAAAGTCAGACGGAGACAGATCCTCCACTTTAACATGAATGGAACCGTGAAAAGTCTGCCCAAGACTGCAGTAGTGTGGGAGTAGGTAGCACCAGCAGAAGGGGTGGTTATTGTTGGTAACGACATCGGGGAAAGAAGTAGTGGTAAAAGTTGTAGTGGTATTAGCAGGTGCAGTTGTTTCAGCTGCAGTAGAAGGCTTTGACTACATTGGTCATTGTCAATCACAATGTCTGCTTCCAATACTAGTAGCACCTTTGTTAAATAGCATAACTCATAAAAGGTGCAACATCTTGTCTGTGTAAAATGAAATCACAACCATTTTACTGACGTAGCTCACACAGTTGAGATTTTTAGATTTTAAAGTTTCTGCAAGACAGTGATGCAAATATTGCAACTACAGGTTGACTGATTCTCTCGGATTGTCAATACAGAGACGACATTTAACAACATATATAAATATCTATATATTGTTGTTTTTAATGTACTACTAGTTCCACCCTGTGTATTGCTGAATGTGATGTGTGAGTGTACCAGCTAACGGTTTGAGTTTTCCTGTGTATTTCCATGGTAGAAGGTAAGTTTACATGGTGTCCCTGGAAAAAGAAATTTGTGTGGAATTTCTTTTCAGCTGGAGAGCCATTTACTGTCCATTCAAGTGCATTTGATGTATACATAAACATATATTAAACCAATATATGGGAATAAGATGCTTGGTTTATGTCGCGTAATCATTTAAGTCCATCTTTTGTCTCTGACGTGCCAAAGCTGGTGGACATTTCTCCAGTGTTTGGTGTAAAAATATAAGTACATGCTGTAACCTTTGCTTTAACCGACTCACTTGGGTTTCAGCCCTACTACAACGATACCAGGTCATTATGAATGTACTTTTTAGTCACCCGGATAAATGCAAGTGAAAAAAGTTTAACTTATAATGGCCATGAACCTGCAAGGTTTTCTCATGTTCTCCCCAAGTAAAGTCCTCCACACATTGTTTGATGTGCTGAATGAAATAAAACCCACTTGAGTTCATCATGCCAAGGTATCGTTAGGAGGCTTTTGTCAGTCCACCTCTGCAGTGCTGTATTTCTGTTACCTGTGGAATACCATCCAACATGATCAGCCTCTGGTTAGCAGAAATAATACCTTTGCTCTAACTAAGACTGTACATATTAACCAACAATATTTCCATTTGGTGTTTAATTGTTTGTGACTAATGAGGAGTGTTCATTCAAGTCAGTGTATATATATGTGTGTGTGTGGGTGTGTCAGTATGGATGTGAGAAACCTATTGCTGTCATATGGAAACAGTTTTCTTTCAGGCTGAAGGAGCAAAAAATGAATACGATCATAAAGGACTAGTTTACAATATTGGGAAGAGAGACTTGAGCAGATGTCCGTCTCATGTCTGCTGGCTGTTAATGTGCAAGTTTAATAAAAGACTCAAGGTGATGTAAGACGTTTGATCAGTTGATCGATTTGATTTTAACGATTTGGCTCGTTACATCCAAAATAAGTGCACTGCCCATTTATATTTTTTTTGTGAACAGAAATTAGCCTAAATACTACTGGTAAGTCTCTGACAAAATAGGCTGAAAGTAGTTTGTTCTGTCCCAACACTTTCATATTGTCTCGTATGATATGAAAGAAAAAAATAGTTTCTACGTGACAGGAAGGGAGACGTGCGTATGAGTACCTGACTTTGGAACGTAGAATCGTCCACTGGCTCTGCCTGCTTTCTTACTGTGTGTGTGTGTGTGTGTGTCTGTGTGTGCGCGCATAGGTTGGAGCCAGCTGGCAGCCATGCACTGTGTGATGCTCCCTGATCTCCTCGGCTTGGACAAGTTCCGACCTCCTCTGCTGGAGATGTTAGCGAGAAGATGGCAGGACCGCTGCCTGGAGGTAACACGCACAGATACAATGACATCGTACCCACAGGTTCTGGCCAGTGTCCTGCACCAGCCTTGTCTCGAGAATTATGTTAATGAGTTTCCAAATTGTCATTTAATATTAAAATGGCGTTGATTTAAACGCTATATAGCTACTTGCTATTTTGCAAGTTCTCCCACTTAGAAATCATGGAGGGGTCTGAAATTGTCATCGTAGGTACATGTCCACTGAGAGACATACCGTATTTTCGCGACTATAAGGCGCAGCTTCAATGAATCGCCTATTTTAGAACTATTTTCTTATATAGGGCGCACCGGATTATAAGGCGCATAGAGTAGAAGTAACTGCAGTAAAACGTTTGACTGGGGCTGCGTTATGCATCCACTAGATCGGGCTGTGCTAAATCAAACGTTATTAAGCGTTCTGAAAACTCTTCACTCCCAAGGTAACGTTGTTCAAACGTTAATGTGGATATTAACAATATCTCTGAAGCTCCAACTTTCGTTCTTGATTAATGAAAACGTTCTTGGCAAATGCTTTGGTCCATCTTGGACCGAGAGGCAGCGCTGGAACAGACGGTGGCGCCTCGGACCGTCAGCTCGATCCAGAGATCCAACTACGAGCTTTAATATACGCTGCTGGAGCTGGAATTACCGCGGCTGCTGGCACCAGACTTTCCCTCTAATGGATCCTCGTTAACCAGTATGGATCAACCAATTGATCCATATATATGGCGCTCCGGATTATAAATCGTTTTTTGAGAAAAAAAAAGGATTTTAAGTGCGCCTTATAACCGCGAAATTATGGTAATCTAAAAAAGAAAATGCAGAAATCACAATATATGATTTAACTATTTGTATGATACAGCTGCAAATAAGTATTTGAACACCTGAGAAAATCACTGTTAATATTTGGTACAATAGCCTTTGTTTGCAATTACAGATGTCAAACGTTTCCTGTAGTTTTTCCCCAGGTTTGCACACACTGCAGGAGGGATTTTGGCCCATTCCTCCACACAGATCTTCTCTAGATCACTCAGGTTTCTGGGCTGTCGCTGAGAAACACGGAGTTTGAGCTCCCTCCAAAGATCCTCTATTGGGTTTAGGTCTGGAGACTGGTTAGGCCACGCCAGAACCTTGATATGCTTCTTACAGAGCCACTCCTTGGTTACCCTGGCTGTGTGAGTCGGGTCATTGTCATGTAGGAAGACCCAACCTCGACCCATCTTCAATGCTCTAACTGAGGGAAGCAGGTACAATACATGGCCCCGGTCATCCTCTCCTTAATACAGTGCAGTCGCCCTGTCCCATGTGCAGAAAAACACCCCCAAAGCATGATGCTACCACCCCCATGCTTCACAGTAGGGATGGTGTTCTTGGGATGGTACTCATCATTCTTCTTCCTCCAAACACGCTTAGTGGAATTATGACCAAAAAGTTCTATTTTGGTCTCATCTGACCACATGACTTTCTCCCATGACTCCTCTGGATCATCCAAATGGTCATTGGCAAACTTAAGACGGGCCTTGTCATGTGCTGGTTTAAGCAGAGGAACCTTCCGTGCCATGCATGATTTCAAACCACGACGTCTTAGTGTATTACCAACAGTAACCTTGGAAACGGTGGTCTTAGCTCTTTTCAGGTCATTGACCTGCTCCTCCCGTTTAGTTCTGGGCTGATTTCTCACCTTTCTTAGGATCATTGAGACCCCACAAGGTGACATCTTGCATGGAGCCCCAGTCCGAGGGAGATTGACAGTCATGTTTAGCTTCTTCCATTTTCCAATGATTGCTCCAACAGTGGACCTTTTGTCACCAAGCTGCATGGCAATTTCCCCGTAGCCCTTTCCAGCCTGAGGTGTACCATTTTGTCTCTAGTGTCTTTGGACAGCTCTTTGGTCTTGGCCATGTTAGTAGTTGGATTCTTACTGATTGCATGGGGTGTACAGGTGTCTTTATGCAGCTAAGGACCTCAAACAAGTCCATCAAAAGTAGGATAATAAATGGAGTGGAGGTGGACATTTTAAAGGCAGACTAACAGGTCTTTGAGTGTCAGAATTCTAGCTGATACACAGGTGTTCAAATACTTATTTGCAGCTGTATCATACAAATAAATAGTTAAAAAAATCATGTATTGTGATTTCTGGATTTTTTTTTTTAGTTTATGTGGACATGCACCTACAATGACAATTTCAGACCCCTCCATGATTTCCAAGTGGGAGAACTCGCCAAATAGCAGGGTGTTCAAATACTTTCCTCATTGTACCTGCAAAATTTGACATGACTATTTGTTTTTTGATGATAACTGTACCCTGTGTGGGGTTCTAGGTGCGTGAAGCAGCTCAAGCTCTCCTACTGGCTGAGTTGAGGAGGATCGGCCAATCGGGACGCAAGGACACCATCGACCTGTGGGCTCCCTACCTGCCTCAGTATGTGGACACCGTCAGCTCCCGTAAGTACCTCACGCTGCTGATCTGTATTGCAACTCTGTTTCTATCAACATCTGAAACAACCTATTGGGGACCCTTTGTCTGCCTCATTAATCTAGTCTGACATCATGTTCACGTTAGTGTTAGCGTTATTTCATTTTTAATCTCAGTCACCATTCCACTTCCGGTAGTTTTTAGAATCAGAAACATTGCAATGTATAAGACATTTCTCTTCCCTGGTGCTTTCTTTCTGTGTGTGTGTGTTTCATGGATGTTGCTAAGTGCGTATTTTTAATTATATAATGTGACTGTGTGCCCCATTTTCTGACCTCGGCCTCAAAGCTGTGATTGGAAGACTGTTTTTAGAACTCTGAGCGGTCAATGAACCCAACACAAGATCTAAAAATATCAATCTATTACTGTCTCTTTGTCTATTTGTCTTTTCCCTCTCTTCTACTGTGTCTGTATATTCCCTGGTCACTGTCTCTGTCTTTAGTTACACCTGCTGATGGGAAGAAAGGTGAATCTCCACCTTCTTTTCTAGGAACAGCCTACTGAAACTGTGTGTGTGTGTGTGTGTGTGTGTGTGTGTGTGTGTGTGTGTGTGTGTGTGTGTGTGTGTGTGTGTGTGTGTGTGTGTGTGTGTGTGTGTGTGTGTGTGTGTGTGTGTGTGTGTGTGTGTGTGTGTGTGTGTGTGTGTGTGTGTGTGTGGTGGGGATACTAGGGGTTTCTCAAGGGAACGGTTGCCATAGAAACGGGCACGGGTCAGTGTTGTGTTACCACAGCAATACCGCAAACGGGGGCAGGTCGGAGGGGGGCGAGTGATGGTCTGGGGACCTCAGGGGATGAGGGAGGAGAGAGTGGGCGGGGCAGCGAGGGTGGCTTGGAGCAGAGAAGGAGAGATAGAGCGAGGTTAAAGGGTCATTGAATCCGATCTGTGTGCTGCATAGCAAGAGTGGAACAGAGGGTAAGATGACTCCTGCTCATCCTGGAATATCCTGGGAAAGTCAGAGAATGTGTTGAATCCTCTGGAGAAGTACTTCGGATCTGTCAGCTCCAACATTTCACCTTCACCGTAACGAAAGATGCTCAAACCAGAGCTAACGAGCACTAATCCCGTCAGTCAATACCCAAATCAGGTACAGCACCAAGATCAGGTCTGCAGCAAATTCTGCTTAAAATTAGGAGTTCTGTTTTATTAATGAAATTATTTATTTTATAACACAGATTTTTATTATATTGTTCTCGAGCTGGAAGTCACCTTTTGAAGTTAGGGGTGTGGCAAACGGACCACTTTTGGTCTGAAACATGTTGGTAGCTGCTAGGCTACTTCCATCTAAACAGCTACCCTGCAGAGGACCACCACAGTGTCCCTAAAAGACAGTGGTCCTTTCTAAATGTGGGGAGATTGTTGGCACTTCCGTCAAATGATGCAGAGTTGAGAGCAGAGCAAGTGCACGAGATTCGGGCAGGTCCCAATCAAACTGCTGTAAAACGTGCCCTCACTTCCCATGAAAGCCAATTCAGCATGGAGATGAGATGTCTCAACCCCCGCTCACTGTACCGTGTCATCAGGCAAAGTTTGTCTCCTCTGTTATCCCTCACGTGGGACGAGCAGTGCGACACAAATGGAGCGATCAGACCTATTTCACACTGTTCACACTCTTAAGTCCCCCCCCAGGCCCCTCTGCATGTCCGTTTGTCTCTCAGCTCATCCTTTACAGCAGCAGAGTGGTTGGTGTTGGAAGGAGATTCCTGTATTTATCCCTCAACTCTTAGTGAGAGGAAATGTCACCGTCACCACACACACACACACATACACACACAACAGTGGAAGTGACCTTTTTGCTCTCTCAGGCGTTTTAAAAGGCTTTAACACAAAGGAGAGGAGCAAAGGGATGTGCTGGAGTCGTTAACCTACACTCAGAGGAAGAGATATCAACTGTACACATTGTCTTCATCTTGGCTGCTTATTTAAGCTGATTTAAATTAGCGCTTTTCACTTTAAAGGAGCTGTTCAGCATTTTGCAGAGACATGCTGCTCATAAATACTATCTGAGAATATGCTTCAATCTTTCATGTCCACACGGGTGGAGGGAAGGGGACGAAAGGGGCCTGGGAGAGCGGCTGGGCAGAGTCCACCTGAGGCGAGGGGGTGGGGGGGGGGTCTGGATGGATAGTGCTCTGCACACACTTTGCACCCTCATACCCACTAACACTTGATTAAAAAAGTCCCCAGCATTGTTCACTCTCCCACACGCATGAACACACACCTTTTCTGTGGGGATCAAAGTGTGTGTGTGAGCGCGTGAAGCTGTGCGCCTTTGATCACTGAACAGCAGTCCCCATTTCCTCTCTCGCCCCTCCGCTTAAAGTTAGCTGTATCTGTCGTCTTTTACCTCGTCAACCTGCTGTTGTTAGAACTCCGCCTCCTCTCGCCTTCCTCCTGCCTTTACTCCCCCCTTCTTACTTCTTTGCCTCCATAAAAAAATATCATGTCTTACTTTTTTAATGCAATAGAAGTATCTACCACTGTGATCGCAAATGAGGCCTTCCTGCATTTTTGAAACGGATGTAAAAATCAAATTCTTTGAAATATGTCAAACTAATAGAAATGGTAGAAGTGAAACTGGCCTAAATAAGTCAATTGTCAATTGTTGTTCAATACTAAAACAATGATCAAACTGCAAAAAGAATCAAAGCCTCAAAATAGCCCAGTAGAGCCCACTGTGATCTAAAAGACCAAACAGACAGAAGAGAGGAGGTTAACAAGGCATGCTGGGAGCTATGTGTCATGGCTGACATGACAAGCTTGACCTTGGAGCAGGGCGGAACGCCTCCTGCTCCGCCCCCCCCCAGCCCCCCCCCACCTCCCTCGGCTCCTTGTGAGTGTGTGCGTCAATGCGTGTTTGGGTGAAAGAAAACAAATTTGCCGTGGCTAATACGATCATAAGCGTAAACTTTGTGCTCTTTCAGTTCGCCTATTTCCACGTCGATCAAATGACTGCAGAGAATCTTGGGAAATTCATACATAAACGTGAAAGCTGGATTTTAGAAAGAGCTAAACCACCGCTGCAGTAGGTTGGATGGGCCGAAGTCCTTTGACTGTGGGCTGAAAGGCCGAGCTGTGTTTATGTGGAAGCATCACCACTGTCCAATCACCGCAAGGCATCACTTGTGTTTTAATTAAGTTCAATTAAGTTTTTATCTCTTTAACGTTTAAGACAAATAATCAACGGCCAGGATGTCTATTGGCTCCCTGTCTGTCTGTGTGTGTTTGTGGGTGATATCAAGCTGCACAGAGTCATTATGTCAGCGGTGTGCGTGAGTAGGTTAATTGGAACATGATGCACAACATTAACCTGGATTAATCAATGTAATTACACTGTGTAATTACAGTGTTTTCCTGTGAGATCAGGTTATCCTCCTGTGATGTTCGAATTATTATCTTCATCATTCAGGATGGGACGGTTCAATGTAATTTCTGAAATCAGCATCAGTGTGTGTGCAATTCATTAGTCTGTTTTCCCAGAGATTAGCCCAGAATAAGCTGTTACCTTCAGTCGCTTCATTCGTTAGCAGCGTCCTTCATTAACCCTTCCACTAACGAAAAGCCACTTTGAATTGGCAATGGAGAGATAATGGCTAAATTAAAACACAAAATATGGAGGATGTGTGGGGTTTTTTCTTTGTTTGTTTCCATTCGTTCTGTGAATCAGGAGGAGGCCCAATATAACTTTATTAGCTACTTAACCATGACAGTTAGCCGGTTAATTAGAATCAACACAGAAACCTGGTGAGATGAGTAAACAACACACACACACACACACACACACAACTACACGATCACTACTGTGATTGACAGGTTGCTACCACGGTGTATACATTTTTATATCACTCCCTCAAATTTCAAATATTGTAACTACCATCAAATGGTTGCTAATCTCTTTTTATTTAATATTAACTAACATGTTTGTTTGTTTCTCCCCCCCCCCTCCACAGCCGGGTCGGCCACTGAGCCCGCCCCTCCAGCCCCACCTCCCCCCGAGGCTCAGCCAGTAGAAGCAAAGGTTCCGGAGGAGGAAATGGACGTCACGGATGATGACATCACAGCAGGTAAGGGCTCATGTAATTATGGTGTAGCAGGTGTAACGTGTTGCAACGAATGTTGACGGTGTGAATGACACAATCTGTGAAGCTCAAGTTGCTAGATGTTAACATTTCAAGCTTCTGATTTCAAGCTTCTGATTTGTAGTCCATACGGTTCCAGACACATCCCTACTGCGCAATATGCCTCTAAAGCAACTTACTGACCACCCTGCGACACAATGGAGGCCTGAAATTGAGGGATCTTTTTTCCCCAGTGACCCGTGGAACCCCATCTGGTTTAATATGGGAAACATTAGAGGGTCATTCATCATTTATGTGCTTCTGAATTTAGGTGTGTGTGTGTGTGTGTGTGTGTGTGTGTGTGTGTGTGTCAAAAGCAGTTTATTGTCTCTTGTTCTCCCTCATACACACACACTCTGGAAATGACTGACACCTTTTCCAGTCCCTTCATTGAGGGGCATCTTGTCCTGCTGGATCTACAATCACACAAAGACCCCATGTATGTTCATCAGTGATCAGTTATGATCTAGGGATCAGGGATCCTCCTGCAGCAGCTGATCGTCAACATCACGTCATTAACAATGACACATTTGGAAATCTCAAAAGTAGAAAGCGATTGAATTCAGGAGTCTGAAGGGAAGTTTATCTCCTGCACAGCCCTGTTTCACCATCTCTCCTTCCTCCTCTCTCCATCCTTCTCTCTGACCAGTCAATATCACACCTGTCTGACAATTCATCATTTCTCCCGGCTCATTTTTCTCCTATTGACAGCAATGGGTTTTTTCCCCTTCAGTCTCTGCAGTATTTAATCCGTGAGCAGACACAGCCTGAATCTTTGCTGCAGAGGAAAACACTTTTTCTTTAATTTTTTTTAACATCGCCTCTCCTCTATCATTATTCCTTCCTGAAAACAAATGGTAAATATCTTGGATTGAGGAGCCTCTTTGAGCTTTGGGTAGTGGACAAACAGCTGTAATGTATAGTTTCTGATATTAATATGCGGTTACATTTTTGAGATCCATTCAACCTATTTACATATGTTGCATGGTCTCCATGGTGTGTATTGGTAGTGGCAAAGAGAATTGTTATGTTGATGAATTGTCATGACACACTGCAAGACAACCTCTTCAAATGGATTTCTGACCCAAAGATGTTGGGTCAGAAATACAGCGCTGAAGTCTGAAGAGTCTTTGAGTCTCTGTTACACAGTGTATCGATATGAAATACTAAAGGTACCCGTACCTTAATAAAACGATACTTCGTTAAAATAGCTCCGCTCCTGTCATGCTGCCGGCGGGGCCCAGCGTGCGTTCACAGCGAGGACAAGCTCCTGCCGGCCGTCCTTTTATAGTTGACCAAAAAGATGCCAGAAGTGAAATGTGGAAGTACCATGGCCACATTACATAGGCGTGTATAATGGCAACATGTAGTTTTCATTAATATCTGTAGGCTAATACCAATATCAATGCCATTTGTTGAGTGGTAAAACATACAGATGTTTTATTGGTTACTATTATAGATAAAAATACCAGCATTGTATTGTATTTCTGGTATTTTATCAAATTCCAGTATCGTATCGGGTAAAATGATGTTATGGCAGGTATCGTGTCGATCATCATTTTGGTATTGTAACTAGGCTTTTCACGTTACCAAAAATATAACTTATAATGATAATATAACGATACAAAACCTGCTATTACAATCATTTGACCCTATACATACATAGGAAATGTAGAAGAAGGGAAGGACCAAGGAAGAGAAAATGGGAAAGTAAAGAAGGAGGGATAGGAGAATAAAGAAGAGGAGGAGGAGACAAAGGGGAAGAAGACGAGGTGTAGACAGCCACAGAATCACTTGGCTGCAGGCTGTTACCACAGCGATAGACTCATCACCTCAGTCTACTGTCTCCCTGTCAGGCGTACACACACACACACACACACACACACACACACACACACACACACACACTGTCTCTCTCTCTCCCTCACACAAGATGTGCAGGTGACAACAGTTGTTGCTCGGTGCCACAGCTGCAAAACGTCCCTGTGTGTGTGTGTGTGTGTGTGTGTGTGTGACTGCGCGCATGTAGTAATTATGTCCCTGGTTGTGTCAGGGGATGTCATTAGGATCCACAGCAGCCCCCCCACCATATCTTTTTCTCTCTCTCACACAGACCTCTTTCTGTGTTTCACTTAGCTAAAGTGAGGCATACAGTGAAACCCTGAGAAGCACTAATGAAGCACAAATAACACATGTGACAGTGTAATAAACTGTTAATAAAGTAAGAAATGCTTTTGGATAAAATTCGTCTCCCTGGATTATAGTTAATGAAACTAGTCTAAGCGACGTGGGTGTATGATGAGAAATTAATCAGTTCAACACGTTCTGGCTTTTCCTCATAACTTAAGTCAGGTTCAAACAGCAACAGCATCTCTTCTCACTTTACCCTCTTCCCCCCAATGCCAAACAGCGCCGACTCGTGTTCAAAGTTTGTATCCATCTTAACATAACTAAATAAGTGTATAGAACATGTCATAATTCACTGGTTACCAGTGGCTGCCTGCATCCAGTTCAAAACATTGGTACTGACGTACCATGCTGTGAATGGATTGGGTCCAGTCTACATCCAGGACATGGTGAAACCCTACATCCCAACCCGCACACTCCGCTCTGCATCTGCCAAGCTGCTTGTTTCTCCCTCACTGAGAGAAAAGCACTCGGCGAGATCACCACTCTTTGCTGTCCTTGATCCTAAATAGTGGAAGGAGCTCTCTGATGACATCAGGACCGCAGAGAGCCCAACCTTACGGTTGAAATTCACTCATTGTAAGTCGCTTTGGATAAAAGCTTCAGCTATATGACATGTATTGTAACAATTTCACTCTTCCACCAGCGGTGTGATGGGGGAGGGGCTCTAACGGCAGTAAAGTTCCGTGGGTTTGATGGTTACTGCAAGCACTTTAGTCCATCTTGAAGTAGTGCCTCGCTGATCCAACTCACTGCAGCAAGCGGTGGTTTCAGGGGTCAGATGTCAACGCACGCCAGAAACAAACAGAGTTGTGTTAACTGCCTTAAAATATTTGCTTACATTAATCTCAACCACAATAATGTCATAGATTAACAAGTTAAATTTAAGAGCCCTACTTTTTAACTTGCCTTATTGTCTCTTGCACGAGAGGTGCTGAAGCAACTAGAAGGCTCATCAATCAACATACAAATAAAAGACCACCGTTTTTAATGAAAACATGAAATATCCTCCAGTGGAGGGTTCTCTTTGTTCTGTTATTCTGTGTTGACTTTTGTGTGTGTTTGTGTTATGTGGTCATTGGGGCTATAATCAGAGCTCCTCACTCCATCACAAAGCATTTAAGCGCGATCCAAGTGCAATAGTAGCGTGCTGCTACACTGGCAGGAGGACTCCGAGAATCTGATCTCTGCCTCTGATGGAGGGGGTGACCTCAGGGAGGTCAAAGGTCGCTGCTGGACGCGATCCCATCCCCCTACCACACACACACACACACAATATCTCTGTGCTGGCAGCCATTTACTCTCATCAGGATTCTGAGACATTGAGCTGCTGAGACCACAGATATGTACCTAGAAAAGTATTTTTCTCCTATTCGACATTAGCTCCTCTCCCTGTTTGTCGGACAGAACGAAGGATAGTCTGATAAAGGTCAAAGGTCAGAGGTCTGGCTGACCCTCACCTCCCGGTGTCGTTAGCCCGGTTCTGATTTGGTTAGCTGAAACGCTAGCCTCCCCTGCTAATGCAATATGGGAGCCCAGAGGTCGTTTGGGTCAGATCACGTTTCTCCTCAGAACAGATTGAACTTATGAAGAGATAAATGGTCAAAAGGACTGATTGTTTCTGGTGGGTCTCTTCTGTTTTACCCGATGAGGGACCCAGGTGGTGTATGTGAACAGTATTATATTACAGGCAGCAGAGGGAGGTTATTGTCCAAATGTTATTAATGCACAGGAATGTATTACTGTAGAGAAACCCTAATGTCTAAGATGGTACTACAGGACAGAACATTATGGTATGAAGTCAGTGACATTTTTATACACTATCATATGTTATAGTACTATAATATGGTTTTGTACCACATGTCGTATATGGTATTGTATCGACTGATATGATATGGTGTGGTATTGTATGGATCCTTATGATATGGTATTGTATGGATCCTTATGATATGGTGTGGTATGGTATGGATCCTGATGATATGGTGTGGTATTGTATGGATCCTTATGATATGGTGTGGTATGGTTTGGATCCTTATGATATGGTGTGGTATTGTATGGATCCTTATGATATGGTGTGGTATTGTATGGATCCTTATGATATGGTGTGGTATGGTATGGATCCTTGTGATATGGTGTGGATCCTTATGATATGGTGTGGTATTGTATGGATCCTTATGATATGGTGTGGATCCTTATGATATGGTGTGGTATTGTATGGATCCTTATGATATGGTGTGGTATTGTATGGATCCTTATGATATGGTGTGGTATGGTTTGGATCCTTATGATATGGTGTGGTATGGTATGGATCCTTGTGATATGGTGTGGATCCTTATGATATGGTGTGGTATTGTATGGATCCTTATGATATGGTGTGGTATGGTATGGATCCTGATGATATGGTGTGGTATTGTATGGATCCTTATGATATGGTGTGGTATGGTATGGATCCTGATGATATGGTGTGGTATTGTATGGATCCATATGATATGGTGTGGTATGGTTTGGATCCTTATGATATGGTGTGGTATGGTATGGATCCTTGTGATATGTTGTGGATCCTTATGATATGGTGTGGTATTGTATGGATTCTTATGATATGGTGTGGTATGGTATGGATCCTGATGATATGGTGTGGTATTGTATGGATCATTATGATATGGTGTGGTATGGTATGGATCCTTGTGATATGGTGTGGTATTGTATGGATTCTGATGATATGGTGTGGTATTGCATTCTGTTTCTGGTACACTCCTCTCATACATAGATCATTTTTGTTAAAAAACTCTGTCCTCTGTTTCTCTCTCTGTCTCCCACACGCACACTAAACAAAGATGCACACATAGGTACACACTTGTCTTATGGTTGACTGGGCAGTGTGATAATGTGCACATAAAGGGGGATGGGCGGAGAGAGAAAGAGACAGAGAGAGTGTGTGTGTGAGTGTGAGTGTCAAGGTTTACGAATGTGTCACAAAGATAAAGCGCTGGCCTTGGGTGGTGTGTGTGTGTGTGTGTGTGTGTGTGTGTGTGTGTGTGTGTGTGTGTGTGTGTGTGTGTGTGTGTGTGTGTGTGTCTGTGTCCGTCCAGCACAAACACAGATGGAGCGTCATGGAGACCAAGGAAACTGTCTGAATGCCTGATTGGCTGTTTTTACAAATTGACTTGATGGCACACCGATTGTTCGATGGACTGAAGGGCCAAAAATGACTGACTACCTGACTTTTGCTAATTGGTTTGGAAAAACCAGCTGATTGGCTGATCTCCGCTCCCAGTACCAAGCCCATCACAGACAAACCACTCGCACTGGGATGGTCGGACCGAACAATATCATTTTCTCCCTCGGTGTCAGCCCGGATTGTCTGAGTGGAAATCATGGAGTCATTTGGGTCAGACAAGAGTCAACCAGTACAAGTGATCGTTAACGTCAACGCGACACGTACTGGCAATTTAGAGCCCCCCCTCCCACAGTTTATCTCGACAATCAGACACACAGAGAGGCGAAGTAATGAGTTTCCTGGCCTGTGGGCACATTCTCCTGTGAACACTCATCACATGGCTCTGTTTTCACCTCACAGACTCGCTGTGCATGACATGGAGAACTCTCGTTCGCAATACCGAAAAATAAAGAAGAGCCGCGCCCCGTGTGATCGGATGCGACTTCCCCGCCCGGATCATTCAGCACTTTGCTTCCTGTGCCTAGGGTGCCAACAATGAGGAGAGGAAATGCTAAACATGGCCAAAGGGTGCGACGCTACGAAAATATTTGGATAAATGGACGTTTCAACATTTGTAGACGTCACAGACAAAGCCAGGTTAGAACACCAGTATAGTACAAAGCCAGCAAATGAAATGGCAAATGATTTGTTATTTTTATATCATTGCTTACTATTCATAGAGAATCGTTAGAAGACTGCACAAATTAAACTAAATTTGAAATGGAATCCTGATTTGCCACATTTTGTGATACAAGCCAGCAAAAAGATGCTGACCCAGTACTAAAACCATTGCTTACTATCAACTGGGTCCCCTCTACATAGACCACCATCGTCCACACCTTCATCAATGTTTCTTTTCCGCCGGGCCGCAGGACTTGAACCATGATCTGCTTTGTCAGTCCTGAGCTTTGGACCTCCACGTATTTTACCATTCTCTTACCCTGCTTTAAAGAAACCGATGGATTGTCATAATACTGCTAAAATGATCCGTCTTCCATCCCTCTGATAATGATCAAATTGTACTGCAAACTGTCATCGTCCCTTAACGTCGTCCCTCGCCAAGGAAGAACCTTTCCTCCTCCCTCTCGCTCTTTGGTTGTGATGCTTTTCATTTGGTGGAGTTTAAATCTGATGCCTTAGATTTGTCTGTGAGAGAGGGACAGGTTTTTTGTTTTTTTTCCTAAGCAGCGCTGCCTTTAATAAAATAAATTCCTTCTTTATGAAGGAGCGGTGGGATGGAGGTCGTGCACCGTCTCTGCATTCGGAAAATGAACATCAAGAGCCATTTCTCAGAGCGCTCCATTAACGGCTGCTGAGTGACGAGAACATCGGCTGGATTCAAAACCTGCCTCAGGTCCTCAATTAAACTGCAAGTCCAACCCATAATTGATAACGGAGGATAGAAAAATAAGACTCGCGCTTTAATGCCTTCACAAGTTTGAAGGGGAGCCAGTGTGAGCAGGGTATTGGGGGGGGGGGGGAAGCGAATAGAAAAACACCCAAAAAGCTCCTCGTGTTTGGCTGCGTTGGCAAAGTGAAGCGCGCTGACTGGCGTGTGGTCAATGTGCTGCAATGTAGCCACAGGATGAGAAGTTAAAGGACTAAAAAGCAGTAGTTTGACAGTGAGTCCCCCCCCCCCCCCCCCCCCCTCCGTACCCTCTGGTTGGAGCGCTGTGTTTCTAGCTAAGCGCAGATAGCTCCCCTGTCTGTGTCAAGACAGTAAAATACACTTAACCTTCAGGTGGACTCGGGCGGCTTGGAAGGGCAGCCCCTCCGAATCTTTTTTCTCTATCACCTTAATTGTGTTTTTCAATTATTTCCCCAGATTTTCTGTCTCCTGACATTTGTCTTAAGAACAGTGTTTACCCCAGCTCTCCCAAACACACACACACACACACACACACCAGCACTCTTTTGTCTTCTTTGTCTTCTGAATTCTGTTTGCCTGCTTGTTTTCAAGATGTTATATATTCACGTTCTTAACTTTTCTCTCCCAGCATTTTAACTACGCGTTGTTCACTTTCCTTCTTTCCTCCTTCGTTCTCACATGGGTTTCCTGCTGCTATTGATCCCCTCCCTCAGTCCCTGGTGATCAGGTTTTACCAGTCTCCCATTGATTACCAATGGAGTCGAGGCGCTTCATGGGAAGATGCTGGAGCCACAGCTCCAGAGGGGAGTGGTGGGAAGGTTGTCTGTTTGATTTTCTCGGTGTGGTTACTAGAAGACGAGAATGTTACAGTTTTCATCAGCAATTAACAAATACATGGTCTCATAAAGAGATGTGTGTCAGTATTTCAGGTCAGGCTGGGTGGTAATACATAGTATTATATGTTATATATGTTACTTGATTACCACCGGCACCCTGTCTCGTTTAATTCATCATTAAGGAGGTAACAACTTTCCCCCAAAACTACATTTTCACACATCATAGTAACGATAGAGTTGACTGTCTCCTAATTGACACTTTTACTGAATTGGTACTTGAACACATCATAATACAACTGTGTCCTGCTGGTGTGCCGCTAAGCAGTAGTTAACCAGCGCTCAGGCTGCAGTAAATCCTCTCTTCAATTAATATTACCACAGGACTTGGAGTAGAGCTTTAGACCATAAACTCATGTTCACAATGTTTACTCTTGATTTCCCTCCAGGCTCATTTTCTCAGTATTCTATACAACGTACTTGGTACATTGTATATATTTTCCATGTACCAAGTTCTAAATATTCAATGAGTTTCAATCTGTTGTGCGTATGAATGAGTTCTGTCCTGCTTTGTAACATTTCAGTACATTTTCCCCAACACATCCATATTTTTACTGTGGATGCATGGACTCCACAGGTTGTTGCATTATTCCATCCTGCCCTTTTTTCTTTTTATTATAGATTCCTTCCTTTTATGGATAATGTCATTCCAGCCACAAAGCCTTTTTATCCTAATCCGTCTGTGTTTTTATGAAGATTTAGCTGAGCTGAGGCGAGCTCGTCCGTCCCTCTTTAGTTTATTGAGTTATGTTTAGGAGCAGGTTGGCTAACAAATAGGATTTAGATACAATGTCATTATAATGGATCTGCCGGCCGTGAAGGAAGCCGATCGATAGGTTTCAAAAGTCCATCAGTCCGTCCGCGAGGGCCGAGGGGACGCAGGTAACGGCGCTACCTGACCAACGTCCGCCAGGAAACACCACGGCTCTGAAATGGAAAAAGTTCAGTGTCTTTAAAAAGTCTAGGATTATTTTGATACAGATGAACCACTGCATCACAGTAAAAGTCCTCATTATTCCCATGTATCCAGTCTTATTTGGGATCTCCTAGAAGTTGAAGTACAGTTAGTCTAAATATACATACCAACAAACATTTTAAACACTATAAACCACTGAAGTGTTTTTTTCCTCTTTGTTACTTCTTTTTTTGTGTTGAAGGGAAAGATGTGATATTTTAGTCTTATCAGAATTGTCTACATTTAAGGTTTTATTTATAATATAAACTGGTAGTTCAAAAGTAGTAGACTCAAGGCTTTGATGGCATTGCATACCATCAAAGCCTTTCAATACCATTATAACCATTATAATGGTTAATGAATTGTTGCTAAAGAATGTCCCTTTACATCAGTCTATAAAGAGGTATACAATAAAGTTACCTGTTTACGTATAACTATTTATTTATTTTCTGTCTGACCACATTCCATGATCATCATGTTTCTCCGAAAATGTACAAATAACTCTGCAAATTAGATGCTAGATGTATAAATGCAAATGTCTTTTTCTCACTCATACTACATAGCTAGAGACAACTTTTAGGCCGCGTAAGGAGACATTTGTGTTTCCACAACACAATTATGCATTTTGAACATCAGTAGCAAACGCCAATGACAGCTGCCCGTCCAATCAGGATTCAGAAGCTGTCAAAGGACTGTCTATTGGCTGTGGATGGTGAGGCCCTCCTTTCGGTAACATGCGCTAGGAATGAATCTTTATTAGCAGTCTACCCAGGCTATCCTTACAGAGGACTAAAAGTCTCCTTTCCTTCTTTCTGACCTGGACACTCCCTCCCTCCCTCTCTTTACTTTTACTTTCTCTCTGTAAATCTCAACTTTTTAGTGATTCTGGTTGGGAGTCTATCTCTAATTCTGTTATCTACTGGCCCAGTCTGGCCCGAGGATGGATGCCATCTGTAATCCATTTATCAGAGCCGGCCGCTGGGCCTTTCTCCAAATGACAGCTGGCCCTTAGCAATCTCATTACAAAAAAAGCACCAGGATATGATATGGAAATATGGGGGGGGGAGGGGCTTCTGAGGTCTGAAAATGCACTGACACACAAACACACAGTGGACAAACTATTGGAAGATAATCATTTTTTTAAAATGTAATCACCCCCCAAAACAAACTGTTCCACTTAGTCCCATTGGTCACATGGTTGCTATTATAGATTAGATATAGAATAGATTTTGTAGTTCACACTGCCCCAATGAGGACATAACTAGAGTAAAACAATAATGAATACTATTGCTCAGGACCTTGTGGGAGGCTACACATCCGGTCCCTCCTCGCCTTTGATTGGACGGCGTGATGAAGCGGTCACACTGACGCGCACAGCGTTTCACTCAATGTCGTCTGCTGCAACTATACAAAAACGCTCTTAAACCTGCAACCTTGTTATTTTTAGAGAGCCGTAAATACACTCACGTTCAAAATCATTTTTAAAGGTATGGTGGCCTCATGGGACAACGCTTTGTGTGTTGACATGACAATGTTGACATACTTTGCATTGTGTATAATTCTGCATTGGGCACAACAAATGCAATTCGTATTCACTTCACGCCCTCCGAGGTCGCTTCGGGTTCATCACTGCCATCACAGAAAAGCTGAACTTTACACTACGAGAGTACCATTAGCCTAGTCTAGTTAACAAGTAGGCAAGCCATTCATATATTAAGACATAGTAAGCGAGACTAACGTTCATCTTCACGGCTCTTGCTGCTGCCTCACCTGTGCACAGCACTCCGAAATCCAACCAACGGCCGGTGCAACTTCTTCATGGTCGTATGGGTTGAAAAGGGCTCGAGCTGCTTTTTTCCTGCCCTTTGTTTGGACCTAATCATTGTACGCTTTGTTAACATTTAACCTTTTTTTAAACCTCTTACCTGTTTTTTGACTGCACCTGCGTTAAAGGAGCGGTTTGACGGCCAGCAGCATACATGACATTTTATCAACCATCAATCCCTGAGGATCATATGGGATGGATGCTAACAAACACCTGAAGAGAAAGAAGTAGACACATTAGTGACCAACTAACTTGCTCTTTCTATTCAACGCCCTGTGTGTGTGTGTGTGTGTGTGTGGGGGGGGGTGGGTGTGGGTGTGAGTGCATGTGGGTAGGTATGGGTGCATGTGTTTGCGAGTGCTAGTTTCCTTGCAATTCAATCCTTAACAATGCTGAGCTCGCTCATCCAGAAAGAGAGAGAAGAAAGAGAAATCCAAGTGTGTGTGTGTGTGTTTGTAACATGCACACACAGATTTTATGTAGTACTTATTGGGCCTTTGATCCAAGGGGTGTAAGGAGCTCTCCTCTCCCACTGTGTTACTCAAACATACACACACACACACACACACACACACAACACACGTATTCCTCTCAGCACTGTAGCGGTTCCCCACTGTGTAGACCCTGTCACACGCGCACACACAAAAGGGGTTATTTTGGGGTCGCCTTGGACAACACAATGGATGGACACGCACGCCCACACGCACATCCCTGTCCAGAGGTCTGTGTGTGTGTGTGCACACTGTGGCTTAAGGCTTTCAGCGGGACAAAGACATGTGCCTGCACGTGTGTGTGTGTGTGTGTGTGATGGTTAATACCAGGACAATAGAAGTGTGCCTGTTCAGTTGTTATCGGCTCAATGGAGACTCACAGGCCTGCTGTTTTTTTTAACCACCGTGAAAAGAAAGGAAAAGAAAGAAATGAGAACGGGGGTCCCCCTGCCCCCCCACACTCTATTCAGCTGAAACATCTCTCAAACGTGTCAGAGGAAGGAAATAAACAGACCCGCAGTCTCTCCAGACCTTTCATAATGAACTACAATGTTCCTATCCAAATTTAGCGAGTCCCTAAAAGCAATAAAGTGCCTTGAAAGCAGCATTTCACAGTCGGGTTTGGCAGCTTTGCATTTAAATGAAGTTTCCTTATTGTGTGACGGACATTAGATGGAGCTGTTGGCAGTTTTTTTATTTTTGGCCATCTTTATTTCGGCAGAGGGCACATTAAGATGCTGTGACTTTAGTTGATGGTTAAATTGCACAATACTCCCTTCAAATGCAAAGACAGTTGTGGGGAATTCCACAAAAAATGTATTTGTTACACAAACATGTGAATATATATTTATACCCTATATTTAATTGTATCATTTAATTGCTTAATACATTTTGACCTTTTTAAAATGAAACGCCATTAGTGTGTCATTGTCAAATTACTATGAAAGTTTAGTAAAGACATAGCTGCTGGGACTTTTGTGAAATACAGTATATAATATATATATAATTCTTTATTTTTTATTAACTGTACTGCATATTTTAACAATAGTTTTTGGTTTCGCAAGGGCTATGGGGGGCTGAATGAACCTGCACATACGGTATCACATTGTGCGATGTTATGTTAATTATTTAAAAACTTTGGTATTAAAAGATCTTGAATTAGGATCATTTTTAAGTTTAGGCCATTTGAAACTAACAAACTACAAACTGCACAACCATGTTTCCTCATTTCGTCAGAGTGGATCTAATAGCTAACACCTGTAATAGTGTTTGAGGTTTGCTCGGTGTACATGGCGATGTCACGTGGGATTACAGAGTAGTGACATACCTCACAAAGTGAGCGTTGCGCCTGTGTTGATGTGTCCCTCTGTCCCTCTGTCCCTCTACCAGGCTGCCTGTCCAACCTTCCGCCCAACGCCAAGAAGATCTCCAACTCCTACGAGGAGCGCCGCAAGCAGGCCACCGCCATCGTGCTGCTGGGGGTCGTCGGGGCCGAGTTCGGCGCCGAGATTGAACCCTCGAAGGGCTTGGCCCGGAACCGAGGGGGCGGACAGGTGCCCGACGGCTTCGGGCTGACGAGCGGCGGCTCGTCCAACTACTCGCTGGCCAGACACACATGTACGTACGCACAGGACACACTCATTGCCATGTGGGTCATACTGTATGTATTCCCGGGGAAGTGGGTTGAAGGGCTCCCAGCATGCACCAGGATAACCTTACCAAATTTTCCACTGATACATGCAGGGTTGGATCAGGAGAAATGAACCAGAGAGCCATTCTATTGCATATTTAGGTTTCTTAGCACTCATTCCTTTGCATGGCCCTTCTCTCCACTCACCGTGACGTTTCGGTTTTGTCCAATAAGCCTTCCTCATTGTTTGTCTTTAGCCCCACCAGCAGCGTGTTGGGTGGGTTGGGTTTGATTTAAACAAAGTACAACCGCAGTCTCCTTAAAGTGATTCTGATCAAAGTAGTATGAAGGAACACTTTATAATTTCTTTTTCTAATGTATTTGATACCCATCACCTGATTGGAGCCGTTATTTATCTATTTTAGCTAGCTATTCTTAAAGACCCCACAGGCCTGAAATCTTTTGTCCCCTAGCAACTTAATCTAATAATTTAGGTGTTGCCACGACCCCACAAGCAGCCTTTGGGTTTGTGACGAAATCCCACATTATTTACATTGCATGTGTGGCACAACACGGCCCACTTCAGAGAGGTACTGAATGGTTCGAGGCTCTGGTCTTGGTCCAGGACGGTGGTTTTTCAACTCCCAACTACACAACTGTCCAACTTTGTTGGATTAGAGGCGAGGAGAGAGATGGGATTGATTTTCACCCGACAAGCTTAACACCTTAAGGAGCTTGGCATGCACACACCCACACACACACACACACACACAGCCTATGCCACGCTGGGGCCGCAGCGTTGGACCTTTGTGAGCATCAAACCTGCACTAAGCAGAGCCACTCTTCCATCCTGCTGCCCCTGAGCTCTGATTGGTTGCCTCTGGGGTCATCCGCCCAGCGACAGGGCCTGCGCTCCCACTGATAGACCGTGGAGCGTGATGTTGGTCCTGTGCACAGTGGTCAGCTCACCTGTTTGGACTCACAGGAAACACACACACACACACACTGAAGCTCCAGAGAACCTAACCCCATGTCATCAAATGAGAACAACTCCAAATTTAATTGAGCCCCTTGAGTAGAGCTCGCCCTACCTCATTATAAACCTTTCATGTACCCCTCTGGCTGGGTTAACAGAATAAACCAAAGCTCTCAAAGTCATCAATGTTTGATTTAACATCAAGCAGTCACACTGGAGCTTTGCCCGCATGAAATTCAATATGTTATTTGGAAAATTCTGATTTGACCCAGAATTCAAAGAGAAACAAGACTGAGGCCTTATTTCCACTGCATGGTTGGGCTCAACTCACTTTTAGTATCCATGCGAGACATCTCTTGGGTGGGCCTCAGCGTTGAGTTGGAACCACCGCGACATGATCTTCCACACTTTAAGTCTTTTAGACAAATCTGTGTAGTTGACACTATTGGCAAGTTTATGCAGCACATTCAGCTTTAGTGGTGATTTCTGGAGGTTGTTCTCCTGGACAGTGACATGCTGAAAGAACCTGATTGTGACATTTCTCTCTGTGAGGTTTCATACCGTTACAAGTTATAATATCACTTGGCAGCCCGAATACCAAAAAGGTTTCCATTCGACATTCAAGTAATCTCTAAATGAATTCAGAATAAAGCCTTCTCCCCTACCTCTACATGACTCTGACACTAATTCAACTGTCAAATTCAACCCACCTAGCGGGTGTGACGTGGATCGGACGAATGCTAAACTAAGGACGCACACACACACGGATTCCTTGCTTTATATTTCCCTCACTCAGCTCGACCTAACGGCTGTTCCAGGGCTGCTACATTCTGCGTCTGCTCTGTCAGACTGTCGGACAAGTGATGGATAATGTTTCGGTCGTTTTGACCACACGTCTTAGGGAAACAAGGGCCTCCCACGCTAAAAGGGAGGAGCTAGAACGTCGACCTGTTCAGTCTTTGGCCAGACGTGGAGGCTGTAACGTCACATTCCTCCTACCACCAACCCGACATACGGACACGGTTCACATGAGGTCCTTCAACCTACACACGGCTCCTATTCAGGGATTTGAGCAACTGGCGGACGGTCGCCCCAACCCAACTGAGGAGGCTGCTCCTTTAGGAACTCACTCCACAGAGAGGCTGAAGCCTGTGAAACATGTTATTACTCCATATGAAGCTCCATCACATGATTACACATGACTGTAAAAAGCATGTGGGGAGGGCATATTATTTATTCTTTTCTTCCTGCCCTTTTTATCCCTCCCTCCTTTTCGCTATGTTGTTTTTCTCTCTCATTTCTACTCCCCCATCTCCTCTTTTCCTCTGTTATGAAATTGAAAGATGGATGGGCGTTGTTGGCATACAGCGCAGTGTGTGTGATGAATGAGAGCTGTCCACCCAGAGAGAGGGAGGTAGGGTACAGTAGTCTATACAGCAGAGTATAGATTGATGTTTTCATATGGCAAGTGGGGGAAGGAGATTGAACTTGAGGGAGGAAGGAAGGAAGGAAGGAAGGATAGATGATGACAGAGGGACGGTGGGATGTCCATGGACAGGATAAAACAAACTACATCTGTGTGTCGTCCGTGGCCCTCCGAGGCTTGTTGCAACGTGAATGTGGCATTTTAAAACATTCATGGGAGCAAATTGTTGAGTTTGTTGTTGGAAACTGTACCTCGTTTGAGGGTTGAGCAGCGATTTATTAATTGCCTCGCTCCACCTCTCTGGAGAATAAGCACCATCAACTGATGAAGTTGTCTACAGCTTTCTCCTAATGTGTACCTCATGGTTATAAAGGAACGATAGTTCATCCATGGTAGTGATCACTGCTTGTTCAGGGTTAGTACTCGAATGGGTCCGGCTTTGAAGCTAAATACTTCTATATCATTTGCGAAGTTGTTCACTTATCAATGATCAGGAAATGGTTAAACATAGTAATAGATACAGTAGCTTAATCTTGGGTTGAGTTTTGATAAGCAGGATACCTTTTTTTACTGATTAAAAACTTAAAAATGCAGAATAAGGCTTTTAAATGTCTTTTTTCTCTCTCAAACTGCCTCTTATTCGTTCTCTTTTCATATAAAAATATTCAAAATGTAGTTCCTTCTCTCTAGAGTCCGATCAGCCTCTCGTCCACTAACCAAGTTCCCCACATTGATTTACCTTCACCTCTCATTTAAGCCTGAGCGGAGGAAGCGAGGGAGAGGAGGAAAGAAGGTACAAAGGCCTGTTAGTGGTCGCCTCGGCCCGGTAAACTTCAGACATTGCACATCCGTCACTATTTCACAATCTCCCTCCCTCCTTTACTCCGCCCAACATCCTTCCTATCCCTTCCTCCCCCCCTCCCCCCATCACTCCCACTGCCCTAATCACCCTCTCTGTGTTCATGTGACGTGTTTACTGCCCTAACTAACGGCTCATTACGGCCGACTGATGCTTTGTCAATAGCTATGCGTCCATTTGGGTCCAGGCCTGCCTCTTAAACGGGGGATGTCCACCTTGAGAAATGGACCCCGAGTCTTGGACCGCTCTCCCTTCCAGCTCACTGACGAGAAGGGAGGGGCCGTCAATTTTAATCTCAATCCGGCCAATTACAGCGCTGATTGTTAACGGCCATCTTCAATTGCCCAGAACAAAAATAAAATGAAAGGGTTCTACGTGGAAACGTTCTTTGTGAGAACATTCAGATCACGCAGCATTGAACTTTGACCTTTCAGCCTCTAAGGCCCACTCTGTTTTGAGGTTGGGGGAGGGGCGAGGGGGGTGCAGGTTGACTGTGGGAACAGCACGTACACGCATATCATCAATGCCGAGGGTTTGAATCTGACTGGTGACCTTTAGCACCGTTTCCCCCAAATTATTCTTCCGATTGGCCCCGTCTTCCCACAGTCACTTTGATTTATTACTCATCCGTTTATTTCCAACTAATGTGGAGTTGCTTTCCTATCAGAGGCATAGCAAAGTTAGCAAAGGGCGTTCATCCTGTAGTTCATAGCATCTTATCCTCATTAAAGCCTCTTCAATTGTTTCTTTATATATTTCGAAACCGATCTGGGAACAGTTTTTTAAAGGAATGAAAAGCACAATGTAACATTGATTACTTTTTAACTTCCTTAATCTCAGGACCATGGCCTTCGGTTCCCTTCTGAACATGTCTGTTTTTTAACAGAATTATATAAAGATTTTGCTTAAGCAACTGGAAAAAAGAGGGTAAAATAAATCTTTAACATCCCAAAGTAGATTTTAAACTCATTCTAACACAATTTTTTCTATGGTGATATGTAGAATGAATTAAACCCGAAGGAAATGTTACCTTTTGCGGTACTATTTACCTTGCCCCAACACCCCAAACGCACACCTGCTTAGCTCTACGCCCACAGCCACAACAGCACTGCTAACCACGTGATCCCAGACAGCCATCTCCCACAGTCTACACCACCCACAACAACAAAAATGCTAACACGGTTAGCCCTCTATCCGCCGATATATATTATAACAGTCGAGTCCTGCAATGCTAACACAGTTAGCCTCCAGCTATATCTTTCATACTGCATTAAGGGGAGTTGCTGTTTAAGGCGGGTTGATGATCAAATGCCACAAGATCAGGATGATGTCATTTTGTGTCTGGAGAGCTACCACAGGGTTATAAAAACATAATAAATGATCTGTTTTACATGACATGTTCCTTCATATTAGTTACAAATGAAATACAATGAACGGTCTTGATCTCTGACTAAAAGACGAAAAGGGCCTCCACGAACACAGTGCTGCACACGCATCAGTGAACTCTGAATAAATATAAGTATTCACAGAGGTGTTTTTCTGCCCCTCTCTGTCTCCACTTTATCCTTTCGAACGTGCTTTGTGAAGGAATATGCTCCGGAGCCTCCGGCTTCAGTGGGTAAGACAGGCGGAGACGGACAGACACCCGGAGGTGGGGGGGGGGGGGGTAGGGTTATTGAAGGATGGGGGATATTTTCAGGAGCCTTAATGGTCAACCTGTCCCTACAGAGGCTGGCTCAAATGTCAGGTCAGCGATGAAGCGACCTCCATCCTGGGGGGAGGGGGGGGTGCGTGTGTGTGTGTGTGTGTGTGTGTGTGTGTGCTATAATTCTTACTCTGGTTCCACTGCTTGTGCCGTTTGCAGGTAAGGCGCTGACCTTCCTGCTGCTGCAGCCCCCGAGTCCCAAGCTGCCTCCCCACAGCACCATCCGCCGCACTGCCATCGACCTGATTGGCCGAGGCTTCACCGTGTGGGAGCCCTACATGGACGTGTCGGCGGTGCTCATGGGGCTGCTGGAACTCTGTGCTGACGCCGAGAAGCAGCTGGCCAAGTCAGTCCCGCCAGCTCAAATGTCGCCGTTAATGATGAAGCCCTCTCACACAGATAGATTGAAAGAATTTATAATGGGCTTTTCCACGGGGCCCATTTTATTTTTTAGAAAGCAGTCATATTCACTGCCGGTATTTTTTTTAACACCCAATCAACCAAAAAATGGCAGGTAACAGACGTCGTTAAATTTTTGAGCTGTCTCTTAAAAAGAAAAGCTGGCTCATACAAATAGAAACAAAGCTGACGTATGAACTAAGCATGAAATAAGGACATTGTTCCATGTGCACAGTGTGATTAGTTTATTCACTGTTTGTGTTTGTGGGTCCGGCTGCTCAGTGTTCCGTCTCAGATTCCAGAGTACACACTAACGCCTGCATATTGAAACAAATGGAAACACACGCACACAGGAACACGCTGAGTTATGGAAGCCAGACTAATGTGATTGCAGAACATTATGATGATGTAACGATGTCTGCGTTGCTCCGACATGGGGCTCCTCTGTCTGTGTGCATGTGTGTTTGTCTGTGTTCACATGGTGTCCATCCAGAAAAAGTTCAACTAGGGAAGTAATATCCTGTCTTCAGTGGACAAACCCTTTATATTATTATGACCAGATCGGATCGAACGGATATAGGTTTACATGACTAAGAAGAAGAATTCCAAAGTTAGCAAGCTGTATTGATGAAAACTTAAAACTATTACTATTATTAAATAAAGTTAAAATAACAAGAGACTTGGAGCATAGATGTCGGAAGCCGTCCTCTTTGGCTCCTTCCCTCAGCATCCTAACCCACCGAGCAGGTCAAAGGTCACGGTTGCCTTCACACAGTGGTAGTGAGGTTGTAGCGGTTTGTAGGAGTGAAGGTCAGAGGTCACTAAGAGAAAGTAATTCGGCGGTATCCTCTCATGTGTGGTGCACAGAGGGCCGTGGCTCCCTCCCTGCTGAAATGTAGCCGGCCAACATGAGTTGATCTTATTAGGCTGAAAGCCGAGCTGGGTCAGTCTGGTTAAATGAGTATAGATATGTCTGCTGCGTGCGTGCTGAGACTAAAGACAAAACAACCCCATCTTAGTAGAGTAGAAGGTAGGTGAAGAGAAGTTGACCAGACGCGGACAGAAAGATTTGCACTTAATGGTAAATATAACCCGAAACAACTACTGATAATGCTAAACATGTCCATGGTTAGCATTATCAGTAGTGGAGTTGTCCTTTCTGCCTTCCCACATTTAATAAGAGAAACAACATAATTGAGTGTTCATTTGATCTAGCACGACAATACTTTTAGGCCAACGTGCACCCATCGGCAGGATGTAGGACACCAGCTGTTACATTAATAAACAAATTGATAATAATGACATTTCTGAGAAATTGAACATTGTATCACAGGTGTCACTTGAAATGAAACATTTCCTGGAGCCAACAATGAATAAAGAAGAAATCTCTTAAGATGCACCAGTAGGTGTGACAGTGGAGGGTGTGCTCTGGTCAGATCCGGGGTGTAAAGGCCTCCTGCTGTGTGCACGCCTCGTGCAGAGATAAGTACACCTTGTCGATGGCGACTCGTGACTCCAGCTGGGGGGTTTGCACGCTGCAACGATCCAACTTTTCCTTCCGCCGTGTACGTGTTTGGGTCCTTTACTCAATAATCTGATTTCTTTTGGTTTTATTTTTTTCTTATTCTGAAACAAGTCAGAATCTCATAAATATATTTTAACATATGCAGTATGCCTTTGAGCTGCTGTCATCCAGCCAGGGAATCCGTTATGTAATTAGTTAGTAGACTAGCAGTGTCTCAGTATTCCAAATGATTAAGAAGCTGTAAAGCAACTAGCCGGCAGAAGGGTCAGTCAGTCAGTCAGTCAGTCAGTCAGTAAGTCTGTTCTTGAATCAGCCGGTGATGGATCACTGCGTCATTCAACAACCCGTCCAGTTACCCAACTGAACCCTCATCATACGTACATATGCTGGTTTATGTGCTGTTTAGGTAAATGACTCCAGGCGCTAAGCCCTCTCTGAAAGCAGTCTGTAAAGCCCCTTAGTAAACCATTTAGTATCAACTCATCGAGCA
Source organism: Pungitius pungitius (assembly GCF_949316345.1). Taxonomy (NCBI): domain Eukaryota; kingdom Metazoa; phylum Chordata; class Actinopteri; order Perciformes; family Gasterosteidae; genus Pungitius; species Pungitius pungitius. Next base: position 14,398,111 of record NC_084917.1, on the reverse strand, counting down.
GATCAGTCAGTCACACACACACCGTCTCTTCCTGCAGCAGTGACTCTCGTCATGTGATCGTGGTTATTCACTCCTCCCTTGCACACGAAAAAATCCATACTCCCTATCCTCGGCGTGCGTGTGTGTGTGTGACCGTATTGACTGGCTAGTGTCAGCGCAATACTGGCCGTGAATGTTGCCACGTTCACTCACAACTGTGTGTGTGTTTCTTATTAGCTGTGCACATTGTAAATTCAGTCCTTTAACAAATGTTAACCAATCTTGTAATCCTGTTCATTTAATTTTTTTAAAATCTTAATTTCCTTGGAAGTTGCTGGTCTTCATTCAGTTTAAATTTGACTTCCGAACGACCCCCTGTGGATACAACGCCGTCTGGGCCCACCTCTGACCGGCCTCTCCGCTGACCATTTAATTGCATTGACACGTGTCTGTGTGTTCTAAAGTGACTACGACTGTGCTAATAATCCGGATTATTTCATTACATGTTCTAAGTGTCGGCCGTTAACGTTAAAGTTCTCTGTACAATTAGCTCCTGGCCCTCCTGCAGCCTTATATCAACTCTGTGACTGCTTCCAATTACAGCCGGCCCTCTGGATCTAATTAAACATTTCAATATTGCTGATATATTGCCAGTATTAATTGCTGGCACTGTGGCTGTGATCTGTAATCAGAGGAGATGAATAGTGCTTCTCGGCCCCCCCCCCCCCCCTTCCTTCCTTCCTCCCTCCCTGCCTCTCCCTCCCGATGGCCAGAGTAATTTAACAAGGTGGCCTTGCTCGCCTCTCACTCTCTCCTTCCCTGTCTCTCTCTCTCTCACACACGCTCTCAGAGGGGAGTGTGTGGCCAGCTGTTGGGGTGTGTGTGTCTAATTCCTGTTGCATTGTGGGAGTCTATTATGCCGTCGTCTGGTGAATGGCTCCCATTGACTTGGCCTTGACATTATAAGCTGCCCGCTAATCTCTTCACTCCATATATTAGTGAGGCTCGATCTCTCCGTTTAATCTCATTTTCTTCCCCTCTCTGAACAACTGTACATTTAAATGCATCTCTCCCTCTTTAGAGAATCTCTCATAAAGGGATAAGCTTGGGATATTCCATAGGTTTCTTTTCTTTTTTTCTGTCGACAAATCCCATAAAAAGACCAAAACCAACAGTGAATTTATATTTGACTGATTATAATAGTAAGCGTTGTGTGCATCAGAGCCTGATCTGTAGCATAAAGCTCTTACACAATTGAAACCCATTCTCCTCTTTTCAATGGGAGTGACTTCCCCAAACCAGCGATTATGAATTATGTATAATGCAGCAACTCACTCCAGCATCAGCCAATCGGGTTGCACATGGAGTGAAATATGCAGTTGGTAGTTAGGACCATATTTGAAGACACACCTCATCGGTTTGACCTTATCTCTAAACATTTTTCACACATTAAGAACACATAGTTAAGAACACATTCACATTATCGATAATGTGAATGTGTTCTTAACTTTAAATCATTAATGGCATTATGATTCTTGAAATGTCTTTCTCTCATATCCCACAGTGTTACAATGGGTTTGCCCCTCAACCCCCCCGCTGACTCAGCTCGCTCAGCCCGCCATGCCCTCTCCCTCATCGCCACCGCCCGCCCGCCGGCCTTCATCACCACCATTGCCAGAGAGGTGAGAATGAACGGTTGAAACGACCGGGCGGCAGCTTCCAAAAGTCTCACATGTTCACACATCACGCGTCGCTGTCGTTGTGTTCCCATGCTACCCGTGGTGGATGGCGGGCGCAAATAAAAGGGGATTTTATATTGAAAATAATACAATTTCAGAAGATTCCCACTGGACTCATAAACTTCTGATAAACTATGGAATGTTTCCGGCACAGAAATACCACTGACTTTCTTTTCTATCACTGGAATCTTACTTGCAAGAGAAAGTTTGAGGTTCTGAACTTTTAATATTGAAGAGCTTTGTTAGATGAAAACCACGGTTTACTATAGTATAATGCCATATATATTGAGATTTAAACTTACAATTTTTCCCGAAAAACTGTAGGTCTAAATGTAAAAAATGTACATCCTAAATCTGAGAAATGTTGACCTTTATGTCTGAATAATACTCCTGTACACCAGCTCAGTAAATGTGTCTTCTATACCTACAATATGCCATCGAAGGTATGTTATCGGTGGCAATATTGAACCACTTGAAACATTTCATGTCTTCCTTCCATTCCTCGTCCTGAAATCCCAGATGTTTGTATGTAAACGCCTCTTTTGTTTTCCAGGTGCATCGGTTCAATGCGGCCCAGGCCAACTCTCAGTCGCAGCAGAACGTTCACACCACCACGCTGGCCAGGGCCAAGACTGAGATACTGCGAGTGATTGACATCCTGATAGAGAAGATGCCCGGAGATGTGGTGGATCTGCTGGTCGAGGTAAAGGCTCTAATACGTTACATGAAGAGGGCATTCTCCACGTTCTCAGGGAAGAGAAACAATGTTTGGCTTTAAAAGAATGTTGAGTTCATTTTTTAAAGCTACAATGTAAACCCCCACAACCATAATGTGGAATATCCTGCCCTCCTTCTATTCCTTGTCTCCTCCTCCCTTCCCTTCCTTTTCTAGGTGATGGATATCATCATGTACTGTATTGAGGGGTCTTTGGTGAAGAAGAAAGGACTGCAGGAGTGTTTCCCTGCTATTTGCAAGTAAGTGTGTGTGTGTGTGTGTGTGTGCCGCAAATGTGCGTCAGAAGCCTTTAGTGTGTAAAGCATGTGACGCCCTCTGACCCAGGAACATTGCATCGCACTATGTTGAGTTTCTAAGCAAAAGGAATAAAAGGGTAAAAGTTTGAGCTCCCAGGATGTCAGTTTGTAATGTTTCCACTCAAGATGCTTTCTGTTCCTCCTGTCAAAGTTAATAGGAATTTTGCTTCTCCAGAGCTCCATCGATCTAGACAGGTGTTACAAAAGTGTTTCAAATATTCCAATGTGGATTATAGTCCTGGTGCTGCCACGTTGTGCAGGTGTGATGAGAGTAGCAAAACCAAAGGGAGCTTTTCCTGGAACGAGACATGCAGCTGCAAGGCTGAACGTGGACCTTCAGTTGGTCTCACCTGGAAGGCCTTCATCATGTTACACATTTAAGTGTGTCATAATGTTGGAATATTACAGTCAGACACACATTACCCAGAGAGCTCTGTGTTCAGGGGGTTTCAAACTGCTGTTGCAGCATCCCGGTGCTTTATTTCCATGTAGTTCCCCTGATCCACCGCTGGCTACCGACGCTGTTCTTCAGTTTTTAGTGGTTTTATTACATCTTGCATCCTTCTTTGCTGATCTACCAGGCGAAGTGTTGATGTGTGTTTCTCCACCATGTTCCAGGTTCTACATGGTTGGTTACTGTGACCGTAGCCACCGCATCGCCGTTGGAGCTCGCCAGGGTTCAGTGGCTCTGTACGATGTTCGCACTGGAAAATGCCAGGTACGTTAAAAAGCTCTAAACCCTCCTGTCAGTGGTTCTGTGGTTTGATCGCACCGGGAGGGAAACGCTCAGGCAGCGGATGATGTTGCTGATTGACTCAGAAGTAAAGCTTTGCCTGCTACTTTTGTCCTTTCGTTGTCAACATCCATTCACCTGTTTTTAGCTTTGTTCTTTCACACATTGATCTCTTTTCCATATTTTTGGTTCATTATTCCTCCATCCGTCCAACAGTCACTGAAGTGATCATTGACTTCATTTATCCAACCAGTTCTCCATCATTCTATCCCCCCCATGTTGCTTTAGCCAAACAGCTCCATAAATCACCAAATGTCCAACATGTGATGGATCCGTCCAACTCTTTATTAAATACCATTGTTCCTGACTCTTTGAATCCTTCCGTCTGTTCATGAGAAGAACGTAACCCCCCTAACGACAGTTAGTAGAGGACGAGATGAGGCGAGCCGTAACAATGGATGCTTGGAAAGGGAAACGAGGAGAAGAGGGAAGCTCAACAGGAGTTCTGTTCCTCTCCCTGATTGATTAACGATGAAGCAATGGCTCTCTTGATCACACTGTTGTCTTTGTGCACATTGTTGTTTGAGTGTTTGTGAGATTGTTCAGTGTATGACTTTGTGGGTGCTCCCTGGCTTTTTTATTTGTGTGTATTTCGGTGCGGGTGTGTGTGTGTGTGTGTGTGTGTGTGTTGGTAATTTGCAGCGTATTGATTTGCAGTAACCTGAGCAGTCCAGTCTGGTGGAGGGGGTCATTTTTATCTGATAACAGCACTGGCCCCTGTTCACCCGACATTTAGTTTGATTGTGTGTGTGTGTGTGTGTGTGTGTGCGTTTGTGGAAAGGTGTTTATGTTTATGTGTTGAGTGTAAAGACGGGAAGCGCTGTACCTTTGAGTGCTATTTGCAGTGCTAATTATCATTTAATAGAGGATTGCATCAAGGAAACTGTGTGCGTGAGCATTTGCTGGAACTATTTCAAACATTCATTTGCTGTGTAAGATAAAGGTATCGTCTTTGTTTCAAGGGCTGATCCCTGTCGCTCCTAAGCGATCAGATCAGGTCACCAGCCTATCTGCATGGGTTGCCGTGGTAACAACATCATCATTTTTCGCTGTTAAGCATCAGTGCAGAACTGCCCAGACACGTTCCGACCCGTCACTCATAATGACGTATGAAATATGTATGAATGACACATTGACAAGTCACTGAAGGGCTTTTTTTCATTTAGCCGATGCAAAGTCCTTGAGCCCTGCAGTGGCCTCCTGGTCAGCTCTGCAGGAAGTGCTGAGCTGAATCCATGCCACGAGCACAGCGCTTTGGAGGTCAGCAGGGCGAAAAACACTTTGGTATTAGAGTGGAGCGGGCGGAGCACGTCCTTCTCCACATGTTGCGTTTCCACCTCGTGTGGTTTGGGATCGATTGGAAAAATTGGATTTCATGTGTTTTTTCCCTTTCTTAAATCAATCCGGACACTTCACAACACAGATTCTGGCTAAACAAGGCTTTTTATGTGATATTAGTTGTGATCCTTTGTGAATGTTGTACTTATCGACACTTACTGAATCATGTCATTTTAAGATTTTGCTGCCCTAAAATGTACTCAAAGAAGGTCAACAACATGACGTGCAGTTACACGGTACAGCCACTCACTATTGCTCTTTCCCTTGTTGTCACATTACTAAACTATTAGAGCTGCTGACATGACCTTTTGCAAGGCATTGTCAGTTGGTAGGACCTCAGAAACTCATCAGATGGATGGCTGTGAAATGATGCACACACACTCGTGGTCTCCGGGGGATAAACCCTACCGAATTTAGTGATTTGTTCTGTATTGTCAGCGAGGGTAAATGACGTTGGAAAATAATTCCAATAGGAAACGAAACAGTTGGTGCAAAACCTGTAAGATGAGCCATGTCTTATTAGTAGGCAGATGTATAGTGCAGTGAAACATTCCTCCTGATTGAATCCAATGAAAGAAGAAGCAGAAAAGCATGAACATGAAGGATGGGCTCAAAAAAGAGGAGGTAGAGGATAGAAAGAGGAAAGGAAGGAATCAAGGAGAAGGGAGGTGAGTTTTTGTTCATAATCCACTGTAATGTGTGAGTGTGCGTGTGTGTTTGTGTGAATGCGTCCAACTGTAGCTAGCTAGTCCCTGCATTGCCATCTGCCACAGCTTTGATCAGCCTCTGTGAACAGCCCTTTGTCAACTGCATTACTGTGTGTGTGTGTGTGTGTGTGTGTCCAGCTGCTTGCTCTGCTTCTTTAACAGACTCTAATGAGTTTACTAATTGAACACAAAGAATCATTTTTCTCTCCGCCAGCATCTGTTCTTTCTGTAACTACTAAGGATGCACCAATGTACCAGCACAAATACTTTGATTTGTGTACTTGCTGATAATGCGATACCGATATGAGTAATTAGTAATGCTATTACAGTTCACTAACTTGCTAACTTTGGGGTTGAACGTAGTTTTATGCGTGTTAAATCACAATATCGTAAGTGCTGACATACTGCTATTGGTACCTGTGCATACTTCGTAAGTGTCCTGTACCGTACATCCCATAAGAAGCCCGATCAGTGTATCTAGACATGAGCTGAGGAGTCACTCATTGAGATGGATTATCTGCATAGCTTCACATAGCTTCACATAGCACACACGTATAAAACATGTATGTTTTGTTAGGCATGTGTTATTGGGAAGACTACTTGGTCGTTTTTTGAATCGCTTGATTTTGTCCTCACAATCACAAACATCCTGCGTTATCAGAAAGCCAAAGGTCTTCTTCTCTCCACTGTGACACACACCGCAAGTGAACTAAAATAAGATGCTAAACCGTAAAACACTCCCACTAGATGAGAACTCATAGTGCGCACTAGTGTCAACGTGCCCATTCATGCTATTTGTACCCAGGTATTCCCATGGTTACCCACCAGTAACTAGTAGCTGGCCTTGTTAGCCTGGTTGCTACCTCTCATCACATGGCTCGGTCAGCAGCTCGGTACCCCCTGAGTGTAATTGGGATCCTGGCATGGCCTTCGGGGAGCATGAGGCTGAATAGCCGCTAAACCGATAGTTTAAGACACATTTGTTTGTAAGCTTGTGAAGCGACATCCTGGCTCCCTGCAGCGTGAACAGACCGCAGCTGCTCCAGCATGGGGCCGTGTGTCAGTTCTCAATAATGAAATATCATTTTCATAGTGGGAGCATAAAAACCCACATCTGTGAATGATGCAACCTTCAGTGAAGACATCCTGCTATTGGTTCACATTAGTCTCCTTTTAAGAGGAGGCGGGGATTAAAAGCCACCCGTGTTAGTTAGGGGATGAAAACAAGATTGGATGAGCAGCCTGTATGACACACACACACACACACACACACACACACACACACGCGGTCGGGTCCCTCAGGCGTCCGGTGTAGTGAAGTAAAGAGTGCTGTAAATGGTTTCAGTGTGCTTCACTGCTCATGATAGGCTGATTGATTTGGTAGGCAATCCACCGTGATCAAAATATGTATAAAAACATCAATATTTGATCACATTAAACCTGTTGTCTCTCTGTTCCTCTTTTCTTTCTCTTCTTTTTGTTTATTTTCATTTCATATTCTTAAATGGTTAAATGGTTTATCTCGTCAAAACAGAAATGAATAACTTTATGTTCAGTCATGGTATCTATTTCCCTCACAATGTGAAGACTTTTAAGCAGTGCACCTTCAAAGGGAACAAATAAATCAAGTAACCTGTGCTAGTTGGTTAGAAACAGCCTGAACACTGCAAATCTAGGGAGAGGGTCGGGTCTCCCAAACTTCCAGTGTGTCCCGAGTGGCAGAATGCATGCCGATAGTTTTAAGTGGCCCTCGTACATCAAGCTGGCAGCAGTAGCTCAGGCCGTAGAACTGATCCTAGAACCTTGATTTAGCCTCTAAACCCCAGATGATGAAGTTCATTTACCTAGATCCTAAACACTGAGTGATGGTGTCAACGTTTGCCGACAAACTACATCCAAGTGTTTGGCCGTTTGACCCTTTTGATATGTGACCTCGCCAAAGAGAACGATGGAAATGGAATTCTGAAGAGGTAAAGAGTAAGGGAAGAAACGCAGGTAGACATGAGGCTGTACAGAAATGAAAATAATTCACCTTTATTCCAGCCAGCACTGCTGGAATCTAATAGGATTTCCCCTTACGGCAGGAGGGAGAGAACGAATTAAAAAAATGAGATTTTGATTTCATTGCGTTACTTTTTTCTATGCTTTAATCGCCACGGACGGGTTATTATTTCATGGTCTGGAAGCCTGAGGCAAAGCGTCTTAATCTCATCTGGAGGTGAGAGTTTGTAATCCCAGTCGCAGGCAGAGGCGGGATGGGGTTGTGTGTGTGTGTGGGGGGGGGGGGGTGGGGGGGGCGTTTATTGCGTTACACACCCTGCATCTGGTGGGACAGTTTATTGCGTTACGCGCGGCAACGGCGTCGCTTTATTCCGTCCCCAGAGTTCTGGAGGCGAATGGCAGCATCTGTTGGACCAGAAGCCGACCCTCATCTGATGGAATTATCCAGTCCAAAGCAAACACTTACTGTCACGCAGAATCTCGGCGCCGCAGCAGCAAAACAAGTTTTTCTGAGACGCCTCAATGAAATTTCAACAAGACCTGAAATTTGTGTTTCATCTCGTCTTCATCACCAAGCCCAATCCATCGGGATCTAACCCGGAGGGGCGCGGCCTCCGTCCGTGTCCATCAGTGAGGGGAATGGTCCTCAGGAGCAGCCATGTGCACGTCTGTGAGATACGTTTGAGGCTGGCTGGCTTTTCTCCCTGCTTCTGCCTCATAATAATGATCCGTACCGTCTGGTCTTTGCATTCTTTACTTCTCTACAGATCCGCTGATCAGGCACACTTTGGGATGGTAACTTTTGTATTTACAATTTTGGACAAAGAACATAGTATCTTTGTGCCAAGGCCCCAAATAATATTCCTACAATATCCCTGGAATGGCTTAGAACCTATCCAGTATTACTTTGGTAATTCTCTGTCATAATTATAGACTGTTAAAAAGGAAAAGGAATCCAACATTTCCACAAGTTGTCTCTTCAGCTTTTAAAAAGCATCCCTTTCATCAGACTTTTTCATACAAATCACTCAAGGAGCTGTGATCATATGATAAACTACCGGTTGAGTGTTTTTTCCTCTGTACGAGTCTCAAAACCAGATTTTTAATACAAATAAAAACACTAAGAGTTTGTCCCACTGTCTTTGTTTGTCTCTTTAGAACATCCACGGCCATAAAGGTCCCATCACAGCCTTGTCCTTCGCTCCTGACGGCCGTTACCTGGCAACGTACTCCAACGCCGACAGCCACATCTCCTTCTGGCAGGTGAATGAAGCGCACACACGGATCCATGGGAAGACGTCATGTCGTTCTAAAGAGCTTAATGGGGCCATTCAGCTCTTGGGGCCAAACTATTTTTTTACGTTTTCCAAAGAATAAAAAGGGGAATGGTTTTAGTGAGTGACACATTTCCATTATGCAACTGGTGCAAACCAGAAGAATAGAAACATCTTGAGGGCGAGCAGAAGGGTCATTAAACACGAGGCCATTGTCATAAAGATCAGTGTTAGGCTGGATTTTTGACCTTGTCAGTTTGTAGAAAACTAAAGTGAAGATCATTTATTAACAGTAACTAATGATGTTTGGTGACTGCACCAATTAGTTTTAGTTTTTTTGAATAATTACTATATATTCGAAAACTAAATGGTTTCGAATGTAAATGTGAACAACATTTAAATAAACAATGAAACGTAGTCAGTGCACCATCCCACACACACACACACACACACACACACACTCTAATGGCATTACTGTAAGCATAAACCGCTGCTACCGTGCCGGCAAGACGGCTGCTGCGGTAATGAGCTGGCAGACGTTCTGTCGGTGTGTGTGTGTGTGTGTGTGTGTGTGTGTGTGTGTGTGTGTGTGTGTGTGTGTGAGTGTGAGAGTGAGGTGGTGTCATCTCAGGAGACGATAGAGTTTCTACTTGCTGTGTTTTCCCTACTTTCTCACACACACACACACACACGCTGTGTGCCGCCTTCATAGGACGCATTGACGGAAGCATCACGGGTTAAACGCGATGTTTCTTCAGTCACTAACAGGAAGGGATGATCAGGGCCTTCTCACCAAAATAAAAACAGATTTTTAAAACCATAAGTAGCCAAGTAGTACCATTTCAGTTATGTATGTCAATTATTGTGAAGAGCACAGACTAAGGATCTCACAGGGAAAGGGGCTTCAGGTGTGTGGTCCGACTCTGTCCAGGTGGTTTTCCAGCCATGCCATTAGACCTGGGCGATGAACACATTTGATCAATTAATTAAAACGAATGGTCCATAACCATGTTTGGAAAAATGATTTCTCCCTCTTGACCTCTGTCCTCTGTGATGGATTGACTGAACTCATCCTGAATCAGTGAGCTGGTTCATACTGAGTGTTTAATGAGGTTTTAGAACTCTTTTTATTACAAGTTGAAAACATAACCTTTGATGGTTTGTACTCCGGTGCCTTCTCAATGTGCCCCCCGTCCCCCTCAGATGAACACCAGTCTGCTGGGCAGCATCGGGATGTTGAACTCGGCCCCCCAGCTCCGCTGCATTAAGACCTACCAGGTCCCCCCGGTGCAACCGGCGTCCCCGGGCTCCCAGAACCACCTGAAGCTCGCCCGCCTCATCTGGACCTCCAACCGCAACGTCATCCTCATGGCCCACGACGGCAAGGAGCACCGCTTCATGGTGTGAAGTGGGTCCGGACCCTCGGCGGGTCTGAGATTTGGTCGCATGGATTCACTTTAGATTTAGCTTCAAATATGTATCCAAAGCTGCCACTGCAATTGAAAACGTCTGAAAATAAGCAAGGTTGATCGTAAAGCCTGGTTTCATTGACTCAGTAATTTATTGGACAGAAGGTTTCAATCATTTATTATTAATTAACACATTCTTGTCATTCCTATTTATTTGTATTTTTTCTCGCAGATATCTTTAGTTGCATCTTGGATTCCAATTGTAGCTTTTTATTTAAAGTCAGCCCCCTTTTTGTTTGCCCTCATTAGATTCTCAGTGTTAAATAAAATCATGTTATTATTGAATGCTTGGTTCACTCTGCAGAAACACAGGTCTGATATTTAAGACTAAAATGGAATCCATCTTCTATCCAGTTTTGGTTCTTTATTTAAAAGTTTGTTAAGAATTCTCAAACTAAAACTTCCCAGAATGCATTGCTTCTGTGAAATGCTTTGTAGAATGCGTTGGTACTCTCTTTCAGACCAGTACCACTGTTTGGGACAGAAGGTTTGCTCGTGTGATATTGTTGCTGTTTGCTTTTACTAATGCGACACCTTTAGATCCTTTCAATGTCTCCCGGCCTCACGCAGAAATGTGTGGATGTGTTAGCACTCTAGTGTATTTTCACAAACACACCTTCTCACTTCAGACCGGTCCTAAAAGCAGAACCACAGTAAATGTTTGGATGCAGAAGATGCATCATCACTCACTTCAGACATAAGAAAGTACAGAAGGAATGGCATCATACAGTTTCAACATTTTAAACCACGAGTGTGAATAATCCTGGGTCTATCTAGATTTAACCTGATCCAGTGTACGCCTGGTATTAATATATCTCCAGGGTCTAAATTCTGCCATTTTGAGCTTTATGGCTCAAAAATGGTCACTGGATACTGGCTCCTTCCTCGTTGTGCTGCAACAGTGGTACACAACTACCTATTCCAATCCGCGGGGCTGGATGTGCAATGTAAAACACATGTTTGTGTATAATTATGGTCTCCAGCTGTTGGCCTGGCTAATCGGTCCCAATGCATTGTCATTGCGTGGAGTTCATTCACACCTGCACATTAGTCGAGTTGAATCATGCAGGAATCCGGTCACCCAGAAGTAGATTTTGGGTGATTTTGGTTTTCGGTCTTCAACCTTCTTTAGTGGTTTTCAATACTGACGGCTTTCAATTGTTTCTTATGTTTAAATGTTTCCATGTAAACCTTTTTTTTCTCTGGCATGTTTGTTGTCTCACATTGTGAAAAACTCTTCTGGAGGTTTCACCCCCCCACTCTTGTAGGTTTTGGGGTGATTGTGTGTTTGTTTGCAGATGACAATGCTTTATTTTTCACTGATATGTGTGAAGACCTGGAGCTTTTCTCTTTATTCCAACCTTTCCGTAGAGCGCGATGCCGTCTGTTTGCCTTGTACAGTGAGCCCTGTTTGGTGTATTTGTTGTGGCTAACGTGACTGTCTGCCTGGCACTGACTAGTTCGTCAAATGAGTGAATTTCTTGTTTAACGTTGAAAACTTTATATTTAGAAGAGAGGGAAAAGAAATATATATAAATATCAGTGTTCCATTTGTTTTCTCTTTTTATCGATCTTTAGGTGTTTGATAAATATCGTGACTGTCCTTTTATTGGGACCAACTATAGGTTATTAATGGGATACTTTTATTCTGAAAGAAAGCTGCATCTGTTCTGTTAAATGTTGCTAAAACAAATGGCTCTTTAACCATATCTATAATTTATAAGGAATGCAAACAGCTTTAGCATCTCACCTTTTTAGAGCAACAGAGAATTGTGCTTTCTCTGACCTGTGGTTTATTCTCTCCTTGCTTCAGTAATGTAGAAGTGTTCTTCATCGTGCATCAGTGCACTGTGACTTTTTTCTTTTAATCCTATCTTGTCAGTTGGAGACACATTAACCAATGGTCAGAAACTTACTTTAGTTATTGTTTTAGCGACCTGTTCTCACTTGCTTGCCGTGGCTTGCTCCATGCCCCTTACGCTCCCTTTTGCTTTCAACTAACTCCAATGTGGAGCCACTCACTCCGAGCCAATGAAGGAGTAGAAACAGTGACACAGTGTGAAGCCTGTTTATTTATTCTTTGTTAGCTGCGTAACAATTGTACATATTTTAACCCCAACCCCATCGTCATTTCTTAAAGCCAACCATGTTGTTTTGCTTTAAACAACTTAAGCTCAAAAAAGGAACACTAATGGAAGTTGATTCCTAGGAATACGGAAGATTATTACAAGCTTCTAACGTGCAACATTGAAAGCTGGTGCTAGAGGTTACATAGAGTCAGAGAGGGTCTTGGAACATGAATGAATCTTCTATGGTGTCCACTCCTCCTCCGTTGCTCCTCTCCTCTGTCCTTCCTCTCCTGTCAGTTTCATTAGTGCTGTCAAAAAGCTTCTAACACCGTTACACACCTGTAAACCCGAGTGTGTCAAAGCTTTTCACAAGTTCTTCCTCGCTTTAAAAAAAAAAAAAAAAGCAGGTCGTTAGACGGTGTGCTGAAAACACACACACACACACACACACTCAAGTCCAGACAGTCCGGACAGCTTTGAGATCTTAATCTTTGGTTTACGCCACTCTTAACAGTTTGAGAAAATATGTTTTTGGCAGCTTCCCTGGGGAGGAAAGGTGAGAAAAATAAAGAAGGAAGAGCGGAGGAGTAAGTAAAAGTGAGGAAGATCAGGGCATCCAGCCAGAAGAAAGGAGCTTCTTTGAGGGAGGTGGTCAACTGGGGTGTCTGAAAGAACCATCTGTTTTTTCTTCAAATGCTGCAACATGGAACAAGAATAAGAACAAGAAAGTTATTGAAAATGTCTCCAAAAACTGCAAATTCATCCATTAAATGGTCATTACATTAAGAACAAGCTGTGACCTATTATTAAAGGGATAATCAGACAGAAGCGTTTCCGGTTTTTGGTCCCTTGTTTGTTTTTGGTCTTATTTCTCCCATTAAATTATTCTTAATACATGATTTACCTCAGTGTTCCAAAGAGTAAGGTGTTCCCTTTTGATTATATTATTCATCGTAAACTCAACCTTGATACTTGTGTGTGTGTGTGTGTGTGTGTGTGTGTGTGTGTGTGTGTGTGTGTGTGTGTGTGTGTGTGTGTGTGTGTGTGTGTGTGTGTGTGTGTGTGTGTGTGTGTGTGTGTGTGTGTGTGTGTGTGTGTGTGTGTGTGTGTGATGTAGTGCATGTATATGAGCTTCCCTCAGTGTGCCACAGAGCAGGTTGAATATACATATAAACAACATGTGTTGGATTTGTGTTCAATAAAGGTGATAAATAGAAGCGTGGGTCTGTGCTCATTTCTTTCAGAATAAATAATGTGTGCTGACCTTCCTAATTACACTTTTCTTGAAAGTTAGAATCTTTTCATATTTTAATCCTGGCGTGTGGTGGCATAGTCCTTCAGAGACATGGATCCTCTGCTGTGGACTTTAGTTCTCTCCTGAATCTGAATGTCCACTGTTGCTCATTTATTGAAATAAAAGCATCGCAGGTGAGAGATTTTAAGCAGTGGTGCGGTCAATGTCAGCAGGGACACCTGCTGGTAATAACCAGCTCGTAAAGAAGTCCAGCATTTCCTTCATGCTGTGAGATCTGACAAAGCAGCAGGTTTACTTACTACGAATAAATCCAAAACAGGGTATAAATTGATGTAAATATTACCAAATGATGTCTATGAATTAAAAAGTCTAAAAATTCTAAAACATCTGCAGCTATATCATTTTATATTCCATCCTCACATGACAGAGCAGCAGATCAATCTCCTCACATCTCACAATCACGCCTTCTGTTTCCATCTGTCGGGTTTCTCAAAAATCATAAAAGCTTTGTAAATCAAAGTCTGTCTATTTCTGCTTTACATTTAAAGAAAATTAGAAAACACTGAAGATGTCATTATGACATATTACGTGTCATTGACCTTTGACCTGCCAACCAGAAACACTCACCGCTCATCGAACACCTTCTGTCCTCTGTCTTTAAGTGGCCTCGTTCTCCTCTAACATGCGCTGGGTCTCTCCTCCTCCTCCGCCTTTGATCAACCCTGAAAATGAACACCATCAGGTATGGCTGGTCTTGATCTGCTTACGCTATGTCACCTTTAAAATTTGACTTTCTCTTTTCGCCGCGGAAGCGAGCAGAATAAATACTTGAAGTGATCATTGAGGGAGTGGGGGTTGGAACTGTTTCATGTTAACACCTGAACCATCGGTGTAAATGTAGGTGTGGTTAGGTGTAGGTTAACCTAGAATGAATTCAATTCAACACAATTTTTGTTGATCTGACCTTCTCATCGTCATCTATTGCAGGGTCCTGGAACCCGTTTAGTTAGGTGAGGCTGATGGATGAGCTGGACCAGCATGCTCGTAGTGTGTGTCTGAATGTGTGTGTGTAGTCGTGGCGACACATGATCCTGGAGACAAGCAGCAGGAACGAGCACAGAGGAGGTTTTCAGTACTTCATTCCCGTCTTTATCTCATTGTGTTTTTCCCGGGCAACAAGTTGTTTGTTTGTCCGCACACTTCAGGGGTCATAGTGCCACAGGGGAGAAGTCTGAAATGCAGCAGGAGGTTAGGTCTCTGTGGTCTCAGAGTATCGTATTGATCGACTGAGCGAGCAGAGCCGCCCCCCCCTCACCCCTCCACTATCTACCTTCCTTCAAAACAAGTAAATCAACATTTACAATTCCTCGATACTTGCTCCTACAATTTTCAAGGATTTTTATTGGAAGAGGAATTCAAATGATTTCTTTTCTTTCCCAGGAGTCCAACCCATCAGAGGTGTTTTTCTCCGCTCATTTTGGAATCAAACCGCTTGTTTAAGTTGCTCTGGATGAGAAAGTTTTGTTGGGATCAGAAAAGTTGTGTTTTGTGTTTATCTAATATTGATGTTCCCGAAAGTTCCTGCGAATCAGCTGCAGGTGTGTGTGTGTGTGTGTTTTTTACCTTCTCTCAAGATGAAAAGATTACCAAAAGAGCTGCGGTTGTTTCTAATCGATAAGATCTCACAGCTGGATGGATGAGAGGTGGGGAGGGCGGGACTCTATTCTACAACAGCGAAACAATTTGATAAGACTCAGAGACCCCTGCAATGTTCTGTCAAATGTTCACCTAGCTGGTTAGTAGAATCTTGAATGTTTGAACCTTGCTAACAAAAAGAAGACGAGCAGCGGCCTCCTGGGTTTAAGTCCCACATTCTCTTGGTCCATGTCGTACTACAGCAGGGAGAGGAAATCAAAACACATATTACTCGCCAACACTGGTCAAGAACTTTTTTTGGGATTTCCAATCTCTGCCGTCTACTCCGTGATCTTAAATCCCTACAAGCAGTTTTTAGTCGTCCACTTATCTTTTCCTCCGAGCCTCCTGACAGCAGCAGCACATCTCAACATCAGAGCCTTTAACCTGCTACGTTCCCACTAATCCTGAGAAAGTATTTACGAATACTTAAACGTGGGACAAAGCACTCCAGCGTTTAAGGGAGATACGAAGGGAAGTCGATGTTAAGTGCCGAGTGAGGAGGAGATCAAAAACACCACTATATGTGTGTTTAGCCCCGACAAAGCTTGGAGTTTGTTGTTGAAGTTGGTGAGGGCGGGAGGGTGTGCAGGGGGGGGGGGATGGGAAGGGGGGGGGGTTGGCTTCGATTAGTTAAGAGCAGAGAGGCTGTGATTCCGCTCAGCTGGAGAGAGAATGTATCGACCTGGAGTGAGAGAACCTTGCCCTCCCCCCTTACCGGTCCCTCAGGTGGGCATTAAAACCTGGCCGAGCGAAAGGAGGAATGAGAGGATGGAGAGACGGAGAGATGGAAACCCTTGAGAGCGCGGGATTCTCCCATCAACAGCAGGAGTTGTGGAGCCCGCGGTTCGAGGAGGGGCCCCCGGCGTTAAAACCGCAACGCTGTCAAAAATTAATCGCCGCCGCTTTACTTTTCAATTATCGATGAGGCGTTGGGCCGCGCCGCAGCTTAGAGGCGGCTTAAGGTTACTAACGGCTGTTAAGACGCAGGGGTTTCTGGGAATCGGAGCGGCAGAGCCGTGTGTTTGGTGTTTTAACGAGGTGAGGAGATCAGAGGCTACGCTGAAAGAAGTGAGGAGGGAGCTTGTGAGCTTCTGTTGACTGAAACCTGCGTTCCTAAACATGCTGAAAGCTGAAATCGTTAGCATGTCCAGCCAACTGGTTTCCAACAGTAGAGATAGAGAAACATGAACAACTGCTTGGACGTTGGTTTTGAATGAAGCATTCCTCTCAACAACACGCCAAAGATGACTTTATGTTTACACGAGACATGGCCTGAAGTCTCCTATGTGAAAGTCCGGTGTTTGTTTAATTCGCTCACCTATCATCACCTTCTCGATTTGTGGAGTTCATACTACATCAGACTTCCTTAAGGTCAGCCCTGTATGCCATTGCTCATGGTTACGTGGGTTATACATGAATTATACCAGGGGTCTTCAACGTTTTTCAGGCCAAGGTCCCCCAAACTGATGGCGAGATGGAGAAGGGACCCTCTATTATAAGAGTTTGTTCCTCCATCTTTAATTTTTGAGCTTCACGCTCTTTAGACCTGAGAATAAACGCCATCTGATTGGCTAGTGCCTGTGCTGTCGTATGTCGTGTGCTGTGAGTGAACCGGTGCCAAGCTTGAGAGAGCTCTTGTAGCTGAATGTGTGCATGCAGACTGAAAGATAACGTATTTTCCATCAATTTATCCGTTGGCTTAAAAGACAATAAATACAATTATGATTCTCAAGGCATTTAAAACCAATGGAAGAAGGAACCCAATGACGTAAGAAGGAAACCAATGACGTAAGAAGGAATGCAATGAAGTAAGAAGGAACCCAATGACGTAAGAAGGAATGCAATGAAGTAAGAAGGAACCCAATGACAGAAGAAGGAACGCAATGAAGTAAGAATGAGAACGCAATGACGTAAGATGGAACGCAATGACGTAAGAATGAGAACGCAATGACGTAAGAATGAGAATGCAATGACGTAAGAAGGAACGCAATGACGTAAGAAGGAGAACATGATGACGTGAGACGGAACACAATGATGTATGAAGGAACGCGATGAGGTAAGAAGGAACGCAATGACGTAAGAAGGAGAACCTGATGACGTGAGACGGAACACAATGACGTAAGAAGGAGAACGTGATGACGTGAGACGGAAAGCAATGACGTAAGAAGGAACGCAATGACGTAAGAAGGAGAACGTGATGACGTGAGACGGAACACAATGACGTATGAAGGAATGCAATGAGGTAAGAAGGAACGCAATGACGAAAGACGGAGAATGTGATGACGTTAGAAGGAACGCAATGGCGTAAGAAGGAACGTGATGACGTATGAAGGAACGCGATACGTTCTCAGGAACATGATGACGTATGAAGGAACGCGATACGTTCTCAGGAACGTGATGACGTATGAAGGAACGCGATACGTTCTCAGGAACATGATGACGTATAAAGGAACGCGATACGTTCTCAGGAACGTGATGACGTATAAAGGAACGCGATACGTTCTCAGGAACGCAATTAGGTAAGAAGGAATGTGATGACGTATGAAGGAATGCAATGAAGTAAGAAGGAGAACCTGATGACGTAAGAAGGACTGCAATGACGTAAGACAGAGAATGTGATGACGTTAGAAGGAATGCAATGAAGTAAGAAGGAACCCAATGATGTAAGAAGGAACGCAATGAAGTAAGAAGGAGAACCTGATGACGTAAGAAGGAACGCAATGACGTAAGAAGGAGAACGTGATGACGTGAGACGGAACACAATGACGTAAGAAGGAGAACGTGATGACGTGAGACGGAACACAATGACGTATGAAGGAACGCGATGAGGTAAGAAGAAGAACCTGATGACGTAAGAAGGAACGCAATGACGTAAGAAGGACAACCTGATGACGTAAGAAGGAACGCAATGACGTAAGAAGGAGAACGTGATGACGTAAGAAGGAACGCAATGACGTAAGAAGGAGAACGTGATGACGTGAGACGGAACACAATGACGTAAGAAGGAGAACGTGATGACGTGAGACGGAACACAATGACGTATGAAGGAACGCGATGAGGTAAGAAGGAACGCAATGACGAAAGACGGAGAATGTGATGACGTTAGAAGGAACGCAATGGCGTAAGAAGGAACGTGATGACGTATGAAGGAACGCGATACGTTCTCAGGAACATGATGACGTATGAAGGAACGCGATACGTTCTCAGGAACACAATGTCGTATGAAGGAACGCGATGACGTAAGAAGGAATGCAATGAAGTAAGAATGAGAATGCAATGACGTAAGAAGGAACGTGATGACGTATGAAGGAATGCAATGAAGTAAGAATGAGAACGCAATGGCGTAACAAGGAGAACGTGATGACGTGAGACGGAGAATGTGATGACGTTAGAAGGAACGCAATGGCGTAAGAAGGAGAACGTGATGACGTGAGACGGAGAATGTGATGACATTAGAAGGAACGCAATGGCGTAAGAAGGAACGTGATGACGTATGAAGGAACGCGATACGTTCTCAGGAACGTGATGACGTATGAAGGAACGCGATACGTTCTCAGGAACGTGATGACGTATAAAGGAACGCGATATGTTCTCAGGAACGTGATGACGTATGAAGGAACGCGATACGTTCTCAGGAACATAATGACGTATGAAGGAACGCGATGACGTAAGAAGAAATGCAATGAAGTAAGAATGAGAACGCAATGACGTAAGAAGGAGAACGTGATGACGTGAGACGGAACACAATGACGTATGAAGGAACGCAATGAGGTAAGAAGGAAAACCTGATGACGTAAGAAGGACTGCAATGACGTAAGACAGAGAATGTGATGACGTTAGAAGGAATGCAATGAAGTAAGAAGGAACCCAATGAGGTAAGAAGGAACGCAATGAAATAAGAAGGAACCCAATGAAGTAAGAAGGAATGCAATGAAGTAAGAAGGAACCCAATGACGTAAGAAGGAATGCAATGAAGTAAGAAGGAACCCAATGACAGAAGAAGGAACGCAATGAAGTAAGAATGAGAACGCAATGACGTAAGATGGAACGCAATGACGTAAGAATGAGAACGCAATGACGTAAGAATGAGAATGCAATGACGTAAGAAGGAACGCAATGACGTAAGAAGGAGAACATGATGACGTGAGACGGAACACAATGATGTATGAAGGAACGCGATGAGGTAAGAAGGAACGCAATGACGTAAGAAGGAGAACCTGATGACGTGAGACGGAACACAATGACGTAAGAAGGAGAACGTGATGACGTGAGACGGAAAGCAATGACGTAAGAAGGAACGCAATGACGTAAGAAGGAGAACGTGATGACGTGAGACGGAACACAATGACGTATGAAGGAATGCAATGAGGTAAGAAGGAACGCAATGACGAAAGACGGAGAATGTGATGACGTTAGAAGGAACGCAATGGCGTAAGAAGGAACGTGATGACGTATGAAGGAACGCGATACGTTCTCAGGAACATGATGACGTATGAAGGAACGCGATACGTTCTCAGGAACGTGATGACGTATGAAGGAACGCGATACGTTCTCAGGAACATGATGACGTATAAAGGAACGCGATACGTTCTCAGGAACGTGATGACGTATAAAGGAACGCGATACGTTCTCAGGAACGCAATTAGGTAAGAAGGAATGTGATGACGTATGAAGGAATGCAATGAAGTAAGAAGGAGAACCTGATGACGTAAGAAGGACTGCAATGACGTAAGACAGAGAATGTGATGACGTTAGAAGGAATGCAATGAAGTAAGAAGGAACCCAATGATGTAAGAAGGAACGCAATGAAGTAAGAAGGAGAACCTGATGACGTAAGAAGGAACGCAATGACGTAAGAAGGAGAACGTGATGACGTGAGACGGAACACAATGACGTAAGAAGGAGAACGTGATGACGTGAGACGGAACACAATGACGTATGAAGGAACGCGATGAGGTAAGAAGAAGAACCTGATGACGTAAGAAGGAACGCAATGACGTAAGAAGGACAACCTGATGACGTAAGAAGGAACGCAATGACGTAAGAAGGAGAACGTGATGACGTAAGAAGGAACGCAATGACGTAAGAAGGAGAACGTGATGACGTGAGACGGAACACAATGACGTAAGAAGGAGAACGTGATAACGTGAGACGGAACACAATGACGTATGAAGGAACGCGATGAGGTAAGAAGGAACGCAATGACGTAAGAAGGAACGCGATGAGGTAAGAAGGAACGCAATGACGAAAGACGGAGAATGTGATGACGTTAGAAGGAACGCAATGGCGTAAGAAGGAACGTGATGACGTATGAAGGAACGCGATACGTTTTCAGGAACACAATGTCGTATGAAGGAACGCGATGACGTAAGAAGGAATGCAATGAAGTAAGAATCAGAATGCAATGACGTAAGAAGGAACGTGATGACGTATGAAGGAATGCAATGAAGTAAGAATGAGAACGCAATGGCGTAAGAAGGAGAACGTGATGACGTGAGACGGAGAATGTGATGAGGTTAGAAGGAACGCAATGGCGTAAGAAGGAACGTGATGACGTATGAAGGAACGCGATACGTTCTCAGGAACGTGATGACGTATGAAGGAACGCGATACGTTCTCAGGAACGTGATGACGTATAAAGGAACGCAATGACGTAAGAAGGAGAACGTGATGACGTGAGAAGGAACGCAATGACGTAAGAAGGAGAACGTGATGACGTGAGACGGAACACAATGACGTAAGAAGGAACGCGATGAGGTAAAAAGGAGAACCTGATGACGTAAGAAGGAACGCAATGACGTAAGAAGGAGAACCTGATGACGTAAGAAGGAACGCAATGACGTAAGAAGGAGAACGTGATGACGTGAGACGGAACACAATGACGTAAGAAGGAGAACGTGATGACGTGAGACGGAACACAATGACGTATGAAGGAACGCGATGAGGTAAGAAGGAACGCAATGACGAAAGACGGAGAATGTGATGACGTTAGAAGGAACGCAATGGCGTAAGAAGGAACGTGATGACGTATGAAGGAACGCGATACGTTCTCAGGAACATGATGACGTATGAAGGAACGCGATACGTTCTCAGGAACACAATGTCGTATGAAGGAACGCGATGACGTAAGAAGGAATGCAATGAAGTAAGAATG
This sequence comes from Pungitius pungitius, assembly GCF_949316345.1. NCBI lineage: Eukaryota > Metazoa > Chordata > Actinopteri > Perciformes > Gasterosteidae > Pungitius > Pungitius pungitius. Next base: position 14,376,603 of record NC_084917.1, on the reverse strand, counting down.
AGAATGCAATGACGTAAGAAGGAACGTGATGACGTATGAAGGAATGCAATGAAGTAAGAATGAGAACGCAATGGCGTAACAAGGAGAACGTGATGACGTGAGACGGAGAATGTGATGACGTTAGAAGGAACGCAATGGCGTAAGAAGGAGAACGTGATGACGTGAGACGGAGAATGTGATGACATTAGAAGGAACGCAATGGCGTAAGAAGGAACGTGATGACGTATGAAGGAACGCGATACGTTCTCAGGAACGTGATGACGTATGAAGGAACGCGATACGTTCTCAGGAACGTGATGACGTATAAAGGAACGCGATATGTTCTCAGGAACGTGATGACGTATGAAGGAACGCGATACGTTCTCAGGAACATAATGACGTATGAAGGAACGCGATGACGTAAGAAGAAATGCAATGAAGTAAGAATGAGAACGCAATGACGTAAGAAGGAGAACGTGATGACGTGAGACGGAACACAATGACGTATGAAGGAACGCAATGAGGTAAGAAGGAAAACCTGATGACGTAAGAAGGACTGCAATGACGTAAGACAGAGAATGTGATGACGTTAGAAGGAATGCAATGAAGTAAGAAGGAACCCAATGAGGTAAGAAGGAACGCAATGAAATAAGAAGGAACCCAATGAAGTAAGAAGGAATGCAATGAAGTAAGAAGGAACCCAATGACGTAAGAAAGAATGCAATGAAGTAAGAAGGAACCCAATGACGTAAGAAGGAATGCAATGAAGTAAGAAGGAACCCAATGACGTAAGAAGAAATGCAATGAAGTAAGAAGGAACGCAATGAAGTAGGAATGAGAACGCAATGACGTAAGAAGGAACACAATGACGTAAGAAGGAAAACGTGATGACGTAAGAATGAGAACGCAATGACGTAAGAATGAGAACGCAATGACGTAAGAATGAGAACGCAATGACGTAAGAATGAGAACGCAATGACGTAAGAAGGAATGCAATGACGTAAGTAGGAGAACGTGATGACGTGAGACGGAACACAATGATGTATGAAGGAACGCGATGAGGTAAGAAGAAAAGCAATGACGTAAGAAGGAGAAGCTGATGACGTAAGAAGGAACGCAATGACGTAAGAAGGAGAACGTGATGACGTGAGACGGAACACAATGACGTATGAAGGAACGCGATGAGGTAGGAAGGAGAACCTGATGACGTAAGAAGGAGAACCTGATGACGTAAGAAGGACTGCAATGACGTAAGACAGAGAATGTGATGACGTTAGAAGGAATGCAATGAAGTAAGAAGGAACCCAATGATGTAAGAAGGAACGCAATGAAGTAAGAAGGAACGCAATGACGTATGAATGAGAACGCAATGACGTAAGAAGGAACGTGATGACGTGAGACGGAACACAATGACGTATGAAGGAACGCAATGAGGGAAGAAGGAACGCAATGACGTAAGACGGAGAATGTGATGACGTTAGAAGGAACGTGATGACGTAAGAAGGAACGCGATACGTTCTCAGGAACGTGATGACGTATGAGGGAACGCGATACGTTCTCAGGAACACGATGTCGTATGAAGGAACGTGATGACGTAAGAAGGAATGCAATGAAGTTAGAATGAGAACGCAATGACGTAAGAAGGAGAACGTGATGACGTGAGACGGAGAATGTGATGACGTTAGAAGGAACGCAATTACGTAAGAAGGAATGTGATGACGTATGAAGGAATGCAATGAAGTAAGAATGAGAACGCAATGGCGTAAGAAGGAGAATGTGATGACGTGAGATGGAGAATGTGATGACGTTAGAAGGAACGCGATACGTTCTCAGGAACGTGATGACGTATGAAGGAACGCGATGACGTAAGAAGGAATGCAATGACGTAAGAAGGAGAACGTGATGACGTGAGACGGAACACAATGACGTATAAAGGAACGCGATGAGGTAAGAAGGAGAACCTGATGACGTAAGAAGGAGAACCTGATGACGTTAGAAGGACTGCAATGACGTAAGACAGAGAATGTGATGACGTTAGAAGGAATGCAATGAAGTAAGAAGGAACCCAATGATGTAAGAAGGAACGCAATGAAGTAAGAAGGAACGCAATGACGTATGAATGAGAACGCAATGACGTAAGAAGGAACGTGATGACGTGAGACGGAACACAATGACGTATGAAGGAACGCGATGAGGGAAGAAGGAACGCAATGACGTAAGACGGAGAATGTGATGACGTTAGAAGGAACGTGATGACGTATGAGGGAACGCGATACGTAAGAAGGAATGCAATGAAGTAAGAATGAGAACGCAATGACGTAAGAAGGAGAACGTGATGACGTGAGAAGGAGAATGTGATGACGTTAGAAGGAACGCAATTACGTAAGAAGGAATGTGATGACGTATGAAGGAATGCAATGAAGTAAGAATGAGAACGCAATGGCGTAAGAAGGAGAATGTGATGACGTGAGAAGGAACGCAATTACGTAAGAAGGAATGTGATGACGTATGAAGGAATGCAATGAAGTAAGAATGAGAACGCAATGGCGTAAGAAGGAGAATGTGATGACGTGAGACGGAGAATGTGATGACGTTAGAAGGAACGCGATACGTTCTCAGGAACGTGATGACGTATGAAGGAACGCGATGACGTAAGAAGGAATGCAATGACGTAAGAAGGAGAACGTGATGACGTGAGACTGAACACAATGACGTATGAAGGAACGCGATGACGTAAGAAGGAGAACCTGATGACGTAAGAAGGAACGCAATGACGTAAGAAGGAGAACGTGATGACGTGAGACGGAACACAATGACGTAAGAAGGAGAACGTGATGACGTGAGACGGAACACAATGACGTATGAAGGAACGCGATGAGGTAAGAAGGAACGCAATGACGAAAGACGGAGAATGTGATGACGTTAGAAGGAACGCAATGGCGTAAGAAGGAACGTGATGACGTATGAAGGAACGCGATACGTTCTCAGGAACATGATGACGTATGAAGGAACGCGATACGTTCTCAGGAACACAATGTCGTATGAAGGAACGCGATGACGTAAGAAGGAATGCAATGAAGTAAGAATGAGAATGCAATGACGTAAGAAGGAACGTGATGACGTATGAAGGAATGCAATGAAGTAAGAATGAGAACGCAATGGCGTAACAAGGAGAACGTGATGACGTGAGACGGAGAATGTGATGACGTTAGAAGGAACGCAATGGCGTAAGAAGGAGAACGTGATGACGTGAGACGGAGAATGTGATGACATTAGAAGGAACGCAATGGCGTAAGAAGGAACGTGATGACGTATGAAGGAACGCGATACGTTCTCAGGAACGTGATGACGTATGAAGGAACGCGATACGTTCTCAGGAACGTGATGACGTATAAAGGAACGCGATATGTTCTCAGGAACGTGATGACGTATGAAGGAACGCGATACGTTCTCAGGAACATAATGACGTATGAAGGAACGCGATGACGTAAGAAGAAATGCAATGAAGTAAGAATGAGAACGCAATGACGTAAGAAGGAGAACGTGATGACGTGAGACGGAACACAATGACGTATGAAGGAACGCAATGAGGTAAGAAGGAAAACCTGATGACGTAAGAAGGACTGCAATGACGTAAGACAGAGAATGTGATGACGTTAGAAGGAATGCAATGAAGTAAGAAGGAACCCAATGAGGTAAGAAGGAACGCAATGAAATAAGAAGGAACCCAATGAAGTAAGAAGGAATGCAATGAAGTAAGAAGGAACCCAATGACGTAAGAAGGAATGCAATGAAGTAAGAAGGAACCCAATGACGTAAGAAGGAATGCAATGAAGTAAGAAGGAACCCAATGACGTAAGAAGAAATGCAATGAAGTAAGAAGGAACGCAATGAAGTAGGAATGAGAACGCAATGACGTAAGAAGGAACACAATGACGTAAGAAGGAAAACGTGATGACGTAAGAATGAGAACGCAATGACGTAAGAATGAGAACGCAATGACGTAAGAATGAGAACGCAATGACGTAAGAAGGAATGCAATGACGTAAGTAGGAGAACGTGATGACGTGAGACGGAACACAATGATGTATGAAGGAACGCGATGAGGTAAGAAGAAAAGCAATGACGTAAGAAGGAGAAGCTGATGACGTAAGAAGGAACGCAATGACGTAAGAAGGAGAACGTGATGACGTGAGACGGAACACAATGACGTATGAAGGAACGCGATGAGGTAGGAAGGAGAACCTGATGACGTAAGAAGGAGAACCTGATGACGTAAGAAGGACTGCAATGACGTAAGACAGAGAATGTGATGACGTGAGACGGAACACAATGACGTATAAAGGAACGCGATGACGTGAGACGGAGAATGTGATGACATTAGAAGGAACGCAATGGCGTAAGAAGGAACGTGATGACGTATGAAGGAACGCGATACGTTCTCAGGAACGTGATGACGTATGAAGGAACGCGATACGTTCTCAGGAACGTGATGACGTATAAAGGAACGCGATATGTTCTCAGGAACGTGATGACGTATGAAGGAACGCGATACGTTCTCAGGAACATAATGACGTATGAAGGAACGCGATGACGTAAGAAGAAATGCAATGAAGTAAGAATGAGAACGCAATGACGTAAGAAGGAGAACGTGATGACGTGAGACGGAATACAATGACGTATGAAGGAACGCAATGAGGTAAGAAGGAAAACCTGATGACGTAAGAAGGACTGCAATGACGTAAGACAGAGAATGTGATGACGTTAGAAGGAATGCAATGAAGTAAGAAGGAACCCAATGAGGTAAGAAGGAACGCAATGAAATAAGAAGGAACCCAATGAAGTAAGAAGGAATGCAATGAAGTAAGAAGGAACCCAATGACGTAAGAAGGAATGCAATGAAGTAAGAAGGAACCCAATGACGTAAGAAGGAATGCAATGAAGTAAGAAGGAACCCAATGACGTAAGAAGAAATGCAATGAAGTAAGAAGGAACGCAATGAAGTAGGAATGAGAACGCAATGACGTAAGAAGGAACACAATGACGTAAGAAGGAAAACGTGATGACGTAAGAATGAGAACGCAATGACGTAAGAATGAGAACGCAATGACGTAAGAATGAGAACGCAATGACGTAAGAAGGAATGCAATGACGTAAGTAGGAGAACGTGATGACGTGAGACGGAACACAATGATGTATGAAGGAACGCGATGAGGTAAGAAGAAAAGCAATGACGTAAGAAGGAGAAGCTGATGACGTAAGAAGGAACGCAATGACGTAAGAAGGAGAACGTGATGACGTGAGACGGAACACAATGACGTATGAAGGAACGCGATGAGGTAGGAAGGAGAACCTGATGACGTAAGAAGGAGAACCTGATGACGTAAGAAGGACTGCAATGACGTAAGACAGAGAATGTGATGACGTGAGACGGAACACAATGACGTATAAAGGAACGCGATGAGGTAAGAAGGAGAACCTGATGACGTAAGAAGGAGAACCTGATGACGTTAGAAGGACTGCAATGACGTAAGACAGAGAATGTGATGACGTTAGAAGGAATGCAATGAAGTAAGAAGGAACCCAATGATGTAAGAAGGAACGCAATGAAGTAAGAAGGAACGCAATGACGTATGAATGAGAACGCAATGACGTAAGAAGGAACGTGATGACGTGAGACGGAACACAATGACGTATGAAGGAACGCGATGAGGGAAGAAGGAACGCAATGACGTAAGACGGAGAATGTGATGACGTTAGAAGGAACGTGATGACGTAAGAAGGAACGCGATACGTTCTCAGGAACGTGATGACGTATGAGGGAACGCGATACGTAAGAAGGAATGCAATGAAGTAAGAATGAGAACGCAATGACGTAAGAAGGAGAACGTGATGACGTGAGAAGGAGAATGTGATGACGTTAGAAGGAACGCAATTACGTAAGAAGGAATGTGATGACGTATGAAGGAATGCAATGAAGTAAGAATGAGAACGCAATGGCGTAAGAAGGAGAATGTGATGACGTGAGAAGGAACGCAATTACGTAAGAAGGAATGTGATGACGTATGAAGGAATGCAATGAAGTAAGAATGAGAACGCAATGGCGTAAGAAGGAGAATGTGATGACGTGAGACGGAGAATGTGATGACGTTAGAAGGAACGCGATACGTTCTCAGGAACGTGATGACGTATGAAGGAACGCGATGACGTAAGAAGGAATGCAATGACGTAAGAAGGAGAACGTGATGACGTGAGACTGAACACAATGACGTATGAAGGAACGCGATGACGTAAGAAGGAGAACCTGATGACGTAAGAAGGAACGCAATGACGTAAGAAGGAGAACGTGATGACGTGAGACGGAACACAATGACGTAAGAAGGAGAACGTGATGACGTGAGACGGAACACAATGACGTATGAAGGAACGCGATGAGGTAAGAAGGAACGCAATGACGAAAGACGGAGAATGTGATGACGTTAGAAGGAACGCAATGGCGTAAGAAGGAACGTGATGACGTATGAAGGAACGCGATACGTTCTCAGGAACATGATGACGTATGAAGGAACGCGATACGTTCTCAGGAACACAATGTCGTATGAAGGAACGCGATGACGTAAGAAGGAATGCAATGAAGTAAGAATGAGAATGCAATGACGTAAGAAGGAACGTGATGACGTATGAAGGAATGCAATGAAGTAAGAATGAGAACGCAATGGCGTAACAAGGAGAACGTGATGACGTGAGACGGAGAATGTGATGACGTTAGAAGGAACGCAATGGCGTAAGAAGGAGAACGTGATGACGTGAGACGGAGAATGTGATGACATTAGAAGGAACGCAATGGCGTAAGAAGGAACGTGATGACGTATGAAGGAACGCGATACGTTCTCAGGAACGTGATGACGTATGAAGGAACGCGATACGTTCTCAGGAACGTGATGACGTATAAAGGAACGCGATATGTTCTCAGGAACGTGATGACGTATGAAGGAACGCGATACGTTCTCAGGAACATAATGACGTATGAAGGAACGCGATGACGTAAGAAGAAATGCAATGAAGTAAGAATGAGAACGCAATGACGTAAGAAGGAGAACGTGATGACGTGAGACGGAACACAATGACGTATGAAGGAACGCAATGAGGTAAGAAGGAAAACCTGATGACGTAAGAAGGACTGCAATGACGTAAGACAGAGAATGTGATGACGTTAGAAGGAATGCAATGAAGTAAGAAGGAACCCAATGAGGTAAGAAGGAACGCAATGAAATAAGAAGGAACCCAATGAAGTAAGAAGGAATGCAATGAAGTAAGAAGGAACCCAATGACGTAAGAAGGAATGCAATGAAGTAAGAAGGAACCCAATGACGTAAGAAGGAATGCAATGAAGTAAGAAGGAACCCAATGACGTAAGAAGAAATGCAATGAAGTAAGAAGGAACGCAATGAAGTAGGAATGAGAACGCAATGACGTAAGAAGGAACACAATGACGTAAGAAGGAAAACGTGATGACGTAAGAATGAGAACGCAATGACGTAAGAATGAGAACGCAATGACGTAAGAATGAGAACGCAATGACGTAAGAAGGAATGCAATGACGTAAGTAGGAGAACGTGATGACGTGAGACGGAACACAATGATGTATGAAGGAACGCGATGAGGTAAGAAGAAAAGCAATGACGTAAGAAGGAGAAGCTGATGACGTAAGAAGGAACGCAATGACGTAAGAAGGAGAACGTGATGACGTGAGACGGAACACAATGACGTATGAAGGAACGCGATGAGGTAGGAAGGAGAACCTGATGACGTAAGAAGGAACCCAATGATGTAAGAAGGAACGCAATGAAGTAAGAAGGAACGCAATGACGTATGAATGAGAACGCAAAGACGTAAGAAGGAACGTGATGACGTGAGATGGAACACAATGACGTATGAAGGAACGCAATGAGGGAAGAAGGAACGCAATGACGTAAGACGGAGAATGTGATGACGTTAGAAGGAACGTGATGACGTAAGAAGGAACGCGATACGTTCTCAGGAACGTGATGACGTATGAGGGAACGCGATACGTTCTCAGGAACACGATGTCGTATGAAGGAACGTGATGACGTAAGAAGGAATGCAATGAAGTAAGAATGAGAACGCAATGACGTAAGAAGGAGAACGTGATGACGTGAGACGGAGAATGTGATGACGTTAGAAGGAACGCAATTACGTAAGAAGGAATGTGATGACGTATGAAGGAATGCAATGAAGTAAGAATGAGAACGCAATGGCGTAAGAAGGAGAATGTGATGACGTGAGATGGAGAATGTGATGACGTTAGAAGGAACGCGATACGTTCTCAGGAACGTGATGACGTATGAAGGAACGCGATGACGTAAGAAGGAATGCAATGACGTAAGAAGGAGAACGTGATGACGTGAGACGGAACACAATGACGTATAAAGGAACGCGATGAGGTAAGAAGGAGAACCTGATGACGTAAGAAGGACTGCAATGACGTAAGACAGAGAATGTGATGACGTTAGAAGGAATGCAATGAAGTAAGAAGGAACCCAATGAGGTAAGAAGGAACGCAATGAAATAAGAAGGAACCCAATGAAGTAAGAAGGAATGCAATGAAGTAAGAAGGAACCCAATGACGTAAGAAGGAATGCAATGAAGTAAGAAGGAACCCAATGACGTAAGAAGGAATGCAATGAAGTAAGAAGGAACCCAATGACGTAAGAAGAAATGCAATGAAGTAAGAAGGAACGCAATGAAGTAGGAATGAGAACGCAATGACGTAAGAAGGAACACAATGACGTAAGAAGGAAAACGTGATGACGTAAGAATGAGAACGCAATGACGTAAGAATGAGAACGCAATGACGTAAGAATGAGAACGCAATGACGTAAGAATGAGAACGCAATGACGTAAGAAGGAATGCAATGACGTAAGTAGGAGAACGTGATGACGTGAGACGGAACACAATGATGTATGAAGGAACGCGATGAGGTAAGAAGAAAAGCAATGACGTAAGAAGGAGAAGCTGATGACGTAAGAAGGAACGCAATGACGTAAGAAGGAGAACGTGATGACGTGAGACGGAACACAATGACGTATGAAGGAACGCGATGAGGTAGGAAGGAGAACCTGATGACGTAAGAAGGAGAACCTGATGACGTAAGAAGGACTGCAATGACGTAAGACAGAGAATGTGATGACGTTAGAAGGAATGCAATGAAGTAAGAAGGAACCCAATGATGTAAGAAGGAACGCAATGAAGTAAGAAGGAACGCAATGACGTATGAATGAGAACGCAATGACGTAAGAAGGAACGTGATGACGTGAGACGGAACACAATGACGTATGAAGGAACGCAATGAGGGAAGAAGGAACGCAATGACGTAAGACGGAGAATGTGATGACGTTAGAAGGAACGTGATGACGTAAGAAGGAACGCGATACGTTCTCAGGAACGTGATGACGTATGAGGGAACGCGATACGTTCTCAGGAACACGATGTCGTATGAAGGAACGTGATGACGTAAGAAGGAATGCAATGAAGTTAGAATGAGAACGCAATGACGTAAGAAGGAGAACGTGATGACGTGAGACGGAGAATGTGATGACGTTAGAAGGAACGCAATTACGTAAGAAGGAATGTGATGACGTATGAAGGAATGCAATGAAGTAAGAATGAGAACGCAATGGCGTAAGAAGGAGAATGTGATGACGTGAGATGGAGAATGTGATGACGTTAGAAGGAACGCGATACGTTCTCAGGAACGTGATGACGTATGAAGGAACGCGATGACGTAAGAAGGAATGCAATGACGTAAGAAGGAGAACGTGATGACGTGAGACGGAACACAATGACGTATAAAGGAACGCTATGAGGTAAGAAGGAGAACCTGATGACGTAAGAAGGAGAACCTGATGACGTTAGAAGGACTGCAATGACGTAAGACAGAGAATGTGATGACGTTAGAAGGAATGCAATGAAGTAAGAAGGAACCCAATGATGTAAGAAGGAACGCAATGAAGTAAGAAGGAACGCAATGACGTATGAATGAGAACGCAATGACGTAAGAAGGAACGTGATGACGTGAGACGGAACACAATGACGTATGAAGGAACGCGATGAGGGAAGAAGGAACGCAATGACGTAAGACGGAGAATGTGATGACGTTAGAAGGAACGTGATGACGTATGAGGGAACGCGATACGTAAGAAGGAATGCAATGAAGTAAGAATGAGAACGCAATGACGTAAGAAGGAGAACGTGATGACGTGAGAAGGAGAATGTGATGACGTTAGAAGGAACGCAATTACGTAAGAAGGAATGTGATGACGTATGAAGGAATGCAATGAAGTAAGAATGAGAACGCAATGGCGTAAGAAGGAGAATGTGATGACGTGAGAAGGAACGCAATTACGTAAGAAGGAATGTGATGACGTATGAAGGAATGCAATGAAGTAAGAATGAGAACGCAATGGCGTAAGAAGGAGAATGTGATGACGTGAGACGGAGAATGTGATGACGTTAGAAGGAACGCGATACGTTCTCAGGAACGTGATGACGTATGAAGGAACGCGATGACGTAAGAAGGAATGCAATGACGTAAGAAGGAGAACGTGATGACGTGAGACTGAACACAATGACGTATGAAGGAACGCGATGACGTAAGAAGGAGAACCTGATGACGTAAGAAGGAACGCAATGACGTAAGAAGGAGAACGTGATGACGTGAGACGGAACACAATGACGTAAGAAGGAGAACGTGATGACGTGAGACGGAACACAATGACGTATGAAGGAACGCGATGAGGTAAGAAGGAACGCAATGACGAAAGACGGAGAATGTGATGACGTTAGAAGGAACGCAATGGCGTAAGAAGGAACGTGATGACGTATGAAGGAACGCGATACGTTCTCAGGAACATGATGACGTATGAAGGAACGCGATACGTTCTCAGGAACACAATGTCGTATGAAGGAACGCGATGACGTAAGAAGGAATGCAATGAAGTAAGAATGAGAATGCAATGACGTAAGAAGGAACGTGATGACGTATGAAGGAATGCAATGAAGTAAGAATGAGAACGCAATGGCGTAACAAGGAGAACGTGATGACGTGAGACGGAGAATGTGATGACGTTAGAAGGAACGCAATGGCGTAAGAAGGAGAACGTGATGACGTGAGACGGAGAATGTGATGACATTAGAAGGAACGCAATGGCGTAAGAAGGAACGTGATGACGTATGAAGGAACGCGATACGTTCTCAGGAACGTGATGACGTATGAAGGAACGCGATACGTTCTCAGGAACGTGATGACGTATAAAGGAACGCGATATGTTCTCAGGAACGTGATGACGTATGAAGGAACGCGATACGTTCTCAGGAACATAATGACGTATGAAGGAACGCGATGACGTAAGAAGAAATGCAATGAAGTAAGAATGAGAACGCAATGACGTAAGAAGGAGAACGTGATGACGTGAGACGGAACACAATGACGTATGAAGGAACGCAATGAGGTAAGAAGGAAAACCTGATGACGTAAGAAGGACTGCAATGACGTAAGACAGAGAATGTGATGACGTTAGAAGGAATGCAATGAAGTAAGAAGGAACCCAATGAGGTAAGAAGGAACGCAATGAAATAAGAAGGAACCCAATGAAGTAAGAAGGAATGCAATGAAGTAAGAAGGAACCCAATGACGTAAGAAGGAATGCAATGAAGTAAGAAGGAACCCAATGACGTAAGAAGGAATGCAATGAAGTAAGAAGGAACCCAATGACGTAAGAAGAAATGCAATGAAGTAAGAAGGAACGCAATGAAGTAGGAATGAGAACGCAATGACGTAAGAAGGAACACAATGACGTAAGAAGGAAAACGTGATGACGTAAGAATGAGAACGCAATGACGTAAGAATGAGAACGCAATGACGTAAGAATGAGAACGCAATTACGTAAGAAGGAATGCAATGACGTAAGTAGGAGAACGTGATGACGTGAGACGGAACACAATGATGTATGAAGGAACGCGATGAGGTAAGAAGAAAAGCAATGACGTAAGAAGGAGAAGCTGATGACGTAAGAAGGAACGCAATGACGTAAGAAGGAGAACGTGATGACGTGAGACGGAACACAATGACGTATGAAGGAACGCGATGAGGTAGGAAGGAGAACCTGATGACGTAAGAAGGAGAACCTGATGACGTAAGAAGGATTGCAATGACGTAAGACAGAGAATGTGATGACGTGAGACGGAACACAATGACGTATAAAGGAACGCGATGACGTGAGACGGAGAATGTGATGACATTAGAAGGAACGCAATGGCGTAAGAAGGAACGTGATGACGTATGAAGGAACGCGATACGTTCTCAGGAACGTGATGACGTATGAAGGAACGCGATACGTTCTCAGGAACGTGATGACGTATAAAGGAACGCGATATGTTCTCAGGAACGTGATGACGTATGAAGGAACGCGATACGTTCTCAGGAACATAATGACGTATGAAGGAACGCGATGACGTAAGAAGAAATGCAATGAAGTAAGAATGAGAACGCAATGACGTAAGAAGGAGAACGTGATGACGTGAGACGGAATACAATGACGTATGAAGGAACGCAATGAGGTAAGAAGGAAAACCTGATGACGTAAGAAGGACTGCAATGACGTAAGACAGAGAATGTGATGACGTTAGAAGGAATGCAATGAAGTAAGAAGGAACCCAATGAGGTAAGAAGGAACGCAATGAAATAAGAAGGAACCCAATGAAGTAAGAAGGAATGCAATGAAGTAAGAAGGAACCCAATGACGTAAGAAGGAATGCAATGAAGTAAGAAGGAACCCAATGACGTAAGAAGGAATGCAATGAAGTAAGAAGGAACCCAATGACGTAAGAAGAAATGCAATGAAGTAAGAAGGAACGCAATGAAGTAGGAATGAGAACGCAATGACGTAAGAAGGAACACAATGACGTAAGAAGGAAAACGTGATGACGTAAGAATGAGAACGCAATGACGTAAGAATGAGAACGCAATGACGTAAGAATGAGAACGCAATGACGTAAGAAGGAATGCAATGACGTAAGTAGGAGAACGTGATGACGTGAGACGGAACACAATGACGTATAAAGGAACGCGATGAGGTAAGAAGGAGAACCTGATGACGTAAGAAGGAGAACCTGATGACGTTAGAAGGACTGCAATGACGTAAGACAGAGAATGTGATGACGTTAGAAGGAATGCAATGAAGTAAGAAGGAACCCAATGATGTAAGAAGGAACGCAATGAAGTAAGAAGGAACGCAATGACGTATGAATGAGAACGCAATGACGTAAGAAGGAACGTGATGACGTGAGACGGAACACAATGACGTATGAAGGAACGCGATGAGGGAAGAAGGAACGCAATGACGTAAGACGGAGAATGTGATGACGTTAGAAGGAACGTGATGACGTAAGAAGGAACGCGATACGTTCTCAGGAACGTGATGACGTATGAGGGAACGCGATACGTAAGAAGGAATGCAATGAAGTAAGAATGAGAACGCAATGACGTAAGAAGGAGAACGTGATGACGTGAGAAGGAGAATGTGATGACGTTAGAAGGAACGCAATTACGTAAGAAGGAATGTGATGACGTATGAAGGAATGCAATGAAGTAAGAATGAGAACGCAATGGCGTAAGAAGGAGAATGTGATGACTTGAGAAGGAACGCAATTACGTAAGAAGGAATGTGATGACGTATGAAGGAATGCAATGAAGTAAGAATGAGAACGCAATGGCGTAAGAAGGAGAATGTGATGACGTGAGACGGAGAATGTGATGACGTTAGAAGGAACGCGATACGTTCTCAGGAACGTGATGACGTATGAAGGAACGCGATGACGTAAGAAGGAATGCAATGACGTAAGAAGGAATGCAATGACGTAAGAAGGAGAACGTGATGACGTGAGACTGAACACAATGACGTATGAAGGAACGCGATGACGTAAGAAGGAGAACCTGATGACGTAAGAAGGAACGCAATGACGTAAGAAGGAGAACGTGATGACGTGAGACGGAACACAATGACGTAAGAAGGAGAACGTGATGACGTGAGACGGAACACAATGACGTATGAAGGAACGCGATGAGGTAAGAAGGAACGCAATGACGAAAGACGGAGAATGTGATGACGTTAGAAGGAACGCAATGGCGTAAGAAGGAACGTGATGACGTATGAAGGAACGCGATACGTTCTCAGGAACATGATGACGTATGAAGGAACGCGATACGTTCTCAGGAACACAATGTCGTATGAAGGAACGCGATGACGTAAGAAGGAATGCAATGAAGTAAGAATGAGAATGCAATGACGTAAGAAGGAACGTGATGACGTATGAAGGAATGCAATGAAGTAAGAATGAGAACGCAATGGCGTAACAAGGAGAACGTGATGACGTGAGACGGAGAATGTGATGACGTTAGAAGGAACGCAATGGCGTAAGAAGGAGAACGTGATGACGTGAGACGGAGAATGTGATGACATTAGAAGGAACGCAATGGCGTAAGAAGGAACGTGATGACGTATGAAGGAACGCGATACGTTCTCAGGAACGTGATGACGTATGAAGGAACGCGATACGTTCTCAGGAACGTGATGACGTATAAAGGAACGCGATATGTTCTCAGGAACGTGATGACGTATGAAGGAACGCGATACGTTCTCAGGAACATAATGACGTATGAAGGAACGCGATGACGTAAGAAGAAATGCAATGAAGTAAGAATGAGAACGCAATGACGTAAGAAGGAGAACGTGATGACGTGAGACGGAACACAATGACGTATGAAGGAACGCAATGAGGTAAGAAGGAAAACCTGATGACGTAAGAAGGACTGCAATGACGTAAGACAGAGAATGTGATGACGTTAGAAGGAATGCAATGAAGTAAGAAGGAACCCAATGAGGTAAGAAGGAACGCAATGAAATAAGAAGGAACCCAATGAAGTAAGAAGGAATGCAATGAAGTAAGAAGGAACCCAATGACGTAAGAAGGAATGCAATGAAGTAAGAAGGAACCCAATGACGTAAGAAGGAATGCAATGAAGTAAGAAGGAACCCAATGACGTAAGAAGAAATGCAATGAAGTAAGAAGGAACGCAATGAAGTAGGAATGAGAACGCAATGACGTAAGAAGGAACACAATGACGTAAGAAGGAAAACGTGATGACGTAAGAATGAGAACGCAATGACGTAAGAATGAGAACGCAATGACGTAAGAATGAGAACGCAATGACGTAAGAAGGAATGCAATGACGTAAGTAGGAGAACGTGATGACGTGAGACGGAACACAATGATGTATGAAGGAACGCGATGAGGTAAGAAGAAAAGCAATGACGTAAGAAGGAGAAGCTGATGACGTAAGAAGGAACGCAATGACGTAAGAAGGAGAACGTGATGACGTGAGACGGAACACAATGACGTATGAAGGAACGCGATGAGGTAGGAAGGAGAACCTGATGACGTAAGAAGGAGAACCTGATGACGTAAGAAGGACTGCAATGACGTAAGACAGAGAATGTGATGACGTTAGAAGGAATGCAATGAAGTAAGAAGGAACCCAATGATGTAAGAAGGAACGCAATGAAGTAAGAAGGAACGCAATGACGTATGAATGAGAACGCAATGACGTAAGAAGGAACGTGATGACGTGAGATGGAACACAATGACGTATGAAGGAACGCAATGAGGGAAGAAGGAACGCAATGACGTAAGACGGAGAATGTGATGACGTTAGAAGGAACGTGATGACGTAAGAAGGAACGCGATACGTTCTCAGGAACGTGATGACGTATGAGGGAACGCGATACGTTCTCAGGAACACGATGTCGTATGAAGGAACGTGATGACGTAAGAAGGAATGCAATGAAGTAAGAATGAGAACGCAATGACGTAAGAAGGAGAACGTGATGACGTGAGACGGAGAATGTGATGACGTTAGAAGGAACGCAATTACGTAAGAAGGAATGTGATGACGTATGAAGGAATGCAATGAAGTAAGAATGAGAACGCAATGGCGTAAGAAGGAGAATGTGATGACGTGAGATGGAGAATGTGATGACGTTAGAAGGAACGCGATACGTTCTCAGGAACGTGATGACGTATGAAGGAACGCGATGACGTAAGAAGGAATGCAATGACGTAAGAAGGAGAACGTGATGACGTGAGACGGAACACAATGACGTATAAAGGAACGCGATGAGGTAAGAAGGAGAACCTGATGACGTAAGAAGGACTGCAATGAAGTAAGAAGGAACGCAATGAAGTAGGAATGAGAACGCAATGACGTAAGAAGGAACACAATGACGTAAGAAGGAAAACGTGATGACGTAAGAATGAGAACGCAATGACGTAAGAATGAGAACGCAATGACGTAAGAATGAGAACGCAATGACGTAAGAAGGAATGCAATGACGTAAGTAGGAGAACGTGATGACGTGAGACGGAACACAATGATGTATGAAGGAACGCGATGAGGTAAGAAGAAAAGCAATGACGTAAGAAGGAGAAGCTGATGACGTAAGAAGGAACGCAATGACGTAAGAAGGAGAACGTGATGACGTGAGACGGAACACAATGACGTATGAAGGAACGCGATGAGGTAGGAAGGAGAACCTGATGACGTAAGAAGGAGAACCTGATGACGTAAGAAGGACTGCAATGACGTAAGACAGAGAATGTGATGACGTTAGAAGGAACGCAATGACGTAAGAAGGAGAACGTGATGACGTGAGACGGAACACAATGACGTAAGAAGGAGAACGTGATGACGTGAGACGGAACACAATGACGTATGAAGGAACGCGATGAGGTAAGAAGGAACGCAATGACGAAAGACGGAGAATCTGATGACGTTAGAAGGAACGCAATGGCGTAAGAAGGAACGTGATGACGTATGAAGGAACGCGATACGTTCTCAGGAACATGATGACGTATGAAGGAACGCGATACGTTCTCAGGAACACAATGTCGTATGAAGGAACGCGATGACGTAAGAAGGAATGCAATGAAGTAAGAATGAGAATGCAATGACGTAAGAAGGAACGTGATGACGTATGAAGGAATGCAATGAAGTAAGAATGAGAACGCAATGGCGTAACAAGGAGAACGTGATGACGTGAGACGGAGAATGTGATGACGTTAGAAGGAACGCAATGGCGTAAGAAGGAGAACGTGATGACGTGAGACGGAGAATGTGATGACATTAGAAGGAACGCAATGGCGTAAGAAGGAACGTGATGACGTATGAAGGAACGCGATACGTTCTCAGGAACGTGATGACGTATGAAGGAACGCGATACGTTCTCAGGAACGTGATGACGTATAAAGGAACGCGATATGTTCTCAGGAACGTGATGACGTATGAAGGAACGCGATACGTTCTCAGGAACATAATGACGTATGAAGGAACGCGATGACGTAAGAAGAAATGCAATGAAGTAAGAATGAGAACGCAATGACGTAAGAAGGAGAACGTGATGACGTGAGACGGAACACAATGACGTATGAAGGAACGCAATGAGGTAAGAAGGAAAACCTGATGACGTAAGAAGGACTGCAATGACGTAAGACAGAGAATGTGATGACGTTAGAAGGAATGCAATGAAGTAAGAAGGAACCCAATGAGGTAAGAAGGAACGCAATGAAATAAGAAGGAACCCAATGAAGTAAGAAGGAATGCAATGAAGTAAGAAGGAACCCAATGACGTAAGAAGGAATGCAATGAAGTAAGAAGGAACCCAATGACGTAAGAAGGAATGCAATGAAGTAAGAAGGAACCCAATGACGTAAGAAGAAATGCAATGAAGTAAGAAGGAACGCAATGAAGTAGGAATGAGAACGCAATGACGTAAGAAGGAACACAATGACGTAAGAAGGAAAACGTGATGACGTAAGAATGAGAACGCAATGACGTAAGAATGAGAACGCAATGACGTAAGAATGAAAACGCAATTACGTAAGAAGGAATGCAATGACGTAAGTAGGAGAACGTGATGACGTGAGACGGAACACAATGATGTATGAAGGAACGCGATGAGGTAAGAAGAAAAGCAATGACGTAAGAAGGAGAAGCTGATGACGTAAGAAGGAACGCAATGACGTAAGAAGGAGAACGTGATGACGTGAGACGGAACACAATGACGTATGAAGGAACGCGATGAGGTAGGAAGGAGAACCTGATGACGTAAGAAGGAGAACCTGATGACGTAAGAAGGACTGCAATGACGTAAGACAGAGAATGTGATGACGTGAGACGGAACACAATGACGTATAAAGGAACGCGATGACGTGAGACGGAGAATGTGATGACATTAGAAGGAACGCAATGGCGTAAGAAGGAACGTGATGACGTATGAAGGAACGCGATACGTTCTCAGGAACGTGATGACGTATGAAGGAACGCGATACGTTCTCAGGAACGTGATGACGTATAAAGGAACGCGATATGTTCTCAGGAACGTGATGACGTATGAAGGAACGCGATACGTTCTCAGGAACATAATGACGTATGAAGGAACGCGATGACGTAAGAAGAAATGCAATGAAGTAAGAATGAGAACGCAATGACGTAAGAAGGAGAACGTGATGACGTGAGACGGAATACAATGACGTATGAAGGAACGCAATGAGGTAAGAAGGAAAACCTGATGACGTAAGAAGGACTGCAATGACGTAAGACAGAGAATGTGATGACGTTAGAAGGAATGCAATGAAGTAAGAAGGAACCCAATGAGGTAAGAAGGAACGCAATGAAATAAGAAGGAACCCAATGAAGTAAGAAGGAATGCAATGAAGTAAGAAGGAACCCAATGACGTAAGAAGGAATGCAATGAAGTAAGAAGGAACCCAATGACGTAAGAAGGAATGCAATGAAGTAAGAAGGAACCCAATGACGTAAGAAGAAATGCAATGAAGTAAGAAGGAACGCAATGAAGTAGGAATGAGAACGCAATGACGTAAGAAGGAACACAATGACGTAAGAAGGAAAACGTGATGACGTAAGAATGAGAACGCAATGACGTAAGAATGAGAACGCAATGACGTAAGAATGAGAACGCAATGACGTAAGAAGGAATGCAATGACGTAAGTAGGAGAACGTGATGACGTGAGACGGAACACAATGATGTATGAAGGAACGCGATGAGGTAAGAAGAAAAGCAATGACGTAAGAAGGAGAAGCTGATGACGTAAGAAGGAACGCAATGACGTAAGAAGGAGAACGTGATGACGTGAGACGGAACACAATGACGTATGAAGGAACGCGATGAGGTAGGAAGGAGAACCTGATGACGTAAGAAGGAGAACCTGATGACGTAAGAAGGACTGCAATGACGTAAGACAGAGAATGTGATGACGTGAGACGGAACACAATGACGTATAAAGGAACGCGATGAGGTAAGAAGGAGAACCTGATGACGTAAGAAGGAGAACCTGATGACGTTAGAAGGACTGCAATGACGTAAGACAGAGAATGTGATGACGTTAGAAGGAATGCAATGAAGTAAGAAGGAACCCAATGATGTAAGAAGGAACGCAATGAAGTAAGAAGGAACGCAATGACGTATGAATGAGAACGCAATGACGTAAGAAGGAACGTGATGACGTGAGACGGAACACAATGACGTATGAAGGAACGCGATGAGGGAAGAAGGAACGCAATGACGTAAGACGGAGAATGTGATGACGTTAGAAGGAACGTGATGACGTAAGAAGGAACGCGATACGTTCTCAGGAACGTGATGACGTATGAGGGAACGCGATACGTAAGAAGGAATGCAATGAAGTAAGAATGAGAACGCAATGACGTAAGAAGGAGAACGTGATGACGTGAGAAGGAGAATGTGATGACGTTAGAAGGAACGCAATTACGTAAGAAGGAATGTGATGACGTATGAAGGAATGCAATGAAGTAAGAATGAGAACGCAATGGCGTAAGAAGGAGAATGTGATGACTTGAGAAGGAACGCAATTACGTAAGAAGGAATGTGATGACGTATGAAGGAATGCAATGAAGTAAGAATGAGAACGCAATGGCGTAAGAAGGAGAATGTGATGACGTGAGACGGAGAATGTGATGACGTTAGAAGGAACGCGATACGTTCTCAGGAACGTGATGACGTATGAAGGAACGCGATGACGTAAGAAGGAATGCAATGACGTAAGAAGGAATGCAATGACGTAAGAAGGAGAACGTGATGACGTGAGACTGAACACAATGACGTATGAAGGAACGCGATGACGTAAGAAGGAGAACCTGATGACGTAAGAAGGAACGCAATGACGTAAGAAGGAGAACGTGATGACGTGAGACGGAACACAATGACGTAAGAAGGAGAACGTGATGACGTGAGACGGAACACAATGACGTATGAAGGAACGCGATGAGGTAAGAAGGAACGCAATGACGAAAGACGGAGAATGTGATGACGTTAGAAGGAACGCAATGGCGTAAGAAGGAACGTGATGACGTATGAAGGAACGCGATACGTTCTCAGGAACATGATGACGTATGAAGGAACGCGATACGTTCTCAGGAACACAATGTCGTATGAAGGAACGCGATGACGTAAGAAGGAATGCAATGAAGTAAGAATGAGAATGCAATGACGTAAGAAGGAACGTGATGACGTATGAAGGAATGCAATGAAGTAAGAATGAGAACGCAATGGCGTAACAAGGAGAACGTGATGACGTGAGACGGAGAATGTGATGACGTTAGAAGGAACGCAATGGCGTAAGAAGGAGAACGTGATGACGTGAGACGGAGAATGTGATGACATTAGAAGGAACGCAATGGCGTAAGAAGGAACGTGATGACGTATGAAGGAACGCGATACGTTCTCAGGAACGTGATGACGTATGAAGGAACGCGATACGTTCTCAGGAACGTGATGACGTATAAAGGAACGCGATATGTTCTCAGGAACGTGATGACGTATGAAGGAACGCGATACGTTCTCAGGAACATAATGACGTATGAAGGAACGCGATGACGTAAGAAGAAATGCAATGAAGTAAGAATGAGAACGCAATGACGTAAGAAGGAGAACGTGATGACGTGAGACGGAACACAATGACGTATGAAGGAACGCAATGAGGTAAGAAGGAAAACCTGATGACGTAAGAAGGACTGCAATGACGTAAGACAGAGAATGTGATGACGTTAGAAGGAATGCAATGAAGTAAGAAGGAACCCAATGAGGTAAGAAGGAACGCAATGAAATAAGAAGGAACCCAATGAAGTAAGAAGGAATGCAATGAAGTAAGAAGGAACCCAATGACGTAAGAAGGAATGCAATGAAGTAAGAAGGAACCCAATGACGTAAGAAGGAATGCAATGAAGTAAGAAGGAACCCAATGACGTAAGAAGAAATGCAATGAAGTAAGAAGGAACGCAATGAAGTAGGAATGAGAACGCAATGACGTAAGAAGGAACACAATGACGTAAGAAGGAAAACGTGATGACGTAAGAATGAGAACGCAATGACGTAAGAATGAGAACGCAATGACGTAAGAATGAGAACGCAATGACGTAAGAAGGAATGCAATGACGTAAGTAGGAGAACGTGATGACGTGAGACGGAACACAATGATGTATGAAGGAACGCGATGAGGTAAGAAGAAAAGCAATGACGTAAGAAGGAGAAGCTGATGACGTAAGAAGGAACGCAATGACGTAAGAAGGAGAACGTGATGACGTGAGACGGAACACAATGACGTATGAAGGAACGCGATGAGGTAGGAAGGAGAACCTGATGACGTAAGAAGGAGAACCTGATGACGTAAGAAGGACTGCAATGACGTAAGACAGAGAATGTGATGACGTTAGAAGGAATGCAATGAAGTAAGAAGGAACCCAATGATGTAAGAAGGAACGCAATGAAGTAAGAAGGAACGCAATGACGTATGAATGAGAACGCAATGACGTAAGAAGGAACGTGATGACGTGAGATGGAACACAATGACGTATGAAGGAACGCAATGAGGGAAGAAGGAACGCAATGACGTAAGACGGAGAATGTGATGACGTTAGAAGGAACGTGATGACGTAAGAAGGAACGCGATACGTTCTCAGGAACGTGATGACGTATGAGGGAACGCGATACGTTCTCAGGAACACGATGTCGTATGAAGGAACGTGATGACGTAAGAAGGAATGCAATGAAGTAAGAATGAGAACGCAATGACGTAAGAAGGAGAACGTGATGACGTGAGACGGAGAATGTGATGACGTTAGAAGGAACGCAATTACGTAAGAAGGAATGTGATGACGTATGAAGGAATGCAATGAAGTAAGAATGAGAACGCAATGGCGTAAGAAGGAGAATGTGATGACGTGAGATGGAGAATGTGATGACGTTAGAAGGAACGCGATACGTTCTCAGGAACGTGATGACGTATGAAGGAACGCGATGACGTAAGAAGGAATGCAATGACGTAAGAAGGAGAACGTGATGACGTGAGACGGAACACAATGACGTATAAAGGAACGCGATGAGGTAAGAAGGAGAACCTGATGACGTAAGAAGGACTGCAATGAAGTAAGAAGGAACGCAATGAAGTAGGAATGAGAACGCAATGACGTAAGAAGGAACACAATGACGTAAGAAGGAAAACGTGATGACGTAAGAATGAGAACGCAATGACGTAAGAATGAGAACGCAATGACGTAAGAATGAGAACGCAATGACGTAAGAAGGAATGCAATGACGTAAGTAGGAGAACGTGATGACGTGAGACGGAACACAATGATGTATGAAGGAACGCGATGAGGTAAGAAGAAAAGCAATGACGTAAGAAGGAGAAGCTGATGACGTAAGAAGGAACGCAATGACGTAAGAAGGAGAACGTGATGACGTGAGACGGAACACAATGACGTATGAAGGAACGCGATGAGGTAGGAAGGAGAACCTGATGACGTAAGAAGGAGAACCTGATGACGTAAGAAGGACTGCAATGACGTAAGACAGAGAATGTGATGACGTTAGAAGGAATGCAATGAAGTAAGAAGGAACCCAATGATGTAAGAAGGAACGCAATGAAGTAAGAAGGAACGCAATGACGTATGAATGAGAACGCAAAGACGTAAGAAGGAACGTGATGACGTGAGATGGAACACAATGACGTATGAAGGAACGCAATGAGGGAAGAAGGAACGCAATGACGTAAGACGGAGAATGTGATGACGTTAGAAGGAACGTGATGACGTAAGAAGGAACGCGATACGTTCTCAGGAACGTGATGACGTATGAGGGAACGCGATACGTTCTCAGGAACACGATGTCGTATGAAGGAACGTGATGACGTAAGAAGGAATGCAATGAAGTAAGAATGAGAACGCAATGACGTAAGAAGGAGAACGTGATGACGTGAGACGGAGAATGTGATGACGTTAGAAGGAACGCAATTACGTAAGAAGGAATGTGATGACGTATGAAGGAATGCAATGAAGTAAGAATGAGAACGCAATGGCGTAAGAAGGAGAATGTGATGACGTGAGATGGAGAATGTGATGACGTTAGAAGGAACGCGATACGTTCTCAGGAACGTGATGACGTATGAAGGAACGCGATGACGTAAGAAGGAATGCAATGACGTAAGAAGGAGAACGTGATGACGTGAGACGGAACACAATGACGTATAAAGGAACGCGATGAGGTAAGAAGGAGAACCTGATGACGTAAGAAGGACTGCAATGACGTAAGACAGAGAATGTGATGACGTTAGAAGGAATGCAATGAAGTAAGAAGGAACCCAATGAGGTAAGAAGGAACGCAATGAAATAAGAAGGAACCCAATGAAGTAAGAAGGAATGCAATGAAGTAAGAAGGAACCCAATGACGTAAGAAGGAATGCAATGAAGTAAGAAGGAACCCAATGACGTAAGAAGGAATGCAATGAAGTAAGAAGGAACCCAATGACGTAAGAAGAAATGCAATGAAGTAAGAAGGAACGCAATGAAGTAGGAATGAGAACGCAATGACGTAAGAAGGAACACAATGACGTAAGAAGGAAAACGTGATGACGTAAGAATGAGAACGCAATGACGTAAGAATGAGAACGCAATGACGTAAGAATGAGAACGCAATGACGTAAGAATGAGAACGCAATGACGTAAGAAGGAATGCAATGACGTAAGTAGGAGAACGTGATGACGTGAGACGGAACACAATGATGTATGAAGGAACGCGATGAGGTAAGAAGAAAAGCAATGACGTAAGAAGGAGAAGCTGATGACGTAAGAAGGAACGCAATGACGTAAGAAGGAGAACGTGATGACGTGAGACGGAACACAATGACGTATGAAGGAACGCGATGAGGTAGGAAGGAGAACCTGATGACGTAAGAAGGAGAACCTGATGACGTAAGAAGGACTGCAATGACGTAAGACAGAGAATGTGATGACGTTAGAAGGAATGCAATGAAGTAAGAAGGAACCCAATGATGTAAGAAGGAACGCAATGAAGTAAGAAGGAACGCAATGACGTATGAATGAGAACGCAATGACGTAAGAAGGAACGTGATGACGTGAGACGGAACACAATGACGTATGAAGGAACGCAATGAGGGAAGAAGGAACGCAATGACGTAAGACGGAGAATGTGATGACGTTAGAAGGAACGTGATGACGTAAGAAGGAACGCGATACGTTCTCAGGAACGTGATGACGTATGAGGGAACGCGATACGTTCTCAGGAACACGATGTCGTATGAAGGAACGTGATGACGTAAGAAGGAATGCAATGAAGTTAGAATGAGAACGCAATGACGTAAGAAGG
Organism: Pungitius pungitius; assembly: GCF_949316345.1. Classification (NCBI taxonomy): domain Eukaryota; kingdom Metazoa; phylum Chordata; class Actinopteri; order Perciformes; family Gasterosteidae; genus Pungitius; species Pungitius pungitius. The sequence goes on along the minus strand of NC_084917.1, from coordinate 14,351,786 downwards.
AGAACGTGATGACGTGAGACGGAGAATGTGATGACGTTAGAAGGAACGCAATTACGTAAGAAGGAATGTGATGACGTATGAAGGAATGCAATGAAGTAAGAATGAGAACGCAATGGCGTAAGAAGGAGAATGTGATGACGTGAGATGGAGAATGTGATGACGTTAGAAGGAACGCGATACGTTCTCAGGAACGTGATGACGTATGAAGGAACGCGATGACGTAAGAAGGAATGCAATGACGTAAGAAGGAGAACGTGATGACGTGAGACGGAACACAATGACGTATAAAGGAACGCGATGAGGTAAGAAGGAGAACCTGATGACGTAAGAAGGAGAACCTGATGACGTTAGAAGGACTGCAATGACGTAAGACAGAGAATGTGATGACGTTAGAAGGAATGCAATGAAGTAAGAAGGAACCCAATGATGTAAGAAGGAACGCAATGAAGTAAGAAGGAACGCAATGACGTATGAATGAGAACGCAATGACGTAAGAAGGAACGTGATGACGTGAGACGGAACACAATGACGTATGAAGGAACGCGATGAGGGAAGAAGGAACGCAATGACGTAAGACGGAGAATGTGATGACGTTAGAAGGAACGTGATGACGTATGAGGGAACGCGATACGTAAGAAGGAATGCAATGAAGTAAGAATGAGAACGCAATGACGTAAGAAGGAGAACGTGATGACGTGAGAAGGAGAATGTGATGACGTTAGAAGGAACGCAATTACGTAAGAAGGAATGTGATGACGTATGAAGGAATGCAATGAAGTAAGAATGAGAACGCAATGGCGTAAGAAGGAGAATGTGATGACGTGAGAAGGAACGCAATTACGTAAGAAGGAATGTGATGACGTATGAAGGAATGCAATGAAGTAAGAATGAGAACGCAATGGCGTAAGAAGGAGAATGTGATGACGTGAGACGGAGAATGTGATGACGTTAGAAGGAACGCGATACGTTCTCAGGAACGTGATGACGTATGAAGGAACGCGATGACGTAAGAAGGAATGCAATGACGTAAGAAGGAGAACGTGATGACGTGAGACTGAACACAATGACGTATGAAGGAATGCGATGACGTAAGAAGGAGAACCTGATGACGTAAGAAGGAACGCAATGACGTAAGAAGGAGAACGTGATGACGTGAGACGGAACACAATGACGTAAGAAGGAGAACGTGATGACGTGAGACGGAACACAATGACGTATGAAGGAACGCGATGAGGTAAGAAGGAACGCAATGACGAAAGACGGAGAATGTGATGACGTTAGAAGGAACGCAATGGCGTAAGAAGGAACGTGATGACGTATGAAGGAACGCGATACGTTCTCAGGAACATGATGACGTATGAAGGAACGCGATACGTTCTCAGGAACACAATGTCGTATGAAGGAACGCGATGACGTAAGAAGGAATGCAATGAAGTAAGAATGAGAATGCAATGACGTAAGAAGGAACGTGATGACGTATGAAGGAATGCAATGAAGTAAGAATGAGAACGCAATGGCGTAACAAGGAGAACGTGATGACGTGAGACGGAGAATGTGATGACGTTAGAAGGAACGCAATGGCGTAAGAAGGAGAACGTGATGACGTGAGACGGAGAATGTGATGACATTAGAAGGAACGCAATGGCGTAAGAAGGAACGTGATGACGTATGAAGGAACGCGATACGTTCTCAGGAACGTGATGACGTATGAAGGAACGCGATACGTTCTCAGGAACGTGATGACGTATAAAGGAACGCGATATGTTCTCAGGAACGTGATGACGTATGAAGGAACGCGATACGTTCTCAGGAACATAATGACGTATGAAGGAACGCGATGACGTAAGAAGAAATGCAATGAAGTAAGAATGAGAACGCAATGACGTAAGAAGGAGAACGTGATGACGTGAGACGGAACACAATGACGTATGAAGGAACGCAATGAGGTAAGAAGGAAAACCTGATGACGTAAGAAGGACTGCAATGACGTAAGACAGAGAATGTGATGACGTTAGAAGGAATGCAATGAAGTAAGAAGGAACCCAATGAGGTAAGAAGGAACGCAATGAAATAAGAAGGAACCCAATGAAGTAAGAAGGAATGCAATGAAGTAAGAAGGAACCCAATGACGTAAGAAGGAATGCAATGAAGTAAGAAGGAACCCAATGACGTAAGAAGGAATGCAATGAAGTAAGAAGGAACCCAATGACGTAAGAAGAAATGCAATGAAGTAAGAAGGAACGCAATGAAGTAGGAATGAGAACGCAATGACGTAAGAAGGAACACAATGACGTAAGAAGGAAAACGTGATGACGTAAGAATGAGAACGCAATGACGTAAGAATGAGAACGCAATGACGTAAGAATGAGAACGCAATGACGTAAGAAGGAATGCAATGACGTAAGTAGGAGAACGTGATGACGTGAGACGGAACACAATGATGTATGAAGGAACGCGATGAGGTAAGAAGAAAAGCAATGACGTAAGAAGGAGAAGCTGATGACGTAAGAAGGAACGCAATGACGTAAGAAGGAGAACGTGATGACGTGAGACGGAACACAATGACGTATGAAGGAACGCGATGAGGTAGGAAGGAGAACCTGATGACGTAAGAAGGAGAACCTGATGACGTAAGAAGGACTGCAATGACGTAAGACAGAGAATGTGATGACGTGAGACGGAACACAATGACGTATAAAGGAACGCGATGACGTGAGACGGAGAATGTGATGACATTAGAAGGAACGCAATGGCGTAAGAAGGAACGTGATGACGTATGAAGGAACGCGATACGTTCTCAGGAACGTGATGACGTATGAAGGAACGCGATACGTTCTCAGGAACGTGATGACGTATAAAGGAACGCGATATGTTCTCAGGAACGTGATGACGTATGAAGGAACGCGATACGTTCTCAGGAACATAATGACGTATGAAGGAACGCGATGACGTAAGAAGAAATGCAATGAAGTAAGAATGAGAACGCAATGACGTAAGAAGGAGAACGTGATGACGTGAGACGGAATACAATGACGTATGAAGGAACGCAATGAGGTAAGAAGGAAAACCTGATGACGTAAGAAGGACTGCAATGACGTAAGACAGAGAATGTGATGACGTTAGAAGGAATGCAATGAAGTAAGAAGGAACCCAATGAGGTAAGAAGGAACGCAATGAAATAAGAAGGAACCCAATGAAGTAAGAAGGAATGCAATGAAGTAAGAAGGAACCCAATGACGTAAGAAGGAATGCAATGAAGTAAGAAGGAACCCAATGACGTAAGAAGGAATGCAATGAAGTAAGAAGGAACCCAATGACGTAAGAAGAAATGCAATGAAGTAAGAAGGAACGCAATGAAGTAGGAATGAGAACGCAATGACGTAAGAAGGAACACAATGACGTAAGAAGGAAAACGTGATGACGTAAGAATGAGAACGCAATGACGTAAGAATGAGAACGCAATGACGTAAGAATGAGAACGCAATGACGTAAGAAGGAATGCAATGACGTAAGTAGGAGAACGTGATGACGTGAGACGGAACACAATGATGTATGAAGGAACGCGATGAGGTAAGAAGAAAAGCAATGACGTAAGAAGGAGAAGCTGATGACGTAAGAAGGAACGCAATGACGTAAGAAGGAGAACGTGATGACGTGAGACGGAACACAATGACGTATGAAGGAACGCGATGAGGTAGGAAGGAGAACCTGATGACGTAAGAAGGAGAACCTGATGACGTAAGAAGGACTGCAATGACGTAAGACAGAGAATGTGATGACGTGAGACGGAACACAATGACGTATAAAGGAACGCGATGAGGTAAGAAGGAGAACCTGATGACGTAAGAAGGAGAACCTGATGACGTTAGAAGGACTGCAATGACGTAAGACAGAGAATGTGATGACGTTAGAAGGAATGCAATGAAGTAAGAAGGAACCCAATGATGTAAGAAGGAACGCAATGAAGTAAGAAGGAACGCAATGACGTATGAATGAGAACGCAATGACGTAAGAAGGAACGTGATGACGTGAGACGGAACACAATGACGTATGAAGGAACGCGATGAGGGAAGAAGGAACGCAATGACGTAAGACGGAGAATGTGATGACGTTAGAAGGAACGTGATGACGTAAGAAGGAACGCGATACGTTCTCAGGAACGTGATGACGTATGAGGGAACGCGATACGTAAGAAGGAATGCAATGAAGTAAGAATGAGAACGCAATGACGTAAGAAGGAGAACGTGATGACGTGAGAAGGAGAATGTGATGACGTTAGAAGGAACGCAATTACGTAAGAAGGAATGTGATGACGTATGAAGGAATGCAATGAAGTAAGAATGAGAACGCAATGGCGTAAGAAGGAGAATGTGATGACGTGAGAAGGAACGCAATTACGTAAGAAGGAATGTGATGACGTATGAAGGAATGCAATGAAGTAAGAATGAGAACGCAATGGCGTAAGAAGGAGAATGTGATGACGTGAGACGGAGAATGTGATGACGTTAGAAGGAACGCGATACGTTCTCAGGAACGTGATGACGTATGAAGGAACGCGATGACGTAAGAAGGAATGCAATGACGTAAGAAGGAGAACGTGATGACGTGAGACTGAACACAATGACGTATGAAGGAACGCGATGACGTAAGAAGGAGAACCTGATGACGTAAGAAGGAACGCAATGACGTAAGAAGGAGAACGTGATGACGTGAGACGGAACACAATGACGTAAGAAGGAGAACGTGATGACTTGAGACGGAACACAATGACGTATGAAGGAACGCGATGAGGTAAGAAGGAACGCAATGACGAAAGACGGAGAATGTGATGACGTTAGAAGGAACGCAATGGCGTAAGAAGGAACGTGATGACGTATGAAGGAACGCGATACGTTCTCAGGAACATGATGACGTATGAAGGAACGCGATACGTTCTCAGGAACACAATGTCGTATGAAGGAACGCGATGACGTAAGAAGGAATGCAATGAAGTAAGAATGAGAATGCAATGACGTAAGAAGGAACGTGATGACGTATGAAGGAATGCAATGAAGTAAGAATGAGAACGCAATGGCGTAACAAGGAGAACGTGATGACGTGAGACGGAGAATGTGATGACGTTAGAAGGAACGCAATGGCGTAAGAAGGAGAACGTGATGACGTGAGACGGAGAATGTGATGACATTAGAAGGAACGCAATGGCGTAAGAAGGAACGTGATGACGTATGAAGGAACGCGATACGTTCTCAGGAACGTGATGACGTATGAAGGAACGCGATACGTTCTCAGGAACGTGATGACGTATAAAGGAACGCGATATGTTCTCAGGAACGTGATGACGTATGAAGGAACGCGATACGTTCTCAGGAACATAATGACGTATGAAGGAACGCGATGACGTAAGAAGAAATGCAATGAAGTAAGAATGAGAACGCAATGACGTAAGAAGGAGAACGTGATGACGTGAGACGGAACACAATGACGTATGAAGGAACGCAATGAGGTAAGAAGGAAAACCTGATGACGTAAGAAGGACTGCAATGACGTAAGACAGAGAATGTGATGACGTTAGAAGGAATGCAATGAAGTAAGAAGGAACCCAATTAGGTAAGAAGGAACGCAATGAAATAAGAAGGAACCCAATGAAGTAAGAAGGAATGCAATGAAGTAAGAAGGAACCCAATGACGTAAGAAGGAATGCAATGAAGTAAGAAGGAACCCAATGACGTAAGAAGGAATGCAATGAAGTAAGAAGGAACCCAATGACGTAAGAAGAAATGCAATGAAGTAAGAAGGAACGCAATGAAGTAGGAATGAGAACGCAATGACGTAAGAAGGAACACAATGACGTAAGAAGGAAAACGTGATGACGTAAGAATGAGAACGCAATGACGTAAGAATGAGAACGCAATGACGTAAGAATGAGAACGCAATGACGTAAGAAGGAATGCAATGACGTAAGTAGGAGAACGTGATGACGTGAGACGGAACACAATGATGTATGAAGGAACGCGATGAGGTAAGAAGAAAAGCAATGACGTAAGAAGGAGAAGCTGATGACGTAAGAAGGAACGCAATGACGTAAGAAGGAGAACGTGATGACGTGAGACGGAACACAATGACGTATGAAGGAACGCGATGAGGTAGGAAGGAGAACCTGATGACGTAAGAAGGAGAACCTGATGACGTAAGAAGGACTGCAATGACGTAAGACAGAGAATGTGATGACGTTAGAAGGAATGCAATGAAGTAAGAAGGAACCCAATGATGTAAGAAGGAACGCAATGAAGTAAGAAGGAACGCAATGACGTATGAATGAGAACGCAATGACGTAAGAAGGAACGTGATGACGTGAGATGGAACACAATGACGTATGAAGGAACGCAATGAGGGAAGAAGGAACGCAATGACGTAAGACGGAGAATGTGATGACGTTAGAAGGAACGTGATGACGTAAGAAGGAACGCGATACGTTCTCAGGAACGTGATGACGTATGAGGGAACGCGATACGTTCTCAGGAACACGATGTCGTATGAAGGAACGTGATGACGTAAGAAGGAATGCAATGAAGTAAGAATGAGAACGCAATGACGTAAGAAGGAGAACGTGATGACGTGAGACGGAGAATGTGATGACGTTAGAAGGAACGCAATTACGTAAGAAGGAATGTGATGACGTATGAAGGAATGCAATGAAGTAAGAATGAGAACGCAATGGCGTAAGAAGGAGAATGTGATGACGTGAGATGGAGAATGTGATGACGTTAGAAGGAACGCGATACGTTCTCAGGAACGTGATGACGTATGAAGGAACGCGATGACGTAAGAAGGAATGCAATGACGTAAGAAGGAATGCAATGACGTAAGAAGGAGAACGTGATGACGTGAGACGGAACACAATGACGTATAAAGGAACGCGATGAGGTAAGAAGGAGAACCTGATGACGTAAGAAGGACTGCAATGACGTAAGACAGAGAATGTGATGACGTTAGAAGGAATGCAATGAAGTAAGAAGGAACCCAATGAGGTAAGAAGGAACGCAATGAAATAAGAAGGAACCCAATGAAGTAAGAAGGAATGCAATGAAGTAAGAAGGAACCCAATGACGTAAGAAGGAATGCAATGAAGTAAGAAGGAACCCAATGACGTAAGAAGGAATGCAATGAAGTAAGAAGGAACCCAATGACGTAAGAAGAAATGCAATGAAGTAAGAAGGAACGCAATGAAGTAGGAATGAGAACGCAATGACGTAAGAAGGAACACAATGACGTAAGAAGGAAAACGTGATGACGTAAGAATGAGAACGCAATGACGTAAGAATGAGAACGCAATGACGTAAGAATGAGAACGCAATGACGTAAGAATGAGAACGCAATGACGTAAGAAGGAATGCAATGACGTAAGTAGGAGAACGTGATGACGTGAGACGGAACACAATGATGTATGAAGGAACGCGATGAGGTAAGAAGAAAAGCAATGACGTAAGAAGGAGAAGCTGATGACGTAAGAAGGAACGCAATGACGTAAGAAGGAGAACGTGATGACGTGAGACGGAACACAATGACGTATGAAGGAACGCGATGAGGTAGGAAGGAGAACCTGATGACGTAAGAAGGAGAACCTGATGACGTAAGAAGGACTGCAATGACGTAAGACAGAGAATGTGATGACGTTAGAAGGAATGCAATGAAGTAAGAAGGAACCCAATGATGTAAGAAGGAACGCAATGAAGTAAGAAGGAACGCAATGACGTATGAATGAGAACGCAATGACGTAAGAAGGAACGTGATGACGTGAGATGGAACACAATGACGTATGAAGGAACGCAATGAGGGAAGAAGGAACGCAATGACGTAAGACGGAGAATGTGATGACGTTAGAAGGAACGTGATGACGTAAGAAGGAACGCGATACGTTCTCAGGAACGTGATGACGTATGAGGGAACGCGATACGTTCTCAGGAACACGATGTCGTATGAAGGAACGTGATGACGTAAGAAGGAATGCAATGAAGTAAGAATGAGAACGCAATGACGTAAGAAGGAGAACGTGATGACGTGAGACGGAGAATGTGATGACGTTAGAAGGAACGCAATTACGTAAGAAGGAATGTGATGACGTATGAAGGAATGCAATGAAGTAAGAATGAGAACGCAATGGCGTAAGAAGGAGAATGTGATGACGTGAGATGGAGAATGTGATGACGTTAGAAGGAACGCGATACGTTCTCAGGAACGTGATGACGTATGAAGGAACGCGATGACGTAAGAAGGAATGCAATGACGTAAGAAGGAGAACGTGATGACGTGAGACGGAACACAATGACGTATAAAGGAACGCGATGAGGTAAGAAGGAGAACCTGATGACGTAAGAAGGACTGCAATGACGTAAGACAGAGAATGTGATGACGTTAGAAGGAATGCAATGAAGTAAGAAGGAACCCAATGAGGTAAGAAGGAACGCAATGAAATAAGAAGGAACCCAATGAAGTAAGAAGGAATGCAATGAAGTAAGAAGGAACCCAATGACGTAAGAAGGAATGCAATGAAGTAAGAAGGAACCCAATGACGTAAGAAGGAATGCAATGAAGTAAGAAGGAACCCAATGACGTAAGAAGAAATGCAATGAAGTAAGAAGGAACGCAATGAAGTAGGAATGAGAACGCAATGACGTAAGAAGGAACACAATGACGTAAGAAGGAAAACGTGATGACGTAAGAATGAGAACGCAATGACGTAAGAATGAGAACGCAATGACGTAAGAATGAGAACGCAATGACGTAAGAATGAGAACGCAATGACGTAAGAAGGAATGCAATGACGTAAGTAGGAGAACGTGATGACGTGAGACGGAACACAATGATGTATGAAGGAACGCGATGAGGTAAGAAGAAAAGCAATGACGTAAGAAGGAGAAGCTGATGACGTAAGAAGGAACGCAATGACGTAAGAAGGAGAACGTGATGACGTGAGACGGAACACAATGACGTATGAAGGAACGCGATGAGGTAGGAAGGAGAACCTGATGACGTAAGAAGGAGAACCTGATGACGTAAGAAGGACTGCAATGACGTAAGACAGAGAATGTGATGACGTTAGAAGGAATGCAATGAAGTAAGAAGGAACCCAATGATGTAAGAAGGAACGCAATGAAGTAAGAAGGAACGCAATGACGTATGAATGAGAACGCAATGACGTAAGAAGGAACGTGATGACGTGAGATGGAACACAATGACGTATGAAGGAACGCAATGAGGGAAGAAGGAACGCAATGACGTAAGACGGAGAATGTGATGACGTTAGAAGGAACGTGATGACGTAAGAAGGAACGCGATACGTTCTCAGGAACGTGATGACGTATGAGGGAACGCGATACGTTCTCAGGAACACGATGTCGTATGAAGGAACGTGATGACGTAAGAAGGAATGCAATGAAGTAAGAATGAGAACGCAATGACGTAAGAAGGAGAACGTGATGACGTGAGACGGAGAATGTGATGACGTTAGAAGGAACGCAATTACGTAAGAAGGAATGTGATGACGTATGAAGGAATGCAATGAAGTAAGAATGAGAACGCAATGGCGTAAGAAGGAGAATGTGATGACGTGAGATGGAGAATGTGATGACGTTAGAAGGAACGCGATACGTTCTCAGGAACGTGATGACGTATGAAGGAACGCGATGACGTAAGAAGGAATGCAATGACGTAAGAAGGAGAACGTGATGACGTGAGACGGAACACAATGACGTATAAAGGAACGCGATGAGGTAAGAAGGAGAACCTGATGACGTAAGAAGGACTGCAATGACGTAAGACAGAGAATGTGATGACGTTAGAAGGAATGCAATGAAGTAAGAAGGAACCCAATGAGGTAAGAAGGAACGCAATGAAATAAGAAGGAACCCAATGAAGTAAGAAGGAATGCAATGAAGTAAGAAGGAACCCAATGACGTAAGAAGGAATGCAATGAAGTAAGAAGGAACCCAATGACGTAAGAAGGAATGCAATGAAGTAAGAAGGAACCCAATGACGTAAGAAGAAATGCAATGAAGTAAGAAGGAACGCAATGAAGTAGGAATGAGAACGCAATGACGTAAGAAGGAACACAATGACGTAAGAAGGAAAACGTGATGACGTAAGAATGAGAACGCAATGACGTAAGAATGAGAACGCAATGACGTAAGAATGAGAACGCAATGACGTAAGAATGAGAACGCAATGACGTAAGAAGGAATGCAATGACGTAAGTAGGAGAACGTGATGACGTGAGACGGAACACAATGATGTATGAAGGAACGCGATGAGGTAAGAAGAAAAGCAATGACGTAAGAAGGAGAAGCTGATGACGTAAGAAGGAACGCAATGACGTAAGAAGGAGAACGTGATGACGTGAGACGGAACACAATGACGTATGAAGGAACGCGATGAGGTAGGAAGGAGAACCTGATGACGTAAGAAGGAGAACCTGATGACGTAAGAAGGACTGCAATGACGTAAGACAGAGAATGTGATGACGTTAGAAGGAATGCAATGAAGTAAGAAGGAACCCAATGATGTAAGAAGGAACGCAATGAAGTAAGAAGGAACGCAATGACGTATGAATGAGAACGCAATGACGTAAGAAGGAACGTGATGACGTGAGACGGAACACAATGACGTATGAAGGAACGCAATGAGGGAAGAAGGAACGCAATGACGTAAGACGGAGAATGTGATGACGTTAGAAGGAACCTGATGACGTAAGAAGGAACGCGATACGTTCTCAGGAACGTGATGACGTATGAGGGAACGCGATACGTTCTCAGGAACACGATGTCGTATGAAGGAACGTGATGACGTAAGAAGGAATGCAATGAAGTAAGAATGAGAACGCAATGACGTAAGAAGGAGAACGTGATGACGTGAGACGGAGAATGTGATGACGTTAGAAGGAACGCAATTACGTAAGAAGGAATGTGATGACGTATGAAGGAATGCAATGAAGTAAGAATGAGAACGCAATGGCGTAAGAAGGAGAATGTGATGACGTGAGATGGAGAATGTGATGACGTTAGAAGGAACGCGATACGTTCTCAGGAACGTGATGACGTATGAAGGAACGCGATGACGTAAGAAGGAATGCAATGACGTAAGAAGGAGAACGTGATGACGTGAGACGGAACACAATGACGTATAAAGGAACGCGATGAGGTAAGAAGGAGAACCTGATGACGTAAGAAGGAGAACCTGATGACGTTAGAAGGACTGCAATGACGTAAGACAGAGAATGTGATGACGTTAGAAGGAATGCAATGAAGTAAGAAGGAACCCAATGATGTAAGAAGGAACGCAATGAAGTAAGAAGGAACGCAATGACGTATGAATGAGAACGCAATGACGTAAGAAGGAACGTGATGACGTGAGACGGAACACAATGACGTATGAAGGAACGCGATGAGGGAAGAAGGAACGCAATGACGTAAGACGGAGAATGTGATGACGTTAGAAGGAACGTGATGACGTAAGAAGGAACGCGATACGTTCTCAGGAACGTGATGACGTATGAGGGAACGCGATACGTAAGAAGGAATGCAATGAAGTAAGAATGAGAACGCAATGACGTAAGAAGGAGAACGTGATGACGTGAGAAGGAGAATGTGATGACGTTAGAAGGAACGCAATTACGTAAGAAGGAATGTGATGACGTATGAAGGAATGCAATGAAGTAAGAATGAGAACGCAATGGCGTAAGAAGGAGAATGTGATGACGTGAGAAGGAACGCAATTACGTAAGAAGGAATGTGATGACGTATGAAGGAATGCAATGAAGTAAGAATGAGAACGCAATGGCGTAAGAAGGAGAATGTGATGACGTGAGACGGAGAATGTGATGACGTTAGAAGGAACGCGATACGTTCTCAGGAACGTGATGACGTATGAAGGAACGCGATGACGTAAGAAGGAATGCAATGACGTAAGAAGGAGAACGTGATGACGTGAGACTGAACACAATGACGTATGAAGGAACGCGATGAGGTAAGAAGGAGAACCTGATGACGTAAGAAGGAGAACCTAATGACGTAAGAAGGACTGCAATGACGTAAGACAGAGAATGTGATGACGTTAGAAGGAATGCAATGAAGTAAGAAGGAACCCAATGATGTAAGAAGGAACGCATTGAAGTAAGAAGGAACGCAATGAAGTAAGAATGAGAACGCAATGACGTAAGAAGGAGAACGTGATGACGTGAGACAGAGAATGTGATGACGTTAGAAGGAACGCAATTACGTAAGAAGGAATGTGATGACGTATGAAGGAATGCAATGAAGTAAGAATGAGAACGCAATGGCGTAAGAAGGAGAATGTGATGACGTGAGACGGAGAATGTGATGACGTTAGAAGGAACGCGATACGTTCTCAGGAACGTGATGACGTATGAAGGAACGCGATGACGTAAGAAGGAGAACCTGATGACGTAAGAAGGAGAACCTAATGACGTAAGAAGGACTGCAATGACGTAAGACAGAGAATGTGATGACGTTAGAAGGAATGCAATGAAGTAAGAAGGAACCCAATGATGTAAGAAGGAACGCATTGAAGTAAGAAGGAACGCAATGACGTATGAATGAGAACGCAATAACGTAAGAAGGAACATGATGACGTGAGACGGAACACAATGACGTATGAAGGAACGCGATGAGGGAAGAAGGAACGCAATGACGTAAGACGGAGAATGTGATGACGTTAGAAGGAACGTGATGACGTAAGAAGGAACGCGATACGTTCTCAGGAACACGATGTCATATGAAGGAACGTGATGACGTAAGAAGGAATGCAATGAAGTAAGAATGAGAACGCAATGACGTAAGAAGGAGAACGTGATGACGTGAGACGGAGAATGTGATGACGTTAGAAGGAACGCAATTACGTAAGAAGGAATGTGATGACGTATGAAGGAATGCAATGAAGTAAGAATGAGAACGCAATGGCGTAAGAAGGAGAATGTGATGACGTGAGACGGAGAATGTGATGACGTTAGAAGGAACGCGATACGTTCTCAGGAACGTGATGACGTATGAAGGAACGCGATGACGTAAGAAGGAATGCAATGACGTAAGAAGGAGAACGTGATGACGTGAGACTGAACACAATGACGTATGAAGGAACGCGATGAGGTAAGAAGGAGAACCTGATGACGTAAGAAGGAGAACCTGATGACGTAAGAAGGACTGCAATGACGTAAGACAGAGAATGTGATGACGTTAGAAGGAATGCAATGAAGTAAGAAGGAACCCAATGATGTAAGAAGGAACGCAATGAAGTAAGAAGGAACGCAATGACGTATGAATGAGAACGCAATGACGTAAGAAGGAACGTGATGACGTGAGACGGAACACAATGACGTATGAAGGAACGCGATGAGGGAAGAAGGAACGCAATGACGTAAGACGGAGAATGTGATGACGTTAGAAGGAACGTGATGACGTAAGAAGGAACGCGATACGTTCTCAGGAACGTGATGACGTATGAGGGAACGCGATACGTAAGAAGGAATGCAATGAAGTAAGAATGAGAACGCAATGACGTAAGAAGGAGAACGTGATGACGTGAGAAGGAGAATGTGATGACGTTAGAAGGAACGCAATTACGTAAGAAGGAATGTGATGACGTATGAAGGAATGCAATGAAGTAAGAATGAGAACGCAATGGCGTAAGAAGGAGAATGTGATGACGTGAGACGGAGAATGTGATGACGTTAGAAGGAACGCGATACGTTCTCAGGAACGTGATGACGTATGAAGGAACGCGATGACGTAAGAAGGAATGCAATGACGTAAGAAGGAGAACGTGATGACGTGAGACTGAACACAATGACGTATGAAGGAACGCGATGAGGTAAGAAGGAGAACCTGATGACGTAAGAAGGAGAACCTAATGACGTAAGAAGGACTGCAATGACGTAAGACAGAGAATGTGATGACGTTAGAAGGAATGCAATGAAGTAAGAAGGAACCCAATGATGTAAGAAGGAACGCATTGAAGTAAGAAGGAACGCAATGAAGTAAGAATGAGAACGCAATGACGTAAGAAGGAGAACGTGATGACGTGAGACGGAGAATGTGATGACGTTAGAAGGAACGCAATTACGTAAGAAGGAATGTGATGACGTATGAAGGAATGCAATGAAGTAAGAATGAGAACGCAATGGCGTAAGAAGGAGAATGTGATGACGTGAGACGGAGAATGTGATGACGTTAGAAGGAACGCGATACGTTCTCAGGAACGTGATGACGTATGAAGGAACGCGATGACGTAAGAAGGAATGCAATGACGTAAGAAGGAGAACGTAATGACGTGAGACGGAACACAATGACGTATGAAGGAACGCGATGAGGTAAGAAGGAGAACCTGATGACGTAAGAAGGAGAACCTAATGACGTAAGAAGGACTGCAATGACGTAAGACAGAGAATGTGATGACGTGAGACGGAACACAATGACGTATGAAGGAACGCGATGAGGTAAGAAGGAGAACCTGATGACGTAAGAAGGAGAACCTGATGACGTAAGAAGGACTGCAATGACGTAAGACAGAGAATGTGATGACGTTAGAAGGAATGCAATGAAGTAAGAAGGAACCCAATGATGTAAGAAGGAACGCAATGAAGTAAGAAGGAACGCAATGACGTATGAATGAGAACGCAATGACGTAAGAAGGAACGTGATGACGTGAGACGGAACACAATGACGTATGAAGGAACGCGATGAGGGAAGAAGGAACGCAATGACGTAAGACGGAGAATGTGATGACGTTAGAAGGAACGTGATGACGTAAGAAGGAACGCGATACGTTCTCAGGAACGTGATGACGTATGAGGGAACGCGATACGTTCTCAGGAACACGATGTCATATGAAGGAACGTGATGACGTAAGAAGGAATGCAATGAAGTAAGAATGAGAACGCAATGGCGTAAGAAGGAGAATGTGATGACGTGAGACGGAGAATGTGATGACGTTAGAAGGAACGCGATACGTTCTCAGGAACGTGATGACGTATGAAGGAACGCGATGACGTAAGAAGGAATGCAATGACGTAATAAGGAGAACGTGATGACGTGAGACGGAACACAAGGACGTATGAAGGAACGCGATGAGGTAAGAAGGAGAACCTGATGACGTAAGAAGGAGAACCTGATGACGTAAGAAGGACTCCAATGACGTAAGACAGAGAATGTGATGACGTTAGAAGGAATGCAATGAAGTAAGAAGGAACCCAATGATGTAAGAAGGAACGCAATGAAGTAAGAAGGAACGCAATGACGTATGAATGAGAACGCAATGACGTAAGAAGGAACATGATGACGTGAGAGGGAACACAATGACGTATGAAGGAACGCGATGAGGGAAGAAGGAACGCAATGACGTAAGACGGAGAATGTGATGACGTTAGAAGGAACGTGATGACGTAAGAAGGAACGCGATACGTTCTCAGGAACGCAATGGCGTAAGAAGGAACGCAATGTCGTATGAAGGAACGCGATGGCGTATGAAGGAAGGCGATGACGTATGAAGAAACACAATGTTGTATGAAGGAACATACTTTTTGACGAACAGTGGCTCATTTTGGACATTCGCCGTTTTGTTCACTCTGACAAATCTCGCTGAGCGCTCCCTTACCATCAGAGCTGTCAACAAATAATTCAATAAGCTCTAATATCTGCTTGGGTTAGGGTTACTTTATAGTGTGTTTTATTCCATTTGTTCCATTTACAACGTGTTTATAAAGCATTTTTAAATGCTAAATGAGGCAACTTAAAGTAAAGTTTGGCCAACAAAATAAACAGAATTAAAAGACTCAAGAGAAAACTGATCCTGATCCTACATAAGTAAAGGCTATATACATGACCCAATGTAACACTTCATTGCAAGTAAAATATGTGAATGGGCCAAGTAATTAGTAGTACAATCTGCACTATAAATCATCATGAGGTCTAGCTCGACACTTCTTGCAGTGTTCTTTCCCCGCACAGTGATGAACTCCTCTCTTCTAGTGATGAAAGGTAAAAGAGCCTCAATGAACAAACTTTCTTATATTTAATATTGATCAAAAATTACTTATTCGGCTAATTTAGGCTGCGTTCTTTTGCTCTGATTCCTTTTAATTCCTTTCATCAGTCAGTGCAAAGGCTTTTCTCCATCGAGCGAAGCCCAAACCTCCGAGAAGGAGCCGAGGCACTTTAAAAAAAAATCTCTCTACCGACTGGTTTGACCTCATTAGTATCACTAGGAAACCTGATAGAAGTTAACCCTCTGCTCCTGTTCTTACTTTTCTCATGGGCAGAAGTTTCACTTGTTACAGCTGTTTGCTCTCTTTTCTGTCCGCCATGTAGGAAATACATAAACCTTTTAAACTGCCATCAGGTAGTCCTGACAACTCTTTCAAAATAAATGTAAAAATATGTGTGTTTGTAAGCTCATGAGGATAAGTGGCGAATACACACACACACACACACACATTGTCGTCCCTTTAGTCCATCCTGCCTCCACACGTGTCCTTTGACCCTCTGGGGCCGTGACCTCTGACCCCTCTCTGTGTGTGTGTGTGTGTGTGTGTGTGTGTGTGTGTATATATATAGCGGGGAGGGAGGAGAACCCATCTGTCCTGTGTAGGACACAGATGTGTGTTTCTATCCCTGTGAGGATCCTGACTGACACAATAACACTGGAAACATAACGTGACCCCAAAATCAAGTCAGAACCTTTCAGTGGTCTGACTATGTTATAATGATTTAAGTCTAATTTGAATGAATTCATATCTAATAATCAGGCGTTATCCATAAAATTATTAAATCACATATAAAAGAATAAACAAATATTAGAATGAGATCGTGTTTGAGCTAATAATAGGATATTTTCCAATAGGAAAACGGAAACTTTTTACTTCGGGTACATCAAAAATCCAACACTCCTAAATTGTTGCTGAGTGGCTTCACTTCACAACTGTGATTTGTATTCAGATTTCAAGTTCCAAACTCTACCCTGCCGTCTACTCGCTGATCTTAATCCCTACAAGCAGTTTTAAGTCGTCCACTTATCTTTTCCTCCGAGCCTCCTGACAGCAGCAGCACATCTCAACATCAGAGCCTTTAACCTGCTACGTTCCCACTAATCCTGAGAAAGTATCTACGAATACTTAAACGTGGGACAAAGCACTCCGGCGTTTAAGGGAGATACGAAAGGAAGTCGATGTTAAGTGCCGAGTGAGGAGGAGATCAAAAACACCACTATATGTGTGTTTAGCCCCGACAAAGCTTGGAGTTTGTTGTTGAAGTTGGTGAGGAGGAGGGCAGGGGGGGTTGACTTCGATTAGTTGACCGACTCCTCCTCAGCTGGCCTGCACCTCTGAAATGTTCAAAACCAACCGTGTGGTGCTTAAAAGAGCTGATCGAGCAGTTCACCTGTCTCGTCAGATCGGAGGTTCGATCCCAAAACCAGCAAATATCCAGGCCCCACCAGGGGCACTCTGGGTAAGATCTGCCTTGAGCCACAAATATTGATATACAGCACTTCCCTGACCCTCAGAGTAAGATACTGAAGCCCTGAGTGAGGGGAAGAATTCTGGAGATCTAAGTTGTTTTCCCTCCTGTGTGCAGAGAACCCATGAAAAAAGAACCTCTTTGAGATTAAAACCCTTCATGTTTTCTTTCAGGTCAGCGCTAATTTCTGCGTGCACACAACCACACAGAGACAAACACACACACAGGTGGGCAATAAAAAAATAAAATAATTTAAAAATTATATAATTTTCTTTGTTGTTGTTGTTGTTGTTATTTTTCATGCACGGTTGTTCCACACTGACATTAATATGTTGCGAATCCGTCTAATAGCCCCCCCCCCCCCCCCCCCCTCAGCCCGACTACTACCCTTCCTTTTCCCCCTGAAGTTGTAAACCAAGGGGAAACACTGAATGTATCTGTTTGACTTGTGAGTGGGGAATTAAACATTTGACATAAGTAGAGCGTGTCGCTATGGAAGCCAGCGAGGCTCCCCCAGCAGTTAGCGAGCACACTGAGAAGTAGCCGGCCCTGAGGGACCCCGCTGAGGGCCTCCCTTGATCTCTGGATCATGAAGAAACTCAATCATAATATATTGTCTTTGTGTTAAATTCTCTTTTTTTTTAAAGCTCTTTCATCATCTCCATGATTTCCATGATCTCCATATATTTCTCGTCTCTGTGTTCACACGGATTTCACCCTCAGCTCCGAGAGCCAGATCAATACGTTCTTGTGTTTTGACGTTTTGAACTCCTAACCGCTGTAATTTGTACACCGGAGGGCAGAACGATTGATCATGTTTCCAAACCAAGAGCTCCTCCATAATAAATATTTGATTGCGCGCGCGTGTGTCGATAAATGACTCCCCAACAACGTTGTGAGCACACTCGGCTCACGGAGGATATTGACGGGTTGTTTATGAGCAGCTGATGGGAGATGAATTGGTTTTAGTGGCGGGGCATCCGCTCTGTGTGTGTCAGAGCCGCTGCCCATCATCACGCCTCGGATGATTGGCAGCTGTCTTCGGCCTGTGATCCGTACGTGGAGAAAACAAATGAGGACAGGTACCTTTGTAACCCCAGTGAGCAGCTGTGTGTCTTCTCTCTGTTGGTCTTCAGCAGGGTGATCGGACTGTCAAAGGAGCACTTTGCAGCTTTCAGTCTCTACAATGTTCATGTTCTTCATTTCACTAAGATGCATTTGTTAGACTTATTCAGCCGGGATATTGATACCTGGGCTTTTCCTATCAGTCGAGGCTGAGTACCAATCTGCTGCTGTTTGATTAACAAGCTTCATGTCACCCAATGTGGGGGGGACTGGGATCGCTCTGTCAACTGTTAACTGTCAAACTAAATGAAACAAATAAACCAATAGACATAAATGTACTGAATTTTTGAGGCAGTATATTAAGGCCACACCCCTTTTATTCAGCAATCATTCATTACTCATACCTATGCTTCTCCTTCTTACAGAAGGTCTTAAATATAAGGACGCATGCACAGCAGGGGGTTTGAACCCACCCTCCGACTGTTATGGTCACTCATTTGTTTTGCTGGTCTGGGGAGTCCTGCTGGTACACAAACAAGCCTTATTTTCCACATGTATGGAAACAGGAAGCAGGATAACAAAAGAAAGAACAAAACACTGTTGTGCTACTTAGTGTTCAAAAACATCTCCATTTCTCCAATTTCTACCACATCACAAAGGCCTTTCCATTGAAAGCTTGAGTTCCTTCCTATGGTTTTCGGTCTCACCAAAAGCTGCATACAACCACCTTTTAATCACTTTAGAAGGCTCGTCGAGAAACACCATGATGCAGGTTTGACTTTTGAAATTGAAAAACCTTAAAAAAACAACAGGCAAGTGGGAATGACGGAGGGAGAGATGTATTTTCACTCTGCTAAATGGCAAATGTCAATTCTGCGATGGCAACCACGTCTGCCAACAAACTCACATCCACATGTAATTTCAGCTCAGAGCAAGCGCAGGTAACACACAGAGCAACAAACCAACAACAAACAAATGACAAATAACAACCCCCCCCCCCTCCCCTGTCACCTGACGGAGGGGAAATCGCCTCCAGGCCAGATTCCTCAGATCTATTACAGCCGGAGGACGAGGGGCGGCGGTGAGCAGGGTGTGACCGTCAGGAGCATCGACTGGTTAAGGCTGAAGATTGGTGAGAGCAGATCGATACGCTGCGAGTCCGGACGAGAGGGGGAGGGGGGGGGGGGGCAGGGGGTGGCGTAGGGAATGGAGGGAAATATTTTCTTCTTAGGCTCCAAACAATGAAAGTTGCCCCGACAGGAGCTTGTTTTTGTAAAAATGGCGCTGGTGGCAAAGAGGAGAAGCTCAACGGGAGAGTTTCTCGCAAAATAGTTCATTATTTAAAATGTATCATGTGTAAAGATCTAACTAGTGGAAACTCACTTGGGACAGGTGGGTGGGAGAATCCTTTGGGGGATTCTGGTCAAATTTGAGTAGATATGTCATTTCCAGAATTCTGTTGCCTTTTACCAGTCTGAGTGAAATATTGAAGTGGTTTGGTTACGTTTTATATATCGTACCATTTTACTACATAAGAAAAACAAACCCGGTGGTTGGATGTGTGTCCCACGCTCACCCAATGCTTCTTTTGAAGGTTCTGGGTGGGTTCAACGCATTTGTTTCTTCTGTTATCACCCGGCTCAGAGGTGGCAACCAAACGGGAGCCCGGATACGGTTCTATTCCACTACACCGGTTCAGTCTGTCTGAGTCTGGTGCAGAGAGGGAGAGGTGAGTGTTCATGTGATTTTAATTTGGCTCCTGTAATGTAAATCTTTTTAAACCCTGTTTTTTACAAGGCTTTATTTTTTACACAAAGTTCGAAGGACAGGTGGGCCACCTATTGTGATATGAGTGATTTCATTATTTCTGCATTTATGTGACATCACTAGCATCCTACTTGTATTATTTAATACTAGTGGAGATGCATTTTGAGCTCTATATGATTTAATGCAGTAACAATTTGGGTTTAGAGAAAAAAGAATAGCGTTGCATATGAACAGGCACTACACATCAGTTACACACGTTGCTTTGCTGCATCACCTTCATATCTCTGTGCTCTGTGTGTGTTCTGCTTGGAACTTTGACTCGACAGGTTTGTATTTAAAGCTTGTTCACATGAGCTTAGAGGACACAAATGACACAAGGGGGGAATGTGTGTGTGTGTGTGGGGGTTGGGTGGGAGTGTGTGTCCGTGACCTTGACACTGACAGAGCTTTGGCCTTAGGCCTGTCCTTTGACTGGGGGGAACACACACAAACACACACATTTAAACATAGGTTCTTGCACAAACACATTAGCACATGCACAGAGGACTCACACACACACACATAATACATAAAGAGAAACCCAGTTGAAATATTCACAAATATTGTTAGTTACACATACACACACACACACAGTTCCCAGTGTAGCCAGCAGGGCTGTGGCTCATTAATAATGCATTGATTGGAAAGAGAGGAGCAGTGGACTGGAATAACTACGTGTGTGTGTGTGCGTGCGTGTGTGTGTGTGTGCGTGTGTGTGTGCGTGTGCGTGTGTGTGCGTGTGCGTGTGCGTGCGTGTGTGTGCGTGTGTGTGTGTGTGTGTGTGTGTGCGTGTGTGTGTGTCGGGTTGGAGGAGACAGGATGGAGAGGAGAGGTGCGTCAGACAAACAGATGGAGCGTTGGGACGAGGGCTGACAAAAGGTCCCCGTTCCAACTGAAGCGTTTGATAAATCTCATAAAGTTCAAGCTCTAACTGACCTCATGTCAGCGAGAAAAACTGCTTTTAACTTCGATGTTACATCAGAGGACACACAACCCACAGCATCGGCAGCTTTTAGCGAGTCGCTGTAGATCGAGGACTTATTAGTCTTACAATAAAAAGAGAGAGGATAGTTATTTAAGTCCTTTTGAGGCCAAATATCTTATATCATTCAACTTAATACTAATTATTATTCTTTAAATGCTTTCAAATAGGATGCACTATTTCTCATAAAAATATCACCATCACCACAAACATCCGCAAGATAACATGAGAACATTTGAAGCCGTTTATCACATGTACAGGTCTGAAGTGTCACGGTGTGGGTTTGTTTCCTGTTTTATTTTGTAGTTTCCTGTCTCTCATTTCCCATAGACAAGTCTTTTTTGTTACATTTGTTATTATTTTCTCTTTAACTTCCCTTCTTTTTCGCTTTTTGGTCTTTGACGTCATCATTTATTAAGCATCGTAGCAGGCAGCGAGCTATACGCTGCACTGACTGCAAGCTGCATCTTCATTTCCACCCCATAGAAGCACAATGTACACATAATACCATAATGACACGTTTTGTCATCAAGGGAGGAGAAATCTTTTATATATGAGAGAAGAATAGAAGCTTGGAGTAAGGATGCAAGGAGGAATGGAAGTGGAGAGACAGGAAGGGAAGAATGAAGAAGGAAAGGAAAGCTGAAAGGAAGGACGGAGCAGAGAGAGCAGAGAAGAGGAAATTATGGATGAAAGGATGGAAGGATGGAGGTGAGAAGACAATTCAAACAGTCAACGGGCACTTTGGATTCCCCCGACTGCATATCATCATTACAGCACACACACACACACACACACACATGCCACAGTTTACAGGCAAAGTGAGACGTTCGAGCCAAACGTGAAGCCATTTCGTTGCCGCGGGAAACACTTCCTTGTTTGCCCTAACGCCCTCACTTCCTGTCCGCTGAGACGTTTAGAGAGCTGTGTGTGTGTGGCTGTGTGTAGTTTTTTATGTTGCATGGCTAATTTTGACAGCATGGGAATGAGAGAGTAAGTAATGGTCCCAGCAGACTGCGTGTGTGTGTGTCCGGAGACTTCCATCCATTAGTGATAATGGGGAAACGGAGCTGCTATTAGTTGTTAATGGACAAACACACAACCACACTACAGGCTTCCTTTCTCTCACTCTCACACACACACACACACACACACACACACACATACGCACAAAGGACTGCTTCCACGGGTAAGTGAGAGCTCATTCATGTCCCCATACAGATGAAAATGTGTTCCATCTTAACAGTCTACTTATGGAGCGTTGGACGAGCGGATGTCCGCCCTCCTCGTGCACACTGCTTGACCACCTGTTGGGCCTTGTGCACGTTTTGGACATTTTCCGATTGGCTTCACCCGGCAGAAGCGGTGGTTGCCACGGCACCTGCTGTAGTATTTCATGTTAAGACAGGTAGGGAGATTCATAAACTGGTTACAATGTTTATTGAGTGAATACATCAAGAGAGAAGTACAGTTGTTTTCTAGGACCTGATCAGTCGCCCCCTATTGGCCAGTACGTGGAATGCAGGTTTAAATGGGTTAGATTAGGCTTCTGGATTTAGATGTAGGTAAATGCTACGCTGTCAGTGGACCTCATCTCTCTACGTTTTCCCCGTCTTTCCTACCCTTCTTTTGCGTCTTTTTCTCTATGTGGACATCTTCGCTCATAGCCGTCCTTGACTTTCTGTCCCCCTTATTTTTCAAACCTTTTTGTTCTCTCTCTCCTCTCTTTGTCAGGAATTCAGCTTCCTGAACCGGTTTGCTTTAACGTTGCCAATCTGACCTGAAGTTTGTTTTCTTCTGAGTTCCCCCAAACACATCCTGACTGATTATTCAACCATCGACACCTGCTGCTGTCTGCACACCCGGTCCTGATTACCATCCCCTTCACCATTTAAGGCCTGACCAGACAACCCGTCCCTGCCGGATCGTTAGCGTACCGCGTACGGTCTTGCTCCTGAAACCCGATTTCATAGTTGTGTAAAGTCAGTGTGTTTGTTTGCTCCCGTTTCCCTGCCGACAGTTCGTCACTTGGATCTCCATTCCCCCCCCCGCCTGGCCGTGGACTCCACTCCAGCCTCACTCATCACCAACCGGACCAGACCTTCCCCACATTCAATCCCAAATAAATACCCACCTTTAATTTTGTTTTTTTGTCTGCCTTTGGGTTCCCGTCCTGGACGATCCCTGACACTCTTTGTTTTTTTTAGGATCTTTCCTTCCTTTCTCTCCTCCTTTCTCCTTTTACCCACCCATTTTTTTTTCTCTTCTCTCCCTCCGTCCATGTTACTTCTCCTCTCCCCTCTGCCCCCCCCCCCCCCCCCACACACACACACAAACCCCCACCTCCCTCCCTCCTATTAAGGTCAGAATGGTGCTAAGTATCTATCAGTGCTGATGAGGCTCAGGAGACTCCTTTGTTCTGAACGAGGGTGAAAATTTGAAACAGCCACAAGAGCAAATAGCACAACCCCCCCCCCTTCATCACCCCTCTCACATCCATCCCCTCATCCTTCCATCCTTCATCCTGTTGTCGTCCGATCAATCGCTCCTTCCGCCTAACAACTGTATTGATCAGATGCACTAACAACATCTTTCATTTATTAATTATGAGAGAATGTCTTCCTGGGATTTCTCTCCCTCTCAGTTTGTTCTCCTGACACCCCCCCCTTCCCCCCTCCCCCTTCTCCTCAACCCCTGCATCCTCCATCTATCTGCCCATCCCTCCACTTTACTCAATGACTTTGTTACATGGGACAGTTTTACCCACATTTCGTTTTGAAAAATAAAATAGATTTGGTGGTTGTTCAGGTTTTTGGAGTTAAAGACAAACCCCCTTCCTGTTTTTCCCACAACTTTTGAGAGGAAGGTTGGATTTCTGTTGTTATGTAAACCTAAACCTAAACCAAAGCCGTATACTTTGAAGGTCAGTTTTTAAACTCCGGCCTCGATGTCATAGTCCTGGACTTGGCATCAGCATTCGCCTTCTCCACCCACCTCCACTTCCCTCCGTAAGTTCCTTATTCTCCATATGTGTTTTGAGACGGAGGCATGAGGACCCGAGTAGCAGCAACACAAAAGAGAAACAGGCTGTTTTCTGTCTCTAATGAGACATTTCTCTTTGTGGGTTCTCGGTTGGGGTTTGGACCCGTCTTGCATCCTCTGCGTTGTCACCTGTTTGTTGTCTCCTCCTTGTCGTCCTCTCCGTGTTGTGTCCTCCTAGTTTCCAGAGTCGGTGAGTCTTCATTGATTGGAGGAGTGAGGGCTGACACACTGACAAATAGCCTTTTTATTAACGGCCTGTCTGTGCCTGGTAGCCAGAGATGGCAGAGAAGAACAATTCAATTCACTTGGATAGACTTTATGTCTCCCTGTAGGGCCATTTTCATTACAGGCATAAAAACCCTGATTAAAGGCAAAAAATAGACATCGCTCTCATAAACGGTGCCTGCACCCCGGCCGGTCACTTGGTGTCTTCATATTGTTTACAGTCTCTTTATGTACTGGGATGATATGGATTTAAATTGACAGCAGTCTGTATGAGGAGTAGTAGATTTGGGTGACATCATCTGCTTTTATTTAGGTTTTTTAATCTTTCATAGTGGCTAAAATGCACTTCATGAGGGATTAAAGGACTTTCTCATTTATTCAAATAGCTTCACATGTCCCGATTGCATGTTGGCCTGTATGTGTGTGTGTGTGTGTGTTTGGTTTACACTCTTTTGTCTGGATTTTACTGTCACATTACGTGACAAACTTTGTGTACAGTCTGTAAGCCACTCCAGTGAACAAACTGATGTGGAGTTCAAGAAAGTTGCAGATTTTTCTAATTTATATTTTGGAAATATTTGTTTAATATTAATAAACGCAAAATATAAAGAAACACACAAAAAAAGGAATTGTAATTACAACTACAGGATCAAGATCGATAGATACTCTTCATTAA
The DNA here is from genome assembly GCF_949316345.1 of Pungitius pungitius. NCBI lineage: Eukaryota > Metazoa > Chordata > Actinopteri > Perciformes > Gasterosteidae > Pungitius > Pungitius pungitius. Next base: position 14,326,471 of record NC_084917.1, on the reverse strand, counting down.
ATTAAAGTCACTGCCTTTTGAAAATGTGTTTGGTGTTGACAAATCACAAGGATCATCAGACTCCCCTTTCATTGCTTGTGCACGCACACATCTGTAATGCATCAGAGCCGTGTGGCCTATAGAGAGAGATTACAGCTTACCTTTACATTCAAACATCTAAACACAAAACACGTCATTGAGCAAATAACTATCCTCTCTCTTTTTATTGTTAATATTAAAAACACATACAACAGAGTATGTGTTTTGTGTGTCGTCCTTCTGGAGTGGCGACGTATTTCAGGTTGTTTCTCCTCTCAGAGATTAAATCTGCTCTCTCTCTCTCTCTCTCTCTCTCTCTCTCTCTCCCCCTCTCTCTCTCTGTCTCTCTGGTGTCCTCTCCCTCACCCGGCCCTCAGGGGTGCTGTCCCCCGATTAGTCGGTGACATGACAACCAATTAAGGACTAATTAATCAAGCTCCAGTTGATAGGTAATATCCTGAGCCACTCGGGGTGAAACTGTGTGTGTGTGTGTGTGTGTGTGTGTGTGTGTGTGTGTGTGTGTGCGTGTGTGTGTGCGTGTGTGTGTGTGTGTGTGTGAGAGAGAGAGAGAGCAAGAATGTTGAATTGAAAGGAAGCACAAAAGAAAGACAACAAGAGGGAAAGTGATCCCTTCAAGTCCAGAATGAGATCCAGTACGGCCCATCCATTTGTGGGGAACAAACATTTTCAGGACAAATAAATGCAAAATAAATGAGCCCCATTAGCTCTGTAGTTCTGGTCCATCAATAAGTTCTACTGCTGTAACATTGCTGTCATTTAATTGACATTCTGTGCGGTGGAGGATTCAGTCAGATTACCCACAGCGATGCCCATTGGGTCTGCCCCGCAAACCTAAATATCAACATCACGGGCAGGTCAGCTGGAGACAGATGAGATGGACCAAGACGTACTGGGACTGAACTTCAGACTGGGACGCTGTTGACTTTTGGGTACAAACAGAGGGTGATGATGACGAAGACCTTCAGGATACTAGAGTTGAATTTTTCAATAAATTCAATCTTTTGTTTTCGTTTGCATTGACTCAATTTATTTCAGATCAAAACTAAATGACTAATGTCAACATTAATACATAAACTCAAGAAGCAGACACAATCATTTTAAAGTACAGTCATGAACCCCAGAATACAGGTGAAACTCGAAAAATTCGAATATCGTGCAAAGCTCATTACTTTTAGTAATTCAACTTAAAAGGTGAAACTAATATATCAGTATATATATATAGATATATTATATAGCCATAACCATCAAAATTATATCAAATAAAGGCTTGAAATATCTCAATTTGCATTTATTGAGTCTATATAATATATTAGTTTCACCTTTTACGTTGAATTACTGAAAGTAATGAGCTTTTGCACGATATTCGAATTTTTCGAATAAATCTAATAATATATACACAGAACAACAAACATTTCTGTCTGCGGGTTGATTGGTCAGAATAGAGCGGAGGCTCAACAGGAAGTGATGCGATGGAATCGACCAAAATGTAATAATGGACCTGACGTGTCAGCGTCCGAAGGCTGCTGGGATTGGTCAGATGATTGTCTTCAATTTGTTCTTTCTCTTCTCTAACGTGGCTACCAGGATTCTTTCTCCCTGTGTAGCGTGGCTAGCTACCCTTCAAAGGACCGCCAAGCAACCCTTGACTTGTCCAGTGAGGACAAAAGATGGACAGCAAACTAAAGGATGCAAAGAACTACTGCATTCAATATTCATTCAAACGTATAGCTGTGTTGTCAAATCATCTCTGCACAAGCGTTGGCGCAGAAGTCCAAATGAGACATAAGGAAGTGACACGAAATGGAAGAAGAGCTGCAGTGTGGTTCTTGTAATGGACGAATGCAGCATCAACACGTTGAATGGATGCACACATGGAGTAGTCCCCCTGCAGTAAAACTCTGTCGGCCACCTAAAAATAAATGTAATCACTGTGTGTGTGTGTGTGTGTGTGGGGGGGGGCCCTCAGGCCGACCAAATGGAAGTATTGATAGGAGCAAAGGAAAGAGAAGCACACACACACACACACAGAAGCAGAGTGTTAGAGCCTTTGGCCAGAGGCCACGGCAAACCTATTGATCCATTGTTGTTTTTAGCACATCTCTGCACACGCTGACACATGCACACACGCACGCACGCACACACACACACACACACACACACACACACACACACACACACACACACACATCGGAGAGGCCAGCGATGCTATTATAGTGGGTTGTGTTCTGTTTTTTTTCTTCAATCCATGCCCTTTTTAATATCTGCCTCCACATGGACAGAACACACTTTACACTTGTAAAACACAAACCAATAAATATATATAGGAGATAATATATATATATATATATAGATATAGTGGACAGGAGGCAAGCTCTTTGACTCAAAAACATTCAACTTGACTCGTCAATATTGTGTGAAGGTTTACTGATATGAGAATATGTCAGATGAGGAAACAACTGGAAGTGTGTTGTAGCTCTGACATCAAGTCAGTTGAACCTATTAGTTTCACCGGAGGGAGCTCACTGGTGGATTAGTCTGAAGCATTGGGTATTGTTGCTATAGTTACCTGTAGTTCAAGGCACATGATGGACCAGCTTGGTTCCACAATTGAAAACCCCAATTCATAATCCAAAGGCATCATTAATGTATTGTTCAATAGTAGTATGAAGTGAATGAAGGCCTGTTTGGATGTGTAATGTAAAGAACTGCTTCTTTGCCTTGGGACTTCAGCTTAGTGTCCAGCAATTCAAAAATAACTGTCCACAGCATCTTTTAGTATTCCTGTTTGAATTTGCCAGACAATCAGAAAAGCTTTTCAGTGTCTGTGACCCACTAATGTGGATCTTGATTGGGCATGTAGGCTTTTGGTCAATTGAAGTATCTACGATGTGTATCAGCTGGTGGAAATCAATTTTGTTTTGTTGGCTCAATATTTGAATGTCGGATACCAATTAACGAAATATTCTATCATATATAACAATTGATGCCAAAAAAAACACAGAAAGCACATGAATAATGCAATACGCAGACCAGCCGAGTCGATTTTTGCAGGAATGAGTGTGTTTGTGTTGCCCTTCCCCTGCTGTGAAGTCAACCCTAATGCTCCATTTGCACTGATTCCATCGCCCAGTTCCCATGCCCCCTCTCTCTGATCGGGAATTAGATGGTTCACCCACACCCACACACACACACGAATGCCCTGAGCAGGATCTTGAGCAGACAGGAGGATCAGAGCCTAATACAATGAAGGCAAGCGCTCTGTTTGCATGTGACTGACGGCTCACCGTTTCCGCACTGGAGCTGGATTCTCGCGGGATCTCAAAAATCAATCTCGTCGGGCATCCAGTAAAGCGTACGGACCAGTCGGCGTTCTGTGAGGAGCACCTGGCGGCGGCGGGTATGGAAGTATAGAGAGTGTTGTGTTGGGACTAAAAGTGTAGAAGAAACCAAGCACCTTCATGCGGTGCAGAATGACTATTCAAAGAAGTATCTTAATTTTCTTGCATTAAATGACCCACAACCTGTAATAAACCATGGATAGACGATACAAAACCCAAACCAAAAGCTCTTTGGTAATGTTGTCATACACAGATACACAATGAGGGTTGCAGGGCAAATATTTATGTTGCCGTTGTCTAACGTCTCTAACTGATCATCTTCACAGTTCGCTGTGTGTGAGCACATGGAGCGTTATGTTACGGGTTCATGCTGTTGTTGCTATTCAGCCTTTAGCCAATACGAAAATGTGAAATCAGATGTTATTCATTAATTACAAATCCAATGGAAAGTCTGGCAGAGACTAAAAGATGTGTGCAAAGGAAACAGTTTTGGTGACAGTGAGTGTGTGAGCGGGCCACAGTGTCACTCCATTGATCTAAATCACACAATCCTCTTCTCTCCATCACAACTCTCCACCATCCTCTTCTCTCTTTATGTTTTGCTTTGTAAACTCTGATTGGCGCTCCTTACCCATCCCTTTCTCTCTCTGTCTCTCACACACACACACACACAGTTACTTTCACATGGCCTCTGGTCTGTTCTCTACTCACAGGCCAATCAATAGACAACATGTTGAGCTCTATACAGGCAGAGCTACTATGGATCCAAGGCCTAATTGCATGGCTGCACGGCAAACTGCTACGTGTTTATGTGTGTGTGTGTGTGGGTGTGTGTTGGTGTTTATTTTGGCACCTGATTTTGCAAGCCGAGCGAGGTTAGTGGAACAGTCAGGGTGAATGTGACCGCTCTGAGTGAAACAAACTCTGTTTGAACAGAGCCGCGGCGTGTTTTCCTGCTCGCCGAGCACAGCCACCTGTTGGTGTGAAGAGCAGCACATCCGATGAGTTACACACCTCCTGGATTACACCCTACACCTACCCTCTCTGCCTGTACACTGTTTACATGTTGCTATCGGGTTCCAGCACTCGACAGCATCCCGTGGGTTCACAAACATGTGCGATGTCGAAGATATTTCAAACCACTGAGTTAAATATAAATTAGTAAATGAATAGACTCAAAGTAAAAGTCATTATTAGGTCAAAAGAACAGAACACGGGACATCCGCGTTATTAAAGACCTCCCCGGATTATTACTTTCCTGACAGATGACATAAGCGTGACGTCATCGTCATAATCACATGTCCCCCTCTTGACGGATGCCGAAGGTCACCTTCCTTTTGGACAAACAGTCCTTTTCTGTAGGCGGAGAAAAACTCGTTACTGGAGTTCATCTTGGAGGCTTGACCTGTGTCGACAGCTGCAATATTTTAACTTAACTGTAACACTTCACATTCCGTACAAGTCCTGCAGGACCTGCTACTGGCTACAAAAAGAAGTGTGAATGTCGGTATTGATTAAGGAGACTTTTCCTAATGTATTTTGATTATTATTATTATTCTTTAGTATCGAAGCCCAATTCCGCCACAAAAAAATTCTGAGATAAAAATCGATTGTACGGTACTTGAACACAGCTCTTTAGCATAGACCATACGACAGAGAAATGTTTCAGTACATTGAAATCAAACACAAACTACTGGGGCCAGAAAATGTAGCAAAATACAATACATGTGTATGATATAAAATATAGGAAATACTTTCTCCGGATTTTCTGTTTTCTCACAATTTGGTAAAGCCGAGAATTCAGGTTTGGGCTTGAATGTACAAAATGTAAAGAAATAGCAGTAACAGAATGTTGGTGTAACTAAACAGCTATTAGAAGACAACCATTTAACTCTTGAACTGTTTTTTAAATTCTTGGAGAACGGATTTTGAATACAAATTCACGCCAGAATTTTGTTAAAAAAAATGTTAGAATGTTTATCTGCCCAATGAAACATAAATAACAAAATACTGAAATGTAATTGAAATTCGTTGAATTTCTCTATTTCAGTTTCAGAAATACTGCCCGTCTCTGCAAACAGCTCATGACGGAGGACCAGCTGAGAGAGGACCTGCCGTCCTACAGCGATCCACTGCCTGCTTTTGGCTACTTCAGGCAGAAGGAAAATGAACCCAGCAGTCGCAGGACCAAGCTCTTTGAGCGACTTCCATGAGGAGTAAATGCAGAGGGGTTCTACAGATTTTGACATTGATTTAAGTGCCTTTCAGCAGCAACATTAGATCGATAGAAGTATCAGTCAGGGAACTCTACGAAAAGAGAAAGTTACCTTTCTTGGTTTTCTATTCAACAACCAAGAAGAGGAGGAGAACTGTGATACCACTGAGCAAAAAGAGGGAAAGACATGACAGACCTGCTTGTTACTTTCCAAATACTTCTGCAACCTGTGTAGAGATAAATATTTCCAAAGTCCTTAATGTTGGAAGCAGCACAGTATTTGTAAATGCAAGCATTGAGACTTTTGTTTCTCATAGTTTTTTTGTTTAAGTCAGAAATAGGCTTATGGGACGGAAAAACATCAAAGAATAATAATAATCAAAATATTCAAATCAAAATACTTTAGGAAAGTTCTCGGAAATTGATACTGACCTTCATACGTATTTTGTTCTAATGCGTAGCCAGTCCTGCAGTAACTCCAGTAACGGGTTTTTGTCCCCTCACAGAAAAGAACGGTTTGTCCAAAAGGAAGGTGACCTTCAGCATTCATCAGAGTGGGACATATGATGATGATGTCACTGTGATGTCATCTGTCAGGAACGTAATTATCGGGTGAAGTCTTTAATAACTGCGGATCATCTTGGCTATTCCCTGCTTTGACCCACAGCCTCTTACAGGTAGAAGGGAAGAGGCCGGCCTGGGATGAAATGGGGGGAGGCCAAGGGACCGACACCGTGAAAGACAAACAAGTACAGAGGTATGAAAAAAAACACTTTCTGATTAAACACACTTTCTAACTTTTTCAATTACAAATAAAGGCTCTGTTAGTGATTCATGCATTTTTAATTCACAAAAATTTGGCCTAAAGTACAACCAGACAAAATCCACTCGTCGTACTAATCGACCACTTTACTGTCGGGGAAAAACATTTACTTCAGCTAAGGAGATTAATTAGTGAATGCCTTTGATGGTTTATTAAAAGTGAGAAACCCAAATTAGATTTAAGTGGCTTTTAACCGATCTGCAAAGCATTATTAAGTCGGATCCCAGAGTCTTTACCCCGCTCTGCTTTCTTTACAAACTGTGCTCCTCATGTGCCTGAAATGCATTCTTAGATGGATATAAATTACTTTGTGTATTGGCAATTAAGTTAGAACGAAAATGTAATGACACATTTCTTTTCTTCCCGACTCTGCCTTCACTTTAAACATAAGGGCTTGAAAGCCAAAGTGAGAGAGGAGGCCATTGGCTCGTGCCTGGCCTCCAACGTATTACGTACCCAAATAACAAGGGAGAGGCGTTTTTTCTTCTGGATTACATTGCTTCATATCTAACAGCATGTTTTAGGCACTTCAGTTGGGTAAGACAAACAATAATATTCCAACTACTTTTTTTTGTGTTTCCCGTTTGTTTTGTGTCATTTCACCACATGATTGAGATTGCACTTAGGTTGAGTAGAAACGGCATTGTACGTGATTGTTTTAGCATAATTCGCCACATAATTGTTTCATTGCTTTATTTGGGGCGAGGGTGGCGCGTGGAGTAGTGCAATGACAGAGCAAGACACCTCACCCCCAATTGCTCCCCAGGCAAAATGTAAGCCAGGGGTTAAAAATGTAATGTCATTTGTCTTTGCTGTCAGACTATGGACCAAGTATTTCACATTTTCACGAATACTTTGTGGATCAGCAGTCCTTCCATAAGCATCTGAGCTGCAGATGACATCATTATTTTACATCACAACAGTGTCAGCGTGAAGGTTGACTACACCGACATTCTAAATGACCGATGAGAGATGAGAGAGAGTATTCAGGTACTGCCAAAAAACACATTATACAGTTAATCACGAAATATGTCGGAGACATAACAAAAACTGAAGGATACAGAAGCTCCACGGATCGATAATATAGGACCCCGGGCATGTTAACAGAAGCAGGGAGAAACACAGGAGGAGGGAAACTGCAACACACCTGGTACATCAAGAGAAGCACTGAAGGACAGGGGGACAGCATGAGACAGAGAGACAGAAAAAAAAACATTTATCCGTCCTCCTTCGGCGCCCTCCCCACAGATCAGCAGCAGGACGAGATACAAACTTATGATTTGCCCTCTCCATCGAGGCTCCATAACTCAGCCTCAGCCTGCCGCTTGCTGTCACCGCGCGAAGACCCGAGCTGGTTTGCGGGGTGAAATACGGCAGCCGGTACCGTCCCAACGGCCCTCTCCAAAACAACGTCAGGCTGGAGAAATGGCAGGAGAAGGCTTGGGGTTAATAGAGCCATCCTCCTCTTTTAATTGAAAAAGTAAAACGAGGCGACGGGGGCGAGGATGTTATTACTGGGAATGAGACGGGAGTGGAGAGATGAATGGCGGCCTCCGATGTTGGGTTAATGAGGACACAAGGGAGCATGTAGCATACTGGACGTTGGGGTCAAAACGGTGTGTGTGCGCATGCTGCGATTGTGCGTGCGTGTTGAAAATCAGCGTTTAGAAAGATGAAAGCTAGGTTCGGGACGTTTGGTGAACAGAGAGGCCAAAATGGCACGTGAGGAAACTAAAAACACGGTCAAATTTATCCAAGCCCACCTCTGTATGTCGGACCACGGTTTGGCCGTTGGGTTCAAGTAGTCAGTTGGTGAAAAGAGTTCCATCTTGCTTTTTCGGTGCTGTGCCCGGTGTTGCCATGGAGACAACTCACAAACCGCCGATGAAGCCAATAAGATGTGGCTGAAAGCTCTGTAGCCCTCTTGGGGACTTAGAGGGACTTAGCAAAGAACCAGATAACTTATATTTGATGTTGCGCATCCGGTTAAAGAGCGGAACCTGGGCTAAAAATCAATGTGAGTCATTTTCACACGCTCCAAACACAACTCCAAACATGAATGAATGAATCACCAACTGTTATAATTAATTTGATGACAATGTACAACCGAGTTGAAACATTCGTAGCATAAGAGCTTGCCTACTTTTGGCATATGACACAAAAGACATCTTTACAGAAAGAAAACAGTTAATCGATATACAGCCCACCCCTCTCCGGTAAAACCCTTGGCGTACCACAGTCAAAGAACATCAACAACACAAATCATTTTGTAACAGGAGATAGTTGTAAAATGTCCTTGACCGTAGCAGTTTGCCATGAAAACTGTTTGATAGAAGGTTCAGAGGTTACGTGTCAACAGCCCAATGGAGGCTAATTGGGAGAATCGGGAGAGTTCCCGGTGGGCCGCTTCACTTCTAGGCCGTCCCAGAATTTAATTTTTTGTCACGTAAGTCCATCTTCTCTTAAAGTAGTTTACACACGTTCTGCATTCTGACACCGCAGCCTCTGCATGGGTTGTACCATGGGAGGAAGCTCTCCCCTCCCAAATAGAGTTGGTTGGGTCTAACAGCCCGTCTTTTCCAAAACGTTTGACTATAGGGACAGGTAGAGAAGATAACAGAGTAAACAACATGAATTCAAATGATTAGATACCTAAGTGGCTGAAACCAGTGCACTGCTTGGGCGGTTACTGATGCTGTAGATGCTGTTGATGCTGTTCACAGTGTAACTGTATACTGTACTGTGATTTGAACTGTAAACATTAGATCAATGTGCCTCTTTGTTGAAGAGTGAGAGTTTCAAATGCTTTATTTATTTATTTCTGCTTTTGTTAATTTATCAATCCTTGTGGAATAGTGGAATATTTTTTGTTAAATTCTCAACTTAAGTGGATCATCATTTAACCTTTACATTATTTGTTGAACCATGGTATTCATTTAAAAAAAAACTACAGGATAGTAAGAGCTGAACTTTTGCTTAATTTATCCAATTTCCACTACCATGGAAAAAGTGGGCCGGTCTTGGTCCTGAAATTCCTGAAAAGTGGCCCCACTCCGGCTCTGCATGTCCACCTATTCTTTGCCAACCCTTCCCCATGAAGCTGTTCTGCTGATACTGGTTGGCTAACAGTGGAGTCAATCTCATGGAAATGGCTCATTTCTATAGGCTCAAACAACTCTGATGATATGTCAATCACGCTATTCATCCAATCCTTGGTGCGGAAAGAGCCCCGTAAAGACAGTCCATTTTGTTAGATTTAATTCTATCAAAAGATACGGTAAAATACTTGGAAGTCTGGACTAATTTAAAAAAAATCCTACACCTATGTATGAGATGTATTGAACACTATACAAGTGAAACAAAATTATAAAAATGTCTGTCTGTACTTAAAAAAATCTTCAAAATTTTCCAAATCTATTTTTGCAGAGAGAAAGTATTGTGCTATAATCTGGTAGAGGGTTAAAAACTAAAGGGATAATCATCCTAAAAGGGCTTTTTATTTATGGCCAACCTCAACCTCAGACTATACAGGAAGTATAGTTTACTAATGGGTGGATAGGACATTGACTTCCTAAATGTAACAAATCAGGAAATTGAGCAGCCGTCCTGAAGTTTTAAAAATACACATTTTAAATGAAACATTGCCAACACTTGTGTTTGATCCTGAGCGGAAATAAAAACAGAATTTCCACTCTGCCAACCAGTAGTGAATGTGTTCCCCACAAATAAATCCCTGAATTCTTGAGCACCCACAAATGGTTAAAACAGAGGAATCACCCCATTGTTTCAAAAGGAGACAAATCATGCATCCTTGTTCTGTTTAATATCTGAAACTGGTCCATCTGCCCCCACCTTTAGGCCAACCAGCTCTCACAGTCGCCCTGCCCCCTTTACATGCCATCATTTATTCATGGTAAGAGGTCTGCATAAACCATTAGCCATGTTTGTGATAAACCATTAGTGATGTATTTCATTCCTCAGTAGGAGACGGAGGAGCGTCGGGAGCCGTTAATATCCGTTAATGTTAAGAGGCGGCGGAAGGGAAAAGAGGTTTCTCCCTTTGAGGTGATTAGACCCCTCCATTTAGTTAGAGGACACAGACACACACCTTTTCATTCACTGCCCCATGGATATACTGAATATACACATTTTTGAACATGCAAACACACCTACGTTTATATTTGCGTGTATAGTTGATTTGGTCTAGAGCACACACACATGCACACACAAATTTCTCAGTTTGTGGACATTAACAAACCTATAATTCGTTAAAAGCAGTGCATTTACTCACGTATGTACTATCATTTAGGAGAAAGTAACAACTTCCGCAAAACTGTGTTTTATATTAAACCCCAACAAGAAACATTCCTCTAATAACCATATAATCACACTAAATTATATTCTTATCAATATAAAAATTAACATAACTCAACCTAAGACTAAGATCAGTAGCGTAAGGTATTTATTCAACCCAAACCCAAAATGTGGGAGGTCTGTACACATGAGATATGCTCTGTCCTGAAACCCTCACAGGAAAAACTCCCCAAACAATGAAAACCCTTCCATGGGGAAAAAAGGGAAGAAACCTTAGGGAGAACGTCAGAGGAGGGATCCCTCTCCCTGGATGGACAGAATGGAATGGATGTCATTTGTACACAATGAACAATGTAGAAGATGTACAATACATGCAATATAACAGAGATGATTCAATTATTAGTAATATTGATGATGATAGCAGTAGCAGCAGGGCCACGGCAGGAGGCAGCAACAGGGTTCAGATTGAACCACGCAGTGTTGGGAAAGTTCACTTTCTACATGAACTAGTTCAAAGTTCAGTTCACAAATTTTAAAATGAACTAGTTCAGTTTATAGTTCAAACTTCAAAATATTTGAACTAAGTTCACAGTTACAACTAGTTCAGTTCTTTTTTTCCATATGTTGCTGCAAGCTATTATTTTTCAAAATTATTGCCACAGCCCAGAACCACAGACAGCAATTATTTTATCAGTTTTAACACTGAAGCTATGCATCAGATTTAATCTTCATATCCAATTTTGAATCCTTATCCAACCAGGGTTTACATTAGCATTGAGGGGACATTGTTGCTTTAATGTTGCTGTCCATTCACTCCACACTAGCAGCAGCTGCAGCGTTCACCCCTACAGTACATTCTCAAACACATGCTGCTTGAATGGTCTTTTTTAAATAAGGAACAAAAACACGACAGTTATCATTAAGGTGCAAATGTTTGCAAAGAAAGGTCAGATTCCTCCTATCCTCACCGACCTTGTCAGTAACTTCATGAAACTCATTTAAATTATTATACGCCGCCTCTTTGCTACACGCAAATACATTTCTTTTTTTTGATGACGCAAGCGGCGGTGCGACACTGGTGGCTGGTGTTGACAGATTGGGTGTTTTATCCGCTACTTATTACACTTACGGTTTGTTTTCTATAGAAATCTGGCACCCTATTTTAAGGATGTTAACCTGAAAGAACGTGCCGTTCATAGACACCAGAATGAACGAGTTCACAGTAACGTTCATCGGGCATTAATACAGTACGTTCAGTTCACGTCCGCCCAAAATATGAACGAGTTCATGAACTATCGTAATGCGTTCAGGCACAACACTGGAACCACGATCCATGGAACTTGTGAGGCGAGAAAGCACAAATACTCAGTGGAAGAAACAAAGTTAGTGAAGTGCAGAGATGGGCAGTATTTCTTAAACTTGACTAACTTTACATTTCTGCATCACTTTGAGACGGGAAGTTCCTGATTTTCGATGTATTCCGTAGATGAAAAAAGGCAGTCCTCAAAGTTTTCTTTATATGAGAGTTGAAGGACATCGAAGAGAACTCCAAGATTCTTGATGAAGATTCCAGAGAAACTGTCTCATGTGACACTTGATTTCTAAGGCGCTCTGAACTTGATCCTGATCATTATAGGAGGTTGCAAGTCAAGTTTTGATGTCTCTTGAAGTTTAACAAGCTGGTTGGTGTCTTCTGGCTTGATCGACAGATACAGTTGAGTATCGTCTGCATATCAATGGAGGTTTGTGTGGTGTTTTCTGATAACGTCGCTGAAAGGAAGCATATACAGGGTAAATAAAATTGGTCCGGGCACAGAACCGTATGGGACTCCGTGACCAACATTGGTGGTCTTCAAGGATTTACCATTTACATGCAAAAACTGGGATTGATCCTTTAAATAGGATTTAAACCAGCTGAGAGCAGTTCCTGTCAGGTGATGAGGGTGCAGGTCGAAGGCAGGCAGGACTCAGATGCAGGATCTTCAAAGTTTCCAAAGGTGCTCTTTATTCACCAACACAAATCAAAAGGAACATGCACCAACGACGACTTGACATAGACAATGACGCGACAGGGGACAAAAGGCAGACAGAGGTGCAGGTGATTGGACACAGGTGGAAACAACCAGGCAATCACAGGACAAGGCAGGAAGTGAAGCTAACCCAGGGACACAAGAGACATGAAACTACAAAATAAAACAGGAAGCAGAACCAAACCGTGACAGAACCCCCCCCCCTCAAGGACCGAATTCCAGACGGTCCTAAAGGGGGGCAGAACCGGAGAAAATCAGACAAGGGGAGGCAGGGTGGGGGCCCGACGATCCTGGGCCGCGCGGGGAACTCCAGGTGCCGATGGCCATGTGATCGGGCCTCAGGGTCTCCGGGGGTCTGCCGGGGCGGCGCCCGGGCCTCAGGGTCGCCGGGCTCTGCGGCGGCGGCGTCATGGCGGGGGGCGCCGGGCTGTGCGGCTCCGGCGTCTTGGCAGTCTGGTGCGCCGGACTCTGCGGCTCAGGCTGCATGGCGTGGGGCACCGGCCCAACCCCTGACCCCGGAGCCAGACCAGTTGACAACCACAGGTCTAAAGGATCTGTAGGAGAGAAGGGAAGATTAGAGATTGGTCTGTGGTTTGCCAACACCTGTGGAGCGAGGGTAGGTTTCTAATGAAGAGGTACACGTGCAGTCAACAATGAACGATTCATCATATCCGGTAATGAAACGTGCTAACTAAAGGAAAAACATCCTTAAAGGAGACAAGTAGAAGATCCGGAATACAGAATTGCGCCTCGGCCCCTTTTTAAGTTCAGGAATCAGGAAACGTTTATTGCCATATGTCAGACATACAAGGAATTTGACTTTGCGATTGGTGCACAATAACAGACAGTACAACAATGGACAACAGACGGTGCAGGAATAAGATAAAAATATAATAAAATATGATGCTATGGGTTAGTATTCTAAAGCTATGGGTTAGTTAAGTAAAAAAAAATTGAAAAGAATAAAAAATAAAGATGAAGTGCATCAGCCTCCCGCCGGATGGAAGGGGCACAAACAGTTTATGTCCTGGGTAAGAGGGGTCGGCTACAATCTTTCTACCTCGCTTCAGAGTCCTGGAAGCAAACAAGTCTTGAAGATTGCAGCCAATCACCCTCTCTGCAGAATGGATAACACTTTGCAACCTGCCCTTGTCCTTGGCTGTGGCTGCAGCGTACCACACGGTGATGGAGGAGCAGAGGATGGATTCGATGATGGCCGTGTGAAGTACACCATCATCGTCTTTGGCAGATTGAATCATAACCTTTCCCATAGTAAGCGCCATCCACAGATTGAAGATATATACAGTGATAACTGACAAAGAGACATGGCCCTGCTTACTTTGTACGATTGCTTAAATTGCTTTAAAGACTAAAGTGAGGGATACTGTCTCTATTGTTTAATTCAAGACACATTGGATGAAAGATTGTAGCATGATTGACCCTGGCCGTACTGTGTGAGATGTACCCTCACACGTATCTGTGGGTATTTTTAGGTTGATGCACAGTAAATCCCACTGGCCAGTGGTGCATTAACGCTGCATACCTGTCTTCTGCACCACCACACTTGTGAGTTCACATGAACACAATGTCAATAAAAATACATTTGAGGAGGTGAAACAAACTTTGGTCTGATGGTCAGGCTAATTTAGCTCAGTAGACTGTTCTTACATGTCACGATAGAAAGAGCACAAGTACCAACGACAAAATGAACTAAGGCGGGCTTCTATGGCTGCATTAGTTTAATTATCCTGGGAATGGCCATGCTGTGTCACTGGCATGGTTGAGTGAGACAATGGGTTAAAGAGTAGTTTGGATTGGAGTTGTATGACTTGTATTATTAGTATATAATCAGTGCATTACCCATATTAGATGGCAGCCAAACCTATTGTAGACCACAAAAACATACTTCCACAGCTTTACCTAGCTGTAAAACAGGCCTTTTGGAGGGGGAGCCGTCGGCTTCAAAGCTGCCAGACTCCTTTTGTCACCAACACCAATTGTCCCTCTCAGAACCTGTGAGACGCTGGTCTACCGCTCCCTGGATGGTAAGTCTGTTTCTGTGACTTTAGTGAATCCAAACTAATCTATTATAACACCTCAGGTTTGACTTCCCTGTCTAAATCAAGGAAAGCTGGAGTGGTGCAAGGGTACACTGGAACTGATATTCAGGGATCGGAAATACATTTGGAGGTGTTCCGAATCTCCTCATGAAGTACATCATCCTACCCCCTCCCTTTAAAAAATCCAAACTATGCTTTTCATTTTGCCTTTACTCCTAGACATGTATTTAAATACACGTTTCCGCCTTTGAATTAAATATATGGATTCATTGCACATGTTCATGCAGAGAAATCGATTCCCATAGGCTAGTGGTGAAGTGGTATAGAAGATGCAATATGATAGAAAACAACAAAATGGGAAGAAGAGGAAATAAGTCTTTAGATCGGTCACATGAAAAATTTGTGTGTGTGAGTGGCATTTTGACATGTTCTTAGAGTCAAATTCCCCTATAATCACAGTGAGTGTATCTCTTCAACAATCAACCCTGATTGTTCACCACACATATCAATTATCTTTGTAGCACAGCACAATGGCTCTATAACCTCACTCCTGATTGTGTGTGTGTGTTTGTGTGTGTGTGTCTTTGTGTTTCAGTCTTTGGATTTTAAGCGGATAGGATCAGATATAAATTAGTATTATGCTGCTGGTGTGACTCTGATTGTCACTATATTGTTCACCTTCACAGCCCAGTGTCATCTGACATCCCTTCATGTATATTAAAGTGCTGACTTAAAGGACGGGACAGAATCCTTCTACTCCGGTATGAAAGTAATGTAAACATGTCGCGGGTTTATGTAAATGTATTGAATTGGTAAGTTTTAGTCATACAGATGACACAGGTGAGAGCTGCTTTCACTAATATCTAATAAATGAACATGAACGTGTCTTTAACACAACATGTTGTCATTCATGCATTCACATACTGATGGCAGGAGCTGCCATACACAGTGACACCTCCCCATCAGAACTCACATTCATTCACCGCAGTACAGCCGTGGGCGACTGTGGGTGAGTGGAGAGCTCAGTTGTCCGTCAATCACACTGTTGGTGGTTCAATCCCTGGCTCCGGTAGTCAGCGTGTTGATGTGTCCTTGGGCAAGACACCTAACCCCAACATTGCTCCTTTAGCTGTGAGTATGGTGTGTGAAAGGGATGAATGTTTGTCCTGATGGACAGGTGGCACTTTGTATGGTATCTCGTGATGACATGTAGTGTAAAAGAGCTTTGAGTAGTAGAAAAACGATACACTTACAGTCCATTTTCCATTTACAACCCTACTCTCCATTGAGCCACAGTAACCATGTATTTTATGTATTACAGGAATAATCCTGTCTAAGTGATGAAAAATTGTTATGAGTGCTGCATGGAAATACTCCCATAGATAAAATAAAGATGAATACAATGCTCATAATACAATACTTCTACAGAAAACCGACTAAGTGTAAGAAAAAAAAAATTCTAAAAACAATAATACACACACGACGAAAGGAAGTAAAAGCATCAGCCGGCTGCTGCCTGGAGCGCTGCGGTGTCACAGAACTCAGTCTCAGTGTAATAAGTCAACTGCTAATTACTCAACAAGTGAGATTACAACCTGAGTGTGCCCCAGCTGCCGGCTGCTTGTCAAATATCCCTCCAGCAGAAATCAATAGTTCATCATCTCTACATATTACTACATCTCAGGAGGAGAGAGGAGAGGAGAAAAAGGGAGGCCAGGAGAGAAGATATGTCCATGTGTTCACCATGGGTACGAGAACCGAATCATGTTTTCAGGTTAGCGTTCATTATTGATGGAGAACCACGTGGCGTTGGCAACCCAGGGTTCCATATCCATGAATCACCACTGATGACTAAGTCAAACTGCGGGCGTCATAACAACAGAAGCACAGCTATAGAGGGAGATATTTATTCAAACACTGACTAAATATCACAACCAGAGAATGAGAGAAGTTGGAAAGCGAGCTCCTTACCTGATCTAAGAAGTCATTTTACAATATTCAGCTATGTTAGCGAGCTGATGAAACCATAAATTCTTATATTAGAAAAACAGTTAACAGTTTAAAAACATATTTCTAATCTCATAGTAGCTTTGACTAAAATCTTTACATCAACAATGGATCACGTGACTACTGGTGAAAGCGAGAGTTATTATGGTAGATTTTATCTTGAGCATTTTCCGGATTGTTACACGGCCAATACTCCTAACCCTTTGTAGAATGCATTGCTGAATCTAGTCACCATAATAGGGATGAAAGGCTTTTAATAAACTTGAGGATGTGTGTTTGTGTGTGTCAACAGAAAGACTCACTCTACTTATATCTACTAAAATGTGCCGCAGACTTGGAGTCAACGATTAAACAATTGAGTCTGAAAGTCAAAGCAGCGATGCTCTGTAAGAGCTAATGTGTGGATGGATATTGATTGTCATTTTTACAGGTCATTTCCTCTGAAGATGATTGATATCTGTTTCTCATTCATCCTACGCTCCACAGTCTCTGCTGTTTAACCCGGAGGCCAAATCGGCCTTAGTGGACCCAGAGGAAGAATGGTGAGCAGAAAGTCACTCGTTTGAATCCACTGGAGGTAATATTATTCAAATACATAGCTTATCAATCAGTCAATTTGCTACGGTGGCCAAGAATGGACAAAAAAATAACAATGCCGCTGGATAGGCCATTCTCGTTTTAGTTCTTGGCCACAATAGTTCTCCTACATGCTTTGCACACAAGATACGTTGTTTTAAATGGATCATTTAGGTAAATGGTTGGTTTTAATGGTAAAACAGACATTGATACAATTCTGGATTCATGCATAATGTAAAAAACCCTTTGTTTCTACAGTTATTATCAATATTTCAAAACTTACTTTGTTTTTACATGTAATAGTTTGAAGAGATGTTTTTTATTTGGGAGACAACTTAACAACCTTTTGAATATATTTGAATATATATTCGAATATAGAGAATTCGTTGACAGCCCTACTGTGTATTCACTGTAAAAAATGAAGCACTCAGAAGTTTGCTATTACATTAGCAATTGAAATGAAGTCAAACAAATTCTACTAACACATGTAAACTAAACTGTGTTCTTCAATGTGCCCGACATGCTGAGTATGTCAGGTTGTTGACAGGTTGTTGTGCATATAATGCATTATATATTGTTATAATTGCGATTGATTATAATGTTTTCTTGTTTATTTCTCCTTGGTTGTCTGCCTGTTTCTATTTCTCTTCCTTCTCTCGTTACTTTCCCAAATTCCTCTGTGTGTTTGTGTGCACATGGGTGTTGGATTGATGCCGGACAGCTTCAGCCACACACCTGCTAAAATTGATTGACCGGAGCGACTCCTGCAATCAGTAAACAGTGACCGCACTGCCCCCCCCCCTCCTTTTTCTTCTTGTCTATATTCCGATCTTTTATTCTCTTTCACTCCCCACTTTCATCCCTTCTCTCCCTCCTTCTACTTCCCAGTCCTTTGTCTCCTCCCCTAAATGACTCCTTTCCCCCTTCACTTCTCCTCACCTCGTTTGCCAGCCGGGGTTGCCTGGCAACAGCTGCTCTCTCTCTCAGTCTCTCTCTCTCTTGCCCAGGTATGGTGAATCAGTGAAAAGAGGAAGACGAATAAAAGAAGAAGATCTAAAAATACTATGTATGATATTGGTCCAGAAGGGAGACAAAGAGACGGAAAGACAGAGGAAATAATTGCTTAGGAGAGGAATAGAAGGATAAAAAGCTGTTGTGATGGAGATGGAGAGAGACTGTACAACTGGATTGAGTGAGAAATGGAGGCCTTAAAGAGTCAGAGTTTAGCCAATGGACTCAGACCAGAGCCTTAAAGATCCAGAGTTAAGCCAATGGATTCAGACCAGAGCCATAAAGAGTCAGAGTTAGGCCAATGGACTCAGACCAGAGCCCTAAAGAGTCAGAGTTAAGCCAATGGGCTTAGACTAGAGCCTTAAAGAGTCAGAGTTAAGCCAATGGACTCAGACTAGAGCCTTAAAGAGTCAGAGTTAAGCCAATGGATTCAGACCAGAGCCTTAAAGAGTCAGAGATAAGCCAATGGACTTAGACTAGAGCCTTAAAGAGTCAGAGTTAAGCCAATGGACTTAGACTAGAGCCTTAAAGAGTCAGAGTTAAGCCAATGGACTCAGACCAGAGCCTTAAAGATCCAGAGTTAAGCCAATGGATTCAGACCAGAGCCATAAAGAGTCAGAGTTAAGCCAATGGACTCAGACTAGAGCCTTAAAGAGTCAGAGTTAAGCCAATGGACTCAGACCAGAGCCTTAAAGATAATATTTATACTTCTAGTAATACTTCAACTACTACTAATGTTGAATGAATGAATGAATTTTTTTTTCGAACATGTACATTAAATAATGTATAACTTTTTATATATACTCTTCTCCTATTCTTTTCTTTTTTTAAAGAGCAGAATGACAAAGCCAAGACATAACAACAGACCATACATTGTTAAAAAAAAGGGAGTGGGAAGAAGTACAATAATTTTTTGATTCCCCAACCCTTTATAACTGCTCTTCAGTTTGCACCAATAACCTTAACACACCTATACATATATATATATACCACATATACTCTTCATAAATATCCATATAAATATATAATCACCAAAAAATAGGTTTATACAAATATCCCTGTAAATATACATATAAATATATATAAACTATCCCCATATAGTAGTATTTATATACCATATACTGTTAAATACTATATCAACCCTATTCTATTTAAAGATGAATCCCTCATCTTCCATTAACATCCTTCCTCTTTCATATAGATGTTTAAACAAAAAATGTTATACCTTTTTTTAAATAACTTTATATTTGCACTTTATATTTCACAAAGTCACCCCGTAGCTCGATACGCACATGCTTTTCATTTTTGTTCGGACCTTTGTTTTTTTAAAATGTAGGCCTCCCCTTAGATTATGTCCCCCAATAAGTCAGATATGGCAAAAATAATGACAGATAAAAGGTGTGCAGCGATTTATTATACAGGATATGTTTTGTTTTCCGCAGAATTGCCAAGCACTTCGCCAGTTTTGCTCGTATGTATCTTACATGTGGTTTCCAGCAGACTTTATCATCCAATATCACCCACCAAGAAATTTTATTTCCTGTATCCATTCTATTTTTGTATTGTCTATTATCAACTCTATATTACAATCTATTGTATTACTCTCAAACAACACAATCTTTGTTTTGCTTAAATTTAATTTTTTTTTTTATTTAATTTTTTTTATCAAACCATAATTTTACTTTCTTTTTTTCAGTTGTGATTGTCTGCTGCAAATTCTCACCGGAACAAAAAATATTGGTGTCGTCTGCAAACAAAATTTCATTACATCAATTTCAGTACTTGTGAAACTCTACATATGTCATTAATATATAATATGAATAATTTCGGACCTAATATTGACCTCTGTGGTACCCCGCATGTAATGTTCCCGAAGTCAGATTTATGGTCACCTATCTGCACAAACTGTTGCCTGTTTCTCAAATAGCTCGACAGCCAGCTCCACGCAACTCCCCTCACACCACACTTTTCTAATTTCCGGAATAGAATGCTGTGATCAATGGTATCGAATGCTTTTCTTTACTAAAAATACTACTATGACCAATGGTATTATTACTGCTAGGATGATGGTGGTCAGTGTTGGGAAAGTTCAACAGGTCTTTTTAAAATAGAAATGATTACCACATGGAGTCACATAGCAACAGCCCACATGGTTAACCACAATTTAAATCAAAGGGCTTTGAACGTTTATATTTTAATATATATATATTTATGTATATATACATATAGTTTAAAAGCTTTATAAGGGGGTGTGACTGAAATTCAAGGTCATTCTTAATTTGTGTTGTATATATATATATATATATATATATATATATATTGTCCCTGAGCAAAACTTTTCAACCGAGTGATGAACCCTGGACATCCTGGGTGTAGAACATCACTTTTGCTACAGAAACTGAGTGAATAAAAAGACAAACAAAGCAAGAAGTGAGCTGACCTGCAGGTTCTTTAAGCAGCAACCTGATCCAACTCTGTCTGTGAAGGGCTCGGACGGGTTTGGCTTATTTAGCTTTGTAGCACAGTCCTTCATGGCTGTCTAAACACACACACACACACAGTGGGCTCGGTCCATTGCTGGTCACTGTCTGAACTGTGAGTGATGTACGGTCTGTCTGCTGTCCTCTATTGATACCGTGGACATAACAAAGCACTGCAGCGTACTCCATTTACACACACACACACAAACCCATCCTCGGGGAGGAACAGCTTCAATCCGGAGGTTTGGATGATGCATTATGAGATGTGGAAACTGGATTCAATGTGACCTTGGACATTTAGAGAAGGTTTCATTAACAGTTACTGTCTGTTCTCCACCTGCTTGAGCTCCACCTCAACTCACATCTCTAGCTCAGTAGTTCAATAAATAAACTACTGAGCTAGAGATGTTCCATGTTTCCGCATATCAGCCAATACAAACTGCAGACACCAATGTCTTTAAAACTATGAAATACATCTAGAAAACTCTTGGCATTATGATTAAGTGTGTATCTTAAAAAGGCGGAAAACTCAATTCTTTCAATTCTTTCATATCTCTTACATTTGGCCGTTAAAGGGCATCGTCCTTACCCACATCGTTATGAGAGATTTTCTTCAGTGTGAGTGTGTGTAGAGTACATAAAGTGCAGTAATTTCACGCTCCTCTAGCTTAAGGGGAGCTGCAGCCTCTGATCGTCCACCCAACTCCCTCTGCTCTAATGACTATGGATTATTAATTGCCTCTTTCGTGAGATGTGAGCCTCTCATTGGTTTCATATCAGACGGTTCACATGAAAATCTGATCAATCTGATTCATGAGCTCATTGTGCTTTTATTGAAAGTGCTCAGTGGACTTCTGGGGTGAAACGAGAACAAAAGGTGTGGACATGTCGTGGACATGTCGTCCGCACACAGGAGAAATTTGCATATGTGTTTTAGCCGGATAAAGACATTATTTTATCATTTTGGCCTTGTTCGTAGTATGACGTTTGTTTTTAACGTAAAACAAAAAGTTGAGTTCTTTTTTATTGATTTTACATCATTGAGTCACATGAGGTTGTGGCCGTAAAAAAGCATAAACTCATGCCCTGATGTGTTTTCTAAATCTAAACAGGTCTTTGTCTTAACCCGATTACCAGCGGTTCACAACATTAACCATGTGTTATAACCTCAACCTTCTCACAAGGTATTGACGTGTTATAATGTTAACTTCAATACACAGTTATTTAACGTTTTATTTCTAGGAAACAAGAGGGAGGATGTGAGAACAAGGGGCCGAGGGTGGGAGGCTGGACAGAGCAGGGCAGGCAGACAGGGGGGACCAGGAGGAGGTTACAGACGCTGTGGGGGAGCAGGGAGACAAATAAATTCAAGCATTTGAAAATACTCAGAAATAAGAATTGGTGGAAACTATAATCACTGCATCGAGATGAAGGGCAGAACGATGCGTGTGGTAACATTCAGAAACTGAAGCTTGGGAATGTGATGTAAAGTTTTAAGTTTATTGTTACATGAGCTCGTAACCACCACACCACGTGACGCCCTTTCATGGCGAGATATATCTATAGAAATGTTTTTTTTAATTTTTTTACCAGCTTTCAAACCTCAGATGACATTGAAACTATCTGCATTGCTAGATTACATTCAATAACATGACAGAAGGGATAGTGGTCCATATGTTTACATCACTTCCTGTTGCATAATGACAGCTGGTCACTCTGTGGGACTCAGGAAGAAGCACCACTTCCTCACAGATCTCTCTCCTCCCTCGCTCCTCTCAGCATCATTTTACTTCCCCTCTATTTGTTACACACACCTCCCACTCTGAATCATTTTCTTACCTGTTTTCTCATTTTATGGGATTATCACACCTTCTTCTCTTTCTTTCGTTTAATTCTCTTATATTTGTTTTCTCTGTCCTACCATATATACTTAAAATAATGATTCTGCAGTTGTATATATTCTATGAATAAGTAATTGTTTTATTGTTGTGTGTAACCGTTATTGTCAGTCTGGCCTTAAACTCCATCCTTGGCTGTTTGCATGAAGTGCAACAACTCAACAAAGTTCTGTAAATGAGAACTGCTTCTCCATTGACCTATATGATCAGGTAAAGGTATAATTAGATAAATAAATAAAACACAAAGCGAGGGGAAGTAAGTAAGTAAGCAGCAATGTATTGCCATTTGCTCTTGCGTTTCAGGAAGTTATTAAAGACACTCTGGCTTATGTTTCCATGGGGTTTTATTGTGTGCCACAACGTGAACGTAGTACGCAATCATACAGCCACTCGTGTGGTCAGAAACAGGGACACAGCTACCAGTCAGAATGCCCAGGTGGTTCAAGTTCAAAATCACCACAAATCAACAACTTTTTCATCCACATATCTTCTGCCAATTAATTGTCTTACTGCTAGCTGAGATATCATCTCCTCGGGTACATTTTTTTCTGAATCAATTGGAAAGAAAAAAATTTGTGTGTGTGTGTGTGTAACAAGAGCTACATTAAATTTGAAGCTTTAGGATCTTAATCTGTCTGTCTGTTTAACAGCCTTGTCCAAGCCTTGCGATTCCTCGGTGCGTCTGTGTTTGTGTTTGGTCTTATCGGGCCTTAAGACCAGCAGAAAGGTCACTGTTGAAATATCAGCATCGAGGGGAGCCCGTCTCCCTGTCTGATGTCTCCCTGTCTGATGTCTCCCTGTCTGATGTACTGTATGTCTCCACACGGAGGGTCTTGCTGTCGTGAACAAAATCTGAAATGCCCGACAATGACGGACACCTTCAGATTGCCACGTTGAACCTATTCTATCTACCTACATCTTTAATGCCATGATGTTGGGAAGAAGGGTGGCTCATAAATGGAATTATTGCTCAACCCAGACTTGTAAGAAAGGGTTTGCAATGTTCCAAATAATTGATGCTTATTTTTCATGAGATATGTTAAGGGTTCACAAAGCCTTCGGTAACCCTAAACAAACGAGCATGTCACATATTGTACAAATGACAATGTTGAATATACCCCCCCCCCCCCCCCCTTTCCCCCCTCCACCTCAGATGCTTCTGCCGATCATCTGATCACCGCCATACAAGAGCTGCGTCAATTTAACGCGACACGTCGCTTTCTTAAAACACCGAGGGGGGAGTTAAGGAGAGAGAGGCACCGAGGATGTAGATGAGGAGAGGGAGCATCGTCTCCCACTGCGCCGCCGCCATCCTCTATTCTCCACCCCGCAGGAACCCGCGCCGTCGCGTCCCTTCATCGCCTCGAGGCTATGACACCGGCTGTGATCTGAGCCTGCAAAGGATAAAACCTCCAAGACCCCCCCCCCCGCCCCTCGGCACCCCTCCTCCTCCTCCTCCTCCTCCTCCTCCTCCTCCTCTATCCTCGACTCTGCTTTCTGGACTGTCAATGCGTCATACTCCGTTCTTCCTGCGTGCGTGTTTGTCTTCCGCTGACGCGTCGCCTCCTCCTCGCCGTATACTTTAGGTCACTAGCACGGCTGCAAAATCACGTGCTCTCCGACCTTCCACTCGCGGCTCCACGCACGGACCGTGTAGCCTCCTTTAGAATGCGCCGATAAATCCTGCGGCTCGCGCGTCTATTTCCGCCCGTGCGGCCTTTTCCATCTCTGCGCCCTCTGTTCGCCGCACATGCGTCGCCGCTGCCGCGCCACCGCATCTCCTCCTCCTCCCACTGGCTTGGAATCTTATATTCACCTAAAGCGCGCGTCGTCATCTCCGCGTCCGCGTCCACGCCGCTTGCTCTGCCGCTGATGCGGTGCGCCTGGGGGCTCTCCGTGT